>NW_026947485.1:9439018-10689018 GCF_034190915.1 Cavia porcellus | reverse complement strand
AACAGAATCAGAAGAAACCACCCACCTTCAGGGGCTGCTGTTCTGCACAGGGAGCTACTCACTCGTGTTCCTGGGTTTGCATCCAGCAACTTTCAAGTCTTAATTGTTTCCTCTTAGTGAAATCGCCTTCTACTGTATCAACAGTGGGTAGAAGGTGCATATTGAAGTCTGTTTTCAATCAACCATTTGTTTACTTTCTGATCTCATTAGTGTCTCTACCTAAGGCAGACAGATGATAAGAATAAATACCCAACCTGGTCTCTGGCCCTGCAAATCAAAGAGTAAACACCAGTGTGTTTAACACTTTCCTGATAGAGAAATATCCTTTTATGTCCACAGCCCTGAAAGAAAAGCTGTGGATAAATGCAACTTTCCTCTTCTCCCTCTCAGAAGGGCATCCCCTTGTTGACTGACCTTGACCATGAGCTCTGGCTGTGGGGTAAAATACTGCTAAGTGACCCCTGCCTACTTTGCTATGCTCAGTTCCCAAACTCAAGTGATTCCCAGCTGCGTCTCTGCGGGCTCCCCATGCCCTGCAGGTTTCACCCCAGAATCACACATGCCAGTGTATCCCACTGCCACACTGGGAAGTCACCACACACACACACACACACACACACACACACACACACACACACACGGGAGTGGATGGGGGTAGCAGATGTGTGGGACACCTCTGCGTGGCCCAGCCCCTCTCCTTGCGGGGACCAGGGCCCCTGCTGTGGTGGGGAGGGGGAGGGCACCCCGCCTTGCGGGAGTGCTGGGCTTTGGAGTTTCCAGCAGCAGGGAAATCACGTTTAAAGGTTCTGACTTGGAATCATTTCACGCTAAGAATTACGCACAAGGTGTTTCTCCTCTTTCACTCTAATCTCCCTCATTCCAAGTCACTGTGTTACACCTTGACCCTTATTCAAAGCTTATTTATCTAAAAATTTCAAGAGCTGGGGCGAGGTGGTACACACCTGTCCCCCCAGCACTCCAGACCCAAGGCAGGAAGTTCAGACCAACCTGAGCTACACAGTGAGTCCAAGGCCAGGCTGAACTCCATAGTGAGACCCTGTCCCAAGAAGATCAGTAAATGAAATAAAAATTCCAAGACAGCGAATTCCTTTTTAAATCAGGTTGTATCCGTTTTATAGTTAAAAAGTCACCCAGCTGTGCGCTTCTCAGCACTGGGGCCGCTCCTCACAGCAGCCTTTTCAAAGCCTTGGAGCCCTCTCCTCCGCACACCTCCGCGCTAAGTCAGAGGCTGCCGTGTGCATGCTGGAGGTTTGGTCCTCAACGTCTTGTGAGAAGAGCATGGCCCTTCTCGGCCCCCACCCTCCCTGCTCCTCCGCAGCCGCCCTGTGCAGCCTGTGCCCAGGGTTTGCACCATGGTGGTGGCTGTTGAGTCCTAACGTACTGGGACTGTTTCCTTTCCTGTATACTTGTTTCTCTTCCAAGTAATAATTGCCTTCAAAAGATGGCTCCATTAACTATGTACCTGTGGGACGTTCTTCCCACAGGAAGACCTATCGGATGCCTGCCGCTGCTAGGGGCTAAGCACACACCAGCATCTCATAATCTATCAGTCTGGCAGGGGCCTGCCCCTGAATCTTCTCCTCCTCCTCCAGCCCAGACATGTCACGCTCTGCTATCATCCCGGACGTTCCTTCCCTGTGCTTCTGTGCGTAGATCTGTTTTCCTTGCTGCCTCTGTCTTCCTTTAGTTCACCCCTAATTTAGGGGAGCCCAGGTTCCAGCACCTTCTTGAGAAAGAGTGCATTTGAGGCAACCTCCCGAGGCCACACGGGTCTGAAACTTGATGCTATGTAGAATGCTCAGCTGAAGATCACATCCTCTCCAGGTTTTGAAGGTAGCACTCCACTACCATCCAGTTTCCGGTGTTGCTAGTGAAAAGTCTTAATTCTGTTCTCAGTTCTCGGTGTGACCTGGTTTTCTTCCTGGAAATTCATAAGATCTCCTCTTCATTATTTTTTTAAAGCTAAGTGATCGCAACATAGAATATTGAGGGGGAAAAGGCACGACTCTAAATAATAAGGTCGGAAGTCGTCCTATAGTGTGTGTATGTGTACTAGAAAATGCAAATGTGAGATTGCTGTGGCTTCTGACTCTCAGCTGGCCTCGCACCTGCCACTCCGTGCCCTCTTCACTGTGTAATATCTGCTTCTCCAGGCACAATAAGCGGTTTTCAAAATGTCTGAGGGAGAGGCACACCTTTCCTGGTGTTTAAGGTTGATTTTGTGCTTTTCCCTGAAGGAGACAAAGAGATGGGAGGGTGAAGAGTCGGGGGAGAGCCCCCTGGGCTGCCCTAGAGGGGATGCATCCCACCTGCAGCCCCCACACCCATAGAGCAGCCTGCTCCTTCTGTTCCCACTCAGCGATCTTTTGTAAGAAGCCCGTGAACTGACTGTTCTCCCCTGGCAATTTCTGTGAAATAGAGTAATAAATACAAACCCTCAGGAAGAAGCTGTTCAGAACATTCACTTCTTATTTAAAGAAGAATTTATTTTTACATCAAACTTTCTGTATCTTTTCCCAACGTCTAGCCACGAGGAGGTGACAGACAAATTAACATGCTGTCTTTTGAGCTATCTGAGTGATCTGCGGGTCTGACAGTACCCTTTCTGGCCCCCTCTTCTGTCCTCTCTTCTGAATTTTTTTTTCATCTTCCGTGTATGTATTTTAAAGGATTTTTCAGTTTTGAGTCCGTGAGTCACTGAAACAAGGGAGGAATTGAGAAGCAGAGAAAACAAAACCGATGACAACAAAGAGCACCTGAAGATCAACTAATCATAAAGTATTTATTAATAACTGCAAAGCTCGTGTGAATATAATCTAGTACTTACTGCAGTGTTTTTGGGCTCCCTCGCTTTCGAACTTCCCATGCATGAGTCTGGAAAAGACTGCAAGGCTGAAAGACACCGACTCAGGACAGTGATTTCCGTCCTCCCCAGCACCTTCTCCTTCAGCGGTGTTGGTCCATTTCTGTTCCATAACAAAATGCCTAAGACTCAGGAATTTACTTAGATCACAGTTCTGGAGTCCAAGAGCACAGTCCTGGCATCTGCTTGGCATCTGGTGGAGAGCTTTCCTGCTGTCCTGTGACACAGTGGGGGTGTCACCTGTCAGGACACAACAAGCTCAGGTCTCTCTGCTCTTCCTAGTAAGCCACTGAGGCCATCTCGGGGTTTCCATGCTCATCATTCAACCCTAATTATCTCCCTACAAGGTGCACCTCCCAATACATTAGTGCATTTGGGGATCGTGTTTCCAGCACATGAACTTTCTGGAGACACATTGCAATAGTAAGTATCATCACCATCCTTGTCCTCACTACCATGATCGGCACTGAAACCTCAGGCAGAAGGAAGGCCAAAGTAAAGTTTATCAGAGTTTTGAGGTTAGTAGAGGAAAATGGCGAGTTGCCAGATCAGTTTCAGGTAGCCCATCAGCATGGCTGTTCACCTCGCATTGGATGAGGGTTGGAGGCAGAGTGACAGACTAGACCCAGTCAGGCAGGGAATAGACCCAGAACGGGTAGGGTCTGAGTGCTCAGGGGAAGCAGAACGTGTGCAGCGTGAGACCATTAAGAAGTTGGTCTGTATTGGAATGACTCCTCAGGATGACCCAGGGAGGCAGCTTTAATGCAAAGTGAAATGGATGCTGTAGCTTCAGTGTTGACTGTCGACCACAGCCCTGTGGGGTAAGGCTTGGTCTTGAAGACAGGGCTTTGGGAAAGGCAGAAATTTTAGGAGGCGGAGCCTAGTGGGAAGTCCTTAGGACTTTGGGGGTGTGGCCTCCAAAGGCATCTTGGAGCCCCTCCACACCCTCCCTCTCACTCTCCCTTCCTGAATGAGGACATTTTCTATAGCTGCTGCCCCTGGACAGTTTCTTCAGCCTTTGAACTTGGACTTGCGCCTTTGGCCTCAGGCTGGTGCTGCCTCCACGGCCTCTGTCTCTCATTTTGAGGCTTCCAGCTTCTGGACTGAGCAGCTGACAGCTCTCCTGGCTTTACTTGCTGTGGATGGCCATTGTGGAACTTTTCAGGCTCCGTGAAGGTGTGAGCCAGTCTCAACCCCTCCTTATAGTTGTATACACCCCATATGCTAGTGGCCCACTGTCCCTGGAGAACCCTGACTAATGCATGGTAGAACAGGTGACGGGAAGGCAGAGGGACATTGAGAAACAGAATTTGCAGACTCTAGAAAGCAGGACTCTTACCAGTAAGAGGAAGTTTGAACCCTGGCTAGGTAGAGAAATGATCAGAGAACACACAGTTATTTTGAGTTCAGATTTCAGGTCTAGAGAATGAAGTCCAATGATACTGGGACAAAACTGAGAGAGGAAATTGGCAATGTTGTAGGAAATTGGCAATGTTGTGCTCCACATAGTCATATAGAAAGAGAGAGGTCCCAAAAGCCGGAAAAATTTTCTAGTTTTCACAAAAAGAGAGAATGTGTATTCCAGAATTAGCAGGCAAGACAAGTCTAGAGTGCAGTACTGTAGTGATAGATGGTGACTCCTGGGAGAGAAAGGTGTCTGTCCCCAGGAGCCAACCAGGTTCCTAAGAACCTTGTACATCAAAGACCCTTCCCCTTCCCAGAGGGCCTGGGCAGTGGCTCAGGGAATAGGATAGTGTGCCCTGGTTTTAATAGGGCATTTGACAGAGGCCCCTGTTCAAGTGTCTATGGAAATGATGATAAAGTCACACAAGTTGGTTGATTCACAGCTGCTTGCCTCTAATTCAGTCAGGTCAAGGGTCTTCACTTTGGTCACAGATGATTAAATCTCTGACACCTGCACCTAGTGGGTGCTTGAAGCGTATCTGTCAAACAAGTAGCTCATTACTGAGCCAGGGGACAGCCCTGGGGGACATTGCCAGAGTCCTGCTTTTGTTGGGTGAGTGACTTCACTGACAGCATTGATGACATGTTCACAAAAGTCTCTGTAAAACAGAAGGCAAAGCCTGAAAACTACAGACTGACAGAATCAAGACCCCAGATAGCTCACTAGTGTGAGTTGCAGGTATCAAAGTAAAAGTTGCATATATTCTACTCGTGAGACTTAAAAATCCACTGAACAGGTCCAAGAGGGAGAGATAGAGCCTAAGAAAGCACATTTTAACATGCGTATGCACCAGATATGATAGCACATGCCTGTAATCCCAGCACTCAGGAGGCTGCGGCAGGAAGATCACCAGCTGAAGGCTGGCATGGGCTTCATAGGGAGTTCAAGGCCAGCCTGAACTACATGATGAGACCTTGTCTCAAACACCCCTCTCAAAACGTGTGTTTAAGTTGAATCTAAACTTAGTGTTCATGTGGATCATGACACAGCCGCCAGAAGAATCCCCTTTCCACCATTCATTTATGAGAGCATTAATTCCTGCAAAGGGAAGCCCAGCCGCGTGCTGAGAGCAGGCTGTAGGCAAAGAAAGGAACACAGGCCTTTCCTCGAGCCCCGTAGTGCAGGATGAGCCTGAGAAGAGGAGGCAAGGCAGGTGCAGTGGCCCAGCTGGAGCTGCAGGTGCACAGCGGCGGGCGGGCAAAGGGGTGGAGGCCTGGCCACGCGGAGCAGTGGGAGCCCCAGGGTTCAGGGTGCTGGTTTCCCCATCACCACCCCTGGCTCCTACACCTCAGATTCCTGTGCTGCCTTCCACCTCCATGGCCTCTCCTCCACGTGGGGCATCTCGGGCTCTGTCCTTGGCCCTCTTCTCTTCCCGCCTGCTTTCACCCCTTACCGATCCCACCCGGTCCCGTGGCTTTCCATACGTGCAGTTTGCAGACTTGTCTCCTGTTTATCAGTGGCTCAGCCTTCTCCCCTGCACTCAGGACTCACGGGTGCCCTTGCCTTCCTGACATCCCCCAGATGTAGCACCCCCGAGACTGGATTCCTAGCTCACCCCTGCATGTACCTGCTGGGCGGCTGTAACAGTGGTGCCTTAGGATAACAAAAGGGTATTCTCCCAGAGCTCTGGAGGGTGGGGCCCCAAATCAGGGTGTGAGCAGAGCCTCCCTGCCTTGAAGGTTCTGGTCGCTACATTCCCTGCCTTTCTCTCAGGTAGTGGAGCCACGACTCTTGGTGTCCTTGCCTGTACATATGTCACCGCAGTGCCCACCTGGTTTGTCATGGGTGTCTTCCTCGGTGCCCTCGTGTGTGTGTGTGTGTGTGTGTGTGTGCGCGCGCGCGCGTCTTCTCTCGGCATGAGGACATGCGTCACATTGGGTTGGGGTCCACCTTGATGACCTCATCTTAACTGAGTTTCTTCTGCAAACACTGTCTCTCCAAATAAGGTCATATTCACAGGGACCAGGGTTAGGAGCTCAACAAACCCTCAAGGGGACACAATTCAACCCATAACCCCCCTAACCTGCTCCGTCTTCTATCTGGCCACTTCCTTCTTGCAGAGGCTGGGTGAGTGAGATCATGTGTTGTCCTCCACCCCAGCTGCATCCGGGCACCAGGAGGGGCTGCTCACCCTCCCAGGGTCAGGTCCAGACGCAGCCACCTCTCTCATCTCACTCCCCCATCACCCAAATGACTGCCAACACCTTTACACAAAGCGCCACATACCCCCCACCCGCCGTCCCTTGGAGTCACAGCCGGTGTCCTTAGGCCCTGCTGTCACAGGCTTCTGTGCCGCTGCTCAGGCTCCTGTGTGCCCCTCTCCAGCCACACCGGCCTTGCACTCCTCCTCATGTGTTCTGAGCCCCCACCATCACCCTCACACTGGCCCTGCCCACCCAGCTGTCTCCTGACTGCTCTCGGCTTGTCACTGTCTTCTGGGGCACTGCCCATCGAGCCTCCCAGCCTGCACGCCTACACTATGTCTCCTGACACCATGCTTCCTCTTCTCCACACTGCACTTATCTGTGTTGGGGACCACTTGTTGTGCTTTTGTCTGCCCTGCTGAAGTGTATCCTCCAAGAAGCCAGGGATGTTCTCAGTTTTGTCCCAAGTCTTCCTGGCTCCAAGAATTCCCCATTTCCTGCTATCAAAGCCCTTGTGGATCCCTGGACATAGTGACACATACCTGTGGATCCCAGCATTCAGGAGGCTGAGGCAGGAGGATCACTGCAAATTCAAGTCCAGCCCAAACTGTGTAGCAAGACTCTGCCTCGAAAAATAAAAAAGACCCCTGGGAACTCTACAAAGGAAAACTTGTGCTTTCTCCTCCCTGCCCCATCTTTTGCTGTCATCCTCAGTAACATCCTCATCTCTTGCACCTGTTTACCTAAAATACAGATTTTAAACTGTATGGAAACAGTGTCACCTTCAAGAGGACAGAACAGGAACCAGTTACACACCAGGTGAGCTTGGGCACATTGCTACACCTCCCTGTGCCTCAGTTTCCTTACCTGTGGCACTACAGTAGCAGGGTGTCCATGGTTATTGAGGGGACATGTGTAAGCACTCACTATGCAGACAGGGGGTACGGTGTAGGGCGGATCTTGAACATAACCCTGGAGAGCCTGGCGCGATGGGAAGCAAGTCCATCACGGGGCAGATGCTGCGTGGCTCCCTCGGGTGAGGCATCTAAAGTAACTCACCCCATAGAAACTGAAAGGAGGAGGAGGTCGCAGGGGCTGGGGATGGGGAAGGAGGGGCTGCCGCTCAGAGGGAATGGGGGATAGTTCCAGTTATGCAAGATGAAACACCTCTAGTGACCCATCTGCTCTGTAGCATCCCACTTACGGTTATCAATACCTACACTGATGTATTAGGTGTTCCTTGCTCTGTGTGGGATTTCAGTAGAATTTTTAAATTACTCGCTAATCCCTTTGCTGTATCAAGTTTTCTCAAGGCTAAGAGTCTTACCCAACATCTCACAGCCAATAAATGTCAGGAGGCGATAAGAATCGAGTCCTTGACTCTCGGGGCTCTTTGCCCTGCTTGGAGTTGGTCAGCAGTATTGGCTGTCAGAATCCAGATAGCAAATGTGTTCTGCAGAGCGGGGAGACACAGCCACCCTCTGTGGGGAGAACATGCCTCCCGTATTGCTTCATAAAATTCGTCCATGCCCCATAGGTTGATCAATGAGAAATAAATAATCCAGACGTCAGTGTTATTGATGGGCGGCTGGGGCTTGTCAAACAGAGGGCGTAAACCAAAGGACTGTCTTAATTTCAAGCTTCATTAGAACTAGCAAAGGCTAAAAATCATTTTTCAAAATGGGTGGGCAGCATTGGGGAATCTTTCCCCACCTGGAAAGGAACCTTGGCCTGTATAAGCAGCCAAAAATAATTGCGTCTCCTTTGGTTGGGTAGAAACTCCTGTCCTAATTAATTCTCATCTCCTCCCTGTATAAATATGCTTGGGGGAAGTGACATCCTAGCATTTTTGTTTTCTGTCTTCCTAACAAGGAATTCTCTCTGCTCCGGCATTTTAGGTGCTGATTTTTCTCATGTCCTGGTGATGCTCCTAATTAGTCAATGCTGCTTCCCATAATAGTTCACCACAGGGAGTGGGTTTGGACTAGAGGAGGCAGCAGTTTTGTCACCTTACCAAAGTGCCACTGATCAGGTTGGCTTTCTTGGGTACTCATTCGTTTTTATGCCTCTCTGGAAAGGGAAGCAGCAAGCTCCTCGCTAAGTGGGCTGAACGTGGCTGGATTTTGTACTTTCCCCAGAGCTCCTCCACCCGCCCTGGTGACTTGGGTCTTGAAGCTTTTGCAGTGATGCTCACCAGTGGAAAAACCCTGGTCTCAGGACAGTGTGGCAGAAGCATGGTACTGTCACCTTGTCCCCAAATAGCCTGCCACCTGCAGGCCTGCCTCCTGGCTGAGACCGTAGGCTCCCCTATGCGCCCCAGAAACAAGATGTAGAAAGACCTCTTCCTCAGGAGTGCAGCAAGCTCCAGGCCAAGGAGGGTATATTCCGGCAGATGCTGCCATTGCTAAAGGAATTTGTGGACACCAGAAATCCAAGAATTGTTCTGCACTGCTTCCGACCTGGGAGGAGAGGCCGGAATGGGGCTGCTTTCTGAACTTGTATTAGTTGGCTTTTACTAAATAATGAGCCACCTCCAAAAGCTGATAACATAGAACAGCAGCTCTTGCTTGGCATGATCCAGAGAGCTGGCTGGCTGGTTTGGGTTAGGAACAGAGGCTGGTCTGGCTAGAGGGGCCTATCCTGTCTGTGAGGTGTCAACTCCTGATTGGCTTTGGCTTTGGGGGTCCCCCCAAGCGATTGGTGGAGCACTCTGCCGCATGTGTCTGGGTGGGTCGGGGGGAACCCCCTGCGGGGTCTATGTTTGGTACTGTTTTCCTGCTCTGCTTCCTGAAGGCCATGACGTGAGCAACTTCCTTCCACCATGCCTGTCCGCCATGGTGCTTCTGCCTTGGAGCCAGCTGACTGTGGACTGATTCTCCCAAAACTTAAGACAAAGTAATCCTCCTTCAAGTTGAGGGTGTCGGGTTTTGTGTCCAGCAGCAGGAAAGCTAATACACTTTCCCACCTGTGCTTTCCACTGTCCTGGAAGCAGCCCAGGCTGCCTCATCTGAGGTGCAAAACAAACATATCTTCCCAGTGTGTCTTAGTTTGCTCAGGCTGCTGTAACAAAACCCCACAGGTAGAATGGCTTAAATGAAAGAAAGTGTCTCACACTTCTGTAGGCCGGAAGTGCTGGAGCAGGATGCTGGCACCTGGGTTCTCCCTTCCTGACTTGCAGCTTCTAGTGTTTTCTTCTTCTTCTCATGAGGGCACTAATCCAATCCCAGGGGCCCCATCCTGTGATCTCATTGAAACCTCATGACCTCCTGAAGGCCCTGCCTCCTCACACAATCACTTCGGGGGCCAGGGCTCCTGCAAGTGGATGGGGAGGAGCACAGTTCAGCCCATAGCACCCTACATCTCTCTCTCCTGCTACCTTCCCACCCCCTTTCCTCTCGTCTCTGCTGTTCTCACCCATCTGCAGCAGTGCCCTGACTGCTCACTGCTTCTGCTGTTGACTCTTCCTGGGTCGCCCCTCTAGCCTAGACTGCCTGTAGAACTCCTCTTCATCCTTCGGAACCCACTATGGAGCCTGGTGGAGCTTTCCTTACCCTCCATGCAGCATGAACTCCACACCCCTATTTATTACTCACCCTATCATACTGTGAGCTATGGCCCGGCTCCCTTAGTGCCCTGGGAGCTCCTTGGGGGCAGAAGTCATCTCATGCATTTCTCTGTACACCAAAGCATAGGAAGGAAGGCATTAATGAATGAATGAGTGACTCAGTGGGTCAGCAGTGGGGCAGGACCAGCGACCTTCTCTTTGCCGCGCTCACCTATCCTCAGCACCTTGTGGGCACAAATGCCACCCTCTGCCAGCCCCTAGTCGCCTAGTTCTGAAGCAGCAGGTGCTCCCCATCCCACCTCACAGCACAGGGACGCCCCCAAGATCATATGGACCCCCCATAAAGCGACCCCATCCCCCCCTCAGCCTCTTCCACCTTCTGCCTGCTCTGCACACCTCCTTTGACACCGTCCTGTGCTCTTGGTGTCCACATGATTCAGCCCTGAATTAAATCAGTGTGTTCTGCTGTCCGCCTGGGTCATTGTGTAAATGTGCCTGTGTCCTCCTTGTAGACAGGGACTTTGGTTTTCACATCTGCGCCTCCTCGTCCCTGGACAGTTGGGAAATGCTGTGCTGCAGGTATTCATTCATTCACAGCGGTTACTTTCCACCTCTCTCCCTATGCTGACGTCACCCACAGAGCCAGCGCTTGCCCTGGGAGTGCCCCTTTGCATCTATTCACCGAAGTTTAGGGTTTGCTTTTCTTGGTTTGAGTGGTTTTAGCATGGCTGTGACTTATTTTAAGTGCTCTTCCTGCATCCCGGGAAGCCTCTGTCCCCCAGGCTAGGAAGGAGACTAGGTCACTCTGATCTGCCTTGGTGACCTAACCAGGCTCCACGGCTGAGGGGCGGCCACTTCTGTCCCTCTGACCAGAGCTGGCAGGAGCCTTGACTGTTAAGGCTCAGAGTAGAGGCAGTTCCTGGTCCCTAGCCTGTTGAAATCCCTTTCTGAGATGCTTCCCATTGCCTGGAGGGACAAACCGTACAGGTGGCTCTCACCCTTTCCCCTTCCCATCGATCCCAGTGAGGTGAAGATAATGTAAAGCCGTAGAATATTTCTACCCGAAGGGACCTTGAGATGTCTAGGCCCAGTGCGCCCTTGAACAACTGCATCAGGAAACCCTAGACAGCTTTATTTCCTGGTGCCGGTCCCTGGACCTCAATTCTAGAATCTCCAGGTCCAACAATCTGGCTGGGGCCCAGAAACTGTCCTTTAAAAGCTCCTGAGAGAGTGCTGTTCGGTGAGGCATGGGACCATAAAGCTTATTTTTTCCCAGCCTGGGTGGGGGCTCTGGGGTTCTGAGAGTTCTTGTTCCCTGACAAGGTGGTGACAGAGGCTGGAACTCAGTCCCTCATTCTCCTCACCATAGGTGCAGCCACAAGCTGGTCCTGCCCTGATGGAACTGGGGCACCAGGTGGCAGCCCACAGCGGACACTGAGTCAGGGCCCATGGTTCCAGAGCAGGTGTGCCTCCTATGTCCCCAAGGTGTTCAAGCGTTTAGGGATGGTACAGGGAGGTCCTGTCCGGGTCCAAGCTGGAGTGGACAGTGTGTGGATTTGATGCCCAGGTAGAATGCTAGGGCTAGACCTGAGTCATTAATACAAATAACACCAGGTCCTGTTAGACAGAAAGGGCCCTATCTTCCCTTCCAGCATGAGGCCTTCTAGAAGGATGGGGCCATCCAAAAAGCAGCCACACCCTCACCATGCCCACCACTCACCCTGGAAAGCTGCTAACATTGCAGGTACAAATCCCCCTCCCAGCTGGCTGTGATTCAGGACCAAAACACAGCATTTTAACCAGGAAGAGCAAAGTGCATGCCCTCTGGGCACCCCCAAGGGCACAGAGCCACATTCCTCTGGCTTGCGTGGCTGTTGCTGACAGTATTACAGGAAGGTGGGATCTGGTGAGTGGGAGGCAGGTTGGTCGCACTGTGAAGAAGCTCCCCGGGCATACAGACCTTAAGTAAATAAAAGCACACAAAATAGATTTTTCAAACCATGTCCTTCCCGAGCATAGTAGGATTTACTGAGAAATTGGATTGAATTCTCCTTGACTCACCTGATTGCTGTGTGGAGGAATTCAAAGGAAAGGTCTGTGCTCCCCTACAGCGGGGCCACCACAGGGTTCAGACTGAGTGGTGACCTTTGGGAAGGCCCCCTGGGTGTCTGGACTGCGGGCTGGCGGGAGGGGCCAAGCCCAGCAGGCCGCCTGCCCCTGAGCTCAGAGGTGGGAAACCCACTGTAGGGCTGTGTTATGCCCTGCCATGCACTGCAAACTGGTAGCCAGGGCACCAAGGCTCCTGGGTACCTTGGGGGAACAGGGTTGTTTGCCTAGTGGCGACAAGAGCTTGGCCCCCTCCCTGACTCCCGTCCACCTGGGTATGGAACCTCCATGTGTCATGCGGCTGGCCCCGCACAGGGTTAGAGTCCTGACCATAGAGCACAAAGGAGGTTTTCTGTTGAGCCAAGCCACAAGGATTAAAACATCAGGACATTACTGGGTAGGAACACTTTCAAAAAGCAGGCGTTAGCCAGCCCCAAACCATCCAAGGACCTAAATATAACGCCCTGAGCCGCATGCTGTGGAGTGTGGGCTCCGGCACAGAACTTTCTCTCTCGTGGATGAGAAGCAGAGGCGTGCTGGTGGGCCGCCTCTCTGAGGACGCTCAACGGCCCTGCTCTGTTGTTTCTGCCAGTTTCCGAGGTGTAAGTTCTCCCGCTGTACCATTTGTATGCTACCTCTGTGAAGACGCTGAGCAGAGGGTTGGGAACACACTCACAGTGGCTCTTGAGAGCCAGGCCAGGTGACCCCAGCATGTCACTGAGCTCGATGAGTCCCTAACTCCTGTAGCCAAAGGACAGAGCAGCCCAAGAGGGGCACCTATGTCTGTGTGCTGATCCCCAATTTGAACATGATTATTGTGTGCTGCAAACAGGTACTAATAAATTACACACACACACACACACACACACACACACACACACACACATACAGCTTTGTCAAACTAAATCAAAGATGACCTTCATGTGCAGGACACTTCCCCCTTACCTAATAGAATCTTAAGCAGCAAGATTGTCAGATTGATGCTGAGTGTACCAGTGGTCTCCAACGTATCCCCATCTTAATAGGTGTCTTGACAATGATTGGACAACTTTAGGGGTTACCAGTATCTCTTAGAGAGCTTGTTAAAGTGCGCCCTCTACCCCACCCCCAAATCTGATGCCATAGATCTTGGATGTGGTCCAGGCACCAATGTTTGGTGACCAAATTCCAGGTGGTCATCACTCTGAGAAGCTCTCATCTCCTGTTTACCCACCCTGTGGCTTAGACCAGGGAAAGTTCAGAGTCTAGTGACTTTTTAGACAGTGGCTTCCTTCTCAACACTTGCTATTTTGCTCCAAGGAAAGCAACTTTTTTACGTTCTAACCATGAAAAAAATCAAATTCTAAATCATGTTTATTAAAAGCATCCCAGAGACCAGACACAGATACCTTCCTTACCCATCTCATCCTAACCATGACTGTGATAGCCAACCCCATTTTGCAGATAAGGAAACTGAGACCCAGAGAAATTTCCAAGGAGATGGTGGTGGGATTCAAACCCAGGCCACCTTACTGCAGAACCTGCATTCTAAGCATGACCCGTAGCTGCCTCTGTAAACACGGTGCTCCTCAGGGGGCCTCTGGCTCTTGGCCTTGCTGATGCTGGCTAACATTTGGTTCAATGTCCTGAGCATCACTCGGATGAGGTGTCTCATTAGATCCCAGCAGCAACATGACAGGGAACATGTGACTTCTGCCTGCCAGGAGAGGACAGGTAGATCCCGAGAGGCCCCGTGGAGTGCCGGGTGCTGCCCTGCTCCTAGACATAGTCCTGCAGTGCTGCTCCTTCTGTACCGGCAGCCGCCCGGCTGTCTCCCCAGCAGATCGTGAGGCTGATGTACGGCAGCTTTGAGTACTTGGTGCCCTTTTGGATGTTTGCATGTGTTTCTGGCAGTCGACATGTGTGACTGTTAAAGTGTCTGAGTGTAAATAAAGTGTGGGTGTACAAAGGGGGAAGGCAGAGGTGTCCGCCACAATCTTAAACACCGCACAGAGCAAGCTGAGGGTGGCGGTCAGAGGCGAAGGACTCTGCAATGCAGAAACGGGTCCGTCCCGGAGGAGGCGGCACCAATGTCACCTTGAACAATGTGGAGAATCTCAGCAGTCAGGAAGGGAGGGTGAAGGGTGGAGGAGACCTGGTGGGGCCCCTGGGGTTGGGTCAGACCCCAGGCTCTCACGGACCCTGCCTGGTCTCCTGTCTCCTCTGCACATAGCTAGTTGCATGCTTGACTTGTGATTGAAGATGTGGTGAATTTTCCCCTCCAGCTGACTGATCTTCTTTGCCGTTATCTTGAAACAGCTCTTGATTTCACCTCTCTCTCAGTGGTAGCTTTTTCTTCCTGGGCCTCTCCTCCGCCAACACCATTAGAGCAAGCTGCTGGGATGTGTGACTGGGTCGAGGAGCCTGGATTATGGATGTGATGTCATGTACTCCTCTTTGTGTCCTCTTAGATCAGAGGTATGTTTCTGTCCCCAGGGGCACCGCTGCAGTGGCCCCAGTCCAGCTGGAGTGGCGCTATAAGCATCTCGTTCCTAGGATCCACCAACAGCTTCCCATCTTCTGCTCTCCCAGTGACACTGAGATTCTGGGACAGGGTCACAAAGCAGTTCCTTTCTTCTGCCCCTTGGTCCTCCCAAGTGGATGCACTTCTCTTGTTGGAGCTGAGTGCCACATTTGTCTCTGTGCCCTGGCCGCAAACTGGGGAGGGGGTGTTACAGGCCCTGCCACTTATGTATGAATAAACCCCGGGCAAAGCTTTCTGCCCAGAGACACTAAAAAGTGCCATCGCACCCACAGTGTCCTGCTCCAGACTCTCTAAGTAGGAATCAGCTCACCCCTGCTGTGAGTGAGCTTCATCCTACCTGCAGACAAAACACTGATGTAACCTCCCGCATGGAGCAGAGCTTGAGGTGTCTGTAATGATAGGTGATGGGTGAGGTGACGGGAGTCTTTTGGGGTGTACTTTCTCTTGGCCACCTGGGTTACCCGTCTCCGTCACAGCTTCGGCACAGCATGGATACCAGTAGCTTGGTAGCTGAGGCCTGCCATGAGACAGTGTCACTGGCAAAGTCCTCTTTTGTGCCTCTGCATGTGTCACATGTCCTGAATTCATGAGACACCCTCAAGGAGGCTTCTTTGTGGACTCTGTTTTCACGATGGTCTTGCAACATCATCCAGAAACCTCTCAAATTGTGGTACTGGGATAAGTACATCTTCCTCTGGTGGATAGATACCCTCACTCCTCCTGAAAACATCCCAATCATTTCTAAATTAAAATCTCTGACAGAGAAGAAAACCTGTGGAAACTGCTTCCTCTGTAATTGTCCTTGCTATAGCAGGGCACACTGAATGTGACATATGACTTTCACAGACAACCCCATTGTTTTGCCTTAGGCCCTCCATCTTGTTTTAATCCTGAAATCGTAAAGCATCTCAGCATACGACTCGCAAGAACTAGATGGTAGGCATCAAGTTGTTTGGCACAACTTGTGGCTGCCATTTTTAAGCAAAAAGTCTACTCACGTGTTAGGGAGGTATCTGGGTTCATTTGCCTACAAGGAAAACTTCAATTCAGACTTCCACTTAGCACTGAAGGCATGAACAGAGCGTGATTCACTTGAGCAGATGAAGATAGGCTTGAGGCTTCATCCGTATTCTCATGCAGCTTATAACACAGCTCTTGAAAGCCACCGAACGTTTCTTGCCATTGGTTCTCTTTCCTTGAATTTAAAATTTTATTAACTTATTAAAACCATATCTCACTTGTGTCACCCAAAAATGTAGCATTTGGTGTAGCAATAAAGCAGGTAGAAACCAAGCTACATCTACCTCAGAACCACAGTGCTTCAGTGATATGGTGCTCCAATGATGGATGGCTGGATAGACAGGTACACAGACGCAGGCGGACAGCCTTCACTAACCGCTCCATGTGACATCTGCTTTGTCCGGAGATGCCCAGGGCAGCATGGATGTGGCCTCCACCCCTTTTTCTCTTGTCCCTCCCCCATCTTCTCCTGACACACTTCCTGTTTGTTGGGCCAGTTATCATAATGGAGGAGCTGGAGAAGAACGTAAAGGACTTGTTGGTCCCTCCTCCGGTGAATCAGGGTGCTAGCTCGAGAGGATACACTGTCCTATAAGAAGAAACATGAAAGGAGAGGTTTCCATTGATTTCCCGTGACCCATTTAAGATGTTCTAATAGCACTTTCATGTTCAGCCTGGAAATTCTCTTTGACCATGTCTTGGTGCGTTTTCTCCTGTTATAATGGAATCCCACAGACTGAGTGACTTACAAAGTAAAGAAAGGTTTGTCTTACAGTTCTGGAGGCTGGGAAGTCTAAGGTCAAGGGCCAGCATGGAGTGAGGGCCTCCTAGCTGGGTGATACCATGGTGGAACAGCGCACGTGCAGGAGCGGGTGGGCAGGGAGGGGAGAGGGAGGGGAAGGGGCTGAATTCATCCTTTGGTGAGGAACTCTTAACCCACTCCCACGGTACCTACCCCACTCTGCAGGAATGACATCAGTCCGCCACCCTCATGCCCCAAATCATGTCTTAAAGGTGTCACATCTCAACACTGCTGCATTGGTGGCTAAGTTTCCTACACGAGGACACATTCAAACCATAGCAGACCATAACCTGTTACGTAAGGCAAAACATCACTTCCTTTCCCCAAACCCAGTGCTCTCTTCCCTGAAATGTGGCTACTTCTTCCACCTCACAGAGGTCTCTTTTGGAGGGAAGACACAAGAGAAGGCAGCACAGACTAGATTGCCAGGAGACCAACCAGAACCCAAGAGGTGCTCAGAACAGAAGCAGGACGGGCCACCTGGGATCAGCTGGAAACTGGCCTCTTATAGGCAAGCTCTGAAATGTTTGGCCAGAGATGAGGGTAGGGACACAGACCCGCAAAAGAAGCTCTGAAATGAGTCCAGGAAAAATATGTCCAAGGAGTCCTAGTGAGTCTGAAAATACATGTCACAACTAGTCCTCAACTTAGAGGAAGTACTACCTGAGCATAAAGATGTGAATGAATTTTTAAACAGGTAGGAGAAGCTGGGAGGGGAGTGAGCTTGGGGGTGTCCATTCCGAGGCATTTGTATGCCCTCTGCCTTGTGCCCCTCAGCATGGTAGCCCAGAGGAATTCCCTGCCCTAGACTGACATTTTTCTCTCTGATTGAATCAGAGTAAATGGTGTAATGTATGCTGCAGACTCTTGGGTGAACATGCTGGAACACAAAAGCTGGGCTCTGGGGCCAACTTGACAAGGGTTACAGAACGCTGTCCTGTCCATGCAGCTGGTCACCAAGCCCAGGTAGCCTTTTATGTAGATAGGGTATTGTTGTAAAGGGCAGGCCTAGAGCTAGGAAGTAGGAGATGAAACCACAGGAGGCATCCAGGAAACCCCGCACACTCACCCCAATGCTGGCTCACAGGGGCCCTTGCTGCAGAGGGAGTAGCTGTGTTCCCCAATGGAGGAAGCAGCCCCCCTTCAGGCGCTTGGCATAGAGGGGCACAGGAAGAAAACAATCCTTCACTAACATGGAGGAACCACCTGGAACGCACGGCCTTCCTAGATTCATGTAGCGCTTATCTTCTTAGGGCCTCAGAGAGTGAATACATAGACATAATTATTGACCTCGTCATTTAGATAACAGCCTGGATGTTTGGGCAGTCTGTTACCATTTACTACTTGCCCCTTTGAGAAGGTGAGAAAATGAGGGAGTCTAGAAGCGAAATCAACTTCTTGGGAACTTCAGCCTACTTGCCGTGTTACTGATTCAGCAATGTGTGCCAAACTGCTTGGCTGTGGGGATCTGAAGCGTGGAAGTCCTGATCCCGCCCTCCAGAAGTGGCCCATCCTGTGAGTCCGAGCAGAGACCAGTCACTCACTGTGGCCTTAGCAAAGAGCACACACTGCTGGGTGAGGTCTGGAGACCAGAAGGTCGCCTGTCTTTCCCCCTTTACTATGTGCCAGGGCCTTCGCAGTATGTCACTCGCACCCAGAGGAGGTGGCAGCAGCTCAGAGAAGATTATCCTGCCAACTGGCGGAGTCAAGGTTGAACTCAGGGCTACTGACTCCAGGGCACTGCAACCAGGCAGTGCGTTTTTAAGGCCCTTGTCTCACAGTTCTTGTTCTGCACTCTGGACCACAGCTGGCCCGAGGCCTAAAGCCTGAGAAGGCATCTGCGGACACATTGCTGTTCCTGGCCCCCTTGAATGCATGTGCCCTAAAGTCCTTTTGAGGAAGGGGGACTTGGCTGGCTGCTGGGGTCATTCTGCTTGGTGGATCTGGGTTGGGCAGAGGGAACTGTCACACACGGGGAACTCTTGCATGCTCCCAGTGTCTCCCAGCACTGCCTGGCTGCTGGGCAGGACGAGGCTGGGCCCGGGAGCCTTGGCCTGTGGGAGAAAGGCCTGGCTCCTGTCACTCTGCCCACGCCACCTTGGTGAGGCTGTGGCCTGTGCTGCCGGATTTCTGGGCCCCATTTCAGTTTCCCTTTCTGGACTTCACTGTCCCTGAGGCCCACATTTTCCTCAAGGGGCCTTCAGCATTGTGCTGGGGACACAGGAAGTATTAGGTCTGGTGTTGGTCTTTTTTTTTTTTTTTTTTTTTTTTGTCTTCTTGAGACAGGTTCTCTCTATGCAGCTCAGGCTGGCCTTGAGCTCACTTTGTAGCCCAGGCTGGTCTCGAACTCGCAACAATCCTCCTGCCTCAGCCTCCCGAGTGCTGGGATTACAGGCGTGAGCCACCATGCCCGGCTAGGTGTGGTGTTGTTTTAAGACCCCCAACTTGCTTTTTCTTCTGAATTTAAGGTGATTTTTAGAATTGGAGGAAAAAACCCTCTGTCAGAGCAAAGGAAAAATGTTAGATAAGCCTACAAGTTTTGATTGTGGCATCACTGATTAAAATGCAACTGAAAATTCCACTGGCAAAAGAAAAATTTAAAAACTATAGAATGAACATGCTGTGATTAAAGAGGGGAGAGGAAGGCCCCGAGGACCGTCTGCTCTGGGTCCCAAACTGGATCCACTTGTCAGTCCTGTGTGTCCTTGAGCCCAGAGACCGTTCTTCTGGGTCATTCTGTCTGCCTGAGCCATGTAGGTGGAGCCCACAGTCCACCAAGGTCAACTGCCAGCAGGTCTTTTTTATAGTTTTCCAAGGAAGTCCAGTGGCTCTCTGGCCATGGTCACATGGCTGTCCCTTCCCAGGCCTGCTCGGGTCTGTGAGTGCAGCTGTCTCCCAGGGAGCAGAGCCTGGGGTTGCAGCGGGCTCACATCTGCCCTCTTGGGAAGAGCTTGGAGTGTTGAAATGAACTTACATGCAATCCCATTCCTTTGCATTGCAAAGCTTTAGAAAGGAAGTTGGAAAGTGGAGCTTAAAAATGATTCCCAGTGATGGTATTAGTGCTTGTGCCACCTTGACGTGTGTATAATTCCTGTGGTGACAGAGGTGGCTTCACAACCCTGGAAAAGACTTGTGGAGAGACCGAAGACCATTTGGTGGGGGTTTATTAATTTTCCACAAAGTCAGGATTGTCTGTTTCGCCATCCTCTTTTCCTACCTTGGGGTTTTTCATAGATTGCTGATGAGCTGCTCGGTCACCGTCAAAGCCCAGGCTGACACTTGCGGCTTCTCTGTTGTGTGCACGGCTTGGAATTCCTGCCTGCAGGAGGAAGGAGCTAGTCCTTCCTCACTCTTCTGTGAGTTTTTCATCTTTCACGCTCCTCCCAGTTGTTGCTTCCTATCGTCAACGTCTGGAGCTTTGAAAGACGTCCTGGGGCAAATTCAAAAGCATGCAGCATCTAGTTTGAGCTTGAATCCACGAGACCAGCTGCCTTCCTGTCTTGGAAACAAGTCCTGTCCAAACAATGAATCGGAGGTGTCACCCTGCCCTCTCCTGAACCGCAGCCACTTTCACAGAGTGAATATTGGATATAACTAGAGTTTACACACACATGACTCTGCTTGGCAAAAGAGTCCTCCTTAGAAAGCTGTTCGTCTTACATAAAACGCTACTCCCATTCTGCCAATTTCTTTTTTAGTATCCACATTAGAAACAGTTTACTAACGACAGGGAAATCAGAGTTACTGCTTCACTCCCATAGAAACAGTACTATTGTCCCAAGCCTTGTGTCTCTACATGGTAATTGTAGGGAGAGAGGAGGTCAGAGCCACTCAGAGGCTCCGGGAGCTTCAGCTGAGTCCGGAGTAGGCTGGGAGAGCAGGCCAAGCGGACGCCACAAATGCAGCTGACTCATCATCACTGAGAATCGTAGCAAACGTCCAGGTAGGGAAGTAGAGGGCTGCTTGCTTTGATGGGAGCCCAGGAGCAGCCCATGGGTGATACACTGATGGCCACACACACACACACACACACACACACACACTCTGCCCCGTGGACTTCATATAGCTCTGCATGCTCAACTACCTGGTTCTACTGTGCCTGAGTTCTTGGGTTAATAGCAGTAATTTTATCTTCGTGCAGTGATTTCCTCCCAAGTTCACAGAAGCCTGTCCACAGCCCAGCTCATGGGATGACTGTGTGTGTTCAGTTTTGTAGCCGGTGAAGCTGAGCCAGGGTAGAAGGTGGCGGGGGTGGAGGGAGGGAGGTCCTGGCCAGCCAGGGCCTGGTTAGCATTGTAACAACCAACTCTCCCAGGAAAGAAGTCCTGCTTGGCAGGGGCTGCTGATTTCTATGCCACAAACACAGTAGGTGCCCAGCCCCATCCATAGTTTCAGTTATCTGCAGTCCAAAGATAGGAAATGGAAAATTCTGGAAATAAACAATTCATAAGTTTTCAGTCATGTGCCATTCTAAGTAGCAGGATGAAACCTTGTTACGCCTTGTCCAGAATGTGAATTGGCCCCAGAGTATCCACAGTGTCCGCGCTACTCACCCATTAAGCTCAAGAACCTTAAGACAACTATAAGTCCCCTGACAGTCCATTTTCTGTTGCTCTAAGAGGCTGCTTGAGGCTGGGTGATTTATAAAGCAAAAAGTTTGTTTTGGCTTACTGTTCTGAAGGCTGGAAATCCAAGACCAGGCAGCAGCATCTGCCAAGGGCCTTGTGTTACATCATAACACGGTGGAAGCCAGGTACACACCTGTAATCCCAGCACTTGGACGACTGGAGCAGGAGGGCAGCCTCGAATTCAAGGCCTTGTGGTGAGTTCAAAGCCAGCCTGGAATACAGAGCAAGACCTTGTCTGAAAAACATCAAGACAAACAAACAGAACCACCGTGGAAAAGCAGGACAAGCAGTTATGCATGGAAAACACGAAGGACAAACTCACTTTATAATGTTACCCGGTCTTGCTTTCTCCCATGAGAAAAGCATTCATCACTTAAAACCTAAACACCTTTTTGGTTTGGTTGGGTTGGGTTGGGTTGGGTTTGATTGTACTAAAGGTTTACCCCAGGGTCTTTACACTGAGTTGTATCCCTCGCTCCCCCTTTATTTTTTCTTTTGAGACAGGGTCACTCTGAGTTGCCTGGGCCAGGCTCAAATGTGCCGTCCTCCTGCCTCAGCCTCCCAGGTGCTTGAAAACACAGGTGTATACCACCCCCCCAGCTCTGATCACCTCTTAAACTGTCCCCCACCTCCCAACACAGTGTCAGTGTTGTTTCCAAGGGGACACGCCGGATTTGAACCACAGTGATGTCCCCTCTGTGAGTGAGGTCCTGCTTTAGGATTAAAGAAACACCTCATCCTGCCTGCTCTGTAAATCTCCACCATCAGATTGCTAGCAAATTGCTTTACCTTTGTTCCCGTGCAGGGAAAGCAAAGATGCAGGCTCCACAGGTCAGTTACGAAGCAGAAGCTGATGTTACCACGTCACAGACCCTGGAGGGTGGCTGCACCTGCTGTGGCATCACTGGCTTGTGGCTTCTTTTTTTTTTTTTTTTTGCCCGTCTGGGTTCAGTGCTACACTGGTAAATGTTTAGCCACCAGCTCTCCAAAAGCAAAGCCCTTGTTGGTAGCATTTCTCCATCTCTGTGGTGTGAGTGCTGCCACCGTGACCAATCACTGAATTTCCAGGGGAGGACGTGCGTGGCTGGCTCCCCCACGCTGGTGCGAGCCTGCTGTTCTGGTTTGTAACTGCATACTGAATATTTTACTTAGAGGAGAGAGAGAATATTAATTAGCAGAGCACCTAGCATGGTGCTGGCGTATTAGCCTTCGTCTCTCCCGTTGTCTCTCCTGCATCTTGAGCCCTTATTAATTTATGCAAACTGCATGCCGACCTTAAGTGGGCAGCCATGTGAAGTGGGGTCATCCAGGAGCCGGGCGCGCTCACCTTGCTCGCCACCTGCCAGACTCCTGACCCCTCACACTGTAGAGGTGCTGAGAAGGTCTGCTCTATGCAAGGGGACAGGCAGGGCCTCTCTCTTTCCAGGGGAGACAGCTCTGAGCAGGCAGGTGCACCGAGGAAACTGCCCTGGCGGGAAACCAACAGTCCCAGCAAGTGAAGGCGCATGGGTGGCTGCAGACCAGTCCCGCCCTTACCTGCACTGCGGTGACACAGCAGTGTGTGTGTAGGGAGGGGCTGCCGCGGTGTCCCCCACAGCTGCTCTAGGGGGTACAGTGGACGTGCAGGGACGTGGCTCAGTGCCTGGCTCAAGAGCTGGTGGATTTCAATGATGCTTGTTTTTTTTTTTTAATTTTTTTTAATTATTACATTTTTAAATTTTTAAATGGATTTTAAAATTTTTTTTAATTATTACATTTCTTTTACTCCTTCATACCATGACTTGCAGAAGGGATAAAAGGCAGCTCAATATACTCTTATTGGATGAATAAAAATAAGCCTTAGCCCTCAACAGCTCCTAGTTTTGCATATTCCTGAGTAAAAAATGAAACTTCCAATCTTATATATTAACATAGGTTGCCAGTAATTTTTGCTTCTTATTGCTTTACTTCTTATGGCTTTCCTGTATTTTTTCAAAAGTCTTCTACAAGTGCGGATCATTTCTATTTTTTTAAAAAATGAATATGTACTATAAGAATAAGCCTGCAAATAAAAGTGAAGCAAGGTGATATCAGCGTTGAAGGCTCGGAGGGCGATATGTTGGCTGGGCAGGGTGTCATGCCTGTCCTCCCAGCTACTCAAGAGGCAGAGGCAGAAAGATGGAAAGCTTGAGGCCCACTTAGACACAAGCGCCTATCTCCAAAAGACGGGAGACTAAGAATGTAGCTCAGTGGTAGGATGTTTGTCTGGCATGCACAGGCCTTGGGTTCAAGCCTGGGTACCACACACACTCCAAGGCAACCGGTCCCTACTGTGAGGCTCTGCATGGCTTGAGAAGTCCCAAAGCTGGCCTCCCCGATCTTCGTGCTCTCTCACCTCTCTGCCATGGGCCTCCCCACCTCCAGGCACCAACTAACAGTGTCCCCTCAGTCACCCTCAGGCAGATGGGAGGTGTAGGCAGGAGTGGGAAGAGGCAAGTTCTCCAGCGGGGTAAAAGCAGACCACACCCACCAGCAACCCAGCAGTTAGCAATTCAGCTGGGCCTGTGTCTCCGTCCTTGCCCTGCCCTCCACTCCTGAAACCTGACAGGGACACCTCTCTGGGAGTCCCTGGCCAGGGCCAGGGCCACCCGCTCCGTCACTGCCTCCCCAAGCCAAGGGAGGGTCTCTGCCCCTCTCCATGTGGTAAAGTATGCTGGTCCACCCTGAAGAAAGCACACAGACTCCTGGGGTCTTCATCTAGACCTTTGTTGAGTAACTAACAAGCTTTTCCCTCACCTCCAGGAGCTCGCCTCTTCCTTCTGGCTTAGACTGCCAGTTGAGGGAACCATCATTTGTTTGGGGTTTCCCTCAGAGACCGAGGTTGGATCTGGCATTTCCTCTTTCAAATGAGCAAGTTCGGGAGGTTCTGACAGAGGTGCCTTCGTGCATCCAGTGTTGTCAGTTCTTCCTCCAACCCGGTGCTCAGAGCCCAGGTCACTGGCTTGGGCAGACAGCGAGGAGAAGCAGGAGGAGCTGTCCGGTGCTGCCGTCACAGAGCAGGCCCAGGAGTCTGATGAGGGTTCCTTCAGAACCAACCTTTTTTGTGGGTGACAGTTTTATGAGATATAATTTAGCTCCCGTTCAGTTCCCTCCTTGACAGTGTGCAGTTTGGTGGTAGCTGGTCCCTCCAGGCCCCCACAGCCCTGTCGGTCAGCATGAATGTGGTCATTCTGGACATAGCACGTAAGCGGAAGCAGGTGGTACAGGGCCTTTTGTGTCCAGCTCCTTGCACTCAGCGTCCTGTTTTCAGGGCCCATCCATGTGGTAGCCAGTATCAGTACTTTGTCTCTTTCATGGATGAGGAACAGGATTCTGTCTGTTGGCCATGACAAGTTTTGTGTTTCCATTATCGATGGCTGGGCACTTGGATCATTTCCACTTAGCCATCAGGAGCGATGCTCCACAGGGTTCGTATGAGACATCAGCATGGGTGTCTCTTAGGAGGATGCCATATAACCTTTGGCCAGTGTCTCTCTGATCCCATGTGTCACTAACTTCTTTGCTTTAAAATCCTCAGTAGCCTCCCTTGTTCTGAAAATCCAGTTCAAAATCCTCACCTTGGTCTACACAGCTCCAGCTTCCAGACCTTCCCCACCCCCGCAGTCCTTCCATGGCTTCCACTTGGAAGTTTCTGCACCCTCCTCCTCCTGAGGTCTCAGCGGATGCATCCCTCCTCGTTCTCTGACACTCAGAGGAGGCCGGTCCCTGTTCCCAGGCTCCCCACCACATTACCACCAAGGACGGCCGCTGTGACCGCACATTCTGTGTTTCTGCTCCTGCCATCTTAGGCTCCAGGAGAGCAGAGGCCTTGTTGTGGTTCCCCCAGTTTTTCCAGGTGCCCCACAAGGGCCCGGTTTCCTGCGCACTCAGTATTTACCAGGGTATGATGGGTAACGGTGACAGCATCTCCCTTGTGACAAGGACTCTCAGGCAACTGTGAGGCCGAGCTGACTCCCCTTTCGAGCCCCAGCCCTGTCCTCTCACTCACCTGAAGGGCCGCTGGCACGAGGCATAGGTTTGTGGGAGCCCTTTACCATTTCCATCCCCGGACAGGACCATTCCCATAGCATGTGACTAAAGGTACCCCAACACCACGGACCCCATCAGCCTGCACCCTGTCCATTTCTAGGGTGAAAGAAGGAGGGATTCTTTGAGGTAGTTGCTTCTTTGAGAGCTGGGGAAGCTGCCTTCCCGTTAGCAAAGATGATTGCCTTTCTGCGTGTCTCGTTTGAAAAACTGTCCTTGAGGAAATTCCAAGAGGAAACTGTACACCTTCTGAGACTTAATTGCTTTTTCAAAAAACCCTGTTTTCATCTCCCCACAGATATGCACTTATTTGGCCATTCCCCAGCACATGACGACTTCTATCTCGTAGTGTGCAGTGCCTGTAATCAGGTCGTCAAGCCACAGGTTTTCCAGTCGCACTGCGGTAAGTGGACTCCTACATTCGGCAGTTGCATTGGCAGCCACCACTCGGGGGACAGTCGCCTGTCCCCCAGAGACCCCAAGCAGGGTAGCCCTGAGTCTGCCTTAGCCCAGGGCTGCTGCGGATTCTTCCTGGTGCCGCTGCCTCTGCTCGCAGGGTGACTGTGTTAGGAGCTGCAGTCCTGCGGAAGTGCTGGTCCTGTCACGAGTGAGAAAGAGCCTGCCACTTCTGTTGGAGGTAGATGGGCCCGGCCTGGCCTCTTGCAGGAGCCAAGGGGAGGCGAGAAACTGCTCCTGCAGCCTGAATTCTCTACCAGATTTGGAGGCCCAGCATGTAGGTCATTCATTGGCACCGCCAGGAAATAGCAAGCAGGCAGAAGCTCAGGTTCCACATGCCCTTTTTGAGAATTCCGTTTTTAAAGCAAAATGACAATTAAAAATATCCAGGTGTGTTTGGGAATTCACCCTTCTCTGTATTTGAGCATCCTCACTGTGATCATTCCTTCAGTCCAGCAATCCCTGGACTCCACCCAGGGTTGCTGCTGTGGACATAAGAGCAGATAAGTCCATGTGACTGCTCCCCTCTGGGACAAATCAGCAGCGCCCTGATCTAGACAGGAAATCACTTCGCTGCCCTGGGCGGAAGTCCCCCCCTCTTGGACAGGGAGTTGGGCCAGACAATTTCCAACACTGTCATGTACTGGAAGTCCAGGACAATGTTTCCCAGTCATCTCAATTCAACCCCTTTGGATAAATAAAACCTGAATGTTCTGGTTCACTGTTAAAGGTCCAGAGCACATTCAGTACTGTATCAAAAAAAAAAAAAAGTAACTATAATGTTGAATGTGTTTTTGCAAATTCCATGCATTTCTCCTCATACTGTATTTCTAACTTTCCCACGCACACCTATTTGTTATGTTGTAATAAATAGGCATAAAACGAAAGAAGTAAATGTGTTTGGGCCTACAAAACAGTTCGCTTATGTACTAATTGCATTTGTGAATATGTGTTTATGTGTGTGTTGTGTGTACATACCTCTGAGGAAATACTGTAGGTCTGTTTGGGTTTGTGATGTGTAGAAAGAAAAGCTGGGTGCTTTTATGGGCGCTTCTGTGAGTTATTCAGAGTTATTTCTTGCCAGTTAGGACCTAGAAAGTGGTGGTAAGAGGTGGAGTCCAGCTCTGTGTCTTTGGGCTGCTTGGTTAATGGCTGTCCCTTTCCCCGAGGAGGTGACTTCTGCTGGCGCATTGGTGCTAACGTTTCCTTTCCTGGAAGTGTGAGCAGGAAAGGAGTGAGCCGTGGCCTGGGTGTGAGCTGACCTCCTCAGTCATTGGTTGGAAACAAATGGACTCTCTTCTGCATGGGAGAAAGAAAAGGTCAAACCTCTTGAAAGGGAAACTGTCAGAGGCCCCAGGGTGGTGCCACCAGCTGAGGTGACAAGTGGGGAATCCAGAGCAGAGCAGTGTCAAGAAGAGACATTCACTTGGGGAGGGGCTGTGGGAGCACCAGACCTGGCTACTGTGCATGTTCTGTGACAGTGCAGGACCTCTATTACCCTCACCAGAAGCCATGATCCTCCCATATCCCTAAGGCCATGCTGCTGTCCTAGGTCCTGGGTCCAGCAGGAACAAAGCAAGTGAAAATCCCAGCTCACATGTGGCTCGTGTTATATGTAAACCGTGCATACCTTCCCTGGGAACCTGGTTCCCTGGCAGAGTCTTGATGGAGGGACCCTGAAAGGGACCCAAGACCCCACTGCCCTTCAGAGCGTGGCCCTATAGAGGAGCTGCTGGTGTGACTGATGCAAGCACTTCCTTCTGCCCAGTGCTTTTGGTTCAGGTGCCAAGTCGCAGCTTAGTGGAGAGCCAGTAGCATCGTGGCCACCTGCTCTGAGCAGTGGAAGCAAATTAGTTTGGGGCTTTGGGGTTACTGACCTCATCACTGAAAGCCGCTCTGCTCCACACTTTATGCTGAGCCAGTGATAAGCAGCAATGGGGCCACGGCCATGGCTCAGCCAGGGGACGCCAAAGCCCCTCTCACCCTCTCCCCCTGCAGGTGTGCGTTCTGATAATAAGAAACCCAGTTTAGCGGGGCTGGGAGATAGAGCTGTGAACCAGGGCAGCTCTTCCAAGGGAGTGTTCGGTGGTCGCTCTGAGAACCCTCCAGCAGTTTTGCGAGTGTCTTAGTTCTAGGAGCTGTACCAGAATACCACAGGTTGGGATGCTTAGGAACAGCACCGTGTGCCTCTCACAGTTCCCGGGGCTGCAAGTCCGAGATCAGGGTGCCAGTGGAGTGGAGGGGAGCTTGCAGGGGCTCTGTCCCTGATCACAGATGGCCAGCTCCCGACTGTGTCCCCATGGGGAAAAAGAGGGCACGACAGCATTCTGGGACCTCTTCTCAGAGCAGCAGTCTCTCCATGAGGGCGCTACCCTGATGACACAGTTACCTCCCCAACCCCGCTCTGTCACATGGGGAGTTTGGGCTTCAGCCTGGGAACCTGGGGGAGGCACAGGCATTCAGGAGTGTTTGTGTTTTGCTGTTTTTACCTTGAATGATGGTGAGGCTTGGGAGTCCCACCAAGTTAACGAGAGCACTGTTGTGACAAGTGTCAGGTGGGGGGAAGGGCCTCTACCTCTTGAGCGTGCCATCCTCTGACCTCCTCCCTATCAAGTGGGGATCCATATTATGTCCCTTTTGAAGCCGAAGAAGCTGAGACTTAGGAAGCCTTTGTTCTAAGGTCCCTAAGCCGGCAGGGGTAATCTGATTTTCTTTCTTTCTTTTTTTTTTTTTTTTGTATTTTTACTGGTACCAGGGATCGAACTCACGACCACACGCTTGCAAGGCAGGCGCTTTTGCCACTGAGCTAAATCCCCAGCCCCAGTAATCTGATTTTCAACACAGGCAGCTCCGAGACAGAGGGCTTTGCTGCTGCGACACCATCCCTACCTCCCTGCAGGGAACCCCATCTGTAAATACAAGGAGTGGTCAGCATGGAGGGTGAATGCTTACATTTTAAAAACTTTACTACAGTAAAAGACGCTTTGCCGAGAACAGTGAGCTAAGTTCAAAGCCAGGAGATGGTATTTGAGGGGAAATAATGGCCATGTGGCTTTTATTGTAATGACCTTAATTTAGACATTCGCTGCATTTTACTTTTGATCCCCGTAACTGATCAAACATTTTTTGGCAATTGCTGCCCCCCAAAATTACAGTGTGTCCCTCCTACCTTATCCACCAGATTGGGCACTGCACAACTTCTGGGTCTTCCCCGAACTCGAATGACCGTGACAGATGGATGTGTTGATTCAGGCATCAAGGCAGCCAGGACAGGACAATAAAAGACACCCAAGAAGGAGGACTTCCAGAACAGCTTCCGAAAGAATGGTGGGATAGGTGTGCTCAAAGCGAGGAGAGGGCTTTGAGGGGAATTAGTGGCTATGTATCTTTTACTATAATAATTTTTAATGTAAATATCCATTTTTTTATTTGATCACACCTTCATATGTATGGAAAGTGTAGCTGTTGTGGATAAAATTGGGGCAGAGGCTCAATCCCTACCCATTCAGGCTCCCGCTGAACCTCACCCCATACCGCTGCACCGCAGAGCGTAACTTGACATTTGTTGATGGTGTGGAGATCTCATGGGTTTGGAGCCAAGCAGAGTAATTTCGGAGCTTCCCACAAATTTCATGACCCTGGGGACACAGGTCTTTCTCCACCTTAGTTTATCGGGTGTAAAATGGGTACTGCTGCCTGCCAGGGGGTTGGGGCAGGGTGTCTGATGTGAGGACTGGAGTTTGTCTTTCCGCACTGCCTCCAGCCGGAAGAGTGTTTCTGACGTGTGAATATTCGCAGATGCCTACTGTCCGTGCCCCCTCCGCCTTCTGCCATGCAGTTGTCTGCAGACTGCCTTCACTTTCGGTGCCAGATATTCCCGTGTTCCCAGCACCCAGAAAATGAGCTCATCGTGGGTGTGTGTGGCGACATTTGACATTAGATATGCTGATTAAGCTAAATTGGAAAAAAGCATGTATGCATGTGTGTGTGTGTGTGTGTGTGTGTGTAAGCAATCAGTTGTAGGGACACTTTGGAAAGTGATAGTTAAAGGAAAACTGTTTCTCACTCAATACTCCTGACACTAAATTGGGGCTTCCCACACCAGGCAGTCTCTGTGGACCACAAGGGGTGTCTTACAGTTAATTTAGTTTAACTCTAGGAACCCAGAGTTAGCTCAGACCCCACTGGTTAAAGGCTAAATCCCACAACCTGCCCCCAATTTCATATGAGTCCCCAGGGGCCCATTCTGGCTGGCTTGCCTGCAGTTGGTGATTCCCACAAACCCACAAAACATCAGGTTCAGTATTTGCTGTGATGACTCACAGAACTCAGGGAAGCACTTTCCTGTGTTTGTTTTATTGTTTGTTTTTGAGACAGGGTGTCACTTCATAGTTCAGGCTAACCTTGAGCTCACTATGTAGCCCTAGGCTGACCTTGAGCTCATGAGGATCCTCGTGCCTCACAATCCTGAGTGCTGGGATTTATAGATACGTGTGTCACCATGCCCAAGAAGTTTTATTAGAATCGCTGATAATATGTTGGGTTTTCATTTTTGTTTTTGCTTTTGTCTTTTTGAGACAGAATCTCACTATGCAGTTCAGGCTGGCCTTGAGCTCACTTTGTAGCCCAGGCTGGTCTCAAACATACAATGGTCCTCCTGCCTCAGCCTCCAGCATGCTGGGATTACAGGCGTGTGCCACCACACCGAGCTAATATGTTGGAAAAGATGTGATAAAGGATGCAGATGAAGGGACAGACACACAGGCTGAGGTCTGAAAGGTCCCAAGCACAGCAACTTCTATCCCCATAGACCTAAGCACCTCCCCATCCTGCCAAAACTTGGCTGTGGTGGGTGCATGTGGCAGCCAGGGTCTCCCCAAATTCTGTCGTTGAGGGCATTTTTGTAGGTTCTGAGACCCAGGCGGGATTAGTGAAAGCACTAGCCATTGCTCATGAGCTCAGTCTCTAGCCCTGGGCAGGTGGGACTGAAATTTCTGTCACTGGAGAACCAGCCCTGGTTCTGAAACTGGCTAGGGACCTGGCCATTGATCACCTCATTTGCATCCAGAAAGACACTCACTGCAGAGGCCCCAAGGGCCCCTGTGCCAGGGACCCGGGGACAAAGACCAAAGAGAGCAGAGAACTCCCTACCCTGCTGCCCAGGAAATGACCAGGGATGAAGAACAGGAATATTTCTCCTTACATCACAGTGTCCCAGTAGCATTGTGAAAAGCGGGATGCAATTATGGAAAAACGGTGAATTTTGGAGTCCAGCAAGCCCAGGTTAGAATGCTGACTGACGTTATTAGCTATGTGACCTTTTAGGCTAATTTCGAGAGCTTCCTGAGTCTCGTAGTCCTCATCTATAAAACAAGGACAGTCCCTGCCTTGTGGAGTGACCGTGAGGAGCAGAGGCAAAGCACGCATGGTTTCCTGGCCCATGGTAAGGTAGTAGAGGACAGCTGTTACTGTCAATAAAATTGGCTATTTTTTTAATTAAGTTGAAAGTTTCTTATGAAAAATGGGAAAACCAATTTAGCCAAATGCTTCCTGTTCTCATTCCTTGCCCGTCTCGTGGGATACACTTCCCAGTCAAGGTCAGCTTCCCTCCCTCTCAGAGGCGAAACTCATCGGCCTGCGTGAGGTTCCATCCACCTGGAGCCGGAGGAGCCGGCTTTATAACATGGCTTTGCGCTCTAGTAGGGCCCATCGTGGGCTCCTTGGGAAATGCCATGGAGCCATCAGTCTCTGCCACTGTGCCTTACAGAGTCCTGTGGAGCCCCCTGCCACACTGTCCCCAGTAGATCTGCTTCTGACACTGCCCATGCTGGTGTCCCAGGTATGGAAAGCAGGATGGCAGCTGCTTGAAGCCCTGCTGCATGGCGTGGCAGTGGTGGCCCCTGGGGGTCACAGTCTGTGTCACCTCCCCATGCTGGTCCCCTTGGGTCTGGTCACCACAACTGCCAAGGGTTTTCAAGTGCTTGCAGACCTCTCCGTGGAGATCTAAGATCTGAAAGGATCCACTGTTTCTAAAGTTCTGTAGATAGATTGGTGGGGTCGAGATAGAAAAGGTGTTGCCTTAAAAGCCCTGGTCCCGTGTAGCCCACATCTTTCCCCCCCGGTTTGTCCCTCCCAGGGGTTGGTTTGATACAATGGCCAGAAGGGAGGGCCTACTGGGGCCTCTCAAGGGTCTGCCTAGATTCACCTAGATTCAGCTTGCAGCTCTCTGCCTTACTAGCTGTGTGACATTGGACAGGTCACTTTATCTCTCTGTGCTTTCCTTATTCTTAAAATGGGATAACAGTTCATCTCATCAGATCTTCATGGTGATTTAAGGAACCTGCTTGCCTGTGGAAAGCACAGTGGTGTAACATGGTTTATTTTGCAGCAAAATATTCTGAGTAATGAACTTCAGATACTCAGAGTGAAATTTCGTCCAAAGCATCTCCTTTGTGATTCATGTGGAGGGCAGGGGTCACCTTGTGACTGTCCCTTGTGTGTCAGTGCTAACCCTGGCCCAGGGATGTGTTGTGACCATTTCTCCTGGAAAGAGTGGAATCTGGGGTAGGGTACCCAAGATGGGAAAAAAAAAATGTACTGCTCTTCGTAACTTGTGCTTTTAACCAGTTGGAATACAGTAATTAAAGGAAAAGTAATAGTAGATCCAAGTTGCAGCCTAAGAATCGGATTGAACATTTATGAAGTTGTGTGATTGGCCTAAGAAAGGAATGTGATTCCCTTGTTTTCTAATATGGTTACATAACCAGCTACTCTTGAGCAGGATTTCTCCAGGGGGCCCTAATCGCCGCGTTGCGCTTCCTAATACAGAGCCCGTTCTGGGGCCGTCCTGTGTCTGATCTTAGGCTGCAGAGCAGCTTCCCTGTCTGCTCCATGCTGCATACACGTAGTAGCCCCTGCCCTGTCCCTACTCTTCTTTTCCTTTCTTTTCTCTCTCTTTCTTTTTGCTCTCAGTACTGACAGATAAACCCAGGGCCTCCCGCATGCTAGGCGAGCACTAGACCACTGAGCTGCCGCCCCAACCCACGTGTGCTCGGTCCTGACAACCAAACATCTCCATGCTTACCAGCGTCTCCTAGGGGACAGAATCGCCCTCATTCCAGAACCAGTGCCGTGGAACATAATGTGCGCCGTTTGTCATATTATATTCTGCACCAACTGAGTGTTTTTCTGGAGTGAAAGGTACGCGTGCATACACGTGCACCCCAAGCCCATAAACAGCTCCGGCATGCTCACGGCCTCGTAGAGGAAGCCAACTGTGTCCAGATGCACAGGGCTGGTCATCAGAATCATTTCCCTGTCACAGGCAGAGGCAAAGTGTAAAATAAGCCATCTTGCAGAAGCATATAAAGCTTCCCACCTCAAAATTAAAAAGAAAACTAGGGCTAAAGAGATGACACATCTCACAGCACTTGTCAGCCACATTCTGCGCTTGTCCTCTAAGGGGAGGACCACAGCTCCACACCTCACCCATCGGATGGGAACATTCTGGGGATGTCACTGCCATTTTTTAAAACAATGATTTAGAACCAGAGAACCAGGATGTCATGCAGTAGACAAGAGAGGACTCAGTGCCCCCCGCCCCGGAAGGATTTTTTATTCCCTTTCCTGATTATATTTTTGAATGCCCTTCAAGTAGCTGTTTTGCATGTTGATGGTGATGCAGTCAAGTTTAATGAACTGTGAGCTACAGCACAGAAGCTGAGCAAAATAAATGAGTGACACCGACTCACTGCTGGAGAGAGGCGTGAGGCGTCCATGCAGGCACCTCGACACCGCCTCTGTGTGCACCCGATGCCCGTCCTGGGTGGGGACCCACAGCAGCCCCCTCAGCATGCCGCCCGCGGAAGCCTAATTAACCAGACTCCCAGGCGGGCTGCAGGCGTCCTTTTTTCTTCTACCTCCGGGTGACCTCTGGTTAAAGAAATGACAAATCATTTGGGCTTCTGAGCCCAGGAAAAAGTTAGTCCCTGCTGATGTCAGGGCCCCCTGGGCTTCCTGGGGCACTGGGTCCCATCACCAGCTAATTAACCTGCCAGGGCTTCCTTTCTGAAGGTGCTGGCTGCCGTAGCTCAGGGCTGGGGGAGCCCTTTTTGTCAAGTAAGTTGGATCGTTTTTTTCGGGGATGAGAAACAATCTTGTTATTATTGTTATCTCTTATAAGGCATGCATATGTATATATATATATATATATATATATATGTATAAAATAAAATAACTACAGGAAATCAGTCTCCTTAAGTATATTCTGTCAACTCTGACAGCATTAATTAATTAATAAAGGCTTGGCAAGAGCGGGTGAATCTGTGCAAGCTTTGTACTATAAGGATTTTTTTAATCTTTAATTTGATCAGTGCACCCCAGATTCAGAATTAGCTCCTCATATTGATCTCTCTTTTGGGTTCATTACGATCAGAAACATTATCTGCATTGTTTCTTATTTTATCTTTCTGTGGTTGCATCCTAAAGAAATTTCTACCATAGATTTTTAAGGAAAGAATTAATAGACTGATGGATCAACAAGTGATAAGACCTTAAATCAAGCCTGCGGCCAAAAGAATCTACAGCTGAGTAGGACTGTGGTTTCTTTTTCGGGGAGGGGTTGTAATGCTGGGCATCAAACCCAGAACTTTGTGCAAGCTAGAAAACCACTGTGCCCCCGAGCTACACTCTAACCCTGAATGTCTTTCTCCACCTTGAATTTCTGTATCTTGAACTTAACTAATGCTCTCATTAGAGTTGGTATTGGGATAAAAACATGACCATTTAGGGGGCTGGGGATTTAGCTCAGCGGCATAAGCGCCTGCCTTGCAAGCAGACAGTCGTGAGTTCAATCCCCGGTACCGGGAAAAAGGAAAAAGACAAAAAAAAAAAAAAAATGACCATTTGACCTGATCCCACATCTTGGCATTCCTTTATACTCTACTTGTGAAACATAAAAGCAACAAGATTGATCTATGTATGGAGCACTTATCATATGCAAAATATTTTTCGTAAATCATTTAGTCCTGTCATCACCCCGAGGAGCTATGATTGTGTTATCTTTTTCTCACATCCAAGGAAGACTTGGAGCATGGAAGAAATTTGTTCAAGATACCACTAAGTGGCAGACCCCGAATTCTGGCCTGGACCCAAGAGCACACTCAACACTGCACTGAAGAATGCTTTGGACCTCAGACTCCCCGCAACACCACGAAGAAACCCTGATGCAGAAAAGTCATTTTCATGCCCAGCGCAGTGATCATGGTGATTAGAGCTTTCAGTGATGACAGACAGCTGGCTGCAGCACGCGTGCCTCGGTCACCACCACTGCTGTGGAGGGTGCTGCAGAAACGGCAGCTGCTGCTTTTCTCTTTAGCGCCTTCCGTAGCTTCTGCTCTTACAGTTTTTTTGACATGAGTGAAAAACTTGGGCACAATGTTGAGTACAAGAGAAAGAGGAATAGATCAGTGGTTATGAATGTCTTTGGAGCCCTCCTCACAGCATTTGAAATAGACCTTCAAATATCAGAAAGTGACAAAGAAGGAAGCTTGTAGAAGAGATGACTTAGGTATCACGCAGCCCTCCCGGGAGGGGGAGGCCTCTTCTGCTGAAGTTTTTTTGCTTCTCTGTAACAAATAAATAGATCCATGAGACCCAAAACTAGCAGATAATTTTCTCCACATGCAGTGAAACTCTCTTTTTTGTATATTTCTGTGAATTGAGCAGAAATGTTGCAATTGAACTTATAGCAAATATAATGGTTCAGCTCAAATTTAGAACTAGATGAATGGGATCTATATAACTTGAGGATAATGGAATTCATCTTTAATTGAGAAAAAAAACTTCTACTTACAGTGTCATCAAAGCTTACTTATGTTGAGCTGAACCTCTTAGATTGCCTTCTGCAGAGTCTCGTGGTTTTGCTTCATTTATTTGAAAAAGATTTATTGAACACCTGCTATATGCCAAGTTCTAGTGTTGCAGATACAGTATTAAGGTCCAGCCTTCTTAACACTTTTGTTAGGGTATTTTAAATAACATAAATCACAGGCAAGCCATATGAAGAGCTGCCATGAGAGTATCCTACCTCCTAGAGATCACAGTAAGAACAGAGGCAGGTAAGGTGTGTTTCAGGGCTGCTTTCCAGTCGTGGGCAAGGACCAGAGTCAGAGCTTGAGCTTTATTCTGAGTGAGGGGAAAAGACCTCATAGGGTGCTGAGTGAGGAAAGAGATAATCTGGTGGTTTCTCTAGGTGCATCCTGGCTAGAGTGCCGTCTGGGAAACCTAGAGGAACAATGCACAGTCAGTGATAGTGATAGTGTTGCCAGTAAGTTGAGGGTTCTTTTGCCTGATTGAGGTGGAAATCATGAATTGGCAAGGTACAGTTCTGTTAGTAGCCCTGGTGCCACCAGATGCAGTCGGTCTGCTCTGCCAGGTGCTGGCTTCTGTTGCAGCCAGCCACTGCTGTCAGATGTCAGCTTATACTGGACACCATATGTCAGCTCTGTCCGGTGCTGGTCACTGTTGCTTGTCTGTGTTGGCTGCAGTCTCTGGAGCTCTTTGGGGCTAACAGCCCCCCTGGTGTTTATTGCTCTTTCTTTTGAGCCAAACACTGTCTACACTATTCAGGATAATCCTGAGCACAATTACAGGACCTTCCTAGCCCATACCCATGCAATAAATCACAAGCAGATTTATAGAACCACCAGAAGGACTCTTCATTTTAACAGAACCTGTGCTGCAGTACAGGGGTGTCAGTAAGTGAGAAGGAGGCCTCCAAGAGTTGTGAGGGAAGTGCACTATGTAGCAGCCGCATGCCTGTGATTGGTCCAGCTGTAGACCTGTGATTGGTCCAAGTGGATGTGGAAGCTCTGCAAGAGATCATGGTGTACCATACAATAGGAAAGGATAAACTTGAGCTCCATTTTGTAAACATAGCTAAGGGGATTTGCTGAGGATTGGATCAGGTTGGAAAAGAGAGAGGTTAACATTTATTCTGAGTTCGGTTATAGGGAAGCAGGCAGTGACTTGGCAGGAGAAGCAGCAGAGGATGACAGGGTAGATGCCAAGATGGCAGTGCTTCATAGGCCACGGCCAATGCCAAGAGGGTAACTGAGAGGAGAAAAGGAGATTGGCCACCTGTTGACTGTGACAGTAGCCATTTGAAGGTGTGGGTCTTTTCCAAGTGTGAGTGACTTCATTTATATATCACCCTCGGACCTCTTTTTTGAACTGTCAGCACCTGAAATCTTTGAGCCCCATTTGTGCTGAGCTCAGTTGCCATCCAACCAAACTATAAGCTGGCACCAGATGCCCTGTAGGAACAGTCACGGTGCAGTGGGGCCACTGATCCTGGGGGGTAGGAGTGCACCTTCTGCCTCTGTGAGTCACACTCCAGGCACACTCACTGACTTCGCAGGTGTTTCAGACAAGCAGGTGGGCAGATAGGCAAAAGGCAAGACTCCTGCAATTCTCAGTGCAAGTGTTCTTGACACCTTCTAATTCACCACCATTAGCGTAGATGATGACTATTGCAAATATTTATCTGTCCCCTACGTGTGTGCCTACACATGTGCACATGCACACATACAGACACACAGGCTCATACTAGACCTGCCAGGAATCAACCTGTGATGGTCACTATTAAAAAATAAATCTTGGAAAATAGGAAGAAGGGAGCAGGAGAGGAAACATTGGCATGCTGGTTGTGATAAGCCAGTAGCCACATGTGAGCTGGTGCATTCATTCAGAAGATCTGGCTCCAGCAGAGAGAGTGACCGTCTGTTCAGGCAAAGCCAGAAAGGACGATGCAGGGCAAACATCATCCCTCTGTGAGCCGTGGAGGCCACTGCTTTGATCGCTGGCCGTGGCTGATTTCTGGAGGGCGCCAGCTGTAACAGGATCCCGGCTTCTGACTCATCACTGGCGCGGCCTCACTGTACACCCCACTCCATTCCATTCCTTAGCACTGGGTCAGCCGGGAGAACTAGGGGAACAGTCGTTGCTTTATTTAAATAGGAGTCAAGAATGTTATCAATGCCAATTCAAAAGGTCGTTTTGGAATTGTCCTCATCCTCAGTGATGCATGGAGCAGCATTTCCCACACGGGGTCCCTTCTGGCAAAGGGAAAGGCCATACTCAGAGAGCAGGGTAGAACGGGCCCTTGGGAAATGGTCCAAGCCCCCTCTGCTGTTAGAGTGTCAATGCACCAAGGACTCAGAAAGAAAACAAATTTCACGTTAATCACATCAGTCTTAGCCAAATTCATCCACATGCACTGGGCAGCAGCAACAACAGTAATAATGCACCCTTGTCCTGAAATGTGTGCTCTCCTCCTCTGAGCCGAGAAACAAGATTATTCCCAAGCCTGGAGCAGAAAGCGGCTGTAGGAAGTCTGCCGTCCTAAGGCATGCACGCTTACAGTAGCAGCAGAAAGGTCTCCAAGGGTGGCTTTGCTCATGCAAGTGCCTATCCGAGTGCGGCCTTCCCGGGGTCTTCGCGGAAGTTCTTCCCAAAGTCCCAGTGCTTCCCCCGACGGAGGTACAGTTCCTGCAACAGCTTTTCCTGTGGTTTCCCCCAGAAGGGTGCTGGCAGAGGGATGTGGTATCTCCCGACGCATGGCTGTTGGAATCAGACACGTCGGACCTTCCTACAGCTGCTCCCCAGGTCTGGCACTTCTGAAAAATGATGCAGATTGCAGAGGAGGACAGTGGAGCCTTGCAGGAAATAAATAGGTTCAGGGGCAATAAATAATGAAAAAGTTCATTAGCAATTTCACTGATAAATCCCACTTCCCTTGGAATGAATCATAGTTTTGTTTTGTTTTGTTTTATTGTTCCAGAGAAACAAGACTATCCAGAGATAGTCTTTGTTTTACAACACTGGACCCACACATTTTCTAAGGTTGAGTTTTGAATTGTGTTTTTCGTGTTGGTGTTATTGTTACTGTTTTGCTGTGTTTTGTTTCCAGTACTGGCGATCGAACTAGGGCCTTCACACTTCCTGGCCCTTTTTTTATTCTTTATTTTGAGACAGAGTCTCAGTAAGCTATGAAGTTGCTCTGGCTGGCAAACTTAAAGTCCTCCTGCCTCAGCCTCCCAGAGTGCTGGAATTCTGTGTGTGTACACCATGGCCTGGCTTATGGCTGGGTTTGACTAGCCCTATTATTTATTGCTTATTGGTATCATAGCTACTTTGCTTTTTCTCTCCTAGAACTGTTGCTTCAAGTTCTTGAGGCTTTCTCAGAGGGATATCTTCCTAAGTTTGTGGCTGAGGTTTTCACTCCTCTCTTTAAGTGGCTGTCCCTAACCCACGTGTAACCTTCACTACCAAGGAAGCATGCGTCATGACGGAGCTGGCGAGGATGCCAGCCCTGACTAATGCACTCTGTGACCTGCCTTCTTGTGGCTCCAGGGTGCCCTCCTGGCAGTGGCACTGTTCCAGGCACTTGTGAGCTGGGTTTGCAGGGCGTTTGAGGAGGCAGCACTGGACAGTAGCTCTGCTAGAATCCTGCCACCTTCTCAGCTGGGAGCTCAGACTCCTACAGCTTGTAGCGCTGCCCCATGGGGTCCCTGTGGTTGGGGGTGAAGCACTCCAACCCTTACAGCCTCTCTTTGCTGCAGCTGCTCCCAGAGGGGAGTGATAGGGGTGTGGTATAGGGGCCAAGGCTGTCACAGTCCTGGAGGAGAAGCCTTATGGGCTCAGGAGCCCAAAACCAGGGGATGTGTGACCACAGGACCCGGTACTCGGGCTGAAAACTCTGGAGCTGGGGCTGGAGACTTAGCTCACCTGCAAGCAGGTGGTCACGAGTTCAATCCCCAGTACTGATAAACAGGAAAAATGAAAACTCTGGAGCTGTCCCCCGTTGGCTTTTTCCTCTCCTGAATGCAAACCAGTCACTGTCACCTGGATGTTGCCTCCCATCACTTTTTAGGTGGTGTGAGATCTTTTCCCCCGTGCTGGGTATTGAACCTAAGGCCTCTTGTGTACCAGCCAGCGCTGTACCACTGAGCCACAGCCCCCCTGAACCTTCCTTTTAATGTTGCATTCCGTGTGCAGCTGGCACCAGGATCCTATCGGGCTGCAGCACCTTTCGGAGGAGACACCATCCATCTCCCTTTTTAGTTCTCCTTGGGGGGATTTTTGCAAGGGAGCGCTCTTTTCTCCTGAGACACATGGACCTGTATTTTCCCAGAGTATCTCCTCTGCAGCCTTTCCCATTCCTCTGGCAAAAATTCTTGTTCTACACATCAGGCATCCCAGCACTCAGGGGGCTGAGGCAAGAGAATGACAAATTCCAGCCTAGGTTCCATAGCCAGACCATGTTTCAAAATCTAAGAAAGAAGGAAAAGAAGTTGTTGAAGTTCTTGGCATTCGCCCTATAGAAGAGCAAACAGAAGCTCCCTTACAAACTAACTACGGTATTTTCTGGATTCCAGGATGTCAACAGTTGTTAAGACGCCACCTTAGTTGAATAGCGCTTTTGCTCAGGTGCCAGAGCACTTCCGGGACAGTGTTCATCTCACCAGCACCGGCAAACAGGAGATGGGTATCGTGTGGTGGCACAGGACACAGCCTGGGGATGTGCCAAGTGCAGTGTCCAGTGCCACAGGATTGGGTCGTAATTAACACCCCACTCCTTCTTTTCTTCTGGGAGTCAGGTACTTCTCCATCCCTTTGAGTCAGAGTTTAGTTCAAAGTACAGAATAATGAAGCTATAATGGTCTGAGAGTTCCCTGTTTCTTTCCATCCTCCTGATAAATGTCATGTAAATTAACCTGGTCCCATAGCAACTAGGCCACACAGAATAAAATTCACACCACTGCCAAGTGGCCGCATAAGCATGTGGTTTTAGATTTTAGACGGAAAGGATGGTGAAGGGGTGGCCTCACTATTGTTTTATTTTTGATTTCTAGTTTAACTGATAGTGTTCAGTGAATACCAGATATAAATTGCCCACTTTATAACTTTATGATCTTTTCTTGGTGACTAGGGTATGGTCAGTTTTTGTGAACGTCTGCTGTGTGGTTGGAAAATTTGTATAATCTCCATTGCGTGCAGGATGCCATATACTTAGTATTTGGTTCAACTCATGTATAGCCTTTTTTTTTTTTTTTTTTGGTCAGCTTGCTCTGTAATTTCTGAAAATGGAGTGGTTAAGTCTCCTGTGATGTTTGTAAGATGTCAGTCTCCCAGTAACTCTGACGGCTTTCCTTTGGAATGAAAACTTGATAGTTGTGTCTTTCTAGCACTGGTATCTTTGTGCTTTTTTTTTTTTTTTTTTTTTTTTTTTAAATCAGTACCAGGGATTGAACTCACGGCCAAGCTCTTGCAAGGCAGGCGCTTATGCTGCTGAGCTAAATCCTCAGCCCCTATCTTTGTGCCGATTAATGCTACCCAGTTTTCTTTGGGTCAATATATATTTGCCTCATTTATCTCTTTCCAGTCTTTCATTTTCAACTTTTCTGTGTCGTGTTGTTTTAGGTCTCTCTCTTCTAAGCAGTTTATAGCAACTTTTTAAAAAGTTCAGTCTGATAGTCTTTTCATAGGTGACTTTTATCCATTTACGTTTATTGTGATCGGTTGACATAGTTAGATGCATTTTTGTCTTTTAATTTGTATTTCTGTGTACCTTACTGTTTATTTTCATCTTTGTTCTCCTTTGCTTCTTCACCTCAGACCAGCAAAGTTTCCCCTGCCCTTTTGCTGTTTTTCCTTCCGCTAACTTGGCCATAATCATTTTATTTATAAAATTCTCTGTATTTAGCAGTTATTGTGGTGTTTTGTTATATATCTTGAACTGTAATTATTTTTCCAAAAAGGACTGAAGTTATCTAAGATCTGTATCTTTTCAAATAACATAAAAAACCTTTGCATAGTTTGCCTACTTCAAGTAAACCAGTAATTAGAACAAAGAATTGAAACCATGGCCCTAAATGCTGGCTTCATTCTCAGACTACTGACCCAGGGAGTCTAGGCAACTTGCTTAATGCAAAAGGGATGAACTTTTTGCCAGTTCACTGTTTTACATCCTGGCATCATTTTTGGGTATCTCTAAAGTTCAGAATGACACATTCATTCCCAGCTCGTAAAAATTTTGTCTCTCAAGTTCTTCTTAAAGTGTTCTAAAGTAGGATTGGACAAAGGAGAACTCAGAACCCTGTGATTCAGCCAGGCATGGTAATGCACACACCAGTGATACCAGCACTCCGGAAGGCTGAGGCAGGAGATGTCAAGTTTGAACTCAGCCTGAGCAATTTAGCAACTTAGTAATACCCTATCTCAAAATAATAGAAAGTGATCAGGGATACAGTACAAGTCCCCTGGGATTCTTGTAGATTCTGATTCAGGGGTCTGTATTTCTCCCACCGCCCGAAGGGCATGCTGGGGCTTTGGGTGTCTAGACCTCACTTTGAGGAGCCAGCACTTGGAGAATGCAATCTAACTAGGAACACTGGGCCTCAAGTGTAGATCAGGATCCCTCAATGCTTCCCAGAGCAGCAGATCCCACAAGGAACTTTCTCTGTGCAGTGGTTTCGGCTTCCAGAATTACTGTATCTCTGAAGGTCCCCTCTAGCCCGCTCGGCTTGGCTGAAAGCCTCTGTCTCCATTCCACTTCCTCTGCCATCCCCCCCAAGGTCAAGTCTCAGGCCTGTCACTGTGTCATTTAGATGCGACTCCTGTGAGTCAGCGCCCTGAGGAAGAGCCAGCCTGAGGCCGGGGCAGGCATCCTGGTAATTTATGTTTAAGACAGGCTTTTAATAGAGATACACTTTTAAATAGTAACCAGGAAAAAGATGCTGTCCTCTTAACGGGTATCCATTTATAGGGCTCAGCTACTGAAGCTCAGGGGTAGCATGAGGCTTAGGTTTAATCTTCTGTGTACCGTAATTTACAGCACCGAGCGGAGCATTGTACATACAACTATTTCCGTCACTTGCCATGATAAATAGCTATTGCTCTTGGAGGAACAGAAACCCCATCTCTGCTTTCCATTTACAAATATTGAATTGGCTTCGGCAGGCGTCTGCTGTACATTTTGCAAGGGGAAATCCCCCCACTGGTTGCATCGTCTCCCTGACCCCAACTGTCACTTCCCGGCCACATGGTGCACCATTCACATCTTGATCCTGGTGGCAGGGCTGCTGGGCATGTGAGTTTCTGCTGAGTATTGCGCTAAGCGCTTGTGACAACTGCGTGCAGGCCCTGCTAAAGGCTGTAGTTTTGCATTGAATGCCGCAAACTGTTAGGGAGAAGACTCTGCTGGTGGCAGGAAGCCACCAGCAGAGATCAGGGAAGTACTGGAGAGGTGCTAATCTGATGCAGGAAAAGCAGAAGGCCTGTGATTCTGTTGGATCCCTGTCGGTGAGATGTCAGCAAGGGAAATGGAACTAATGGGGACCAGAAGTATTTAAAAGGGCCAGCTATGAACCGTAAGGATTGCTCTTTAGAAACTGGGCTACTCTGACTTGGGTGCGAGATTCTCTGCCCCTGGGAGGAGGCGAAATGGTTATTCAGAGAGGACGCTGTCCAGGTCCTTTACTGGTTACCCTGCAGCCAGTCTCCCAGAATCTCCCCTCTCAGCCCTGCTGCCCTTCCCATGGCTGTCTGCACTTGAGGGACTGAGCCCTTAGGTTGGTATTCGTGGCCCTGTGTCATCCTCTCGTGTCCCTGTGCTGTGCCCTGGCAGAATAAGGGCTCCAGAATCAGCCCACAAACAGATGCGGATCTGTGAACCGGGTCTGCTGTCTGCTTTGGGACACTGCGACTTGGGCTCTGTCTCTCGTGGTCGCACGCCCTTAGGCTGCTCTTCAGCCACATCTCTCTGGAGACTGAGTCCCTGGAAAATATCAGTGCAAGGCTGCTGTTTTCCCTGCTGCCTTCCCAGCCGATCACTGGCATCCTGATGTCTGTCTGTATGGTGGTCTGGTCCTCACTTATTTCAACTTTCATAAGAACTCAGTGAGGTGCATGGATGGGTGCGAGCTTTACAGATTTGGAAGCCCAAAGAAATTCAGCAACTAAAGTCATACAATTGACATAGACAGATCTGGGACTAAAACTCAGGACTCTGGACCCTACCCCCTATACACCATGCATTTTCCACCATGCACAGAGACCCCAGGGGGAATAAATGCTCAGAGGCAGCAGAAAGCCTGTGCCCACCTTTATGAACATGTCAGGATTTGCAGTTCCTAATTCCAGACTCATGTGCAACGACCACGTCCTTCAGCCTTCTCCTGTCTCCTCACGGGGAAATCCAAGCTTGCTGGAAGAACTATTTGAAAAACGCTCTGAAAATTTTGAGTCTGAAAGAAGATTATTCAGCTGCTTATAGGTTCTGATCTACCCTTTCATTTCCTGGCCAGAAGATTCCATCAGAACAGAAGTTACGGTCATTTCAGCAGGCGCTGAAGGCGGCTGGGAGTGTTCTGCATGCCAATAAATCCGTTCAGCATGCTGATTAGTTACAACGGGGATGAGAGAGCTGTGCTGATCAGAACTGCACGGATGCACTCCATGCATGCAAATCTAATGAGAATGGGCTCAGCAGAAAGCCCGCATCATGGTCCCTGCCACCAGAGCTTAGGGTGGCCCCTTAGTATTCTGACTTGGGTATAATTTGCTCTTGATAACATCTCTCACTCCCAGGCCACAGCTAAGTTTGTTAAGCAGGAAGTGGAGAGGGAGCCATCTGGGGAGAGGACAGTATGTGGGGGACTCAAGAGGCCTGGCAATTGGGGACTCCTCTGAACCTCCATGAGACCTCCCACCTCTGTTTGCCCACCTGCGGGATGGGCACGGTGATCACACGCCGAGCTTAGTATTAAAAAGGATGCCTTTGGAAATGTCTTGGCGGGTCCCTTGTGCTATAAATAGCTCTGCCTCGGTGTGGAAAATAGGCGCTTTCTGCTGAAATGCATAATGAGGTTGGGCAGAGAGCATCCGCCGTCCCTGGCAGCAGGAGCCTCACGGAGACGAGGTGCAGCGGGAGGGGCTGGGCGCGTGGACGAGGGAGGACAGAGACGGCGCCTATGGGTCCTGGAGGAATGCTCAGCACAAACAAACAGAGCAGCATTTGGCCTTCTGGCTTGAATTTTGAAACAAGTGAGAAAGATTGAAGACGAGGTCTGTCTTTTCACACTGTGGCACTGTCCTGCCGCCCTGGCACCCACTGGATTCTGAGCAGGTCAGTGCCCGTGGTGGGTAGGAGAGGTAGCCTCAAGGTTAGAAAAGAACCCAGCACAAGAGCTGGCTGCCTGGGCTTGACTGAGGCTCTGACATTCCCTAGGTGACCTTCAGCCAGTCCTTCAGGCCCTCTGTGCTTCAGTTTCCTCCTCGACAAAATGGGGATAATAAGAGTCCCTAGCTTGTACAGGTAGGTTGTCTAGCAGGCCTGGGGTCACAGGCCTATAATCCCAGCAGTGTGGGAGGCCGAGGCTGGTCTGAGCCCAGCTGGGACAACTCAGTGACACACACAGCAAGATCTTGTCTCCAAGTAGAAGATTAAAAGGGCTGGGGATGTGGGTCAGTGTGAAGGCCCTGGGTTCTATGCTCAGTACCACCATAAGCGTTGGGGGGGGTCAATAAATAGGACCACAGCATCAAGAACTCCTGGCACTTAGCACACGCACATGGTGGTGCTTGTCTGGCCTCATGGATTCCAGGGCGGGGCCGAGTAAACACTCAGACTGGATGGTTGAGGGAAGCTCTTCTCCGGCTGACTGAGAGGGTTGTTCCCCGGGAGGAAGCTGCCGTCACAAACACAGCAAAGATCGCGGCCAGCATGACAAGCAGGTGGCTGGCCCTGCCTGGCGAGCGGAGCAATGCAGGGCTCAGGGTCACCCAGGTGGGCCACCCTGAAACTCCTTTTCCTCTTGGAGGCTTGGGGTAGGCTCCATGTGCCTGAAAGCGATTCCAGGGGGCAGCACCCTGGGTATCGGCATGTGCTTACCCCACTGAGCCAGTGTCTCCCAGACCCGTGACTGGTCCTGTCTCATGGCTCTGGAATCGTGCAGAGTCATTCCTTGTTGTCTGTCTGCCCCGGGGGAGTGGGGGAGGGGACCCATCCCCTGGCCTTGCTTCCTGCCTGTGGTCCTTCCTCCCTGTCCTGGTGGACAGGTCTGCCCTCTACTGTGCCATCATCAAAAGATGCTCTTCAGGCTCTCAGCGTGAGTGTCACTCGATCTGCTGAAGAACAGAGGCAGACATGCTGGTTGGTTTTGCCACAGTGCGGCCTCAGGATGGGAGCGGTGATGGTTCCTGGCAGGAAATCTGGCTCCCCAAGGCGTACACCCAGCCTGGACAGCTCCTTTCAAACCAGAAGCAATTTGTCATCTTTTGATTCTTTTCCCACTCCGTCCTGTCACACGTAGATGAATGAGGTAGCATATGGGTGTCCCAACGCAGGGGCGTCTAATCCCAGCGGTTTCCCACAGAGCTGCCACTTCTGCGGTGTGGAGAGCACAGCAGGAGGGACCCTGGCTTTGGAACTGTAACTACAGGCAAATTTCTTCCATACTTGTCCCATTGACATGCAGAAAATGCTTTCTCAGAGTACCGCAGCCTCCAGCATGCCATTGATAGGTGCTGTTTCTCGTTTCAGAATCCTGAAATGAATCATACGTTTGTGAGCTCAACATCTCATGTCTGTAGTGCCACAGAATGCTACTAATCAAATCAGTGTCTCGGTAAAAGCCAACATGCATGCCTGAATTAAAAATAGATGGGGGTTGGACTTTTTTTTTTCTGCTAAAAGCTGTGATTACGGAAAGTCAATGGGAAAGGCGGATGTGTGTCAGTTCTCAAGTTGCAAGCTCGGTGCATGGCTGGAAAGAGCCCCATCAGGTTTCCAACACCGCCCATGTGGACTTTAAATTTCATAATTATGAATAAGCAAAAGCACCAGGTTATTCCCAAGGAGGCAGGCAAGGCTGGTCCAACCACACAGCTTTGACTTCTTCTGTGTCCAAAGGGCACATCCGTCATCCCTGCAGATTAACTAGACAGCCTTACTCACAAAGGCACTGGTGAGGCCAGATTGACCCAGCTTCACCCACCCACAGGAGAATCAGCTGCCCTGCTGAGGGTACAGTGAGTCACTGAGTGTCACCCAAGACACTGTGAGGACGGAGAAAATACAGCACATCCTCTCATAGCATTGAACATAGGCCAGATCTTCATGGAGGCCACAAAAGCCCCTGACCCTAAGGTGTCTCTCGCTGGCTCTTCGTTATCTATGGGGTTGAGGGAGAAACAGAGCCTGAGCTTTGAAAGTGCAGACCAAACCCTTCAGTCTAAGCTTTAGCCAAAGGTTTCATATTGGAAACCTTTAAAGTGTGTGTGGGGGGGGGTCACTGTCTCTTTTTATCTCTTACCAATTAATCAGTAGTTTTCATGAGCAACAAAAAGACCCAACGGGGCTGGGAATGCTGCGCGGATACCCTGCTGAGCTGGAAGCTGGGCCCTCCCGCCCTGCTCTCCTCCTGCAGACTGTGTGTGTTTGCTTCTTGTACTCTGTAGGGTAGGGAAAGATGCAATAAGTGAATGAGTCCAGAAATATCCCAGAGCCAGCCGTCAGGAGCACGCCATCCATACTGCCTATCCTGAGATATTCATCTTATGGGAAAGCGGGAGAAATTCTACCTCCTGGGAGGTGACAAACCAACTAAGCAGTTTAATAAAAGGTACACGTGTCTGAGTGGGTCTTTGAGGTGATCCTGCTCTTCATTCACAGTGGAATCACAATCTTTTTTTTTTTTGTTGTTAAGCTTAAAAGGCTGAACCAGCTGCATATTAAACCCACACATTCACTGGCTTTAGAAAGGTTGCTATTTTGAGAGTATGGGAGGGGACAGTAGTTTGGGCCTGCCTCTTGTCTACTGAGAAAGGGTTACATGTAAGGAACAGGCCTGCTGCAGGGCCCGCTGTCCCCCATGAGTCTTTCAAGAGACTGACGTCTGTAACAATTCAGCCTTGCCCCATAGACCTGAAGAAGACTGTGAAACTTCCTAGCCTCAGACCATATAGCAAAGCAACTTGATGGTTTTTTAATCAACAATTGCACTCTGCCCCTTCTATAATTCTGAGAGATGTGAGAATCCAGCAAACAAGCCTGATCATGTCTTCTTCCCGTGCTGTTAGAATCCCCACCTGGTGTCAGATGCACTTAGCTACAAAGTTGAAGTAAGATACAGCTGTTTTTCAGGAGCCACAGAGGAGCCAAATGGGTGCAGGAGATGAACCTGTGGGACAAAATGGGGTGCGAGGGTTTGCAAAGTGTTTCATCGGGCCCTGGGCCTGCCAATGTCTTCAGGCCTAGGGATTCAGAAACGAGGGCATTGTGTGGTCTGGGGAAGGGTTCCCTTTGCAAAAAGTCATTATCCTAATGCCCAGCATCACTCTGGATGACAGGGCAAGGAGCTGGAATTCCAATCCAATGTGCCAGGGAGCTCTCCCTCCACCCCTCTAGTCAGAAGAGCTCCTAGGCAGCGAGGATGCGTGGACACACAGCAGAGCCCAGGGGTACATCAGTGGAGGGCACCGTGGAGGACTCTGTGCAGCCTCCCTGAACAGAGAGGAGACAACATGGAGCCAAGAAGGGGCTTGAAAAAGGAACAGAGACCTTCCCCTGAGGAAGGAGGAAAGTATTAGTAACTTTGTTGCTGCATAACAAAGGAACCGACACTTAGTGTCTTAAAACAATGAAATGTATATTGTCTTGCAGTTTCTGTGGGTCAGAGGCCCCTCAGTTAAGATGCGACCACTGGAGGCCACACTTCCAAGATGGCGCACACTGGCTGTTGACTGGAGGCCTTAGTTCCTTGGTTCTTCACTCAATACCCAGCACCTTAGGCGTTTCCCCAAGACTGCTCATGACATAGCAGTTCATTTCCCTCAGAACTAATAACAGTGAGAGAGAAAGAGACAGAGACAGAGAAAGAAAATACAAAAATGCCCTTTCTGACCTAGTCTCAGAAGTGGCACATTATCAGTGCCCCTTCAGAATGTCTAATAGAAATGAATCTCAGGTGTGAGGGGAAGGGAAGCAGCCTCTGCATCTCACTAAGAGTGAGCCTCTCTCGAGAACAGGTGATCAGGCCTCTAGCAGGAGAGTGAGGGCGTTGTAGCCCCGAGACCCCGGGCTTTGGCCTGAATGAATCGAAGATGGTGGTTGGGTGGAGGAAGGGGCCCTAGGGTCTCTGTATGCTGAATCCACCATCCTGTAGGAGTCATGCTGGTCCCTCTGTCCTTCCATCTAAGAGGTGACCTTGTTTAGAAAGGACTGAAGCCACCTGTGGGCCCCCAAGAGGAGGAAGGAGGATTGGCTGCTCCAGCCCCCCACCCCCAGCAGAGCTCCTGGGCCTGCATGAGCTCTCTGGGAGGACGTATGTTTAGTGTCATCACCCTGACTAAGCATACAGGTTCTTCGCAGCAGTCTTCTAAGGACACAGAGCACTGGTGGGCGTACTGTACTGTATGCAGTCTCCCCATGGTCCCCAAGGAATGAGCTCATCACACTCGTGATGACTCTGCACTGAGAAGGGGAGCAAGCATTCGATGCTTGGATGGCAAGCATTCAAGTACAATGTGATGTGGATAGATCGGGTCCGTGCAGCAAGGGGTGAGGTTCCATCGGGCATGAACAGTGGGGCCGGTGGGAAAGAGTCATCCAGTGGCCCATCAAAAGGTAGAGGAATTCTGGTCTCCCCTGTTTAATCAGGCTCTGGCCCCCCTCCCCCACACACTGCCTTTGCCCCCAAAACTGCTTTCTCCAGGAGAAATATGGAAAGGTTCTGAGGCTCTACCAGCAAGGCTGGGACATGCGTTTGATAGGACAAGATCATGAAGACAGATTCGAGCAGCCGGTGTTCCGTGTCAGGGGGACGGCACTTGGCAGGGGTAATGATTGACAAATGTAATCTCCAGAGGAGCCTGTTGATGCCATTCAGCAGATGCCAACAGACCATTTACTTTCCCAAGGGAGAAAGCAAGACGGCACGGGAGAGGCAAACAACTCACGGAGCACAGCGGAGTGAGACCGTGCCCCAGAGCGGCACCAGGCATGAGCTGGGCGGCACGGAAGACATGCCCAGCTGCTGCAGGATTGTGGGGAGATGAGCCTTCCCGAAGAGGAGACCCGCAGAGCCCCGAAGCATGGACCAGCTCCCCTGTCCCTCAGGTTTCCTGAGCACACGCTGGCGACAGGTCTGGTGTGGACCCAGGCTCAGCAGAGCCAGGCACACCCGTGAGGTTGTTCCCTGCATTTCCTCCACCGCCACCACCCTGGTCCCGGCTGCCATCACATCTCACCTAGACACCTGCCAGAGCCTTCCGACACTTTCCCCACTTCCGCTCCTGGTCTTCTCCAATCCATTCTGCACATCCAAGGCAGGACCTCTTGTCTTGTAGCCTCTCATTGCTCTCAAGCTAAGAGTGAACATCATTGTCACAACTGCAAAGTCAGGTGCAATCTGGACCATGTCCTGTGCCAGAGTCCCTTTCACTCTCTCCGTGCTGGTCTGTCTGGGCTTCAGAATTTCAGCATGTTAGTATTCCTGCCACAGGGCCTTTGGACATTCTTTCCCTTCTCTCTGTGTGACTTTTTTCTTTTTTCAAAGCTAACTCCAGCTCATCCTTCAGAGTGCATCTTAATGAGTATGGCTTCCTGGGGAATTTCCCTAACTTTCATCACTAGATTAACTCTCCCTCATATGTTGAAAGTAAATATTTATTTATGGGAACACGTGTTTAATGTCTGTCTCTCTGACTGTCCCCCATTCTTAGCAAGGGCAGGGACTCATCCTCTGTGTCCTTCAGAGCCTTACATACTCTCAATAAATACGTGTTGAACAGATCATGGCATTTAATTAGCAAGACCAGTAGGACCATTACCATTGTGAATTCTTTATGTGAAGAAAACCTGAATTCATGCCCAGACCCTGCCACCTGCTGGCTGTGCTATTTTTAAACAAACAAACAAACAAAAAATCCCAGTCTTCGACTGCTTCCTCCTCTATAACATAAGGATACTACATGGTTGGATGGTTACAGCAGGAATTTGATGAATTAATAATGTAAAAGCGTTTTTCGGACTATAAGCCAGACATGCATGTACTTTGTTGTTTTTCCCAGTACCTGGTGCATTGAGTTGTTAAACGCTATCACATGAATATACAGGTAGATGGACAGATGGACGGATACATGGGTGGACAGAGGGAGGGATGGATGGATGGATACAGGGAGGGATGGGTACATGGATTGATTGGAAGGATGGACAGACAAATGGACAAGCAGATTAACAGGGGCCAGGGTGCATTAGAAGAGGAAAACCTGGCGTATGGACAGCATGATGGAAACCGAAAGAGGAGAGGATTTCATGGAGGAGGCTTGGTCTTTCCCCAGGGTCACCTCCGGGAGCAGCCAGGCGAGAGAGGGGACTGGTCATCTCACTGGGGCAGAAGGAGTCACTGTGACCTGCGGCACTTCCTCCTCAGCTGGTCATGTTGTCTCTATTCTCAACGACATGCCTTCCCCGTAACTTGATCACTTCATGGATTGTTATCTTTTGGGGATCAAATCGACCCACATGTACGGCAGAGTTGGTGCGATGGCTGCAGCTGCTGCCAGCAGGAGCTGACAAGGGAGGACGCGAACCTCGGAGGATAAGAATCACACTGAGCACTTACTTTAATAAGGCCGAGAAACCTGTATTCTTTGATCCGTTGCCGTGGAGAACTGGCTTCCGGGTCAGGGTGGTCTCACCTGTAGCTCACTGTGTTCCAGTAGTGACAGGGCTGCGTGAGTGGGAGGGAGCAGCAGAGTGCTGTGGGTGACACACAGGCACGCGCACACACATGCAGACACACACAGGCACACACACATGCAGACACACACAGGCACACACACATGCAGACACACACAGACACACACACATGCAGGCACACACATGCAGACACACACAGGCACACACAGGCACACGCACTCCCCACCCCTTTGACCGGCCACCCCTCCCTAGGGCAGCTCAGGCCCGCCTCCCCGTGGGATCTGACCTGACCTGTTCTGCTTTCCAATGGGCCTGGGCCCCAAGTGGCTGCTCTCGAGCCCCACTCCTCCCGTCTCATGGCCAACACACTTCACGTTTGGTAAATAAATGAACCCTCCGCTGGGCTTGATAGCACACACTGTAATCCTGGCATTCTGGGAGGCTGAAGAAGAAGATTGCAAGTTCAGACCTAGCCTGGCAACTTAGTGACTTAGGGAGGGAGACCCCCAAACAAAAAATAATAAAAAGACTGGATCCAGTCTCCAGGACTGCAGATGACAAAGAGATAGATAGATAGATAGATAGATAGATAGATAGATAGATAGATCAATCCTCTTATCCATTGAACAGTCATCTTCACCCCCATCCTCCAAATTTGGCTAATAAAATTTGGTGCTGTGTAGGTAAAGTAGTAATAGACGAGGTGGAAAAAAAAGCCATCAAGTATTTCTACATGGTAAGTGGTGTAGAATTGGATTTATAGGTATCTGAGTCCCTTTTTCTGTTGCTATAACAAAATATCTGAGATGGAAAACCTTATAAAGAAAAGAGGTTCATTTGGCTTACAGTTTTGGAGGTCAGAAGCCTCTGATGAACCGGCCTCATCTTGCCAGGCGCATTACATCATGGTGGGAAGAAGGAATTTTGTAGCAGCTTGTTCTCACTGTAGCCCTCTCTCCTGAGCCAGCCTTAGTCCCGGAGGAGGGTGCTGACCCTGGGATCTCACTGGCTTTGCTGAAGGTCCTACTAGTTATGGAGACGAAGCTTCCAGCACTTGGACCTCTGGCGAGTGCACTCAGCCTTATCCAAACCACAGCAAGGAGAAGGAAGCAGAATCAAAGAAGACTTTGAAGGGTGCTGGAGAGAGGGTCAGAGGCGCCCCGTGGTCACCTTCCTCACCTTCTCAAAGACAGCACAGGAGCCCGATGCTGATCCAAAGCCAGACTCACACCTGCTCGTCCCCTCCTGCATCTCCCAGCCCCAGGACTTTTGACAGCCCTGTGTGGTCTCACCTGGAGGGCAGCGTCCTTTGAACCGATGCACACAGTTTGCCATGAAAGCTGTGGTTCACTTTAAGGTGGACCCTCCAGGCCGGGCAGTGGGGGGAGTGACCTGGGAAACCCCATACTCCTTCCTTCCAGGGCGCACCTCCTGGGAGAGCGATGGGGAGACCCCGCTGGAAACAGCCTCTCTCTGTCCTCCAGCTGCTCGACCGGGGCAAACCACAAAGGGAGCCACGGGAACAAAATCCCAGCTCACCCTGGCCGGCGCTGCCAATATGATGTGTGGAGGAGGAGGAGGAGATGTGAGGATTCAGCACCCCAGTGTTCCAGATGTGCTCAGGGCCTGCCTTGCCCACAGTGGAGGGACCCGGGCCCTGTCCAGAGTCTGGCCCTGTCCAGAGTTTGACTCGCCTCAGCGCAGAGAGCCCCAGCCCAGCCTGGCCTTCTGCAGTGCCATCCCTCATGCTTAGAGGCTGGAACTGGCAATGTCCCTAGAGGAGTCCTCGGAGGGGCTGGGACGGGATCAGGGAAGGACTCTGGAATTGCTGGAGATCCAAGGGGGGGCCAGGAGGAGGAGCGCCAGGACTGGCCATGGCGTTTGGACTGGAACAGCCAGGTAACGGTGTCACAGAGCCCAGCTGCACACAAGTCTTTCAGAAAGAGTAGGACGATAGCTGAGAAAAAAATAAAAGCCTTTGGATTATATGTGCCTTTTAGTGGAAAAGGAATTGGAATTAATTTGGCTTTGAGAATTGTAAATGCACACGTTGTAATAATTGGATATACCCTGGAGCGTTATAAAATCAGGTTGGAAATCTCTTACCAACTAGGCTGGAAGAGCAGGAACCCCGGTTTATGAGCAGATTTTAAAAACTCCTGAGCCCAGGAAGGAAACTGGCTGCCTGTCAGATCCGCACAAAGTTCTCCCAATTACCCCTCCCTGCCCTTCCTACCCCACCTCCGGTGTAAACAGGGAGGGGCCTCAGGAACCTGATTTCTTTCCCAAGAAATAGGGTGGAGAACCAGCATGTGACGCCAGCCCTCTGCCTGATTTCTTTTCTTCCCTCAGACATTTTTAGCCCCTTTCTGTGGCTGTACAACTAATGCTGAAATAAAATTTAGAAGATGATGCCAGCAGCTTACTGGATCTGAAAAGTACCTTCCCTTTTGAGGCTTGCTGTTTGTTTGTTTGTTTGTTTTTAATTATAGCCATCTGTTTTGGAGCTTTTTTCTCCTCTGTAGTCAAAATAGGCCCCATACATATTTAAAGTGTTAAAAAGTGCCACCTTGATCCTTTCATCCATTGTGTGAGTCCCTTAGCTCTGGGAATATAATTTTGGACCCTGGACTTATTGGCAGTATCTGGAGGTCACTGTTAAGGGGATGAGCTCTTTATTAAGTTACTATTTGATGAAAATCTTTCAAAAATGCTAATAATTGTGTTCACGGGACTGCTTGCCAAGCTTAAAGAAAGAAAAAACAAAGGTTCAGGCTTGCTTTTCTTGCTCCAAACCATAAGTAAATGGCCAGATTTCATCTTCCTTTCATCTGTAATTTGTATTTATTGCATTTGGTGAGTCTGGTTAGCGGTTCAGATTCCTCAGGTATTCCCTGCAGCCAGGCTCCTATTATGTAATCATCTTTGATATTACCAAATATATACAATCCCAGGCCCTGGAGCAAAACGTGATGCCAAACCCCGTTCCCACCACGCTTCCTACAGGCACAGACTTTACAGGGAAATGCTAAAGAGAAGAAGTCCCTGGTCATTTTCCATTTCAAAAAAATTCATGCAGCCACAGAGGGTCCCCGATCTCCAGTTCCTCCCCATCTCATGACCTGCGTGGCGACGCTGCCTTGGCCACACTTGTGAGGAAGGGTAGTGGGCTGTGCCCTTCTTGAGAACTGTGCCTGGTGAGCGAGGGCACGAGGACAGACCCCAGGCAGCAGGAGCAGAGCCCCACAGTGGGAAACTGCAGGTCACACAGCGTCGTCTTCAGGGGTGAACGGCGTGGAAATGAAATAGACAGGGGGCCACACGACTGCTTAAAAGACTGATAAAAAGCCTACATTGTCAGACCAGGGTGATCGGCCACAGTGAGCCAGTGTGCCCTTTGGGAGGCTCTAGGGGCTGCCCCAGGGCTGGCCGTGTGGGCGGTGTGAAGTTCCCTTCCTCCACCTCAGAGGGGATCAGGGTGAGTCCCAGTGCAATGCATGCGTTATGCATGATGTTCAGTGCCATAAAAAGTTGTTCCTTTAAGGAGTCCGCTTGGGGTTCACATAATGGGATTTGGCTCCGGGTAGAGGGATGGGAACTTACCAACGGGCCCGCCAGGCAGCTTAGTCAGCAGTGAGGAGGAGCGGCTGTGGTGATGCATACCTGTAATCCCAGCACTTGGAAGGCTGAGGCAGGAAGGTCTCCAGGAGTTCAAAGCCAGCCTGGACCTCATAGTGAGCTCCTGTCTCAAAATATGAAAGATAGACAGAGAGAGAAGAGGAAGGAACAGATCTTCATATCAGTGACTAACCTCTTAAATTCACTTAGGTTTTCTCTTCTACATAGCTCTCGATTCCTACTGCAGTGTTTGGCACGTGTAAGCGAATGTAGAGGTTAAACTGAACATCAGTGTGGCGACAGACCTTGATTTCTTAGGGAAAAAACGTAATTTTCAACAACTTCAGCATTGGGTAACATTTTTCCAAACTGCTGATTTCATGGAGTTTCCTTTAACTATGAAAATAAAAAGTAATGATTTCAAAACATGACAAAGGAAAAAGAGAGGAAGGGAGGGAGGGAAAGAGGGAGGGAGATGGGGAGGAGGGAAGGCAGGCAGGCCGGCAGCTGGACCCGGAGCGTCCCTGCGTTCTGGCTGCGCAAGCCTCCGGTTCTTCACGCTGTAGGACAGACCATGGGATTCAGCAGCTGTGACTTTTGGGGACACCACACGCCCAGCTCCCCCAGACAAAGCCTAGGACCTGCCCAGCGCCCTCCTCCTCCTCAGAGCCACCCTGGCTGCAGCCCATTTCTTGTTCCTCTGTCAACCTGAGTCTGAGGGGTGGCCCCTGGGTATGATTCAGGGTCCCCAGAGGTGCCTCCCCCTTGGCATGCGTGTGCTCCTTTGCTTCTCCCCAGAGCATGAAGGAGGGGGTTTCAGCAGGGGCAAAATCCTAAAGAGGGGGGCTCAGGAATTGGAGGTGAGGTATGAGGAGGGACCCAAGAGTAGACTGGCAGAAGTTTCAGCCTCCTTTTTCCTATCAGACCTGGCCTGCGCTTGGCAGTATTTTCAGCGCTTTGGTTCTCAATCTCTAGCGCAACCCTTGGCACACAGTAAGTGCTCAATAAACACCTAATGAGGAAAAATTGAGCCCATCAACAAGAACCAAGGCTGGCAGACAGCATGAAGCAGAAGAGACGGAGCTCCCCAGGTGGGCAGGGAAGAAGCATCTGCTGTGCTTATACATCAGTGTCCCCCTCCCCTGCACCCCTTCGGAAGCTAAGGGGGACCACCGCACCTCTGCACCTCCCTGTCCCCAAGAAAATGAGCCAATGTGCAGCTCCTGGAACAGCGGCTCCCACACCTTGGGTCCCCCCACGCAGCACGTGGTGGGTCTTGGGGGAACCCTTGCCTGGTTTGCACCAGACACTGAGCCCATGAAGCACAGGGGAGACAGAGGCTGAGACAGAGCTGAGCTGCAACCAGCTCTTCAGCCATCATGGAGGGGAGAACAGAGACATCATCAACCACAGAAACCCCAAGTTCACCCCAGAGAGGAAAAACAGCTCCCCAGTGTGTGCGCTCTCAGCTCGCAGCAGTAGTACCCAGGACAGAGGGAGGAGGCTGGCCCTGCCTTGGAGATCTCCTGTGTGCCTGGGCAGGAGCCGGGTCACTGGGGCTCAGGACCGCGGCATGATCTGCCCTGGCTCCTGATCAGTTCTTGGCAGTTCCAATGCTCTTCCCAGCCATGGGCAGGTTTCCCGCCTCTCTTCCTATGGTGGCCCCTCGATGACTCCTTCCTGTCCCTGCAGTAGCAAACCCCTAACACCGGCCGCCTCTGGCCCTGTGGCTGGGATTACAGCGATTCAGTGTTCACTGACCATTTTGCTATGTTAGAATCACTTAATTAGCTTGTGCCTAGGAGGAAGAGATGCTTTATTTAGAACTGGACAGTGAAAATGCCCAGGTCTTCAGATTGATGGCATTAGGAAGATGCCACCTGCATTCCTAATCCACTTAGCACCAGGATCACGAGGCCAGCTGCGTGCAAGGCACAGGCAGAGACCCGCAGGGCTGCAGCTGCATCACCAGACACCACAGACAGGATGATAAGGGAAATGACATTAGGATCTCAGGAAATTCCAGAACTTTATGCTTGGGACAGAGAGAGAGTAGCATATATATGTTCTTGCGCCTGACTGGAGTTGAGGTCAACTTGTCAGTTGACCACCAGTGCTTCTCTGCACAAGAGAGGGACCAGGGCAGCCAAGGCCATCCCTGATTGCTTCATGTAGCCCAGCTGCAGACCCGGCCATCACATGGCACAGTGGTGGCTTGGTCAGGTGTTCCTAGGGCAGGCTGACTGCGTTTCCCAGGATCCCAGGATCCCCTGTGGCTTGTGTTTGTGCCAGAGCTGTGGAGGCTGGAGAGAAGCAGAGCCACTTTGCACACATGCGTGGCCCCGTAGCTGCCTGCTGGCCTCCAGTCTGCTTCATGGTGGACTGCTGGCCGGGTGCATGTGTGTGGCTCTGTAGAGGAGAGCCCGGCATCCACAGGACATGGGCACCTCCAAGGTCAAAGGCAACAAGGAGGGACCCGGGTGTTGGTCCTTCTTCACGGGCTCCAGCTGAGGCTGGTGGATTGCAGGTTCTCTTGGTCTCCCCCACTTTATGCTCCCCTCCCTTCCCAGTGGCCTGCCCTGTGGACCCACACTTGAGCACACACAGAACAGCCCTCTAGCAAGAGGTCAGTGAACAGCACGCACACAGACACGTCCAAGTCTGGCGAGCCTTCCTTGTAAACTTGGGACCCGGCTTGACTCGTTAGTTTTCAGGGCTGTTGAAGGATCAATTTTTCTTCCCAGAGGAAGCATAGGAACAAGAGGCCCATGGCTGTGGTTGGATGAAGGTCAGACCCACGAGCACCTGTGTCCACCCCACCTCCCCAGGTGGCATCATCCCCAGGCTGTCCTGCAGATCCGGCAGTCAGACTGCAGCCCAAGTGACAATCTTTTTAAAGCGCCAGCTTTCCTGGGTTCCTGGTGATGTTCCTGTCATGACCCAGTGCCAGCTACATGGGGTGTTTGTCTTGTGACAGGCGTCACGTGACACACTTGGGATGTGTGTCTGCTCTTCCTGTAGGTGTGTAACAGCATAACACACCTCGAGCCCCACCTCCCCACCCACCTGCTGCGTTCCAGCCATGGACCAAGGCCGAGAGCCCCTGGATAGCACGGCTCCCTGGGATGGGGCCACAGTGGGCCCCTGAAGGCTGGAGGTTGGTGGTGCAGGGAGACACTGCATGGCCCAGTCCCTTTCCTAGGCAGTTCCGTGGGGCCTCCCAGCAGTGGGTTTGGACCTGGGGCCGATGGCAGACACTCGGCTGCATCCTGGACCTGGTGGGTCGGAGATCCCCAGCGATTGCTGTCCGCTGCCCCTCCCGATCCCTGAGGTAGGGCGGTCACAGCCTGTCTCAGCAGCCCCTTACTGAGTGCAACAAGTGTGACACTTTCCTGTCTCACCCCGACCCCCCAGATGATAGCACCAAAGCCCAAATCACTCAAGCTTTCCAAATAAAGGCCAAATAGGCGTCAGAACGGTGGCTACGGAAGTCACCTCACAGGTGTTGTCCAACGCCTTTGGAAAGTCATGCACTGCTGTTTATTGCTGCAAGAAAATTTAACTCTTTCTTACTCTCCCGTGCTGTAACTACACTCTGCACTGTTTTTCCAATTAACTTCGTTAACCGATAAATAAAATCCACAAAAAACGTACACGTGAGGTACCACATGTTTCCATACTGATAGACCTTATTTGATCAGGTTAAACATGTATCTCCTTAGATATTTTCTCATTCCTTTTTAAAATTTTTAGTATATATTTATAGTACATTGATTATATTTATCACTGGGACTTCCTGATATGGAAAAAAACTTTAAAAATCCTTTCTATTAACATTTTTTTCTTGTCTTAGGAATTAAACACAGGGCCTTCGCACTGAACTGTGTCTCCAGCCCTTTTTATTTTTATCATGATCATCATCATCATTATTTTTGAGACAGGGTCTTACTAAGTTGCCCAGATTAGAATCTCAAACTTGAGATTCTCCTGCCTCAGCCTCCCTGAGTGCTAGGATTACAGGAACGTACCACCATACCTGGCTTTAAACAGTTCAGAATCACTGTCCATAGACTATAATTGCCCTGCTGAGCAGCAGCACACCAGAACTTCTTACTCCTATCAAACTATAACTTAGCACCCATTAATCACCTTTCCCCATTGCTACTCCCCCCGCCTTTCCCCAGCTTCTGGTAACTACTATCTTACTCTCCATTTCTATGAGATCAACTCTTATGTTCCCTGTGTGCACGAGATCATGCAGTATACATCTTTTTGTTCCTGGCTTATTTTACTTACCATAATGATCTCCAGTTCGAACCATGTTGTTATAAATGATGAGGTCCGTTCTTTTTCATGGCTGCACAGTAGTCCATTGTGTCTGTGGACCAAATTTTCTCTAGCTGCACCTCAGATGATGGACATTAGATTGTTTGCTTTTCGTGGCTGTTGTGAACAGTGCTGCAGTGAATGTGGGGTGCAGGTGTCTCTTTCATGCCCTGATTTCATTTCCTTAGACACCTAGCCCGGAGTGGGATTGCTGAGTCAGCTGGCCCTTCTGGTTGTGATTTTCCAGCTTCCCATCATGGCAGCAGCCTGACCTCCCCACAGCGGTGCACAGGGTCCCCTTTTCTCCACGCCCTTGCCAGCACCCGTCCCCTTTCTTCCCTGTGCATGCTGTGCTCTGCTTTGCATTTCTCTGGTGACTGGCAATGCCAGGCATCTTTGCAGATGCTAAACTCTGCCCTGAGGACCAAAGGGAGCTCTCGATCCTGCACCAGCTCTCTCCCAGCGTCTCCACCAGCTCACCAGCACATGGACGGCGTTGAAACCCACCTGCCCGTGAGTCTCCGTGGCTTCCTCCGCCTGCACTTCTGGGAAAGTCAGTGCTTTTCAGCGATCTGCACTGCTGGCTCTGGCATGTGCTCCACCTCCACGATAGCCCTGCTCTGGGGGTGCGGAGCAGCCGGTTCTGCCTGTCTGCCAGAGCTGTTTGGTTCAGTTCATGTATCGCAGTTTCCCAGAGTGCTTGCCTGGCTAAGAAAAGCCGGCAGAGGCTCAGAGAGCAAAGGCCCAGGTCCCAGGTGCGAGCTCGGAGTCATCTGTGGCTATCCAGCAGGACAGTCTGGGACGGCTGGGCTGTGTCTGAAGGGAGCTCAGGGAGCACCAGCAGGACCTGTCCACTTGCGTCCAGCAGAGGACATGGGATCCAACAACACCATACACAGTGTGGAAGGAGATGGATGCGCCAACCCCCACCCTGCCATCATAGGGAACCCGAGCCCTGCTGCCCCGGCCATCCAAGTCCAAGTCCAAGAACCGCCGCTGCCGTTTGCCTGTCGCCCAGATGCGAGCTGGCTCTGAATATTCCTTCTCCTGCTCTTTGTAGCATCGGGATTGGGATTAGGGTGTCAGCAAAACAACTGGGCCCACCTGAGAGTAACAAAGCCTTCACACCTGACTTGTCTGGAAAAGGCCTGCCTCCCACCCAGCCAGGCTTTACTTGGGTGTAACAATGTTTACATATTTTGGAGGAGTTAGGGTTGTTTGTGTGTTTGTTTATGAAACAGGATCTTGCTATATAGCCCAGGCTGGCCTCAGACTCGCAACAATCCTCCTGCCTCAGCCTCTCAAGTGCTGTGACTATGAGTATGCACCACCAGACCTGGCTGTTTATGTATATTTTTTTAATTCAGTGAGTAGGTACATAAGCACCTGCTGCAAAGTTCACCAGATAGGAACAGGGTAAATGGTGAAAAGCCTCCATCCTGTCCCTGCCTCTGGCCACCTGATCCCGCTTTCAGAGGCCCTCACAAAGCTGCTTGGTGGCAGACCTGCATACAGTCAGCCCCACCCACGCTGTAGCTCCATATCCACAGATTCAAACACTGCTATAGCAGTTTAAAAAAAGTTTTTTTAAAAAACTAGGCATGTGTGTTTTTCTTTGCATGATTGCCTGAATGATAAAATAGCTATTCACAGAGCATGCACATTGCATTCGGTATTAAGGGCAACCTAGGGAATGGTTTCAGTACACAGGCGAATACACACAGGTTGTATAAAAGCGCTCCCCACATTGCATAAAGAACTGGAGCTTCCTTAGCTTTCAGTGTCTTATGGGGACCCTAAAGTCAGTACCCCTCAGATACGGGGGGAGGGCTGTGCTTCTTTTTTCTTTTTAAGTGAACAGATGCATGTATTATACCCATCCTTTCCATTATTAAAATTAACGCATGCATTTGTTCACTTAGAGTCATGTTGCGCTCCCATTTTGGTCTCACCCTTGCAAGGACTCAGCTTTTATTCTCAGTGACGCAGAAGGCCAGGAGAGCAGCTCGCTTGGCTGCTGGGTGACGAGGTGATGTAGACAGGGCAGGGTGGGGATGGGACACCTGTCCGAGGGGTTGGGGAAGCCCAGAGGAGCAGACAGGGCGCCATGTGAGGCTGGCAAGCAGCTTGGAGAGAAAGCAGATTGCAGGGCCTGCGTGATGTGACGGCCAGGGCATGAGGTGTGTGGCAAGAGCAGCAGGGCAGGGTGATGCTTGGGCTTGATCTGAACACTGGGGACAGGGAGTGCTGCCTGGACCCCGGCTGAGGGCAGGCGGGAAGGGGACACGCAGCCTCTGACTCTGGACGTGATGCGTTCCAGGCGTTGACTCAGTAACCAAGAGCTGGCAGCTGGCTGAGGACTGTGGGCTTATGACTGGAGGGATCTGTATCTGTCACGTCTGCCCTCCTTGCTGTCCATCACATTGTCCTACACATGAGGCAGGGGAAAGAGAGCTTAGAACCCGGGGCCAGCTCAGGGACCCTCAGGGCCCAGCCCGTTCCCGGAAGGACGCAGCTGCGGGCTTATTTGCCTGGGAGTTGGGTAGTGTGAGGGATTCCTGTACCTGGGCCGCAGGAAAAGCTGCAAGGCCACCACAGTGAGGAGACCAATGATCAATTGTGGGGTGCTTTTCTGGGCTAGCAAGGTAATTTCAGATTTACAGCAAAGTTGCAAGAATAATCCAAACCCCACACTCTGTGTAATACACATATATGTGTGTAAATGTACATACAGACATTTCATACGTGTTTTCTTAACTATTTGAGACTTTTGATAAACTTTATCCCTTAATACTCCAATGTGTGCTTCCTAAAAAATATTCTCTGCACAACCATATTGCAGTTATCAAAATCAGGAAGCTGAGATTGATCGGACTGTATTCAAGTTTTGCCAGTTACCCTTCATAGTGAAAAAAGAAAAGTGCTTTAAATCCAGGATTTCGTTTTCTGGGCCGAGTTGTCCTGGCAGTTTAGTGTCCTCTGCCACTCACACGTAAGGCTTTGGCAGGTTTGAAGCCGTGAACTCTGTAGGGCCGCCCTCAGCTCGCTTTGCCTGGTGTTGCCTGATTAGATTCAAGGTTTCCTATTGAAAGGCTTTTTGTAAAGGAGATGAGGTCAGAAGCAGGGAGACGGGCTGAATGCAAAGGGAAATCAAGGCCGCGCTGCAGGAGGACGGAGAACAAGCAGCTCAGAAACCTGGGCCAGAAAGCAGAATGTGACAGCCTGCCTGGTCTGCACTCTGCACAATCAGATACACTCTGAGGTACCATTTCGGCCAGGGAAGGGTCCCCTCCACAGTGGATTTATTCTCCCCAATTACTGCAAGCCTGGCCAGTAGATCTTGCTATGGCCGCGCTCTCAGTCCTTCGGAGACCTGAGAAGTGGCCACGGTCTCTCGATTCACAAATGGGAGCTCTGAGGCCCAGGAAGCACAGCCACCCCGGCAGAGCCGGCACTGAAGCAGGACCCGTCCTCTACACACTCACCTCCACCCCGCTGCGCTGTTTCCACCCCATTAAAGAGTTTCCTCTGCAATCAGCCCTCACTCTGCTTTGCTCAAAACAAGACTTGAGTAAAAACGCAGGCTCTATTTTCCACTCATGTCAGTGATTGATACTTGATTAATGTTCAGGATCGCTGTCATCGAGAGCATAATTTTCACAGATGCAAAGACCAATTTTGTTGTTACCGAGGCGGAAAGATCTATTTCCTTCTAAGTTCAGCAAGCGGATCGGAAGGAGCAGGGAGCCACCAGGGCATCTCAGGGCAGCTTCTGCAGAAAAGGACTGTTAGTCCTGACAGCCAAGGGGTCAGAAGGTCCAGGGGTCACCGCTGGCCACTGTGCCACAGCTTGGGGACATGGGGGCGTAGCTGTCAGCTTCTAAAGTGAAAACACCTCTGCATGATCCTAGCGGCCTTCTCTGCATCACCCTGAGGGGCTCAGGGAGCTTGGGTCCCTCGAATCCTTGACATTACAGTGGCGATAATCCGTGTGACCTGACCGGCTTCTCATGCTGCCTGGAATTCACACTGCTGTTCCCTGTGGAGCAGCACAGCAGCCTCCCCGTAACTCCCACCAGCTGCAGCAGCAGGATCAAACCCAGCTCTGCGCCTGACCTCTCTGAGAGGCTGGAGCAGGACGCCCTGCACCTGGCCGGTCCCAGCACAGGCGTGCACCCCGAGCCTGGCCTTTCCTGTCTTTGTTTCTTTCTTTTCTACCCATTTTCCTGCTCCTCTTTCACAAGACTTTCTTATCCTCCTTTCTCCTCTCTTGACTCCCTTAGAAAAATCAACAGTTTTTATTTTATACCAACCTGTAAGTCACACACAGAGGTGGGAGGCCGGGTCCCCAGTCCCACTCGCCTCTGACCAGGAGAATAAGAGTTCCAGTGCGAGTATGGAAAGCAATGAGCTTGGCCAGGGGGGACTTGGAAAAATGACTGCTCGTGAAGTGGGTTAATAGCATAAGTGGCACAGTACCCACCCCGGGGAGCCCCCGGCAGGTGGTGGCCAATGTCTGTTGTGTTTCACGGGCCCTGGGGCCCACTGCAGCATTTCTAGAGAGGTAGCCTTGGGAATGCTGCTACATCTGTCTTGGTTTTTTCTCGCTACAACGGGGCACACGCGGAGTACCTGCGTGAGAAGGCTAATAGGAAATTTAAATGGATTCTCATGAGAAAGTGCCTGGCACGTATTAATCACTGAATGAGTTATTGCCTACTGTACCCATGAGCTGGTCAATGCAAAACTGCCATTGGTTTTTGCTCTGATAAACTCCTGTTCAAGAACATCAGTTATCATGGGTAACATTGAAGTTGGCTCACAAGCTGTTTCAGGGCTGGGTCCATCCTTGCAGCTGACAGAGCCAGGGATCTTGACTGTGGCTTAGGAATCATGCATGGGACACGGATGCCTTCTTTGCCTGAAGTTCTGTCTCTTCCAAGGGGACAGTTGGGTCTCTGCCAATTTGTGAGAGTGTCTTGTGCGAGCAAGGATGTGACCTGTGCTCTGCTGCTCTGCTGGGGCTGCCATAACCACATACCACAGCCTGGGTGTCTCTAAGTCTTGTGGTTGTGTCAGCTCGAAGTCCAAGGTCAGCGTGTCGACCAGGATGATCTCCTTGAGGCTATGAGGGACGTGGAAGGTCCTGGCGCTGGCTGGCCTTGGTGTGCCTTGCTTGTCCATGCACCATGGCCACTGTACCTTTATCTCCTATGTGGTGTTCTGGTCCCCTGTGTCTGTTGGCCTCTGTGTTCAAATTGCTTTTCCTTAGAGCCCAGTCACAGGACATTAGGGCCACCCCTACGCCTTGTCTTCACTTGATTATCTGGTAAAGACCTTGTTTCCAAATGAGGCCATGTTCATAGGTCCCAGCAGTCAGGATTCAACACCTTGGGGATGGGGCTGCTCAGCTCCTGACATGGCTCAGCTGTATCCAGTTCTGACTTTCTAACCCCAACAAAGGCATCATTTTTTTTTAATTCTATTTTTCTTTCTCTCTTTCCTTTTTGGTTGTTTTGAGACAGGGTCTCACCAAGTAGCCCAGGCTGGCCTTGAACTCACGGTGAGGAGGGGGCCTCAGGCTCCCAAGTGCTAAGATTATAGGTGTGTGACACTACACCCGGCCCAAAAGCAGACAACGGGATGTTCTAGACAACGGGATGTTTCACATTATCTCAACCTCCTCATGGACATGAAATAAAGAAGCAGTACATTTAAAAGTAAGGGGAAAGAAGAAAATCAAGTAGAGCACACAGGCAAAGCAATACTCCATGGCATTTCTGCTTTAGACAGCAAAATCCTTCTCCATAGTCATAGAGTATTAGAGTGAGAGACCTGGAAATTAGCTGACCCACTGACCACACACACACACATACCAGTGTCAGCAGCTACGTGTGGCTCCCTGAGAGGACTTATTTGAAATACCAAATCCCCTGGCCCAGCCCTGAGAACTGTAATTCACTAGACCTAAGAATGTGTGTGTTTTCCCATTCTGAGTTTTAGGAAAGATCGATCTAATCTGTCTAATCTGTTTTCTTCGTGTGATCTTGAGATTTGCCCAAGGCCACCTGGCTCATTAGTGGCAGAGCTGGGATTCTCTATCCCTTGCCCTCCTCCACAGGTCACTCCGCAGACCCAGACTGCAAGGTAAAATTGCCTGCAAAGGTTTCTGAATATTCGGGTGCCCTGGCCGGCCGCACACCAGCCAATTAAGTTACAGCCCGTGGAGATGGGCCGAAACGCCCAGCCCCGGCCCCAGCCTCCCTGCACATCCCAATGGCCAGAAGATCTCACTCAAATATGCATTTAAGCATAGGATTCTGCATTTCTGACAGGTTCCCTGCTGGTGATGCAAAGCTATGGACCAGTTCTCAAAAAGCTTCCAGAGTCCCACACCTGTACCATCATCCCCTTTGTCTGCCTCTTTGAACTCCCTAGATTTGCACTTGACTGTTCTTTAGCAGTGATTTTCCACTGTGTCATTTATTGAAAGTCAGCCTGCTCGCCCACAATTTAAATTCTTCCACCTTGCCCTCTGCAACCCATCCACCCCATGATGTAATCTCTCCCTTCTCCATCGGCACCTAATTCCAACCAGTTCTGGCTTAACTCTGTCCATTTAGCAGATAGTTACAGTGCCTCTGCGTGGGCACAAAGGGGCACCAAACCTTTGTTGGAGGAGTTAACTGTCCTATAGAGGTGGTCAGAAAAAGCAAACATCACTGTCTCTGACACCTGTTGAGAGGACAGATACCGCCCAAAGGGATTAAGCACATAGAACCAGACTGCCTGGGTTCAACGCCCAGCTCAGCCACTAGACAGCATTGTGGCCTTGCACGAGTTATTGAGCCTCAGTTTTCCTAAGCAAAATAGAAGTAAGGATAGTATTGAGGGCCAGGTGTTGTGATACATGCCTTAGTCCCAGCACTCAGGAGGCTGAGGCAAAAAGATTGCTGCAAGTTTAAGGCCAGTATGGGCTACACAGAAAGACCAGGCCTCAAAACAACAAACAAAGTACCTAATGCAGGCAAGCTGCTATACACTTGTAAGCTCAGAACTCAGGAGGCTGAGGCAGAAGGATTGCCACTAGTCAAGGACAGACTGGGCTACATAGTGAGTTCAAGGCCAGCCTGAACTACGTGATGAAACCCTGTCTTATAAAAACGAAACAAAAGAAGTACTGAATTTCCAGTGTTCATTTGAAGTTGACCCACCAGACCTTAAAGTGCTTGTGCACATAGTAAATCTAAGTACACAGGTGATTTAGGTCCGGGACAGAGGACGGAAGTGCTAGCGTGGCGTTTGTGCTGGACCTTGAAGTCTCTGTCGCATTTGGCCTTCCTGAAATGAAGAAAGCGTGTCCCTGGGGTGGGAAGAGCAGTGTACCAGGAGTTCCATCGCGTGGCACTGCAGCCAGGCCCAGGCCCGGCAGTGGCTAAGGGACCTGGAAGGACAGCTGATGTCAGGTGACGGAGCTCCTCAGAGGCCAGGCCGAGGAGAATTGGGCTTTATTCTGGGAGCAGCAAGGCCAGTCCTGCCAGATCTGTAAACCGATCACTTCACACACGCGGGCTACTCGTAGGTCATCACAGCCACCCACTCATCTAGGTCATTGTGGCTTCTTCACAGCTCTTCGGCCACTCCGTGGTGTCTGTAACAGGCTTCTCTTGTTGTCTAAGTAAACTTTCAAAACAATTGAGTAACCTTGGGCCAGGTCACCCAAAGGGTCATATAGCATGGAATCTACGCAAGCTTTGGAGCTCCAACCCCTGTGACTCTGGACCACGCTTTCCCAGCAAGGTCACTTCCCAGCCACAAGACTCCAGAGGACCCTGGGGAAGAGCTCTGCGGGGCCCTGCAGCTCCCCCGCACCCACCCACGCTTCATTCTTAACCCTAGCATAATGTAAACAATAGGCCAGGCTGGATTCTGTGTCTCTAGTGTGTGGGTGAGCTCATGTTTGAGGTTACTAGGCAGCGCATGAGAGCTACATGGGGGCCAAGGGTAAGCTGCTTAAAGGCTCTGTGCACTCGGAGGTGAGGGATTGTGTGTGGCGTGGGGATGATCGCTGAGCGCCTGCTTCGTTGAACTGTCACAGGAGCAAAGCTTCCAGGGGATGCAGTCAAAACTACGTGGGTAATGTAGTTAGTGATCAGTAAGCGATCAGCTGCTGTTATTACCATGGAGAAAATCAAAAAGCTCATGGCTGCAACATTAGAATGAGAAGAAGATGTAATCCCCAGCTGGGAGAGGAGTACAAGAATTTACAGAAGCGACACATGCTGAATTCTGTGCTGATAAGCTTGAAACTCTAGAGAAAATGGAGAATCTCCTGGCAAAACATAAATTCTCAAAATTGCCCCCAAAGAAATGGAATGCGTGAAACAACCAATAATCATAAAACATGTTAGGATTTTATTAAGAGATGCCCTTTGGAAAAGACCTCCTTGGTCTTATAACTGGGTACTGGTTAATCTTCAAAAACCAGCCATATCCTTTGTTATGAAAACTATTTGAGACCATAGAAGAAGATGAAAATTTCTCTTAATTCATTTTATGAAGCCAGCAGGACCTGAATACTCTAACTTAAAAAAAAAAAAATTCGTCTGTTCTGTCACGAAACCTTTGAGGAAAAAGTTGATCTTAACAAAGAAATATGGAGAAGAAAGTAAAACAAGGCATGCATGCTATGCCTTTGTTTTGAAGCAGCAGTCCTCCTGGCTGGCATTAAAATCATCTGGGAAGCACCGGCCCCTACTCCCAGAGCTTCTGATTGAATTAGTCTGAGCAAGGGCCAGGCCCCAGGAGTGTTTGCAAGCTTCCCGTAAACCCTGCTTGAAGAGACTGGGACATGCCGGGTGCCCATGGCTGGGGTTGATGGTTCCAGACCGTCCAGGTCACCAGCTGTTCACGGGAGACTGTGCCACACTGGTGCCATAGTCAGAGCCAGGGGAGCCCCCTGAGCCACAGATGTGCCGAGCCCCCCATCAGAGCCTGAGGAGGTCCCATGACACTCTGAGTGCCCTATCTTCAGAGAACAGAGACCCAGCCAGGGACAGATTGCACCTGTTTCAAAGTTGTGAGCCAGCAACCCTGCATACTGCAAAGGAACGCCGGGGAAGGCCAGAGAGTTTCATTCCGGAAGCGAATGGGATTTTAGTGACAGGCTTGTTCATTATCCTGTGCAGTTCACGTAAATAATTAATTAGCACATATGCATTTTCAGCCTCCCTAGGCTGCATGTATCTCCCAGTTCCTGCATTTGATGACAGCACAGACAGCACAGCTGACACCCCTTGCTGACACCCCTGCACAGCTCCCTGGAAGTGGGCGTGTCCGGTCCCTTTAGTCCAGTCCCTGGGGCTCCCTGACCAAGGACTCCACTCTCCCTTTTGACTATGCATCCTTTTCAGAGCATTGGCTTTGCTGTCTGTCTTTAGCCCATAGTTGTAGGTGCTAATCTAGTTTCTATCCTTTGTTTCATTAAATAATAATAAAAAGGTAACTCGAACAATCTGCTCCATAAAACTATACGAAGGATAAATGAACGAGTGCACTGTTAGCCGCAGCTTGATTGGCTGAGAGGAACAATGTAAATTTGATCCTTGTATCCACCACCCCTCCTCCCAGCTCTGACGCAAGAGCACCGGACAGCTCGCTGGGTGCCCACGCCACTGCACAGATTAAGGAAAGGCAGTAAAATCACAGGGGTATGGTGCACAGTCCACTGCCCGGTGCTACAGTATTTCCTAAAAAGAACAGCTGAGGACGTAGGACTAGATGGAACAGGATGGACAAAATATAAATCACTGAAACAGGGTGGTGGGTATACATGCTTCTCTTGTCCTAGTCTTTCTCGTGTATGTTTGGAAGTTTTCCATAAGAAAAAAGAAAGGAATTGGGTCTGGTCCTCTCTCACCCAGTGCAAGATGCCAGGGCAGTGGTCCCTGTACCTATTGCCATGGCCTCCTTGACCAAAGTATGCCATCTTTTTAAAAAACACAAGGGATTACACCTTGGAGGGATTACACCTCAGGAGGCTGAGGCAGGAGGATTATTACAAGTTTGAAACCAGTCTGGGCTATAAAGTGAGCCCAAGGCCAGCCTTAACAGCATAGCAAGACCCTTTCTCAAAAAGACAAAAAGATAAAGAGAGAGGCCTGGCTTGCTGGAGGTGTTTACATGTCAGCACCGGGAAACCACTTTCATTTACTGTCAAACTCAATCTCCTAAGAAACTCCAAAGCCAGCCAAGTCAAGGTTTTTTGTTTTTTGGATTTTGTCTTTTAATATAAAAGGTGATTCTGCAGGCTACTAAAGGTTCAGAAGAACCCAGAACCCACAATAGCACAGGATTCTCAACCGGAGGGCGGAGGAGGGGGCTTGGCTCAAATGTTAACCTAGGATTATTGATGGTCCACTTCATCTCAGAGGATTATTACCTTGACAGGAATTGGGCTGCTCTCCTGATTTTTGTCCAACTGCGGGATTTTTAAGAGCTGGCAGGTTGGCCTCACCACCAAGCAGCTGCCTCAGGCTCTGGGAAGCGGGCGAAGGCTAAAGCTTGAGTCTGAGCTTTGTTTTGTTTGTTTGAGGCTTTGTTGTTTTTGTTTTTAGCCTTCACTGGCAGGAGATCTCGTGCCTGTGTGTAGGACCTCACAGCTGAGAAGCGTGTTTATTTGTGGGTTGCTGGCTTTTCCTGGTGAGACCATGAGACCCGCTGGCCAGAGGTCCCAAACTCACAGGTGAGGAAACAGATATGCAGAATTTAGTGGGCTTTTGTTTTGTTTTGTTTTGTTTTTGTTTTACAACTAACTTCCTGAGTTCCCTCTCATTAGAATGGTTAACAGTATAGAAAGCAAGACAGGGTGAGATCTGAATACTGACTTAAACACGCAGTGTGGGGATGGCTTTGGCCTGGGCTCAGAAGATTGGAAGGATGGACAGACAGACAGACGGATGGGGCTCTGAAGGTCTCACCTTTGTGTCCCTCGTGCCCACCATAAAGCTTGACAGGCAGGATTCAGCAATAAATACTGTTGAGTGAATAATCTGCTTATATTTGCATATACTATTAAACCAGGATACACAAAAATTTGTGAAGAAAGAGATTTTTTGAATGTTTGTTTTCTTTTTCAAGAGATGAGGTCTCGGCTGGGGATTTAGCTCAGCGGCATAAGCACCTGCCTCCAAGCAGGCAGTCGTGAGTTCGATCCCTGGTACCGATAAAAAGGAAAAAGTCAAAAAAAAAAAAAAAAAGAGAGAGATGAGGTCTCACTCTGTTCCCCAGGTGGGCCCCAGACTCCTGGGCTCAAGAGATCCTCCTGCCTCAGCCTCTCAGGTAGCTGGCACTATAGGTACATGCTACCACACCTGGCCCTGAGCTTTGAAGAATAGAAGTGGCTGACAAATGGTGTGGGCGTAATTATTATTTATCAGCACACATCACTCATCCTTTTGCAATGGGAGAATCACTCGTTCATTCATTCATCAAGCTATTATTGATGCCTATTATGTACTAGATTCTGTTCTAGGTATTAGTGATACCACAGGGGAGAAAGGTAAAGTCCCTGTGCTCATGAAAGTCATGTTTTGTTTGGGTGTGGTGGCGCATGCCTGTCATCGCAGCCCTCACAAGGCTGAGGCAGGAGGATCGTTGCAAGTTTGAGACCTGCCTGGGCTACAAGATGAGCTTGAGGCCAGGCTGAGCTGCATAGTGAGACCGTGTCTCAAAAACACAAAAAGAAAAACATATTTAGGATAACAGGCAATAAGCAACTAAATAGACAGTACAGTAGTACTGAGAAAGAAAAATGAAGCCAGCAAAGGGAAAGAAAGCGAATGTCATGGTGGTGAATCTGCGGCACGCCAGCTGTGGGCTGCTTGTGTCATTGAAAGCGCTGAGTGGTTCGCCATCACTGGTATAGTGGGGTTGCTGTTTTCGCCACAGAGGTTTCTCTGATACAGTGACAGCTGAGCAAGACCCAAAAGAAGTGTTGTGGACAAGATAAGAAGAGCATTATGGGCAGGAAGCAGCAGGTGCAGGAGCTGTGAGGCTGCAGTGCGGCCGTAGCTTGAGGAGCTCCTGAGCCTGTGGGTGATGAGCAAAGCAGACCTCATAGGAGACTCGAGGGTTGGGGATGTCCCCAGGCTGCCCCCACTGCCTAGACCAGCCGCCTGCGGGAGCGAGGGTTGCACACAGGACTGATAGACAGTATTGCTTGGTGATGACCTGCGTATGCCCCTCAGGGCAGCTGCGGACCCGGCTGGCCAGCCTCTCGGCGCCCACTGCTGGGGCTGCATCAGAAAACAAGTTCGTTTTGGCAGGGACCGCAGAGGGGTGTTCTCCAGGAACTCCCGAGGGAAGAAAATCCATACTCTAGCTGCTGAGTAAATTTTGAAATCTATACTTAGCTTTGGCCCCTTTTTTTGTGACGAAGTAAAAAATAATCTATAAGTGACAGGGATACTTTTGTTAAAAATAGACTTTATGTTTTAGGACAATTTTAGTTACCAAAAAAAAAGTAGCACAGCATACTCCTATATATACCCTCTGCTCAGTTCCCTACGTGTTATTAACATGTTGCATTAGTATGGTGCATCTGTTGCAATTATGGAGCCAGTATCCACACGATACTAACTATAAAGTCCCTGGCTGATGCAGGATTTCCTTGGTGTTACAGCCCTTTTTCTCTTCCAGGATCGGGAGGATACCCCCTCAGTTAGTCACCGAGTCCCCTTACACGGCTCAGCCTGCTTCTCTGGCTTTCCTTCTTTGTAACCTTGACAGTGTTGGGAGCCCTGGCCAGCTCTGCTATGACACATGGCTCTGTTGACATCTTCCCAGGTGTTTCCCATGATCAGACAAAGGTTGTAGGTTTTGGGGTGAAGCAGAATTTTCCTCTTTTATGTCAAAGGTGACATGAGCGTTCGAGGTGATCTTTGTCGCTGTCTGCAGGATCAGTCTACCTTCTCTGAGCTCCCCCTTCCCCACTCTTCCCACACCTTGCTCTTTGGAAGGAAGTCACAGTGCACAGCCCACACTTAGGAAGTGGGAATTGATAGCCCCTCCCCTGCCACTTGGGAAATGTCTGCATAGATTATTTGGAATTTTTCTCCAAGAAAAGCTGTTGTCTTCTTTCCCATTTATGTTCTTACTCCATCATTTATTTATATCAACGTGGACTCTTCAGTTTCTTCTTGGGGTTATAATGCAATACTACTTTATTTTGTTTCTCAAGTTTTTCCAGTTTTGGCCATTGGAAACTCACACGATTGGCCCCTGTGTCCCTGACCATATACCTATCGTATAGGTTTTATTACTTACTATTATCACACTGTTATTTTACTTCCTTACTTTCTGACCCTGCAAGATGTTCCAGGCTCATCTTGTATATCTCCTGCCCCAGGCAAGAACCAATCATTTCTACAAAGTATCTTGGTTCCTTTCTTGAAGAATAATCTAAAAAAAAAAAAAAACCAAGATCTGGGCACTAGGGCACTTTCTACTACTTTGGTATTGTTGCTTCTAGTGCCTTTCAGCTGACATAAAGCAAGAATATGAGTCTGTGAACACTCTCTCATGTGTCTGTGTTATAAATAAGCGTCACGTGCCTAGGAAGATTTCTGGATGTGACCATCGGTATCTGTATTGGACAGGAATTCATACTGATGTCTCCAGCTCAAATCCACTCCCCCATGGACCGTCCTAGCCCCTTCCCTTGCCTGTCTATAAATTTCCCTTGCAACACTAAGAAACCTGGCTCCCACCTCATGCTGTCCTTTTTCTTCATTGCTTGGTTCTGATGTGCACCTATAGTAATGTCAGAGCTGTAACCGTGAGGAGCAGTCTTACCAGGGAGAGTGCAGTGCTTGTGTGCAGTTCGTTTTGCCTTTATTCTCACAGACTTCCCATTTCCAGAGTTACTTAACTCAGCACTTTTCCTGCACCCTCTTGAGTGAGGTGCTTTCCTACATCTGCGATACGTTTAGATTCTCATGTCACAGTCTCTGTATGCCCGCCTGAGATCTAAGAGAACACTTTAATTTTACATTTTATCCCCAGCCAGATAATAAATTCAGAAAGAACAGCTACTGTGAAAAACAAAACAGTATAATCATACTTTTTGTCATTTTCTTGGGTTTTTAAAAATAACTCTTACATCACACAAGTAATTCATTAATTCAAGTTAAAGTCCCCTTCAGTGCTCCTCCAACCTAAGTTCCTGCCCCAAATATAAATAGTGTTAGTCTAGGATGTGTCTGTACAAACATTTTCATTCACATCCACATATATGTACCCACAGGAAAAGTAAGCCTGGTGTTGCCGTGTATTTTAACGTAAACAGCACTGTAATAACTTCCACAACTGTTCTGCTCTTAGGACGTTCAACTGGGATGTCTTCCAAGTGTGTGTGTGACCATCCGCCCGGTCAGTGGTAGTGGTAGTCCATGAATCTGGTAGATTGGTGTTCAGGGAACACTCTTGTATGTAGTGTTCTGCCAAGAACTGCTGGGACTTGGAGATGTGTGTTTTAACAGCTACTGTCAAATTGCCCATCGGTGTACTCAAGCTGGGGGAGAGAAAACTTCATTCTGTATGTATGTGGCTGCTTGGGACAGAGAATCAGACTGCTAGTTTTTAATTTGTCTTAATGTGTCTCTCTCTCTAGAGAATAGTAACTAGACGGGTAAGAGGCGTTCTCTGTTATTTAAAAGAACCTCATGCTGTGATGATTCCAAGTACTTCTGAGATGTTAATAGTTAAATTGTTAGAAGTGGAGCTGTGTGAGACTGGGCTACCCACCTCCCAGAGATGACTCAGAGATGCCATCACCGTGGTCGTGGTCGGGATTGCGGGAGCTTCTCATGTGTGATTGGGACCCAAGCACAGGTGAAATCACTGTTAATCTGCCCCACACTGCCAAAGCCTAGGAAGCTCATGACTGTTCATTCATTCAGCAGTCATGATTGATCATCCCCTAAGGGCTGGGCAGTGGAAAGCCTTCATGCCGTTCAGTGATTCAGACAGGCTGGACCTTGCCAGCATATGTTTCTGAAAGTGTCACTTGCCATCTGAGGGATGCATGCTGGATGTCAGGCATGAAACCCAGTGCTGAAGAGGCAGGTGAAGGGGACAGTGGCCCTGTCCTGGTTTGCTCAGGGTCTGCCCCTGCTAGTGGTCTCTTCGGAGGGATGGGAAATAAGTTCAGCATCCTAAAATAATGCGAGGGGTGGATTAGGTCCTTGCACAGCCCACAGATGCTGCATTTCCAGATGCATGCTTCCAGCCGTCTCGGTGCCCCTGGAATGATTTCCCAGCTAACTGGGGATTGGGATGGATGTGAGAACACTGGTGACTGCTGTATAATCAGAGGTGGGAGAGAAATGTTCCCAGCATCCCTGCTCTGATTAGGACCATTCAAAGCCCAGGCCCCTTACAGAGAATGCTGCTCACCCACGGATCCTCGACTGTGGGAAGCCGTAGACCCTGCCAGCTGGGGGTGCAGTGGCCAAGGACTCAGACTCTTTTGAAGGTTTTTGAAGTAACTGGGTGTGGTGGTGCACACCTGTCATCCCAGCACTCTGGGAGGCTGAAGCAGGAAGACGGCAGCTTTGAGCCCCACCTGGGAAATTTAACAACTTGGCAAGACCCTGTTTCAAAGTAAAACGTTGTGAGAACAAGCTAGGGATGTAGCTCAGCACAAAGGCTCTGGGCTCAATCCCTTAGCTCTTGGGAGTTTGTTTTCCATGTAGTCCTGCAGTTTGTCATAACCAGCTCTGGAGTGGGGAGTACAGAGATGGAGGGGTCTGACTGCTGCCACGTAATTATGACTTTGTAGCTTTCCCCAGAACAGTGGCGATTTCTTATTTTTCACCAGTGGCCAAACAATAAACTCTTACTTCTCTTCTCAATGTGTGTTACGGGCCTTGTTTGCCCTTTATAATGAGTGGGTGAACTGTGTCCCCTAAAAAAAAAGGATGACTTTTTTAGGAGCACCCCTTACCTGTGACTGTGATCTTGGTAGAAGAGGACCGGCAGATGGAAATGATGGAGAAGGGGTACTGGGTGTGGGTGGTCCCTAGTTTGATGATTTGCACCTTCACAAGAGAACGGAGTGGAAGGGGCTGACATACATACAGGAAAGAGGCTGCATGGAGACAGAGTCACAGCCTGGAGCAGTGCAGCCAACAGCCCAGAGACAGCAGGAATCACCTGCCAGTGACAGGTGCCAGGAAAGAGGCAGGGAACAAATGCTCCCTCAAAGCTCCTCTGAGAGACCTGACCCTGCTGACTCTGATTCCAGACTTGTGGTTCCTTAGTTAGGAGACAGTAGGTTTGCTTTGAGCCACTCAATTTGTGGCACTGTTACAGCAGCCACAGGAAACTAATATTCCCTGTACTTCAGGATTCTAGAAAAAGGGAGACTTAACCCCAAACACCCTCTTTCCATCGAGAGAGATGAAGTCCTCCATCCAGCAGCGTCTTCCCGTCAACCTGGCCCCTTCAGCGAGCACTGCTTCTGTTCCCCCTCCCCGCTGTGCTCAGTCCCATCCTGGTGGATACAGCAGGTGAGACGTAGGGTCCAGGCCTCCGCCTTTAGCCCCCACAAGGGAAGAAGCCCCCCGCTTGTGCCAACCCAAACACTCAGGCTGTGCCGTAGAGCACACAGCAGTGTCCGGATCCGAGCCTGCCCTGAGTTCTGTGCGGCTTCTCCATTGCCTGGCTTTTCCCTTTAAAGGACGATTCACCATTCACTAAGTTGTCCATGGCCATCAGACTGGGATTTTAGAGCTGCAAAAACCCGAGGTATGAGTCTGTCCAACTTCTCAGCCCATTTTATTTACAATAATAACATCTGCTGTTTGTGGAATAATAACACAAGTAATATCAAGGGTACATAGACTGCGTACTGTATTCTCGGCAGATTTCACATGTGCTTGGTATGGATGAACGGATTGAATCATCACAGCAAAGCTTTGCAGTGGGGCCTCTCGTCATCCTCCATCTGTGGATGAGGAAACTGAGGCACAGTGACAGAAGGAGAGTTGGTCTGTCCCAAGACCAACGGTTAGCAAGTGGCCGAATCGGAATTTAAACCCAGGTTGTCTAAGCCTAAGCCCTCAGCCCCTCCTGCTCTGTAAGGACCCCGAGGTGAATCACACTGTGACATTCGGCCAGAGAGTGAGTTTCAAGATGAACGGATTGAATCCGTTCTGTGGTACTGGAAACTTAGCAGGAGAGTTGTGTCTTCTTAATATGGGCCTGACTTTAAATGCAAAAGCACATGGGTGTGTGCATGCTCACACGAGTGCGCACACACTGAGACACACACACACACCACTCTTCAAAGAGACAGCTCTGGCCCCTTCTAGAGAATGAGAGCTTAGCAGTAGGCGCCCAGTCCTCAGGGATGTGAGGAGCTCTTCAGAAGCCAGGTAGGTCCTGGAGGGACCGTGACAGGAGGCCAGCCACGGTGGCTCAAGCCAGGAAGCCAGCACAGGGGAAGGCAGAGCCCCGCGTGGTGTCCAGCTGGGCAGAGCCAGGAGCCAGAGGCAGCCCTGGGAATTCTTGCAGGCTTTCCTTAGGGCAGTCTTCTTCTCTGGACCAGGGTGGTCCCGGTATCTGCAGAAGGATGTTACGAAGGAGTGACACCTCGGTCAGCATCAACTGTGTGTCCTCATCTTGTTTCCACCACTCTCAGCCTTAGGACCAGGTCACATTGCCACACACTGAGACCTCCAGGAGCAGCTGTTAGGTCCTGGTGTTAGGTAAGGTGGAGCATGGTGTGGGGACAGGGTAGTGGCCCCAGCTGCCTGCAACAGAGCAATGTGAGGGCTCGGAGCAGCATTGTTAGTGATGACGGCTTCAAGCCAGTGGAGATCCTTCAAGCCGCCCAGTGACCCAGAAGTCACTCCTGCAGCTCAGCCTGTCCCTTGCCATCCCTTACACACCTTGAGTGGGGCCTTTGGCTCCCCCTCGTAGGACCTGCAGGCCGTAGTGACCATCAACAGAGTCTCAGAGGTTTGGGGTGATTGTCACCCAGTGATGTCTCCTCTCTTCCCATCCTCTGCCAGCTCCCCAGCCGTGAGTCGCTGAGGGGCAGGGCCCCAGATACCTGTGAACACAGGCTGAGATCACCTGTCACCATGGTGGGAGGAGTCATGGTAATGGTTGCTGCCCACACTGCTGGGCTCAGGGAGGCGTGCTGGAACGTCGCTGGTTTTTCTGTGGGTTCAGAGGAAGGTCAGGCATGCACATGCATCGGGCTGAGGTCTGTGCAGAAAGGTCATGTGAAAGAAGTCAAAATGTGGCCTGGCCTGGGTCGAGGGAGGCAGGGCTGGGGGAAGGAAGGGGTCCTCAGGTCTTCCCAAGGTTTGCTCGGACTCTGCCAGGCAGGTAGAGTGCCCTGGAATTTTCCAGCTGGTGCCTGCAAGAGGTCAAGAGAAGGTGCCAGATAGCTAAATCATATAAGAACGGGTCACACTGTGTAGGTGTCTGTTCTGCAAGGTTAATGCATTAACTGTCTGCACTGAGAAAAAGCCCCAGGTGTAAGGGCTATCCCAAGATCATGATTTCAGGCTAGTTGGTCTTCAGACTGTGGAAAAACAAGGCAGCCAGGCACAGTGGTGCACACTTGTAAACCTCTACTCCAGAGGCTGAGATGGGAGGATCACAAGCTCCGGGCCAACCTGCGCAACTTAGGGAAAACCTTGTCTCAAAAGCAAACATGAAAATACTAGGGTTGTAGCTCAGCGGGAAAGCACTTGCCTGGCATACACACACACTGGGTACAATCCCAGTGCTCCCCCGACCCCCAAATACACAGAGAATCCAGAGTGTGAGCTGCTGCTGAGCAGAGGACCATGCTCCAGGCCCTGGCAATACAGTCTTTCAGCACGCCCATAGCTGGGCCTTTCATAGAAGGTTTCTCTCAGCCCTGCCGTTCCTAAAAAGCGGAGATCTGCTCTGAGAAGAACACTTGCACACTTTGTTACTGATTTTGTGTTTTTTAAGTGCTGGGGTTTTTGGTCTGGCTTCTGACTCAAGCTACCAAATCTTGACTCTCGCCTTCACCGTGGGCTCCAGGTCACCCCTATTTAAATAGGGATGAGATTTACCCAAAATGTACTACTTCCTACCCTAGCTCCCCGACAGACCAAGACCCCAGACTTTTCCATCTCACTTGCCCCTACCTTAGTGCAGGGGGCAGCCTGGGGGATCCCCTAGGGACAGAGGGCACTGCAGCCATCACCCGAATCCCGACCCAGGAGACCAAGAAGCCAGGTTATGCATGGGTTTGAGAAGCCAGAACAACCCGAAGCCCTAGGCAGGAAGTCTGCACATGGAACCCCCTTGGCTACACAGCCTTCTATTGGTAGACTGTCTGGGACAGCGACTTTATCATGAAGAGGACATCATGAGCGCCCCCCACCCCTCAGAGGGGAGCAGTGTGCACCCCAGAGAAAAATCAAGGCACCATTTTTGGAAGAGTGGATGCGGAGCAGGCCAGACCCTCAGATTCTCTTCAGTCACCCACCCCTTGCCTCTGTCCTTTGCCTCCCCCGGCTCCTGGGACCGGAGGACAGGAAGTTTCTGTGTTAGAACCTGCAGACCCAGTGGCCACTGTAAACCGTGGGTCTCCAGGCTCGCTCGTCTCAGAATGGGGACGCAGCGTGGACTCGCAGCAGGCAGTGTGACACCTGGCTTGGCTCAGCGCCTGTCTGTGACGTCTTCCGTGCCTGGAGCAGGGCTGATCTCCCGCAAGACGTGTCCCGTGCCGCAGCCTTGCCTCGGCCCTGCTTTGTTCTGGACTTCCTGTTCTATTTTTGAACAATTGCAGCCTGATTCCAGGCGGCCACAGAGCCCGTGGGAAGGGCAGGCATCCGACCCGATGCGGAACAGGGTGGCCCTGCATGGACGGTGGCCGCCTGTCTCCTCCCTCGGGCCTCGCCCTCCGCCCTCCCAACCTGGCTGACCGCATTTCTGCTCCTGCTGTCAGCTGCAGAAATGCAGACTGGGTGTGAAGAGGCGTTTCCGTGCCCAGAGATCCAGTTTACACTTAAGGGTCTATGCCACCCGCTCCGGGCAGCCCTCAGGCGTCCACGCCAAAAGGCAGATTTGGATTCGGCTCTGCATCTTTGGAAAAGTGAGTAGAGCAAACACAGGCCAGTCCTGGCTTCCTTAAATCTCCCTTCAGTCGCCCTGGAGGGGGAGGTGGATCCCGGTTTTCTGGTTTGTTGTGATCACTCAGCTCCTTCCAAATTGTAGCCAAGAACTCAGAGTTCAGACCTCCGTCTTCCAGGCTCCGAGCCAGATAATCCCCTCTGCAAAATGCCCTGCCCTCCAGTGGCTGCAGGGGCAGGACGGTGCCCTTGAGCATCTCAGCCCCCAGGTGTGTGTCTTGGCTGATTAACCTTAGGAGCAGTGCCCTCTAGCACAGGGACAAGACTCCACCTACATTTCTGTCTGTCCCTCTGTTTAAATCTGGTACTTTGTTATTTTACACTCATTTTAAAAGGAGGAGGATGCTTAAAATGAAAATTCTAGGTTTAGATGTGGTGGCAAAAGAATTTTTTTAATGATTTAACCTGCCTCATTCCCCACGCCTTCTCCCCCACCCAACGAACTGTTTAACACTCTGTGATATTAGCACGTTACAGCAGCAAGTCTTGTTAAGAAAATTTTGGTTTTTAGCTTCGGATTTTAAAATAGTAATATTTGTACTACTCCACAGAATTCCTACAGATCGGTGAGGAAAAAAAGTACACTAATTACAAGACAGGTATGAATAGGTAATTCACAAGAAATGTAGTTCAAGTGGCCAATTAACCGAAACATGTTCAGCCTCATTGGGAATCAAAAACAAGAATTAAAACAAGCAGAGTGGTTTTCACCTAGCAAAATGGCAAACATTTACAAATCAATATGAATTACCAGTGTTAGTGAGGAGAAGGAAACAGATTTGCAACCATACAGGTACGGATGTAGACTAGGATTCTGTCTCTGTGGGGCGTTTGACTGCCCAGATGCAGGGCTGGAGCCAGAAGTTCTACTTGGAGGAATTTATGTAAGAAAAATGCCTAGAAATGTATACAAAAGTATCTTTAAAGAATATTCACTCCAGAATTACCCATAACAGCAAAAAATTGCAACCAATCCCACCACCAAATGATACAGCCTATTAGTACAAAGTAGCTTCTAAAATAATGTATTTTTTAAAGTGTTATAATAAAGAATGGTCATGGTGTAAAAAATGGGGAGGAAAATAGTGTGTTGTTTCGTTCTGTTTTGCTTTAAGACAGGGTCTCACTGTGTAGCACAGGCTGGCATCGAACTCATAGGGATCCTCCTGCCTCAGCAAACAGCATTTAAAGCAGAGTGTTTATGATGATCACATTTTTTAAAAATTATACATATAAATGCATGTTTTTCAACAGAAGTGATGTAAAGATGGTGGGTGATTTTTATTTTCTTCCTCAGACACTTATTGCCTTTATAATTAGAAGGGTTTTTTTTTAATTTTAAAAGACAAATAATTCAATTAACAGTGCCAAAGATAAGAGTGATAAGAACCCACTCTGGTTTGATTTTGCTTTGCTTTGTGTTGTTTCCTGGACCAGAATCTAAAAGGATCGGAAAACACATCTATTTTTTTTAGAGGTCTCCGAACGCTGACAGGAATAATGAAAAATGAGTCTGCTCGGGTTTTCATTTAGCCACCTACACCCTTTTATTGAAGTTTCTCCTTACAGATATAAAGAGTAAGTTCTGACATGTCCCAGTGGAATTTTAATTTATATAATGAAGCTAGCATTACATTTTTCCCCTGTTAAAGATTCCTTTAAATTCTCCCTGCACTCCCACCGCCTCCTGAGTGAAGCCTGCTCAGTGGTGGCTCAGGACTCAGGTTAGCTCAGGTGACCCCGGGGATGACAGCAGTGACCTATCTGGCAGCTTTCTCGCTGTCTCCCTCCTTCCTCTTTGCACACACTCTAGAGTGGTGCCTGGGGGTCTTTGCCTCTGCCTTGAGGCTGCCACTGTCAGACTCGAGTCCCCTGGCCACAGCCAGCAACGAGACCTGCTTCCTGTGCAGTGTCTACACGGCCGGAAATAGATCCGTTTGGTTCTGAGAGACGGCAGCGGTGCTGCAGAACTTGGTCTCTTCTTGTGGCCAGCTCCTCCCCACCATTGCTCCTTTGCCGCCTCTGGGCATGGTGAGGGTGCTCATTTTTGAAGGCGTGCCACCGCGTGCCACCTGAACGGCTTTGGCAGGTGTCCCTGGGTAGTAGAGATAAGGACAGTGCTGGTGTCTCAGGGAATTTCTTCCGTTAATGAGGGAGCACCTGCCCCTTCCAGATTGGAGTCAGGACTCGGGTTCACTCCCCAAGGAGATGTGCAGTGATGTCTTTAGGCATTGGTTGGACAGTTTACCACTTCGGTTATCCAAGAATGTGGCTTCCTTATCCTTTTTGATGACTCCTGTCTTGGTTTGTCAACCAAAGGACTTCAGGAGTCACACGATGATAAAGTATGATAAGAAAGGATGTGGATTTTAGGGAACAGAATCTCAGCAGAATGTGATGGCGGCCCTTATAGAGTGTTTCCTGAACTCACTCGACGGACTGTAGGAGGATGTTGTACTCCCATTCTCCAGATGAGGAAGATGAGGCTAGAAGAAATTAATTCCTCTGCCTGAGTTTCCCAGCTTGTACCCACTGCTGGGCCTGGGTTTTGAACCTACTTTAACCAGGCTGCCTCCCAAGGCATTGGGCTAAGCGCTGCGCTCTATACTTGAGGTTACTACTATTGGTCTGTCCGGGGATGTAAGGTTTCCATCAGGGTCTCCTCTGTTCAGTGTATCAGCCTGTAGCGGAATTGCTCAGACAGCTTGTAAAGCACAGGATCCTGGCTGGGTGCTTGGGATTCTGAGTCAACAGGTCTCTGGCCTGCAGGGTGATTTGCTGCTGGCTTGTACTGAGGTGGCCTCAGACCTGGGCTCCACCGTTGTACTGTATATCTGAATTGAAATTCTGACCCAGCCAATTAGTGGGTGGCCTGGGAAGTCACTTACCTCCCTGGACTTGCTTACTCATCTTGAAAATACGGATTTACAGAGCAGCTACGACCAGAGTTGTGGGATTAGATGAGCTAAGCCCTATGAAGTACTTCAGTTGATAGCGCCTAATCAGGGTTTGCTTTAATTGGCAAACCTTGGAACCAGTGATGCTTGAGGTGGAAGAAAATGCTGTGGCCTTGGAGCTAGAAGGTTTGCATCCTGTCTGAGCTGCTTCCTAAATCCTAGGTTCCCTGAGGGAAAGGCACAGTGGTCAGAGCCCTCAGGTACCTCTGAGCAGAGAGCTGATGGACCTCTGGGTGGTGTCCTGCTATAGGGGACCAGGAATTGCTAGGGTACTAGGGCCCTGGTGGGTTTCTTGAGCCTGTGTGGGTGGCATCCAGTGCCCACTTCTCTGTGGCTGAGTGGCTCCTGTAGCAAGCCCCTGTGCCAGCTGATCCATGGGGTCCCAGCCTTGCCCCCAGCACCAGGCGCCCTGTCACTTGGCTCTGAGTCACTTTTATTGCCACTGTGCCTGCACTGGTTTAAAACCCTCAGGCCCAGCTTCCTTTCCATTGCGGCTTTTTGTTTAATTTTCCTCTAGTAAAGCCACATGAATCCACATTGTTAGAAAGACAAGCACTGGCAGTCATAGGCAGGGACCTCGGAGCGGCGTTGGCCACGTCACCATTTGATTCCTGCTGCACTCCGGGCTCCACCGCGGGTCAGACTTGCACGTGGTGCTGTCATTTACCTCAGAACCAGTGACAATGCCTCCTTCTGTGACAGCGTAGCAGGACAAAAGCTAGTCCTCAGGGGGGCAGTATGCACTCCATCAGGCCCATCCCTGCTGGTTTAAGATGTGAGTTTTGTTGCTCTTCACAAATCAGGGAGATGACGGCCCTGGGAAAGAAAGTTTGTCACTCACAGAGGAATAGGAGGGACCCACCGTGCATGCAAGGACACCTGGAGAAGCAGCAGACCCAGGTGGGAGGTAGGGGGAGGGAGGAGAAAATAGAAGCAAAGCCTTTGTCGGGCTGAGCAGAGCTGACAAGACAGAGTGGGCAGGTTTAGGTGGTGCTGGGGTGCAGGTGCTGGGGTGCAGGGCTGCCCTGGATGTCTGAATCCTGGGGTTACTCGCACACAGGACAGCAACCCAGAGCCATGGATTCAGGACCCATAAAGGATGTGGCCTTCGGAGAGTGGCTGTCTCTGTCTCCAGGAGAGACCCACTTGCAGCCAAGTCCTTTACCGTCCCCCAGAATTTGCCAGTTCTCGGGGAGGGAGACCCTAAGGCCTTCCCGGGTCAAAGCATTAGAAACAGAAAAGCAAACGTGACTAAGATATGCTGAGCCACCAAATCCAAAGCTACCTTTCCAGGAGACCCTCAGGTAACTAGTGGGCCACTCAGCTTGAGAGGCACTGCCCCAGGGCACTGCTGGCTGCTTTGAGTTGGAGCTGCTCAAAGCAACAAGTGTCCTCAGCCGTGCTGGGTACAGACAGGGACAGAGACAATGACTGTGGACTGAACTAGGTACGCAGAACAGGGCTGAACCCAGAAACGGAGAGCAAAGGGCAGGGCGTCCCCAGAACGAGAGGAGCCCCTTCCATCCTATGGGCATCCCTAATAATAATGCTCTTTGGATTGCTATGAATGACGGGTGCGGCGATGCTTGCTCTGCAAATGAACGACGTGTTCTCTGTGAGCGCTTAGTTAGAAGCGGGGAATTTGCCAGCTTATCGGAGAGTCAAGGTGAAAGCCAATATTGTCGTCTCCTTTCACAGTGGGAAAATTAGTCAATGCTCTCATAAAATAAATCACAAATTTAAAAAAAAGACAAAACCCTGGTTGCCTGCACATCCAAATGAGTAGTACACCTTTCTTTCTCTCCTTCTTTTTCTTTTCTTTCTCTGTGGTACTGGAGGTTGAATTCCGGAGCATCACACAGAGCTCCATTCCCCAGCACTTTTTTATTCTTTATTTTGAAACCACTAAGTGGCCCGTGCTGGCTTGAGGTTTTGTGATCCTCTTGCTTCGGCCTCCCAGGGTGCTGGGATTACAGGCATGTGCCGCCGATCCATCTTCCAGTTTGTTTTAATGGGGCAGCGGAAAGATGATCTCAGGTGTCCAGGATGACACGTTTGTCATCACGAACAGAGGCTCCTCTGCATGGGTCCCTGCTGACCCACTCTCTGCCCAGAAGAGGCGTCACTTGTACTGAGAAAGAGCAGAGGGCAGGAGCAAGAGTCCCCTGCTTGGAAAGAAAGGGACCTTTGAAACCATTGCATCAAATTCCTCGATTTACAGGCACCCTTCTGAAGCCCCAAGAGGCAGCACGTTGCCTGAGGCTCTGTGCAGCTGGTGCAGGCAGGGACAGGAGAGGATCTTGTCGCCTGACTTCTCTTGAGCACAGGACCTCCTCCCCTTGGATCAAGCAGAGCATCCGCACCCTGCCTGGCAGTGATGACAATAGCAGCTGTGAGTTTTGTCTCTTTGCTTTGTTTACTTGTACTCAGCCTTGTTGTTTAAGGTTACTTGAAAAGTTGCAAACAGCGCAGCAAGATAAAATAAGTTTAAAATAAGTGGAAAAGAGACACAGGGGTAAGTGGTACCCCTGCTGGGGCTGGTGAGCTTCTGGTCCCTGAATCAGAGGGATCTGGTGCTCGTGTCCCCTCTGCTCAGGACTTCAGCCAATTTTTGTCCATGGCTAGTTTCAGAGCCTCTGTCCTTTGGCGACACAGACGCTCTTTCAGATCACTTTGACAAACTCAGAAATGTGTGCAGGGAACAACTGCCATGGTGTTGGCACCAATAAAGGGTTCTTGTTGGGTTGTTCTGCCTGTTGCACTTTTTTGTTTTGTTCTGAGACAGGGTCTCACTATGTAGCCCAAGCTGGCCTTAAACTCTTGGCAGTCCTCCTGCCTCAGCCTCCCTCATGCTGGGATTATCACTGTGCTTTTAAGACCAAGCAAGAGAGCAGAGCTGGCCCTTACCCAGACCCACCCACCCACCCAAGCCATTAGCTGTCCAAAACCAATAGCCTTCGTGAAGGCTTCATTTGCTTTTTAATCTTTTTCTTGTTCTCATGCTAGAGTTCAAGCCCAGGGCCTACTGCATGCTAGACAGGTTCTACACTGAGCCACACCCCGGCCCTTTCCCCTTGCCTGGCCCCTTTGGTTTGTCCCTGCATCAGTGAGGAGGCTGAGGTACAGCAGGTTTCAGAACCATTGCCTGGATCCTCCACAGCCCCTACTTCTTCTGCGTCCCTTCTGTTCCATTTGACCCCGACTCCAGCTCTGCCCTGAATGCCAAGCTTCCTGAGCTCAGCCTCCTCGCTGCCCTGACTTCTCCGCTAGAGAAATGGATGCGCCCCGGCTGCTGTCAAGGCCTCTGCGCCCCATCCCCTTTGCTCCCTGGGCCTTGTCCCCTTAGCAGCCCTGAGCCGAGTGGCCTCTTCACTCCCTTTCTAGAGTCTCCTGCTACAGAATGGACCCAAGCCAACCCTTCTGGAGTCCCAGCATGTACAATGGCGCCAGCCTCTAAGGACATTTGGAAATGTGCATTCGGAGGCTGTCATAGTAACTGATTGGCTCCAAGGTGCCAGACACTGCACACTGCATGGGACAGGCAGAGTCACCCACCTGACATGCCAGTGTACTCCTGCATGGCACTGATACACGCCTGACAAACAGCAGCAAGGATGCAGGAAAAGCTCTTGTGTTTACCACCATACGGTAGCATCACAACAGCCGCTGCACAGATTTCTCGGTTTAAACCCAAGAGCTTAGTGGGAGAAAATCACTAAATTATTTTTATCTACACAATGTGGTCAGAAAGAATTACATTCTGCGAGGGCAGGCCCTGCTGGGAACAGTTTATTTCATTAGCCAGAGTCCCACAGTTGGATCAAGCTGTGGCTCTGCACAGGTCGTGTGTTGGTCTGTATCTGGGACCCCAGAACTCACCAGCTTTGATGGGCACCTAGGGCTGGTGAGATATCTGTGTACCCCCAGCACAGCCCATCCCACGGCCATCGCCCGGTCCCCCAGCTCCAGAGGGCTGCCAGCAGCTGGCCCAGTATCCTTGAGTGGGAACTGGCCGCATTTGGAAACTCTCCAGAGAGCTTGTGTTGTTTCTTTTTCCTCCCTTATAATAGGCAAAGAAGTGGAGCACTCAGAATTAAGTAGTCTATAGCCTGTCACAAAAACCAACTATGATACGCTTAGGCTTAAAAAATTATTTTTCAAGGATTTAGCTCAGCAGCGTAAGCACCTGCCTGGCAAGTACACAGTTGTGAGTTTGATCCCCGGTACTAAAAAACAACAACAACAAAAACATTTTTAGCCAGGCTAATGGCTCACGCTAGTAATCCCAGCACTTGGGAGGCTGAGGCAGGAGGATCGTTGCAAGTTGGAGACCAGCCTGGGCTACAAAGTGAGCTCAAGGCCAGCCTGAACTGCATAGCGAGACCCTATCTCAAAAAAAAAAAAAAAAAAAAAAAAAGAAAAGAAAACTGTCATGGTCAGTAAAGCTGAGTTTCTGCTAATTCTAGGCAGCTTGATGCTAGAAAGCACACTGAGCACTGGAGTCAGATCTGGTCCTGGCTTCACTCACTGAAGTTTTAAGCTGTCCAGGCCTTGGGCTCTGACCGTGGGATGATTTTTCAATCTCATTATGTTATTGTGAGGACAAAACCTTAGAATTCCAGGGATTTCCATTACTAGCTTTGTATGTATTGCTTTTTTAAGGTTCTCACTTAATCCAGGACAAGCAATAGCTTGTGGTCCATAAGACCTGGTTATCATTAACAGAATAAAGAACCAACAGCAGTTCATCAATTAGATGCTAGAAGTGATGAAATTGTCACGCATTGATTTTATCATGTGACAGACACGTGCGCACTGTCTTGAGGCTTTGGGGGCTAGAGGTTCATCATCTGGTGGAGAAGAAGCGCACTCCGGGTCCTTTCCTGAAATCTGCTCGCTTCATTCACGCAGCCGCGTATTCCTGGGGTCTGTGCTCTGGTGCTCCAGCCTAGGCAACTCTCCGGATCCTCTCCGGTGAGAACAGTTACCAGTGTAGAAGGCTGGACAGGCTTTCCACACCCCAGACGACTCTGCAAATTCAGACCACATTCTGTCACGGACACAGGCATTACCGAACAAATATGTATCAGCCAGCAGAGAGACAAAACCAACGATCCAGCCTTGTTGTGTCAGTTTATGGAGGCCCAGCCGTCTCTTCTTTGAGATGCCACAACCATGCTTTGCACAGGTCACTTGAGGCCACTGCAGGAAGATGCCAGAGTCAGGACTGTTTCCCCAGATTAGCCTGATACGTTCATAAACATTCCTGAAGCAGGGGCTGGACCCAGCACAGCCTGCAGTGCCGTCCCTCAAAGCAAACAGCCAGGCCCTGTGGGTTCCAACCCCCTGTCTGCACAAGGGTGGGGAGTCCTTCTCAGGCCCTGGGCCAGGCCACATAGCTTAACTATCTTTCATTTCACCAATAAAACCGCATTTCTGGCAATCACTGTACTCCATCGTAAGCGTCAACAATAAAATCCATTTTTTGAGTTCAGCATGTTGGTCAAAATACACATGGCAGAAAAACGTAAAGAAGTCAGTGTTAGCGAGTAGCCCTGTTTGATGAGTATCAGTCGCCCAATTTAGACTTTGTATTCCTGATAGCACAGGAGCTGATGACCCCAGGAGGGCACTTTAGCCCACTGGCCCAGAGTAGAACACAAGTTATACTCAAACACTTTGTATGACTTTTGTCTGTCTTTATTTTTCATACTTAGATTTTGTTTGTTGTTTGCTTGTCTGTTTTGGTCTTTTTGAGCCAGAGTCTCACTATGCTGTTCAGGCTGGCCTTGAGCTATCTTTTAGTTCAGGCTGATCTCAAACTCGCAAGGATCCTTCTGCCTCAGCCTCCCCAGTGCTGTGATTACAGGCGTGTGCCACCATGCCCAGCCTGTACTCTGATATTTTAATATCAACTCTTAACATTGAATTCATAGTTTCTCTTTCTAGACAGAATACAGTGGCCCAGAATCCAGAGAACAAAGCCAGGAAACTGAGTTTGGAGCCTGCCTCTAACAGTGCCCACCTGGGTGAGCTTGGCCGTGGAGCCCCCGCTGTAAATCCTGGTGTCCTCCTGTGCACTGGGCATAGCCTTGCTGGCCAGCCTGCCCTCCCTCCCTGGGTGGTTTTTTTTTTTTTTTGTTTGTTTGTTTTTTTTTTTGTCTTTTTCCTTTTTATCGGTACCAGGGATCAAACTCACGACTGCCTGCTTGCAAGGCAGGCGCTTATGCTGCTGAGGTAAATCCCCAGCCCCCCCACACACAGCCCTCCCCCCCCCCCCGGGTGGTTTTCAGTGAGATAAAATGAACTCTGTAAAGAGACAGAACAGAGGTAGGCATTATTCCTGTCCTTATTTTATGCTTGAAGGGACTCTGGCTAGTAGAAAACTACCTGCAGAATGTAAACCACACGGGCTTTGGATTTGTCGTGCTGTAAACTAGAAAGGGCTGTGATCAGCTTCTGCTTGGAGTTTGTGTGGCTCTTTAAATCACCAGAGAAACGAAACCACAAGTGAAACCAGAAGCCAGGCTTTGCCTTGAAATGCATGAGGGTAAACAATGGCCAAACACCCAGTGTACCTCTCTTCCTATAAGAACTCCTGAAAGTTTACAAAGACATAAAAATGGGCTGGGATGCAAAGAAGAGCAGAGGCCTCCACAGCAGTGCCGCTTGGCATAACACAGAATTCTGTTTCCTCGGTGTGATCATTGCTTTTGTTCTTATGATCAAAGGAGGGCCCAGTGTGTTATGCATCCTGAATATATATAGGTTGTCAGTTAAATATTAAAAAATTAAAATATGAAAAGAAATTATCAAGCAGACTCAAAAATAGATTTAAGAAGAATGTAGTGCAAAAACTATCAGGGTTTCAGAAAATTAGCTTGGTGGGGTGGTGCACGCCTATCATCTCAGCACTAAGGAGGCTGAGGCAGGAGGATTGCTGTTGATATAGGGGAATGAAACTCCCAACCTACTATGTCCACGAGTTCTTGTTCTCTAGAACCAAAGAATGAATTTTAGGAACAACGGAGGTAAAGAGCAGAATATATTTATTAAGAGAAAAAAAGCTTCTGTCTAAAGAGAGACAGAAGGGATCCCAAGTGGGTTACCCAGGACTGTCTTTTCCAGGGACTTTTATAGAGTAAAACCATGTGTTCAAGGTGGGGGAAGACTGACTCACAAAGCAGATGAGCATAAGGTGGGCGTAACTATAGTTAGCCAATAAGAGCAATGGTTTAGGTAAAATTTATTACACTGGGGACAGTGGGGAAGCTAGCCATGTAGGAAGCAGGCATTCTTACAGAGCAGGGGCTCCGCCTTAGGGATTGGTATGGGGACTCCTGACCTCAATATGATCCAGACTTAATCCCTAAGGATTGTACTTAAGGGTGTGGTTGCATTTGTTTTGCCTTCTGTTTTGAGATCTGGCCCACAGCAAGAGGTGTGTGTCCCCTCCAAGGTCATCAGACATCTGGTCCTCTGTGCCGGCTTCCTCGAGGGCCTAGCCCTGTCTGACTGCCTATAATGTATCTAACTGGCTCAGCTGCCTGTAACACTGTGAGTTCGAGCCCAACCCGGGCTACAAAGTAAGTTCAAGACCAGTCAACTGCATAATGAAACCTTATCTCAAAACAACAACAACAAAAAAAGATAAAAATAAATTCCATTTTTTAAAAGATTTCAGAAATCCAAAAAGTAAGTACTCTAGTATAAAAACTTTTTTGGATGGGTATGTATCTGTATGTTGTACTCCATATACATATTTTATACTTTCAAAAACAAAAATGGAGAAGCCAGGTGTGGTAGCACATGCCAATAATACCAGCACTCAGGAGGCAAAAGCAGGAGGAGTTTTGAAAGTTCAAAACCAGCTCGGGCCCATGAAGTAAGCCCAAGGCAGGCCTGAACTACATGGTGAGACGCTGTCTCAAAAAATAATAATAATAATAATATTGTTGTTGTTATTATTATGATAGTCATTGCCTTAAAACTCGCTTTTTTCCCCATCTAAAGTTATTGTGGACACGTTTCAGTAAATAGAGACCCACATCATCATTCAGTAGCTTCCCAGAATTCCTTTGAATGGACGTGCCAATAATGCACTTAGCCAGCTGCACGATTGTTTGTGTAGTTAGGCTGTGACACCCCTTTGGCTGTAATCTAAACTGAGCAATATAACATACCTACCACATGCATTTGCCTTACTTTTGAAAGAATCCCATGTATTAATTAATTAGTTTGCATTTTGGTGGAAGGGTTTAATGACAGTTAAAGTGTAGACTAGGAAGAGCTATAAATAACAGGCAAAGGGCAGCCCAGCTGCAGAGCCAAGACCTGCACCTTTTTAGGCCAAATGGCTTCAAGAATAGCTTCTCACACCCAGGAGTCCTGATATGGTCATTGTGGAACAGCACTGCTGCCAGGAGCCTTGTCATTTCAACCAGCCAGGGCCCAACCATCCGTTCAAAAACAGCCACTCTCGTGGAGTAGAGCAGGTGTTCTCAGGTGGTACTCCTCAGTGTCAGGATCTCTGCCCCAAATCCAGGTCCTCAGGAATCCAGCCAAGAGCCCAGGGCAGCCTGGAGCAGCTCGGCTCCACACCACAGCCAGGGGCACCTTCGGGCTCATTGAGAAATAGTCTGTGCTTGCCCAGCACTAGCAGGCTTGCCGACCTGGTTTCCAAGTGGGGACATTAGAACTGGAGGAAGAGGGGTGTCCAGGCAGGTGCTGACTGCAGGACGATTGAAGGCCAGGGAGGAAGGTGGAGCGGCTGAGGCCCGGTGTGTGCAGAGACAGCCAGCCCTCAACCCACCCTTCCCGGGCTTTGCAGACTGCAGGACCCTCCCTCCTCTCCACAGTATGTGGCAGACTGTTGAGAAGTCCTGACCAAGACGTTAAGCAAGGACAGGGAAGCCATGAGATGGGCAGGGCAGGGCAGGGAAGGGAAAGGACTAGGAGGCAGGGAGGAGGTCAGAGTGCTCTCTAGTGATAAATATAAGCGCTGTCCTTTGGGACTTTTTTCTCCTTAACTAGGTTCAGGATATATATATATATATATATATATATATATATATATATATTTTTTTTTTTTTTTTTTTTTTTTTTTTTTTTAATGTAGTGATCCAGGCTGACTTCAAACTTACAATTCTTTGTCCTCAGCCTTCTGAGTGTTAGGATTACGAGCATGCACCACCACTCCTGACTAAAATTTATTTCTTATGGTGAATCCTGAAGAAGTTCAAAGACTACAGTTATAGTCTTGAAGTCATCACAGTTTTACAGCAATGAACGCTCTTGGGGTATCACCAACACACCACAAAAAAGGATCAGTAATGTTGGAAGCACAGTTACCCTTCAGTATCCTTGGGGATTGGGTCCAGGACAGCACCCCAACCCACCCCAGGATTCCAGAATCCACAGGTACCACGTCCCTGACCCTAAATGGCACACTTGGGAGACTGAGGCTGAGGCTGAGTGCTAGAGCACTTTGCTAGCACCTGCTAGGCTGACTGTGAGCCCCAGCAAGGCAAAAACAACAGCAAATGTCACTGTATTTACGTAACCAGCCCACATTCTCCCATATTCTTTTTTTTTTTTTTTTTTTTTTTTGTCTTTTTCTTTTTTACTGGTACTCTCCCATATTCTTTAAATCATCAGTAGATTAATTATAATACCTAATGCAACGTAAGTGCTCTATAAACGTACATGTAGCTGTTTTGCTGCACTGTTTAGGGAATAATAAACAAAAAAGTCTGCGCGTGTTCAAGACAGACAGTTTCCTTACCAGATATTTTCCATCCACTGGTGGTTGAACTGATGAATGTGGAACCCTCAAAACAAAGTACAGTGCAATGAAGATCTTTTGGAAAAATTCCTGTTCCACAGTGGCTTCAACTGGGGCTGGGGGGGGCCTTGAGTCCAGGGCCTTTGCCCCATCCCTATTTTTTTGTTTGTTTGTTTTTGTTTTTGTTTAGAGCCAGGTTCTCACTAAGTTGCTAAGTTGTTCAGGCCGGGCCAAACTTATGATCCTCCTTTCTCAGCTGCATAGAGCACCAAGATCACAGGTGTGTGCCACTGCATCCAGCAACTTCAACCCTTTTTAAAAATTTGGCATTGTGAGTCTGAATGGCTCCCTATCTTCTCCCTAACTTGAACCACAAACAACTTTATAAAAACAGCTCTGAAATCAGCTAAGCGTGGTGGTACATGCCTGTAATCCCAGCACTCCAGAGGCTGAGGCAGAAGGATTGCAGCAAATTCAAGGCCAGCCTGGGCTATACAGCGAGACCCTGTCTCCCCCAGCAACTGTGAAGTTGCTGCATATTTAATATAAAAATATCCGCTTTCCAAATACACCTAGTAAGGGACACATATATCTTTGTAATTCGATTAAGAGAGACTTTATTCATTCATTCGAAAGGTATTAAAAGCACATAGCATGGTTTCTGGGTTCTGGCAGGCATTGCACTGCAAGGATAGCTGAGATCCAGAACTGGCCCTCCGGAGATCATTCTGGGGGCCTAGACTGCAGTCACCCAGTATGTATTGACCCCTCTGTCAAGTGTTTTTTCCAGCTGGAGCCCAGAACTAAGACTGGTTGAAAATATCTAGAGTGTGTGGCCCCATCTGTGTAGTACTAATCCTGCGATGCTGGCTACAGTGCCTTGCTGTGGGTCTGCACCGCAGAGGATTAAGCTAAAAGCTCCTTGCAGGGATGAGAGGGCAGAGTGGCGTAGCCTGTGAATCCCGGGGACAGAGCCGAGCGTACCAGGGCTGGGCTGCCAGCAGGCAAGGCGCACCTTGCTTTCCCATTCGCTCCTGCCCCACTTCTGACCAGCTTTCTGTGTGTCCAGACCTTATGGAAAAACCTGCGCTGGTCCTGACCCGCCTCCTCTCTGTGTGCACTGACATGGCTCTCCTCAGCGTAAATGCCCTGCTGCGGTGCCAGGCCACAAGCATCCTGGTCCCGAGCGTCTGATGTGTCAGGCTCCCCTGGGGTCCCCAGACCCCTGCTCTGTCCACAGCAGCAAGGCAGTGCTTCTCTGTCCTGTAGCGGTGCAGGCTTCGTCCTGCACGCCAGCACCGACCACAGTTCATGTGTCTGTGCCACTCTGCGTTAACCCCACTCTTACTCACTTGGTATTACAAGTGTGTTAGCCCAGGCTTTGTGGGTTTTTGGTTTTCATTTTAAATAGCTTGCCCTGTCTTGCCTAAATATACCAGTGCTTGTCGAAGGGTGTGCCCTACTTTTTGGTTTTTCAGAAATGGTCTCTATGCTCAGAAGAGTCATAAATTACCTGGAAATATTCTGCCCACTTTGTATCTTGTGAGCAAACAGGTTTCCCTGCCAGGACTTATGAGGTATCCAGTGTTCATAGTCTTCCAGGCGGTGTGGATGCAAATGTCATGCGGTTACCAAAACAACCTCAAATAACCCCTTCAGGGTAAGCAGGAGGCCCCACGTAGACATCCCAACCAGTCACAGAGCTTCTCTGCACAACTGGCATAGCGAGATTTAATCAGTCTTTGGGACCTTGGCTGTCTTAGCAATGATACTCGGTGTCCAGTCCATCTTGATCCCCAGCCAGCTTCCCTGGCCTTTCGTTCTGTGGTATGTGGGGTTGTGTCTCCAGGCATAGGCATAGGCAGATTTGAAGAGGATGACAAAACATTCTAGAACTTTCTAATCACAACTCCTACCCAGCTTCCCTCCTGCATGACATTCAGTATCCCTGACTCTGGCCTTAATGTTACCAGCTGGAGAACCCTGAAAAGCTTCTTCCCTGCTTCTTGGTGTCCCAAAAAATTGGACACAACACACAGAAAGCCAGCAGAAGTGTTCATTTATCAAAGGCAGAAGTAGCTCTGCAGAGAGGAGACCAGTGCAAGGCTCACCGCTGCTCCTAGGATATGGGGAAGGGGTCTTTTGTATCCAAAATTCCCAGGTTATCTCTCTTTCATGCAAATAAGCCATTGGGTCAGACAGTTGTCCTATGAAATAGTCACATGACATCATACGCTGTATAAACTGTCCCATCAAAATACTCATGTGGCTTTCCGTTGCATGTACATGGTGGATCCAGAATAGTATCTTTTGATTGGCTGTGCACACACATGCAAATGAAGGGTTGAAAAGAGCATCTTCTGATTGGTCCTGCAAACAGCACTAGATTCAAATTGATGGGTTGAAAATAGCAAATTTCTGACTGGTCCAAAACAGTACTTTTCTAGGCCAGGTGTTTAGCTCAGCAGCATAAGTGCCTGCCTGGCAAGTACAAGGTCATGAGTTCAATCCCCGGTACCAAAGAAAGAAAAAAAATAAAAGCACTTTTCTCATTGGTTGTATATGTAAGAATGATGGTGTCATTGTATTCAGTGTCCCTCCCCCTAGGAGTGACCCTCACCCTGTCACTGACTTGCTGAGTCTTCAGTTCCTGGTAGTTTACCCCTCCAAATCTCCTGGCCATCCACAATAACTCACTGGCATATCCCCTTGGAGAAAATGCCCAAACCCTGCAGTGACCCTACGTAAGTATATCAAATAATAGTAATGTCACCCCTGCTTAAGCTGTGGCTCCAGATGGGAGCCTTTGTGTGATTCCTGTATGTTAACTGGCCGAAGAACTCAGCAGAGACCTGAGTTTGAAACACCTGTTGGGGAAGAAGTCCCCCACACTGTATGCTTCCACGTCTCCTCTGCATGCAGGACCTTGCACTGGCACATGCAGGCCTCTAATGCACAGCTATGCAGGTCTGCTGCCACTCGGCTGTCGTGTGGTCTCCTTGGACCAGGACTGGGGGGAGCCAGCATTGTCATAAGGTGACTGATGAAGTCAAAGCAAACCAGGACTCAGACTGGGAGGAGAGGTTGTTTTCCCTTGCAGTAGTAGCTCTGGAGCACAGACAAACTGCTCCAGAAAAGGCCTGGAATCCCAGAAGATTGAGAAATTCAAAGGAGACCCTGTGCTTTTTAAACTAAACCACTTTGTTGATCTTTTCAGTCCTGACATACTGTTTTCTGGAAGCAATGGAGGCAAGCAAAGTGGGGTGGGCAGGAGCCACTTACGGTCTGCTGTGTCGCTTTGGCCGTGGCTCGTGAGCTCTCAGATCTCAGTTTAAGAGTTTGTGAAGATGGAAATAATAATCCACACCACATTTAAAAGGCATTGTGAGGGCTGGCGTGTAACTCGGTGTGAAGCAGGTACTTAGCATGAGCGAGGGCCTGGGTTCCATCCCTAGCACCAGGAGAGGGGAGAAGAGGAAAAGGACTGGACATCAGAACATGTTTCTGGGTGTGTGGTCCTGAAAAGTCCCAGGTTCCTCTGTGCCTCTGTTTTCGTTTGTAAGATGGGGTAACTACAGCAGCCCTTCATATCCCCCTCAAAGGCTGTTTCTGAGGATCCGGTAAGAGGATCTGCAAGGAGACATGGAAACTGACAGACTGGGTTCCCAGTTCTGGGGCCACTAGAATGGGTCAGTTCTCAACCTTGAGCCCAAGGTTGGTTGGAAACCTCACTTCCGGTGATCTAGGACCCCCAAATGATACGAGGAAGTAGTGTAACTCCCAACTTGTTCGATTTCTAATTCACCGAGTTTGTGTTTCCCAATATCGAAGAATGATTTCTGGCAAACACAGAAGTTACCAGGAGGAGATTTTATTGAGGGAGAGACAACTTGTGAGAGACAGGAGGAGACCCAGAAAGCTTTCCGGAGGAGTCAAGGGCTGGTACAACGTGGGACAAAATTATGATCAACCATAAGATTACAGGTACAGCCACTTAGGTAAGGTTGATCCAGCGGGGAAGCCTATCTTGTAGCAAGTGTGCATGGAAAGAACAAGGATCTTTTTTTTGGGAAGGAATGAGTCAGGTGGTCCTGGGGGTCACCACCCAAGTGACTGATGCCTGTTTAGAATATTGATCATTGTTGCTTGTGCCTCCGGGAGGTATCTAGGTATCATCATTCCATTTTTATCTTCAGGCCTGGCCATCAACAAACGTGGCTTGAGCCACAATTGTGTGAGTTTTTATCTGTTCTTACCTGTTCTTATCTTCTGAGCTGACTCCCTCCAAGGCCCAGCCCTGTAATACTTCTACCTAATTTAGCTGTTTGTAATACCAGGACTGAGACCTTCCCCCACCTGAGTCTCCACCTCCGCCCTCTTCTCCCATCCTATCTGCTTCCTCCCGGGCTGTGTCCTCTTCTGAGATGCTCTCAGGTGGCTTTTTGCCCCCTCATCTGTCAGCCAAGGCACTGCAAGTAACTATAATTCCGATTACAGTAAACAGTCTCTGTAACAGGTGAAATATGAACCACCCTGAGAAAAGGACAATCACAGCAGGGCTCCCTTTGTGACCCCAGAGCCAGAGCGATGCATTTACTTCCCACAAGGATGAGTCTGGCCCATGGGTACAGTGGCTTTTTTTTTTAATGGTGGGAGTAGGACTTTGCATTGCATTGCATCGCTAGATCTCCAGCCCTTTTTGAGGGCCAGGGGAAAGGGGATAGAGGCTCACTAAATCACTGAGTTGCCCAGGCTGGGCTCAAACTTGCAGTCCTCCTGCCTCAGCCTCCACAGATACTGCACCTGGTTACAGTAGCCTTTACAACCTGTTTCTCTTTGCTCACCTGCTACCCCTGTTGGAGTGGAGGAGAGGCATGATAGGTAAGTAGGTGGGTGGATAGATAGATAAGAGGTAAGATAGTTAAAGCAGAGAGATACGGGAGGGTGTGAGATTTAAGTCTACTCTGTCATTTAAAATACCTCATCTTTACCCTAGCATTTTAGGAATCTGGTTACCTCAAGTCTTTGGGTAACTCTTAAAATTTCATCTATTCAAAAGTCAGTATTATCAGATGCCTTCTGGAGAAGAAACTGAAAAACCTGCTTTCAGGATTCCTTTTTGTCTGTTCACTGCCTCAGTCAGGCTGTGATAGACTGCAGTCCCCTTCGCTGGGCAGGGACTGCACAGCCATCCCAGTGTCACTGTGCCCTGCCCCCAGGGCACTGCCCTTTGGCTTCCTGTGTGTGTCAATGGCCTTGTTGCAAGCAGCAGGGAACTGAGACTGTCCCTTGCTTGCGTCTGAAGAAAACATTCATTCAGCTCATCCCTTGCCTTCTGTGGGACAGAGCCACTGGCAGAGTCCAGCATCACTGCTGTCCCCTCTAGAAGTGAACCAGACCTTGGCATTTGCAGAATCTCTTTAAGTCATTCTCCAGTAAAAGATGCTTGGAGGAAGCACCCAGTTCCTTCTGCTAATAACCGCAGGGCGTCATGTGACACCACCCCTCCCCCCACTGTTTCTCGCCACTGAAAAAACCACCCACCCACCCACCCCACCGATAAAGTCTAAAGTCGTCTGTCTGTCTGTCGGTCGATCGCTTGAGGTCTGTCCTTTACCCGCCAACCTTCTGCACTTCCTTCAAGGTGGTAATTTTGTGCTTTTGTTACTTAAGTGCTTTTTTTTTAAATTTCTAATACTTACCCAGTTGCTTTGGGACTTGCATAAACAGTTAACAAAACAGTCGCACGAGGCAGCCGTTTCGCTTTCTGGGCTTGTTGTTCTTGGCACGGGGCAAGTTCTGTGAACTTCTGGTGTCCAACTGGTAGGACCTGAAACTGTTTAACAAGTGCCTGTAGTCAAAACAGTTGGTGTGTGCGAGCCGAGCAAGGGTAGCTGGCACAGGCTGCCTCTGGTCAGCCATCGGGTCTCGCGCCATGCAGGATACGGAGTCACAGAGTCACGTTGCTGGCTTTTGGGGCTGGGCTTTTGTTGTTGGGGTTCTTTTTCTTTTTTTGCAATGGCATCCGTGCTAATGTGCGTCGCTGCAGGTTCCAAAAGTACAACATGTTTGCAGTCGTCCTAGCATCAGATTAAGTTGGCAGCCTGAGTCTCTCTGTAAGTGGTTTTAGTTTACATTGCTTCTTCTAGCAGGATGTTTTTGCATAATTTTGCTGATCCTGGGTTATTTATAGACTTTTTTGGAGAAACGGGGATGCATGAGAGTTTCTGTTCCAATTGTGAAAAGTGAAATGCATTTCTGCTCTTGCAGAGACAGCAGCGAATGTGTGTGGGCAGCATGGAGTTATTTTTGCTCTTAAAAATTAATTTCTCCTAGAGGCCACTGAGTAACATTCCGGGGCTCGCTCTCCAGCCACCAACCTCGGAGATCCTAATCCTGGGTAGGACGTGGTGTCGTTTTCCCTTGATCAGTCACAAACCGAGGAAAATGAAAGTGATGATGCCACTTCCTCTGGGATGCGCGGACGCAGTGATTGGGTATTGTTTCCAGCCTCCACAGCTTGTTTGTAGTGCCATTTAGCAACCTGCAGCCTGCCTGGGAACCAGTCAGTGGGACTCAGGGTCATAGCAGAGGGGACAGAGGAACCATGACCCTGGGAGCAATTAGAGGATTTTAAAGTTTGTCCCCACCTAAATGATTGTGATCTTGAGATGTCGATAATATTTTTCAAATGACTATCCACCACAGGATGGCCTGCCAACCAAGGTCAGACATATGTGACATCCTAGCCTGGTGGTAGTGGTGTCTTTTGAGGGGACGCTGTAATGCGAGTCGCGTGTTGAATGAGAATCAAATGTGAAAGCACCGAGCCAGAATTAGCACTCTATAAAAGGGCCTCCCATAATATTTACTAGAACAGTTGGCTAAAAATTGCTCCACTTTGCCCACTGAATGGCTGTGTAATCAAATCAGCCCTTGATAGCATACCTTGAGCACCTCCCCGCTCCGAGGAGGCGGCTGCTCCCGGAATTTGCATGGGTAAGAAGCGCCTTCATCAGCTTAACGAGTGTGCCGTCCCAGTCTAATAGTCCAGGAGAACGCTGTAAATGAGACACTTCATTGTGCCTCGGGTTAAATATTTTAAACCAAACAAATGAAAAAGGAGGGAGAAGCGATAAACATGGTTAGGCCATGTGGAAGGCCTTCTGAGGAGGCAGTCTGCTTAGATCCAGGTCCTTGGGTGCTGCACAGATGGGTCCCGCCGTCCCTCGGCCCCCCACAAATCATGCCAATGGGAATGGACAGTTGAAACAGAAATTTCCAAGGTAGTAAATGTGACCGTTAGACCAAATCTTGACACAGGGATAGCTGCTGAGAGCTGCCAAGAGCGAATTTCTTTTTCTCCTCCATGTTTCTCTCATCACAGAAGAGTGTGATTTTTCTCTCCTCCAACCTTGCAGAGTATAATGATGAGGCCAGCTGGCTTTGGGGTCTGAGGACGGCTAGGGCGCCCCTGCTTTCTCACACCAGCCCTGCGGAGCTGGGGGAGGACAGTAGGACAGTGGGTCCCAGAGCTGGGGCTTGGCTTGCACACCAGAGCCCGGAAGCTAGGACTGAAGTGACACTGAGCCTCAGACTTTGTCTTCCTGGCTGCCCCAGCCACACTGGGCAAAGTGGCTGCAGCGGGAAGTCGTAGAAAGTCTCGATTCAAGTTAGATTCACTGTCCCCATGGGTGGGTACCCTGACCCTTCTTCCCTCATGCAATCCACCACGTTGGCGTGGGGAGATTTGAGGCCCACCTGGAAGCCTCAGGTTTAGGGGTGCCGTGGTGTGTGTGCACACGGGCTCGCCATGGTTACGGGTGCCCCCCTCCCTGGGTAGTGACACCCCCAGCCCTGTGAATGAAGAGGAGAAAGGGGACCTGCAGGCCTTCGTGCTGGGCTGGCAGTGGAAGAGGTGCCAATTGACATTCTCCTGCTCCTCAGGCGTTTGCATTTAAATGGGCCAGACCCTCCCACCCTGCCATCCTTGAGAAAGTGACAGTGTGTCACAGCTCTGTCTGTCTCTGCCACTCTCCCGCACCCCACCACCAGCCCCTGCAGACACCAGCCTGTCAATACCCTCCTTCCTGGCTTGGATCTTCCTGCTGGCAGACACGTCTGCTGTTTGATTGCCATTGATCCTGATGTCTGTCTGGCCCCTTCTCACAGGAAGCACTTGAGAGTCCCCTTCCCCTCCCGGCCTCAGGGCAGTGGCTCTGCCCACCTCACTCTCCATGGGAAGCTCACAGCCCACTGGCAGGGCCTGGGGTCCCGGGGAGGGGCCAGGCTTCCAGATAGAACCTAGAGCTGGGCCAGATGGTCAAGGTGTGTCCATCAAACCTTGAGAGTGTACTGTGGCCACCTCACCTAGCCATTAGTCCACCAGTTCCCAAGGTGTGGGTTTTTGTTTTTGTGGAACTACAGCATGACCTATAGGTTAATCAGAACCTAGGAGGGGAAGAAGCCAAACAAGAAAGTAAGCTGTAGGGGGAGTTGGTGACCCCGGGCCGTGCCTGGGTCACTCACTGTTTCAAGCCAGGTGTTCAGTCCTGCTCCAGCTCTAATCAGAGCCTCAGCCTCCGGGCTGCATGGTGGGCGGAGTCAGCCCCCACTGTAACCAAAGGGGACGTGGTTCAGTGTCCTCTGCCCTCCAACCATATTTTTTCCTCCCTCACATGGGGGACACTGATTACCAGGTAAACCAGCTGTATTCGTTTGCTATTACAGCGAAACAGAACAGACTGGTGACTTAAATAATCTAGAAACCCTTACCCCTCCGTAAGGGGCCAGCAGGATGTTTATCCCCGAGGCGCCTCCTTGATTTGCAGATGGCCATACCCTTGCTGGCTCCTCTCTGGTCATCCTCCATGTCCCCTGCCCCTGGTCCTTCCTCCTCTAAGGACACTGGGCATTTCCCATCCTAAGGGCATTGTTTTATCACTTCTTCCAAGACTGTCTCTGACTGTGGCTACATACTCAGGCTCTCAGGGCTAGGATTTCAATGTGCAGATTGGAGCATACAGTTCAGCCCACAGCACCAATCAGATAAGCCCAGCTCTGCCCCTGCTCTTTTTGACAGTAGCCCCAGCTCCCTGCAGTAACCACCCTGCCATAGAGATTGATCCATGAATTGCTCCCCAGGTCCTTGGATCTGTAACCGCAGGCACCATTTCTGTGTGAGTGCGTGGCCTCAGGAAGCACGGGAAAAGGATGGGAACGTGTTCGAAGTCATAGGAAAGACTGGACAGTGGCTGTGGATGTCTGAGTTACCCTTCGTGTGTCCTGCAATGATTCTTAGCTGATGCCACAGTCCACCTGTCTTGAGGGAGACTGTTATGGGGGAGGTGAGGAAGGGTAGCTTATGGATCAATGAGCTCCAGAAGCTATGTGGCAGGAAGGGTTCTCTGCCACTTCCTCCCACCACCTTTCTGGGAAAACTCCCTGACCTGGGAAAACTCCAATAGACCATTGGAACAAAACTTACAGTGTCTTGCCGCCAATTCAGTGTGCATTTGTGCATGTGAGTGTGCATGTGTGTGTTCTCTGCCATTGGTATTCCCTGCAAGCTGAGAAGCCAACCTTAGCAGCCCTGAGAGGAGATCTTACTTCCATCAGTTCGCTGTTGCTTTCCCAGGGCGTGGGGACGCCCTGCTGTGGGATATATTGGCCCAGAGATGAGTCAACAGGCAGCTTCTGACAGCCCTTTGCATGAGCTTCCAAGATCTTTGCTATTCTGAGGACATCTTCAGTTGAGAGAGGTCGGGTTTCTGAGGGTTTGCCCCAAGAGAGTCACAGCTCATTGTTCTTGGAAATCACCAGTCAGGATTTTGGGGTTCCAGTCACTGGGAAACTGAAAGCAACCTCTCCATCTTTCATCACATGCACGTCCCTGCTCCTGATTGCTGAGGTCCTGGTCTTGACCAGGGAGTGGTGGAGACACTGTGTTCCTGTAGGCAAGGGCCTCCTTGCCAGCCTGGGGGACCTCCGGCCTTTCTTTGTAAGCCAGCCTCAGTGTGGGTCTGAAGTGAGAGAGGGATGCTTGCTGCCAGAGAGGCAATCAGAAATCCATTCCGTCGTAGCAGGGCAGCTACTCTGTGCTGACCTTTCTGGCCACCAGTCATCTACAGGTTCCTCAGGCACTGAGCAGGCGGGTTCCTGCTGATGGAAGTGGTATCACTAAATTAGATGTTATTTAGTAATACTCGCAATATAGTTCTTTGGTTTACATAGCCTGATTCGAACTGCTTTTGGTCTGGTATCACTGGAGAGCAGGTTCTGCAAACCTCAAGAATGGAGCTACCTCAGGGAAAGCTAGGATTTGGGCTCTAGTACTTGGCCACCAGGGTTCCTCTGGATTCCAGCAGCCTTGTGTCTGCACTGGGCTGTAGATTAGGAGGATAGTTAGGGAATCGGAAAATCATGTTTATCGTCAGCATTATATTTCTTGTTAGCAATAACAGTAGCATTTGATTGCTCACTCGGTGTGATGCCTTGCTCTGCAATTTACACCCAGTCTCAGGACCCCAAGAAGAAAGGGCCTCTCATTAGCTCCTTTCTAAAGACACCAAGGATGACTCCTCTGGGAAGGAAGAGAAATGGAGAACTGAGGCACTCATAGCCGGAAGACAGGAGTTTGCTACAACTGCACCTCCACAGCGCTGGCAGCAGGACACAGAGCACAGGGCTCAGATCAGGTTGTCCTAGGCCTGTCCACTTCCACGTTGTAGGCGAGGACTGGGAAGGAGAGCGGCGTTGATGGGTTTATCGATTTTCTGTTCGGGTGGGAGGACAGACATGTCCATGGGTTGGAGTCCAGAAAGATCCCGACAGATGGGAGCCGTAGACTGAACCCAACGTGATGACATTTTGCAGAGAGACCTGCGGCTCTGTCAGCTGGGCAGCAGAATGAGTGAAATGAGACTTAGAGGTGAGGCAGCTGGGAGAAGTAAGCCGTCAAGTCTGTCTGCTGCTGCTTGTGGAGGGCAGAGCCCTGTGCAATTGTCCTTGCTTCTGAGCTCCAGGCTGGGTAGACAGCTGCGGCCAGGAGAGGAGGGAAAGCGGTGATTTGGGAGGATTGACTTAGAAGGCTGGCTGGGGCTGGTTAGCACAGAGAAAAGAGCTGTTTAGCCAAGTGTCCCATGATTGGGGGGTTAGAGCCGTTCATGGTGGCCCCAAAGAGCGGGAACAGGACTAGTGTGGGGGCATCCTAAAGGTCTCCCTAGGGGCAGAGCTGTCTGTAGGCAGCCCCGGGGTGGTGGTGAGACTAAGGCAGCCCGGGAAGGTGGCTGCTGAGAGGCTGAGTCCCGACCCCAAGCGCTATGGCCTGGATCCCTGGAAAGTGGTGATTCCTCTGACAGCCCTGTACCAGGGAGGGCTGGGAAGGAAGGCCAGCTGAGCCTCAGTTTCCCATCTGTGAATAGCGAGTAGAGTCTGGGCTTCATGTGCTATTTTATTCTTTTTTTTTTTGTACCAGGAATCAAACTTACAACCTCATGCTTGCCAGGCAGGCACTTACACCACTGAGCTAAATCTCTGGCCCTCTTGTGCTGTTTATTGCTGGTTTGACTCAGCCAGGCTTGCTCAGGTGAAGACATTACAAGCAAGCAGACCCCTGGGCATCCTCTGTCCACCTCATCAATGCATAATGGGAGTGGACCCTGCCGCAGATACTGGACCACACAAATTGGGTGCAACCTCTCTGTGAATGTGTGGTATTAAGACTTGTCGGGAGTTCTTCCCGGACCTAAATTGGCAGTTTGGGAGCTGCTATCTTAGAGTACCTGTTTACTTCTCCCAAAAGTCACCTTGATTATCTGAATGTTTTGGGTTTTTGTTTTTTTTTTTTTTTTGAGACAGGATCTCACTATGCAGTTGAGACTGGCCTTGGATCACTTTGTAGCCCAGGCTGGTCTCAAACTCACAAGGAACCTCCTGCCTCAGCCTCCTGGGGCTGTCAAGTACTGGGATTATAGGCGTGCCCACCTCAATTATCTTAATTTAAAAATTGCTTCATTGCTGGGTGTGGTGTAATCACAACACCCTAGGAGGCTGAAGCAGGAAGATGGCAAGTTCAAGCCCAGCCTGGGCAATTCAGCAATTTAGCAAGAGCCTGTCTTGGAATATAAAAAGGGCTGGAGTTGTAGCTCAGTGCAGATGCCCTGGGCTCAACTCCCAGATCCCCACCACCACCAAATGACTTCTCTGCATGGTCCCAAACAGGATTTTGAAGGTAACCCAGTTATCTTAAACTTGATTGTGCTGTTTATAGGCCATCCTGGCCCTTTCTTTCTGCAGGCTTTTCACTTATTAGTATTATTATTGAAGTGAAATTCACATAACGAAGAGCTAAGCATTTCACAGGGAATACTTCAGAGGCATTTTGTACCCTGCACAACCACTTCTACCTTGTTCCAAAATGTTTCCTCACTCCAAAGTAAGACCTCATGACCACTAAGCAGTTCTTGTTGTTGTTGTTTTCTTGTTGAGACAGGGTTTCACTATGCAGTACAGGCTGGTTTTGAACTCACTCTGTAGCCCGCAGTGATCCTCCTGCCTCAGCCTCCTGAGTGCTGGGATTATAGACGTGTGCCACCCACACCTGGCTAAGTAGTTATGTTTCCCTCCCCACCTCCACCCCAACCTCCTAAATCACCAGCCAATCTGTGTTCTGTCTCTGTGGACTTTACTCTTGGGACCTGGCATGAAGAGGGAATCATGCGATGTGAATGTCCTGTTGTGTGTGGCTTCTTTCATTGAACACAGTGTTTTTAGGATTCACCTGTGTTGTAGCATCTATCGTGCTTTAATTTTGTGGTTGAATAACATTTTATCATGTGTATAGACCACAGGTTGGTTGGTTGGTTTTTTATCGAGTGGAGAGTCGGGTGTTTCTGCTTTTTTGATTCTGGTGAATAGTGCCAGTGTGAATTTCTGAGTACAAGGCTCTGTTGAGTACCTGTTTCCCGTTCTTCGGGGTGTATACCAGGAGCAGAATGTCTGGGCCGTATGGTAATTCTGTTTGACTTGTCTTCATTAAAAAATATTTTTTTAATTGTGGTAAAATACAATTGACATAAAAGTTAGCATCTTAACGGTTTTGAATGTATAGTTCAGGGGCATTAAGTATGTTCCCATTATTATGAAACCATTGCTACCACCGCCTGCAGAACTTTTCATGCTGCAAAACCCAAACACTGTACCCATTAGAAGTAACTTCCCAGTCTGCCTTCCCCAGGCCCTGGCAACTACCATCCCACTTTGCGTCTATCAGTGTGACTCCTCTGGGTATGTGGCATGATGGATTGCATGCAGTTTTGTTGTCTTGTAACCAGCTTGTTTCACTTTGCATACCGTCCTCGAGCTTTCCTCTGTGCTAAAGCATGTGTCAGAACTTCCTTCATTGTGAAGGTGAAAGGTCCACGTGTGCATGCACACACACATGCACACACACACCCCACAGTGTGTTTATCCGCGCATCCATTGTGGACTTTTGGATTGCTTCCCTCCTCCCTGGGCGATTGTGAATAACACTGCTGTAAACTCGGTGAACAAGTATCTCTTTGAGACCCTGCTTTCACTTCTTTTGAGTGTCTGCCCAGGAGTGGAATTGCTGGATCGTATAGTAATTCTCTTTTTAGCTCTTTGAGGAAGTACTGGAGTGTTTTCCACAGCAGTCACACCATTTCACATTCCCAAGGGCAGTGCACAGGCTTCCGCCTTCTCCAGGTCTTCAGCAGCTCTTGATGTTTGCCCTTTTTTGCTGTTGTCATTAATAGTTAGTCTTCAAGTGCTTGGTACCTCCTTGTGGTTTGGATTTGCATTTCCCAGTCACTAATGAGGTGGCCCACCTTTTCCTGCACTCTTGTAGTCCATGTGCTTTGGAGAAATGTCCGTTTGCATCCTCTGTGCATGTCTGAATTGGGCCTTCCCTGTCTGTGTTTGTATTTAGAGTTAGGCTTCTGAACTTCCTGCCCCTCAGAAGCCAGCATGGTGTAAACATTGAGTTTTATTTCTTAAGGCACCAGTGTGCTGAGAACTTGGCCCACCTGTTTACCCCACAGGCACCTGAGGTGAGGATAGGGACTAGGGCTGATGGAGGCAGTGCCAGCATGCTATGGGACTGCCAGTCTGAGGGCCATGTGCCATCTGTGTCCTCCAGGTCCTCCTGGAACCCTCCGCAGAAGTCCTACGAAAAGTGTCCATGTATTCCCTGGAAGGACTCACCCTCCCAGGCCACGGGGCCTGCCCTTTCATCTGTGTTTCTCCTAAGCATTGCAACACCCAGCAGACCTCTAGTTGAAGGTCCCCTGGATGGGGAGAATATATCCAGGAGCCCTTGACCTGCTGGCCTTGGGCTGGAGGACAAGGGTCATAGCTAACCCCTCTGCATCAGACTGTCCCCAGCCAAAGCTGCAAATACCAGAGGAGGGCTGGGCAGGTGGCTGGTCAGCTCTCACCCCATTGTCCACTCCAAGACACTGACCAGGATGCCTCCTTCTAGCCCAAAACCAATTAACTCTCCTTAGTTCTGGGAAGAAGCTCTCTGTGCGAGAGCAGGAAAGGAAGCCAAGAATCCAGGGGGCCAAAGTAGTGTCATCCATGAATAATTCTCCCACGACAGACTCAGGCTCTGGCTTTGGTCACACTGTCAGGCTACTGACCCAGTGGTTCCCACAGTGCTTGCCTTCCAAAAATGAGGAACTCCATCCACTTCACTCGTGCAATGGTCCCAGCTCCCCAAAGCCTGAAATTCTCCTGGAGTCACTCTGCTGGGCCTGGGGAAGCATGATATTTTAGAGGCTTGCATCTACTTTCCCTAACTGAAAGGCGTAAGCCCATAGCAGAAGCCGACCCAAAGCTCATCAGGAAATAGCCAGGTTGCACAGAACAGTGTTCTCTCAGAAGCCCAGCAGAGCTCCTCTGAGAAGATTCAGGTGAACTTTATGTGACAGAAAATTAACCATTCCATGACTGCTCCCCACCCTCTTTTTGTCCCCTGACAACCACTGCTGTGCTCCACTTCTGCTCTCTCTGGCTTGCTTTGCTCTGCACACTTCATACAGACGGAGTCCTATCACACGAAGCGTTGTTGTAGACTGTTGTTGTCGGGTTAGGAGTGGGCCGCTTCCCGCAGTCTGTTACCCTTTGCCGAGATCGGGAAAGGAACTTCCTAAGGATCCCGATGATTAAAAAGCCCCTGTGTGGGTGCACGGTGAAAAAGGTCACAAAGCTTTTCCGGTTATCCCAGCGACCTTTCTGCTATCTGCAGAGAATAGCCTGGGAGTTGAAGTGGACATTGCCCTTCAGGACAGGGTAGGCAGGCCTTGGCTAGGGAGGTCAGAGGTGTCTGCTGGCCACCACCACCCATGGTGGGTCTGCACGGGTCTCAGGCCAAGGTGACAGCAGCTCCCAGAGCCTAAGGGTAGGGGCAGAAAGGCCCCAGCCCTGCACACATGGCACTGGCTGTCTTGAGCATTCAAGGAGCTGGCTGCCTCTGGTGTGCGATTCAGGAAAACACAAGTTCATCTGCCACATTCGTTTCAAGCTGACCCTTCTGGGCTTTTTTCTCTGCCTTTCCCTGGTTGCACTGGGCGTGCTCCCTTAAAGGGGAAGTGGTGCATTCTGACTGGCCGGGGCCACAGCCAGGAGCCAGGAAACATCTTGAGTGGTGTGTCTCAGCACAGCCCTGGCTCAGCCTCCTATGCAAACAGGCTCTCTGGGATGTGTAAGTGTGAGCACAGGGCACAGGCGCTACCCAGAAGGGCGTGGGGCTGAGCGCAGAGTAGGGCACTGAGCCTGGCAGGCTAAATGTGCAGAGGCCCATAGCGCCTGCAGCAAGATGAGCCCGCGCGCCCACAGCACTCTCCAGCCGTGGGCAGGAGCTGGCACCGAGACAGGGCTGAGGCGGGCATTGCGGACAGCAGCTGCCTGGGAAAGAGGTCAGGAGTAGGAGGCTGGGTTGGGGGCCCTTCTGTGGAGGCACAAGCCTTGGATTAAGGAAGGAGCAGAGTGGAAAATTTTACCATACACCTGCAAGCCAGCTATCCTGACCCCCACGTGTGGTCCCTCCCATTTCTTGCCTGCTGACAATGACACCTTAGGGCTATATGTACTCTTTAGGCTGCTTTTCTTTGTTGTTTTTATGCAAATTGTGTTATGTTGCAGGCCTTTAGTATTCAGATGATACCAACCATCCCGAAGCTAGCAAGCTGCATTTTTTCTGCATTTTTTCCTACTCATGATAGTCCTTGGTGCAGGGTGCACATCAGGTGCCCCGAATTATATGGGGGTCCCAGCTGGCTCCCTAGGATGACTTGAGCTGTAAGTGGCCTGGTTTATACACACACGTGAAGTTCCTCACTAAATGCTTACAAGTGAGCAGCTGACAGTAGAAAAACAGATCTATGTTACCAAAGGCTGCTTTCAGTCTTTGGTTTTTGTTGATATGTTAGCAATAGTTGATCTTAAATCATGTAAAACATTTTGCCTTCACTAATATAATTCAGACGTTTTGCTCCTAAAGGAGGAGAGAGGGGAGGGCAGAAGGGGAAAACAAAAAGCATCTGTCTCTGTACGCATATGTTGACAGGGCACCGCCACGCCCTACTTCAAGACAACTTCCTGTTTGCCACTGCCAACTGCCACTCCAAGGAGGACAGAAATGGTTCCGTTAGTGGCTGCTGCGGAACCAGGGCAGCCTGTGGGGTGAGTGGCTCTGAGTGACACCGCGACCTGAGCAGGGAACAGAGACTTTGAACCTTTGACTGTAGGAGCCTGGGGCCCTGTGCTGTCCAAATTGGAGGTTGGTTCAGAGAGAAATAAAGCAGCAGTGGCCTCCCCCACCCCCAGCCTGTGCTCCTCAAACAATGTGTTCCTGGAGGATTCTTGTAAGTGGAAAAATTTTAACTCAAGGGCAGGGAGGATGCTGCCAACTGGCTGCTTAGGAAAGCTACTACATGTGATTTCTTTTCCCATGTATTGGGCAACTTGTGTTAGGTGCCTGGTGCAAGTGACCACCTCCACATGTTATCTGCCTGCCCAACACGCGTTTATTTGAACATAGTGAGGGATTACTGGGGCAGGACCTTGAGTCTAATGCCAGGAATAAGAGAGTGAACAGGATGCTTGTCCTCGGGTGTGTCCAGGCCAAAGCCCTAAGCCACAGGATGGCATTCAGTGTGTGCTAGCCAGTGACTCCGTGCACCTAGGGGAACTGCCCAAATGTGGTCTGTCATTGGGTATGGTGGTCCCCATTTTGTAGGTAAGGACACGGGGCTGGGGGCTGGGGGTGGGGTGGGGGTCACATTATTTGCCCAAGTCACAGAGCTGGGTTCTGAGCCCAGATACTTCTGATTCCTGGGATGGTAGTACTTGATTCATATTTCCAATGACTTCCGAAGCTAGTAAAGCATAAAAACCACCACAGGACTTTAAGAATTCGGGGTCCCTGGCCCAGCCATTGCAAGAGTGAAAGACTCCCCGCTTCATGGGGTCCCTAGTAGGTATCTACAGCTAAAGACCCTCCTTTGCTGCCCACCTCCAGGACCCTTCCATGAGGCAGGGCCTGAGGCCCCTGGATGAAGGCTGCTGCAGGTGCCTCAGGATGGGCCTGGGAGGACCAAGCCCAGCTGTCCAGATGGTTTAGTGAGACATGGGGGATACCAGATCATGGATCCTCTCCCCAGAGCCACCCTGGCCTGTGCCTCCCATTTTGCCCAGTGTCCAGCTACAGCTTCCCCTCCCATGCCTCTGGGGTAGGGCAGTGTCCACTATGCCATTTTCAGTGGACTGTAGTCGTTTATCCACAAGCTGGGAGTCACCAGTTTTCACTGTGTGCACAGTAACTGCCATGTGACTGTTGCAGGGGGTGTGTGGTGCCTGTGAGGGTAACCACCGTGGAGAGAATTAGTAGCAAACCCCACCCTGGTGGCTGGGGGGGGGGCACTGCACAATGGAACACTGGGACCATAATGGACCGAATGGTACCTAAAGGACTGGGGTCCCAGCTGCCAGTGCAGACTGAAGGCCGGGGAGCTGTCCACTCCCCTGGTCCTTCAGCAGCAGCTGCCTTCTAAAGGGCAGGCCCGTACCCCAACCTCTGATAGACAAGACAGCCACCCTGCGACCCTCTGATGAAGGTCCAGAGCGGCAAAGTCTGTCTTCTGGCCACTGTGCTAACCAGGGCTGGTATTCCAAGCTCAGAACATGGTGGTGCCAAGAAAATGCTGAAAAAGGAAGAGAGCACATGGACGGATGAGGCTCGCCTTCACTCAGCCTTTTCTCCTTATGTTTGATGTTTTCCTTCTTCTGTTGAAGGAGACGTTGGTGCTTTTGCTGTTGGTGAGTTTTTGCCTTTGTCCGTGTGGACTTACAAAAATGGAGCCCATTAAGCAGTTCATCCTCTGTCTGTCCTGCATTTTTTTCTTCATCCTGGTATTCATGTTAAATGTTTTTGCACAGGAGGGATTAGTGCTTACATCTTCTGTGTGATCTTTTCCATCTTTTTGTGGATTTGAGTTTCACTTACGCATTCCCTTAGATTGTGACAACCTTCATATCTGTCATTTTCAGTTGTCTTATTATAGCTCATTCAGGTCATTTGTAATATTTTTTATTACTGTAAACAGTGCTATTGAGAATATCTTTGAACTTTTTTTTCCCTTTAGGGATATTTCCTTGAGGTCTATTTAACTAACATTACCAGATTACCAGATCAAAAACTATAAATGCTGTTTAGTTCCTGTTATTATCAGGGTGCTCCCCAGAAAGATGTAATCCTTGGAAAAGTACCCCAGTGGCGTGTACGTGTGCCTGCTTCTTAAGGGTTTTCCTTTTATATAGGTTGGGTGTCTGGGGAAGGCATCCCTGGGGGATGATGGAAATATTTCAGGCCTTGGAAAATCCCTGGGACTCCCCAGATCATACCCAACCTTGGCTGGGCCTGCAGACAGGCACCTTACTATGAATGACAAAGAGGAACAGATGGGAGGAAGACCTTACAAGGTTAGGGGGAAGTAAAGAGGATCCGGGTTACGATACGCCACAGACAAACCATCCCAGGGCAGCTCTGAACATGGAAAATGCTTTTTGTCAGACGCAGACGCACAGCGAGCATCCCAGGCCAGGAGCATGGCAGAAGGGGGCCCTGCCTTTGGGGTTGGCAGTCACTCACGCCTGGGCCTTCCTCACAGCTACAGAGGGCTGTGTAACATTGGTCTTGTTTCATAATCTTGCTAAACTTCGATTTCACCATCTGTACCAAGGAGATTTAACAGTACCAGACCTCTCGGTGCAGTTGTTGGGTAGATCACATGCGCCAGTGAGTGGCACAGAGTGGACTTTTGAGAAACCCCGCTGTCCTTCCCAGCTGAATGGGCATGAGGTGACCAGATGACCAAAGCACCAACCCACAACTCCTAGGGTTTTGGGGGCTGGGCAGGCGTGAACAGTGTAGGCTGCTGCTCCCAGATCCTACAGCTCCACAGAGCTCAGGTGGCTGGACTGTAAGTAGGGGATGAAAAGGCAAAAAAACTAAAGACCAAGTGTAAGTCAGTCGGTGGACAGGCATTCATTCTGTGAGGAACACCTTGCAGCTGCATGGGGTCTGACATGTTCTAAGGAGGCACAGAAGAGGGAACAGGCACCCTAGAAACGCCTAAGCATGCAGAATTCTGGAAGTGCTGGGCTCTGCTCTATCTGCCCCCACTTTCTGCCTCAGTGGCTTGACTTCCTGTGTCCTCTCTGCCCAACCCCCAACCCCATGGCATTCTATGTGGTGCCTGGCCACCATGGTAGCAAATGAGACCACAGGCCCCGATTCCTGCCTCCACTCCTCCAATAGAGCAGCCTGGTGATTTGGAGCAAGTTTCTCAACGGCCTGTTTCCACAGCTGCTAATGAAGGGAAGGCCTGCCTGCAAAGCAGAGGTACAGCCCACGTGATTCCTGATCCCCGCGTTCCTCCCTGCCTCTCTCCCTCCAGTTCCAGTTTACTTTGGGAGGAAGGCCCCTTGGAATTCAGGGTTGTCCTTTATTGACAGAGTCCTGGCTGTAGCCACTACAGAGGGAGAACCCTCTGAGGAAATGCAGCTGGCTAAAGACTGTCTGGGGACCTGTCCTTGGGATAGGGACAGACAGAAAGGTGGCACTGTCAAATGAGTAAGCCAGGTGCTGGCCTCCGCCCAGGTTGGCAACCGTGACAAGCCGCAGGTGACCGTGGTGCTCAGAGTCACCGAGAAAGGGATCAGCCCCTTACAGTGAACCTGGAAAATTCCCAACAGATGGTCCGGCCAGCCTCACTGGATGTCTGCAGCCAAGTCAGCTGTCCGCAAGGCACTCACACTGAGGTGGAAATGATCTATGCTGGGGCTGGGAGAGTTCTGGATTTTTACTGAGGTGGAAATGATCTATGCTGGGGCTGGGAGAGTTCTGGATTTTTACTGAGGTGGAATTGCTGGAGACCCTGGGGGTTTTTATCTGCAGAGAGGAAGGGCAGAGGGTTGTGGAGACAACAGGGCTCCCACTGCCGACAGATTTGTAGGGTGCCGAGTGTCGGTGTCTGCCCACCCCGTCCCGATGGCCTCTAGCTGCCCTCCTGGGGGGCACCTGTACGTTGAAGGGCCACAGCGAAACAGCTGGTCCTGAACCGGTAGCTGCTGAAGCCTTGGCCTGGACTCCCTGCAGTGGGAATGCAGAAGAGTTAAGGGGTTTGGGCTTTCATTTTCCAGCGCTGGGATGGCCAGCTCTGGGACCGAGGGCTGCTGACCCACACCTAAAAGTTGCCAAAGCACCCAAAAGGCATGTCTTTTCCTGTCTCCAAGGAGTCAGGCCTTCCAAAATGCTCACAGCAGCAGAGTGGAACATCTCATCCCCCAGCCCCCGTCTCCCAAACACCCCGTTGGCAGTATCTTCCCAAGTTTTACAGCGGGAGTTAACAAGGGGGCTTCCCTAACACCCCCAGATCTGATGGTGCTCAGCTCTGTGACCTTCGGCAGCTGGCTGTACCTCTGAGCTTCCTGTTCCTCATCTGCAGAAGTCCAGTGGAACATTTTCTAAGGAATTAGAAGAATGAAATGCTAGAAAGTTAATCAAGTGTGCAGTAGAGTGCCTACCACATAGAAAAGTGCTGTCCGGCTGTTAATACTCCAAGCAAAGGACCAGGAGGCACCAGAGGCTGCTGATTCATGCCTGCTCGCCAAGGTTGTTACTGATGGTTTATTGTATGCTGAAATCTGCAGGGTGTTCTGATGAGCGTTTGTTTTTGTTCAGTAGGCGAGTGCTGCTTACATTCAACACTAGTGCAACACCTTGGTGTGGTCCTTCTGTCCTGTGATCTGAAAAGAAATGTATAGCAAAAACTGTAAGCTATTGTAGATTTTCACTTTGGGAACTATATCTTATCTTTTAAAAAAATCCTAAATCACTTTATAAACAAATAAATTACTTTTTTTAAAAAAAAATGCCAGCCAGGCTAGGGATTTAGTTCAGTGGCATAAGCACTTGGCTGGCAAGCACGAGGTCATGAGTTCGATCCCCAGTACTAAAAAAAAATTTTTTAAAACATGCCAGCTGAGGGCTAGGGGTTTAGTACAGTGCCACAAGCACCTGCCTGGCAAGTGCAGGCTTTCTGAGTTTAATCCCTGGTACCAAAAAAAATTTTTTTTCTTAATTAAAAAAAATGCCAGCCAATAAGTGTAGATAATCTAAATTACTGATTGAGCATTACCTTTTAAAATAGCAAGCTTGTGGAATTATACACACACAAAGCTAATTGATAAAAAATACCCCAAATGTTAGCTGATTACCTTTTTGTTAACATGACCATGTATATTAACTGAAATTGAGAAAGTCTAGAGGGAAATGCATTTTTCTCAAATTGCTCAAGTTCATAAAATATTTTAACAGTGAGTAAGAAATACAATGTTCTATAAACTCTTTTGAGCAAAGCACATGGAATTAGAATAATTCAGAGATCTGGTTCTTGACCAAAACATAGAAGGAATGATTATTCCCCAAGTGGGTGTATCAGAATGACTGTCATATAAATCTGGAAAGCTTTACCCAAAGAAATTCCACCTGCACAGCAATACCTTTTTACAAGAAATAAAGACCCTACCTCCTCCCATTCCTGGCCTGCCAACCTGTCTACCAAAAGGCAGAACTACAGGTGGGTGTTCAGACTGGAGGCTTTCGGACTGGAGATCCACTAATGGTTATCTTAGTTACTTTTCTTGTTGCTGAGACAAAATATCTAGCACTCCCAAGTTAAAGGAGGAAAGTTTATTTTAGCTCCCCGTTTGTAGAGGTTTCAGTCCAGGCAGCATAGCAGAGTGACGTCACAGAGGAGAAACCGTTCGTGGCAGAACAAGCAGGAGGCAGCAAGCAGCAGAGCAAGCCTGCTTTCCTTCTCTCCTTTATATTCCATCCAGGCTATGAGTCCATTGATCAGTGCCTCCCTCACCCAAGGTGGAGCTTGAGCTTCCCTTACCCACACCCAGAACTGTGCTAAGTCCATGTAGTTAGCACAGATGCTTGATCCTAGTGTCACATACCCTAAATCCAGAAAAACCTCCAAAAAGTCTCACGTATGAGTGCATGAGGTTTGGGGGAACATCTAGATATAAACCATAACGAGTTCTTCCTGTAAAGTCCACTTGCTCCATCCTGCCTGGACCTGCAGTTCTAATTGTTTGCAAAGTTGAGCTCCTGCCTGAGTGGAGCTCTGACTGCTCCAACCCTATCAGTTCCAACACTTTAAATACTAGTAGAGCCAGAGCCAGGCGTGGTGGCGCACACCTGTAATCCCAGCACTCAGGAGGTTGGGACAGGAGGATCATTGTGAGTTCAAGGCCCACCTGGGCTACAAAGTGAGCTCAAGGCCAGCCTGAACTGCATACAGACAAAAAATAAATAAATACTAATAGAGCCAGATGTGGTGGCACTTATCTGTAACCCTAGCACTCTGGGATGCTAAGGCAGGAGGATTGCAAGTTCATGCCCACCTGAGCAACTTAGCAAGACCCTGTGCTAACTAAGAACTTGGGGGGGGGGGGCAGAATAGAAATACAGCTCAAGACAAAGGCTCAAAGTTCAATTCCAGTACTAAAGCAAACCAACCTACCCCAGTAGGGGGCGGGCTTGTTCTCAGAGCTCAGGGGACCAAAATGAGGGCCTCTTGGGACTTTCACATAGAGTAATTCAATCAGAACAAGGAGCAGTTCACAGGAATACCGCTTTTGCCTCTCTGTTGCATTACAAAAATCATACAGGAAACAAAAATTCACATGAAGAGCGGAAGGTTGTCTTTGGGTTTCAGTAAGTCATTTATCAAGGATTTATGGCGGTAAAATATAGAAGCTGGAAGAAAGATTCTCCATTCCTTTTACTCTGTGAGTTTCTCAGGGAATGGACCACAAACCAGGATTCCCCAGAAGGTGGTTTTAGGATTACTGGTCCAGGGCACTCGGTTGGTCATTAGCAGCACCCTTCTTGTGACATTTTATTCTTGGCTTAGCAAACTAAAGTTTGTCCTTGTTCAGGCTCCTGAGTGATGTTTTTCTATCCCACACCTCTACCCTTTGAGGCAATGAAGACTAACATTTTGAAACAGTAGTGATAAAAATCAGTCTTATTTTAGAAGTGGAAACCTCTGCCAAAAAAAAAGAAGAAAGAAATTGCTAAACAAGAAATTTCTGCAGTGCAGAAAGAACTGCAGATTTAAGGTGAAGGCGATTGATTCTAATCCAGCTTGGCCACCAACTAGCTTTACCCTCTGACTGGTAACTGGTAAACCGATCTATCAGAAAGGAAATCAGATCATCACACTAGTCGTTTTCCTTTTTTAAAAAAAATTTAATTGGGCTGGGGATTTAGCTCAGCGGCATACATGCCTGCCTTGCAAGTGCAGTCATGAATTCGATCCCTTTTTTTAAAAAAAAATTTATTTTATTTTTGTTTTTTGAGACAAGGTCTCACTTTGTAGCACAGGCTGCTTTGAACTCACTAGCCCAGGCTGTCCTTGAGCTTGAGGTGATCTTCCTGCCTCAGCCTCCTGAGTGCTGAGATCACAGGTGTGTGCCACTACACGGAATAGTTGAGTTTTAAGACCCAGTTCTAACCTTTGATGAGTCTAACGTCTTCATTTCTTAATTTCCTGGCTTCAAAGCTTGCTCATACTACATTTCCTGCCTTCCTGAATGACCACTGTGCCTATGCCAAGGCCCCCATTTTTCAAGAAGCCGCTGACCTTGACCTTAGCAGTGACCTTGGATCACCTGACCCATCTGGGTCTCCTTCCACCACTCAGCTATGAGGAGGCTGGAGATGCCTGGCTGCCTCACAGGGGTGATAAAGGCCAGCGTAATTTTACAAAGGCTGGACTCCTCTGAGGAAGATCTGCCTAGGAACAGTATTTCAGCTCGTCAGCTCTAATTATTGCTGTAACGTCCTGGAGTTTCGAGGGATGAGAGGAGAAGGGGCAGGCATAAGCGTGCCTTGTGTTTATGGTAATGGAGTGGAAAACAGTCTTAGAAGCCTCTAAAAGACCCATTCCTTTTCCAGATAAAGATGTGGAAACCCAGACAGCTGAAGGGGCAAATCCCAGGCCATCTGCCTGCTGTCAAGGGTGACCAGGGCTGGAGCCCAGCTCTTCTGGCTCCCAGCCCAGAGTTTTCCCTGCAGCGTCCAAAAGGAGACCAGAGAGCTAGATCTTGGTTTTCAAAGCCTTTGATGGGCTGAGACAAAGGAAGAGACATGAGCCAAGGAAGAGACATGACCCCATCCATATTCTGCATGGACAGCGTATGCTCACTGATGTTGCTGAAATACCCTCCTTTCCAGCCCACTGACTCCAATTTCATCAGAAAAGTAGGACCAGTGTGCACAGAGACAGCCTGGTAGCCGAGGTACAGGAGCACCTGAAACCCCAGACTTGCCCCGCATGTCCGGCTTTACTCTTGAGGCTAGAGTAGCACCAGGGCAGGTCCTGCAGGGTGGGAGTCCGCACCTGCTCTGGGATGGACAGAGTATGACACCCGCCATCCCCGCTGCTCTACTGCCTTCCATCCAGACTCCAGATTTGTAACCTCAGGTCCCTCCCATCAGGACCTCTGCTGTAACTTCGCTTCTTTCCTCCACACATGTGAAGTGAGCACTGGTTATAGACGGGGCACAAGAGCGCTGGAGTGGAGGTTGGCTGTTAGAAGTCTTTGTCCTTCCTGAGTTTGAGATAGTTTCCTTTAAATGGTGCAGAGTTTTGGTGCGTGTGTAAATGTGCATTTTTCTGGGATTTTTAACTATCAAATCTGCTGTCCTGAAACAGTTAAGAACTACCATAAACCGAGCATGGTGGTGCATGTGGTAATTGCAGCCCTCTGGGAGGCAGAGGCAAGAGGACTGAAAGTTCAAGGCCAGTCTGGGCAACCTGGTGTCTCACCAGACCCTGTCTCAAAAAAAAAAAGTTTGAGGAGAGGATGCTGTGCTGTAGCTCGATGCCAAGGACCTGTATTCAACTCTGGTGACACATAAAGAAGAAAAGAGCCACCGTGGTGGTGTGCACTCCGCCTTACTTTTTACAGCCACCATCCTTGTCCCTGTCCTCGTGCTGCCTACCAGGGGGAGACAGCAGGGGCAGGTACAGTGGGAACAGGTGGAATACCTCTGCCCAGAGCTCTGTACATTCCACAGAACCGCAGGGAGCCATGCACACCCCGAGTCCATGCCCCCTATCTGTGCCTCGAACGCAGGCACCCTCCTGCAAGCGTGGCCTTCAGCTCCATCTGCTGAGAGAGGCTGTAACTAGGGTGTGTCAACAGCCTGTCCCCTGTCCAAGCACGGCAGGTTCCCGTGCCTGGCTCTCAAAGCCACTTTCTGGCTCTCAAAGATCTTGCAGCCCTTGCAGAGGTCTGGGAGGATTCCCATTCGCTCAGAGAGCCCAGCCCTGCCCACTGCTCGGGGCAACTGCCGCTGTCCCAGTGTTTTGGGTGACACTGATACCCCCGGTATCCCTCTCGGGAAAGTGGTTCTGCAGAGCCACAGGGTCAGCCTGGTGTGCGGTCCAGATACACAACATCTGCATTGCTAACGGTGGAAGGAGGGAGAGAGGGATAGAGGGCAGGAGACCAGCTTGCCTCGGAGCCCTGCTGAATTGTGTTCTTTTCCCTGCAGAGAGAAGACACGGTTCCATGTGTGGGCCTTCGCCCTCGCCAGCATCTCCAGCCTCCAACCCCAGGACGGCTCTAGCACAGGTGAAGACCAAAGCCTGTGTCAGCGGCCATAGCTCTGCCAGCAGCACCTCAAAGCCATTCAAAACGCCCAAAGACAATCTCCTTACCTCCAACAGCAAGCAGCACACAGTCTTTCCTGCTAAGGGATCACGGGATAAACCATGGTGAGTGTCTGTCACGGTCTGCCACCACCCGAAACGGTGTTTTATGTGCTGCCTCAGTTCCCGGGCGCCGGGTCCAGGAATCAGGGGACTGAGAAGGGGACCCAGAGTGCTGGTGTGGGAACCTGAACAGGAGAGGGAACGTGGAGCCTTAGAGTGCCAGATGCTGGACAAGGGCGTTTTTCTGCTCTTGCGAGGAGCAAAGTAGCGGCTAAAAAAAAGAGAAGCGGGGAGCTCTTTCTTCGGGACCCCGTCTCCTCTCAGTGGAGAGAAGCATTGGTGTGAGTGATCAGGAGCACACACGGTTCCCCCAGCACCAGGCAGCTCCCACAGGGCCTCAGCCCTGTCCTGTCCCTTGTCCCCTGTCCTGTCCCTTATCCCCTGTCCCCAGTCCCTGAAGAGCAGAAGTATTTGGGAGCTGCTTGCAGAGGAAGCCACCCCTGGGAGAGGGAAGGACAGAGCCTGTCAGGTGACTATGAGAAATCAAAAGCTTTTAACTCAGTCCTGAATCTCACTCTTTACCAAAAAGTCGAGAAAGGTGCCCCGTGGGATGGACAGACAGGGGCCCAACTGCACCCACAGGCAGTGGGGTTCCCAAAGGCAGAGATCCCTGGCAGGAGCCCTCAAGACTGGCTTGTCACAGTGCCACCAGCCTTCTCCTTCAGGCCTTGACAAGGTGGAGAGGGGACAAGTGTAGGGTCCACCTCATTTATATGCTCAAAGGGAAACAGTATCATTACCCTTGACTCCGTACCTAGGAAAGCTGCGTAGAGAATCACCCAGCAGCGGGTTTGTCTCCAGACACTGGAAATTACGATGGCCTCATGAAGGAGCTAATTACCCAGACTGATGCAAGGGGCCTCTTGTGACAGCATGGAAGGGAGGACATGGCTGGGGAAGGCCTGGGAACTCGCACGCTTAGTTCTCCACGGGCCATTGGCTCACGGGTCTGTCATCTGGGACGTCACTGGCTAGAGAAGCCCTGGCCTGACTGACAGTCAGTGACCTCTGGGCAGCACAGGGCAATGAGAGTCAGGAGAGCTGAGAGTGTGTAAGCTGAGGCTGTGTGGACCCTGCTGTGAGGCGAGGCGAGCTCTAGACTCGCCACCCCCTGCTGGGTGACCCTGGGTGAGTCATTTCATCTTGCTGTGTCTCAGTTTCCTCCCTCGTAAAATGAGGCAACCGGTAGCTCTACCCCATGGGACCGTGTCGAGGACAGCAGCGGCACCGTATCCGGATTGGAGCACACATTCATTGGGCACTTGAGGGCGTGAGAGCTCCCAGACCTGGGGTAAAGGCTGAGAAGCCTGATCTGCCTGAAAAGTTAGGGAAGTGGCTCTTCAGACGCAGAGTGACGAGGAAAATGGAAAATAATAAAATAATGTACTAAAGGCTGGAGATGTAGCTTCTTGATAGGGCCCCGAGTTCGGTTCCTAACACTGCCAAAAATAAACACACACAATGACCGTGCAGATATGAGGTATAAGAAATGAACTAAGGAGGCTGGGGATTTAGCTGAGTGGCATAAGCACCTGCCTTGCAAGCAGATGGTCATGAGTTTGATCCCCGTTACCGATAAAAAAAAAAAAAAAAAAAGAAATGATCTAAGGAAAGCCAGCCAAAGGCCCCACAGATGGCCCAAAGATGAACCCTGTGTGCAGAACCAGCCAGGGGTCTCAGGTGTCCACAGCAGCACTCGGATATGTTCTTCAGGAGGCAAACTTCCAGGGACCCCTGGGGGTTTGGACAGCGCCCACCTGCAGTCCAAGGAAGAGGAGTGAAGGACCCGGGAGACCTGCTGGGCTGGACTGAGAGCTGGGAGGGCTGCGAGGAGGAAACAGCCCTGAGGGAAACAAAGACCCTGGAAACAGGGAAGAGGAGAGCTAAGGGGCAACTGGGAGGGAGGGCAGGCAGGCACGCAGGCAGGAAGCAAATGGGCTGCTTAATTCCAGACTCCGCCAGTCAGTAACTTCCTGTGCACCTTTAAACAGGTCGCTTAAGACTCAGTTTCCAGCCTTGCTGTTTTGTAACCCTGAATCACAGTCCCGTCCCACGCCGCCTGCCCCCCCTCCCCCCCCCCCACTGTAGAGCGAGGCCCTCCGACCCACGTAAGGGACCCTCTCCCGACTGGCACAACCTAACCCAGTCCTGCTCCTCGGATTCCGCCAGCTCCACCCACACTATGTGCCCTGGGATTTGGGCCCACAATGTCTGTCTCTCCTTTATTCAGTTATTTTTTGAAGACTGAACCCAACACTTTTGCACGGAGCTGCATCCCCAGACCTTTTTTTTATTATTTATTTATTTTATTTGGAGACAAGGTGTCTCTCAGTTACCCAGGTGAGATCCTCCTGCCCCAGCCTTCCACAGATGTGCGCCACCACGCCCAGCTTTAGCATCACATTTAATGCAAGCCCACTGCAATATGTGCTTACACCCTAACAAGCCCTGTGATGCACACAGGACCCGCTGAGGTCGCACAGCTAACTTCATACAGATTAGAAAAAGCTTAGAGGCAGCCCTGTGCTAGGTGCAAACTGAGGAATGCTCTTCATTCCGGCCAGTCTGCTAGTGCAGTGCAGAGCCTGAACAACTGTGCCGCAATCTTGGGAATACAGAGTTGAATAAGACACACATGGTATCTTAGGAGGCCTGTTAAGAAGACACACAGGTTGACATGCTGTGTAATGTGATGAGGGCCCCGGTATTGGTAGCAGGAAAAGAGCATGCGGCCCAGGCAGAGGCCTCAGAGGGCCCACAGTTCAGCTACACTTGAAGCCGAAGTTCAGGTGCCTCTGCACTCACCATGTAACTTCTGGTTCGCGATGATGAGTAGCAAACATTGTAAGTTGAGATGTGTTTAACGCACTGAGCCCGCTGAGTGGCAGTGTAGTTTGGCTTCCCCCACCTCAGATGCGCGCTCCCAGCCGGCAGTCAGGAAAAGCCAGCCCACCAGCCGGTGGGGTCCTTGGTGGCCACGGGATCATGCCCACCAGCCGGTGGGGTCCTTGGTGGCCACGGGATCATGAGCTCCCTGGCACACACCACGCGGGGAAAGAGCACCAACCTGCATCCAGCTAAGCCAGGGGAGATCAGAGCTCACAGGTCGGATTCGGGCTGAGCACCCGCCTACCAGGCACACGGCCCCGCGCTGCCCACAACAAACCAGAGCGAGGTCACTTTGCACTCACGCGCGTTGCTTTTGCGCCAACCTAAAACCAAAACCATCGCTCACCCCCAGAGATCACCATTGTAAGGAGGAGGCCAGCAGAGGCGATGGGAGCGGTGGCACCTGTTACATTCTGTCGTCAATGAAAAACTTTATTCCCAAGATCACGAAGCGCGTCACAGGCGAGGGAAGGCAGAGAGTGACGGGAGCAAGAGCGAGCATGCGAGCAAGACTGAGCATGCGCACGCCCAGGAGGGGGCGGGGCTTGGAGAGCAGGGGCGAGGCCCGGCTCCTCTGCAGCGTGCCCCTCACCCGCCAGCACCCTCACAGCCCCTGCCCATCGTACTGGCCACTGCGTGCTCAGGGCCCTGTCCCCTTGCATCCCCACAGTGCAGGAGTTTACTGTGACCCTCACGGGGCCTGCCAGGGGTATAACATCCCAACTTTTCCCTCTGGGCGTCCCCTATGGCGACCCCTGGATGGCAGCTTCCCAGCGGCTCGGCACACCCGCGCCTTGTGGGCCCAGACTCATTAAATCACGGCCAGTGATGTGCCCGTGAAGGGGACTGGAAAGTTCCGAGCTGGCACATCTTTGGGCGGATGGGGTAGTACTGGGAGGATTGAACCCAGGGCCTTCGCTTTGAGTTCACCCCTGGCCACTTTTTTGTTTTTAATTTTGAGACAGGGTTTTTACCAAGTCACTAAATTGTCCTGACTGGATTCTACCTTGACATCCTCCTGCCTCAGCCTCCCAGAGTGCTAGGACTTACAGGTATGTGCCACCATTCCCAGACCAGTGAACCTTTGGTAAAAGAGTGATTGATTACCACTGTACAATGGAAATACAATGTATGCCATGCCTGAAATTTAAAATTTTCCAGCATCCATATTGAAAAAGTGAAACAAACAAGTGAAATTAATTTTAACAATACATTTTCTTTAATCTATCCAAAATGCCGTCGTCTTAACAGCTTGCGTTCTGTTTTTTCCCATACTGTCTTTGAAACCCTGTGTGTATTATGCCACATCTCAGTTTGGAAATACCTGACTCATTATTAGAGTTTGTAAAACCTGGAGATTGTAAGATAGATTCACAGACTGAAATTGGCCCAAGAATTCTTAAACATTTTCTAATAATTGAATCAGGTACCTGTCTTTAATTTTGAATGAATTAAAATTAATTTTTTTCTTTTCTTTTTTTTAACCCCATTCTATTAAATAAAGCCTAGTTGTGGTGGCTCGCTTTTAGGAGGCTGAGGTAGGAGGATCACTGTATGTGCAAAGCCAGCTTGAACTCTACATAGTGAAACCCTGTCTTAAAAACTAATTATGTTTGATAGGATTACTGAGGTTAAAAAAATAATAATAATAATAATTATGGCCCAGGATATAGCTCAGTGGTATAAGTGCCTGCCAGGCAAGTGAGGGGTCGTGAGTCCAATCCCCAGTACCAAAACACAGCCTAGAGTTTCATTCCTCACTCAGCCATGGTACCCCTACCAGAAGAGCTCAGTATACCTAAGTGGCTGGTAGTCACTCAGACAGTACAGACCTTGTCATGTTTCAAGGTGACCCCTGAAACCCCGGCTCCTGGCCTCAGAGCTGTGATGGTTGGGCTCCTTGCCCCACCCCTCCACCCCCCTACCCGGGGCTGTGGGACCCCTGCTTCTTTCTCCTATACCTAGTATGGAGAATCCCCAGCCAGCTCTTGCCCCAGGACTCCAAAGAGTCTGCTTGACCCTCAGCCACCCAGAAGCTACTTGAGGCCTGCACATAAGGCCTGAGGCCTTGTGGGGGGCTCTTACTCATAGCCCACATACACACACACAGCGCTGGACAAGCAGCTCCTGAGGTCAGGAATTCTCTGTCCCTCGGTCAGAAGTCTGCAGTTTTGTTATTTTCTCCCTGTGCAGCTAGGTAGGTTAAAAATAACTCTGCCTGCAAAGAAAGAGGATTCATCCCCTGCAAACTGCTGACAGCACCCACAGGTTTCCCAGCCTCCCCTGCCCAGCACCTGCTGCTGGGAGCTGCCCTTGGGAGAACACTCAGCCAGCCCCCAAGGGGGCTGTAACAGCAGAGGGAGGTGGGTAAGAAGAGGCTGTCCCCAGGGTAAAGTCAGGAACGATATATAGAGTTCAATTCAGTGCTATGTATCTGTGGTCCCAGTTACTGGGGAGGCTGAGGCAGGAGGATCACTTGAACCCAGGTGTTTAAAACCAGCTTGAGCCACCTAGCAAGATGGGTGTCTCAAAAAGGACAGTTCTAGCTTTCCCGGCTGCCCTGGGCTCCCACCCTGGTCCAGCGTGGCAGGCTGATGGGCTCCTCTGCCTCAGGTGCAGGGGGCACCTCAAGGGGCTCAGGCAGGGAGGAGCCATGTCCTCCCTGGCTGGCCTGCATGTGTGTGGTGAATGCTAAATATGCTGTGCTATTAAAAATGCAGGAGATGAGCCTGCTGCCCTAGAAGGAAAATGAGCCAAAGCCAAAGCAGAATCAGCAGCCCACGCTCCCCCTGCTTACCCTGAGGCATGGAGGGTGGCCGGCTGGTCCTGGGCTTAGAGATGCCAGGCGAGTCTACTACCCCCTCTACCACCGCCAGGGACAGCAGCCGGGGAGTCCATGGCCTCTGGAAGTCTTCCCAGTGCTTTACGGGAAGGAAATGAGAACCGCAAGGACTGGCAGATGTCTTAGAGAGAGACTGGCAGCTTATCTCCTCCTGCTTGGTGCTGGCTTGACCAAAGACAGGACCCATGCTGGGCCTGGCACCCTGAAAAGCCACAGACCCCACCACACGAGCCATGCTGGATCCCCCAGCAAGACTCCTGCAGCTCACCCTGGCCCCCCATCCCGAGGCCTCCTCTGCAGACCCCAGCATGGCCCAGCTGTGTGCTGTGGACATAACCTTCCAGATGGAACCTAAACTTCCCTGCTGGGGCAGACGTGGCGTGGGCAGGAACAAGTGAGCTTGGCTGGGGACCCTGGCATCTGAAACTTAAGCTTGGAGTACTGCAGGCAGGTCACCGCTGCGAGGACAATGGGCAGCTCCCAGAGTGCAGCAGAGACCCTGGGGCTCAGGAGACTGAGGCCGGGGCTGGGAAAGCAGGGATGCCCGACACAGGGAGCATGCGCCTGTGTGGGGACTATGATCTTTCATGCTTTTACAACACGTTATGATTTTCAGACATTTGCACAGCCCCGGCCATATGGGCGCCCCAAGTCTACTCTAAGATGAAGTAAGAAAGCAGAGCCCCGAGAGATGAAGTGACCCCCAGGTTTCAAGCACAGCCAGACAGCAGCAGGGCTGGGTGCTGATCCCTTGTCTCTGGCTTCCAGGGCTGTGACTCAGCACTGATCTGACAGAGACCCCAGGCCAAGCCTGCCTTTCAAGCAACCAAGGGACCTGGAGCTGCTGTCCCTCCCGCTGGTCAGCTGTTGGGTGGGGGAGAGGCGGTTAAACATTGTTCTCTGTGAGTGCAGGGCAAATGCCAAGTGGGCTGGCTGTGACCTTGCCTCTTACCTTCGTCATGCTTTGTCGCTTCTGCCAGGAAGAGGGCCAGCTGCAGGCTCATCCTCCCCCAAAGCCTTCCTCTTCCCAAGCGTTGGTGCAGAGCCAGGGCAGGTTCTATTGTGTTAGCATGATGTCACCTTTGCTGAGAACATAAATTCATTCATCAAACGTTGATGGAGTCCTTTCCCAGTGCCAGACAATGCATGTGCTGCCAGGGTCACTCCAGAGTGACACGGACACTAGGACAGGGCTCCTGTCCTCAGGTGGCTAATGACCTAGTGGGTGCACACAGCGCAGAAGTGAACCCCTGTCACTGGATGGCAGAGCTCCTGGAAAGGACAGCAGGGAAGACAGATGGGGATGTCCAAGGGAGGCACCAGGCCAGGTGGAAACCAAAGGGGCCCAGCAGAGCTGCAGGCCAGGCAGCAGGGGATGGGGTAGGCCAGCCTCACGGCTTCGTGCATGGGTGGCTGAGCGCTGCAGGGCTAGGACAGAGTGGGATTTTTGTGCTGTGCGGCACCGTGCCACCCATGTGGGGAAGCATTCACCAAGGCTCAGGAAGGTGGTGCCCAGACCTTCGAGAACAGCACAGCAGGGGGCCTTTTCCTCAGCGGATTGAGCAGTAGACTTGAACACACTCAGGAGGCTGAGGCAGGGGGATTGCTGTGAGTTCAAGGCCAGCCTAGAGCCACATTACGAGACCCTATCTCAACAAAACAAAAACGTAAACTTCAGTCAGACAGACTTTTGGGTGATTGAAAACTCAGGGACTAGCCAAGCTGGGTGGTGATGTGGTTCACAGAATTTTTAAAAAATACATAGTCTGTGACAGTATTTCCTGAGTCTGCCATGAGTCAGTGGTAGAGACCAAACCCCCAAAGGTTTCTAAACAGTGTGCTTTGTTTTCCGGATAGAGGTGATCGCGCTGCAGTGCTGCCTGCCGGGGTTTGGATTCCAACACTAAGAAGGGAAAAATAGAGCAAGGGACCCCAGAGAGAGGGAAAGTGCTCCCCAGGGCTGCTCTTCTGAAGGAAACAGCAGCAGCTGGGGTACTGACGGCACCAGAGGCACTTGGCCAATTCCTCCCTCCCTGGTGTGCCCAGCACCACTTCTTGATAGCTCACGGCTGGGTTGGAACCACCCCCACCCCTGGCCTAGGAAGCCCAGTATTTTCTCTGAATACTGGGCCCAGGGGCTGCCCTGCAGACAGGGCTGCCTGTGACCGAATCCATGGGAGCAGTGACCCCTGGTGGCTGCAGCGGGGAGCGCGCCCAGTTGTCCCTCCCTCCCTATTCGGCTTGCTGATGGCTTCCTCCCACACACCTGCCCTCCCTGGCTGTGAAACCATCTCTGCTCTGATGTCCCTTAAAACTGTGTAGCTTGTTGTTTTCAGTCGTGGAGAAAAGCATCGTGCTGCTGGGGTTACGTCTGCCTGGGGATGTCATTTGAGCTTTCTTGTATCCCGGCTGGGGCCACACTACTGCAGGCACAGCTGGTCACACAGCAGCCTGTTGAGCATTATATGACCTCCCCCATGCGGACCCCACTGCCCTTCCTCACCTTTCCGTCTTCACTGGCCAGCTTCTCTGAGGTTCTCCAGGAATGGGGGGACAGTGAGCGACCCTCACTCTCCTGGTGCCTTTGGACACCACCTTCTGAGCTCTGGGCCCTGGGAAGCCTTGTGCAGCTCAGGAAAGACTCACTAGCCGAGAGGCTGGGCTCGGGCCTTCTGTGCCCGCGCCAGGCAGCAGAGGCCCCCGTGGGCTGCAGGGCTGAGGGACGGCAGGCTGAGGTGGGGGCCGGGGTTCCCACTCACAGTTCTTGCAGGATGCGGTCTGGTGTGGGCTGTCGGCCCTCGCCCAGGCTTGGCAGGATCTGGGCATGAGCAGCAGCTGAGATGGTAAAGCCAGGCTGAAGAGTCCTAGAAAGGGATCAGCGAGCCAGGAAAGACTTCCTCTTGTGCTGTTTCTTCTCGGTGACCCTAGCAGTGACCCTGATCTGGGGGTGGGTATGGAAGCCACCTGTGCCTGCCCACCTGCTGCCACCACCCCCTTTCAGCTTGTCTGCCCCTCCCAGGGGTCCCTGTTGTGGGGCATGAAAACACAAAGTGCACAGACGGCCTCTGATGGTGACTGTGACTTGCACCCCAGTCGTATACCCCCAGAAGCATTAGGGCCACTGGGGAGAGTGGACAGTGTGGTCTTCTCTCCTTCTTTGGTTTGTTACAGTTATTGCATTTATTATTTCATTTATTTTTTGTATATAATTATCTTCATTTTACTGATAGGGAAACTGAGGCACAGTGCTGTGAAAGCCTGGAATGAGTAAGGCAGAACACTCCACATGGGTATAGACTGTGTGTCCTGTGTGGCTGCCCCATCTAATTTTTATCCTGAATTCTCTTGGAACCACTTCTGCACTGACTCTGACAAAGATCTGAAATCAACTGGGCTGGGGGGTGCAGATCTATTGGGGTTTGTGGTTTCAGAGGCCTCAGTCCGTGGTTGGCCGGCCCCCTTGCTGTGGTGGGAGGGTGGAAGGGACACGGCTGCCCCCATCCTGGCTGTCAGGAAGCAGAGAGATCAAGGAAGAGCCTGAGGGGGAGGGGAGGGCCCAGCCACAGATACTCCTGCCAAAGGTGTACCCTGTTTAGCCAACTGGACCCCAACTCCTAACGACTCATTCAGGTGAGCAGCAATACATGGGTTAACCTGCCATGAGACAAGTGCCACGTGGTCCCACCAGGTGCCATCTGTGAACAGCACTGCCCTGGGGAGTCAAGTCCTCAATATGCCAGTCTCCATTTTTAAACTCTTAACAGACAACTTCTACCATTCATCACCTTGTTCATCTATACACACAGGCGTGCGTGCACACGCGCGCACACACACAGCCCTAATTTGTCTCTAGGGGAAACCTCCCATCATTCTCTGAGTTAATCACCTGTGTCCCCAGCTGAGCAATGAGCCCAGGCTGTCACTGTGAAGAGACGGTGGCCCTCTTGGCCAGCAGCTGGCACCTGCTGAGCTGCCCCTGGTCCTCTCTGGGTTGGACTAAAAGACCATGCCAACCAATCTTTCTTTCTTCCTTTCTCTTTCTTCTTTCTTTCTTGCTTTATTTCTCTTATTTCGGCTCCTGTGCCAGGACCACTGAGCCCGAGGAACTGTGCAGTCTGAGTCTCCCCAGTTTACTGAGGATGTGTTGCACAGACCGAAACCAAAGCTGCACAAAGGTGCCGAGCGATTGTACGCTGCCCCTCGTCACCACCAGGCCTGATGCTCAGCCCTAGACTGATACTAGACCAGCCTGGTAGATTCTCTTATTTATATCCATTTTTTTGTTTGCTAAAGATGTTTACAAACTGTCTTTCTGAAAATTTTCACAGTATTTTCACAGATAGGAAGAAAAAAAAAAAAAACATTTCTCATCCATCAGGATTTCTGTGGTGCCCACTATATCTATCATCCCAGGGTGGAACTCTGGGACTGTTGTTGTCACTGATTCTTAGCAATTGCCTGGCAACCAGTCTTCCAGAAGGTTCCAAGTACTTCTTCAACTTAAAGAATTTAGATGAGACATAAATAATTTCCTAAGCGCAGCCCCTCAAAAATGTATCTAAGAAACCGAAATTGAATTGCTTCTCCAAGAGCGTTTAAAGGAAGATAAGTTCCTTTTAATTTGGGGGTGATCTCATGCTGTCACCGTGTAGAAGGCAAGAGGCTGGGTGAGAGGCCAGGCCAGGAGCACAGGCACAGGGGCCTTTGTGGAAGGAAGCCGCGAGACAGCCAAGAAGTCTCAGCAGACGCATCCCCACAGCACAGATGCCATATGTCCTCACATCCTGCCTGTCAAATCCATCTTTACCCAGCTCTGGTAAGTGAGGAAGGCTGGCAGTCATTTCTGCAAACCTAGAGACTTTCTGATCCGTGCTTGTAAGGCGTATCTGTGGATGATGGCGGAGTAAATCACAATCCCCAGGAAAGCGTAGCTGGCACGAGGGCAGCTGGCCCTGCAGCACGTTGGTGGCTCTCGCAATGACACCGTCATGATTCTCCACCTCTGCTCTTTTGCAGACATCACTGGGCAGGGAGGAGAATCTGCTTGATGCCAAGAGAACCATTTTTCTTACAGCCAGAGGATCTGCCTTGGTCTAGAAAGATAAATTCAGACAGGCCAGGCACACAGGAAGAAGACTTGGGCAGCCAAAGCAGCACAAAAGAAACAGCAGGTAGACACCGCCCCCTGGTGCCAGAGGGTGATGGAGATGGTGAGGAGGGAGGACCCTTCCGGGACCAGAGAGAGGCGGAGAGATAAGTACTCCCAACGCATGAGCCCCGGGGCCAAGCCGCAGCCCTGGGCTCCCCAAAGAGTCCCTGCCAGCCAAGCGAGCAGCAGGGGCAGAGTGGGGGCTCCTCTTCCCCTTTGTCTGCTCTCCTTCCTTTTTTTTTTTTTTTTTTAATCTTGAGACAGTCTCCCTGTGTAGTCCAGGTTGGCCTTGAACTCTGATCCTCCTGTCTCAGCCTCCTGAGTGCTGGGATTACAGCTGTGTGCCACCATGCCCAGCTCACCTTCCCTTCCCTTTTTAAACACTGCACCTCAAAGAAAGGACATAGTAAGCTGATAAAGGCAGCAAATTGTAAGGCTTGGAGAAGTGCTTACAGGTATCCCTTAAGTCTGATGGGGACCAAGCAGGGGGAGCCGTGCTATCCTTGCAAGTAATTGCCAGGCTCACTTAGCACCTCCACAAACAGAATAACAGCGCTTAGTCACTCTTGAGTATCACCAGCAAAGCCCCCTCTGGCCCCCTGGCAGACCAAGTCACAGTGGGATGCAGGAAAGCCGCAGGCAGAAGTGCTGGTTTCTTTCCAAAGGGAACAAACTAGCCTGTCATTCAGGGTCCACTGCCTTGACCTGCCTCGGGCCAGGCCCTTTCCTGACTGGGGAAGGTGGTGGCAGGGGATGGAGGGGATGAGTGAGGTGGGCCATGGTCCTTACATCGCCCAATCCCTGTCCTCAGAAGACGCCAGTCTCTGAGACTGGATTTCCGCATCGCATGGCAGCACTTGGTGGTCATTTCCTCCTGTGTTCATCAGCCTGCAGTCTCGGGCTGCAGCCCGTGGTGTGAAGGAAGGAGACTGGACAGATGATGCTTACCGGGCTGGAACTGATCTGGGGGATGGTCCCTGTTTCCTCTAGGAATGTTTGATTTTCCCCACTAGCTTGGAGCTGCCTCTTATCTCTTCCCTCCACTTCTGAGTCCAGGCCATGGGCCTGGTTGCCCCAGAGGAGACCCAGAGCATTAGGGGTGAAAAGGCGCACCCGCAAAGCAGTGTCGGGGGACAGTACCTCCCCTACTGGGACAGTGGACTCCGTTTCTCCAGTGGGTGACCAACCCCCGTGGAGTTCCTACCCCAAAGCACTCAGGCTCTGCCCTCTTCTCCCCGCCAAGGCACAGCTGCTGACCTGGCATCAGGAGCAGTTTCTATCCACCTGGCTCCTCGACACTTTGCTTCTAAGGTCTCCAGCACCCTTAGGCACAGTCTTGAGCCCATATTTCCCGGCCAATTCCGGGTCTTCAGTCCCATAGGACCGCACCCCAGCTGGCCTTCCCTGATCCTACAGCCTGCCTGTGGGCCTGGAGCTCTAGGAGCCTTGGCAGTATAGAAAATGGAATGGGCCATGCTCATTATGTAGTGGACAGAATCACAAATCAGTAGATCAGTCACAGAGCTAAGCTTGCCTGGCCGGAGCCCTGCCACGTACAGATAGGGAAAAGTGTCTCCCAAGGGATGGGTCAGCTGATCCAGACATCCAGGCCTCAAGCACCTGTGCTCGTGTGGCAGCCTGGCGAGATGTTTGGAGCTGGACGCTGACTCAGGAGGACAAACAGGCTGTACTACGAGCATATAAAGAGCAATTTATACAGCACCCTGGTCACTGTCCCAGGCAGACATCCTTCCCCAACTGCTGAGGTCACGGGGACCCAGCATACGCTCAGGACACATTCCACAGACTTGTGTGTTCTTGTCCCTCTTAGCCACGAGAGCCAAGCCTGAAACTTTCCTTCCAGAGAAGGCTTCTCACCTGGCGAGTACCCACATGTTCACACCCACACTTGAAGCTGGACTGTTTTTTTTTTTTTTTCTTAAAAAGAGATTAAGATCCACAGATTAGAACGAGGGTGAAAAATTAAATCAACAAAGGCTTTTGGAGAGGGATTTTAAATAGACATATGTAAATATACATTGTTTTAAGTCAGAGTCACCAAGGTATACTTTAGGTGGTCTGAGTTTTGTAGCTTGTGGGGCTTTTAGTTAGTACACTATTAAATCAAACTCAAGGCAGGTGTTTTGCCACCAAACTGTATCCCTGGCCCCACACAACCATTTTTAATACACAACTCAGTGTTAAGTACATCCGCATTGTTGTGCAACCAGTCTCCAAATTTTTTTTGTCTTTTTGAGACAGGGTCTCACTATGCAGTTCGGGCTGGCCTTGAGCTCACTTTGTTGCCCAGGCTGGTCTCAAACTCACAATGATCCTCCTGTCTCAGCCTCCCGACTGCTGGAATTACAAGCATGCACTACCACTCCTGGCTAGTCTCCGAAATTCTTTTCATCTTGCAAAACTGAGACTTTGTGTCCATTTCCCTTCCCTTCCACCTTGGCCACCACTGTCCCACTTTCTGTCTCTATGAATTTGACTTCTCAGCACCTCACACTCGTATTAATGGAATCAGATCTTTCTTGGCTTATGTTTTTGTTTTTCCTCACTGGCGTGTTTCACTTAGTGCACTGTCCTCCACTTTTCACCCATCTGTCAGTTTCCTTCCTTCTCAGTTGTATCCCATTTTGTCTATTTATCCTGATGATGGACATTTGGGTTGCCTCAACACTCTGGCTACTGCAAATAATGCTGCTGTGAACAGTGTCAACTATTAGCTGTGCAAGTATCTCTTGAAGACTCTAATCTCTGTAACTTGCACTTTAAAAAATTGAGTTAAGGAATGAATCCTAGTCCATCCTTGCGTCCTTTATCATTTGGGGAAAAAAATCAGAATGCAGCACTGTGTTTGTCTGTTTTCTGCTGCTATCCCAGAATACCACAATCTGGGTGATTTATAAATAAAGGAAATTTATTTTCCACAGTCTGGAGGCTGGAAAGTCCAGGATCGGGTGCCAGCACCTGGTAAAGGCTTCTTACTGTGTCACATGGCACAGTGTGGACAGGAAAGGTACAAGCTCAGATCTCTCTTCCTCTTGATACAAATCCCATCTTGGGGGCTTCTCCCTTGTGGGCTCATCTAACCCTAAATACCTCTCTAAGAACCTGTCTCCAAATACCAACAACATATGAACTGGGAAATTAAGTTTGCAAGATAGGAACTTCCGGACACACTCAAGGGAGCACAGTCAAGCATCATTCCACCATCGCAAGCACTGATTGCATCAGGGAGCATTGCAAACTTCTACGCATGCTTGCTCTTCAAGAGCTTCCGGTGGTGACTTTTAACAAGCCCTGCTTAGAGAATGACCACAAAATAAACAGTAGTGACAGGTCAGCTCTGCCTTCGTGACTGATCAAGGGCAGAACTTGCAATGACCTTGTGGATTGCTAAAAACTACCATCCCATTTCCTATCACAGGACCCCTTCCTCAGGCCAAGAAGGGACTCAGCCCATAGGGAAGGACTGTCATATACAGCCACGGTCTGTCCCTCTACTTTGGGCCCTTCTCACTGGCAAAAATCTGCAAGTTATACCCGTAATCATGTTTCAAAGTCAGAAGAGGGGCAGAGGCTGAGGAGCTGCTAAAATAATTTCATGAGCAAGTTGATCAAAGAAATGATCTGTGAGCACATCTTAGAAAAGGAGAGCTACCCAGCCCTGTGGACAGATGGATTCTCCCCCTGCCCCAAACAGCGTCTCTTTTCATGCCCTTTCATTGTCTGCAGGCATGTAAAATCTATATTCTCCATCATCTGGCATTCAAATACCTAAATCGGCTTCCCTCTCAGCTCGAAGATGATTGGGGAGCTGAAGTGTTAGCATTCTACCCTCCTGCTAGGAGGAAAGGGAATCTGGTTCAGGGACCAAAGCAGAACTGATTCATCTCATCTTTTAAGAACCCTGAGACAGAGTACCCCCAGACACAAGGTCCCCCAGCATTAAAGAGCCGCAGAAATCAAATGCACATCCATCACAGACTAGTGGGGAAGTGGGGCGAAGGTGACAGATGCTGACGAGTGAATGCACACCTTTGTGCTTCTGCCTTCTTAAAATTCATCCCCTCACCTGCCAGCCTGGAGAATTGCCTATTTACATAACTAGCTGCCTAAAATGGAATGTGGGATAATGGTGCATGGCGGCTCCCTCCGTGGGAGCCCTGTCCCCAGGATCTGAGTGCAGCCCAGAAGCCCTCCGACAGCACAAAGTGCACTGCACTGGCCCGAAGCCATGCCTGCGTGTGATGTCATCTGTCAGCCCTCTGGGGACTCAAGAGCAGGGGGCAGGGGCACGCTATCAGTCAAGGACAGACAGTGTCTCTTCCAGGGGGCTTCACGGCGGGAGCCTTGTTCTGCCCAAAGTGCTGGCTCAGAGGCAGCCCACACAGAAGGCCTGGGGGGGATCACATATCCAGGGGGACGGCCTTGCGCACGGGAGACTCTCTGTCCACTCTGATGCCGTTCCAGGTACCACGCCAGCCTCACACCCCCTGTTGGTCCTTTCCACAGCACAAATCTCTCCCATCAAAATCAGAATCATGCTACTCACTTATAGGGAGGGCATAAATAAGTGATAAGGAAGTGTTCTAGTAATGATAAGCGGGCATAGCTTCTCAGCAGACCAGATGTATCAAAGAAGGCAATTGTGTGTGTTTGTTCATTTATTTTTCAGCGTTCCTGTTCCTGTAGTCAGTTTAGAGAAAATCCCTAACCTAGTGAAGGCAGACGGCGCCAATGTCAAAATGAACTCTGCAACCACTACTGCGCTCACCTCCTCCTCCTCCAATTCTTCCTCCTCCGCCTCATCCATGGCCTCCGCCAGCTCCACCACACCTTTAATTAAGCCTGTCTTGATGTCCAAGTCAGTGCCACCTTCACCCGAGAAGATCTTAAATGGCAAAGGAATTCTATCAGCCACCATAGACAAGAAGCACCAGAATGGCACCAAAAACAGCAACAAGCCTTACCGGAGACTTTCAGGTATGTGTCGGTGTCATGGGAGTCTGGCTGATGCTAAGAGTAAAGTTGTAACTCCAATCTGTAACCAAGGAGTGGCATGTTCTTAGAATGAACTAGCTCTGTTTGGCTTTAAGAGGGATGTAGCGTTTACCTGCAAGCAGGACCTTCGCCCACAAGCACAGGGGAGAAGGGCATCCGCTGACAGGTGACTGTCCCCTGGCTCCCATGGATTCATCACTGCTGAGAAGGTGGGCAGGCCACAGTGCTGGCTCATGGTGGCTCGGGACACTGGGACAGCCCCATCAGCCACATGCCACACAGAAGGGAGACACAACCCCCATTCCTTGTCCTTTGGGTTTCTAAGTAGCTTTTGCAGTTGGGATACAACTGCCAGTTCCTTGTGATAAAGCTGGAATTTCCAACTGGGAAGGCACAGGTCAGTGCAGCAGGTGGGGAGTCTGGAGGTCTCTCCCGGGCCCGCACTAGCTGTCTGAACACTCCTGGCTACTCTTGGAGGTGACAGCGGCCCTGCTAGAGGCCCCAAGTGGGTGATGTTTGCATTGGATCCATTTTAGAACTAAACCTGGCAGCTGCTTCCTTCATGTGAGCAGAAAGAGCTATGGACTTCCCAGCTTCTCCACACATGCTGTAGGCGTAGCTAATGGTAGCCGGAAAAATCAAAATACAGCGAAAGCCACCCCCTGAGAGAGAAGCTGTCTTCCGCCATGAGCATTGCTTTTTCTGTTGTTTTTGTTTTTGTTTTTGTGAGCATGTTTTTTAAGCAACCAAGGAAGTATGAGTAATTGTTAGTTTCTATTTCATGTTCATCTATGTTTCTGGTTTTCCTAGCTTATACCTGTAACCCTTGAAAAAATGATGTCTTGAAAGTAGCTCGGGGCCAAAGCATTGACATGAGACGGGTGCTGTGCCCTGGACATCCCTCCTCTGTACCCCTCACCTTCTCTGAGCATTGTGGGCAGGGCCCCAACTCCTGGCTGTCTTCCCAAGAGGAAAGTGCAGTCTCACTCTGCAGACGTGGGTGGTACCATCCCTGAAGGGGAAAAAACAATAGGCCTGGACCCAGTGTCCAGAGGCTGCGGCTTCCTCATCGCAGCAGAAGCCCGGCCCTAGCTCCAGCCTGAGCCCCAGTCTAAAACTGTCTGGGGTTGGGGCGGGTGGTCGCTCCTTGCATTCTGTTGGTTGTCTTGTCTTGGTGGGTCTTCTGCTTGTTTCTTCCTTGCTGTCTCATTTGGCAACCAGCTCCTGCCCCCAGCCAGTAACCCGCTGTGCTCCAAGCCAACACAAAATGCATGTGGGGGCTAGCGGGGAACCCAGACCCAGGTACTCACCGCCTGCTGGGCACAGGCGTCCAACGAAACAGCAGCTTGCCTTTCTCAAAAAAAAAAAAAAAAAAAAAAAAAAAAAGGCGAAAACAGAAAAGAGGGCGGCATTTTGATAGCCTTGGGTGTAAGGACTGCTTCCAGTGGACATTGTCCTGCCTGTTGCCCACCCCAGGACACTTGCACTCAGCTTACTTGCAGGCAGTTTGCGCCTACATGGCCTACCTTGAGTTTGCAGCTGCTGAGCCCCCAGGACACCGAGCCTCTATAACCCCTCCCGCCAGGAGCCCCTGCCATGCTGTGACATCCCTGCTCTGTGGGAACAATAAAGCCACCCTAATGGGCCTTGAAAGACTGCCTGGTATCCTCAGATTTTCCAGGCTGGTGAGGGGTTTTTGCTCATCTCAGAGGGGAAAAGGAGCCGTATTGGACATAAAAAGAACAGGTATTTTAGAAGTGATCTCCATGCAGGCCATCAACAGGAGGGCAGGATCTGGTGAAGCCCAGATTCACCACCCAGCCACCTGCATCCGCAGGGACAGTGGCTCATTCCTGGGAGCACTGTGTTTCACGGTCAGGCCTGGGCAGAGCACAGCAGACTTTCCCTGGCCCTGCCTGGGACGGCACTGGCATGTTCCTTAGCCAGGTCTGAGAAGCTCTCCAACGGCTGTTAAACCTGAGAGGGAGGTCACACTGTCATGTCAAGGAGAAATTTGTCACTGAAGTGGCCATTCTAATCAGGGGGCCTCTTGAAACAGCTGGGAAAAAGGAACCCTTAGTTTCAGATGGCTGTCCCTGCAGCCACTGTGCCCAAAGTACTGAGGTGCAGGGGGCCCATTTCAACTGAGCCAGAATGTCACCAGCAGCACAGCACCGTTCCTTCTGGTACCTGCTCCCACCCTAACACCGAACCTGGTGCTGGACTTACAAACTCTGGGTTCAAGCGGGACCACTATTTTCCCCTGAGCAGTTCTTAAAGCAGTTTAGCAGCTGGTTGAAAAAGAAAAGATTGCCTGACAATGTCTCACTTGTTGGTGCAAATGTGCATTTTTTTTTAAATGTAGTCTTAATGCCAAATCCTACTTAGTCTCCTTTTTTCTTATATTTTTTGTTTGTTTCTTAAACCAGAGAGAGAATTTGACCCAAATAAACACTGTGGAGTGTTGGATCCCGAGACAAAGAAACCTTGCACAAGATCCCTCACCTGCAAGGTATTTCTCTTTCCATAAAAAATACTTCCTGCTCTCGCTGGGGCCTTTGTCAAGGTGTTTGCATGCCACTCTCTGCACACGGCAGGGTGTGGAACCTCGACATGACCTCCAGCTGTTCTTTGTAAGGGAAATGCTTTCTTCTGGTCCATGGTAGCAGAGTGCCTGCCTCAAGCTGGCTGGCTTTTTAAGGAGGGAAAAAAAAACCCTAGGCTTCCCCTGTTACTTGGGAGGCCAGACAGTAAATTGTATTTATAGGCACTCACAGGCGGTTCTGCAGCCTGCTACGTTTTAATGTATGCAGGAGCGGCGGTGGTGGCGGTGGCAGCGCCCTGAAAGGCAGCCCTGGAGGGGAAGATGCGATGCCACGCCCCTGATCCAGCCCACACGCGGGTGGCCTGGGGGACCCGGGCCACAGTGGCTGTGCACCCCTTAGCCCAGAGCCCATTTCCTCCCGAGCTGCTGGTGTTCCTGGGGACTGAGGCCGTGGCCCTCTCTGCCTGGTGGTTCTGTCTGTCTGGGCCAACGCCTCCTCCTCTCATCTGCACCTGGATTAACCCTCGTGTTCCCTCCTGGACTCTCACCAAAGAGGTTTTTGTGGGTTTGCGCTGAAGCTCAGGCACCTCAGGTGATTTTTTTTTTTTTTTTTTTTTTTTTTTTTTTTTTTTTTGGAGGAAGCTTGGCTTCTTCACAGCAGGATCCTAGGGCCTGGTTGCATTCATGTGGTCTCTGCCTCTTCCCAGCCACAGAACAGGAGCTGTTGCCTTGAAGTTGACTTTTCAAGCACCTCTAAATTCCTATGGTTGCTATTTCTGAAATGCAGGGCTGGGGAAGCAGGTTTATGTGCTGATCAAAGAGGCTGTGCTTCTCATCTGTCTTCTCCTTAGACACACTCGCTAAGCCATCGGAGGGCAGTCCCAGGCCGGAGAAAGCAATTTGACCTCCTCCTGGCAGAACACAAAGCCAAGTCCAGAGAAAAAGAAGTCAAAGAGCATCTCCTGACTTCCACAAGGGAAATATTTCCAAGCCAACCCGGGCCCGTGCAGGACTCACTGCCAGGATCTTCAGGGAGCTCGGGTCCAGAACCGAAAGTCACATCCCCTGCAAAACCCAGGCTGCCTAACTCTGTTATACCCAGGTAAGCCCTGCGTTGCTAACAGAAACCCTGAGACTTTATCTTGCTGGGTGTGGAGTGTGTGGTTTGCTCATGCATTAAGTGGGAAGCCTAAGAGTGCCACGACGCATGGCGCTTGTGAAGTTTAAAAGAGGTCGTGGGCGTGAGGGACGAGGCCTAGTGCCTGCCACATCGTGGAGTCCAGCAGACTTGCCGTCTGTCCTCATCCTTGTGCTTGTAACATCAGCTTTCGTTGCAGACCTGTTCTCAGCCAGTGAGCGTTGTTAGGGAGTAAGAGTGGGCTGGAAGTAAAAAGCCCGAAGGGTGACACAGCAGCCACCAGACAGCTTCCTAGCTGCCTGAGGATTCCTGGGGAAGCCGGGGTAGGCCAGTGTCAGTACACCCTGAGAGCACACTGGACCATGCCAGCCTGTCTGCCGCAGAATTGTGTGATTTCTCTTCCACGAGCATCCTATAATCAGGACAAAGGGAAGTTGGTATAGTTGAATTTGTGTATTCTTATGTTTCTCTTCATGCCAAAAAAAAAAAAAACTACCTTTCTGGGCCACCTGTTTGGGGTTTTAATTGGTTGTCCCACCCAGAAAAGACAGGACAGGAAACTGTATTAAAACCCACTTGAATTGAGAACAATTAAAATCTATGCGTGTTTTTTGATGGGCAGTGGATCCCTTTCCAGATAACAAGATGGGGCCCATCAAGTACTTAACTCTGTAAGCAAAGTTCTAAGTGAGGTGCTTTCAGGCAGGGTAGAAAGAGAAATGACACCAGACCCTGGTTTTCTTTCTTTCTTTTTTTTTTTTTTTAATTTTTTTGTCTTTTTCGTTTTTATCGGTACCAGGGATTGAACTCATAACTGCACACTTGCAAGGCAGGTGCTTATGCCGCTGAGCTAAATCCCCAGCCCCAGACCCTGATTTTCAAAAATCTAGAGTTTGAAGGACTGGGGATTTAGCTCAGTGGCATAAGCACCTGCCTTGCAAGTGCACAGCCATAAGTTTGATCCTTGGTACCAATAAAAAAAAAAAAATCTAGAGTTTGAGATAAGGTACAAGTGTCCCGTGTTTTGCACAATTAATGCTCCATGGCAACTACAGGCACCGTGTTACCTGACGACTTTCCTATGCATACACAGTTCTAATTGTTCAGTCAATACAGAGACTCTGAGAGGATATCCTTGATGAAGAAGAACAGGAGGTTGATCCTTAAAGTGAAAATTAATATTTTTGGCAGCTGTTCCTGGCCCGCCAGCTTCCCGCCATCCTGCACTTTGTACTTCGGCACAAGCCTGAGCAGGTCTGACAGCACAGTCCCTCGGTGGTGTCAGCAGGGCCCATAATCATGTAGGGGACGTGGCTGGGGCAGCAGCCACCTCTCCACTTCTCCATCTCCACCACCTTTGTGTCATGACTGACCCTCATTGGCCTCGCTGGGTGTCGGTTAAGGGTGCCACCCTTGCCTTAGGATTGGAGGGATCATTCTGTTACTCATTTCTGGGAACAGCTTCTTCCAGACCCCCAGTGGAGGCCTGAAATGCAGCAGGCACCAGGCTCTGTAGACACTGTTTTTCCTATCCATACATCCTGGAGATTAAATATATACATCAGGCACCATAACTAGTAATAAAACTGAATAAAGTAATAAAATAGAACAATTATGCCAGGCATGGTGGCATATGCCTGTAATATTAGCACTCAGGAGGCTGAGGCAGGAGGCTGTAAGTTCAAAGCCAGCCTGGGCTACATAGCAAGTTCAAGATCAGCCTGAAGTACATAGTGAAACTGTCTCATAACCTCCCCCCAAATTTGAACAATTATAACAATATGCTGTAATAAAATTGCCACCATTGCTGCCCTTGTGCTCCAGGCCATGATTAAATAAAATAAGGGTTCTTTGAACACAAATGCTGCAATATTGTGATAGTTGATCTAGTAACCGAAACAGTTGCTAAGTGACTAATAGGGATATAACATATACAGTGTGGAAACACAAAAAAGGGATGACTCGTGCCCAAGTAGCACAGAGTAGGGTGGTACAAGATTTCATTACACTACTCAAAGTTACACTACTATGAGTTATAAATGTTTATTTTGGGATTTTCCATTTAGCATTCTTAGTCCTTGGCTGACCAGGAGTAACTGAAAGAGCAAAGTGAAACTGTGGATAAGGGGAACCTATGTGCAGTGACTTTTAGATTCCTCGTAGCTGTGGAACATTTTCGTTGGGACACAACCTTCCATGGGTCCAGAGTGAAAGCAGACTTGGCTGTACCTGAAACTCGCGTAGCCCTTCTCCTGCACACACGCACCCAGAGCTGTTGTCCCCTGAGCCCTTGGAGGGTCACACCCTCCCAGCTTTGCCAAAGACACCAGGAAACCTGGGTGAAAACCCTTCGTCACGAAACATTTTTCCATGGGTCTTTAGCTGGCAGCACCCCAACAGCGGTGCCCAGGTTAACGGAGAACTAAGTGAGCAGCTGTCCAAAGATAAAACAGGTGGTAGAGCCCTAAGTGTCTTTGTTCTGTTCCTTTTTGCACTTAATTTAGTTGGGACAAGACCCAGCGCGATCCGATGCCAAAGCATGGTCAGGATTTAGTACTATAATCATGTGAGATATAAAAAAATATGCATTTATTCCTATTAATGACACGTATTATAGTTCTTCCTAGGGGTGTGGCTCAGGCATTGAGCACTTGCCTAAGTGTGAGCAAAGCCCTGGGTTTGATCCCCAGCACCACACATCAAGAAATTATTTAATTATCTATAATTGGCAAAAAAGAAAGAAAACTTGTCACACGAGAATGGAATTCTCATGATCCTGTCCCAGTTCTGAATTTCCTCTGTAGCAACTGCTAACGTCTGTGAATTTATTTCTCACCTATCTTTTTGATAACACTGAAAATACGGAGTTCTCATATCCAGAACTGTAACCCATTCTTGTCAGAAATTGCTAAAAACGAACTTGGGTCTAGAATTAGAGAAGCACAGTTTAGATGACAAGGACTGGAACAGGATTTGAAAGGGAAATTTCACCTCTGTGTTTATTAGCTGGGCAGGAGGTGTAGTCTTGATGTCCAGACTCTTTCTCTTTTGTAAAATGGAGCCAGTAAGAACCAAGTACGTAACGTGCACTCCAGGACTGGTGGCAGGAGTCAGTGGCAGTATTTTCTAAGGAACAGCAGGGTGAGTGAACGGAGGCCTTCTCTCTACTTGTTTTTGTTTTTTTCTTTCTTGGTGAGCTGGTGATAAAACCCAGGCATTTCCCACTGAGCTACACCTTCAGCCCTGTTCATTTTTTGCTCCGAGACAGAGCCTTGCTAAGTTGCTCCAACTGCCTTTGAACCTGCCTCAGCCGCCCAAAGTAGCTGAAATTCGAAGCCTGGACCGCTGTGCCCAGTGCTACCTGACTTGTACACGCCTTCCTCCTGGGCCTCTCTCTCCACCCTGAGGGCCCCTGAAGCATCCTGAGTTCATTTTGGCTGCCACAGTAACACACCTGACATGGCGTATGCATAAAGAAGAGATGTGGCTCGGCTCACCATTCTGGCCACTGGACAGTCCACACAGCGTGGCACTGGCTCTGGCAAGGACCCTCAAGGCTGCATTACACATGGCAGAGAAACACAAAGGGAAGCTCACCAAGAAGGAGCGTGGTGCAAGCCAGGAAGCAGGAGGTGAGGGAGAAGAAAAGCTCATTCCTCTGTAACAGCCCACTGCCAGGAGACCAACCCTGCCTGGGAGACCAGCACTGCTGCCCTCTGAGATCAGTGATCTAACTGTCCTCCTTAGGCTCCACCTTTTAAAGGAACCATCACTGCGCTGAGCACCAGGCTTCCAGCGTGTGAGTGTTGGAACCACAGCTCAGACTGAATGCCCTGTTTCTTTGCCCCAGACTCTAAGGGGACACATTGCTTGCCCCACAGAGCCCAAGGACTGTGGACGATGGTGCCAGCCAAACTCCTCAGGACTCTGCTGGAGAGGGCGAGGCATGCAGAGGGTCCAGATGGACTCTGACACTGCAGGGTTGTAGCCCCAAGGGAAGGAAGGAGAGGCAGCCTGGGGAAGCCAGTGCTGCCACCATCTGGACTTGTTCCCTGTGTCACAGGTGCTCACACACCCGGTCTGAAGTATAAAATGGGGTGGTGTGGTGGCACACACCTGCAATTCTAGTACCCTAGGAGGCTGAGGTGCGAGGATCTGAAGTCCAAGCCCACCCCACACAATTTAGCCATTTAGCCAGGCCTTGTCTCCAAATAAAAAATTTTAAAATGGCTGGGGATGGAAAGGCCCCTGATACCACCAAAAAAAAAAAAAAAATGTATAAAATGACAAAAGCTAATGCCTCTTAGGCAGACAGAGTGATGTGGAGAGAGGCGGAGGTCCTAGATCCCTACAAAGGTAGGGATGAGTCTGGAGGAAAACTCAGTTCTCACCACGCTGCAGGCCTGTCTCTCCTGGCCATAGGTCTATGCCAGAGCTCTTCCTGCATCTGCACAAGAGCTGGCACAAAAAGCCTCATCGGCTTTGCCACAGTGCCGCTGTCCGGAAGGCAGATGGCACCTGCACTGTCCAAGGCACAGCATGCATGGCCGAGCCTGGCACCAGGAGACCTCAAGACCAGGTGCCTCCTCCCCTCCCCAAAGCACCTGATGCCTGGGCAGGGGGAGAGGGGCAGGACGGCGTCCCTGAGCGTCCCCACATGGGAACCCAACACTGCACAGTTTGTCTTTCAGCTGGACAGGCGGTGGCCAGGGCTCCTGCTCCCTCTCCACACCGCACAGCTCGGAGCTTGCCTCCCTTGCCCAGGACCCTTCTGCTCTCCTCCTGCCCTCTTCTGCCTGGCGCCTGGCACTGACTGTCCGGGGTTTCATCCGCTTTTCCCTTAATCAAACTTCATATCTTAATCAAAGTAATCCAGGCCCGTGGTTAAGAAATCAAACAGTGAAGGCCTTAAGGAAGCTGCTCCGGGGCAGCTGCTGCGGGATGGGCTCCTCTTGGCCGGCCAGGCTCCCATGGCCGGCCCCGCCCTCCTCCTCACGTGGTTCCTGCAGCTCCCCCATGGCTTCCTGTGAAGAGGTGTGAGGGGACCAATTTTCAGAACCCTGAAAGATGCACCTGAAGATATTTTTATTCTGACTTCACTCTTAATTGATGGCCTCTCTGAGATACACCTGGATTGAAAATCATGTCCCTGCCTTTCCAAGACATTTTTTCCATTGATTGCTAGCATTGAACTTTTTAATCAGAAAATCTAAAGCTATAATCATCATTTTGATTCCCTTTTTTCTTCTTCTTCTTACAGTATTGGATTGAACGCATTGGCCTTCACAGTGAGCTACATATTTGCAACTTTTTTTTTAAATTTTTGTCTTTTTGAAACAGGGTTTCATTCTGTAGTTCAGGTTGGCCTCAAACTCACAGCGATCCTGCTGCCTCAGCTTCCTGAGTCCTGGGATTACAGGTGTGCACTCCCACACCCAAAGATATTTTATATCTTGAGACAAGGTTTCACTAAGTTGTTACATTCACACTTTCGATTCTCCTGCCTCAGCCTCCCAGAGCCTGGGATCACAGGTGTGTACCACCCTGCCCGGCTTTTGAGTTCCATTTCATTGCACAGGATCAGTTTCATTCCTGAACCCGGGCTCTGCCGGGCCACAGGGATCACTGCTGATGGAGCGTCTTTTTCATTCGTGGGACTGGATCTTTAGCAGGTCCGTTCGCACCAGACGCAGCTGTCCTCCTCTGGGGTTGTGCTGGCTTGCATCTTGGATATTTCCCCCTACTCTTGTCTTTAACCTCTTTCCTAGTTGTCTTTTGGGCCTCTTCCTCTGATCTTTTAATTCCCTTCCTCTCTTCTCCAAACCTCCTTGTTCAACATTCTAAAAAGTGTTTTGTTTTTTTTTTAACTTTCAAAGTACAGGAGATAATAAATTCATGATACCTTTAAACATTTTTAGTATCTAGCTGACCTTATCTGATTGTCCCCTATGATACTGTACAAGACACTGGCGTTTCTTAGGGGTGCTGTCCTCCCTTTTGTTATCTTTAGACAGGTGCTCTACCAGGAGCCACACCCCCACCCCAGCCCAAGAAACCATCCTGGTATCTCTGAAGACAGGTTTTGAGTGTCTCTTCTTCCTCTGGGTTGACTCCACTGTGTGTCCCAGCCTTTGGTGTTTGGTGGCCCGTCTCATACCCCAGAAAGGCAGGAAGATCTCTGACCATTCCTACTTAGAAGGAAAGCTCCAGCAGGCTGCCTGCAAGTCTGTGTGTGAAACTGTCCATCGAAAGATGGTCTGGTTACCGGCCAGCCTCTGGTTTCTCCAGGACGAAGTGGCAAGGGCACTGTGGACACAGGTACCCATATGTAGCTGCTCTGTAGCACACCTGGTTTTCACTCCTGCCCTTGAAGAGCCCGGCGTCCCTCTAGCTCCCTTTGTTCTCTCCTTGGGAAGCTGATGGAGGCAGAAGCCAAGTCCTGGCAGTCTAGCTGGCAGAGTGAGGGGAGAGGGCCTGGTGTGCGGGTCCCCTGAACCTCGACTCAGGCATGATGTTTGTAGCCCTAGGTGCGTTCAGGTGCCTGCTTCTCAGAAATGCTCTAGTCGGTCAGCTCCTTTCTGTTAATTAACACTTCTCCAGCCACATTCTGTGTTCTAGAAATACGTTAAAATACCTTGCTTGCCCTCCTATCGGTTAGGGTACTTCTGGGGCTGTTAGCAGAAACCTGGGCTACCGTAAGCCTAAATAAGAAGGAAATTTCTCATCATATGTGACAAGAAGTCCCAAGAGGGGGGGCACACACCCCAAAGACACCCCCCTTCAGTCTCTTGGCTTCCTTCAAAGTTCTGTAGCAAGGTGGCTGTATCGATTCCTGGCACCTCCAGGTACAAGGTCCCCATGAGGTTGGACCACTTTTCCGTGTCTGTCTGTCTGTCTGTCTATGTCTCTCTCTCTGTCTCTCTCTGTCTCTCTCTCTCTCTCTCTCTCTGTCTCTCTCTCTCTCTCTCTCTCTGTAAAGTATACCTTGTGTATGAGGGCATCTTTGGGTTCCCAGTAAAACTGAGCTGGAGGTACCGAGGTTCCCATGTGCTTCGGACGCTGCACACACAGAGCCTCCCCACCGTCAGCCTCTTCTACCCCAGCCCCGTGTCTCTTTCCAAAAGCTGCCCCCCAGAAAACTATTCTTTTGTTTCTCATACACTTTTCTAAACCAGTCATTATTAGCCAAGATTACAGGGCTTCCTGTTAGTTTAGGGGTGTTGGGAAATCATGACCATAACCGTCACCATTTCTCTGCTGGTCTCTTTGGGTTTTGCCACCAATGTCTTTTTTTTATCCCTTTACTGTCCTTTTAGTAGGATTTGAGGAGAGAAAGAGGTAATGTGTGTGATTGCCCTGCCCATTTTGCAAGAAATTCTTTATACTTTCAAGTTCACTGCAGCATCATTCATGAAAGCCAACCTTGGAAGAAACCTAAGTGTCTGCTGATGAATGTGTGCATAAACATACTTTGGTATATATTACACTGTGGAATATTACCAGGCTGCTAAAAGGAAGGGAATCCTGCCATTGTCAGCATCATATATGCACCTCAAAGACATAGTGCCAAGTAAAAAGACAGAAAAGTGTATGTTTCCACTAAATGTGAACCCTAAAAAAATCAAATTCCTAGAGACAGAGGGTAGAAAGCGAGCTGCCAGGGGCAAAGGGATGGAGGGGGAATGCCGGGTAGCTTTCAGCTATAAGGTAAATACATTCTGCAGCCCTAACAGGCAGCACGGTAATAGTATATAGTGTGATTAAAAAATACTGTGAAACTTTAATTTTTATTCCAATAAAAAGACACATTGCCACTAATTCACCTCAGAATTCTCCCATTGGCTTCAAACACCCTTATCCCGTGGCTCTGGCCACTTTCTGAAGCAGTTCTGCAGGTCCTCTTTTGTGAGTGTCTTTATTTTAGTTAGGCTGTCCTGGCTGCCTTATGTCCCGAATCCATTTAAAACGTTTCCCTTTGGGGAAACCGAGGAAGAGCCGGAAGTCACAGGCTGCCAAACCCAGTGAATGAGGTGGGCGAGGACCCCATAGTACTTTTCCAAGCCTGCCTTTGCGTTGGCTGGCACTTGACAGCAGCATTGTCTGTATTCCTTATCACGACTCGTACAGACACAAAATCCCAGCACTCTGGGGGCTGAGACAGGAGGATCCTTACAAGTTTGAGGCCATCCTGGGCTATCAAGTGAGTTCAAAGCCAGCCCAAACTGCACAGCAAAACTCTGTCCCCCCACCAAAAAAAGACACTCACAAAAGAGGACATTAGAACTGCTTCTGTAAGTCACAAGAACCTTGGGATAAGTATGTTCAAAGAGAAGCGGGAAGTATTTTGCGGAAGATTGATGGCCATGTGTCTTACTGTAATAAAAATTCATTTAAACATTTGTCATATATTTTGATCACCCCTTGTATTTATTAATATTCTATTATGTACTTGAAACTGGGTGAGGAAGTAGATTAAGTATTCTTACTATGAAAAAGAAAGGTAACTATAGGAAGTGATGTTAACTAATTTGATTATAGTAATCATTTCATAAGATACATATATGTCAAATTGTAACATTGCATATGTGTAACTATGCATTACATAAAATATAATATATACCTCAAATCTGGAAAAATAAATTACACAAAAACACATGACTTGGACTGCAGATATAGCTCAGTGGCACAGTACCTGCCTGGTAAGTGTGAGGTCCTGAGTTCAATTCCTGATACCAAAAAAAAAAATGACTTAGTAACTTTCTTACCTATATGTGTGTTATTAACTGTCTCTTTTTTTGTTTGTTTTCTAACTTTTGTTATGGAAATATCTCCATGTGCAGAAAAGCAGAGAGCATAGCGCGATGAATACCCACCTACCTAGTTTTAAGTTGTTATACGAGTATTTTGGAATATACTGCTCTTTCTACATATTTTGAACTAAGCAGATACCATGGCATTTTACTTGCAGAGGCTTCCAAAGCTAATTCACTGCATATCCATGGTACCAATGTCACACTGACAAAATCCGGCTCCCTTTCATCCTGAAGGACAGGGTGGTCCTCTCATGGTGAGGAGAGCTTCCAGAAGGGCCAATGAGAACATTTGGAAACAAAATAAATGTTCATTGTTAGTGGTTACTTAACTATGATGTCTCCGTACTGTGCATCACTGGAGAATATTTTTTAAAAATACATGAAAGATTCCCACAACATCACTGGGTTGCTTTTTTCTTAAAGTATTCCTTAAAATAAGCAGGGCATGGTGGCACATGGCTGTAATCCCAGCACTCAGAGGCTGAGGCAAGAGGATCATCATGGCAAGTTCAAGACCACTTTGTAGCCTGAGCTACAAAGTAAGCTCGAGGCCAGCCTGAACTGCATAGCGAGACCCTGGCTCAAAAAGACCAAAAATAAATAAAGTATTCCCTAAAATAGCAGGTACATTGTGGCTCAGGTCTTAGTTTAAAATTCATGTGCATAATTGGACGTGGTGGTGCACACCGGTGATCTCAGCTACTCAGGAGTCTGACACAGGAGGAACACAAGCCAGAAGACAGCCACGTACACACACGGCACACATATGCACAGGAGATGGGAGGGACATAAATCAAAATGCTAATAGTACTTGATCCGGAGGGTGTCAGGGGTGCAGTGCTATTTTCTGTCTTTCTGTGTTTTGGGGTCATCTGAGTTGTCTTATGCCTGGTCGCCAGCTGTAATCAAGTAACTGTTTCCCTTTCCAGCCCAGGGGAACTGATACTGAGCGGGTGGGAGATGTGGCCTTTGAACGCCCCGCCCTTTAGCATCTGGAGTGAGTGGCGTTCTTGTTTTCCTAAGCCCAGGAAGGTGAGAGTCAATAATAGTCATCCCAGCTGAATTGTTATGACCCTCCCCATGGCCTTATTCTCCCTTGTCTTTGTGGCACAAATGTGTGTAACACACTTGTGCCACTGTAACCGCTTTTAATGTACAGCTCACTGTCATTAAGTGCCCCGCGGTACAGGGCGGTCCCAGCACCACCCACGTCCAGAACGATCTCGCTGCCTCCGCTGAGGCTCTGCACCATTAAATCCCAGCTCCCACCCCTCCAGCTCCTCATGACCACCGCTCTCTCGGGTGCACACGGGATCATGGAATATTCGTCTTTTGCACTTAACTCACTTAGCATGGTGCCTTCAAACTCCATCCCCAGCGCAGGGAGCCTCGGAATTGCCTTCGTTTTGGAGGCTTGAACACTATTCCGTCACATCTGTGCTCCATAATTTATCCTCGCATCTATGGAGACGCGTGGGTTATTTCCGGCGTGGTGGCTGCCTTCTAAGTGACTGTGCTTCTGGAATATGCTTTGCGCTCAGGTATTTGAAACCTGAAAACATTTCAAGACAACACAAAGTCCAGGGAGAAAATGAGAGAGAAAGGCACCAAGTCAAAAGTGCTCCCTAACATGATTGGAAAGGGCAACTTTCAAGACCCTCAGGTGTTTCCCCCCAAAATCTTTTCTTCCTCTTGGCAACTCTACCTAATCAATCATCAGATGAAAGTGAAAAAGCAGGAAAAATACTAACAACTATTCCTCTTCTAACTTTCCTACTAATGTGGGTGTATTTGTTTCCATTTTTGGCTTGCTTTGTTCTTTACTATTTAGAAATACATGGTGCTGCCCATTGGTGTGACATGGCTTTTTATAACTGTAGTCATAACTCAGATGAAATCTGTTAGATGATCTCAGTCTTAGGGGATTAAATCCATTCCTTCATTAAGAAAAATCTCTCCAACACCTACAATGAATTGACCATGCCAGGGAATTGATAAAAGTAGCTTGTTAAAAATTAAAATGAAACGTTCTCAGAACATACTACTAAACTAAGCAAAGGTTAGTATAAGAAACTATGGTGGTCAGTGTGTAATAGCCAGATCTTGGAAACAACTTTAATGCCCATCAACTGAAAAACAGATAAAAAAGGTGTCTTTTTTTACAGTGGAGTACTACTCAGTCATAAAGAAGGATAAACTGGAGACTTTTATAGGTAAATGGATGCAACTTGAGACCATGCTCATTAGTAAAATATACATGTGTAAACATTGTATTGTTTTATTAGTGTGAGAAGCTGAAAGAAACAACATTTGTGTATGTATATGCACGTAAAAAATAGTTAAAATAGTTTTACTACTGATTTATCTAAGTTCATTAAAGAGAAAGATTTGTGTTGGTATTGTTTGAACAACTAAATGCAGATGTCTTGTGCTCTGGGTGAATGATTTGGGAATGACAATGTGCAGTGTATGTACCATTGTCGCCCCCTGATTGACGTGTTTTGAAATTTTTAGTTTTCTTCTTCTTTTTTTTTAAAAAAGATTACATATTGTCATCTTAGAAATTTTTTCTTCTTTTTATTTATTCTTTTTCTCCTTGAAGTAAAATGGATTTGGGGGGGGGGATTAAAAACAAGAAACTACGGCAGAACAGCAGGGCATGGTTGGTGCATGCCTATAATCCCAGCATTTGGGAGCTGAGGCAGGAGGATCATTACAACTTTGAGACCAGCCTGTGCTCCAAAGGGAATTCAAGGCCAGCCTGAGTTGCATAGAGACCTTATTTCAAAAAGACAAAACAAGAAAAAGAAACCATGGCAGAAAGGGCCAGTGGCCTCTGATGATAACGAAACCTTTTTTCATGCCACGATGATCAGTTTCCTAACACTTAATTTAATTTAACACCCCATCATCACCAGTCACAGCTGATCACATGACCTCTCAGCCTTAACCGCTGCCCTCTTACCAAGTGGCCGCCTTCCTGGCCTCCCTGACCTAGTGGCTGGCTCCCCGGGGTGCTCTCTGAGTGGCATGACACTGGCTGGATCCTGTGTCTGCAGGAAAGTTGATTCTGCTCTGCTCCCCTCTTGCCCTTAGACCATCATCTGCAAACAGTATAAGCAGCAGCGCGTCCTCCAATCACAGCACCTACACTCCAGAGCCCGCTCTGCCCCCAGCTGGAAGTGACCTTTCCAGCCGGCTATCCAGTGATGAAGGGGAAATGGATGGAGCCGACGAGCCCGAGAAGTTAGACTGTCAGTTCTCCACGCACCACCCCAGACCTCTCGCGGTAAGGCCTCCTCCTGTCCCTTCACACCCTTTCCTTGCACTCTGCGGACACCGTGGAAAGGGCGCCAGGGTCGCCTAACCAAAGGCCTACCGTAAGTGTGGATGCCTGCGTCGGAAATTTTCTCGACATCAAGAAGGAAAGGGAAGGGCTTCCGGCTGGCAGTCTCCCTTGAAGCACCCGGGTGTCTGCTGTCCACCATGAAGTGAGACTGTTGAGAAAGGGTGTTTCCAGGAGCCACCCCTCCGACCTTGCCTGTCTAAACGTGGCGCCCTGGTGTCCAGGGTTAGCCGGCCCGCCTGCCCTGGAAACTGCATTAGCACTGTGTTGGGTGCGAGCCCTCCATGGGGCTCTTGGTTCTGTTGTTATTAGCATGAGCACACGGCAGAGAACTGAGAGAGAGTTGTGGAGGGCAGGAGGAAGTATTCTGTGTCAGCACGATTGCTTATTAACAAAACAGGTGCTCTCTTGCCCATTGCTTAGATAAGTCCACTTCGGAGGCTCAGAAGGTCATTGGATCTAAAGGGGGCCATCAAGGCATCAGCTGGAACTGGCTTACATTTGCTTTCTGGGCACTGAGGAAGGAAACACCCCATGCAACCATCACAGAGCCAAATGCAGGAGCCTCGAACAGGGAACCCCGTGTGGTTACTGGGGGGCGGCCTGAACACACCTCAGGGACTGCAGGGGAAATCATTCCTCTGACTCCCTCCCTCCCACTCCCAGTGTCTGGGGAAGGTGCTGCCCGTGGCTTACCCGCAGCCTGGGCCTTTGTCTCTTGGCCAGTACAAAAAGTGTCAGGGATAGTGTGCGACACCTTGGCTTGGCAGCAGTAGGAAACTCAGCTCATATGCACAAGTACCAAAGACATTTCCTGGTCTCACGCAGCAAGAAGTCTAGAGGTAGGAACTGCCAAGCTCACTTTGGTGTCTCTGCTGTGTCAGAGGGCTGAGGGACTGCCACCACGGCCACCTTTGACCCTCACACATGGACTCAGTGTGTCCATGGCAGCTCCAATATCATCGCCTCACTTACCAGCATTCCGTAAAGAATGGAAAGAGACAAACAGGGAAAGAGTCTTCTGAGGGACTTAGTTTAAAAAAAAAAAACCTCCCTGTGAAGCCCTCAGCCGACTTCCCCCTCTGCGTGCCAGAACTGGGTCACTTCCATCCCTGCACCAGTCGCTGTCACTGAGGGAAAGATTGCAGTGACACAGGGTTGCCCAGCTGTGATTCTTCCTGAGATTTCAGAAGACGCACCTCCTGTTACTGCTGTAGGGCAGATAGCAGAACAAAAGCCTTGTCCTGTTAACAAGGAAAAGACAGGGGCAGGCGTGAGTGCACACCGAGGTGATGCTGGTGGCCCTCAGGGTCCTCACGGTGGCCACACACACAATGTGCCGGTGGAATGGGCACCTCGCCAGCCACTGGGCCCTGCTTCTGTGTGAAGTTGGCTGCATAGGCAGCCAAGACTGAAAGGTGTCCCTGGCTCTGGAATATGAAAGAGACACAGGCTCTGCTAGAAGGCCAGACAGCAAGACCTTTGTCCAAAGGAGGTGAACTGTGCTCTGGGGACTGCACATCTGCATGTCCCCAGTGCTTTGCAAGGTTAAGTGGGAAAGTCGCAATTTGTTTCTTTGCTTTGTGGTCTGTCTCACAGCCAACTGACACACTAAATGGTTCTTTGTAACTAACGCTCATTCAGCATGTCCTTGCAATAGATGAAGGAAGACATGATGTCTAGACCTGGGACAGCTTCCACAGTAAGCTGGGAGCAGCATCGGTGTTGGGGAATTCTCTCATAATGTTTTCTGGCATGGTCAAAAAAGAATCTAACATGAAGGTTGCAGAGAATCTAACATGGGTTGCAGGTTTCACAGGATTGGGGGGGCAGGATTTCAGTGCAACCCCCACCCCCAAACACAAATGAGACAGAACAAAGGGAAGGTTTGCATTTCCTCCTAAGAACTGTTCCAAAGGCTGATTCCGGGATGGGTCTGTGGAGTGGGTGCCAACCCAGCACTGCATCTGGGACGGAGGCCAGGGAGCTGCTGGGAGCCCAAGAAGGGGATGCCGCGTTTGAGTCATAGAATCATTTTCAGGCTCGCCTGTGCTCCAGATCAGCCAAATGTCACCTTCTCAGGGGCCACCACTTGGCATCTCTGTCTCCTGGCCTGCCTGTCGTCCTAACATCATAATCACATGGTGTTTATGAAGCCTCCGAATGCCCATATTTAGCAATGTGTTCTAAATGCAGTGGTTTGCTTTACATGTCTTTGTGGGACCTCATCTCACCAATCCATTCTTCACCCCAAAGCTCTGCGATCCTCATGCTGAAGTGGAAGAGGATGAGGTCCCCACTCTTTGTACAATGGTAGTCCTCAGGTACATGGACATCAAGCAGCCAGGCAGTGATGCTCAGGATGAAGCCATGAAGTTACTTTTCTCTCATTTCTGAGACGAAGTGCCAATGCTCAAAATGAAGGAAGGAAAGGTTTATTTAGCTTACAGTTTTTGGAGGTTTCCGTCTATACTCAGCTGGCTCAAGGCAGAGTGATGTGGCTGAGGGGAAAACAGTTCCTCCTCCTCTGCCTTATATCATACACCGATTCCCTGCCCCTGCGCGGGTGCAGCACTCACACCACCAATCCCAGCGCTGGACAACAAACCAATCACAACACTAGACTCAGCTGCCTCCATGACTGCATGAGGCTTGGGGGGCCACCCACACACAAACCATAACACCAGGTCAAATGGAGCACGAGTAGTAGGTTTGAGATGTGTCCTGAGCAGCCCAGAAGGATGGATGAGAGGGAAGCAGAGGCCACGTGTCACAGCTGGAAGCGTTGAGCCTGGTGGGAAGTGAAGTGGCTCTGTGACATCAGATAGGAAAAGTGTGACCAGGAACACAGAGCTCTGTGCCGAGCTCCTCAAGATGAATTGTGATGAACAGATGCAGCTGAAAAATCACCCAGGCTGCTGCTTATTTGTTGTTTCTTTGCTTTTCATTCTAAAATGCTAGCTCAGTCCCAGGAGTAGGGGACGCAGCCCTCTGAGCCACAGAAAACTGAATGTAGCTATTGTCTAGTCATAATGTGAGTTTCCACAGACCCCCAAAGCACAAACCACGGCATCATGGAAATATTTTTGGCTTTGGTAGCATTTGCTGCTTTATTTTGAGTCAAACGGTACCCCTGTGTGTTTTTATGCAAATGTTATTTTTCTCTGTGTGGTTTATATTAGCTTATTAACCTGTAATCAAAATTAAAATGTTTTTTCTTCCCTCACAGTTTTGCTCGTTTGGAAGTCGCCTCATGGGACGAGGGTACTATGTGTTTGATAGAAGATGGGACCGTTTCCGATTCGCACTAAACTCCATGGTAGAAAAACACTTGAATTCACAGATGTGGAAGTAAGTGTGTGACCTAAGATCAGAGCTGCCCCCAGGTTACCCAACCCTAATTTTCTAAATGAATGTCAGCAGCTGGCTTTTCATAGAGCAAAATGACCCCAAAATCAGTATTCGCGACTAATTTTCCATGTCAACCCTTCTTAAGGATTTGCCTGAAGGGATTTACAAAGATACATAAAATGTGCTGTTTGCTTTGCCTTCTCAGAGATCCTTTTGCGTTGGTAATCTAAACTCGATGAAAGGAACCTCAGACGAGATCTTGTTTATTTGATAGCATTTGGGGCCTCTTTATTACTACTCAGAGCATCAAAGGATGTTAAGAATATGCTGCTATTTGTTGATGCTACCATAGCAGTGCTAAGTGTCGTTTCATAATGGTTAGAGACCAAGCACTACGGAAAGTACATGTACAGTTGCCAACAGGGCAGACTGCACACAGTGCCGTCAAGGGGGTTAAGTTTGTCTTTGGCCCTTCCCACCTCAAAGAGCACCAGCCTCCCCTCTCCTGTCCTTCTTCCTTCCCTAAACTGCAGCTTGCATTCATTTCTCTGAGGACCTTTTATTTCTCTAGCACTTTCCCGTGTGCTTACACTTTCATAGGCGGTTCCCGGAAAAGGGAAGAAGCCTTCCCTTGGGAGAACACTTGGGAAGGAGTAACAGGCCACGCCACTTCAAGCCACAAGGGGCAGGCTACACCTTGCCACTTAGTAATGGAAGTCCCACAGCTGGGTGTCCCACTCCTCCCAAGGGGGTCTCCAGAGGTCCCAATCTGAGAGAAGTCTTGGCCCCCACCCAGAGGAAGCCCAGGAGAGGAAGAAGGGCCCTTGAGAGGCAGCAGGGAACAGAAGCCACAACTCCCCAAGCTCCCCGACTCCCATCCAGGCCGCGGTGGCCCCTTGGCCCCTTTACACAATGACCACCCAGACGCGCCCCATCGGGTCTGCCCCAGCTCTCCCTGGGCACTTAGGGCTCCAGGTTGACCTTTCAGGGAAGGCAGGAGAAGGCCACAGAGAAGCTTACGGTCTCTTCCCGCTGGAGTGAGGTCTCCCCGTGTCCGAGCAGAACTGCAGCCGGGGCGCTGCATTCAGGGCAGCCCCATCCTGGGTTGGGGCCTGTGTGCTGCACTAGTCCCGAGGTGGCTCCCGGCCCTCTGCCCCCAGTGCTGTGGGAGATAAACCCAGGACACGTGGAAGGAATGTGTTGATCTGTATTTCTTCGCTCCCTGCTGTCCTGTCAGCTCAAGCTCCATATTCCTTTCCTCCTCAGGCACAGAAGCCCGAGCCACCGGGCATCAGGTCCCTCCCCCCTGTTCAGGACTTGCCTAACCAATCTGCTGTCACTGAGCAACATTGGGGCTGCCTGGGTGTCAACTCTGGAGAGCGTAGCGCCCCGCTGCCCTCTCGGCCTCACTGCCCAAACTCCAGGCCCCGACGGGCCCGAACCTGGAGGGATGGCAGCCGATGGGGGCATGGAAGACATTAGGAAGAAAAAGAACGGCCAAGACTCTTTTTTCTTTAACAAGCATTTAACTCTGCATCAGGAGACGCCAGCACAGTATTCTCTTTCAGCCAGGTCAGCATTTGGATCTCCACGCCAGCTGGCGGGGGAGGATGGGCACTGTCAGGAATGGATTCGCATCTGTGGGCTTTTGCACGGGACTTCCCTAGGCAGAGCGCACAGCCCGGCAGAGCTGCAGCCCGCTGCCCTTTGGCACCTGGAGAGAGAGCACAGACAGTGTGCAGCCTAGGGGACAGTGGCTCCCGGGGTGGCCCCTTGCCCCTCTCCTCCTGCCCTGACTCCCACTGCCCGTGATGCCCACTGAGGGTTAGTGGGGAGAGCAAAGACTAGGACAGAGTATTCCAAAAGTCGCACCCACTCGATACTGAGTGGGGCCCGGGTAAGAGTTAGTCAGGCCTTCGGCTCCACCAGTTGTCACGAGTCACAGCGTGAATTGATACAATTGAGTGGGAAAAATATAAATTGGGACGTTCAGCATGGATCTCATTCAGGGTCATCAAATGGGTCCTCCCTCCATGACCCTTCCGGTATTTGTAAATAGCCTTTCGCCGTAAGTCACTGCTGAACCTCCCCACCCTGTGTTTCTCCCTCTCCTTTAGCTGGGAAGGAAGGTCGAGGTGAGGAAAGGTTGAGTGGGTGCCAGGAGTTAAGGCAGCAAGGCGACAAGGACAGCAAGAAAGTTTGCTGGCGCCGCCGGCTCCTAGAAACGTCCCCTGGCCCACTTAGGATGGGTGCGCAGCGCCAGGCAGCACTGAGGACACGTGCAGACCTCTCCGGGCTGATTCTGTGGGAGTCCTTGTCCAGCATGCACAGTCCCTGACACTATGGTTATGTTGCTGCTGAGAGTTCACCGGCTCACCGCATCCACCCGCCTACCCATCCATTCATCTGTCCATCCCTCATTCATTCATGGAAACAAGGGCTTTGGAGCTCCTCGATGAGTGCTTGCAGCAGCTTTTCTGTTAGACTCAAAGGGGAAGTCAGTTTCAAACGCTGTCATGGCCACTGTGGGTTTGGCAACATTTTTCTCTTAGATTTGATCTCCTCAGACTGACGTTTGTCCAGGACACTGTGCTTCCATATTCAAAGATTCCTCTGGATTCCACCCTGAAGACGGAAGTCACAGGTTCCACTGCTTTCAGGCAGAGAAGGGCTTATTCAGAGAGAGAAATAAGAGGAGAGCCACTTATTTTCCAACAGGGCCTCTGTCCAGGGTCCCTCAGCACCTGGTCCTGGTGCCCCAGCTGGAGGGCAGGCTCCAGACAACAGGGCAGAGTGAGTGCCCATCCTGTGACCCGGGCCCACCTGCCATCCTGTGCTGCTTTCAGAGAAACAGTTAGTTCCTTAGCCACTGGTAAGCCTGTGCAAACCAGCTCTTGGGGGACACAGAGGGGAGCCATGTGAGGAATAGGAAAGAACCAGCTTGAGCACACTCAGCCCCTGAGCTCAGTGTTCTCTCCTGCAGAATCAGGAATGGGGTGATCCCACAGCTGCTGTGCCTCTCCTGGTCCCCAGAGCAACAGCAGAATCAACCTAGGCCAAAGATTAGATGTAACAACCATTCCCAGCACAAGTCAAAAGACAGTTTGCAGAGAGGCCCCAGGGACAAACCCCTGCCTGGCGCCAGCCTGGGCCCCAGGGACTCAACTTGAAGGCATCACTCTCGTCCCAGCTCCAGGAAAGCCAAAGAGGAAAACTGGGGCTCTCCTTTCTCCCCCCTGGCTGCATTGCTTTCCCTCCTCAGTTGCTGCCTTGTGTTCAAAACATACTAAATTCCCATCCCCTGCTCTGGATGTGTGAGGGTCCCCACAGTCTGACCTGTTCGTAACAGGGACAGGAAGCCCTGTTGAAGGCAGCCCTGTGATGACCGCTCTGAGCAGGAGCTGAAGTAAGCTAGGTTGTAAAGAGCCTCAGGCACAGGCAGCTCTTAGTTATTTCCTGACCTCCTGACCCTCCATGACCACCAGGAGCCAGTGGCACGGAAATGCCTCTCCCTGGAATAACCAGAGCAAGCAGCCAGCCAGCACAGCAGGATGCTGGCCGTAGGGAGAGACCATTTCCAGGATGCTCCAGCCAGGTGCAAGATGGGGAACAGAGGGTAGGAATGGGCTTGCAGTGGTCAGAGGGGAAGCTCTGACCCACATGCCCCAGGCAATCAATTTCTATCCTCCTGTTTCCTACTGCAAGCCAAAACCTAGATGTAAAATGACCAGTTCTCATAAAAACCACCTTCCTCACTGCCAAACTGACAATAGCAGACAGGATGCTCCCGGACATGCATAGTCCACAGCACCACCACTCATTAGTGAGCCCCAAGCCGTGCTCCGGTAGCTGAGCTTGGAGAACAGAGCTGAACACTGGCAAGCAGCCGTCGGTGTTGCAGCGGGGCAGCGTGAGGAAGGGCCATCCTCAGACCCTCCATCCTCCATAGTCTGGGTCCCGCCGGCTGTCCTGTCGCCCGATGCTCACACGTCATCGAGCCTCCGAGCAGCACCCTCCGATGTCTCACTGTTTCTCTCTGGCTCTTCTCTCATGTTTAGGAAGATCCCTCCTGCGGCAGATAGCCCCCTGCCCTCGCCAGCAGCCCACACCTCCACCCCCGTGCCGGCATCCGTCTTGCAGCCTTTCAGCAACCCCAGTGCTGTGTATCTTCCTTCAGCTCCCATCAGCTCGAGACTCACCTCTTCTTACATAATGACATCCGCCATGCTCTCAGACGCAGCTTTTGTGGCATCGTCGGACCCACGCGTCCTCATGTCCCACACCACAGCTTTCCCCCATGTGGCCGCAACCCTCAGCATCATGGACTCAACCTTCAAGGCCCCATCTGCCGTCTCCCCAATACCAGCTGTCATCCCTTCCCCATCCCACAAGCCATCCAAAACCAAAACCAGCAAATCCTCAAAAGTCAAAGACCTGTCTGTCCGTAGCGACGAGTCTCCAAGTAACAAAAAGAGGAAGCCGCAGCCTTCGACTTCCTCTTCCTCCTCCTCCTCCTCCTCCTCCTTGTCCCTGCAGACCTCCCTCACGTCTCCACTGTCAGGGCCCCACAGAAAGAACTGTGTTTTGAATGCCAGTTCTGCTCTGAACTCCTATCAGGTGGCGCCCCCCTATACCAGTCTGTCTGTGCACAGCTCCAACAATGGGGTGAGCCCACTCAGTGCCAAGCTGGACCCCTCAGGACGGACCTCGCTGCCCAGTGGCCCCGCGGACATAGCGAGACAGGTGTGCACGGTGGGCGGCAGCAGTGACTCCTGTCCCCTCTCTGTGCCCTCCCTCTCACTCCACGCAGGGGACCTCTCTCTAGCCTCACACAATGCCGTGTCTTCTCTGCCCCTCTCTTTTGACAAATCAGAAGGAAAAAAGCGTAAGAACTCGAGTGCTAGTAGCAAAGCCTGTAAAATCACTAAAATGCCTGGTATGAATAGCGTTCACAAAAAGAACCCGCCCAGCCTTCTCGCACCGGTGTCCGATCCCGTTAACAGCACTTCCTCTCGGCAGGTAAGGCACCACCTGGCACTGCCTTCACCAGCTGTGGGGGGCAGGGGGAGCTGGGCAGTGCCCCTGCTTGGCCAGGTGGCTCAGACAGGTGACACAAGTGTGGCTCCTATCCTTGGGTCCCGCCTGGGCCGTCTGCACTCTGTACTCTGAGTGCACTTTATTTAACCAGTGCTACAGACAAGGCTCTGGGCAAAGCACTTTGCAGCAAGCACCTCCTTCAATCCTCGGTCTTACCCAGAGTAGCTGGAACCCTTGTCACAATTTCACAGATGGGCAAACTGAGGCACGCAGGGATTCTGACTTCCCTGTTCGACTTCTATTTTATATCTTGAAGTTCCAAGGACAATTTCATTAAAGAGTTCTGTCACAGAGAAGTTTGATCTGATCTATTGTGAACCCCCAGACCGTTTAAATGACGCCAGGAGCCCACCTGGGGAATGAGTGGCAGCCTGTGAGCACCTGTGTCCTGCCTGGATGACTCCACCTCCTCCTGATAGAACTGTTCTCCTGTGTAAAACTGAGACCACCACCTAGGGGCAGAGCTGCTCCCTCTGCCACCATACCACGGGAGTGCCTTATCCCCAGAACAGGTGGGTGGGTGGGCCCAAAAGAAAGTGTTTCTGGATTGGGAATATAGCTAGTGGCTCAGCCCCTGCCTGGCAAGCTCAAGGTCCTGAGTTCGATTCCTGATACCCGCAAAAAAAATAAACAGTTTCCCCAGGCTCTGATCCCACTCTCAAATCCAGTCTGTCTCCGAAGCATGGGGGAACTTTTTAGGAAAGGCCACACCCACTCCACCCCACCCAGCAGTGAGAGTAAAAGGCACAGCCCAAGCTCCTTTCGACCCCATGTGGAAATCACAGCCAAGGTTTGCCCCCACGCCTGAGGGTCACAGCTACACGGAGATAGGCCCAGCCCTGAGTCAGGAGGGAGGACTCTGGAGAGATGGGAGGCAGCTATTAAGAGGTGCTGTAATGTTTTACGTCACTGTGTATGAGACTTGCTAAAACCCACAAAGAACAGCTCCTGGGGGGCCCCCAAATCACAAGGACACACAGGCTTCAGCAAGTGTGCAACCCAGGGGCTGAGAGCTGCAGCCACGGCTGAGGTGAGAGGAGATGAGCCCTCGGCCTCCTGCCTGACTCTACCCAACTTGAGTGCAGGAGTGGGTGCAGGTGGTGCCCGAAGGTCCTCCCCGAAGCTAAACCGCAGCTGTGCAGCACCTCTGTCTCAGGCTGGAGAGCACCGCCAGAGCGCTCAGACTGCAATGTGCACACCGGGGCTCTCGGGAAAATGCAGATGGGGGCAAGCAGGCGGGGCAGAGCCAGGGAGTCCAGGTATCCAGCAGGCGCACAGGCAGGGTGTCGGCCTCTACAAGGCCATGGTGTCCCCATTGTTTCCGGTAAAATTCCAGTAGTGGGCGCCTGGGATGGTCTCTGTTCCAGCTCTTCGGATATAAACTCAGTTATTAGCTGACCATGCCCCCATTCACTGATGCGTCCACCAAGGCACCAGAAGTTAGGCTTGCTTCCCAAAGTCACATGGCAAGTGAAAAGCAGGGCTAGGATTTCAGCTGGGCCTTCTGGTTCTGGCTGGAGTCTGGGCCCTCGGCCTCCATTGAGTGCATTGCCTGTAGGAGTGTGGGAAATGCTCAGACGACCTGACAGATCTGCCAGAACCCGGGCCGAAGGAGCAGACAAGCCTCTGCCAGACCATGCACATCAGAAGGGAATTTAAAGAAACAAAATCAATGCACTTAGGCACTGCCTGGGGCCTGCTCCAAGCTGGTTCCCTCCTGCCAGCCAAGGAGAAAAGCCATTGATTGTCCAGGGCTACTGCCGTTGGTTTCCATGTGTGGGGGAAGGCATAGGCCTGTGGGGTCCATTCTACTCCTGTTAGAGGTTTAGCAGAGACAATTTGAGGTTCCAGCTACATGCATCTCATAGTATCGGTGGAAGGCCAGCATGATGTGAAACTGATCAGGAAACCAAACTGAGTAAAGAGCGAGCATCCTTCTGCAGAGGTGATAAAGGTAGAGAAGGTGTGGATAGGACAGAGAACAGCTTTGCAGATGAGTGAGGGACAGGAGGCTGCCCTGAGGGCCGTAGGAAGGACCACCCCTTCGTGCCCCCAGTCCTGTAGGAGGACCTCGCTCAGCACAGGTGCTACCTCGCCTGGCTTCCTGTGTGCTGTCTTCTGCTGGGGATACCTGACTAGGGACAGGCCAAGGTGTATGCAGTGGCTCCGTGGAACCAAACTCAAAACAAGATGGGCCTGTGATGTGGTCAGAGCTGGAAGAGCTCATGGGCTGCTTGGCCACAGGTGGGCAGGCTGGACCCCTGCTGAGCCCAGCGCTGGGGCAGAGAGGGCTCTCGGCGAGGCCTCCATCCTGAGACAGTCTGGCCATCAGGGGCCTCGGAGCCCCTGTCACTCTCAGCTCTGACCAGCACAAGGGACGAGATATGCTAAGCAGCCCTCTCTTCTCCTGGCGACTTGTGGTTTCTGTCTGTCCAGCCTCCCCTGTACCACCTTGGGGGTCTGAGCAGGCTTCACCGGTGTCTTTCAGGTTGGGAAAAACAGCAGCCTAGCTTTGTCACAATCCAGTCCTGCAAGCATCCCCAGCCCAGGACACAACCGACAGGTGAGTCACTGGGGGCACAACCCAGAGCCTGCATCATGGTGGGAGGGTTGGGCACAGGGTGCACCCCACGTGTAGACCTCCCGTCCTCTACGAGAGCAGCTCCCTGGCTTCCATGCCTCAGCCTTCCAGTCACCAGCTGTACATCCTTGAACAAGTTATTCACTTCTTTATGCTTCCGTTTCCTTTCCTAGAAAGCAGAGATCATAATGGCCCCTCACCTCAGGGCTTTTGTGCAGATTAATTAACTTATTCACACAAAGGCTCTTGTGTAGCAAACCCACAAGTGTTGACTATGACAAGTATTATTATTCTTACCAGCTGTCTGACCTTAGGCAGAGTACTTCTGTGGGTCTCAGTGTTTGCATCTGTTCAATGGCCAGTTGATGCCCACCTCCTAAGAGTGCTATAGAACCTGAGAATCGGACACTGCTGATGAATGGACGCAGACCCATAGTGCATAGCAGTCTGCAAAGCCTAGTGAGTCCTCGAGACCTGCCTCACCATGGGGATTTTCCAGAGAGCCTTAAGTTTTCTGAGGTCGAGGTGTGACGGTCGTGGCCGTGTAAGTCTGAGCGAGACAAAGGGCTTTGCCCAGTGCTGGAGTCAGAGTCTGGATCCATTCTACTGGGAAGCTGAGCCCAGTATGACTGGAAAACGGGTTGTCTTAGACAAGAGGTACTTTTTGTAGACACCAAATAGCAAAGTGTTTGTATTTTACTCTTTCAGATTTCCCAAAACCTCTGAGTAGCATTTGAGCAAAGATTATGGACTGACTGTTTGTGGAGCCCCAAGTGCCAGGTGACCCCACCTTTTTTGAGCAGCTGTGGCTCTGTGCCTGAGCACTTGTGTGCTGCTCTGGAGGGGCTCCCACGTCAGCGTCAGTGCCTCTCCCTGAGGCTGCTGGGTTGCTGGGTTTGTCTACCCTCACCTAGTGAGCTATAGAGCCCAGAGCCTCAGGTGCCCTTGCTGGGCGTGCAGACCCCAGCAGGTCAGCCTTGACACATGCATAATAAAACAACAGAGAACCCCAGCTGAGCCCTCCTTGCAGGCAGTGTGGGAAGCCCTTTGCTTACATTACAGAATGGAGTGTGTGTGTATACAAACTGGTAGCATCCTGGATCATACTCATTTGATGCAGGAGGGCCAGGCATGGTGGTACACACCTGTCATCCCAAGACTCAGGAGCCTGAGACGGGAGGATTGCCAAGAGTTCAAGGCCAGCCTGAACTACATAGTGAGCCTGTCTCAAAAAATTAATCACAGGAGTGCTATACTAAGAAGCTATGTAATTTGAACCCAAAATCTGTATATCTAAAGCCTCTACGTTAACCCAACACTGTAGGTGAGGATGGCTATGTTACAGAATATGCTATGTTACAGAATAGGTTCTGTAGGAAAAAGTGAACGAAGAGACAAGAAGTGAAGACTTCAGATACTCCACACCTCTCTCCTGGAAAGGAATTCAGGAATATCTATGACATCTGGCCCTGATTTCCCTCCCGCTGTGGGACCGTCATGCCCGCTTGCATGGAGCCCCTTACAGTACATCCAGCCAAGTGCCTGTCACAGCAGGCCTTTGCCATGTGTGCAGGAATTGGGGTGTTACCCTTTCTGCTGTCGGAAAAATTGAGGCTCTGTTCCTACATTTTCAGGCTCATCCCAAATGTATGGTTTTGAAAAAGTTTTTCTTTTCTTTCCTAGAAGAACACAAACAGAATGGGCAGGATAAGGACGCTTCCATAACAAGACTGTGAAGCCCCTTCCGATCCAGTTCCTGGTCATGACCCACCCAAGGCGCAGGAGGAGAGAGCACTGGACACAGTGGAGAGTGCTTCCTGGGTGCCTATGCTCTGGCCTTTCTTCTCCTTCCCCTTCCTCTTCCTCCTCCTCCTCCTACTCCTCCTCCTCCTCTTCTTCTTCTTCTTAATTGACCAATTTTTAGTTTTGAAGAAAAAGAAAACGACAAAAGAACATGAACTTGAGATTTACAGAGAACAATACCAGTGTTTTCTTTTTGTTTCTTTTTCTCTTTTTTTCATTTGCCATGTTTGTACATTCTTCCAAATGTGGGGTCCCCTGCGCCAGCTCCTGATGCTACTACTGCCCCATCGGCTTGCTCGGGCCCTGGAGGCAGAGGTCACAGAATGTCAGTTCCAGGTCAACACTGTCTGAAGCTCTTGAACTTTGGCACGTACAAAGCTCTTTTCCTTCCTTGTCTTCTGCCCGTTCTCCTCCACCCCTCCCCTCACCTGCCACTCAGTGGTCCCCCACTGGTCATCAGAGGTTGTTAGCTGTCCCAGGACAGCTGGGGAGGAGAGTTGAGGATAGTTGGGGTGCCCAGACTTCCTTAGCTCCCCTCTCTAGAGCCCAAATGCCAGGGGCAAAATCAAGAATAGTGGCCATTTAATGATGTGATTTGCTTGACACCACTGACTAGAGGTGTACTCGGCCAGGGGCAGAGCAACGTAATCAGAAGCAGAGCATGGGGCCAAAATGATAGAAATCAGGTGTCTGTGATGGCCTGCACTTGTTTGGAATCTACTCTGCAGGGTCCCTTCCGAGGCAAAGTGACTGTGCAAAATCTCAGAGTTAGGTGAGCTCTCGAGAGTCTAAGACATCCCAGGGAAAAAGCAGTTCCCAGAGGAGGAGAGCCAGAGCCAAGGTGATCAGGGCTGCCCCCGGGGAGAGCCAAACCCCATAAATACTAGTGTTGCCTCCCCAAGATAAATGAGAAGGATGGGCCCTGGTGAAGAAGAGCTGACTGACAGCCCCTGAGTGCTACAGCTATTCACGCTGGAGCTTTGAAAGAAGCAGCAGGCAGTAGCATAGCTCTGATGGGGAATCCAGCCTAGAACATGGCCCGCTGTGTGTGTGTGTGTGTGTGTGTAATTGGTGATACACTAGATCACAGAGGTACCACGAGGATCTGCTCCATCCCAAACCCAAAATGAATGCACCTTTCCCAGCTGGGCACCCCTCAGCCCCTCCCTGACTTTTCCTTTCCTTTCCCATCCCCCACACACCCACCCACCCAAAGATCAGACTACTGTTAAGTTTCACGCGCTTGGAATCCGCGAGGATGGAAGGCAAACGGAGCAATTTGAATCCATGGAATTGCACTGACAGTGTTTCTTATAGCATTACTAAATTTTTTAATATAAAAATGAAGATTTTTTTAAAAATCAGGAGTTGATATTAAGTACCAGGACATTAGTTCAGATGATTTCATTTTTTTATTTCTACAGTGTTAAAAGTGCACTTATATGCTGGTTTATTTACGTCTTGGGAAAAAAGAGACTGCAAATTAAAGGGATGATTGTTACTTTTTGTTTGCTTGTTTTTTAAAAGATTAAGGCAGATTTTAAGACTTACAAATGTTTAAGAAATTATAAACAAGGTTAGACCCTTTGAAAAAAAGTTCAGAAGATATTCTTAAAGAAAAATTTTATAGTGTTAATTTTGTAATAATTTATGTTTTACTATATTACAGAGCTAACTGACCAGAATAGTTTCAGAAACAATATGAAACTTAGGAAAGTTGAAGCAATGCTTATATTTTTAAAATGTTCTTTGAATTATGTTTTTAATTGTACATTTCTTCAGACTGAAAAGTGTGTACATATCTTTGTTATTTTTGCACAATTTTTGTCTCGTTCGGTTTTAGAAGTCTATTGTTTTTTTTTAATAATTTATTTTGAGTTGTAAAACTTGCAGGAGTAAAACAAAACAGAAAAATCTCAGCAACAGAATAACCCTCTGATTTATAAACTCTTAAACTCGGAGAGGGAAAACAAAGATTGAAAGATGAAGTGGCTACTTCTGAGGTATACTGTCTCGACAGGGACTGAGGAGTTACTCGCCAGATTTAAACATTTTCAGGCTCCAGTCTCTAAGCGGAAGCTGGAGTAACAGAGGCTCCCCACCAAATGCTGCTTACTTTCTCGAAAGACTGGCTCTGACCAAGATGAGGACAGACACTTCTGGAAAACTGAGCAAAAAGGGAAAACCCACGGTATTTCTTCCTTTGCAATCAACCACAGGTTTACTTTGTAACGATGTATTTAAAAAAAAAAAAAAAAAAAAACTTGCAGCTTGAAAACATGGAATGCAAATAAAAGGTTTTCTTTGGGTTTGTTTTCACGGAGTTCAACTGGACCAGCCTATCATGCGTTATTAGGGTGATCTCCTTCGGGTCTTTCTGTTCCTCACATGCCACTCGGCCTTTTCTCCCGGCCCCTCGACTGCACACACCCCGATTTGCCTGAAGATCTCCTGACTTGTCGCCAGCCATAGAGGCTCGAAAGCTCTGGTTGTTAAAGCATAACGCAATGCATAGACCTGTCAGCCATAAAATTTAAAAAAAAAAAAGCGACTTGGATTACTTGTATGCCTTCTTTTGTATCAATGTACCAGTTGTAAATAATGCTGATCAACCTTTGTAGCGAATAGTTTATACAGCATATTCTATTATTGCTGATTCTCAGTGAACTCTTGTTTTAAACAAAGGAAAAAAAAAGAAGAAATTTTCTATTTACACCTTCTATTTTGTTATGCTATCGGCCCATGGCACTTTAACAAAACTCTGTGGGTTTTACGTAGCTGGTCCGTCATGGGATATATTAAATAACCGTTGTTGCACAGATAAGAATTTGCACCTGCTCATTTGTCCTTTCCTACTACCGATTTTAGACTCTTTTCCAGAAGAATTTTGAAGAAAGCATGTCCAATCATTCTAAACAAATGCCACACTTGTGCGTGGGTTTCTTTTCTACGATCCATATTTTGTAACACGAAGTATTTTCCTCCTTTGTCCCGTACTTTATGTCTTAGCACTATCAGATAGAATCCATTCCATGCCTGTGATATTGTAAGCAGAATAAATGTCTGAAGTAGGTGTAAATAGTAAATTCTATGGCTTACAGTTTCAAAAGGAAAGAACAAACATGTATCTATTGATACTGAGTGGTTCACCACCAGGCCTGGAAATATTCTCCAGTGAGCGATTGTTTTTAGGTTTGGGGTTTTGGGGGGTTTTTTGTTTTGTTTTGTTTTGTTTTAGTTTGGTTTTGTTTTTTTTTTTTTTTTTTTTTTTTTTTGTAACATGGCTTTGTAAATAAAATAATTTATATGTTTGTAAAACATTGTCTTTGGGTTTTCATGCAATTGAAGTTTTAAATGTTGCCTTTGTTTCTTTGCTGGTAAAGGTTTTCTCACCCGAAGAGCCTTTCCTTTGCAGCCTGTGTTTACAGCAGGAGAGGACCAGAAGTAAAGAGGAAGACAGAGAATTCACTGAAAAAATATTTCCCGCTGGGCCTGCCCCTGAGCTAGGCTCCCTGTGCTCAGGGAAGGGAAACAGACAGAGTCCCAGCTGCTGTCTGGGATGGACCCAGTCAGAGAGAGAGCAAATAAACACCCAACCCTCTGTGGACAGACTGATCGTGACCAGTGCTACTGTGGGAAGGAGAGTTCTGTGGAGGAGAAACTGGCAGGGTGGGGCAGGAGGGAGCTGTCAGGAGCTCCTGCAAAGAAGAGGCTGGAGGCCGAGGGGACCCAAGGCTGGGAGGTTCTCAGAGGGCCCACTGTGGACAGCAGGGGCGAGAGAGGGGCTGCCAGGGAAGGTCACAGGAAGCCTCCTGAGTTTGGGGAGATCCTGTGAGGGCTGTGGGTGATCTGCTTTGCTCAGAGTGCTGAGTGGCTATGTGGAGAACCAGGTGGGGGATCTGAGACCCCAGCCAGAGACAATATCCATGACAGTCCCAGTGAAGAGAAGTAAATGCGGTCAAGATCTGTTTTCCACACCAAATCAACAAGACTTGCTCAGGGGACAAGTAAGCCCCAAGTTGCAGGTAAGTATTGGGTAGAGATGCCCTGTCTTCGCATGTGAAAAACCAAAGTGGGAAGAGTGGACAGGGGCTGATGCAGTGGTTAATGAAAATCAGAAATTTGGTCCAGTACCCTTTGTGTAAGTAAAGTCAGAAAACCCCCAAACTGTGAAAATTAAGAGATTTCGACCTTCAAGAACACAGTGGAACTGCCTAGGTCATCAACGGTACACCTGTCCCAAAAGCCACCAGAGTATCTGAAAGATGTCACTTCGCAGAAGCCCAAGGTGTACCACTGCATCACTGCTGGGGTGAGATTGGTAGGATGTCCTGTGGGACTGGGCCCAGAGTCAGTGGCCCGAAACGAGGGCTGAGGTTTTGCTGCAGCTGCTTGAAAAGGCAGTGTTCTGCTGAGGAGGATTCTGGAGTCATTGAACTTGCAGAAGAACAAAGCACCCAGGCGTGCACGGCGCTCACAGAGCGCATGCGTGGATTAACCCAAGCCTGAGCCTCTCGCCATGCGGAGATGCCCTCTGCTGAACCAGCACAGTGTCCCTAAACTGGAAAAGGAGGTGGCATCTAAGAAAAGGATGTCCCAGAAGAAACCAGAGAAATAAAAGCAGCCTCGGAATGAATAATGAATGCAACATAAAATAAAAGCAAAACATAAAAAGTTTGATTTTGTACACAGATGTATGCTCCATAGGCAACCGAAAAGTCTAAGTCGTCACGTCCAGAAGCCTGGTACGCACGGCCCTGGGGCCAGCAGTGTAGCCCCAGGTATGGACAGGATCCCCGGAGAAACTGTAAAAGGGTGAGGTAGCAGCTCAGAGCTGGCAAGGAACCTATAGGTGAAACCCAAAGGAATGGCTCCCCAGAAGCCAGGACCAGAAGATGCTTCCAGAAAGACAAAGTTGACTGAATCCAACACTGTTACAAAGTACAAGAGGTGGCAGCGTGTCCGGGGCTTTGCAATGTGGAGGTCACTGGGGGCTCCTGGTTTTCTAGAGCGACCATACAAATGACAAAAACCACAGCAGCTTGAAAGAACAAAACTCTCACACTTCTGAAGGCCAAGCATCTCTGACTTCCAAAGGCCTTTGAGGAGATGCCCTCCTTGTCTCCTCTAGTTCCTGATGACTGCTGCATTCTTTGCCATTGCTTGGCTTATCGACGTCATTCCTTTCTGTCTCCATCGTCACGTGGCCTTCTCTCCTGTGTCCCGGGTCGCCTGTGTCTCAAATGCCCCACTGCTTTATGCCCCACTGCTTTCTCGTCTAAGGATGTGAGGCCTAAGGCCCACCCTAAATCCTGGCCATCTCTGGTGATGTTTCACTTCATGGTATCTGCCAATCCCTTTTCTAAATAAAGGCCTACTCACAGCTTCTGAGCTCAGGACCCAAGTACAGCTTTTATGTAGTTACAGTGACCTTCCTGCTACAGTGACCTTTGTGCAGGTAGGCTGGACACTGAGGGGAGAAGATGGCAAAGCCCGACTAGGTGTTCTAAAGACTGAATGAGAACCAAGCAAGGGAATTCAGGAAACGACGGCAATCCTGAAGAGGTTAGAAGACACAGCACATCTTCGTATGTGGGTTTTTGGTTGTTTTGTCATTTTGTTTTTCAAGGAAGGAGAAGCCAGATTATAATTGGTATAATCTTGGGAGAAGTAATGGGACAGGAAGAGGGAGAGACTGGGAAGCAAGGGAAGAGGGTGATGAAAAGGGGAAATCGTTGGGAAGGCGAGGGGGATGCCCTGTCTGCCCAGTACAGGAAGAGGGGTTCGGGGTAACAGGGAAGAAGTTTGCTTGTAGTTTCAACAGTGGGAAGGTGAGGGATGAGGCCTGTCAAGTGAGAGAGAGGTAAGGTGATAAGCCTGAGAGGCTGAGGGAAATTTGAGAAAAGCCAAGGAGTGAAATACTTACTGAAGAAGCCAGGCTGCTTTGAGATCTGTGATTAAAGAACAATCCTAACATGGAGAAGACAGTTTTAGACACTGTTTGAGGACACGAAGAAGCAGAACACAGCCATGTGGAGCCAAAAATCTCAGGCAGGCTAGCTGTGGTGGTACATGCCTGTAAGCTCAGCACCCTAGGAGGCTGAGGCAGGAGGGTCATAAATTTGAGCCCAACGTGAACTACATTATGAGTTACCAAGAACCTATCTCCAATTCAAAACTTTAAAAAGGACTGAGGATGCAGCTCAGTGTTTAATTCCCTGATGAGAAAGAGAAGATGAGACAAAGACAGAGACCAATTTTAGACAAACTAAAGCAAATTTCTTGTCATTTTGCCTCTGTCCCAAGTGAGTATTTTCACTCATATGTACAGCAGAAATCCAGAGGGGGCAGAGCTGAAGCCTGGCACACAGCAGGCCCTGAGTGGATGTAAAGTGGGATTATCCACAGCCACCTCCGGGCAGCACTCTGGCGTTGGCAGAGTCCTTCCTCCACCTGCTCTCTACAGCGTGTTTGTGACAGGCCACCCCACACCGCGCTGGCCTGGGAGACTCCGAACCCTACTGAAAGGGGCCTGCTTGTGCATTCTGCTTTGTCCGAATCCAGTACTCCTAGAGGGCTCCCTCAAAAGCAGCCAGAGGCTTGGAGAATCCATGTGAGAACCAGATTGATGATTAATGGATTGATTGATTGATTGATTTGATTGATTAAAGGCCCCTTTGGATAGCTGAGGAAACAGGCTCACAGAGGCTACCTGAGGCACGGAGAGCACAGCTGGCCGATGGTCACTCCCTTCTCCCGTCATGCAGTCCTCTCTGTTGTTCCCCCTGCTCCTAGAAACATACACTCTATTGACATTTTTTGCCACAGTACTGGGCTTTGGACCCCAGGCCTTCACACTGAGCTACAATCCCCAGCCCATTTCCTGCCTTCTGTTTTTATGTTTTTTCTATGCAGAGTCCCATTAAATTGCTCTGCAGGACAAGCTGGCTATGGGCTGAGGATTTAACTCAGTGGCACAGTACCTGCTAGGCAAGTCCAAGGTCATGAGTTCAAGTCCCCCTACCAAAAAAAAAATCTTTAAAGATTCTGTCTGTCTCCTAATTGGTGACTTGGGTTTTTATAATTTATTTTACTAAACTTAAGTTTAGTTTTACTAAACTTAAACATTTTCCTCCTTTTGGTTTTTCCCCATTAAGCATTAACTACCTCGTGGGATTTTTCTTGCTTTCTGCTGTGGTTGAGGCTCACCACAGCAATAGGTTTTATGAATCCTTGTTTCTGAGTAAAGTACCCAAAAAGGTATTTTAATGTTTATTTTCCACTCTTTACATGTTCATAACCCTTCAAGTAGAAAAGTAAACGTGGCCAGTGCAAAGTGCTGAATGCCTCAATCGGTCCCTCACAAACCTGGATCATCGCTGGAACATCACCAGCGTGGGGAGCCTGCCAGCACCTGGGAGGCGCTGCGGTTACCCAGACAATTCCAACCACAATCTCATCCGAGGTCCCTTGCGCTGGGAAGCTCCCTGAATTTAAAAAAAAAAAAAAAAGTGGAATTCTTCCTGGCTTTCCCCTTTAGCCCTCAAATACATTAGTGAGTTTTTAATCCAACAGCATCATCACAAAATCACTATCTCCTCTGCAACTGGCACAAGTAGCGTGGAGGTTGCTATTAAGCAGGAGTTCGGGCAGTCTCCGGTTAGGGTTTCGTTTTCCCCCATGCTCCTCTGCTTCCCTGGCTGATCCCCCCCCCCCCAGTCTTCTCACTAACCAGCTCCCTACGCCAGCAGATCTCTTTCTGGCTCTACAATAATCCAGACACCGTTCCAGTGGGTAACAATTTCCGCAGTCCTGAAAGAGGTTTACTTCATGGAAATGAAGAGGATGGGGAGGGAAGAGAATGCAGATTCTGGGGGGATTCTACCAAAAGAATCTGATGCATGCGTGTCCTTGGCTTTCAGTTTTTAATCAGCCTCTGGGTCTGCCCCGCACCATCAGCTGCAAATCTGGAGACTCGCTGCATCAGAACTGAGAGCAGACGGTTGGCTCTGCGGCAGGACCGACACACAGAGGTGCTACAGGCCCGGCTCACTTGCTAGCACTTAGACAATGCTCCTGTCGTCCACACTCAGCTTAGCACTGCTTCACATTTCAATTAATTCAGGCATTCAAAGTCTCCTTGTAAATAAAAGCCATGAATACGAACACGCTGGTTTACAGGACAGCTGCTACCTTTGGTGGGGCACGAGGGAAGCTCTGGAGAGCTGGAAGCGGCCTGTCTCTTGACCTAAGAGCTTGTTAAATGAATCTAATCATTGCGAAAAATTTCAAGTCACTTCCTTTTAACTGCGGTTTGAAAATACACATGTGCACATGCGCAAACGCACGCATGCGCACACAGCACAAGGCCTACGAAGTGATCCTTGTGTTAGCAGAAAGGAGAAAGTTACAATGTGAATGTAGGGGAATCCCGACAACAAAGAGTCTGATCGTTTCCTCCCCGATCTCCCAGAGGCAGCAGGTGCCACAGAGGCGGGTTGGAAATCCAGGTTGGAAAGGGGAAGCTGGGCTTGAAAGTCACGCATGAGATTCAAGGTCCCCTTCCTCCTTCATCTCCTGCACAACCCAGGGGCTACACCACCCACCCACCCACCCCCACTTCCCAGGCTCCCTGCTCTGCCCTAGATGCTGGTTTTCTGGAGAAATCAAATGGGAGGCAGAGATTCAGGATCCAGCAATTCCAGGCCTAGCAGAAAAAGTTACCTTTTGGTGTGAATGAAGGTGGATAGAGGCACCAGGTGGTTTCCCTTCAGCACGAATCCATCTGCAGGACTTTGACTTGTTAGGATTTATACCTATTGCTTTGGGTTTGTTTAATCTAGGGATGCGTACTGTTAAGGCACCTAAAAAACAATGAAAGATATGAGAGTTGGGGCTGGGGCTATAACTCAGGGATAGGATGCTTATCTCACATGTGTGAGGCCCTGGGTTCAATCCCCATCAAGGAAGGAGAAGGAAAAATTCATGGGAGCTGTTAGGTGACCATAACTTCCTGTTCGTCAGTGTACAGTGTTTGGCTCTGGGTTTTGGAGCTCTAGAAAACTGGAATCATAGCCAAGTGTGGTGGTGCACTCCTGAAATCCCAGCACTCAGAAGGCTGAGGCTGGAGAATCAAGGCAAATTTGAGCCCAGCATGGACTGCATAGTGAGTTCAAGGCCGAGACTTTATCTTGAAATTTTTTTTTAAAAAAGAGTCTTGAGGAAAAACTGGACTCTCCTTGAGCTTCAGAAATTCTGAGTGATGCTCTTTGCTATCTACGCAATCCCCACCATGTGGGCTGGGCTCCAGGTGTCTCTTTGGAATCACATATTGTTTTGCACACAGTAAAGGTAACCAGCCAGGGCTGGTTAGGTTGCAGGACAGCCCACAAAAGCCCCCAGCTCCCACCACGCTCCCACAGTGCAGGAGTGTTATTTTGGGAAGAACAGTCTCAGTTTCAGCCAGAGAAGACAAGACCGCGTGTCACCTCGCCGCAGGCCCAGCAGTGAGAAAGCACAGCCTTCCACTTCGCCATCTGCCATCTGCCAGGAGACTGAAGACTTGCAGGTGTCCCGAGCAGACCAGCTCCAAGCCACACCTGCCCAGCTCTCATATCCAGAAAAGGGCTGGAGGACAGGGATTGCCCTGGCGGCGGTCAAGGTGGTGCCAGTTGTCGTGGAAATACTGGTGGTGGCACTGGTAGTTACCCACTGGTAGCCCCGTTGTTAGCTGTCTGTTTCTCTTTTCTAATTTAACCCTTACAGTGCCTCTATTGCAATAGCTGAGATTACTGTCCCCACTTTCAGGCAAGAAAACCAAAGTTTAGAGAGGTCAAATCATCTGTTCAAATCTCACAGCTGGGAAGTAGGGAGCCTGCTGGGAGAGGGTCCTTGACTTTCAGATAAACTGTGTAAATAGGCAGATCTAAAGTTATCCTGTGTGTGAATAACTTTGAAGCCCAAATGCCTTAATTTTGTGGTTGGGCTTCAATTTGGTGGACCTAATGAAAGCTTAAACAGATTTAGTGTTGGGGGTAGGAGCCAAGAGAAGGCTCAGTTCATAGCATGATGTTCTTCGATGCGGAAGTAGCCTTAAAACCAACCAAAAGCGGGTGGGGGGTAAAAACAGATGAAAACCAGGCGAGACCTAGGGCTGTTCACAGCGTCGTGCCCACATCAGCCCCCTGATGCTGTGGTAATGGGAGGTGGCAGCGCTGGGAGAGCTTGAGGAAGGGCACACAGAGGTGTCTGCAGTATTCTACAACTTCTCAGTGTCTTAAATTCAGAAGCTAACAAGCAAGATGGTAATGAGGTACCCTAAAGGGGAGCAGCAGGACCTTTGTCCAACTGTCCTGCCCTCCTTTGCATGTGGTCACTTCCTTCATATTCTCTACACTTTTGTGTGTCGTAAAGTGGGCTTAAATTAGTATTTTTAGATGTTTTTCAGGGCTAAGGATGTAGCTCAGTTGTAGGGTGCTAGCCCAGGCTGCACTGTGTGCTAAATTCAATCCCTAGCACCACCATCAAAAAAAGTTTGTTGGGGTATTTTAGGCCCAGGAAAAAAAGAGATATATCTTCTGAGTGACTCTGGTGTTCTCTCCGATTTTGAATGTTGGGCCAGGGGTTTAGCTTAGTGGCACAAGCACCTGCCTGGCAAAGTACGAGGTTGTGAGTTCGATTCCCAGTACAAAAAAAAAAAAAAAAGATTGAAAGTTAATCCTGGACAAAGATTTGGTAGGGCTGCTGAGATTCTTCCACAGAGCCCTGTGGACTTGTAAAATCCTGGTTGTGAAGCTACAACCACGCTGCTGAGCTGTACCTCACACAAAGAGCAATGTGGCATCACTATTAGGCTGTGCGCTGTTAAATTTCAAAAATGAAAGGAACCCTCCCCTCCACCAAAAAATCCTCTAAAAATGCTATAAAACAACCTCATGACAATGAAAAAATTCAGTTTCACACTTTGTGTCTCCCTTATAAGTTACCTACCGTGTCACATGTATAATAATAATTACCTTTCCTTCTTGCCGCATTGCCGCACAGAACCAAGAGTCTGTTGTTTTTAAAAGGTGCAGCACAAAGTCTGTTTAATCACAGTTTTTTTTCTTAACAGCAGACAGTACAAATGTGGCACCATTTGAAAAGCTTTGCATATATTATTAATTCAGTCAGTCTCCAAGACATTTCCGATGAGGTAGGTACATTTGCTTCGCATTGTATCCATGAGGAAACCGAGGTGGAGAATTCAAGGTGTTTCTCCCAATTATTAATGGCCAGTGGGAAAACAGGTCTGATGTGGCAAGATTTGGTTCCAGAGGTGACTGTGCTACTCTGTTACCTTGCCTCACTATGGATTTTCTCAGAAAAGTTGCCTTTTTATATTTTTCTCCTCCATATTTTTTTTCCAGTACAGGGAATCAAACTAGAGCCTCATGCATGCAGGGCAAGCGCTTTACCACAGAGCTGTATTCCAGGCCCTTCCCTCCATCTACACAGCAACCAAGCTGAAGCATCTCTGACTTGCCCCTTCCTGAAACAGAAAATAGGGAGGAGATCAGCTACTGCCTCTTGTGCCACTCAATCTCCCACTCTGCCCTCTACACACTCCCTACCCTGAGCTGTAACTCTAGGGTTGACAGACAGTGACAAGATGACCTGATGCCAAAACCCAAGCTCTTTATGCTAATGGTCAAGAAGTAGGTGACCAGATTTCCAGTTCACCAGGGAGTTTGTCACTGAGAGTTTCCTGCTCAGCCAGGGTGCTTGGTCTCTCTATATCCAGGGAGTGCTAATAAATTGTGGTTGCTGACAGGGCCCTGGACTTCCTACCCCAGAACAAATGCATGACTTTCTGGGGACAGATGGGCAGACACGAGCACAAAGGCTCCCAGGAGGCCATGAATCCTGGGTAAGAATGACACTGAGTCTGTACCAAGCATGAGCTGGGCACCCCCCCACACGATGACCCCTGAGCCCTATCACCAAGCCCCCAGATCAGCCCGCACAGCTGCTGCCGTGCAGGTCTCCCTGCTATCCCCTCAGAAGTACCTTTGCACACCTGTAATCTCAGCCACTTGGAAGGCTGAGGCAGGAGGATCAGCTTGACTTCAAGACTGATAGAACTGTGGGGGGAAGGAGGAGGAGGAGGAGGACCGGCGGCGGCTGAAAATATAAGAAGTATGAAATATAAATAACCTTTATTTTGGGAATGCGGGGAGAGACACCCCCGACTCCCTGGGGCTTGGCATCTCCACCCCGGGGCTGGCGATCTCTCCGCCGAACACGTGGAGTGAGGCACATAAGTAGCCTCGGCTTGAGGTGGAACCCAAGGGGCATTAGGGATGCACAGGTAGCCCATTGGTCTTAGTTTGGCGCCAGAGGCAATTCCTAAGGGTGGGGGAGATAGGAGCTTCCTGGCTTTACCGGCTACAGTATCCAGCCTCAAAAGAGTACATAATACGTGTTTCCAATTATATAACCAGCCTCATATACAAACAACAGTATTCTTTTTTTTACGTTAAAATAAATTGTATACATATATATATATTTTTTTATTGGTACTGGAGATCAAACTCGCCACCGCCTGCTTGCAAGGCAGTGCTTATGCCGCTGAGTTAAATCCCCAGCCCCTATATTTATCTTTTTGAGATAAGGTCTTGCTAAGTTGTCCAGGCTGGCTGATTCTCCTGCCTCAGCCTCCCAGAGCTCTAGGTAGCTTACCCTTTTTGATGTCACATGGCAAGGGAAGGTGACAAAGCCAAGAGTTAAGCTTAGCCAGGGGTTGCTGTCTCCAACTGTGTATTTCACCTTGGATGAGCCATTCTCCGGAACTGTGTATTTCACCTTGGATGACCCAGTCCTGCTGTAAGATGCTATTATGGCCTGATTAAGAAGGTAAAAGGCCTGAGGCTGAAAAACCCCTCAAGAGGCCTGCCGGCTGGCGAAGCTACATGAAGGCATCTGCTCCTCCTGCCCTGCCCAACTCTGATTTGGGCTCGCCTTCTCATTCCAGGTCTCCACTTCCGATGAAGCTGTATGGAGTAACTTCTAGCCACTGGCAGTCAAAGGCCACATTCCCATGCCACCCCAGAGGTAAAAGCCATGCCTAGGCCTCAGGGTACCCCCCTATGCCCTTGGCCTGGCTCCCGCTGCCACCCAGCACCATGTTGTCTGCCGACGACTCCATGTTGGCCAATTTCTCGGCCCCAACTAGCAACCCTTCCATGGCCTGCACATGGTGGTGTAGAGCCTGGGGCTGGTGGCTGGGCTGGCTGGGCTGCCCCTCCACGCGCTGGCCCTCTGGGTCTTCCTGTGCGTGCTGCACGTCAAGTCGGTGGTTAACATATACCTGTGCAACCCAGCGGCCAGCGACCTGCTCTTCACGCTCTCCTTGCTTCTGCGATGCGCCCTACCACTGGCTCTTTGCCTATCTCCTGTGCCAGGGGTCGGGCTTAATCTTCCCAATGAATGTGTCCAGCGGCTGTACTTTCCTGATACTCATCAACGCGGACAGCCACGCCTCCATCATGCACCCATGAGCCTGGCCACCTGCAGCGGCCCCGCGCGGCGCAGCGCATGTGCCTGGACTTGTGGGCGCTCATCCTGGTGCAAGCCGTGTCCACCGCGCATGTGCACCGGCGCCCTCTGTCTGCAGCCACCCACAGGGCCACAGTTGGCGCCCATACTTGGAGAGCTTCAGCGACGTGCTGTGGCGGGGCCAGCTGCAGCCGTTCGTGCTGCTGGCCAAGGCGCTCCAAACGACATATAATGCTCCACAAAGTGCAGGCTAATGAGCGGTGATGGAGAACCGTGCTCGGTGGCCTGGGATGGGTTAGGGGAGCAGGGTTCGAAATGGCTGTGTTCTTTACCTTGCTGTGGTTTCCGAGGCTCCACGCATACATCAAAACGTATCAAACAATATACTTGCAAAATGTGCGGTGTATTAAATATTAACTACACTAAAGTAAAGCTATTAAATCAGCAGCAACAGCGAGGCCCCAAGAGTCCAGGCTCCATCGTAAGACATTCACCATTCCAGGCCTGGAATGGGCGCCTAGCATCTGTGCTTCCTGATGGACCCGCAATGCGCACCCCTGGCTGGCAGCCTGGTGCCCACTTTCCACGCGGCACTACTGACCCCAAACACTTCCAGACTTCGCAGCACTGGGGAGAGGAAGGAAGCGGTGAAGAGGGGCGTTCAGGAAGAAGCACTGCGATGCAATTGCAGGGGAGAACGAAGCCCGAGCAGAGACAGGAAAACATCGGACTCCACTAGGTGGCATCTGGACACTTTAACAGGATTTGCAGTGAGCTGAGGAGATGGAGGGCGCTGTCCCAGACACGTGAGAGGAGCGCTCAAGCAGACCAGGGCCTTCCTTGTGTGGTGAAAGGCTCACAGATTTATTGGACAGAAACCACCAGCAACTGGGGTGGATGTGAGCAGGACCCTCTCGAAGTAGTTGGCTGGCTCAGGGGCCAAAGGAACTCAGATGACCTCGGGGCCAGGGCTACTGCAGGCTCAGGGGCACAGAGAGCAGAGCTGACCCCTGGTAGGTAAATCAGTGACATGGGCCAGACCCAGCCTGTCACCCCCACCCCCACCCCCGAATGAAGGTTGCTTCTCCTGTTTTCTTTGCTTCCTTCCCCACCCTACACCAGTTTGGGCCAGTTGAAGGTCACCTGGACAAAAGACTGCATACCAGCCCCTCCTTACAGTGACTCTCCACCTTGCATGTGCATAGGTGCCCCTAAGGTGACAGCTTTCCTGAGTGTGCTCCTCTGTCCCTGCCACCACAGGACATTCAGCAAGTCCTCAAAGTGGTGGGTCCAAAACCACTGAAGAGTAACACTGCCCTCGACAGAGGTCTTCACACTCTCCCCGGAGTCCCTAAGGAACCCAGGGTCCCCTTTGGTCTGTGGCTGGATCAGGGCTCCCCAGGTTCTACTCAGCTGTGTCACCAGGTCACTCAGATTGCCAGCCATGCCTCTGTGAGAGAGGTTCAAACAAAGGAGATGAGACAGCATGCCACTGCCCGACCCATGACTCCCACATCCACCCACAAAAGCTGCCTGAGGGTCTCTGCAGGGGATTCCTGTAAAGCACTCCTTGGCTAAAAAGAATCTGCAAGCCGAGTTCTGTCTCATGTACTTGTAGGAGACCCCCTTTTCACAAACCCAGGCCGGCCGGATAGATCTGGGCACATGGTTTTCACCTCTTTTCAGAGCCCAAGCACCTTCCCTTATGGAACACCTCCTCCAGACTTTGGGGATGAGAAGTTACCCTCTTCCTTGCTCAGGGAGTACCAACGAGCCAGTGGTTAGCCCGAGCACCTAGTTCTCCCAGGTCCTCAGGGCACTTGTCCAAAGAGGGTTTTCTAGCTTGCCAGATGGCTCAGCAGTCCCCCGCCTTGGCTACTTTCTGTTTCTGTCTCCAGGTGGTGGTGCTGCAGGTCCTCTTACAACCCTTTGTCTTTTAAATGCTGGGAAGATCTTATTATTATTAAATATTTTATAAATTCATGTAAAACTTAGAACCTGGCTGGATTTGGTGGTGCATGCCTTTAATCTCAGCATTTGGGAGGCTGAGGCAGGAAGAGCGCCATAAGTTTGAGGCTAGCCTAGGCTACATAGTGAGACCCTGTTTCCAAACAAAAAACTAGAAATTCCATTAGACCCAGCTGTTTCCCTTCTACGTATTCTCCCAAAACAATTTTTAACACTTTTTTCCTCCAAAACAATTACAAGACACAGTACACTGATACATGCCTACTCATGTTTATAGCCGCACAACAGCTAAATCTTGGAAGTGGTCTATATGTCCACCAAGAGATTAATGGATAATATGGTATTTATACGCAACAGAGTACTACTTTGCCATAAAGGATAAACTCATTGAAGGAAAATGGATGTCATTAATTGAAATAAATCAGACACAAGCTTAAATATTGCATGGTTTTTCTTATGTGGAAAAAGCTACAACACAAAGAGCAAAATAAAAGCCAGTAAGGAACTCAGGGGCTGGAGATATAGCTCAGCGGTATAGCGCCTGCGATCCCTTGTTACTAAAAAATAAAAATGAGGGAACTCTTTTGCAAATGGAAGTGGGGAGCTAGAGAAGGAGGGTGAGGAGAAGCAGGCGAGGCAGAGAAGTCAACGTAAAGAACAAGAACGTGTTTTGGACACGCGGGAAGCAGTCACGTGACTACGCCGCCGGGCAGGGGCGGAGTCGAACAGCTAGCGCGCTGCGTGGTCGCCTAGCAACCGCTCGGACGCTGAGCTATGGAGCCGGTGCAGAGCAGGGAACGTCAAGCTAGGGGTTATTTGGAAAAACATCGAATCATGGAGCTGCTGCACCACCTCACCAGCGTCCTCCTCTTTGTTCGGCCTAGTAAGTGTCTTGCCTTGTTACTTTGTCCCCAAAAGTTCCCCGGACTGCCCTGTTTCGCTCGGGAGTAGTCCTCCACACGCTCTGTGTCTGCAGCCCCGGGCTGCCTGAGCTCTGAGGCTGCTCAGCGATCCCGAGGCTGTCAGCGAGCCAGCACTGCAGAACGACCTTCTGTGCCAGCCGTGGGCCAGGGGCGGCCAGCTCTGGCCGGGTCGAGGGACTGGGGCTAAGAGAGTGTGTCTGAGGCTGGCACTCAGGCACCTGCCCACACCTTAGTACTGTGGGGGCTTGAGCTTAATTTCTTCTTATGGAAAATGGGTACAAAAATACTAAAATGTGTTATGGCCGTGTGTCAACTCCCCACGAAACTGTAATCGTTATGTGTTGCAATTCTGGGAATGTGGGGAAGATTAAGCAATACGTAAATCAGCCTTGTGCCTGCCAAGCAACAGGTGTTTCCAGTGCAAACCTTACGAGTTTTTAATTTAGTAACTGAACTACACAATTGATAAGGTGAGCTAGAAAGTTGATTGAGAAGCTTTTCCTGACAGTTTTATAAACCTGAATCCCTTACAAAGTTTGAATCATTTCATACTTTTTGTTTCTTGTAGGATCAAGAAGTTATGTTAAAGCTGAGCATGGTGGCCGCACACCTATGATCCCAGCAGTTGGGAGGCTGAGGCAGGAGGATCTTTGTGAGTTCAAGACCAGCCTGGGCTACACAGTGAGCTCAAGGCTAGCTTGAACTACATAGGGAGACCCTGTTTTTAAAAGACAAAAAAAAAGTTAAGATAGGGGGGTGGTGGTGCACACCTGTAATCCCACTACTCTAGAAGGCTGAAGCAGGAGGATTGGGAGGTCCAAGCCCATCTGGGCTACTTAATGATGTGATGAGACCCTGACTCAAACCATTTTTTAAAAAAATTGTTTTAAAGAACTGGGGAGTATGTAGCTTAGTGAGAAAGCCCTGGGTTCAATCCTTACTGCAACAAAACAAAACAGAACACAGCAAAGCAAAACAAAGTTTGGCCATGGTCGGAATGGACATGGCCAGGTATGGTGGCACATGCCTGTAATCCCAGTACTTGGAAGGCTAAAGCAGGAGGATCACTGTGAGTTCAAGGCCAACCTGGGCTACATAATGAGTTAAAGGCCAGCCTGAACTACATAGCCAGACCCTTTGCAAAAAAACAAAACGGAAAAAGACAAAAATGGTTATCTGTCCTCCTCAGAATGCACAATCAGAACCTGCAGCCCCACATGGAGTGCCCAAAATGCCAGCCTGCTGTATATTATACCGACTTCTGCGGGTGCGCTAAGAAGTTGGTGTCATAGGTCATCGGGTTCCATGGGGTTTTTTCCCTTGTACTGGTGGTTGAGCCCAGGGTCTTGTATGTGGTAGGCAAGCATTCTGTCACTGAGCTACAGCCCCAGTGCACCCTCCCTCCTTTCTCTCTCCCTCCGTCCCTCTCTCCCTCTCTCCTTCCTTCTCTTTCTACCCTCCTTCCTCAGCCTCTTGAGTAGTTGGGATTACAGACATCACCTGATTCTTGATCTGTATATGACATATGTATTTTTCTCTTCAGAAGTTTTTTAGGATTGTGTTTTTATTGTGTCCCCAATGCACTAAATATTTATATGGCTTGGGGTGATTTTGTTGTTTTTATTGCTTTAAATTTATTGTGTGAAGTACTTGATGATTCTTTAAATGTTGTAAATTGTTTCAAGGCTAGAAAATGTTCTTTTTTTTTTTCTTTCTGGAATTGTTAGTTGATTATTGGACTATTGGCCTGATTCTTTAAGGGTTTTTTTAACCTTTTTTTTTTTTTAACCTCTTTTACCTAAAAAGTACAAGGTACTTTTGATCAGAAAGATACAATTCATGAATCTGCTGAAGATTGTGAGAATTTGTCATGTTATTTTGGTGTTGCCCATTAACTATTTCTTGTACTTACTAATGGTTTGTTATGGGTTGGAGTATCATCTAAACCAGGGATATTTGGAATGGAAGTAGATATCAATAATTGTGTCAGTAAACATAGTAAACTAGATCTGTCTCAGGGAAACTAAGACATTTCATCACCTTAATTAGGGGCATTTTAAACATTATATGAATAACAAAAGCAAGTTAAAACTGAAAAGAATATCAAAGAAGCCAGTGGGTCAACTGAATGGAAAATTGACTTTTTTGTCCTGACAACAACACAAAAAGAAAAATGTTTTTGGATTTTCTGAGTCACTGTATCAATGAGCCCACTTATCAGACCTTCACTAGTCGCTTGATAATGTATCCTTACAGCCTTCAGACAGTTCTGTTTTTAAGAAAAATGATATGTAATACATGCAATAAAATATATACTTTCAGATGTTGTATAATTTATATTAGCAGAAAATTCACACACACACCCTCAGCCAGTAAACTTCGGTGTATTGCCCAGGTAATGGTTCCTGTTCCAGGTCCACCTGCCCCTGTCTCTTAGAAACATCAGGGCAATGTGATGAGCACTGTGTAATCCTGTCCCCAGTTGCCAGCCATTCTGCCTCTCTACTTCCTGCTTGCTTATCTCATATAAGTCCTAGACCACCAGAGATCAGGGCCTGAGAGACTGATCCCAATCGGTGCCCATCGATGTAAATAAATCTGCCTCCAAATCGTGGCTGTCATTTTAGTGTTTCTGCTTGCTGTTGCAGTATAATCCGTATGATGTCTGTGTGTACATATATGCCTGTCTACAATGTGTATACCTGTATAACCAGATAGGCCCTTACATATGATACTGAGGCATCTCAGTCTCCCCACAGAATTGCATTCAGGAAAGCACAAGCATTCCAATGATGGAGAGTAGGAATCAAAGAGGAGCTGTGACCTCCTAGTCCATAGCCGAATCACTCTACAGCCTCCCCAACCGGCTTCCCAACTGCATCACCCAGGGCAGCACAGATCCTGCCATTCGGCTCTTCTGTCTCCCGTTTCCGGTCCTGCTTTGTACTCTTAGCTCTTCGTCATTTCGGCCAATTTAGCATGCCGACAATGCCTTGCTTTGCTTCAACACCAAAGGCCTTATACCCATCTTGCAAAACCAGAAGTCTCTTACCGTGGAAGATACAGCAGGGGAAAAGAGAATCTACACAGATAAAGACAAAATTCTCTTAGCTAAAGAGGAGATGGGCAGGAGTCAGGGAATAGTCACACATTAATAACATAAAAGCTGTCGAAAGAGTAATTTGCTTATCAGTTTGGAAAGCTGAGATGCTGTTACCCCATGAACAATGCAGATTCCTGGAAATTGCTTCCCAGGCATTGAAGGTGGGGCAGGGCCACCACAGCGAGGGACCAAGCACTGGGTAGGAGGAGGGGGAGCAGCCACAGGCTGACTGTGCACTGCTTCTCCAGTGGCCTGACAGGTGTCCCCAAGGACAGAGGAAAGGGAATTTCCGGTGTCTGCAGTGTTGGTCTGATGCAGCATGACAAGTTGCTTGTCCTGTCCTAAAACGTTCTTCTGCAGATATTCCCACTTCTTGATATGGTTGATCTTTTGTGAAGTCCAGGCATCATGGCGTGTGTCCCAGTTTGAAAATCTTGGAATCGTAAGGGAGTTACAGAAAATAAGGCAGCTTGCTTTGGATATTACTATGGAAGAAACAGGTCCACTGTCACCATTCTCAATGCTCAATTCTAAGAGCTCTGGAGCCCAGCAGGTCTTCATAAATCAGTTAGTAGGAAAAGCTGGCTGTCCTGAAGTCGGCCAGTAGGAAAACTTGGCCCTAAGTAAGAAATATATTCTCACCGGGCATATGGTAGTTGGCTGCCAGCCATTTCGCAGTGACAGTTCTATGCTATGCATGGCAGAGATACAGATTTTTAGGGAATGGCTAAAATAAAATTGGAAAAAAATTTTAAAGGCAGCAATTCTAATAGTACTGATGAGTGATGCAACTCTGGGTATGGAAGGAAAAGATGAATTTGGGGGCTGCTGAGATGCACCAGGGAAGGTCACAGCAGAGTCAGTTTGGCAACTGAAGATGCCGTCCTGCATCTGAGTCAGCAGTGTGGTAATGTCTGCGAGCACTGGAAAGCCATTGCCCAGATCTACATCGGCCACATGGCCTTGTATGTGAAGTAACCCACGGAAAATCCTTGCACAGTATCATGCTCACAGGATGAGGTTAATAAACACTAGCTGTTACATTTTTCTTTTTGTGGTGATGATTTTGTTTTGATGGTATTTTGAGATAGGGTCTCACTAGGTAGCCCAGGCTGACTTCAAACTCATGGTGATCATTCTGCCTCAGCCTCCTGAGTGCTGGGATTACAGGTGCGCAGCACAACAGTCAGCTAAATATTAGCTATTATTATTAAGATGCTGAAGCTGAACTTCGTCTTTCTTGAAGAACTGACTGTCATGAGCTGGTATTTGTAAGACATGAGTAATTAGTAACATTTGGTTCTTCCTTTCCTGCTTTAAAAAGTTACTCTTTATATACCACCACCACCCCACTGCTAAATTTGACTGGCTTTTAAAAAAATTAAAAAAATTTTTTAAAAAAAGTTACTCTTTCAGGGCTGGGGATTTAGCTCAGCGGCATAAGTGCCCGCCTTGCAAGTACATGGTCATGGGTTCGATTCTGATACCAAACAAATAAACAAAAAAAAGTTAATCTTTCTTAAATATATTTCTGTTGTTATAAACATTTTCCAAACATTTTTATAAGCAGGTAGAGTATAAATTGTAGACTTTAAACAAATATCTCATAGTCTAAAAGATATGCAGCAATATACTTGGTTTAGATTTGCATCAAAGTAGCACACCGAGTTCCACTTAGCATTATGTATGTGAGCCTTAAAAAAAAATGTAATGAGTGGAAATTCAAACTTTGCACTTTTTTCTGCTTCTGACTTTGATACACATTCAAGAAGAATGGAAGACTTTGTAGGGAGTGTGATTGCCTTTAGTATCTTTTTTTTTTTGTACCAGGGATCGAACTCATGATCTCGCGCTTGCCAGGCAGGCGCTGATGTCGTTGAGCTAAATCCCTGGCCCTGCCTTTAGTATCTTATTCATTGCCAACTCTATTGAAAGTTGTACAGATAAGGCACCATATTAGATTTATCAACACATACACACTAAGGATTGAAAAGATGGGGGAACGAAGGGATAGAAGAGATAACTTTAGTTGGTTAGTGTAGTAAGCTATCTGGGCTAACAGATTAATTGAATGTTTCAAAATAGGTGAAGAGAATTTTCAGTGTTCTCAACACAAAGGAATAATAAATGTCCTATTGTAGGTGGTAGATATGTCAGTTACCCTGGTCTGATTATCACACAGAACATACAGGTATTGAAATATCACAGCATACTCCATAAATATGTAAAATTTACTGTATCACATCTGATAGTCAATGTCCAAAATATATAAGGAATTCAACAGTAAAAAAGCAAGCTACCCAATATTTAAGCAGGTAAAGGACTCAATTCAACCCCCAGCACCATGAAAAAGAAAAAGGGCAAAAGACTTGAAAGACATATCTCAAAGGAAATACAGATGGAGAAATTATATGAAAAAGCTCAACATCACTAGTAAGGGAATGCAGATGAAAACCATCATGAGAGACCTCATCCCATTTGTTAGAACAGCTGTTTTGAAAAGATGAGAAGCTGGGCATGGTGGCACATACCTGTAATCCCAGCACTCAGGAGGCTGAGACAGGAGGATTGCCTTGAGTTACAGGCTAACCTGCGTTATATAATGAGTTCAAGGCCAGTCTGAACTATCCTGATTTTTCATCTTTAAAACTGCTTAAATGAAAGAACCTTTTAATTCAAAATACTCGTTTTGTGTTGGACATGAACATTTATGCTGTATCTGTTCTTGTGATCGTATTTGCCCCTGCCCCGAGCTGACCAATGTCTTTTCTGTATCATGCTCTTCCTCTTTCTGGTTCTTAACTCTGCCTGAGAATTAGATCACCTGGGGAGTTTATTTGTTCGTTAAGGTCAGGTGCAAGCCAGCCCAGCCTTGGTGGTGCCCAGAGGGAGCGTGACTGATGCAGGATGGGTGAGGTAGGATTTCACACCCAGCCTAGGAACTTAGTGAGGCCCTGTCTCAAAATTTAAGGAAACAAGAAGGGCTAGAGCTGCAGGTCAGTGCAAAGGCCCTGGGTTCAGTTCCAGTAAAAAAGCAAAGCAAAACCTAAGGGCCAATTCTTGGGCTTTTGTATTCAATCACCTGAGATGGAGCACTTGCATATGTCATTATTTATATGTTCAATGCCTGATATTTCCTGCTGGGCTGTAAGTTTCATCAAAACCAGGCCTGTAACCCTAGTACTTAGTGCAGTGCCTTAAACAAGGTGTTTAATAATTATTAAATGACTACTTCCACCATATGGTGGTGCATGCCTGTAACCCCAGCACTTTTGGGAGGCTGAAACAGGCACGTTCAGGCTGGCCTTGAACTGACTATGTAGCCCAGCTGGCCTGGAACTCCAGACAATCCTCCTGCCTCAGGCCAGCCTGACTACATGGCGGAACCTTGTCTAAAAAAAAAAAAAAAAACCCAAAATCAACAACAATAAAATGACTGTTTCCATTTGGCATGTATTTTAATTTCATACCAGAAAGAGTTGGATCTCTTCTATTGCAGTAAAACCAAGAGAGTATTTAATCTCTCTACTGGAACGTCTGAGAATTGCGAAAGCCACTGGCGTTGCGTTCCCCTTCTTCGTGGACAGCTCTAACATCGTGGCTATGTTTGACATGATGGACCCCTCCGGCAGAGGCACCATAACCTTTGCGCAGTATAAAGAAGGTTGGTGTCTTCCATGGTTGGAGTCCTGGCTGAGGGTGCTCCGTGACTTTCTCCAGCTGAGAACAGTCCCCACTCTGTAAAGGTTCAGTTCTTATTCTAACTTCCACAGCTCTGAAGAACCTGGGTCTGTGTCCTGCGGATGAGGTCTTAAGTGATGATGGACACATAATAACCCTGGATAAGTTCCGGGATGAAGTGTAAGTCTGTCTTTTAATTGAGTATTGTAGAGACGCGCCATGCCCCTGAGTATTACTAATATCACTGATATCACTGGTTCCTAGCTTTGGAGAGAATCGTTTCATTCCTTGCAACTTTCAGCTACTCAAAAGCAAGGACAGGGAAGAGCGCCCCTCAGGGAGGGGGAGGGGGGAGGAGTTAGAAGTTTGTTCTTTTCTCAGTGGGAAACCCTGGGGAGGATGAGGCCAAGGCCCTGACCTGCTAGAACTCCTTGAAAAGCTGTGGACTCCACACATGGATGGGACAGTCTGTGTAAAAGACACGGTAATTGGGTGAGTTCGAGGCCAGGCTGGGCTACACAGGGAGTTCAAGGCCAGCTTAAACTACAGAGGGAGATTGTCTCAAACAAAACAAAACAAGTGATAGGATGGATCTCAAAAATATTTCTTCAGCAGTACTGCCAAGTACATGTTTATCAGTAGTAGAGGTTTTATGATGCCTGAAAATTTTAGATTTGATTTGTTGTTGTATTTATGTATTTTGAGACTAGGTCCTGCTCTGTAGCACAGGCTGGCCTCAAAATCATGGTGCTCCTCCTGTCTCAGCCTCCCAAGTCTGGGATTACAGGCTTGCACCACCACACCTGGCTGCAGTTTTAGGTTTGAGCTATTACAAAATTTAAAGCATCAACTAAATGCTAAATCAAGGGAAAAAATTCAAATAAAATTTGATAGTTGTAGAAAGCCTTGATTTAATTTAGCTCAGTTTGTTTGCATTTTACTCTCTGAGATTTCTTAATCAAGAAATCATTATATAATACAGCCCAAGGCCAGGCTGTCTTGGAAGAAAAAAAGAAAGTTAAGAGTTGTGTTTCATCATGGGGCTAGGTATTTAGCTCAGTGGCATAAGTGCCTGCCTTGCAAGTGTGCAGTTGTGAGTTTGATCCCTGGTACCGATAAAAAAGAAAAAGACAAAAAAAAGAGTTGCGTTTCATCAATAATTACATAAAAATTAAACAAAATGCTTAATTACAGTCCTTACGGGGGAAGCACAGTGCTGTGACCCCAAGTGTTTCATTCAGAGGGGAAAGACTCTCACTCTGAATACAACTAGTAGGTATTTTAAATGAAACAGCGCTAATGTAGAGGCCCAGCTTATCCACCCTTTCGTAATGTGTTTTCTCACAGAAAGACAGTGAACTCCTAATATGGATACAAGAACCTCTGCATTCTTAAGTAGTTTAGAATACTTTATTGGCTGTATTTGATTATCTGTAATAGACTTTCCCTTAATTAGCACAGGAGCCTAAAAGTTGAATATAATTTATCTTTGCTGTCACTGTGCAGTTCAGGTTGGCCTGAAGCTCACTTTGTAGCCCCGGCTGATCTTGAACTCGAAGCCTCCTGAGCGATGGGATTACAGGTGTGCACCACCACACCCAGCTGCTCTTGTATTTCTTTTCAATACACATATGCAGCATTATATTTGTAAATGGAATCTTGGTTTTCAGTTTCTGAGATTTGTTTTTTTATTTTCCTAGGAACGCAAGGACTTGGGAAATATGGAAGGCATTTTAGTAACACCATAAATCCAGGCTAATAAATGATTCTGTAAACTTCTCATGTGTCCGGTTTCATTAATTCATAACTTGGTCGTACAACTCGAAATCCCGCTGCCTTTCTGATGAAAAGAACAGAACAAAACCAAACCACCATCTTCTCAAAGACCTCTTATTTCCCTGGGTTAGGCCAGTTTGTCCTCAGGTTAAGTAAAATCTCAACATCTCGCTGAGCCAGTTTATAAATGCCAACTTCATTCAGGGCCGCCGTGGCAGGAGGCTGCCCCGACGCTGACTGCAGCACGTCCTTCAGAAGCAGCGCAGAGCCCACGTTCAAATTCAGAACAACGCAGGCTTCTTTCACACTGCGGGGAGAGGAAGAGGCGAGAGCTCTGTTAATCTGTCAAATCCACATCACACCAATTTCACCAGGAGAAATGAAATCGCTTCCCTGCACTGCTGGCTGCACATCATTTATAAGAACTATTTATGGACAGATTATTTGGCTCTTTTTTTTTTTTTTTTTTTTTTTTTTTGTCTTCTTGAGACAGGGTCTCGCTATGCAGTTCAGGCTGGCCTTGAGCTCACTTTGTAGCTCAGGCTGGTCTCGAACTCGCAACGATCCTCCTGCTTCAACCTCCCAAGTGCTGGAATTACAGGCATAAGCCACCACGCCTGGCTACTATTTGGCTCTTTAAAAAGGGTTATAATAATAGATCCCAGCACTCAGGAGGCTGAGGCAGGAGGATTGCTGCGAGTTCAAGGCCAGCCTGAACTGCATAGTGAGACCCTGTCTCAAAAAGACAAAAAGAAGTCACTGCTTTCAGTAGGTGCCCATTATTTCTCTAAACACAGTACTTGATACTGACAGTCGATGAAGTGTAGCTATGACTTTAGGGAGATTAAGATACGGGAAAAGAGAAAAAAGAACATTCAAGCAGCAGGAAGGCAGAATGCTAAAAGCAATTTAGAAACAGTCGTATCTTTCTGAAATAGGTGAACTTAAGCCTTTAATTATTAAAAATGTCTCATAATCTCACAAACTGCATAATGCAAATTTTAAATCAAATTCTGAAAATATTTCTAAGTTATTCTCTCATACACTTAAAATTATACTTAGAACCAAAGTCCATGTATCAAATGTGTAAGAAAACAAACTTTCTTCAGGTTTGGCCAATTATTAGGCACTAAATGTATGTGTTGTTTGTCACATTTATTGAATGGCAGGCTGCACTTGCTTTCATTTTCTCTCCCTGGTGGTTAAGCAAATAGGAGCATAAAACCAAAGGCCGGAAAACAGAGCCCATGCAGAATTCATACCCAGCTCTGTCCACTTTGAGGGCACGGTCACACCTTTCGTCTTAGTTGGTTTCCCTGGTCCCTGAACATGCAGGAGATGCACAGTGGGTGCTTTAAGGCTTTATTCAGCCCTACTCCCCCCAAACATCCACGGGACTCCGAGGCTGTCGAGGACCCGACCCCCTCACACTTTGATACATCCATCATTGTTGAACATTAAGCTTACTGTTTAAAATAGTTTTCTGGCCTCTTGCAGTAGTGAGAGAACAAGGGGAAAAGATTCCGAGTCATATCGAACTGCAGCTGGGCCGCTCCGCCTTCATTGAAGTGATTGGCCAGAATGACCTGAAACCCGGAGAGCGCGTGAGATGGGGGTGGGGTGGTTTTGCTCCGCCCCCCGCCCCCAGCCCGGCACTCACTTCCTGATAGATGTGCACATCCAGCTTCTCCACCAGCTGCTGCCAGAACATCTGAAACAAGGAGAAGCACAGCTGCTGCTCCAGCTGCAGCAGACGGTCCCGCAGTGTGAGCAGGAAAGGGCAGGCCGAGCTGGACAGGGACATCACCGCCTGCTCCGACTGCGAGGGCAGGGACAGCCACCTGAAAACAGACGTTCGTCGCTGCCATTGAAGCTTCAGCATCTTGTATTTTTAGGCTTTAACAAGTCCTTTTTGTTACATACCTGTAATCCCAGCACTCAGAAGGCTGAGGCAAGAGGCTCACTGTGAGTTCAAGGCCAGCCTGGGCAACAGTGAGACTCTTTTCCCAGAAAATTTTTTTTAAATCTTTTTTTTCTTTTTTTTTTTTTTTTTTGAGGCAGGGTCTCACTACGCAGTGCAGGCTGGCCTTGAGCTCACTTTGTAGCCCAGGCTGGTCTTGAACTTGCAATGATCTTCCTGCCTCAGCCTCCTGAGTGTAGGGATTACAGGTGTGAGCCACCACGCCCGGCTTAAAAATCATTTTAAACTGGCGGGAAGAAGAAGATTACAAATTCGAGTCCAGCATGGGGAACTCAGTGAGACCCTGTCTAAAAATAAAAAAGAACAGATAGGCAGCTCAATGGTATCCTTACTTGTCTAGCGTGTGCAAGGTCCTGGGTTCAAGCCCCATGGGAAAAACAAAATGCATGTTTTACTATACGATTTACATAAAATTAAAAGGTATTTTTAGCATTTACGACATCAGCTGATTTTATGCTCTAATTTTCACAAACACAACAGGGCCTACTAACACTTCCACACTGAGTACAATGGACATTCTTGGGGAGTTCTGGTACTGTGGTAAGCTGTGAGACACAAACAGGTCCAGGGAGCTTCAGGAGCACTTTATAAAATGAGTCATGGGCTGCGCATATGCTGGTGCTCTACATTTACAACAAGCTGAGGGCCAAATTATCAGTTTATTCTCACTAAGAACATCCATCCGAGGGCAGGCATGGGGGTGCACAGCTGTCACTCAGGCACTCGGGTAGCTGAAGCAGAAGGATCACTGTGGATTTGAAGCCAGCCTGGGCTACATTGTAAGTTCCAGGCCAGCCTGAACTACACAGTGAGACCCTGTCTCAAATAAGTAAATAAACATAATAATAAAAACAAATAAAACTTAGAAAGAAAGGCCTGGGGATGTAACTCAGTGGTAGTATATGTGAGGCCCTGAGTTCAATCCCAGGTTCTGGAGACCAAAAAAAGAAAAACAAAGCTAAAATTTGGAGTACAAAAGGCCAAGCCCCATTCTGTCTACACAACTTGGAAAACTGACTGCATGGACCACATTTCAACCCTGACTACACTGGCGTTAAGCTCCGGCTTAGAGAGATACCTTTCTTTCTTATACAGCTTTGCAGCGTCTTTAACTTCTCGGAAAGCGTGGTCTACTTGCCGGGCCAGCATGTCGTGCTTTAAGCGCTCTAAGAGGCTGACCATGTCGTCGAAGACGGAGCTCTCCATGGAGGCCAGCTGTCCCAGCTGCAGCTTGCTGAGCGTGTTACTCTCCGCCAGCACCTCCAGGGCTGCCTGCTGCAGCTGCAGGAAGAACTGACCGGAAACGTGTTCGGGTGGTTACTGACACAGCCTGTAGCGCTGTGAACTGCCATGAGCTCGCCCACTGTGGTGGACCGCTGATGGCTTCAGTACCTCTGTCACCAGTTTTAGAGCATTCCTATTACCACCAACCCCCTCACGCCCCAAACTCCCCCAGACTCAGTCTGCATCTGCTCCCCATGCTCCCACCATCTCGTGCACCCACTAATCCATCTTCCATCTCTGGCTCTGCCTATCCTGGGCATTTTGTGTGAGTGGAATTAGGTACTGGCTTCCCTCACTCAGCATGTTTCATGCGGTGACATGGATACATATGTATTTCATTTCTCTTTAATGCTGAAAAATATTCCATTCCAAGGCCCTACTGCTACATCAAGGGAGAATCACTGTCCTGTTAAGACCATGGAAGGACCACGTGCGCCTGAGGCTGGCCAGGGCAGTGTGCATGGTCTGCCAGGAATGCCCATCAGTGCGGCAGTGCCCAGTCTACTCAGTTCCCCACCCCACCGAGACGGAGGCCAGTTCGAAGGAGCTTTCTATCACCTCCACCTGAAAAGTCCCTAGCTCTGAATGATGGCTGGATGTTTCATGTTTGGTGTAATCTGATAACAGCTGAGAATCTGAAGTGAAAGGGAACTCTGCTTATTTTTCTTTTCTTCCTAATTATGTGATATAGAGTTTTTAATTTAAGAAAAATTTATTTATTTTTACAGTATTGGGAATTGAACCCTAGATCTTCAAACAAGCTACATCTAGCCCTTTCTACTTTTCTGTTTTGAGACAAGTCCTGCTGGAATTACAAGCATGCATCACTCTGCCTAGCTTTTCTTTTATTTTCTTTTTTTTTCCTGAACAGCCGCACTCTGTAATCCCAACTGGCTGTGAGCTCATTATATGTGGCCTGGGCTGGCCTCAAACCTGCCATCCTTCTGCCTCAGCCTCCCCAGTGCTGGATTAAAGGTGTGCATCACCATGCCTGGCAACTTTAATGATGTTCATTTAAAGTATTTGCAGGCTGAAGAACTGTGAAAATAATTAAAGGACTTCTGATGGTAAGATCACAACAGCACCAACAGAACTGAGCTAGGACACAGAATTCATTCCCAATTTGAAGAGTCAAGTCTGAAATTTGATTAGTTTTCTTTGTTGATAGAGGACCCAGACAATTCAACATCAGAGTTTAAGTTTTCTAAAGGCAGGTATAATGGCTGATTTTCATCTTTGTTAACAGATGATGGCACCAAGTAAAGCAGCTAATGATGTTCCACAAATACTTTCAATGAAACTAAAAGTCTGTCCCTGAATGAGTCTCTTATTAGATCATCTGGCATAAGAATCATAAGTGACATTTGTTTCATACTACTGAAAAAGCTTGGCCGTGTGGGGGCTGAAAGAATGAAGTTACTGAAATCTGAGACACTTCCTGTGATGTACAGAATGAATCCAGTATGCTGACTTAGCACACTCATCATTATTCTCTAGTATATTAATTTTATTAAATAAGCCTGGTAAGGATTTAGCTCGGTGGCGTAAGTGCCTGCCTGACAAGTGCAAGGTCATGAGTTCAATACCTAGTACCATTTAAAAAAATTTATAAAATAATTATTTTATCTTTCTTCCTCAGTAGAATGACATAACACACATGTCTTTCACTTAACATTTTTATAGAAAAACACTAAATCATAGCCAGTGCAGTGGCTCATGCTGTAATGCCAGCACTGAGGGAAACTGAGGCAGGAAGCTAACAGGTTCAAATCCTGCCTGGGCAACGGAGCAAAACCCTGCCTCAGAACCTAAAAAAGGCTGGGGAAGGAGCTCGATTCAAAGCTCCTGGGTGTGAGGAGCTGGTTACAGCCACATGGAGCACCATCTGCCTGTGTGTGTGACGAGCCAGGGGGACACTCAGGGCCCTGTGATAGGAGGCGACCACAGCATCACTGAGCCACACAGCCAGCCGCTATTCACGCAGCAACACTGCGAGTGGGACCCAGGGAGCACTGAGCTGGGTCTCCACCGTTCTTTTTCCTAATTAAAATCTGAGGCACGGTGTCCGGTGCTCCTCTTGCAGCCTCCCAAATAGTGGGAAAGGCAGACAGAAGCCACCAGGCTTGGTCGATAACTGGTCAGGTTTGAAGACATTCAACGGTTACCAAGTGCTAGGGCGGGCATGATGGCACACCTCTATAATCCTAGTGCTTGGCAGACTAAGGCAGGAGGATGGCTGCGGGTTCGAGACTAAACCATATAGTTTGTTCAAGGCCAGCCCTAATGATATAGTGAGGCCCTATCTCAAAAAACAAAAACAACCAAGAAAACAACAATGAAAAACACTTACCAAATGTTATTCTTTTATTTTCTAACTTAAGGTCATGGTTTTTTTGTTCTGTCTTGGTGGTGCTAGGGCCTCGAGCAGGCTAACCAAGTACTCTTATCACCGAGCTATTTGTATCCCTGCCTGTCCGATGATTAGATTCATTAAAATAACAGGATTAAAATGGGCATAGCAAGCACTGTGGGAGGCAGAGGCAGGAGAACTGTAAGTGTGAACCCAACCTGAACAATAGTGACTTAGTAGGACCCTGTCACAAAATTCAATCCCCAGCATCACTAGGTAAATAAATAAACATCACTATTATTTAACTCTTTGATGTTTGCCTGAGAAGAAGATGTTAGGTTTGGCATCACGGTGTAATGTATGTAATGACATACATTATTTTTTTGCAATAGAGCAAATGCTTCGAAAGGTTCCAGATCCCTGCCCTGCTCCTTACTGTTCAGGCACGAGACTCACCACGTTGTCGGCCCAGTCTGCAAGCACCACCAAGATGTAGTTCACAGCGTTGAGGATCGCGCAGTACCGGAAGCCCAGCGGAGCTCGGGTCTCCTCCTTCATCACCTGTGTTAGCCGGATCCTGAAGTCATCCACCAGGTCCTTCTGTAACTCCAGGAACTGCAGCTTCCGGGACGCCGCAGGGAGGTTTTTATACCTGTCTGGAGAAAGTGAACGCAACACCAGGCTTTTTGGTAGCATCTGTGACAGTTACAGGTTTCCCCAACTAATGTCTTACTGCTTTTGTCAAGAAAAATCAGCCCGCCATTTGAGAGTGACATTATTCTTAAGCTCTAGGGATACGAATTTCACAAGTCTATCAAAACTCTTCGAACAGTTTTTTTTTTTTTAAGAGCTGTGCAAAACAAAAACAAAAACAAAAACTTTGCATTTTACTATATGTAAATTATGCCTCAATTTTTTTAAATTAAAAAGGTATATGAGGACACTGTATGAGAAAATGACTGTTCTTGTAACAAGTAAATGGCATTTTTAAAATAAAGGAAATAGAAACTTGTACAGATTAAGTAAGCTACATATTTAAGGGTTAACAGGTAACATGATAAGATCTCTGAAACGTTCTTTAACATACTGCAGGGGAAGCAGGGCATGGTGGCTCATACCTGCAATCCCAGCACTCTTGGAAGATTGTAATTTGGAGCCCAGAATGGACAAAGTGGTTTAGCAAGACCCTATCTCGAAATAAAAAGTAAGTAAAAGGCTGGCTGTGTAATTCAGTGCAAAGGCCTCGGGTTCAAGTCTAATAGCAAACCCCCCCCCCAAAAAAAAATCTAAGGGAGAATATGCAACAGACAACAGATAATTGTTTGGAACTTGTTTGGTAATGGGAAACTGACAGTCTGTCATATTATCCTAAAGTTAGCCTGAAAATTTTTGTAATAAAAGCTTTTTACTCTACATGGATGAATGTAAAGAAATGATAAAAAATAAAGAAAATGCATGTTTAAAAATTTTTTTTTAAGTTTTTAAATTAGGCATGGTGGTCATGCCTAAAATTCCAGCACTCAGGAGACTGAGGAAGGAGGATTCCCATGAGTTCAAAGCCAGCCTGAACAACATAGCCAGACCCTGTCTCAAAAAAAAAAAAAGTTTAAAAAAACTTAAGTTTAAAGCTTTTGTGTTTTACAGTTTTCTTCCAGTTAAGAAGATGAAATTATTCACTGACTGGGCTAGAATGATACTTCTGGTTACCACGGTGCCCAGCAAGCAGACTGGCAGAGGGCGATGGGGACTAAGAGGGCCAAGGAGGGGGCAGTGAGGGCGATGGCAGCAGAGGACCAGCACTCAAGGGCCACTGGGTGCTGCACTCCCAACAAGCCCAGGGCACCAGGCCACCTCCAGCCAGAACAAATCTTGCATGGTCAAAAGAACCCTGTTACCACCACACTCTTTTAAGTCACTTTTTCTCTCTTCTGCAATCCTTGCAATCAAGATCCAGAAATATTAAAATTTAAATCTGAGACAGGTGAAGGCTTGTGTTACTCAGGAGGCTGAGACAGGAGGACTGCCTGTGCCCAGCACTGAAGGCTAGTCTGGACAACACAGCAGCCCCCCTGTCTCTTAAAAAAATTAACAAAATAAAATGTTGGTCAACTGCCATTTACTGAAGACCCTTGTAAAGCTGAATGGCAAAAACAAAGCAAAAAAGCACAACAAATAAAAGAAAAAGAACTCTACAAATAAATATGGCAAAAAAAACTTGAATGACAAGAGGGTTCAGGTAATCAAATGCTTATTGAATGGTTTTTATGCAACTATTCAGAAATTTTTCTCCTATATCCCAATGTTTAAGTTCTAATTTAAATTACTAAAAATCCAAATGAATAACATGCTAGAATTCTGCTAAAATAGAAGCTGAATTTGAAGACATTACAATAACTTTTGTAAATTACTAGGAAAAGTGAAACTGTCAGATTTTAAAACAAAGTCCTATCCTTCTTTCCCAGCCAGGGCTCACCATACTCCCCAGGCTGGTCTCCGGGCACCATCCTCCCTCCCCTCTGACCACCAGAGTAGCTAGGACTTCACTGCAGAGCCACCACACCTGATCAGAGGCAGATCAGTTTTATTTTTTATTTTCTGAGACAAGGTCTCACTGTGTAGTTCAGAGTTCGCTATGTAGCCCAGGTTGGCCTTGCACACACAGCAATCCTCCTGCCTCAGCCTACCAAGTGCTGGCATTATAAGCATACGTCATCATGCCTGGTCAAAGGTATATCCCGAGGGGCTGGGGATTTAGCTCAGCAGCATAAGCGCCTGCCTTGTAAGCGTGTGGTCGTGAGTTCAATCCCTGGTACCGGTAAAAATACAAAAATACAAAAAAAAAAAAAAGAAAAGAAAAAAAAAAAGTATATCCCGAATAACTGATAATTACCAGTTATAACCAAGAGTAGAGTCATAAAAGTTTCTGCACAGTCTGGAACTTTCATTTCATCCACATCACTGATATCCTTATATTGGGATACCCAGGCCACCTCTGAGGAAAGCATGGAGTCCATTTTCTGAAGAGCAACTGATATGAAGAAAAATGGGTGTCAATTACATATTTACAGTCATACCTAATTTTCAACTCACTGTTTTTCAGGAATAATGATTTTCTCTCTCTCTCTCTCTCTCTCTCCTTCTTTCTTTTCATAGTTCACACTGGCCTTGAACTTATGGTGATTCTCCTGCCTCAGTCTCCTAAGTGCTGGGATTACAGACATATACTACCATCCCACCTAGGAATAATGATTTTTTTCCTATAAAATCCACCATGTCCCAAAAGTTGTATTGTATTTAAAATGCTCTATTTTAGGATAAAAATCTTCAAAATAGTTATGCTGAATAACAAGCTACATTCAAAAAGATTCTACCAAGAGCAGAAATGCCACATGGTAGAATCTACAGAACAGCTGTACAGACTGCTAGCTTGAATATTCCACTATAGAAACATGTGGAATATAGTTCCAAGGAAAACTGAAGCTTCATGGAAAGAAAAGACAAGAAGATTCTCTCTAAAGGTAACTCTGTAAACCCAGATCAAGAAAAATCTAGATGGCTAGTTCCTACCCAGAACCGGAGAAGAAAAATACTAAACACTTCCGTACACAGAGACATCTCTCTGGCTGCGTGTGGCCACTGAGCACTTACATTTCCTCTCCACAGTTAACCAGCGCTGGAAGCAGCTTTCCTCGGATAGTATGTGCATGCAGCTGGCGAAAGTGCTGGGGTAGCCGTGTGCACTGTGGAGCTCCCTTTCAAACAGGAGAACCTCGTCCACCAGGTGACAGAAGAGATTGTCATCATACAGCAGACAAGGAATATCTGAAGCCAACTTCTCAAGAACCAGCATCATAAGGCCCCGAGAAAACTCAAGCTGAAGAAAGGCATAAATGTGAGGTACAGCGGTCATAAGGAGGTACAGCTCACAGGAAGACTCCCAAACACTCAGGTCTGAGCCCCTTACCCGCGCATTTACTGCAGAACCTGCTTTGTCTAATATTGGCTGAATCTTCTCATCCAGAAACTCAGTGTGGTTTCCAATCCACATGAGTACCTGAGCCAGGTACCACTCAGGCTAAGGAACAATGTAAGATGGTTTAAATTAGTTAGTGCAACTAGAAAATGACAGTCAAATATCTCTGTTTGATTATGAACACATGGTACCTAACAAAAGTTAGTTGAAAATTTATATGCAAGAGCCCAATTTCTACTCTGAACTTTAAACTCACGAAAGATTCAATAATCAGACACTTCCCAAACACTCACAACAAATACTGATAATGTGGCTAAGTCAATAAACTCATGAGTTGGGGCCAGGGATTTAGCTCAGTGGCATAAGTGCCTGACTGGCAAGTGTGAGGTTGTGAGTTCAATCCCTAGTAGCCTCCCCCAAATAAATAAATAAATAAACAAACTCATGAGTTTAAAATACCACTTTGGAGCTAAGGCTCAGTAGTAGACTGTTTGACTAGCATGCACAAGTTTAATCTCCATGAAATAAATGAAATAATCTTCATGAAATAAAATGAAAAAAGGTGTATATATTTAAAACCTAGCATTTTAAGCCAGGTGTGGTGGTGCACTCCTGTAATCCCAGCACTCAGGAGGTTGAGGCAGGAAGATCATTGCAAGTTCAAAACCAGCCTGGGCTATAGAGCGAGCTCTAGGACAACCTGACTACATAGCAAAACCTTGTCTCTTTTTTTTAGCTATACAAAACTTGATAGTAAACAAGACAGCACTCTATTTTTGGTAATTTCTATCATTATAATTTGATATTTTTCAGAAGTGAAGACAGATTTCAACAATATGCCCAGTACACAGTGGTATGGTCCCTCAGTTAAAACGTTGGTAGTAACTCCTTCAAAACTATTCACATCATTTATTCCATAATTTCTCTTGTATAGCTGTAAATCACTTCAGCATTAGCACCGCTATTCAAAAGTGGTAGCTCGCGCACAGTGGTCCACGCTGCTCATCCCGGCTACACGAGAAGCTAAGGTGGGATTGCACCTTCAATGCCAGCCTGGGCAACTTAGCAAGAATCTGTCTCAGAACTTTAAAAGAGCGAAAAAGGACTGAGAATATAGCTCAGTGGTAGAGCACTTGCCTAGCACATGTGATTCAATCCCTGGTATGGCCCTAGGAAAATCTCAGAAACTGGTCAGATGATATGCCTGCCACAGGGAACCCGATTTCCACACTGCCTCCACACAAGTCCCCAAAGGGAAATGTGGTTAGAGGCAGTTTTCGGTAGTCTTGAGGATCTGACGGGGGCCCATTCTATACTGAGCTATGGAGTGAGACCCTGTCTCAGGAAACCCAGAAAAGAAAAACGAAGACGAGCTAACAAAGCACACCTTGCTTATGACGTTAGTCTGTCGGCTGCCTCGGAAGTGGTACCGGAACCGCTTCTGGAGAGGAGTCAGCATGATCTGGATGGGCAGAGCGACAGGAGGGGACACGGGGAGGCAGTATTTCTCTGGGAGCTGTTTTGGCTCAGTGAGTAATTCATCTCTGACATAGTCAGGTCAAGAAGAAAGAATCTAAAGCGTCACGTGCATATAGCCACACAGGATGGATGGACACGCGATAAACTGTCCCAACAAATGTATCGGTACAAAAGGATGATACAAATATGTAATACGTTAAATACAAATTCAGTAAGTGAAAAACGTTATCAGAATTCATCTGCCAATCTTTCCTAAAATAAATAGTAGTATGGAAATAAATTCATATTACCATGTGATTAAGCTAATGCTTTCCTACTCAGTTTTCATCTCGTTTCTGCTCATTTATTCCACTATCCCAAAAGACCTATATAGATATAGTGTAAAGCTGGGTTAGTTGCATGGCTCAGAACTCTTCTTTTCCTTTCTTTTTTTGCTATTCTGACACAGGATCTCACTATGTAGTTTATGCTGGTCTTGAACTCACAGTGATCCTCCTGCCTCAGCCTCCCACCTGCTGGGGTGACAGGCGTGCACCTCTACACCCATCACATCTCAGAGCTTCCTAGGGCCCTCCAGCCTGCACGGTTCACTGTGTCACACACCAAGCCTAACCCAGGACTTCCGATTGGCTGCCTGGATGCTTTGAAAAAGTTTGATTTTCTGACTACAAATTCACCCTAAAAGAGGAAGTTTCCCACTCCAACAAAGATACGAGGTTTGTAGTTTCAGCAGCTGACAAAATAGCGTCTCCAGGTTGCCAAGGAGCTCGGGGCTGCTGGCAGGCCGGCTCCCGCCCGCAGCCTGGGACTGCGGAGGTGCGATGAATGGCCAGTGCAGCTGGGTTAGAATCTCCTCGAAATCGCTGGGACGGAAAAAAAACATGCATTTCAGAGCAGTGCCACCAGTGATTGCCAAACACCCACATGAAAGCAATGGCCAAGAAATATGGCTAAGTCCTCTACCTTGTAAGCTTGTCCTTAAGAATCTTGTGCCAGAACTTCACTGTGGCTCTCATGAAGCCGAGAAGATGTGTGCAGGAGGATTCCTGGAGCTTGATATCAAGCTGTGTCATGGCTACCAGGGTGGAGGCTGCCTCCGGCACATTGTTGGTCATCAGATACTGCTGAATATTATCACTGCAAAACAAAGTGAAGCCACTTCAGGGACAGCTGCTTCAAAACACTGCGATCCTGCTGCCTCAGACGCCTGGAATGCCGGGGTTATAGACAGGCACCACCATGCCTGACCTCCCTCCTCATGTTTTATGGACATGATTTTCAAGCTGAGAGTGGTGGTGTGTGCCAGGAACTCCAGCTATTCAAGAGGCTGAGGCAGGAGGATTAGGAGCTGGATAGCCTGGACAATTTAGTGAGACCCTGTCTCAAAATTTATAAAAGAACTGAGACATGCCTCAGTCACAGAGTTATATACAGGGCAAAATGAAGCATAATTCTAAGGTCGCTGTATTTTACCAGGCACCCAAGTCTCCCTGGGAGCCTAGAGTCTTCTAACTCTCAGCACCCTTTCACTAGCGAGACCCAAGTTTGGCACACCTTCCTCCACCAACTGATCCCAGCAGAACACATCCGTCCCTTGTCACATTCCCTCAGGTACCAGTCATGGCTTTTCATTTTTTTTTTTTTTTTTGTCTTTTTTCATTTTTATCGGTACCGGGGATCGAACTGACAACCGCCTGCTTGCAAGGCAGGTGCTTATGCCGCTGAGCTAAACCCCCAGCCCCCAGTCATGGCTTTTACAGAAGTCTCAATCCAAGGGTAGACAAGAGTAACGTCTGGTATGGTCAAGTACACTCAGCTTCAGATTTTACCTACTTTTCCCAGCAGAACTTGATTTCCCACTTCAAAGAAATATATTCAAACTAAGTGCTGCATTATATTAAAATAAAAACTACCATGTTCAATCAATCAATATGCAAGTGTTATAAGAAACTAAAATGTGCCAGTGGCCACAAAATAGAAAATACTTCTTTCTAGGATGATGCAGATCTCTGCACGTCACTGAAGCAGGAAGAACATTTCAAGCACAGAAAAAGCCAGACGATAGTGTTTACTCAGCGGTACTGCTGTACTGCAGCACGCACAGAATGGAGCCAACACAAACATGCTAGTTCTAGCAAGAAGAAATTACAGAGAGAGAGAAAGACGGCAAGAATGCTATAGAATGAAAAACAGGCCCTTAAAAGGAAATGTGGAAGGGGCTGGGGATTTAGGTCAGCGGCATAAGTGCCTGCCTTGCAAGCAGGCAGTTGTGAGTTCGATCCCTGGTACCGATAAAAAGGAAAAAGAAAAAAAAAAAAAAAAGAAAATTTGGAGATGAGGGAAAAAAACCAGAATCTCAAAAGAAAGCCATGTTATCACAAAAGATATAAGGGAAAGAATACATTGTTAAAGAGAAGTAACTGATACTTCATTATAAATTTACTTCTTATTTCTAATATGATTCCCGGGGCACATTTCTCTTATAAACAATTCAGGTATCAGAAAACACGATCCATAACCACAGTCCTGTTTTACTTCATCTATCACTGTGGCTACTATGAGAGGGAGTCCTTTAAACAACTTATTTTATTTATAAAGTTATTAAAATTACTTCTTACTGGTAATTTCATTCAGATGGACAAAAAAAAAGAAAGAAAAGAAATAAAAGTAAGGTTTAAAAATCCTTCACTGCAGGGCTGGGGATTTAGCTCAGTGGCATAAGCACTGCCTGCAAGCGTGAAGTCATCCGTTTGATCCCCAGTAGGAAAAGAAAAAATTCTTGCCAGGCGTGGTGGCTCACGCCTGAAATCCCTGCACTCGGGAGGCTGATGTGGGAGGATCATTGTGAGTTCCAGACCAGCCTGGGTTACAAAGTGAGCTCAAGGCCAGCCTGAACTGCATAGCGAGGCCCTGTCTCAAAAAAGACAAAAAAAATTCTTCACTGCAAACAATTTACACAAAGAATGAGAGGCTCTAAAAAGTTTACATTAATTTCTATAATCATTAGTAACACTATAATCTTAGGCTTATTTGTTTAAATGCAAAATCCCTCATATATACAAAACAGAGATTTTCATAACATACTGATATTTAAAATGCTTGACCAACTCAGGAAACAAGAACAGGACAAAGGGATACATAGCATATCCATATCATTAAATATGTTAACTACAATACATTTTAAAAAAGATACAAAGTTTCTTGGATGATTTTTCTATCTCATTCATGGCTACAGGCAGCTCTGCAGAAAGAATAGTTAAAACAAAGCAAAACAGGACAGAATGGTTTGGAGGCCCACGGGACACTATCAGTAAACAACTCATCTTTGCTGTTTAGGTGGAAACGTTACTTTGGCTTATTTGAAAGGCAACTGTAGATACTTATAATCAACCATCCATGAAGCATATTCAAAAAGAACCCCCCCACACACTCTGACAGGTAGTAGAGCTCTTGTTATTCATCTAAGAATACTGTGGAAGCTTTATTAGATGATTCCCACTAAAAAAATTCAAATTCTAGAGAAAGCAATGCATTTCATGTAGAGACATTCCCTAAAAATTACATAGGAATATCTATTACCACACTGAGGGCTTTTTTCATTAATTTGGCATTATAAATAATATTTTTACTATGTTCTTAGCACCATTCTAAGACTTAAAAATTTAACTTACTTAGATTACTTTCTTTCAAATGCAAATTAAACTCTCTGAAAAATTTATATTCATTCACAATAAAGGAAAAGAATCATTATCATAATGCTATTTTCATAACAACTGGTAAAATTACATTATTATAACCTTTAATTAACTCAATTATTTAATGGCAAGCATACACTCTGTAAGACAGAACCTCAAAAGAAAATAATAATTATGAGAACAAAGAGGCCCATTTTACCTTAGTTCTTCAATTTGTGAAATCCATTTAAGGTAGGCAAGATGCCGTTCGATCTCTTCGATTTGGCTAATCATGGCCCCAAGATCATCCATCCAGGGCTGCGCGGTCAGCAAGTGGCTACTAATGGAACTGAAGAGATGGCTTTCTTGCTCCAGAAACTGATTAAGAAATTGTTTTGATTCTTCTGCATTTTTTAAGGCACTTTGAATTCTTTTGGGAATTTCTGATGAAATGGTAAGTACCTAATTATCACCAAAAAAACAAACAAAACCTAGCAGCCATCCGATAAAATTTTCAGTCTTTTTTTTAATTAAAGTACATCATTCTAAGGACCAAGAGGAGGGAGAGAAAGCAAGGGGAAGGGGATGAAAAGGGAATGAGGATGTGTTATGTACACGTACTGATTCTCATGGTGCATGTGATCATTGTGTACTACAAACATGAACTGATACAAATAAAAAGCATTCCCTTCTAGATACATGTTTATTCTAACAGAAATAAAAACTATTAGAAACTTGAGGGCTGATGATATAACCCAGACCAGGGATATAGCTCCAGCCTAGCAAGTGCAAGGTCCTGAGTTCAATTTCTGGTACCAAGAAAAAAAAAAAAACTTCAAAATCACCGGGTATGATGGTACACTCCTGAAATTCCCTCAGGATGCTAAGGCAGGAGAATCGCCATGGAGCCCAAGACCAGCCTGGGCTGCGTGGTGAAGTCATGGTCAGCCTTAACTACATAGTGAGACCCTGTCTCAAAAATAAATAAATAAACATATACATACATACCAAAAATCCTTCAAAAACTTCAATCCTCAATACCAAAAAAGAAAAAAAAAAAAAGGAAAAATAATTTCAAAAGAAAGTTTTCATTGCTTTATCCTGCACCAATCAAACACTGCTCTCTGTGAAGCATATGTGCACACACATGTAAAGAAGAGCCGACCAACAAAGCCTCCAGCAGGCATCTGGGACCTGTCTATTGAGGCTCGGTTCTTTCACAGGGTCCAGCCAGAGACCACCTGCTTCACCTACTAAATATCTTCCTTTAAAAGTGAATGAAGAGGGGCTGGGGATTTAGCTCAGCGGCATAAGCGCCTGCCTTACAAGCAAGCAGTCGTGAGTTCCATCCCTGGTACCGATAAAAAGGAAAAAGGCAAAAAAAAAAAAAAAAAAAAAAAAGTGAATGAAGTAACGCCAAGCATGGTGGTACACACCTAGAATCCCAGCATTCAAGGAGGCTGAGGCAGGAAGAATACCAAAGAGCACAAATTGCCCATGGATAAGTTAGCAACTTAGCGAAATCCTATCTCAAAAACCAAACATTAGAAAAGGGGTGGGTAGGGAGCTCAGTGTAAAGACTCTCAACTGAGTCCACAGTATCTAAATAAATAAAGCAAAGCAAGCCTGGAGATTTGGCTCCGTAGCATAAGTGGCTGCCTGGCAAGAGTGAAGCCATGAGTTTGATCCCCAATACCAAAAAATAAATAAAGCAAGCAAGCAAGCACATTGTAGGGTTTTTTTGTTTTGTTTTTTTGCTCTTTTTGAGACAGGGTCTCGCTGTGCAGTTAAAACTGGCCTTAAGCTCACTTTGTAGCCCAGGCTGGTCTCGAACTTGCAACCATTCTCCTGCCTCAGCCTCCTGAATGCTAGGGCATGTGCCACCACACTCGATACACATTGTAGGTTCTTTTTTTTTTTTTTTGTCTTTTTCCTTTTTATCGGTACGGGGATCGAACTCACGACTGCTTGCTTGCAAGGCAGGCGCTTATGCCACTGAGCTAAATCCCCAGCCCCCACTCTTTTTTTTTCTTTAAATATCAGGATTGACAAACTGGAAATTTTATTTCCTTTTATTTTTGTGGTACTGGGAATTAAACTCACAACCTCATGCTTGCCAGGCAGGTTCTTAGGCTGCTAAGCTAAATCCCCAGCCCCATGATAGGTTCTTAAAGCCTATTATTAGAGTATTAAATGATTAGACCATTCCTCACAACCCAGATCTTTAAAATTCTACACCTATGTAATAGGAATTATTTATATTTCACCACTTATAATACTATTGATATTATTCCAGTGAGTTTTCTTACCTGCTCTTCTAACTTTACTTTACTTTCTGTCATTTGTTCTATGAGTTCACTGAGTTTCTTTAAGGATTTTAAGTCATTTCCAACTTCCTTTTCTATGAATGCAGACACATAAGAAGGAAGGTCATCATCTGTACCTTCGCTGACCTGTTCACATCCAACAGGAGCTGCGACATTTATGTCACCTAAAATTAAAAAACAGCAGCTACTCAACACTGTTAAGTACTACGGAGTTCAAGGAAATAATAAAAGATATACAAGGCAGTCTGTCTAGCTTTAAAAGCTTATAATTTTAAAAACACTCTATGTGTATAAACATATATCTTTATATAACATATAGCTATGTAATCCCCAAATGAAAAGATGTATAACAGTCCACCAGCCAAGTACCAGAAAATGCTCAGAATCTTAGAAAATTTGGAGCCAAGGAAAAACCCCTAAAGTCTGTCCGGGTAACCAGAGGATTTGATAGACATTAATGTGACAGTGCATAATTCCTTTCCAAATTTTGTAAGGAAACAGTGGCAAAATCTACAACATCTTGAATCTCTCGATGAGGAGAAAAAAAAAAATCTACAACACCAAAGGAGTTATCCAGCTGTAAAATGTTTTTTTTTTTTTTTTTAAACAGTACTGAAATATTTGAAGTGTACAGAGAAGGTGTGGAAAGGTGGCTAAGGAGCACAGCAGCTCTCGGGCTGCGTGTAGCTCAGGGTAGAGCGTTTGTCTGGTATGTGCAAAATCCAGAGTTCGATCCAAGAAATGAGTTTTAAAAGTTTCAAGTATCACATAGAAACACGTCCTTATCGGGGACAGAAAAAAAAAAAGAACATATGAAACAAAATATAAATTACTAGGAGAAATCCAAATGGCTGATGTGACCACTTCACTGGACAAAGTGAGAGTCTTTCCAATGCAAACCAACCACTGACTCTGTTTCATAGTGGACTTATAAATGTGGCAAAAACAGATGATTTGGAACCCTGAAGTCATTGAGAAGATCACCAGCAAAGGTAACATTTTCTGAAAAATGGCTAGTGAAAGCAGGAACCTGTGTGGCTTTGATTTCATCCCAGATAGCACAGGAATTCCCTGGAGCGCTTTTATGCTTGAAAATTGATCATTTCCTATGTTTGACAAATGAGTTTTTTCACTGTCTCCCTTCTTCCCACTCTCTGGGAAGGTTATGCTACAAATAATTTTTTTTTTTTGGTACCAGGAATTGAACTCACAACCTTCCACTTCCCAAACAGGTGCTTGTGCCATTGAGCTAAATCCCCAGCCCAAGACATATTTAAGTTATAGAAATCTTTGTGCAGTGGAACAAGAACCAAATATAGAAAAAAAAAATTTAACTTTTGTCTAAACAAAATACTTAACAAATTTTTAATAAGTACAAAATCCACTTCAAAGGCAATTAAATGATTTTCTACTTTGCTATAAACTTGGGGCCCATTAGCACTTTTCTTCTGCAGCAATCTCTAGCTGCCTGCTGTGCCTGACTTCAGAGAAGCCTGGAGAGTCACGGCAGCGTCTCCCCCAGGAGGGGTGACAGCACCCACTGTTGGCTACTGTATCTTCTTCCCACTGTATCCCATGTGCTGAGATCATGTTTTTCTCTGAAGTCTCTCTTTCCATGCATAAACTAGCTGCTTTGGGGCGAGGGGGAGAGGGAGTTGGAGATTGAACCCTAGGTCTCGCACAGGCATGAGCTCTGCCACTGAGCTACATCTCCACCCTTTTTGAGACAGAGTCTCCCTAAGTCCCTAAATTGCCTGGGATGCAACCTGCAATGCTCGTCTCAGCCTCACAGAGTACTGGGGTTACAGGCACACACCACTGTGCCTGGCTTCCTCTTTTGGTCATTCATGGTTTTCTCTGGCCTGTGCAAGTTTAGGAAATCTCAAGTTTGGTCAAACTTCACATAATGGTAGCTCTGTTTGACTGTAACGTTATTAAACATGCACAATTCTACTTCTTTCACAGCTTGAATTATTCCACATGTAGAGACTAATATCCCTGGACTTGAGCAATTCCTAAGTATTAAGAAAAAAAGTATTGGGGTTGGGGATTTAGCTCAGCAGCATAAGCGCTTGCCTTGCAAGTGTGTGGTCGTGAGTTCAATCCCTGGTACCGATAAAAAAGAAAAAGACAAAAAAAAAAAAAAAAAAGTATGCATGAGGGGTAGAGCTGGGGGAACAGTGCAGACTCCTGGGGGAGCAACACTGGCTAGAATGCACCTCGGCTCTTCCCTGGAGCTGTAACCTGTAAAACCTGGCCCTTTACCAAGAATGCAATTTGAAGAAAACAGCAGTGAAAGGCGAGAGGACAAATTCAGCCTTACTAAAAAGTGTCACTTTGAGTAAAATTAAAATGTTTATATCTGAGATATGCCTAAATGCAAAATGTGTATCATACAGTTCAAACACACATGTAATGAGTAATAGAATATCAATGTGTTTGGTACTATGTTCCTTCTTCTCCTTTCTCTCTACCTTGAAAACCAAATTTTCCCTTGTTTCATTTGACCTTTTTTTTGGTACCGGGGATCGAACTCATGACCTTGCACTTGCCAGCCAGGTACTTGCACCACTGAGCTAAATTTCCAGTCCATTTTATTTAACTTAAAAGAATTAAAGGATTTAGCCAGAAGCTGGGTGTGCTGGTACCTATAGTCCCAGCACTAGGGAGATTGAGGCCAGGGGACTACATAGTGAGTTCAAGGCCAGCCTGAGCTACTTACTAAGACTGTGTTGAAAGAAAGAAAGAAAGAAAGAAAGAAAGAAAGAAAGAAAGAAAGAAAGAAACTGAGCCCACCATGGTGGTACACGCCTATAATTGAGCACTTTGGGAGGCTAAGGCAGGAATATCCAACACTCAAGCCCATCCTAGGCAAATTAGTATCTTAGGGAGGCCAGATCCTAGAATAAAAAATTAAAAAAGACTAGAGATGTAGTTCATTATGAAGGCCCTGGGTTCAATCCCCAGTACCAAAATAAATGAATAAATAAAATAAAAAATTGTTCACAGGCTATGAGAACCAGGAGCCCACTGGTGCATAAAAGCAAAACAATCCTAATACTATGGCTCAACTCCCAAACTGTAACATCTGCCCCAACCTACACATAAAGTCATGTTTCCTGGGTCTCACTCCAACACTCTTCATTTTATTCTTTCAATATGAACAGGATTGGCTTGTTTGCATTCAAGCTTTATTAATATAAAACAATATACAGCTTTATTTATTAATCATTGTACATATCATCCATCCATTATTATGTGCTACACTCACAATACTCTTTTATTTCTATAAATGAGATGTGTATCTGCAGAAAAATGAAGGCAGGAAATGCTTTATGAATGAATGCAAAAGTTGGGATATCTTAAGAGAGTTGATTCTAACTTCAGTTTTAAAAATACACTTTAGAGCCATAGTGGTGTACACCTATATAGTCCTACCACTTGGGAAGGTGAAGCAGGAGCATTACTCTGAGTTTGAGGCCAGTCTAGGATATGCAGTGAATCTAAACTACACAGCTAGACCTTGTCTCAAAAACTAAAATAATAATATACCCTAGACATGTAACTGTGTCAATATGACACAGTATGTGCTTAAATGATTCTTGACAGTGACACATTGATGACTTGGGAAGTTTTTGTATCTCTCTTTTTTGACTTTTTGTGAAGAGTACTTCTAACTACAAAGCAGGTACCTGAGCCACTAGAAGAGGACAGAGTTCCTGGCATGAGATGCACATCCATCATTTTACCTAAATGATCAATGCGTGCCAGGCCTCTAAGGTATCTGAGTGGGCTGACGGTGGGGAAGGGACAGGTTTACTGAAAGCTGGGAGTTCTCACAAATCCCTGAAGGCAAAGGAGCTGAGCTCTGGTAGCCACAACTGTCAAGTGCTGTGGACTTTTGTGGAGCCAATGTTAAGGCCAGATGGTAATGTGCTGAGTCTTTATCTTGCCAGTAGGACTCAATCACAGACTGCTGGCGGTGGACAGAAGAACCCAGCTCACCCTCAGAGAAAAACTGTTACGTGTTTTCCCCTAGCTCTCAAAAATTTCATTTCAAAAAGCTCCGGGAGTCTTTGATTTCCAATAACCTGCCATACTTAACCCATTAAAATAAAAAGATAAATGTGCACATTCCTGACACATGCTCCTGATCTAGGTAGGAAGCAAAGGTACTGATCTATCTCCCTTTCCTGTCCAGGAGGTTAAAAAAAAAAAAGTACAACTAAACAATTCCTGTATTTGGTTCCTCTGAGTCATAAGCCTCTCCATATTCTCATGCTTAAGAAGCATATGCTTCACTGGAACAGCAAGCAGGTTCCAGTTACCTCCAGTGGGATGGGCAGACATCCAGGGCGGCCACACCAGTGTCTGCCCTCAGCAGGGTTGGGATGTGCTTTTCTCCAAAGCATCTCACATATTCCAATCTCAGAAAGACAAAAATGCATCTATTATGAGAATCAATATTTATTACTATATAAGCATATTGTACAGGAAAAAAGGTATTTCAACTAAAAGATGACAGGACTGTGAACCCTTGTTGTGGACCCTGGAGGGTCTTGGGAGGGATGGCTGCGTGAAAGAGATAAGGTGTTTGGAACCTGCTTACTTTTCTCTTCCATGCTCCTCCTTTCGTCACCACTCTCCGAGCAGCACTGGAAGGAAAACAGTGTGACAATCAAATTAAGATTCAAGTCCTAGGTGGAACTCACCTCGGGCTTCCAACGGCACCTGTTCTTGAGAGGCCAGGGCTGACCGATGCAAGTTCCAACCAGAGCCACCTCCGTAACACCCGAGTTACCTTGCCCGGCCACCAAGGCCACCTCCCTAGGGACATCTGTCACCTTCCCGGGGCACTTCCCCGGGCTACTTCCCCTGGGGGTGGTCTGGCCACGACCTCTATCTCGGGCTATGGGAACTATCCTCCCAATCTCAGAGTCACCTCTCCAGGATCACTTCCCACGGGAGCTCTGTGTCACCTCACTGAACCACTGTTGTCCCCTCTCCCCAGATCGCCAGAGTCGCCTCACCGGGGCTGCCGGAGCCTCGTCGATCCCGCCGGCCAGGAGCATCACGGCTCCGAGCGAGTTCCCGACGCCACGCGCAGCCAGTGGGGTTTGCGGGGTCCGGCTCCACCGGGCGACGCGAGGCGGCGTGGCTCTGAGGCCGTAGAGCCGGGAGCCACCTCGACTTCCTCCAGCGGTCTCCGGTTCCTCCCTCTCCTCCCAGAGCGGCCCTGCACGCGCAGCCGCAGGTTTGTGGCGTCGCGCACCCTTCTGGTCGGAGGCTGGGAACGCAGAGCAGGACGCAGGCGCCCCGCCTAGGGCGCGGGGAAGGAGGGGGTGGTCCTTCAACCAGTGCGAGAGCCTCCACAGTGGCAGCCTGGCCCTGAAGGACGGAGCTGTGGTCATCATCCTATATAAATCGTTTAAATGTGTAGTTTAGACAACATCTAGATGTTCTAGAAGAGAGAGGATTGTGGACTTGGAGCTTCAACGTAAGGTTATTTGATTCGGTTTAATTGGGAAGAGAGATGACCCTCTTATTTCCTGCCTGGAGAGTGCAGATTGGTTTTAAGTGACCAGGAAGCTGGTTTTAAGTGACCAGGAAGCTGAACGGAGTAAAAGCATTCAACAGCCAGCATGCGTTTTGCCCAAGGGAGACCTTAGTTCTAGTTATTTGTCAGGGAGGAAAGATAGGAGTTCCTAGTGCTCATATGGGAGTCAGCCAGGCTCAACGTGGCGCCTGCTCAACCCGGCATTGGCCTCTAAAACCACAGCATGTCCCTTCAGTACCAAAAGTTCCTCCAACTCGCTTCCAACAAGACAATCCAGTCTCCACCCCCCAGCCTATCTTCAAAAAAGCCCCTCCCTTCACAATCTCCTAAGCTACAGTCCTCACAATTTCCTACGACTTTTCCGCGCTGGGAATAAGGGCTTTTTCTTACCTCTGTCTGTGTCTCCCAGCTGCTCAAAAAAAATAAAAAAAATAAAAAAAAAAATAAAAACTAACACCTAGCAGCAAGAGGTAGACAGAGGACTGGGGATCTGACAGCCTCACACATAATAACTGGAAAGGTAATATGGGGAGTCCTTACAAGTGACAGAGACAAAAACGCAAATATACATATTGGATATCTGAGGTATGAGTTACCGTTACCAACATAAAAATAAAGAAAAGCCAGGTACGCCTATAATTCTAGCACTTGAGAAGCAGAGGTATGAGGATCACTGTGAGTTCAAGGCCAGCCTGGCTTACATAGTGAGTCCTGGCAAGCCTGAACTATGTAGCGAGACTGTGTCTGACAATAAATAAATAATTAAATAAACTACCAAAGCCTAACAGAAACTCGGCAAAACGACTAGATATGAAATATTAGAGGCTTCGATTCAGTGAGTACATGTGTGCTCTTTGTGTTTTTTTTTTTTTTTAACTTTTTATCGGTACCAGGGATCGAACTCATGACCGCCTGCTTCCAAGGCAGGTGCTTATGCCGCTGAGCTAAACCCCCATCCCCTACATGTGTGCTCTTTGAAGAGCAGGGGGAAGGGTATGCATTTTATGCTTCTTTAAACAGAAGTAAACCTGGCTATGACCAGGTTTCTGGAACAGGGTCCTCTTGGGGAGCAGTCAGCAGGCTGGCTAAGAAGTGGGGAGATGCATTCTTGGATCCACTTTCTTAGGAGCCCTAAAATGATTTTTTTTTTTTATTGTTAACTGCTCGATAGGGTACAACAATAAAGGCTCATAACTATATGGAAGAAACTCGGATTCAAATACAACTAATAAAGTAATCGCTGTTTTAGAAGCCGTCGAGGCCTAAAGAGCTCTTTGATGCACAGTAAAATCACTTTTTGCCCAGTCGCATCTTTTCAGATGAATGCCTGAATCAAAGCGTGGAGTTGTGGCTCGAGACCCCTTACTTCTTGGTCTCCCAGAGGATGTCGCGTGTGGGCGGGGCCTCCTAGCGTCCAATCGTGGTGTCTGGGCGGGGCCTCGGGGCGGGGCCTGGGGTGGCTGGGGTGTGGCCGGTAGGGGCGGCGCGGTGCGGCGCTGCGCCGCACGTGTGCGAGCCCGGCGGCAGCGAGTCCTCGGGTTCGCAGGGCGGGAGGCGAGCGCGCAGCCCATGGTCGCGGGCCCTCCCCGCCGCCTGATCAGTGTGGTCCAGGCCTGGGCCTCCCTCTTGTGTTCCAAGTACGGCGCCGGCTTCCTGGCCACTCGGCCCTCGCGCTTTCAACCTCCGGGTAAGTGCGCGGCTTTTCTGCCCGCCTCGCCCCGGCCCGGCCCGGCCTGGGCTGGCCCGGCCTGGCTTGGCCCTCCTGAGAGGCCGCGCGCGGTCCCTCGGTCGCTGCTCGTTACCCCGGCCCCAGCCCCGTCCGTCCGTCAGGGGGCGCCATGAGCCCGCGGGGCCTCTTCCCTCTACGCCTTTGCTTTCCTCCACCTAGAAAGAAACTCCCACCCTGCCTGGCCTAGCGTAGCCGACCCAGGCTTCCTCGGGTCCCGCCCACGTGCTGGCTTGCGGCCCTGGGGTCGCGCCCAGCCCGCTGCGCGCCAGATCTGCCGGGTTCCTGGGAAGGAGGAGTGAGTGGCAGGGGTTAGGAATAGGAAGGGCTCCTGGTGGGAGCGGGCTAGGAGTGTTGCCCCAGCTCCCAGCTTAGTGTTCTTAGCGTTTGCCCGCACCGTGGGGAGGACTGGGAGGGAGTTGAGGTTTTCAATTTTTTTTTCTTTGTTTTTTGGGGGGGCGGGTGCTGAGAATCAGCCTCATGACCTCGTGCTTGTGCCCTGAGCTAAACCCTCGGCCTGTTTTCAAGTTTCTAGTTCCATTGTCAGGCCACTTATTTCATTCCGAAAATACAGAATTACTGAGGTTTCTTTTTTTTGCCCCCAATCTGCGAGTCATCTGTAACATAGTAAATATAGTATATCCCACTTGGGGGCTGATGCCTTAACTGTCAAGGGATCTTGTCTAGTATGCGCCAGTATAGAAAGGAGGTGGATAGTCATATGAAAACAGCCCCACCGACTGAATTGACTTACCGAGTTTTTTGAACGTGCTTTGATATGGGCTGTGGCCATAAAGGTACTAGCGAAACAGCGATCTTACCATTGCTTAAGTTTGTTCCTGCTGCAGGTCCTTTACAGACACCTGTGGGTGCCCTGGATCTCTCTTCACGCACATTTTTTTTCGTGTCTGTTTGTTCAAGTTTTTGCTCAGAAATTACCTCCTAAAAGATGCTTTACTGGAGCCCCATCCTTCTTAGTATCAGCCTCCTTGCTCTGCTTTTATTTCTTCATGGCTTGCATGTTCTGAGATTTTGTTGTTGTTGTTACCGAATATATCCACAAATAGGATGTAAGTGCCTTCAGAGAGGGATATTTTCTTTTTCTTTCTTTTTTTTTTTTTTTTTTTTTTGTCTTTTTCCTTTTTTTTTTTTTTTTTTATCGGTACCGGGGATCGAACCCACGACTGTCTGCTTGCAAGGCAGGCACTTATGCCGCTGAGCTAAATCCCCAGCCCAGTATTTTCTGTTTTACTCTAGTACCTGTAGCAGTACCACACACACAAGACACACTCAATACCTATTATTCTGATAGACTCAGACATGTTAACTGTTAGGGTGTAGCTCATGCTATGCCCTAAAGAAAGAGTGCCTGATTTTGACAGCTAGAGGTGACTCCAATTTGCAAAGTATGGGGAACTCATTTAGAAATTGGCAGATACGGAAGGTTTTGAAATAGAATTAAGAAGGGGGCTGGAGATTTAGCTCAGCGGCATAAGCGCCTGCCTTGCAAGTAGGCAGTCGTGAGTTTGATCCCTGGTACCGAAAAAAAAGGAAAAAGACAAAAAAAGAAAAATAGAATTAAGACTAATGCAACCGTTTCACACGTTCGTTTTGGAGGAAATAATGTTAAGTGGTTGTTGTCAATGTGATTTTAAGCTTTTGAAGCCCAGGGTGGTGGTGCTTGCTTGTAATCCCAGCACTTGGGAAGCTGAGGCAAGAGGATCACCACCTCCAGCTTGAGATCATCCTGGGCTCCATAATGAGTTAATGAGTTCAAGGCCGGCCTGGACTACAGAGTGAGATCCTTTCGCCAAAAAAAAAAAAAAAAAAAAAAAAAAAATTGAAAATGCCAAGCTTTATCTTTGTTGTACATGGAGGATTTTAAGAGCTTGAGAATCTAATGTTTGAAAAAGAATTTTTAAATACTGGTAAAATTGTAGTGCTTCTATTCTCATTTGGCTCATTGAAGTGTGAAGGGAAACAAAAAACATTATTTTAGGATTCTCTTCAGAGAAATGTGCAGAACTTTAAGCTCATGGAAATTATTGAGTCAAGTCTTCTTAGACATTATTTGGCAATTAAGATGTTACTATCTTGGATAGTGTGTGTGTAACATGTTTCTTTTGGAAAAAATAAAGATCCTTATTTTTAAAGTCACTACATATTTTCAAAGTTGAATGCTTGAGTATTTTATCTTTGGATTGTCCTAAATACAAATCTGATCTTAGACATGGAACCTTGAGACAGTAAAGATTTCAGTCTTTGTGGCTGAATTCTTTTAAATCTTTTCCAGGTTCACAAGATCACCTTGCCCCAACTTAAAAAATATAGTCTGTTTTATTCTTTATTTTCCTGATTCTTCCTGCTTATGAAAACGACACAGAATTTTTGTGTTTTGCTCCAAATCTGGAACTTTGCATAGCTATTTGAGAAATATGTTCTTAGCTTCTAGGCCTACAGAATTGAAATAAACAAAACAGATATTCAGTGGTTTATAGTGGTACTGAAAATAGAATTTAATGATTTGTGTAGAAGTGCTAACATTGACTTGAATGAAAAGTACAGTTATATTTGAAATACAAAAGAATAATTAATGCTTGCAATTAGATAATCAAGAGATCAGACAGATGTCTACAAATATCGAGCCTAAGGATCTGTTTGATGCTGTTGGCCTATCGGCAGTAAGCTGTTTTTTTTGTTTCTTTGCATTTTTGTTTTGAGACAGGGTCTTGCTATCCAGTTCAGGGTGACATTAAACTCTGTGTGTAGCCCAAGTTGGAACACACAGCCAGTCCTCCTACCTCAGCCTCTGAAGTGCTGGGATTTCAAGCATGTGCAATTACATCTGGCTGTTGGCAATCTTTTGAACATCTCTTAAAATTAAATGAATGCCAAGCATGATGGCACTTGTTTGTAATCCCAGCACTCAGGAGGCTGAGGTGAGAGGTTAGAGGATTGGTGCAAGTTAAGTGACCAGCCCAGACTGCAGAATGAGTTTGAAGCCAGCCTGCACTGCATAGCAAGACCCTGTCTCAAATAAATATTTTTGGAGACAACCATGTTTACCCTAGAAAACAGAAAACACTTAAGAATTAAGACTCTTAACACTTAAAATTAAGACTCAGCAGCAGAGTTTTGTGCACTGTTCATAATAAACACTAGTAGCCAACAGATGAGAAGTTATTACAGACCTTTGGCCACATTGTGTCTTTTAATAGGCAAACTAAGGCTTAGAGAGCTTAAATGGCCCGTTTATAGTAGATGGCAAAATCTAGATTTGGCTCTAAATTGGAACAAGGTCGGTTTTGGGGGTTTTTTGTTGTTGTTTTTGGTTTTTGCATCAGGGGAGGGCAGTTGTCTTTGTCACTTTCTTATCACCAGAACAAACTACTCAAGATCCACAGTTTAAGAAGGGAACTTTATTTTGGCTCACGTTTTGGAAATTTCGGTCCATGGTCAACTGGCTCAAATGCAGAGATAACATGGGGGTTGGGGCCTACCCAGGAGAAGAGCCACTTATCTCAAGGTGGTCAGGAAGCAGAGAGCAGGGAGGAAGCTTGGAAGGAGCACAGCTCTAACAGTAAGTCAGCTGGCCGTAGCACCCCCATGATCCAGTCACCTTCCACACCCGAGTTATTTGGGGGATATTTTAGATCTGAATCGTAGTGGTGATGGGCACTCTGACTGTAAAGGCCCAAACAAGCCTCATGCTTGTCACCTGCTGGCTGTACTTGGCTCGTTGCTTAAATATTCTGACCTCAGACGGGTATCAAAACCTCCTGGCAGATCCTTTGATACTTCTGGGGATCTTATGATGCCATTGGCATTGGGGGGCCACTTTGAGATTTATGGTAAAGGTATGTGATGCAATGTGCTGACACCCTACAGAACATTTCTACTTGGGTGTCAGTCAGCTACATGGATGTCATGGCTCCATACCATCTGAGTGGCTTATCATTTCCGCCTCTTGCCTCTGTTTCTGGGGCCCTCATATCACAGAGAACTCCACTGCCCCCCAGGTCCCCAAGGCAGAAAACCTGCATCCTCATGGCATAGTTCTGTTTTCCATATTGTCTCCCAGTCTTATCCTGGTAGTTCCCAGTGTTCTTGAATATCCTTTCTCCTCTGAGTCAGCCTTAGAAAAGTTGTACAAGTTTTTTCCCAAATGCATTGCTGAACCCTCTTGCTGTGTGGTGTTCAACTCTCAAAGTTCCTGGGGAGAAGGACAGCGAGAGGATGGGGAAAGAGACAATATACAGAAAGCTGAGATCAAGAGGAGCCCTCTCTCGGGATGGGAGGAAAGGAACTGCTCACCCACCACAGTGCTTTTATACATTTAGAAAGTCCATGTCAGGTGAAACCACTTTGCCTAACAACTAGCTTGCCTCGGGCCCCATATTCTCCCCAAGCTCTTGGTTTGATCATTAGCTCAGAGCTGGTTTTCCAGCCTAACTGCAGGTTCTTTTCAGAGGGTACTGTGAAATAGGTTTTTGTTTTGTTAGAACTCAGAAAACTAAGACGGGCTTGGTTTTCAAAAGAGAGTGTAGTTCCATCCATGTAGTCTTGTGTAGTTTCTGCCCATGCCCCTGACTTTCCCTCAGACTCACTTCCACATTGAGAAACAGCAGTTTGAGATTTGCTGGTGCGCCCTGTCTGTGTCCCTGCCATGGCACATGCTGTGCTCTCTAACTAAGCATCTTTTCTACCTTTCCACACCTTCCTCTTTCTCCAGCTTGAGAAGTTGGCTCAGGTGTTCATACCTCATTCTTACTGAGGCTTGCCCTGACACTGACCTTGCTGCCTCTGATGGCTGTTGTGTCCTCTTATCCCCTAATGCCTGGTTCCTTGTACTTTTGCTCAGTTCCCTGTTCATGGCTCACTTAATGATCCTCTGTTGCCTTTTAATTTTTTTTTTCAAGCCTACCTTTCCGATGGATGTTGCCTTTTAAATTCAAGTTTTTCTTTCTTTTTTTTTTTTTTTAATCAGTACCAGGGATCGAACTCACGACTGCCTGCTTGCAAGGCAGGAGCTTATGCCGCTGAGCTAAATCCCCAGCCCCAAGTTTTTCTTTTTATTTTAAGGAGAAAAGATAAAAACAATGATACAGATAAATTTTTCAGTTAAATACCTCCATTTGTACAAACTCCATTTGTAGGCAACTTTGCTGTCATAAAGTAAGAAAGAGCAACTTTTCATAAATTAGCATTTGTTTTTAACTATTGCTTATAGAATCAGTGCTTTCTTGCTTGCTCATAGATCACTTTATGTAACTGGTTATGTTGTTCTGTTTTCGATTGTTTTTCTTTTTGGGTTTCTTCAATTTTCTTTAATTTTTTGTCTTTCACAGGAAATTGATATTGGTGTTTTGTTTGTTTGCAGTGCTAAGCATAGATCCCAGTCCCTCATGAATGTTAGGCAAGTGCTGTACCACTGAGTCAGATCCCCAACCCTAAAGGAAAAGTTTTGTTTTTTTTTTTTTAGCTTGCTGAGGATTGAATCTAGGACTTTTGCAAACTTTTCTTTCTATTCTTGATTTTTACCAGGGAATCAAGATCAAAGATGATTCTGAAAACTGAGATCATAATCATCATCATTTTTGCTATAGATATAGTTGGGTATCTTGTTAGTCATGTCTTCAAGAAATAGAATATTCATTTTCTGCTTATGTTTTCTTATGAAAGTTTATGACATTTGTGTATTCATTTCCATATCTCTGTAATGGGAATAAGAAAAACTTTTGTCTAGTGAGATCCAATTAGGTATGGGTAGTCTTGGATATGGGGGGGTTTATGTTGAACTCCCAGGGCCTTGTGTGTGCTTGGCAAGTTCTCTGCTGCTGAGTTGCACTCCCAGACTAGAAGACATTCTCTTTTTTTTTCAGATTGTGATTTTTATTTTATCTTTTCCGTGTTGAGGCTTGAACCCTGTTTATGGTTCAGTATTGTTAAGTAAATACATATTGTTTTCCAATCAACATTATGTATGTGTGTCTGTGTCTTTGTGTTTACTGAGGGTTGAACCCAGGGAGCACAGAGTGGCACAAGTTGGCTGGTGGGCTCTATGTTGCTGTCCTGCCTCAGCCACCTGAGTAGTGGGGATTACAGGCGTCAACCACCATACCTAATTTCTTGTGTTTTTAATTGTGTGGTATGAGTATGCTCTCATGTCAGCAGATGCATTTATAAACTATTAGAGTACATCATTTTATGAGAGGATAGGATGTTACATGTGAGACAAAAGTGAAATGATTCAGCTGTGGTATTCAGTGACAGTAGCAAGTTATCACCACTGTCCCCAGCCACCTAAAACCTCTCCTGGAAGCAACCCCCTTTCCCAGTTTCTGATTGTTGTGCGTACGTATTGATCAGTTTACATACACAGACAGGCCTTGCCATTCTTCATTTTTGCTTATATAGAAAGTAAAGTAAGCATCCTATAGTTAAAACATCATGGATCAAATTACATATTTTTAAGGCTCGGTTGGATATTATCAGATTCTGTGCAGAAGTATTGTGCCAGTTTTCTGTTCCACCAAGAGAACTTTTGCTGTCAAGAAGCATTTTACTAAATGACTTGAGAACCCCCTGAGCAAAGCTAACTGTCTCTGTTTGCCCAAACAGACTTTTTTTTTTCGTTTTCGTTTTTATCGGTACCAGGGATCGAACTCACGACTGCTGCTTGTAAGGCAGACGCTTATGCCGCTGAGCTAAATCCCCAACCCCAAACAGACTTTTTTAAAATAAGTGATTGTTACTTCAAGATTTTTTCTCCTTCTTTTTAAGGCTCCCTTAAATGTTTCCTTGGAGCCTTGAAGATGGAAATGGCGGGTGTGTCCCTGAAACGTGGATACGTTGTGGTTGAAGACAGTGACTGTGCGGGTCCAACTGAGGAGATAAAAAAACAGAAGGTCTTGGAACGCTGCCTGCCTGAAGCAGGAGATGGCCTGGACAGTCACTGTCTGCCCAGCAGTGACACAGAGCCCCAGCCACCAGAAGTCGGCAGTGCTGGGAAAGGTAAAAAGAATTCCGGTGCCCCCCTGGAGGAAGAGGAAGAGGAAGATGGCTTTTCAGAGGAAGGAGAGGAAGAGGAGGAGGCAGAGAGCTTTGCAGAGATGATGAAGCACGGGCTCACGGAGCTTGATGTGGGCATCACCAAGTTTGTAAGTTCTCATCAAGGATTCTCAGGGATCTTGAAGGAAAGGTATGTTTAGCTTATGTGTAAGGTTATTTAGTTGCATTAGTTTTTCTTTAGCAGAAGAAATCAGCAAAACAGTTTTCCATTTAGCTTTCTCACTCCCAAGGATCAGTTCCACTTATGGTCAGAGAGGAAGAGGATAGAGAACTACCTGAGTGGGTGAATGATCTGATTGACTGACTGTGATTGATTGTGGGGAGTAAGACAGGGGCTCACTATGTAGTTCAGGTGGCCTTGAACTCAATTTGTACCAATACTGGCCTTGGACTCTTAGTGATCTTCTTGCCTCAGCGTCCTGAGTGCTAGGATTACAAGTGTGCACCACCATGCTGACCACATTTTTTTAATACTTTAAATAGAAATCATAGCCCATTCTTATGAAAGGAAGAACCTTTGCAGAACTGTTTAAATATATAAAAATAATTTTCAAAAAAGAATCAAATTATATCATGTATAAGTACAAATTCCCTATTAGGAATGTGATTATTTTATATATATAAAATGTACACCCCCAGAATCATTTTCTTTAAAAAGAAAAAAATTTCCCAGTGATACACATTGTTATTATGCAGATGGATGCTGTTCATTTGGTTAAATTCTTTTGAACGGTTTGAACTTTTCTCCTGAATTCATCTAAAATCTTAAAACTCTCACTTGAGTACACCACATCTACAGTAGAAAAAATGTAGTCTTTGGAGCCAGATGGATCTGTCTGTAAATCTAGTTCAGCCATTTAATAGTTACTTAACTCCTCCAAGCCTGGGTATCTCTATCCAAAAAATAGATCAAGATACCATGGTGGAATTGTTGAGAGGAGTGTAAATAATATGTGTGCATTATTTAACAGCAGTAAGCTTCAGAGCAGCTCATGGTGGACTTACTGGGTTCTGATTTAAGCTATTCACTGTACTTTATATGTTTTATGATTTAGTTCCATGTGGACCATCTGACCTCAGCTAATATTAATAAGCTTTTATTTATACATTTCTTAGTGGTTTTCTGTGGTAGAATATTCTAGAAGCTTCTAGTATAACCAGGATGATAGTGCACACCTATAAATCCCAGCTGTTTAAGAGACTGAAACAGGAGGATTGTAAGTTGATGGCCAGCCTAGACAGCTTATTTATGAGACCCTGTCTTATTTATTTTTTACTCATCGCTGAGACAAAATACCTGATGCCTAAAGTTGGGAAAGGAAAGGTTTGTTTTTTATAGTTTTTGGAGTTTTTAGTCCATATTCAGTTGGCTCCAGGCAGGGTGGCATGGTGGGGCCACAGTTCATGGCGGCTGCAAAGAGCAAGGCAGAAACCTGCAAGACACACACACACACGCACACGCACACGCACACCTTTTTTTGCTATATATTATAGTGGCTTCACCCCTAGGTGGGTGTAGCACTGACACCATCAATTTAAGCTCTAGACAATGAACCAATCGCAAATGGACAATGCAAATGCATAAGGGCTGGGGGCCACAGACATAAACCATGATATTTCACCTCTGGCCCCCAGAACTCATGTACACCCTTTATATAAAAGACATTTAGACCATCTCCAAGAGTTGCCAAAGTCCTAATAATTTTAGCATTGCTGAAAAATCTTAAGTTTTAAGTCTCCCCTGATAGCTATGGCAAACTCTTAACTGTAACCCCCTGTACAAATGAAACAAGGTTAAACATTTCTGAAATATAAAGGCACAAGATAAACATTACCATTTTAAAAGTTACAAACAAGGGAATATAAAGCATTGGAAACATAGCAAGTCCAACATCCAGCAGAGTGAACATTAAGTCCTAGACTTTGTTTTTTTGGTACCCGGGATCGAACTCAGACTGTGGACTTGCAAGGCAGGTGCTTATGCCGCTGAGCTAAATCCCTGGCAAGTCCTAGACTTTTATGCTCAGCATTTGAAGCAGTCTGGTTGTAAATTCTAAAAGGCTTGGGTGATTTCACCCCCACAGCACTTTTAGGGATATAGGCTTCTGCAGTTTTTCTCTTAAACCCTTTCTCTTTACTTTTTGTGGCTTTTCTTGGATGATCCATATTTTTGACTTTTTTAAACTTTTGGGGTCTCTGTTGCACCTTTGGCTTTACCTTTATATTTATAAATTGTCCTTTCAGGGCACAGTGCTTGACCTCCCAGGCCCTTTACAATTGAGGAAGAAGCTGTCTTATCCTCACAATTTGTACTTTTTTTTTTTGCACCTAAAATCAGCCCCATGTGGATGCCGCCAAGGTTTGCTGCCAGCTGGAGTAGTAGCCAGACGTTTTTTTTTCTTGGCTGTAGGGGTTGATTGCCTGGATCATCGCTAGGCTCTGTGAACCTGATTGTGAAGAAAAGCTTTTCTATGTTGCCGCCATTATGGAACCTCATGTGGCTTCTGTCACCATTCTGGAGCATGGTGCTGTGCAGCTTTCCCCTCTGAGCAAATTCTTTCACTTTTGCAGTTTTGAGGCTGCAAAAGGTGGAGACCCGCTGCTTTTTGGGATGCCCCATGGCCATCTTTTTTATTTCTCTGTTTTTCCTCAGCAGTGAAAGTCACAACTTTTGTCTTTACAATCCACAGTTTTACTGGAGTTTTTTTTTTTTTTTTTTTTGGCCAAACTCACAGTGTTGTAAATTATTGGCTTTTTTACAGTTTTGTTTTTTTTTTTTTTGGCCAAACTCACAGTGTTGTAAATTATTGGTTGTTGGGCTCTTTGCTCTTGATTTGCAACCATAAAGCTGGCTAAAAGCCCCCAACAATAGCCATGTCACAGCCTCAACATTTGACTGCCTTGAAATTTTTTTGCCAGATTAATCAGTCTGTTGCTCTTAGTCTCAGGTAAAGTGTCTGGGCACGAGCAAAATGTAATTGTAAGCAAACTTTATGCCAAGCCATAACATACTTCGTGGGAAGTCCAACCAATGTAGTCCTTTTTTTCAGCAAAAATCTCCCAAACCTGGTCTTTACCATCAGACTTTTTATCAGACTTTTGGTCTCTTGAGCTCTGACCAGAATCTCCTCTATAGAACAGCCTAAGCTGCTCTAGCTCTATGCATCCAGGTGACATGTCCAAACCTTTTTAAACTCTGCACACAAGTCATTTTTAAAGCCTCTTGAAAAACATGGTCAGTTATAGTCACAACAAACGACCCCACTTATGGTACCAAATTTTGTCTTAGTTATTTTTTACTTGTTCCTGAGACAAAATACCTGATACCCAAAATTGAGAAAGGAAAGCTTTATTTCCTACAGTTTTGGGAGGTTTAGTCTACACTCAGTTGGCTCCAAGGCAGGGTGGCATGGTGGGGATGCAGTTTATGGCAGCTGTAAAACAGCAAGGCAGAAACCAGCAAGAGAGAATGACATATCTTCTTCCTGCCATTGCATTGTATGTTGGCTCCACCCCTATGTGGGTGTAGCACTGGCACCATTAATCCACCATCACCTCTAGACAGTGAACCAATCACAAACGCACAATGCAAATTCATGAGGCCTGGGGTCTACCAATATAAACCATGACAGACCCCTTCTCAAAATAAAGGGTGAGGCTCTGGGTATATAGCTTAGTGTGTCCTTAGTTTACTCTCTAGTGCTAAATAGGGGGAAAACCAAAACACCTGAGCTTGGTGTGACCCAGCATATGTTAAAAACCAAAAACTTAATATGACTACACTGAAGATTTTTTCTAAAATTCCTTGTGCTGGTTGGTGATAAACCTTATTGTAAAATTAATAAGTAAGATGTCAGTTCTCTAAACATATGTGTTTTCTTTTTATCAGATATTCTGACTTCATTGTCCATGAAATAGGAAAAGATGGGCGGATCAGCCATTTGGATGACTTATCTGTTCCAGTGGATGAGGAGGTAGAAGTAGTTCTAGCAAGAATCACCTTCTGCATAGAAATCGCATTTTCTAGAGTTTGTGTCTTTGAATTACGTGTGACTCACTGTGAGTTCTCATGGTTAATTTAAAGGATCCTTCAGAAGATGCATTTACAGTTTTGACAGCTGAAGAAAAGCAGCAATTGGAGGAGCTCCAGCTTTTTAAAAATAAGGAAACCAGTGTTGCCATCGAGGTAAGGGGTTGCAAAGACATCAGAGGGTTTTTAGGGTTTTGGTTGCTTCTCTTCAGGTGAATATTACTAAGTGTTCAGCGGGACGTGCGGCCTGTAGGGCCCCATGACTCAGGGTAGGCTGAGGCAGGAGGATCATCCTAAGTTCAGGCCAGCCTGAACTACACAGTGAGACTGTTTCAAAGAAGCAACACAAAAAAGTCATTAAAAAGTTCCAGTGTTTAACAAAAGTGTAACCTTGCCTTGTTTGATTACATTAACATTCTTTTTTTCAAGAGCAGGGAACCAATATCCAGATAAAGTATAGCAAAGGAGAACATTTTGGGTTTTGAGGGTTTTCTTGGGGCGGGGGTATCGGGGATTGAACCTTCAGCCTTAGATTTGCCAAGCAGGCACTTATGCCACTGAGCTAAACCCCCAAACCCTCGTTTTGGGTTTGTTTTTTTTTTTTTTTAATTTTATGACCATAAATCAGGAATGAAATCAGTTCAGAGCACAGGATGACAGTTCTGTTCACTTCTCCGTCTCCAGTGGGGCTGGCAGGGCCACCATGCACCACCACCGAGCAACACCTTTTTGCTTGGATTTTTAGGTTTCTACTATCTGTGTTTTTAATTTTGATTTACCGTTTATTTACTTTGTGGAGAGGAGTACCAGGGCTTGTGCTGCCAAGCTAAATCCCTGTCCCGTCTTTGGTTTTTAAAACACATTGAGGGCAGGTGCTACATGGATATAACACATCTTAATCCTTTTTGTTTTTCTAAGTCCCCCCCTTCAAAGTATCTATATCTGTGTTAAAAAAAAATGAAGGTTAATGGTGTATTTTATTTACCTTAATACATTCAAAACACACTACCTTTTTAATATATAATTTTTAAATTCTTGGGGTGCTTTACATTCCTTTTTTCCCTGCTGAGTCTTCAAATCCAATGTTATTTTACCCCAATACCACATCTTTCTTCCAAGCAGCCACATTTCAGGTGCTCCATGGCTAATGGCTGACACACTGAACAGGACAACACATCCTTTGTCTAGATTAATGCAAAATTTAGAGTTTTACATTACGTCAGTCTCACATTTTGTACCATTTTGGCATTGTTAAGCTTTGGTTTGATTTTGGTTTTGGTGTCAGGCTCTTGCTGTGTAGTTCAGGCTGGCTTTTTTTTTTTTTTACCGGTACCAGGGATTGAACTCACGACCATGCGCTTGCAAGGCAGGCACTTATGTCGCTGAGCTAAATTCCCAGCCCCTTCCGGCTGGCTTTTAACTTGCCGTGTAACCCCAGCTGGCCTCAGACTCACAGTTGTGTCTCTACTTCAGCCTCTAGGTGCTGGAATGGATATATAACCATGCCTGCCTAAGTTTTCATCTATTTTTTGGTACTGAGTATTGAACCTGAGGCCTTCACACTGAACTACCTCCCAGCCCTTTTTACATTTTTATTTCTGTATTTTGAGACAGGGTCTTATTCAGTTGCTTAATTACATGGAGTGGCCTGAAACTTAGTCCCCTTGCCCCAGCCTAAGGCATGAGTCACCGTGCCCAATTAACTTTTGACTTATAGAAGGCATGAACTATGGGCAGGTTTCCTCAACTAGCAAGTAAGAAGGAGGATCTTTCTGTTCCTTTGGTTTTTTGGGTATCAGGAATCCAACTCAGGACCTCATGCTTGCCAGGCAGGTGTTGTGTTGCTGAGGTATATCCCAGCCAAGACTAAGAAGATCTTTCTGGACTTTTAAGGTATAAATATACACGCAGACACAGCCTATTACTCTAACTCATTATCCACAGTTTCAATTCTAGGCTCACCTACCGATACAGTCATTTATCTATAATTAGGGTGCAGGTTGTTTTTATTTTCATTTTCATTTTTATTTTTATTGTGCTGAAGTACTGTCAAAATTTTTAGCCAGTAATAATTGTATTCTATCTTGGTGTTTTTAGCTTGAACCATTCCCATTAGTAGGCCTTGAAATCAAATTAGTGATTATCACAGTCAGCATTGTTTAATGGGATAAATGAAATAGAAATACCCATACATTGAATAGAGTGTCAGTATTATTTGTGAATTTTGATTTAATTAATTTTTTTTGCTGCTAGGGATTGAACCCAGGAGCTACATCCCCAGCCCTTTTTCCTCTTTTTAAGGTTTCACTAAGTCACTAAATTGAATTTGCAATTTTTGGGATTGAATTTGCAGTCTTTCTGCCGTAGCCTCCCAGAGTGCTGAAATTACCAAATTGGTATCACCAGACTCAGTTGGGAAAAAAAATTTTTTTGGTACTGTACTCACCCATTTGTGCTATTAAGTAGTAGTGTTTTATTTTGTTCTGTTGTTAATGTGAGATGCCCTCTAAAACTGAAAAAGTTGTAGAAGTCTTTAAGCATACATTTTGTTTATGTTCATTTTTTATTGTGAGCCAGTGTGCTAGAATCTCACTATAAAACAATTTAGTGTAGAATAAAATCCAGTGTCACACTGGGCATGGTGGCGCAGGCCCATAATCGCAGCTCTCAGGAGGTTGTCATGAGAGAATCACTGTGCAGTCCTAGCCATCCTGGGCTACATAGTGAGTTAAAGGCCAACCTGAGTGGCATAGTAAGACCCTGTCTCAAAATAAATAAATAAATAAATAAATACAGCCAAACAGAGAAGAAGAATAAAATCCAGCAGTAGACAAGACTGTCAAAGGAATTGAGTTACTGCTTACCAGGGCCTGGCATGCCTATCACTGTAATTTGTAAGCCCCAGGCCTTTGCACTGGAGAGGCACCAGGGGAGCTTCTGCAACTGTGTCCAACACCTGCCTTCAGATCCAGTTCTGTTGCCCTCCGACTCTGTAGTGTTAGACATAGCCCATGACCTCTCAACCCTCCTATCCTCATCTGTAATAGATGCGTTGATAGTGTGATGGAGAGGTTATGAAGATTCGGTGCAACAGTGTCTGGGAAGTGCTTGGTACGGGGACTGGCAGATGGACTCGCACAGTTCGCACAGTTCACGCACCCTTAGAAGTTGCCCGATTATGAAGCTCTAAAATACTCTGAAACTCTACCCAGGCACTTTATTGTTTGCTTACTGAATAAGATGAGCTGCGATTTTACTTCTCTGTTTAATGTTTGTTGAAGTAGAAGTGTCACTGTGTGTTTTTAACAGGTTATTGAGGACACCAAAGAGAAGAGAACCATCATTCATCAAGCCATAAAATCTCTGTTTCCTGGACTAGAGACAAAAACAGAGGAAAGAGAAGGGAAGAAATACATTGTAGCCTACCACGCTGCTGGGAAGAAGGCCTTGGCAAGTGAGTACAGGAGGAGAAAGATTGCTGGGCTGGGCTGCTTCAGACCTCTGCCTGGCTGCCTCTCCGCAGCTGCCACGCTGCTGCACAGAGAAGGGTACTGACCCTGTCACTCCTTTGACAGGATGCATGTTGTCATTTCAGTTGCCAGAGCCAACCACAGCCGCTGTGTGCTGGGGGCATTGTGCCTTCTCTGGGAGAGTGGTGCATAGGCGTGACAGTGGGGTCCCGAGAGTTAGGAGCGTAACAGGTTTCTGCAGGGCAGCACAGCTAAGTGGCAGAAGGACTGTTGCTCATCTGAGGTCTTCTTTTAAAATTTTAATTCAGAATAGACACTGAAAACAGTAGGTAAAGTCCAACAAGCTGTCTCTGAATATACAACAGCGTTCAGATCATATAAACCTTTTGCCTTTTAAGTAAAGAGTCCCATGGAGTCATCTGTGTTCTTAATAGAGGAGAAAGAATGTTAAGATGAATAAAAATGCTTGTCATATTTTATCATGAGGGTATAGTTTCTGTTTCTGCTTCCCAACTCTTGAGTATTTCTTCACTCACACAGAAAATATATGGAGTATTTGGAAAGTGACCCCTTACCTGAATACATCTTTCAGTGTATTGCTCATTTATGAATCACTGGGATATTTATATTCTCATGTGCTTTCTATAGCCATGAAAATTTCTGTTAGCAAAGAACTGTGAGAAAAATTAAGGAAAAAGAAAAAATAGTTAATGTTTCCTCTTTTTCCTATCAAATCAGCCAAGGAAGTTATTTTCTGTGGTACTGGGAATGGAACCCAGGAGCACTCACTCATCCAGTAAGCTACAGCTTACTATTTTCCTTCTTTTCCTCTTCTCTCTATTTTTCTTCTTCCCCTCGTCTACCAGTGATGACTCCTGATAGTCATCAATTACTGTGTTTACTAGTATAGAACCCCAAGGTTATATAATGAGGCCAGTCCCTTAGGGCTCTGTCAGTATTCTTGTAGGTCAGTTTAAACGTTAGTACTGTACATGAGCAAAGCTTCGTTTTTAACAATGAGATTCTAAAAGAAAAGACAGCAAGAATAAGGTTAAACGAGCCCAAGAAGATCGTCTGCAACATGAGAAACCTTGAGCAGCTGGGGAAGAGGAGACGCATTTGGAGGCCATTTACCAGTGATACCCAAAGGAAGGAAAAGTGTGACCACACCTGTGCAGCTTCCCGGGGCACAGGCTGTTCATCACTCCTCATTCTGCAAACTAACAGCAGCGTGTGCTTCCTTTTCATCTGGGCCACAGTGTAGTCACTCCCGAGTGGCTTTGCTGCAGTCAGGCTTGCCAGAGAGCAGGAAGCCCTGTGGTAAACCATTTCAGTGATGGTTTCATGGTTCCCCACGGACAGCTCACGAGTAGTAGCTTTGGTAGCTGTGGAGGGGCCAGGTGACGCCCTCCACACAGGATGCCCAGGATGTTTGGGCTCACGGTCCCTGCAGTGCTGCAGGACAGGGAGGTCTGTGGGGCAGGTAACCCGCTGCTCTGCAGTGTGGCCATGAGGAAAGGGCGGAGGTTTTCTTTTGAACTTACTAGAAATGATCTTCATTTCTTGGGAGATGCCAGGTCTTGTGGGGGGAAATGGGAGTTGTAGGACCAAGTGGCTCAGAGATTCTTCGCCCTTTGCTTCCTCCCTCCCTCCCTCCCTCCCTCCCTCTCTTTCTCCATTCCAGAGATTTTTTTTGTAATCTGTGCTTTGAAATATTAGTACCTGTTTGCTGCATGCAATCTTAATTCTTTTCCAATTCCCCTCCTGTCCCTTCAGCCTTTCTTTCCTTCCCCATTTACAGAAACTCTGCTTCCATTTTTTTTCTTTTCCTTCTTTTTTTAAAAAATTTTTTATTTTTTTAACCCTTTTCAAGCCAGGCATAGTGGTGCACAACTGTAATCCAGGCACTTGGGAGGCTTAAGGTAGAAGGATTGCCATGTGTTTGAGACCAGCCCGGCTACATAGTGAGTTCAAAAAGCAGGTTAGGCTGCCTGGGGAGACCCTGTCTCAGCCAATCCCTTTTCTTTTTCTTCCCTCCCCCCCCCTTGCTCCCCTTCCCATGTGAGCATGTTCTTCTTGTTTCCCAGACTTTATTTACCCTTTAGGATCCTCACACAAGAGAAACAATGCAGTATTTAAACTTGTGTGTCTGGTTTATTTCACTTAAGATTGTGGTGTTGAGATGCATCCATTTATCTAAAAATGTCTCAGGTTTATCCTTCACTTTGGTTTGGTTTCATTTTTTGAGACAAGGTCTTGCTTAATAGTGCAGGCTAGCCTGGAACTCACTGACATAGCCCAAGCTGCCCTCTAGCATATGGTCCTCCTGCCTCAGCCTCCCAAGTACCAGGATGACAGGTGTGCACCAGCATTCTTTATGGCAGAGTAGTACTCCATCATATATAAATGCCAGATTTTCTTTATTCTTTTATCTGTTGATGGGCATGTGGACTATTTCCAAAATTTAGCTGTTATAAATTGTGCTGCTGTAAACATGGGGATGCGTGTACCCCTGTGGTATGATACTTTTAGCTCTTTGGGAAAGATACCTAGAATGACCCCTTCTCTTTCTTTAACTGATACCACATCTCTCAGGCTCTGTCTACATCTGAATTTTCTGTGCTTATGCCACACCTCTCATTTTCCTCAAAAAATTTTCTTACTTAAATGCTGACCTGTTTTAAATATGAGGTACTCCTTCCCATCTCCCTTTGAGCATCTTTAATAAAATAGGAATTTCTCCCCTTTAAAAGATGCATGAAAGCAGGGCAAATTGGGTCAGTCTTTGCATAGAGCCCTAACCTCTTGAGTATGAGAGAGGAGTTCCTGTTTGTCAAAGATGGTCTGAGCTCTTCCCTCCACGCTCCCTCCTGAAGGCAGCTCCACGCCCAGACCATGACTCGGACCTGGCTCACCTTTTCCATGACCAGCTTTCCTGGTACAAGCTGAGAGTGCATGCCGTAAATGCTGCTAGGAAAAAGGAGCTGTCCTGAGACCATTGTCCTTAGCCTTGTGGTAGACCCCGGTACCGGTGTGGGCTGCCTTGTCTGGCTTCAGAGGCCTCAGTGCAGAGTTTTGCAGAGTGTGTTTTAAGCCCATTTATGATCAAACCCTGATATAAATTATTATCGGTGGGTTATGCTTGTGGAATGGATTGGCAATATTCTTTCATTCGTTCATTTTTGCTTTTTAAAAAAATTCTTTGCATGTCATGCAGTTTACAGTCATCTTGAGGAGTAGTTACACAGACATATTACAGTGTGGGTTTTTTTGACTCCTTTCATTTCTGTTCCCTTCCACCTCCTCAGGTTCTCTATAACCTTTTCCATATTCGTTGATGTTATATTTCTTAGCTCATGTTATGGTATAAGATGTTAACATTGATTGGAGTTATTAGGACCTATGCATGGTATGTCATTCTTCCTCTCACTTTCCTTTCCCTTCCTCTTCACCCCTCACCTGTGTTCTTTTGAGCCACTTCCCTACTAGATGAGATCTGTCCCTTTTCTACCCATGCTTTATTTTCTTTGTCTCACTCAAATGAGAGATAACATGGTATTAAACATGTGTCTGGTTTGTTTCTCTCAATATTATATTTTCCAGGTGTATCCATTTTCCTACAATTGCCTCAAATCTGTCATCCTTTATTATAGCAGAGTATTCCTTTATATATAGATACCACATTTTCTTTGTCCAGTAATCAGTTGATGGGTACATAGGCTGCTCATAGGATTTGGCTGTTACAAATCGTGTTGCTGTAAACATTGGTATGCAAGTGTTGCTGTAGATGATGACTTACGCTTTTATGGGAAGATGCCTAGCAGAAGAATAACTCAGTCATACAGAGTTTCTAATTTCAATTCTTCAAGAAGTCTCCACACTGATTTCCATAATGGCTGTATTAGTTTGCATTCTCACCAGCAGTGTAAGAGGGTTTCTTTTTTGTCACAGCCACAAGTCCATGAGTATGCTGTCCATGTTGAGAGCATTGTTTGATTTCCTAATGATAGATTTGCAAAATTCTTAACCCAAATTTTTCTCCAGTAGAACTGTGTATACTAAAATATAAGTACTTTTTGTAAATCATGATGCCCAAAGAAATACCTTTAGATTCAGGCATTTTTTCCTGTGTTAAGACAGCCTGATGGGATACATTGCCTTGTCTATCAAAACATACTTACACAGTAGTTTTTGGAAAATACTGAAAATGATTATAACATTACGTAAGCAGGTAAATTAATTTACATTTTGAGGGAATATTGGGAATTGAACTCAGGTCCTCATGTTCACCAGGCAGCTGCTGTGCCTTTGAGCTACATCCCTGGCCCAAAGGCTATCATTCTTTTTATTGTTTTTTGTTTGTCATTTTTGTCCTGGGAATTGAACTCAGGACCTTGCACTTGCCAGGCAAGTGCTTATGCTTCTGTAATTTACATTTTGAAATAGTATATATTCCAGATACTTCTGAGGACTTTTTTTTTTTTTTTTTTTTTTTTTTTTGAGACAGAGTGTTACTATGTAGTTCAGCCCGGCTTTGAACTTGCTTTGTAGCCCAGGTTGGCCTCATACTCATGGCAATCCTGCCTCAGCCTCCTGGGTCCTGGCATTACAGGTGTGTACCACCTTGACTGAGAACTTTTTTTAAAAGATTTAACTTCTTTAAAAAAATTTTTTTCTATGACAGATAGTGGTTTTCTATACTTTTCAAAAGGAATGATTCCAGTACGGATTCCTACATCTAGACTCAGTAAGAGTCTGATGGTACAAAGACACTCTTGAGGTGTGTCTGGTGTTCCAGAATCCAGAGAAGTAAAGAGCCTCAGTAATCTGAGTGATCAGTGTTATAACTTGGGTCCCAGTATAAAATCCAAGGAGGCAAGAGACCAAAAATTTAGGTGGCAAAGGCTTTATTTGCAGGCCTGGCGACCAGTCTCCGGAAGCCAATTTGGAGACTGTGTCCCAGAGACTGAAGGGAGGACTTTAAAAAGAGGCTGGAGGAAAAAGGGGGGGGGGGACAGACAAAGAAACCTGCAGAGCCATCAAACTTGTTGACCCGAGTCTGGAAACTGTACTGCTGTCCACTTAGCTCTGACAATCTCGGGAGTTCCTGGTGTTTCTCAAATTACTCCCATCCTACAGACTGACATTATCTCGGAGTGGCACATCTGCAGCAATATTTGGAGAAGAAAGTGGAGAGTTAATTATCCCAGGACAGCCCGTTTTCACTAGTGGGCGCGAAGGGGTCAAGAGTTACAAGAAGCTGAAACTTAAGTTTTACAAAGATCTGATATCTAACTCATTTGATGCATACAGAACAAAAGGAAAACACCGATTGGGGTTTGGGCCATAGTAATTCCCAGTAATTTCTTTGAAGCTAAACAGTTCTTAAAATTTGGGGCAGGCTCATTTTATGACAGATCATCACCAGATCGGGAAGAGGTCACCACAAACCCAAATTCTTTATGGCCTAGATAGATAGGTGAGGGGAGAGGGGAGGCAATAAGGTGCCATACAGAACAGAAAACCGCGGTTATGTGTCAAGGTCAGGAAAGGGTTAAACTCATATGCAAATCTCTCTGCACACAAGCAAGTTACTTTAAGCAAGTGTAAATTAATGGGCCATTCTAGTTTTCTTTAGCTCTTTAGCAGAGAATAGAGGCGCCTAACAGTGATTAACAACCCTTGTTAGCTTGTTTTAGCACAACTTCTGTAGTTTGTAGAGGGCAACAATGGTTAACATATCAATTAGGTGAGATTCTTGCAATTCTTTACAGAGGAGAGTATTGCTCAACATATCAGTTAGGTCACTTAACATATCAGTTAGGGAAAAAGGATAAAAAAAACACATTTAGCAAGCCATGCTGCAGGTTTGCTATAATACACATATAACGAACCTATTTTCTTAGAGTACAACAGTCAGCAGCAGAAAATGCTACAGAGAGGTCCAGCAAGATAGGAACTCTGAATCGGGTCCACAGTGTGTAACAGCATGGAAAGCACTGGTGTTTCGTTTTTGGTTTTTTGCCAAAACAGTTTCAGTGAAGTGCTGAGGCTGAAAACCATTCTACATAGTAGGGTGAAGTGAAAGGCAGTATATACAGTCTGGTTTTTCTCTGAAAAGAGAAGGAGAAAGGAAGGTATCAGTTAAGGAGAGGGAGTTAAGGAGAGGGAGTTTAGGATGGAAGAGCCCCGAGTATATTTATAAACCAAAGTGTAAGAGCCATTGGAAGGGGAGGGTGAAAATTCAGAAGAGCAGTAAAGATAATGGGTGGAGTAGCATCCCTGAGGAAGCCGAAAGGTTGGTGTGCAGGTGTGCTGGTGAGAAAGGCCTGGAGTAAGAAGGCAGGAATGTACTGCGTGCCCTCCCCTCCCGTCATCCCTCCAGTGCAGACCTCTTTCCCTACTTCTCACTTGTGAGCATTTCTGTACTTGATATGTGAATCTTCCGTGGCTTCCTTTTCTCCTAGCCTGGGCTGCCATGGCAGGCCCTTCTGGAAATAAGAAGCATATTACCGGCCTAAAAATGCTTTGCATTTGTGTCATAATCAGACTGTCTTAAAAATGTTTGAAAACTGTCTTAAGTTCATTGAAATGGTAAAGCTAAATATGTACTTCTGAGCATTCTTAGGAGTTGGAGTTGAAATTATCAAATTAAACAAATTGCTGAAAATAAGTTTAAAGTCACTGGTTTTGTTATTCAGAATGTCCCAATTACAAATGCTTTACTATTTTGTATATTGAATGCACTTAGAAAAAGAATATTTGCATTTATTATTTGTAGAGGAGATCATTGCATGCATGCTTAGTACTTAGATTTGTTAACAGAAAACGCATGCTTTTGATCTAGAACTCATACTCGGTTGTCATGGTTTCTGTTAAGCAGTAACAGCATTAGATTTTCAGTCTTTTGGCTTCATTTAGTCCTTACCATTGGACTTAACTGTGAATGCACTGAAGGGCTAGTAGTTAAGAAAAATTGTAGCTGTGCTTGTTTTTTAAACATTTTATTACAGACATTTGCGAACGTGCACACAAATCTCATTTGTAAATGGGATCTGTGTACCCATCAGCCATCTTGATTATCAACATTCTGTGTTTTTGTTTCATCTGTTCTTCCCACTTTTTTTCTTGCTTGAGCATTTTAAAGCAAATTCTGCATAATACATCATTTCACTCATACTCTAGTATGTACTTGTCAGATAAAGACTGAAACCTCAAACCATTACCATAGCCAACAAAATCAAATAACTTCTTGATATGTAGTACTACATGTTGTTTTTCTTCCTATATCTAAAAAACATCTCTTACATACACATAGGTTGTGCAAATTATGATAAAAGGGGATCAGATACTCAGTGGGTTTAAGTCTCTTAAATTATCTCTTAAATTTCTTCTAACCTGTAAGAGAAGTGAAAGAACTGTCTTTAATAATCATTCAGTATTTTTCACATTTACTTCGGTGCAGGAAACTGATAAAGCAGCAAAGCACAAAGAGAATACTAATTACCTGCAGCCTCACCACTACAGATAACCACTGCTAGCATCTTGGACATGTCTTTACATGCTTGGACATGTATTGAAAGAGACAAATCCCTAGGTGGAGAAGTGTTTGATAGCCAGTCTTGAACCTTCTACTTCTCCTGGGTGCAGGGTACAGCTCTGAGCCAGAACGGACATGCCCACTGAAAAGATGGAGACAGGGAGGCTGGTGTGCTTGAGTTTTCTGCTTGTTCATTGTTTGCCTCCACAACACCCCATTGTTACTGTCTGAATGGCTGTTAACCCACCACATGACTGACTACTGTAGAAAGCCTCAGTACAAAGTTAACCATGCGACCATTTGCATGTTCACCTCTAAGCACCTTAATATTCTATAAATTAAACATTGCTCTCTTGTGCTCTTTACGCTGTGCGTTTGGACAGAGGTCAGAACTGCAGCAGGTAAGAGTGGTTGGTGTTTCGTCTAGATGAAATGAAATGCCAATGAGTTTATCGCAAGTGCTGTGTGACAGCTTTGCTGCACTCATAGTGATCTGGGAGGAAACCAAAAATGATACTCCACTTGGAGTTTTCTGAGGAATTTATGAGTAATTCACACACACAGCTAGAGAGATACTTGTGAAAATTTTCTATACAAGACAGAAGAGACTCAATATTAAAAAGGAAAACTGATTTGCCAGGCATATATGCCATGGCATTTTCAGAGATGGTTTATTGATTCTTTGCATCAGTTTGTGGTTCTTGATTGTAGCTGCAATCACACACCTGTTCCCAGACAGTGCTTTTGTCTTGGTGAAACCAGCTACCCAGTTAACTTCAGCACCAGGAACATGCTATCTTGTGAAGATAAAGGATTTATGAGTTCATGTGACAAGACTATTTTAGGGATAAAGTGCCATTTTAAAAACAAAAGGATTTTTTTCAGTTGATTGTGCAAAATATAATTTTATACCTTTTTTCTGTAGAGTTACAAAAACCAAATGAACCAGATATGTTCTTCATATAATGACTGCAGCTCTCATTCTTTTTTTTTTGTCTTTTTCATTTTTATTGGTACAAAGGATCAAACTCACGACCGCCTGCTTGCAAGGCAGGTGCTTATGCTGCTGAGCTAAATCCCCAGCCCCACAACTCTCATTCTTATGGAACTCACAAATACTGGGAAGTGTAGCTGCAGCTTATAGATTTTCCCCAACTGTTAACTTTCAAAATTCTCTGAGCAGTTTAAATCTTACATTGTTTTACTATGTGTAATTGAAATGCTCAATTGAAAGAACAATTTTAAAAGTCACATTTTCGGGGCTGTGAGAACCCTGCCCATGACTAAAGGCAGGGTGGGTGAGTTCCATGGGAGGTGCACTTGTTCCAAAGCAGTGGGCCCCGTCGGACGAGAGGGCCTCCTTGGCTCTCTCTCCCCTGTGTGAAGATGACTGGTTGGACCAGTCATTTGTCACACCACCTGCATGTCAGCTTTTGATTTGAAATATGGCTGTGTTAAGTGTCTAGTCACAGAGACTTTAATACCTGTGGCCCATAAGCAGTAACCACTTAACCAGTATTTCCTGTCAGACCAGATCTGATTTGTTAACTCAGTTTCTGTAGCCAAAAATGAGCTCTGTAGGGTTTTGGAAGAATAAATTTCCACCATATAAAACTAACTTTTATTGTGGTACATGTAACATTTAATTTTTGTTTTTAAGATCCAAGGAAACATTCTTGGCCAAAATCTAGGGGAAGTTACTGCCATTTCGTTCTGTACAAGGAAAACAAAGACACCATGGATGCTATTAATGTACTGTCTAAATATTTAAGGTTAGTATCTTCTTCCGATAGAAAATCAAAACCACTGAAATGTGTTTTCCCCTGTCCATGCTAATGGAAAAAAGGAGCAGGAGCATGGATCCCAGTGTTAGTTTTCTTAGACAATAGGTGAATTAATTTTTCCCCTATGTCAGTAGTTCAAGATGAGAATCTTGGAAGTAAATAATTCACATGGAGTTGAGAGTTGCCAGTCCACTCAAATTGAAGTAAAAATGACCTTTCTTCCTGAAAGTCAGACTTTAATGTGGTTGCAGAGGTCAGCTGTGTGGACTGGGCATTCTCAGCTCCTGGAAACAACTCCATGGAAAACCTGAGACTGTGGGTTCAGAGGAAGCCAGTGTACCACAAGGTCAAGTGCCAGGTGCAACATTTTCTTGGTTTTGCTTTTTGAGTAATAATGGCTGCTGGTACCACAGCAAATCTGTGAGCTATAGAAATTTCACTCAGCTCAAACCTGGTAGCAGTGTATTCACTTACTAGGCCAGCCATAATGAAATGCCATAGATTCAGTGGCTGGACCCACAAAAATTAATTTTTGCACCATTCTGGAAGCAGCATGACTCAAGACCAAGGAGTTAGCAGCTGCCTTTCAGGAGGCCTCTCCTTGACTGGCAGATTGGGTGTTCTCCTTGTTCTCAGCGTGCTTGTCCTTCTGTACCCCTCATATTTGTACCCCCAGATTTCCCTCTCTTATGAGGATACTGGCCAGACTAAATTAGGGACACCCAGTTGGCCACATTTAGCTTGATAACCTCTTCAAAGATTCTGTTTCTGAGAATGAGCATATCCTGAAGATCTGGGGGTCAGGGCTTCAGTGCATGAATTTGAGGGTTTCCAATTTAACGCATAACACTCAGAACCTAGTGAGGAGACATCCTGTGTTCCTCTTGTGTATGAGCTTCCTGGAGAGGGTCCATGGTACCCTGCTATTTCTTCATTACAAAGTATTCAGATCTGAGTTTGAGCATTTGACTTTTTAATACAGAATAATACCATATGTTTTAGGAAAATTTATATTACTAACTTTTTGAAAATTGAAGATACATGATTGTCAAAAGTGCTGTGTTATCTAGAGTGATTGTTAAAATTTCTTCTTATACATATTGTAGTCCATGAGCATGTATCAGTCTGTCTTTTGTCTATTTGAATAGCCCCAGCTTTGACTAGTATCCATTACTCATAGCTACAAATGTTCTAAGCCAAACATAGCTAAGAATGAGGTCATTCAAGTGTCATTTACTTTTCTAGTTTGTATATCAATAAAAGTTTCTTTTCTCTCATTCTGTGACATTATTGTAAGTATATTGTTTTAAAGCTTAAATTGTGAGAAAGATGATTTCTTTAAGGTAAATGACTTCACATTGTTTCTGCCTTAACAGAGTCAAGCCAAACATATTCTCCTACATGGGAACCAAAGATAAAAGGGCTATAACAGTTCAAGAGATTGCTGTTCTCAAGTAAGTAAAGAGGACATGGTATTAAGATGTGTACTGCAGGCAGGAGGCCACTTGTGGAGAGAGGGCTTGAAGCACGCCCAGGGCCTACTTCACTCTCCAGTACTAAGAGAAAAAAAAAAGATTTGTATCACAAATGCTAACACTAAAGTTCTCAAACGTACTTTTTTTTTGGTGGGGGAGGGGTGGTTTGAGATACGGTCTTGCTATGCAATCTAGCCTGATTTTGAACTTGGTGATCCTCCTGCCTCAGCCTTACTAGTGCTGGGATTACAAGCATACACCATTATATCTGGCTTCAAATTAACTTTTTGGGATTAATGTGTTCTACGAAGGTGTCTCTGCCATTTATGTATTTGTGTTTGGTTGTCTCTGTTTTGTTTGTGTTTTGAGAAAAGGTATCCCAAACTCACCTTGAACTTGCTGTGTAGTGCATGCTGGCTTTGTGCTTTTTTTTTTTTTTTTTTTTTTTTTTTTTTAAGATAAGTCTTACTACATAGCCCTGGACCCAGATCCTGAGGGCTCCTGTAGTGCACATTAGGGATCTTGGATTTGGCTTCAAGCAGGGACATTATGTGTAGAGGCTGAAGTAAGCCTTATAGGTGGAGCGAGGTGGGCACACTGGAGACCAGAGCTGTTGCCGTATTCTGAGGAAGGAGAACAGAGGTCTAAACCCAGTTGGCATAGGGAAATAAATAGGATGGTTCAGTAGCTGTGCAGAGTCAGATGGTCTTAAGCTTTCATTCCATTGTACCCCCTAGGATAATGGGTAATGGGACAGAAGGTAACAGGCATGGGGGAACATGGGAGTGACACATTCCTTATCTTGAATGTGGTCATGTTCTCAAGAGCTTGCTTATTCACAGGTCAAAACTTGTACATTTTAAGCAGAGCGTGGTGACAAACACCTGTAACCCCAGGTTTGGGAAGCTGAGGCAGGATGATCTTGAGTTCAAGTTACATAACCCATCTCAAGAAAACAAAAACAAACTTACACATTTTAGATACATGTGCATGTTACTGTATGTCAGTTATAGTGCAATTAAAATAAACGTCTGTTTCAGTCTCCACAAAAAATATATCTCTAGTATCTTTTCATAAGGAAGGTAAGGTGGCATTTCTTCTTCATCCCATAGTCCCTACAATCTGGCTTTTCCTGCCAATTTTCTGATTCACTTGAGTAATGCAGTGGTTGGGTTCTGTGCTGCATCCTAGTGGATTATTCCAGTCCTTCTCCTTCCTGGCCTGGCACCATGGCATGTAGTGCTGACAGCAAAGTAGAAGCCTTGCAACCCTTTTTCCATGATTTGTGTGCATGCTGGTGTATTAGGAGGGAGCAGAGTGAAGCGAAGGTGATGGTGTCCTGCCTGGGGTCTCTCCCTGTGACTCGCAGGGCCTTGAAAAGACTGTAACTCTTCCTCTTCACTGTCAGCTTGACTGGTTCAGAGATCCTGAAAAGGGACTGGACTGCGGATGCTCACCTCTTTTCGAGTTAGCCACTGATGGGTTCAGAGCTGAGTAGGCTCCTAGGAGGTGGCTCTTGGCTAGAAGAAGGAGGCTATAACACATGACTGTGAGGACTGTATCTGGTCCCTAGCCTTTCCTCTCTAGTTCTTGCTCTGTTCTGTCCCGTTGGCTGCCATGAACTGAATGGCTTTGTTCTACCATACCTTTCTCCCCCACCCTCCCACCAGGGATTGAACTCAGGTCTGCACACTTGCAAGGCAGGCGCTTATGCTGCTGAGCTAAATCCCCAGCCCCTACCATACCCTTCTGATGTGATACTTTGCCTTACCTCAGGCCTAAAAGCACTGGTGCCAAGTGGCCATTGACTGTAGCCTCTGAATCTGTAAGCTTAAAATAAACCTCTCTTCCTTTAAGTTGCCTCTTATCTCAGGTATTTTGTTACAGTGACACAAAGCTGACTAATAGAGACTGTGGATTTGAAAGAGCCCCTTGAGAATGGCCAGTGGGCTCACCAAAAACCCAGAAGAGGGGTGGAGGGGAGAATGGTTCAAGGGCTTCAACTTTCCCAAACCCTGGGTATGGGACTCAAGGTTCTTGCCTTCTCATTGTTATTGCTACAGTTATTGTTGTCATTTTGAGACAGTCTTCCTGTGTAGTTCAAACTGGCCTTGAATTCATTGTTGTAGCCCATTGCCTTGTCTTTGGTATCTAAAATATTGTAGTCAATTCCTGCTAGCTAAGTAAAATTTTCTACCTCAATTTAAAAATAAGTTTTTTTGTATATATTAATATTTATATTTGTGGGGGAAGTAGGAATTGAACTCATGACCTCATGCTCGCCAAGTTTTGTATTTTACTGATAAAAGTGCAAGGATATGGACATGGTGGCCTATACCTGTAATCCCAGCTAATTGGGAGACTGAGGCAAGAGGGTCACAAGTTTCATGCCACTTAGCTATTTTTGGCAAGACCCTATCTCAAAATAAATTAAAGGGCTGGGAATGTGGCTTGGTGGCAGAACACTTGCCTAGTGTGTGTAAAGCCTGGATTCAACGCCCAGGAGCCCACACAGGAAGGCATTGCAGCAAAATTACTGAGCAGAAGGGAATATGAAGTGCTGATGGTTCTGATGGCTGGACCTACTTGTCCTAAGGAAAGGTGTACCAGTTACCATCTTTATTCTCTTTTCTCAGAGTCTTCTTAGCCCATTGTCAGGAAGAAAGAAAATCATTTGCTAAAGTCAGAAAGTAGCGTCTCACTTCATTTTATGGCAGGAACGTGAACATTGGAGGCCGGCTGGGCAGGTGTCCTACTTGGTCAGGATACTGTTCTGCCCTTTCGGACACTTGCTGCTTTCTCATTTTCCTGTTGACCCTGAGACACTGTGCTAGACACCTTAGTGCTGGCCGTTGAAAGCACACAGCACTTATCTCACGGATACAGGCTGTACTCTCGCTTGCTAAATGGGTCCACAGAGCCAGGTCAGCTGGCTTTCCCGTGAGAACAGGACAAACAGGACAAGCCCACTCGGCCCCACAAGGGTTTTCATGACTGCTGAATTGATCAGTTGGGGGATAAGCAGCAGTTCTTTCCAGCTTCTCATGACCCAAAGCTACTTAGAAATTTCAACAGGATCTCAAGGAGGACGGTCTTACTCAGAATGATTTGTTTCTTTTCCTGCCTGTTGTTTCTGAGCTGGGGCCAGTATTTCCCTGGCTTCCTTAATAAAACGTTTGTATAATGTGTCAGGTTGGCTCCCACTGTTTCCAAGTGAGATTGTGGTGTTCTCTAGTCATTTAAATTCCTGTGAATTTTCAACCAGAGACTTTGCTTGGTCTATGGTCATCAGAATTAGAACTAAACTGTACTAGGAGGTGGTTATCAGGTTTGTCTTGCATTTCCCCAGGGAGCCCCTCACCTTCCAGAGTTAATCATGGATCTAGGGTTTTGTGGTGGGGTGGGATTCAGAAACAATGTCTATTGTACACTCAAGAAAGATAATGTTATGCAGCCATAAACCTTAAAAACACTACATTAGGAAGTCAGGCATAAAAGGCCACACACTATATGAGTCCATATATGAAATACCCAACATGGGACCCTACAGACAGTAGATTGATGATCACTAGGGGCTGCAGAGAAGGGATGGGAAGGACTGACCCGTTGCATGACATTTCTTTTTCAGGTGATGTAAATGTTTTGGGCTGAGATGGTGATGACATATATTCCTGATAAATCTCTATATATCTGTGTATATATATATATATACTGTAACTCATAAAATGATTGCTTTCATGTCAGTTTTATCTCAAAGAAAAAGGAAATAATAGAGTTGTCAGGCACTTCTCCAGCACTGTCAGAAAGCAGTCACTAGAGTTTTTCCAGGACAGCCTCATTGCTGACAGTTGGATTTCTTTTGCTTTGAATTATTTTGCCAGTTCCTACAGCAGCATCACCTGACTAAGAGGAGTCCCATCCTCCCACTCCTCACTGTGTTCAGACCCACCCTCTGATTTCTAGATCCCATGGAGTATGTAGCTCCTGGATTAATTTGTACCCCTGGTTCTGCTGTCATCCTTGTCCGGTGCCCTTTTTCTCCTGGGCCTGATGCCTCTCAGCTGCTGGTCCACCTCTGGACTGCACCTGCCCTGCCCCTTTGAGCTTCTGCTGGGTTATGTGTGGCCCTTGGGGACAGAGTGAGGTGGAGTACAAGCTTCGCCCATTTCCCAGCTTCACTGGCTGGCTTCCTGCCTTGTACAGTAATTCATGAGGCAAGAGCAGCCTGATCTACATAGCTGTACTCTGCCTCAAAAACAAACAGCTGTGAAAACAAAACTTCCTCACCTATATGATGTTGGGTACTTGCAGAAATGTGGCCCATGCAGGAGACAGTGCTGAATAACATCTGGCTTCCAAGGTGACCATTGAGTTGCAGGCAGACTCTGCTTGTTCTTAGGAGATACTGCAGTCCTGCAGGGTAAAGTGCCGTGTGCCTGTGGCTCACTTCAGTGGTTCAGTGAAAATACATCTCCCCCATGTGTTCATGTTGGGGGGTCATAAATACACAGAAAGTGCAAGGAAGCCTCGCAAACCTTAGTCTCAGTAAATCCAGGTCAGAGGTATAGAGCTGTTGATTATTTGTTGTTTGCTTTTCTCTGATTTTAATTTTTTTTCTACTTCAAATTGGGAAAGTTTTCTGAATACAGTAGTAAAATATAAATAAACTCATAAAATAGGAGTATTTGCAAAATGTGTGATGTAAGGTAGAAATCTTTAATGTATAAACTAGGTTGAGCACAGTGGCATATGCCTATAACCCTAGCCACATAGGAGACTGAGACAGGAGGACCACAAGTTCAAAGTTAACTTGGGCAATTTAACAACTCTATGTCAAACAAAAGGAAAAAGGGGTCGGGTTGTAGCTCAGGGGTTCCTGGGTTCAGTCTCTAGTAATGTTTAAAAAAATTAATAATCCATAGTAATATAGGCAACAAGATGAACACAGTCACAATGTGTGGATGGGCTTAAGCACACTCATAAAAGGCATGTGAATAAGCAGCTAAAGAAACATTTATTTATTCTCTTCCTCATATGGAGGGAGGATAGAACCCAGGACCATCACACTGTGCTATATCCAAAGGTTTTGTTTTGTTTTGTTTTTGGTGACAAGATTGCTGGCCTAAAATGTATAATCCTCCTGCCTGTCTCCCATGTACCTGGGAATAAACAAAATATTAACAGTAACAGCATCAGGTAACCACGATTACAGGTTTGTACTACCCAGGTTTAAGATATAGAATATGAGCAGCCTAGTAAAGCTCAAAAAGATTTGCTGGGTATAGTAGTACATACCTATAATCCCAGCACTTGGGATGCTGAGGCAGGAGGAACACCATGAGTTCAAGGCCAGCCTGAGCTTAGTGAGTTTGAGACCAGCCTGGACTAAATAGTAAGGTGCTGTCTAAGAAAGAGAGAGAGAGAGAGAAAGAAAGAGAGAGAGAATGGAAGAAAGAAAGAAAGAGGGAGAGGAGGAGAGGAGGAGAGGAAGAAAAAATAAATTTGTATGGGACATGGTGGCACACAACTGTAGTCCCAACATTTGGTAAGCTGGGTTAGGAGGCTTCAAGGCCAGCCAGAAATCCATAGTGAGTTTGAGGCCAGCCTGACCTACACAGTGGGACTGTCTCAAAAAAACTTCTTTCTTTAGCTCAAAGAAAAAGATTTGTGCTACCTGTCCTGGGGTATAGGAATATGCTCGTGTATCACTAGGAGATGTGTGAGGCTGGGTATTTGTAAATAGGAGGTGAATTCAGCTGAAGGCTCAGCACACACAGGAGCATGGCACTGGCTTCAAATGGCTCTGAGAGCTTCACATGCCAGAGGGAGCAAGTAGACACATGCCAGATCCCAAGCGGCTGGGGATCAGCTGTCAGCATGGCTCTCTCAGGGTGCTGCCTGGGCAGTGCAGGACATACCCCCAGTCCCTCCCGAGGACCCCTGTGCCTCCTGGCATGGCACACTAAGGACCAGGCTTGCACTCTGGGGACTTTGAGGGTCTGTACTTAGCCATAGCCAGCTTAGCAAGAAGTTGACCTGGGGTGAGGCAGTGAGCTCCTCGTGTACTAAGGTTTGAGTGTGAATGTGTGTAATCTCCCTGGACAAAGACAAAGGTTAAAACCAAATCCACCCCCTTCTAGGGCCTTATCCTAAACATAACGTGGGAAAGTGAGCAAAGAAATGCATACAAGGGAAGGAAAAAAAATTGGCTAGGGCCGAGGATATAGTTTAGCAGCATGGCGCCTTCCTGGCAAGTACAAGTTCCTGAGTTTGATTGCCAGTTCTAGGGGGAAAAAATTACATATAAGGATATTTGTTAGAGAATTATTTGTAAATAGCAAAAGAGTGGGAGCAATTTATTCATCCAAAAGGAGACAGGTCAGCTGGATGTAGTGGTGCACCCCTGTAATCACAAGTAGGAGACTGAAGCAGGAAAATCACAAGTTCAAGACCAGCCTGGAGCTGGGTGTGATGGCTCACGCCTGTAATCCCAGCACTCGGGAGGCTGAGGTCGGAGGATCTTTGCGAGTTTGAGACCAACCTGGACTACAAAGTGAGCTCAAGGCCAGCTTGAACTGCATAGTGAGACCCTGCCTCAAAAAAGACAAAAAAAAAAAAAAAAAATGTTTCAAAGACCAGCCCGGGCAGCTTAGTGTGACTGTCTCAAAAGAAAAAATCTGATAAAGGCTGGGGATGTAGCTGAGCGGTATGTCACTTGCCTGGCGCAGGAGAGCATCTAAGTTCAACTGTCAGTACTGAGAAACAAAACCAGAGAAGACTGATGAAATAAAGGGTGGCACATGCATGCCATGTGCAGCCATTCTGTGCCACTGTGCCAAGGTGAGGCCAGTTTCTAAGTACTGTGTGTGTGTGTGTGTCATTGAGGATTGGATTCAGGGCCCTGCTCACTGAGCTACATCCCATGTCTTTTTTAATTTTGAGGGTCTCACCAAGTTTCTGAGTGACCCAGGCTAGGTTCAAACTTGGAATCCTTCTGCCTCAGCCTCGCAGAGTACTGGTATTTTAGGCATGTGTCATGGTGCCTGTCTTCTAGAAAATGTTCTTAAATAACTAAAACAAAGGTGCTAAACAATTTATAATGTGGCAGAATTTGCTTTTTAAAAAAGAGGACCTGACGCTCAATTGTTTCAAAGAAAGAGACATTAGGGTAGCTACTGTTAATATTGGGTTGTCTTGTGAAATACTGTGTTGCTTACATTGTTCTGTTCTGATCTGCTTTGTTCTGTCCTCTTTTATCTTAATCTCTTTAAAATAAAAAAAAAAAAAAAAGGACCTGGTGGCTTGTCAAGTGATTGTGTTCATCTTAATGACATCCATAAATTTAACATTTATGAATCATATTTCTCTGTACATAAAACACAGATAAGGCTTATAAGAAAGTGAGGAAACACGTTTCTGTGTACATAGCAAGTGCACTGGGAGGAACATAAACTTACAGTCAGCTGCAAGTGGCGAGGGCCTGGGGCTGGACAGAAAGGGTTCTCAATGTGGTGTGTTTTCCTACATAGATTTTCTATTTAAGAAGGTGAAATTCCTTTTTGAAAATTTTGTAATGCTGTAAGAAACAGAAGCAGCATAGTGATTTGTGAGAGGACTCTAGATACATAGATAGATATAACAGATTTACCCTAAAGGGTTGAACCTTTTCAAATTTTCTGCCTGCATTTTTGTATTTTCCAAGTTTTCTAAAATGGGCTTACAACATTTTTCTGATAGACAAATCTGCAACTTACCCTTTTCTTAATGTTTGATTTAATTCTTTGTGGTATGTGAGATTGTTCTCTGCCAATCGCTTTTTCTCATCCCAAAGTAGAATATTCTACCAATACTGTTTATTGTTCTATTATTTGTCACTGTTGAAATAACAAAGGGACTTGACGATGTAAAGTGGGGCACAGGCCACAGCATCCTAGTTGAAACAGGCACCCTATGCCAGGGAACATTCAGGGACAGGAAATGTGTGGTGCGCCCCATCTTCCACCGTGCCTGCCCCTTCCGGCTGGGGCACTGCTGTGCTGTAGTGATGTTCTCTGTCAGAAGATGATCTAGACTGTTTTGGACAGTATCTCATGATCTTCTCTGTTTTGTTTTATTTTTTTAAAGAATATCTGCACAGAGACTTGCCCACCTGAATAAGTGCTTGATGAACTTCAAGCTAGGAAATTTCAGCTATCAAAAAAACCCTCTGAAGTTGGGAGAGCTCCAAGGAAATCACTTCACTGTAGTTCTCAGGTAAAGAATCACAGTTGTGAACATAGAACCTGTGGGTGTCTGGCCAGATCACTTGATCATGAGTTACTATCAGATACGGCTTAGGAGGGCAGAGCAGAGCCAAAAGAGCTGGGAGGGCAAATCCTTCAGTAGTGTTTGCACCGACAGGCAGTCCTGTCCCGCTGAATCTTCAAATACTGTGTGAAGAGGTAAAGCACTCTTGACTACATGAGCTGTCTAAAACAGGCAAACTCACAGGAAGTGGAGTGACAGTTCTTCGGGGCAAGGACAGTGGGTGTCTAGTCAAAGTTTGGGAAGTTGCCAAAGTTAAAGAAGTAGAGAATGGGGAGGGTTGTACAACATGATGAATATACTCAGTGCCCCTGGATTATATATTTGAAAACAGCTGAAATGTAAGTTTACTGTATTATAACAATTAACAAAGAGCCCCCAGGAGGTGAACAAAAAGCTTCAGCTGACAGACATGGAGGCCACACCATACTCCTTTGAGATGCACATTCCCATATGTGTTTGGGGATGTTTTTTCTCTGGATAATTTGGGTGCTTGCAGGAATATAACAGGAACTGATGACCAAGTCCAGCAAGCTATGAACTCTCTGAGGGACATTGGATTTATTAACTACTATGGAATGCAAAGATTTGGAACAACAGCCGTCCCTACATACCAAGTTGGAAGGTTAGTATTTAATTTCATAAAGTATTTCTAGATTTTTTCTTGTTTATGGCAGTTGAACCACTGAACTATAGCGTCTTTTTAAGTTTTGTTCTAGTTTAAGATAATCCATGTACAAAGTAGAAATCAGAGGTCAAAAAGATATGACCTGGAGGAAATTTTTCTCCCACCATTTATAACCTCTCTAAGGTTTTTTGTTGTGTGTTTGGTTTTTTTAAAATTTTTTTAACAAATAAATCTGGGCTCTGGAAGTGGGTAACTCAGATCTAGAGTAGCTCAATGGAGACGGTGTGCTTTATGATCTGTGCACACAAGTGATTCCCAGTTATTAAACTTTGAAATGTCCTTCCCCTGCACTTTCAAAAAAATGGTAAGGGATAAAATTAATGAAGTAGAATTTAATTTAGGCACTCTGACTCATTATTAGGTAATGAGAATCTCCCCTAGGATAAAGTGGATTAGAAATCCAGACGTCAATACTTGCATCACAAAGCCCAGCAGAGACTGTGTTCTGTGAGGCCTTGTACCGTGAGTTAGAATGGTGGCAGCTGCAGGTTGGAAGCAATCCTTCTCTGTGTTGCAGGCCGTCATTTTAGCGAGGTGCGAACTAGGCTCAGGGAGGCCTGGCCAAGCTCACTCGTTCTCAGTTGGAATCCTGGGAATAAAGTCTTACTGAGTTCAGTTAATTTTTTTTTTTTTCTGCAGCTAATTGTATAAACTTGAATTTGCTTTTGTGAACCTAGAAATACAAAACGATAAATTCTGTCACGTATTTTTCTCTACCTCTTAAAACTGGTGCTGTGAAGAATCACAGTGTAGGCAGAAGAAGTAGACGATTTCTCAGCCTTTAGTTACTCAAATTAATAAAGATCTGTTACTTAAAATTAATACAGATAATACCAACCTCACAGGGCAGTGAAAGGAAAGTGAGACGGGGGCTTTTTAGCATCTGTTTCTATGTGTATAGTTAGTGATCAAATAAATGGAAAGTAATATTGTGAAATCAAAACAGCATGCAGGAGCATTGCTTGAGCCAAGGAGTTTTTGCTAGACTGAGCAACATAAGACTCTGTCTCTTAAATTATAATTACATATATAAAAATATGTTAGCCAAAGAAAAAAACATTGCCAAGAAGTTACCTATAGTAACTTTGTAATAGTAGAAAAATCTGTCCAGCCTTTCTGATAATTAAACACATGGATAAAATAGTAAAGAAGCTAATTGTTTTATAGGACAGAACATTTTAAGAGAAGGTTGTGTCACTCTGCATATTTATAAGTAATTTTGCAGAAGGACAACGTAATGTCCTATAATCTTTGCACTCCAAAGTTAATTCATGTAGGCTAAACATTCTGATTCGCATCTGGAATCCAAGCTGTTTTAGTTTCTGAGACAGGAGAATCATAAGTTCAGAGCAGATCGGAGCAATATAGCAAGACCCTCTGTCAAAATAAAATGTGAAGAGATTTGCGGGTATAACTTAGCAACAGAGCACTTGCCTAGTACTTAGGAGTTCCTGAGTTCCATCCCAAGTACCACTGGTGGGGGGAGCTAATGATATAAATAGCTAGTTGAAAAGAGTCTGTAGTTTTCCAGGAACAATGATTGTGTAACCTGCCCAAAAGTCAGTACAAAGGCAGTTCAAAATGCAAAACAGACACTCTCAGAACGTAGTATTTCCTGTCTTCAAAAAAGTCAGCTCAGTCACTGAATGATCTCCTGAAGAAAAGAGCAAAAATCTCAGTTTATAGTTAAAAGCAACATAGTAGTATACTCCCACAGTACCAGCACTCTTGGCAGGCTGAAGCGAGAGGATCACAAGTTCAAGTGCAGACTGGACAATTTAGGAACTTAGACCCTCTCTAAAAGAGAAGAGAGATAGGGCATACTGGGAGATAAAGTTCAGTGCAAAGACCATGGGTTCAGCCCCCAGTGCAGCCAAATAAAGGTAAAATAACTTGAATGCAAAGATGTCTTAGGCTTAACAACAAAAAAGGTAACCCATTCTGAAGCTAGAGTCTGCTAGCTTGATAAATGGCCAAAAGGCACGGAAAAAGATGCTCAACTCTGGAGATCATCGCAGAAATGGCAAGTCCACAGTGAGAGACCGCCCTGTGGGCTAACGTAAAACAAATCATAGGTGTTGAGTAAGTTCTGGAGGAACTGGAGCTCATACATTGAAGGTGGAATGTAAGGTGATGCAGCTGCTTTGGCAAGTGGCTTAGTAGTTCCTTGAAGGGTTAAGTATGGTATTACCACCTGACCGAGAAACTACATTGTGTGCTGTATACTGAAAGAGCCCAATACCTTGCACTCACACAAAAATTCACCTATGGCATCCAGAAAGTAGAAATATCCCAAGCCCATCAAATAATAAATGAGTAGGGCCTGGGATTTAGTTCAGTGGCCTAAACACCTGTCTGGCAAGCACAAGGTTGTGAGTTCACTCCCCGGTACAAAAAAAGAAAGAAAAAAAAAAAGAATGGATAAACAAAATGTGGTATACAGACAAAGGAATGATGTTCCCTTTCTGTGTGAAAGCAGTAAGTGAAGTCAGAAAAGCCTGCACAGTGTATATAATTCATTGGGATGAAATAGCCAAAATGGGCAAGTCTTTAGAAACAGGGCTGTGGCAGGGCCAGTAGGGTGTAACTATTAATGGACAGGGTATCTCGTATGGTGTAGTAGCACGTCTGTAATTTCAGCTATTTGGAGGCTGAAGCAGGAAGATGTCAAGTTCAAAACTGCTAGGGCCAGGAGTGATGGCCCACATTTGTAACCCCAGCATTCAGGAGGCTCAGGCAGGAGGATTGTTGCAAGTTTGAGGCCAGCAAAGCTGTGTAACAAGATAGCTCAAAACAAACAAAACTTCTAAAAAATTTTGTTTCTCTTTTCTTCCAAACCATATGTTTAATAAAAAGACTTTTATCTTGAAAATGAAAAGAACTACAGATTTAATAAAAGCTAAAAACAATGCAGAAATGGGCAGAGGACTTCAGTAGATACTTCTCCAAAGAGTCACAAATGGCCAACACTTAAAAAGACAAGTGTCAGTTACCACTAGGCCTTAGGCACCGTGTCACTTGGTTAGGATGGCTGGCACCAAGCCCAGTAAGTGGCAGTGAGGGTGTATAGCTGGAGCCCTTGTCCCCAGCTGGTAGGAGTGGAAACAGCATGGTAGTTCTCAAAGACCTAAACGAAAGGTGTGTTGTGATCATTTGACCTAGAGTTGCACTTTGGGATGCATACCCCAAACAAGGGAAAGAGGAATGAACTCATATTTGTATATTCATGCTTGTGATATAATTATTATGTGAGTAATATCATTTTTCACAATAACAAGATAGAAGCAACCTAAATGCCCATGATGAATAAAGAAAATTGTGTTTGTGTGTGCGTGTGTGTGTGTGTGTGTGTGTGTGTGTGTGTGTGTAGTAGTGGGATATAATTCAGCCTTTAAAAAGAATTTTTAGCTGAGCATGGTGGTACATGCCTGTAATCCTAGCACTCTGGAGATTGAGGCAAGAGAATCACCATGAATTCAAGGCCAACCTGAACTACATAGCAAGACCCTGTTTGAAAAAATATAAATATATACTTATAGATGCTACAGTACAGCTATGCCTTGCAAATTAACTGAAATGAGTCAGTCACAAAAGAGCAGATAGTGTGCAGTTCCCAGAGAAGCCAGTCATGGGAGGGCGGGTGGCTACTGCCAGAGCTTGTGGGAGAGGTAAGCAGGGAGTTCTCCCTTGAGGGGACAGTTCAGCTAGGGAAGATTAGAAAGTTCTGGAGATGCATTGTGCCTGTGGTGGCAAGAACCCATGGGTACAGTCTGACAGAACTGAGCACATGAAAGTTTCTAAAATAAATACGTGTATTTTTACCATAGTAAGATCAGGGTGGAGAAGGGGAGGTGGAATAAGAAGAGTGCTGTGAGATTATGGTGAGCGCCTGTGGACGTCCATGTGACGGTGGGCACCAGGCCTCCACAGTGCATAGCAGCGAGGAGTCTGGCAGGTAGCACTGGATTATTACTCCAGCTGTTGGCAGTGTTCGTTTTTGTGTTTTGAAACAGGGTTTCATGTTCTACTTTGTACCCCACGCTGACCTTGGACTTGTGATCCTTGGGCCTCAGCTTCCCCAGTGCTTGGCAGGGTTTTTCTGTAAAAGCTTGGATGATAAATATGTAGGCCTTACGGGCCTTAGAGTATTTGTTGCAGCTCACCAGTTTTGGTGTTGCAGTATGAAAATAGCCATGGACAACTTCCAGTTAGTTTGTTTATAAATCAAATGTCAGAGCCAGACGTGGTGGCCATGCCCATAATCCTAGGACTGGATATGCCATCACTTGAGTTCAAGGCCAGCCTGAACTACATAGCGAGACCCTATCTCAGAAATAGAAAAGTAAATTAAAAAGCCCAACCAGATGTGACCTGCAGGCCGCATATCATTTTACATAGCATAGCATACGTGCTAAGTTTACACAGCATGCCAGGCAGACCTATGCCTACTGCTGAGTTAGCGTTGTACTCCTTAGACTCGGTGTTAGGAGCTGAGCCCACTGGGTATTGTGTCCCACTGGGAGGAGACCTAGAGCCTTTTGTAATGGGGCTGGTTCCAGGACAAAGGGTGGTCAACAATAGGAAATCTATGACTGTAATTACAGTATTGGAGGGGAAATGATTTCTTTATATTAGTCTTATCAGTGAAACATGTAATAGCATCTCAGGTAATTTCATGTTCAGAAATATCCCATATATGGGCTTAGACATGAAAATTTAAAAAAACAATGAAGTGGAAAAATAAAAATTAATAGAAGGGATTTCTCTGTTTTCTTCCCTTTTTTCTCTCTGTTTTCTTGATAGAGAAGCATGACTCCAGAATAAAATTCTTTTCTTTTTTTGAGGCAGGGTCTCACTATGTAGCCCAGGCTGACCTCAAACTCACCACAGTCTTCCTGTCTCAGCCTTCCAAGTGCTAGGATGATAGGTGTGAGGCACTGGAAAAATTACCAGGCATAATACTCAAAATATAAATTCTGCATGGTAAAAGATAGTATAAGGAAAAGTTACATACACTTAGGTGTGCTTGAGTAGGAAAAAATACTCTGTTGTGTGTGTGTGTGTATTTTCTTTTTGATCCTAAGGCCTGAACTCCTGACCTTGGCTTGCTAAGCAGGTGCTTATGCTGCTAAGCTAAATCCCTGGCTGCTAAGCTAAATCCCTGGCCCTGAAGAATACTATATTGACATTGTTTTATTTCTTAGAGGTTGCATAATGGAAAGGCTTTCTCATGTACTATGTAATTTTTAACAAGTAGTACCCCAAAATAAAGATATTTCCATTTTGGCAAGAATAATGAAGAAGAATTAATTGTAGTATTCTGTTTGCCTAGGTAGGGTAACAAAGAGAAAGTTTTTGAGCAATTTCAAACAAGGTTTGGCTCTCACGAAGACTTAACTTTGAGCTAGTGGGGTAGCTCATTCGTAGAACATGTGCCCAACATGCGTGAGGCCCTGGGTTTAATCTTTAGCACCACCACCACAATAGACTTTCTGTAACTGTCCCCTGTATAATAACACAAAGTACAAATACAACTAGGTAGTGCTTATATATTTGTTACAGCAATAAAATGGTATTAATTGTTATAAGCATTGTCCTTTAATTTTATTCTCAATTTTTCTAGTTTTTTTGGCATTTACATTTAAAATCTATATTCTAATTTTGTATGTACATTTAAATTTAATATAAAGCCAATACATTTTGTTGACCAAATATTTTGGCATGTAAAGTTTATCTTAATACAAAAGTTAGTAAAGTAAATATTGTTTTAAATCTTAGAGCTATTCTTCAGAATTCCTGGACAGAAGTCATGGATTTAATACTAAAACCCCGTTCTGGAGGTAAGAGTAAACTTCATGTTTAAAACAATAATGAGGTTGGAGATTTACTCCAGTGGGATAGTATTAACACTGGGTTCAGTCCCTGTGTGGGCCCCCCCCCCCAAAAAAAAAAAAAAAACTTGAGAGAGAAAAGGAACAGTGCATGGCTGGGTGTTCATGGAGTTTCTGCCAGTAGAAGTGTGTGTGTTTCTGGCATGGTGGCTCCATCAGGAGCTCATAGCTACCTCAGCTACATAGTGAGAGCCCGTCTCAAAAACAAACCAAAAAAATTGTGAGTTGGAAATACTGTGAGTGTTTTGACTTTTTAAAATGTGTTACAGTATAGACTAGTGGCATGAGCGCCTGCCTGGCAAGCACAAGGTCATCAGTTAAACGTGTGCAAACAAACACATCCATCCATCCATACATACATACAGTGTATTACAGTAAAACATAGTTATTAATCCCCCTCAAAATACTTCCTCTAGGTTCAAGCACGCTTTTCCTTCATTCTTGCTTCTCTCTAAAGCAGTTCAGGAATTCAGCAGTCTTCAGTTTTAGGACTGTCCTTCTGAGGTATAATCAAAAATTCAGTACATGTTTCTCCTTCGTGGCATCCAATAGAAAAGTGAGCTTGTAGAAACACGGGTGTGATTCCTGGCTCTTCCCCAACGTCAGAATGATCCTGGAGAGTAAACATTTTTGAACCAGTTAAGGACATCGCGGTAGCCGTGACAGCCCAACTAATGATGCTTATAAAAGTGGACTTCCAAAACTGCTCCAGAAAGTGCCAGAATGATGGGATAAGTGTGTTTGAAGTCAGGGGGAGGATTTTGAGCAGGACTTACAGACACGTCTGGTTGTTTTTTCTTGTTTTTGTTTTTTGCTCCCCCTGTCCTCCTTGGATGCAAAGTTTTGTCACGCAGTGCTGGCTGGCCTTGAGCCTCATTATGTAACCCAGCCTGGCCTTGAATTTGTGGGGCTCCTCCTTGCTCAGTCACACAAGTGCTGGGTTTACAGGCATGTGCCATCATACCCAGGTGTAAGTGTTTTGTTAGTTTAAACTTACTTTCCTTCCTTCCTTCCTTCCTTCCTTCCTTCCTTCCTTCCTTCCTTCCTTCCTTCCTTCCTTCCTTCCTTTGGGTACCAGGAATTAAACTCAGGACCTTGTGCTTGTTAGGCAGGTACTGTACCACTAGGCTATATCCTCAGCCCTACCATACTTTTCTATCACACTTTATATGTGCAAATTGGGGTAGTTACTTTTAGAATTGGGGCGGGTACATTTTAGATGTACAGAATGATAATATTGTAAGGAATTTGTGCGTACACAATATATTTTGCTTCTTTTTTTTCCTCATTCCCCTCCCCTCCCTTCAACTAGAATTGTATTTCTACATTAAAATTAAAAGTATAGGTAGTTTATTGAGACTTATAAAGTTTTAAAAGTTCACTAAAAGACCCAGCATGCTGGTACATTGCTATAATCCCAGCCACTCCAGAGACTGCAAATGAAGGTTATACCTTCAAGTCAGGCTAGGCAGTTTAGCAAGAGCCTGTCTAATAAAGAAGGCTGGGGATTTAGCTCAGTAGTATTGAACATTTGTCTGGCATTAGCAAGACTGGACTCAATCCCAAGTACCACAAAAAACATTTTCTTTAAAGTTTACTAACCATTTTCCAGAAAGTATCTCTAAAATCATAGTGTATAAAAGATTTAACTCCCACTTTATAAATTGTCAAAATAATTATATTCACTTTGGATAATTATTCCTCTGCAAGCAAAAAAAAAGAAAGAAAACATAAAATTATGTACCTTTTTTTTTTTTTTTTTGGTACCAGGGATTAAATTCATAACCTCATGCTTGCCAAGCAGGTACTTGTGCTGCTGAGCTAAATCCCCAGCCCAAATTACGTAACTTTAAAGAAAGTAACCCATTACCCATTATACAATGGAAAAAGAACAGGAAGAAAGGATTACCAGGCTTTTATCTGCTGTGGAATCAACTCTGAAGACAGGAGTAAATAGTGTTTGTGGGGTGGAGGAAGGGGATCACATTCACCACTCTTTAAAGAAAGCTTTCTTGCAGCTGCTCTCAGCTGAGCAGAACACTGCAGATAACCTATGTTATGTGTTCCCTGTGAAATACGCTATGTTGGAAGAGCATCTATTGGACAAACTGTTTAATCATAGCTTTTTTCCTTCCCCAGCTGAAAAAGGGTACTTGGTTAAATGCAGGGAAGAATGGGCGAAGACCAAGGACCCAGCTGCTGCCCTCAAAAAACTACCTGTCAAAAGGTGTGTGGAGGGGCAGCTGCTTCGAGGACTTTCAAAATATGGAATGAAGAATATAGTCTCTGCATTTGGCATAGTGAGTGTGATTTGTGAAGTCAGGCAATGGCCCAAGGTGTTTAATGCTTTTTAAACTTTGTCTTGGAAGATTTTACTAAATTTTGAAAGAGCAGAAGGTAAATAAGTATCCTTTGATGATTTCCAAGAGGTGTTTTATCCTAGTGATCATTACTCAGACCCGAATGGAGTCAAGAAGGTGGGCGGGGGCAGCATCGGCACTGCTGAGGGAATGAGAGGCATTAATGTGCAAAATATGGTTTCTGGTGGAAAATTAAATTGAAGATTTGAGAAACTCGGAGTATACTGCATAGTTGTTTCTTGGTCGTCATCCTTAGAGCTGTCAATTTCCCTAAGAAGAGAATGGACTGCAACAGTCTAAATAGTTGCCTGTTAGGGTTTTATCACGGTGGCCCAGAATGGGTGCCATCTTGGCAAGCATAGCCTCTGCCACTCTTATATTCTAGGATGTGTTAAAATGTATCCTTTAAACTTGCATAGTTGCTTCTTCCCAGATGTACAAATAAAGCAGGATTCTCACTGCAAGAAATTAGGCATTGAGGGTGTTCTCCTTATATAGAATTATGGAGGAGAAAAAACTGTTAGGCCTATAATTGATTTTTAAATTGCCTGAGTTTAAAGTCTGTGTCTTGATTTAGGGTATAAATTCCTCAGCAGTTTGTTTCATTTGCATGCATGTGTACATTGCCGATATAAAATGTTAACTGCTGCCACAGTAATGCCCTTAGCTTTAGGTCTCACATTCTAATATTCAGAGCTCTGTATCAGTGAGTGTTTCTACAGGCTGTTAAAAAGTAAGTTTCTGATACTGGGATCATCATTAAACAAATGAGATGTCTTAGAAATCACAGTACATTTTATATTCAGAATATTTTTCTTGCCTTTTTTTTTCCCTTCCTCCAGATACCGAGAAATAATCGTTTAATGTATATCCATAGCTATCAAAGCTATGTATGGAATAACATGGTGAGCAAGAGGATAGAGGACTACGGGCTGAGGCCCGTCCCGGGGGATCTAGTCCTCAAAGGAGGTAAAACGGCTCATAGTGTGGTTCAGTCAAGTAGAATTTAGCTCTCTGACACCAGTGGCTTTAAAAATCATCCCTGCCTACTAACCTAGAGAGACCTAGTGAGCTTCAGATGGAAGGGCCCATGGAAGCTTAGAATGACTGGCTTGTGCCTGTAGTTTAAAAAACCTTTATCTGGTTTGAGAAGCAGCCAACTCTTCATTTTCTCAAGGAGCATATAAGATAGCATGTGGACCAGTGACTGTGTAATCCCTTTCCAGCTTTAACCTGGGCTTACAAATAGATGTATTTTTGGCCTGCTGTCAGCCACTTTTGAAGTTTCTTTAGGCTAATCCCAAACTAGAGCTAACTGTGTACCTAGGCTGTTAGGGAGCAGACGTTCCATGTGTGCTGAGCCCAACGCTCCTTGCTGCAGCCCACTTGCCCGTGTCCTGTAGTACTGCTGACAGTGTTTGCTCCATTCTTCACGCAGTTTAGTCACTTGCCCAGTGTACCACAGCTATTAGTGAAAACACTGGAAATCGGAGCCGACTTGTCTGACCCCAAGGTCCATGTCCCTGGCTCATGGTAGGTCTGCTGCCTTCTGTTTGCTGATACATGGCCTCTTCCCCTGAAATTTTATTTTTCCTGGTGTGATGTTTTCTCTTCATGTAATATTGATCACATCTGGTGTGCTTTAATGTACCATGTGCCACCATGTTTCATCCCCTGAATATAGGTTGGTAGTTCATTCATTTAGCAGGATGCACTCATTATGATGACTTTCCATAAAGCCTTTCGAATTGTCCTCTAGGAAGGCTAAAGGTACTGTTTGTTTGTTTGTTTGTTTTGGTTTTTGTCTTTTTTTTTTTTTATCGGTATCAGGGATTGAACTCAGGACCGCACACTTGCAAGGCAGGCGCTTATGCCGCTGAACTAAATCCCCAGCCCCAAAGGTACTAGTAGTTTTTAAAGAGGTGTTCCCAGAAAATGAGGATATAGCTGAGTTATTTTTTCAATCAGATTTTGTTTGTACATTTTAAATATGCGTAATGATCACATTCATCATAGAGAATTTATACCTGTACATGATATAATTTGATTCTTTTTTCCCCTGCCCCCGCTGCCTTCCCTTCAACTCCTTGCCTCCCATTTTACAAAAGCTTTATTTCCATTTTTTCCTTCTTTTCTAACTTTTTTTGCTCTCCATTCCCCCTTTCCCTTTTGTTTCGATCCCCATTTGAACATTTTATTCCTATTTCACAATGCATAATATTTTGGTCCTTATTTGTATATATTATGGTCCTTATTTATACTTTGTTTCTCACACCAGAGAAACAACGTGGAATTTGCACATATATATGCAGTTTATTTCACTTAAGCTAAGTGGAATGGCTCCAGCTTGTCCTTCTTTGTGGTGGAGTAGTACTCCATTGTATTAAAAAACACATTTTCTTTATCCATTCACCAGCTGATGGGCATTTGGGCTGTTCTAAGATTTGGCTGTTACAAACTGTGCCACTGTAAACATGAAGCACATATATTGTTTTGGTATGATGCTTTTACTTCCTTCAGGAAGATACCCAGAAGGAGAATAGCTGAGTCAAATGGAACCTCTGGTCCTAGTTTTTTGAGGAATCTCCATACTGATATCTACAGTGGTTACACCAGTCTATGCTTTCACCAATAGTGGAGAAGGGTTCCTTTTTCTTCACAGCCTGACATTTGTTAATGGCTGATTTCTTGATACTAGCCATTCTTTTCAGAGTGAGATGGACTCTCAGTGTTGTTTTAATTTGCATCTCTCAAATACTCAGTGACATTGAACATTTATTTGTATTTATTTCCTGTTTCTATTTCTTCATCTTAGAAGTGTGTATTCATCTGAGATGCACATTTTTGGGTTTGATTTGGTTTTCATTTAGATTTTTTGAGAAAGGGTCGTATGATGTAATTCAGGCTGGTCCTGAACTCATTATGTAGCCCAGGCTGGTCTCAAACTCACAGCAGTCATCCTGCCCCTGCCTCAGCCTCACTGGTATTACAAGAGTGCATTCACCACCATGCCAGAGCTGCCTACTGGCTTAGTTGCCTACTTTTGTTGGGTTTTTTGTTTGTTTGTTTGTTTGTTTTTAATGGGAATCAAACTCACAACCTTGTGCTTGCCACTGAGCTATATCCCTGGACCAAGGTACCCACTTTGGGACTGGGTCTTTAAATTTGGTGATCTGATTTTTTTTGTTGTTGTTGTTCTTTACATGTTCTTGATAGTAATCCTTTGTCTGAGGAACAGCTGGCAAACTTCTTTCCCAACACTGTGGGTTGTTTCTGCACTCTGGTGGTTTCTCTTTTTAATAAGATCAGATCCCAGTTGTTGATTCTTGATGATAGCTGCTATGCAATCAGAGTTTTGTTTATAAAGTCTTTGCCTATATCAGAGTCTTTAAGAGAACTAGCTATTCAGTCTCCCAGCAGATTTAATGTTTCTGTTTTAATATATAGATCTCTGATCCATTTCGGGTTTAGTGCATGGGGAAAGACACGGGTTTTTCTTCCAGTGAATGTTTGGCATCTTTGTCAAAGATAAAGTGGCTAAGTATGTCTGGAATTGTTTCTAGATCTTCTAATTTATTCCATTGATCCTTGGATCTGTTTTTGTTTGTTTGCAAGTACCGTGCTGTTTTTATCACAGTAGCGTTGTAATATGATTTCAAGTCTGGGATTGTAATGCCCCCTGTCTTGCCTTTGTTGCCCTGAATTGCCTTTGTTATTCTAGGTGTCTTCACGTTCCAAATGAATGTTAGGGTTGTTTTCTCTAATTCTGTGAGGTATGCTTTTGGAATTTTGATCAGAATTGCATTAAACAATTTGTATAACAATTTTGGGAGTATGATCATTTTCATCGTATTAGTTCCTCTTACCCAAGAGCAAGGCATATCTTTCCATTTTCTGATACAGTCTTTAATCTACTTTTTCAGAGCGCTGTAGATTTCAAAGTATAGGTGTTTTCATCCTTTATTAGGTTGATTCCTAAATATTTCATTTTTTTAATGCTGTTGTGAAAGTGTTTCCCTACTTTCTTTCTCAGTAAGTTTGTTATCCATGTACAGAAAGGCTATTGATTTTTGAGTGTTGATTTTTGTATCCAGCTATGCTGCTGAATTTGCTAATTAAATCTGAACTCGTTTTGTGGAGTTTTGGGGATCTTCTATGTAGAGTATCATGACATTGATAATGGTAATTTAATGCTAATGACGAATAATGGTAATTTAACTTTTCCCTTTCCTATTGTTATTCTTTTTTATTTTTTCTCTTGTCTACAGTTTCCAGAACAGTGGTGACAGTGAACATCCTTGCTTTGTTCCTGATGTTACATGAAAGCTTTCAGTTTTTGTTCATTTGGTAGGATGTTGACTATTAATTTGGCATAGGTGGCTTTTTATCAGATTGAGATAAAGACCATCTATTCCAGTTTTCTGTAGGGCTTTTATCATGAATGGTTGATGGACTTTGTCAAAAACTTTTTCTGTATCGAGATGATCGTATGATTTTTAATCCTTGGTTCTGTTGATATGGTATATTACATTTCTTGATTTACATTTGTTGAAACATCCCTGCATGCCTCTGATAAAAGTCCAATTTGGTCATGGTGTATAATCATCTTGATTTGCTACATTCTGTTTGCCAGTATCTTATTGAAGATTTTTGCATCTATGTTCATTAGGGAAATTGGGCTGTAGTTCTTTCTTAGTTGGTTCCTTCTCTGGTTTCAGAATCAGAGAAATGCTTGCTTCCAGGGATGAATTCAGGAATATTGCTTCCCTTTCAGTTTCATTAAAGAGTTTGAGAGATAGTGATGCTAAGTTTTCTCTAAATTTCTTGTGGCAATGAATTCCCAGCAATGGACTTTTCTTTGTTGGTAGGTTTTTAATTACATCTTCAATTTCATTGATTCATATTGGTTTATTTAGGATTTTTATATCTTAATTCAGCTTTGGTGATTCATATATACCTAAGAATCTGTGTTTCTTCTGCATTTTCCATCTTATTAGAATTCAAGTTTTCTCCTCCCTCCCCTTTTATCAGTACTGGGGATCGAACTCATGACCGCCTGCTTGCAAGGCAGGTGCTTATGCCGCTGAGCTAAATCCCTAGCCCCAGAATACAAGTTTTCAAAGTAGGGATAGCTGATCTTCTGGATTTCTTCAGGATCCATTTGGATTTCACCCTTTTCATTTCTAATTGCATGAATTTGAGTCTTTTCTTTGTTTTTTTTTTGATAAGGTTAGTTAGAGGTTTCAAACAGATCTCTTCAATTCATTGATTCTTTGTATTGTTTTCTTAGTCTCTAGTGCATTAATTTCTCCTCTCATCTTTATGATTTCCTCCTTCATCAGCTTTGGGGCTTGGCCTGCTCTTCCTTTTCAAAAAATTTGAGGTTTAGGTTGGGGATTTAACTCAGTAGCATATAGTGCCTGCCTGGCAAGCACAAGGTTTTGAGTTTAACCCCCAGCACCAAAAACAGAAAAACAAAAAGAAACAAGATCTTCATGTAGTCAAAAAAAATGTTTAAAAAAGAAAAAAAAAACTTTGAGGTTCAACATTAAGATACTTATTTGTAGCCAGGTGTGGTGGTAATCCCAGCGTCGGCAGGTTGAGGCAGGAGGATTGTTGTGAGTTCAAAATCACACTGCGCTACAAAAGGTGCTCAGGTAGCCTGAACTGCATAGGGAAGCCCTGTCTCAAAACGATGTTTATTTGCAGGCTGGAAATACAGCTCAGCAGAACAAGTGCCTGCCTAGCAAGCATGAGGCTGTGAGTTTGATCCCTAGTACCAAAAAAAAAAATTTTTTTTGTGTGTTTTCCTGATATGGGTATCCACTGCTATAAATTTCCCCCTTAGGTCTGCGTTCATTATGCCTCTTAAGTTCCAGTATGTTGTATTGTCATTACCATTTAATTATAGAAACTGTCCGATTCCTCTTTAACTTCATCTGTGACCCACTGGTATTCAGGAGGTTAAGTTCATGTAGTTTCTTTTGCCATTAATTTTCAATTTCTTAGCACTGTGGTGTGACAATATGCATGGAGTGGTTTTAACTCCCTTGCATTTACTTAAGCATGTTCTGTTAGCTAGTATGTAGTCTGTTTTGGAGAAAGTCACATGAACAGCTAAGAATGTGTTCTGATGTTATGGTGAGGAACACCGGAGGCATGGGGGCTTGAACTCAGTGGGAAGCCTGTTCTTCTGAGTTCTCAGTTCAGCTGGCCCCTCTGCAAGGTGGCTCCCAGCTTCTCCTGAGGACATCTGCTTCTGCAGCACTCAGCAGCAGCTAGTGCAGTCCTGCAATCCACTGTTCCCTCACAGTGCTGCCCCTCTCTGCGGAGGCCTCTGGTGATGCCAGCAGTCACCAGCAGGTTTGAACTGCTCCTCCCTTGCAGCGAACCCCTGCTCCAGGAGAAGGCTCTGGTAGTTACCTGTTTCTTCATTGAAGTTCTCTTTGCACTCTTGCCATGGGCTTCAGTTCTCCCCTCAGATCCTTCCCGGGTCCAGGAGACCCATTTGCCTCCTCCTCGCTTCCTCACGTTGCTCTATTCCAGTGTCTGCATGGCTGCTCTCAGACCTGCCACTGCTGACCATTCTTCCTTCTTCCTAGAAGTTTTCCAGCTGACCTTTTTCAGTCTTAAGAATTCTATTAAGGGGTGGAGGATACAGCTCAGTGACACAAGCACCTGCCTGCCAAGTGCGAGGTTGTGAGTTTGATCTCTGGTACCAAAAATAATTAAATTTTTAAAAATTAAATATTTTGTTTCTTAGGTAGAGTAGAAAAGACAACTAGATATGTATCCCAACTTAATTCCCTTCTAAGCTTGAATTCCTAAAAATATTGACTTTTTCCTTAAGTTACTGTTTGCTTATGAATTTACAGCCACAGCCACATATATTGAAGAAGGAGATGTTACTAATTACTCCATTCATGATGTGGTGATGCCCTTGCCTGGTTTCGATGTGATCTACCCAAAGCATAAAAGTAAGTTCCCTAAGGGTGCAAAATATTGAAAACAAGTCTAATGAAGTCAAGCCCTGGCCACCACCTGTAAAGAAGAAAATCACTACTCTAGTTTTGTTTGTTTGTTTGTCTTTTTGAGACAGGGTCTCGCTGTATAGTTCAGACTGGCCTTGGGCTCACTTTGTGGCACAGGCTGGTGTCAAACTTGCAACGATCTTCTTACCTCAGCCTCCCGAGTGCTGGGGCTACAGGCATGAGCCATACTACTCTAATTTTAAAACTGTATTTCCATCAGACTTAATGAGAAATATGTATTTCAAATGTACATAGATAAGCATACATTCAGATGGAGAATTTATGTTTAAAAGGAAAGTGAGGCAAGGGGCTCTTGCTTGTGGTCCAAGCTATGTGGGATGTTGAAAGAGAGAGAGAGCTGTATACTCACAAGCCACAGTCCAGCCACTCCCAGGAGGGCAGAGGAGGGGAAGGTAGTACTAGTTACAGTGGTAGTGTCATGGATACTGCCTGCAGAACTAAGTTCCTACAGTGCACTCAGTCAGGACTGGGACGTGGCCCAACATCGGAGCGCTTGCCCAGTGTGCGTGAAGCCCTGGGTTCAGTCTCTAGCACTGCGACACGAAAACTTACTAATTTACATTAAAGATGGAGTCATTGAGAAAGTGCATATAGACAGACAATTGTGCTGTACATAAGTTTCTTAAAAACTAAAAAAAAAAAAAAAAAAAAAAACTGCATAGGGACCTGGCAAGCACAAGGTCATGAGTTCGATCTCTGGTACCAGAAAAAAATTTAAAACGGTATGAAAGGTTGGTGATGTGGCTCAGTGGTTGAGCGCTTGACTAATGTGTATAAGCCCTTGGTTTAATCCCCAGCAGCACAAAATAGTGTGTGCTCATGTTTTTAAGTCTCCAAGTAGGCAGAAACTTAAAAAGCACGGGCTGTTAAGCTGAGCCTTGTGGCACAGGCCTGTATTCCCAGTGCTCTGGGAGGCTGGGCAAGGAAGAGCCGCCTCTCAAGCCCCACCTGGGCAATTTAGTGCTTTATGAGAGCCTATCTGCGAATTAAGGTAGAAAAAGGACATGGAATGTACCTTGTTGTGAAGACCCTGGGTTCAATGCCCTGCCCCACAACCACCCCAAAATAGAAAACTAAAATTCTTTGTTTCCCATTCTTTACTGTCAGCTGCTACTGATTATTTCTGTCGCCCTCATAGGTGCCCTGTGTGCAGAAATAGGGGTTTAGGACTTCGATTGTTCAGAGGTTGAAATAAAGAGCAGCTCTGACAGGGGGACCAGTTCAGTGGGACCGACTTGGGAATTGTTCCCACCTGAGACCTGGCTGTCAGTGTTTTCCTGTTAAAATAGCTTTCTCCCAAGAAGCTAAAAATACTTATCAAAATGTAGTCTTAGAAATTTTATGAATTCGGAAAATGAGTGTAATAAACACCCTTCTTAGGTAATGAAAATACCCTAGAAGCGTGTTGATTAATTCAGCCAGACCGCTGTGCTCTGGCACACAGGCTGACTTCCCTGAGCGGGAGGGGTGGGTGAGAGGTGGGGTGGGCAGGAACCAGGAGAGCAGGACCAGGAATTGTGGGAAGGCACTGGAGACGCTCATGCTAGCTTCCGCAGTACTGCAGAGAGACGGCCATCCCCTCCTCCCCCTCCAATAGTCAGCAGTGAGGCAGGGCTGCCTAGGAGCTGGCCTTCTGCAAGGCTGGGAGCCCCTTGGCAGGGCATCTGCAGACTGGAGAACCGAGGGCAGCAGTAGCCATGCGCAGTCCAGGTCCACAGTCCTGATAACAGGGAAGGCAGTCGTGTGGCTCTCATCAGAGGCTGCAGGGCCAGCAGTGCGGGTAGGAGAGGACAGCTGCTGGCCCAAGGCCTAGCCTCCACAGGTAAAGAGCCTAGAGCTCTGACCTACACAGGAGAAAAGGGCTGTCCCAGCCCCGAGAGGGGGAAGCCACCCGCCCTTCCTCCTTTTTGTTCCATCCAAGGTTATGCACACTGAGCACAGCTCTCCTGGGAGTGCCCTGACTCACATGGCACACTTCTCCGGAAACAGCCTCCAATACACGCAAGGGTCAGCCAGGCAGTCTAATGAAAAGCAGAATCAGGCCAGGCATGGTGGTGCTATAATCCCAGCACTCTGGGAAGCTGAGTTAGGATTCTAAATTCAAGCCCAACCTGGGCAATTTAGCAAGATGCTGTCTCAAAATTTAAAAAAAAAAAAAAAAAAAAAAGCAGGGGAAGGGGACCTGGGAATATACTTCAGTGCAAAGGTTCATGTAGTGGTAGTGATACAAGAAGGAGGGAGGAAAAAAAATCACTTGTGTTCCCCTTACAACGTAAGAGTGACAGGCTAAGGCCTTGTGGAATGTTGAGAACAAATGCTGGTGTACCAGCCATCATTTAGTAAGTTGACCCTCCAAATCAACCATCCTAAGGAAAAGAATGCCAGGTATGGTGGTGCACACCTGCAGTCACAGCGCTCGGGAGGCAGAGGCAGGAGGACCGCCATGAGTTAGAGGCCAGCCTGAGCCACACAGCAAGATCCTGTCTCAAAAGAAAAAAGAAAAGACTCTTCATCTTTGTTACACTTCTCAGGATTAGTAACATTCCTAAAACAACTAGAACAAATTCAGCAGTTTTGACAAAGCCATGTTGTGGCTGAGAAAGAGACTCATACACTGCATGACTGATCCTGTACCATGTGGACACTTAGCAGGTGCACACCCAGCTGACTTCTTTTTTTTGTTGTTTTTTGTTTTGTTTTTTGTTTTTCTTGTCTTTTTCATCTTTTATCGGTATCAGGGATCGAACTCACAACTGCCTGCTTGCAAGGCAGGCGCTTATGCCGCTGAGCTAAATCCCCAGCCCCCAGCTGACTTTTTAATGAATAACTGGAATAAAGAAACCTGCAGATCGTATTTTTAAAATAGTGTAAGGCAAAGTAGTTAATAATGGTTGCATGAAAAACTATTTAAAAAGAATTAGCCTGGCATGGTGCTGCATGCCTGTAACGCCAGCGCTCGGGGTGATTGCTGTGAGTTTGAGGCCAGCCTAAACTGCATAGCAAGACCCTGTGTCAAGAAAAACAACTAGTAAAAAACAAGGAGAACTGCACCAAATACTTGAGAGGCTGAGGTGGGGGGTATGGAGGTTCAAGCCAGCATGGGCAGCATGGCAAGAGCCCATCTTAGAAAACTGTACAAAGCACTTAAAAGGGTTAAACATAAATTCTCATACTTTTGCTCAGGGATCAGATGGACAGACAGAAAAGCCCTACTTCCATAGTGGTTAGTATGGAAAGTTTAGAAGCATCTAGAGTTATTATTGTTGTACATGTAAACTTATGACCCTAGGGCAGATAAAGTGTTTGGTGGAAAACAGAAATGTCAGCCTGACATGGTGGGCACACTTACCAGCCCAGCACTAAGGAGGCTGAGGCAGGACGGTCAGGAGTTCAAGGCCAGCCTGGACCACGTGGTGAGCCCTATCTCAGCAAAAACTATGTATATGTCCATATCAAAGGAGGGACAGTTGAGAGGGTCATTTTTGGTGTCATGATAATAATGGCTTAAGGGTCCAGTACTTGAGAGTGTTTATGGAGGAAAGTTTACCCACTATGTTCCAGAGTAATCGTCAGAATACAAGAAAATAGAGTTCAGCTTGGAATAGGAAGAACTTTGTAGTAATTATGTGCCTTGCAAAGAAATGATCCCCTGTAAATAACACAGAAGCAGAGACTAGAACTTGTCTATCAGTATTAAATAAAGCTTCTACATCAGGCGCAAGTGTGAGCCAGATGGCTTTCCAGGGTCTCTTATTTTTGTACATTTATTTTTAATTACTGAAGTCTTTGTGTATGGTCTTTTCTGACTCTGAGCACATTGTGACTGGTGAAGTGGCTTTTTTTTAGACAGGTTCTCACATCTAGTTCAGTCCGATATTGAACTCACTGTGTAGTGTAGGCTGAACTCAAATTCCTTGTCCTTCTGCCTCAGCCTCCCAAGTGCTGGAGTGATAGGCCTGGGACTCTGCTCCCAGCCGCTGAAGTAGCCTTTTGTTGTTAACTCAAGAGTTACCCTACAGGTAGTGGGGCTGGATGCAGATCACCTACAGGTTGGACAAACCAAAGTTGCAGACACCTCCTAGTCCTGGTTACTAAGTCGCTAAGTTTGACTCTAGAGAATAGGCTTTGGATCGTAAGTCAGGGTAACCAAGGTTGTTAGGGCACTCTAATGAAACTACATACTGCATTATTCCTAGTCGAGTTCAGGGTAACTTGCTGACAGGCTGCTTCCCAACTAAGTTTTTCTATTTTGTATTAGTTAGTGAAGCCTACAGAGAAATGCTGACTGCAGACAACCTTGATATTGACAACATGAGACACAAAATTCGAGACTATTCCTTATCGGGGGCCTACCGAAAGATCATTATTCGTCCTCAGAATGTCAGCTGGTGAGTATAGTTTAGAATGAAATAGAACTGAATTACTGTGTTTGCTTTTCAGTTTTGGCTCAACATATGTATTTCTCAGTGCTTAGAATCTAGCATCTAGGCTGAGCTGGTGGCACATTCCTGTAATCCCAGCACTCTGGAGGCTGACGCAAGAGGATCACTGTGGGTTTGAGGCCAGTGTGAACTTCATAGTGAAACCCTGTCTCAAAAAGACTAAAAAAAGTATTTCATAAGTGTTACTGTTCTCATTACTATTATCACTGCTGCTATCGAGAGGTATTTTTCAAATCATCAAGAAATACAGGGGCTGGGGATTTAGCTCAGCAGCATAAGCACCTGCCTTGCAAGCAGGCAGTCGTGAGTTCAATCCCTGGCACCGATAAAAAAAAAAGAAAAGAAAAGAAATACATGAAGCTGTGTTAAATCCAGTCACACAGTGAAAGTAGATTCATTTACATTTGTTGACATCACTAAATTATTGAAGAAATACCAAAAAAAATGAACTTTACCCCCTGTTTCAAAAAGAATGAAAAGTTGGCTAATAGAGCTATCTCCCTCAAAATACTCAGAATTGGTTGAGTTCCAAATACTGATCTAGTTATTTTAACACCATGTTTCTAGAGAGAAAAAAATGCTTGTATTCATTTTAAAATATCTTAATACTAGTGTCGCTGAAAGCTTTATTTGACAATTTAAAAGGAAATTCTAAACTACTTGCCCAGTAGCAGAAAATTCTTTCCTTCTCTCCCTCTGACCTCCCTTTATTCTCTGACCGTGGGCCTGAAGTTGGCAGAGAGAACTGTTCTCAGGCAGAACAGTTCCGCACTAGTAAAAGGTGTTGGTGGCAGTCATGACCACTCTAGAGAAACTGGAAATGATTGCTCTGATCCCATCTGTGCAAAGTGAGGTTTACTACTTAACCAGCTTCATGGAAAAGGAATTTCCATCCTAGAAAACATTTTCTGTCATTGCCTTATAGCAATTTGAGGAATGAGGAAGAGTTGTATGTAAAGTGTAGCCCAACTATGGTTTGAGCGAACCCGCCTGTAATTATTCGCAGTAGTCCCATGTGTGTTCTTGGGAAACTCATGGTGATGGGAAACTGAGTACCGTCTATGGAAGTTCACGTTCAGACTTCCCTTTATATGTTTTCAAGGGAAGTCGTTGCGTACGATGACCCTAAAATCCCACTTTTCAACACCGATGTGGACAACCTAGAAGGAAAACCACCACCAGTGTTTGCTTCTGGTAAGTTCACTCAGTCTTCAGCTCTGTGTCAACTTTTGAAATGTTTTTTCATGTAAAAATGTAATGTTTTGGGAAAACTGCTTTTATAGTCATAACCACTTCCCACCCACTCTGTAATTTCTGTTTCATGTGTTGTCACCTTGGCTTCCTGATGGCAGCTGGAGTGAGTAACTCCAACAGTCACTCCCACCAAGGATGAAAGTTACAGAGGGGGTGATCCTCGGTGACTGTCTGTTTCCTCCCTGTCCTCATGCAGAGACAGTAAGGAAGACTGAAAAGTGGAATTGCTGTCTCATTGTCAGTTCCTTGTCCATCTTTTCTCTCTCTCTCTCTCTCTCTCTCTCTCTCTCTCTCTCTCTCCCTCCTTCCCTCCCCCCCTCTCTCTTTTGTTTCTTTCCTTTGTCTTTGGTATGGTTTTACGTTTATTAAAAGTAAGAAAAGAGGGGCTGGGGATTTAGCTCAGCAGCATAAGTACCTGCCTTGCAAGCAGGCAGTCGTGAGTTCAATCCCCTGTACTGGTGAAAAAAAAAAAGGTAGGAAAAGAAACATATGAGTGCAAACTAAGTAGGAACACAAGTGCACTCTCAAGGGTGAGAGCTAGCTACTGTGAAAAAGAGAACATGTATTTGGCATGGTGCCTCATGCCTATACTCCTGGCACTCCAGAGGCTGAGGCAGGAGGACTGCTGTGAATTCAAGGCCAGCCTACACACTACATAGTGAGACCTTGTCTCAAAAAGAGGAAAAAAAAGAACCTCAAAAAACAACCCAAAACCTGTGGCATTGTCATTTCTTTTTGTCATCATCCCCACCTCCATGGTGTTCCCCCACTACCACCACGCTAGGTTTTTTAAATTCATGCCCATTTCTCTCCTGTGCCCTTTGCATTGGGGCTCCTGGGTGCGATTCCTGTTTCCGCCCGGCTGGTTCAGGCGCTCCCAGATCTCTGACTCCACAGTACCGTTTTCTGAGGCCCAAGGAGGTAAAAGCCTAAAGAGAAGGCACAGCCTTGTGTGTTTGTCTAGAGATTTTTGTGACACCCTCTCCACTGTGTATGTGGCTGCCTTCTTTTTCTGACTGTTGTCTTCTTCCCTGCCTGGCAGAAGGCAAATACAGGGCTCTGAAAATGGATTTTTCGCTTCCTCCTTCTACTTATGCTACCATGGCCATTCGAGAAGTGCTAAAGATGGACACCAGCATCAAGAACCAGACACAGCTGAACACAGCCTGGCTCCGCTGAGGAGCGTTTGCTTTATCCACATGCAGACGAGTACTTGGTCCTCTTCAGGCAGAGCACCCATATATGGATTTTGAGTCATTATAGCAAAGGATTATTTGTATTTTTTTAAATTTTTATTAGCTTAAGGAAATAATTTGCAAAGTTTGTACATATACACTAATCCTGAGGATCCTAATTTTAGCTCAGAGTATATAATTGGTCAGAATGTACTTCAGGTGCTTAAATCATGGTCAGATATGTTTTACAGGTGTTATAATATTTAAAAAGGACGTTGGTTTGAAGGTATCAAATAGCAGTTTTAGATTGTGCAGAATATTTGAAGGACAACAAATTCTTAACATATCATGAATGTAGTACACAGCAAGCATTTTAAGAGCAAATGCAACAAAACAAATGTTGATTATGGATAATTTGAGACTCTCCAGTTACAAATATAAATATAGTACTCATGCTGATTCAAATGCTAACAAAGGGCCTATAAGTTTATAGTCACCAGAGTGACTGTCAGCTAGGTGTCATGGTGCACACTTATGATCCCAGCCCTCTAGGCGACTGAGCCAGGAGGAGCACAAGTTCAAGCCCTGCTTCACTTAGACCCTGTTTCAAAAACTTTTTGAAGACAAAGTCTCATTCTGTAATTCAGGCTGCCCTTGAACTCACTGTGTAACCCAGACTGGCCCTGACCCTGCAGTCGTTCTGCACCAGCCATCCAAATGCTGGGGTTACAGACATGCTCCGCCATGCCAGGATTCGAAACAAATACTTAAAAGAGCTCAATGTGAAGTCCCTGGGTTCGATTCCCAGTACCACACCACCAAAAAGTAAGGACACCAGGCATGCATTTCATGTACCAGATTCAGGTCAGCATTTATATGCTTTTAGTTTGCAGTTGCTTTAACATTCATACTCTCAATGTCTTGCAGGAGATCTGCACTGATACGGGCTCTTGTCTTCATATAAACATGTAGCTTTTTTTATTGGTTAAGGTCTGATGTTTACTCTAGGTGCCTTTTATGTTGGAAACTATTTCTACTGGACTGGTATTTGCCCTAAAATAAATAATGGCAAAGACTTTAAAATGTCTACATTGCAGGCTGGGAATACAGCTCAGTGGCACAGTGCCTGCCTGGCAAGCGCCAGATCCTGAGTTAGATTCCTGGTACCAAATACATACGTACACACACACACATAAATGTCTACATCGTGTACCATTTGTCACCTACTGTTCAGGTGTCTGTCAGCATTGTATATTGGATGTCTCGGATGTGAAAGCATAAATCTGCCTTCCAAAGTTGTGTGATATAACTACCAATTTTTGTTTTCTATTATTTCTAAAACAAAATGTAATAAATATTTTAAAACCTGCTTTCTATTGATGATGTAAATAAAAAAATTCTAAAACTGAGTGCAAACAAGAATCTTGTCCCTGACCAAAGGGAAGAGGCCAAGAGCAGGCAGGGTCCTGAGGACGGACGCAGTGTGGTGACGGCCTGTGCGGTCTGAAGGACGGGGAAGGGCATCCAGCATCCCGGCCAGTGACTCCGGCTGGCTGCACCCCTCTGTCGGCTTCCCCATCCCTCAAGCATGCTCGCCAGAGTGGCAATGAGAGGAGTGAAGACGTGCAGCGCTCCGCGGAGTGTGGGTGATACTTGTCCTGCGTCTGGCAGCAGACGTAAGAGAGAACACGGTTCCTCTTCCTCAGCCCCTCTCCTGATTTATTACATGTATAGTGGCCCTGTCTCTACTGTCCAGTTCTCCATCACATTGACTAATGAAAATTACAGAGGATGTAAGTTTTTCTATTACAAGTGTATTCTATAGTTCTGCACTTACAAATTTACATTTTATAAAAAGTGAGGCTCAACTTAAGTTTTCTTCTGGAAAATACGGTACCATGTGATGAATTCATTTTTTTGGCTGTGCTGGTTCACTGCCAGTCTGTGCATGGCTCTTCTCCCTGCCCCTACCAGTTACTGGGGATCGAAACCAGGGAGCACTGAGCAACACCCCACCTCCCACCCCCTTTTAAAACTCTTCTTTTTTTTTTTTTTTTTTTTTTTGTCTTTTTCCTTTTTATCAGTACTGGGGATCGAACTCATGACTGCCTGCTTGCAAGGCAGGCGCTTATGCCGCTGAGCTAAACCTCCAGTCCCCCTTTTAAAACTCAATACAGGATGTCTCTAGGTTGCCCAGGTTGGCTTCAGATTTGTGGTCTTCTTCCCTCAGCCTCACATGTAGCATGAATTGCTGACATGCATAACTCTGCCCTGCTTCATGGCTTTTCTTAAGCTTCAGTGGAAAAATGATTCAGGGTGAGCTCTTCCCACTACTCTGAGACTTGAGAACATTGCTTACTTCAGGGACTTAGTGTGGAATATAAATCACTTGAGCATAGACAGCAGGACATTTTCACGGTGGTTTGCTTGGCTTTGTGAGACAGCCTCACTGTGTATGTGTGCTGCTGACGTGAACGTGGGGTTTCTGGGCCGGCCTGGGACTGATTGCAGCCCTCCTGCCTCTGCCTCCCCAGTGCTGGAGTTACCACCGCACCCTGCTAGAATGTCTTCATTGTTAACGTGGAAGAGGCTTCTCTGCAAATTCACATAACAGAAGCAACCTCATCCTCAATGTAGAAGTATTTTTTTATTCTAAATTTTTGCTTAAAATAATAATTACTGTTTTTAATATAATGTAAACCAGCATTCTTCCTAAATGAAAATGCAGTTATCAATATCATGCTCTAAAATGTTTATGTTCATGGTTTTATAAGTAATAACTAGATAACCATTACACTAATAAAACCTGGTTAATCTTGAAATCTTGATTTCATATTATAAGTAATAATTAACCAGTGTACTGATTTTTTAAAAAATTACAGCCTGGCATGGTGGCACACAGCTGCAGTTCCTGGAGGCTGACACAGGAGATCACATGAACTCAATTTCAAAGCCAACTCGGGCAACATAGGAAAGCCCCAATCTTTAAAACATTCTGATCAATAGTTGAATCAACAAAAAAAAGAAAAAGAAAAAGGGCTGGGAATTTAGCTTAGCAGCATAAGCATTTGCCTTGCAAGTATGTGGTCATGAGTTCAATCCCGGGTACCCATAAAAAGGAAAAAGACAACAACAACAAAAAAATGAATCAGCCAAAATACTGGGAGTGGCCATAGTGATACGTCATGGGAACCTCGCCCCACCTCAAGCAGTGCAGAGGAGTACTAACGAGGACTTGCTCTGGAGTCTGCTTCTCAGACATTTCACACTTAAAGGGAGGGGTGAAAAAAGCAATATATCTAAATGGTTTTCGTACCCACTGATATATATGTCCTTTGATGTATATATCCTTTTTAAAAACAACATTAGGACAGTGAATCTTAATTTCAGAGGTAAAAGCCTAGTGGAAGAATTAAAAAGCTTTCTGGCCATGTTCTGAAGCATTTGCTTGCATAGCAAAGGACAAAGCTCTTCTTTGTTCGATGAAATCTGCTTTCTCACTTGGTGAGGCTGCCTTCCAACAGGAGGGAACATCCCAGTGGTGGACATGAGCACTTCGGAAGGTCTTGGAGAGGAATGTGGACACTGTCCAGCAGAAGGGGAAGACTGCACACAGGCACACCATCACCAGCTCGCAGTCTTGGAGGCTGCAGGGTGTGCAGAAAAGGTCCCCCTCCAGACAGGTGCTTTCCAGACTCAAAACCCAGTGGCATCTGGAAGCTGAAGGGCACCTCTGATCAGGCCCCACTGAGGGGGTGCACTGCTGCAGGTCTGCACTAGCTCACAGCAGCAGCGCTCAAGGCTGCCGGCCCCGTGATGCCAAGCTGGAGCCCGTGAGTGGACACTAAGACCCGGCTCCTCGGTAGCCCCGATTCAGTGCCTTCACCACCATGCACAGCTAGTGGCTCTGTTGTGGGTAGCACTGGCCTGGTAAAAAAGTCATCTGTCCAAGGTACGGAGGAGAGGTCACACGCATTGGGGGTGACCACCTGCGTTGCTAATAACTGCATGTGTGCTACGTGCAGTGGCTCACTGTAATTAGGCTGAGGGCTCACACTGATTCAGAATTCCACATGTCAAGTAGATCCCTGTAACAAGTCATTTTTTGTGGTGCTGGGGATCAAATACAGGTCCTCACACATGCTATGCCAGCACTGTACCACCACCATCCCAGCATTCTCCTAAAACTCGCTTCCATATGATTTCTGGTGTTCTCCTCCTTTCCACCTTTGCTTCCCATTCAGTGTCCTCCTCCTAGGAGGGTGCAGCTGGGATCTGAAGCTCAGGGGCAGAGCTCTTGCCCAGCACAGGCAGGCCTTGGGTTCAATCCCAGCTACTGCTGAACAAAAACAAGAATGGTAGAGTCAGATACTAATTTGTTCTGTGAGGCTGCAGTATGGCTTCATGTTAGAGCTTTTCAACCTGTGCTGAGGACTTCTGGAAACTAAAAAGATACGACTGGAAATCTATCATGGGAGGTTTCTCACAGTCCCTCTCCTACTGCGTACTTAGGGTCCCCTCAGAAGCTTGTGTTGGTTAAGTCGAGCTGTGTACAGTGGCAGCAGCGGCAACAAAGAATGCATCCAATACCTGGCAGCAACCTATAGAAATAGCATGTTTTTTCTTACATAGAGATACATCAGATTTGCAGCAATAACCGGTGATAAAATAGAGCCGTTCTAACAGTACGCTGTGATACAAGTCATGTAAACATCTCTCCTCCCCGACTCTGCTAGTTTATTTACTGTGATGAACTTTTAGACCATGATTGACTGCAAGTGGCCAAAATTGTGGACAGTAAAACCAGAGAAGACAGGGATTACTATTGGTAACTGGAAATTTTCCAGTAGTCACATTAAGAAAGTGAAAAAAGAAAATAAGGGGGTGGGACAGGTGAAATTTAATTTTGTATTTAAGCAAATGTATCTAAAGTATTTCAACTTATAATTAGGATTTTTTTTTTAATCATTTGGGCCAGGGGTTTAGCTCAGCAGCATAAGCATCTGCCTAGCAAGCATGAGGTCCTGAGTTCAATCCCCTGTACTAAACAAAAAAAAGAAAGAAAGAAAGAAAGTTGGGGGCCAGGGGTGTGATTCAGTGGTAGAACACTTGCCTGAGTCCCTGGGTTCAATCTCAGGACCACCACCAAAAACAATAATCCCATATATAGGGAGACTGATGGTGGCCAGGTATGCTGGTGCCTACCTGTAATCCTAGCACTGTGGGACCCTGTGGAAGGAGGATCACTACAAGTTCAAGGCCAGCATGTGCTGCATATTGAGACCTGTTTCCAAAGACCAAAAAATTGAAAAACTGACCAGAGCACAGTGGTGGCGCACACCTGTAATCCTAACACCGAGAACCTGAGGGAAGAGAAGCACAAGTCTGAGCCCAGCTGAGCACTGCAGCCATTTAGTGAGACCCTGGCTGAGGATGTAGCTCCATGTGAAAACCCTGGCTCAGTCCCAGTCCTGAAAAATAATTTACATTCTCTTTTAAAAGTTATACTAAGGGGGCTGGGGATTTAGCTCAGCGGCATAAGCACCTGCCTTGCAAGCAGGTGGTCGTGAGTTCGATCCCTGGTACCGGTAAAAAGGAAAAAGACAAAAAAAAAAAAAAAAAAAAAAAGTTATACTAAGTCTTCAAAACCTGATGGGTATTTTACACTTAAAAGTGTGTCTCCGTTTGTGGCTTTGGCTTTGGGATCATCACAGTCCTGAGGATCAAACCCAGGGCCTCGTGCACACGAGGCAAGCGCTGTTCCTCTGAGCTACTCCTGGCCGGTGGGCTCCACCTGGACTGGCTGTATTTCCATGCCCAGTGTGACCAGCAGCTGCCACAATGGACAGCACAGCTCAAGAAAGACCAGTTCTCCACTGCATGTCACCAATATAATAAGTCAGCCTTGGGTATTAAGGCTTAATCTGTGAAATTTGGGCTAGGTAGGCCGGAAGTGAGGCCAGTTAAATGTGAGTTTGAAGTGCTTTGTGGACTGTTCAGTTTTATGGTGACTGGAAGTGAGTATCTTTGCTGAGGAAGCACATAACAAACAAGATTGGTCACGGGGTCTCAGAGATTTCAGGGTGTTTGAAGTACTAGTTATACTGTTAAGGTGACAACCTGAAATTTTTTCTCATCTATAAATAATGCAAACTTAATCCTTCATGTAGCCTCTGTCTAGATTTTAAATTCCAAACTCATACAGTATGTTAATATGTTAAGCACACAAAGCTGAGAGCCTGGGTTATGCAGATGATTTAGGTAAGGTGATTTGGGCAGAGCTGAGGTTTTACTTTTGTTCCTTTGGTTTTTATTAATAGCTCTGTGGAGATATAATTCACATACAAGTCATATGAAGTGTACAATGCAGAGGTTTTTCGTGTATTTGGAGTTGTACAATGATTGTACAATATTGCTTATTTATCATCCCAAAAAGACATCCTATGGTTGGGGATGTAGTTCAGAGGTAGAGTACTTGTTTAATATGTGCAAGGCCCTGGGTTCAGTCCCCAACACCTGAAAAATAAAATAAGAGCTGGGTATGGTAGAACCCATCTGTAACCCCAGCATTCTGGGGAGGAGCTGAGCCAGGAAGACCTCACGTTCAATCCCAGCCTGGGCTATTTTAGTGTCTGACACCCTTCTCCCAATAGAAAACCAAAAGTAGCCTGGGGATGTAGCTCAGTGCAAAGACCCTGGGTTTGCTCCCCAACACCCCCTAAGAAAGAAACCTCATACCCATCAGCGTCACTAACACCCTCATCCCAGCAACCACTATTTTCTTGGCAAGAACTACTTCCAGCCTGTTTGTTCGAGTCCCTGAGTGGAAATTAAATTCCGCAATAATCCCCTCTCAGCCTAAGCTTTCCAGCTTCGCTGTGGAGTAGCTCACATCGGCACTTCATGACTTGGTATTGGCCAGCGACTCCAATGTCTGGATATCCCACATTCTGATTATGCCTCTGTCACTTGGTGGACATTTGGTTTCCATTCTTTGATCTACAAATCATGCTGTTGCAAACATTTTGTGCAAGGTTCTATTGGTCGTTCCCATTTCTCTAGGCCATAGCTCGGGACATAACCGCTGGGTCACAAGGCAACCCCAGCGTCCGTGTTCAGTCCTGGAGGAACTCCCAGCCTGTTCCCACTAGGAGCACGTGGCAGTTCACCTCTGCATGCTTGCCAAGCCTGCGTCTCCTCTTAGCCATCCCGCAGGTACATGGCGCTAGCTCACCAGAGCGTGCACGCGTGTTCCCAAGTGACCAATTATGATGACCGCGCTTTGCACGAATGCTTGTTGGCTGTTTGTCTGCCTTTGGAGAAACATCCGCTGAGATATTTTGCCCATGTAGGGGATTATTTGCATTCTTGTTGTTTAGTTCTGCATGCTCTTTATGTACTCTAGATCCAAGCGCCTTCTCAGCTGTAGGATGGGCATATATTTTCTCCCTCCTGAAGGTCTGGTTAAAGGCTGCAGATGACCTGTCTGAGATACACCTGCATGCAGCTCTGCAGGATGAGCCCCAAGGTGCTGCTGGGTTTGCTTTTGTCTCAGTGCTGGCCCCCTCGGCCCTGTACCTACACTGTGGTTGGTGCAGAATGGAACTGTCCTGACACCTCCACATGTGTACCTGCATTTTCTTAGCCAGACACATCCTATTTTCCATATCTTTTTCTAGCTCTAAAAGTAATATAAATATATACCTTTTTGTTTTCTATTTCAGTATTGGGGATTGAATTCAGGGTGCTTTTGCTGTGATGGAGTCAGCGAGCCTCACGAGAGGATGATGAGGCCCTCTTTAGGCCCTGCTGGTGATCGTGGTGTGCGGTGACTTCATCGCTGCCCTCTGCTTTGCTGTGCGTGTGTGTACATGTGTGCATATACACAGGGGTGGGGAGATTGGGGTGAACCCAAGCCAGCCCCTGGGCTGGGCATGTGTGCTACAGCCAAGCGAAGTACCCAGCCTCACTTTTCTTTAAAAACTCAGTTTATTTCGGATGAGGTTTATATACAATCTACAGAACTATTCTTCCTTAGAAATCTTGAAATTTCATCTATTAGTCCTAGCTGCTCATTTTCTTTGGTAAAGATTGAAGTAGTCTGAGATTTTGGGAACTCTATTAAATATACTGGCAAAAAAATCTTTAACTCACTTCCCGATAATATTTCGAAAAAATAGTTCATTAACTTGAATCATTATTTTCCAGGTTTCCAGATATGATATAAACATCTAATAAAAGAAAAAACAGTTTTTCTGTCTTTTTGAGACAGGGTCTCCCTACACAGTTCAGGCTGGCCTTCAACTCACTTTGTAACGCAAACTGGCCTCAGACTTGCAAGGATCCTTCTGCATCAGCCTCCTGAGTGCTGGGATTACAGGTGTGCACCACCACACCCAGCTGAAAAAATTGTGTATTTTTTTCCTAATTTTTCTTCTTGTAAGGTTCAACAGATGTTTTAAGTAATTTGGGGGGCTGCACTGTTAGGTGTGTTTCTGGTTTAGGGTGAAGCCTGAACACACACATCCTGGTCTCTGCTTCACAAGGTGTCACTGAGCTAGAGGAGAGCGAAGGTCAGAGAGAAGGGGAAATCACATGAGCCCAGAACACCACGTTCAGTGAAGGAAACCCTGGCAGCTGGCAGGCGCAAGGTCAGAAACACAAGCCCTGTCACCTCAGTACCCAGAGGCTGAGGCAGGAGGATCCCTATAAGTTCATGGCCAGCCTGGGCTATGTAGTAAGTTTAAGGCCAGCTTAAACCATATAGTGAGTGAGACCTTGTTTCAAATGAAGTCAACAAATACAAAGCAGGCAGAAAAGCATTTTGGGTAAGTCATAAAGAAAGTATCCCTGGAATTTCAGGGACCATGCTTTCTCCTTTTCTCCTCTTTATTTTTTATTTTAAAATTTAAAAAATGTTTTGAGATAGGATCTCACCATATAGTTCAGTATGTCCTTGAACTCACTATGTAGCCCAGGCTGCCCTTGAACTCACTTGGATCTGCCTTGCTTCAGCTTCCTGAGTGATGGGATTACAGATTTGCACCACATATCCAGCATCTTCTTTAGTAACTCAACAAATATTTGTTGAGCACATCGCCAGGCACTGTTTCTAGGCCTTGCTACAAGTGTGTTTGCCCTTGGGATTGAACCAGAAAACCATTCTCTGGCACAAGCATCCACATGGACGCAACCCTGGGTGCTGGCTCAGAGCCAGGCTGTCGGCACTCCAGGTGGACATGGGGGCCAGGGTGCAGCTGTGCGGCCCTCACCTGCCATCTTGCTCACTGAGGCATCCTCCCCTTACACAGAAGCTGAGAGAGAGAGCCCCATGGCAGGGACCACCATCATCACTACCGTGCAGCTGAGCAGGAGGCTAGGCAGCTTGGCAGCAGGACAGGAAGGGAAAGCGTGACCTGGTAGAAAGGGAACAGAGCCAGTGTGTGGTGCACGTCTGTAATCTCAGCATTCGGGAGGCTGAAGCAGGAGGACCCTGGCAGGGGCCAGCCTGGGCTGCATAGTGAGTTCAAGGCCAGCCTGAACTACATGGTGAGACCCTGTCTCAAAAAATAATTTTAAAAAAATTAATAAATCGAATGTAGATGATGGGTATCTCAACAGAGACTTTGATGTGTGTGTGTGTGTGTGTGTGTGTGTGTGTGTGTGTGTGCGCGCGCGCGCATGCGCATATAAATTGAAGGCGAAGGATCACAGGAAAAGCTGCCTATAGCACTTCGCTGGCATCTTGTGTGCAGTTTAAAAAATCCTAAAAGATAAGTCCTAGGCTGCAAAGGTAAAGCTCCAGAGTGCCATTTCCGAGGTGCCAGTCAGCCAGCAGGTTGCACAGTGCCAGCCTCCACACTTCACTGCCCAGGGCTGGCATCAGAAGCCCTGATCAAGGGCTCTGCAGGCCAGGGACAGACAGGGCTGCAGGAGCAGATGGCAAGGGAACTCCAGGGCAGGCAGGCGATTCAGCTGAACCAGCAGTGACTCTGGGCCCACCTCGGTCTCCTTCCTGCCTGGCTGCTCGGCCTGCTGAGGATGCATGCAACTGGGCCACACCATTGGTGGCTTCATGGGGGGAGCCAAAGGCAACCAACACCCCTCGAAACGCCCCCCCCCCCGCCACCTCTCTGGGTGCAGTGGTATCTGCTCAGACTCATGGACTGAAATGCTGGTTTAAGTATGTACTGGGGACTGAACCCAGGACTTTTGCATTGAGCTAAATCCCCAGCTGCTTTGTAATTTTTATTTTTTGAGACAGGGTCTTATTATGTAGTCCAGGTTGGTCTTCCTGCCTCAGCTTCCCAAGTGCTAGGGTTATAGGAGTGCACCTATGCTTGGCCTTTTATTAATTTTTGAGATAAGGCGTCATTAAGTCACCAAGTTGCTCAGGCTGGGTTCATACTTGGAATCTCCCTGCTTTCCTTCACTTCCCAGAGAGCTGGCATTTGCTGCCACACCCATCTTGAAATGTCTGTGTTCTTTATTTCTGCTTTATAATTTGATGGAAGCATTATGTTAATCTCTTATGGAATACTATTTGAGGAGAAACTGTATGATCAATAAACTTCATTTGTAGATAGCAAAAGGGTCATTGTAAAGTGTTTGTAATGCTCTTTGGCAATAAGCCCCATGTAGAGCTACAGATATAATGCAACTGCTATAAAAATTCTAATTTGTTTATTTTGGGGTTTTTTGAGAGTTGTAGCAATCCTCGTGCCTCAGCCTCTCAAGTGCGGAGGAGGAGGAGGGAAGGAGGGGGAGGAGGGAGAGGGGCGGAGGAGGAGGAGGAGGAGGAGGAGGAGCTCCTGGATTATTCCCGGGAGTCCCAGCAGGTGACCAACAAAGCTCTTTGTCAAGGTCATGTTATACACCAGAATCACAGCTTGGGTAACCAAGAGTCAAACCACAATAAACGCACAGGGTTTCACATACAGTCCCTGGGCTAATGCCAAAGGGAAGGTCTGTGGTGAGCATCACTTCCCTCCCTTACCGATAACCTTTAATGAGGAAGGAACAAAGGACCTGGGGCCTAGAAGGCAGTCTGGGGCAGGATGTGCTACCGCTTCTGACGACACCCTGGCTGGGCCTACTGGACCCAGGGGTGCCAACTCCAGTGCTGGCTGAAGCGCTGTCCTCTCCAGGTGGCCTGCAGGCCTGGCTCTTCCGATTGGCGGGCAGCCACAGCTTTGCTGTGTTTCATTTTTTGCCCTGACTTCCTTGAGGGACCAATCCCTCTCTGATTGCTTATTAATTTGTAGCTAAATTAGCTTTCTATAATAGCAGGACCTTGTCTCAAAATCCAAAAGGTGGGGTTCGGGATGTAATGTAAAAACCCTGGGTTCAATCCCCAGTACTGAAACCCCAAACAAAACAAAACAAAACTCATCACAATTGTAAGTAGTTCAACACACTAATCCCAGAGAAGTTAGAATACAGCTTCAACCCAAAATGTGGGCTGGGGATTTAGCTCAGTGGCATAAGCACCTGCCTTGCAAGCGTACAGTCCTGAGTTTGATCCTGGTACCAAAAAAAAAAAAATGTGGGAGTGAAGCCGGGCGTGATGGTGGCCCCTGTAATCCCAGTGACCCTAAGGCTGAGGCAAGAGAATTGATGTGAGTTTAAGGTTCAAGACCAGCCCGGGCCACATGGTGAGTTCAAGGCTTATCTGAATTACATAGTGAGACCGTCTGAAAAAGAGAAAGAAAGAAAAAGAAAGAAAGAAAGAAAGACAGGAAGAAAGAAAGAAAGAGAGCAGGGGATTTAGCTCAGTGGCATAAGCGTTTGCCTGACAAGCATGGCCTCATGAGTTTGAACCTCCATACCAAAAACAAAAACAAAAAACCACAGGCCACATAAATACAATCCTGGAGCACTGCATGATGAAGAAAAGAAACTGATACCATTTCCTCTGTCCAAGGTGCTGCAAGCAGGGGCTCTCCGAGAGTGATAGGCATTGAAACGCAGGACATTCCTGGGTCCATGGTTGTGATACTATTTATTTGTATTTTTAGAAGACATTGGCCTATTTTTCAAACTTTACCCCACTGAAAATATGCATTATGAGCCTTTTTGTTTATATTTTTCTGCAGAACTCATTTTCTGGACAATTTCAACATCACTATCTCCTCTAAATTGATTTTAATGCTTGCCGGGAGCTATTAGCAGATAAATTTGCTTTCACGGTGCTCAGTTTATTTGCTCTTACACGGTTTAAATACCTAATTTCTAGTGATGCTGTGTATGCGTGTGTGTAAATATAAGACTGTCGACTCGATTTTCTCCTCGGAACTTGGGAGTCGGGTTGCAGGAGCTGTGACTCCTTCCAGAAATTTCAGCCCCAGCTGAAGGGTGGCCCATGTCTGTACACCCACGTCCTGGGGGTAGGGTTGTGGTCATCTTGTCCTCCCAGCCTGGTGGACCCAGCAGATGGATTCGGCAGCATGAGTGAGCCCAGGTGAGACCAGAACTTCCCAGGGAGGTCAGAGAAATAATAAACCGCTGTTGTCTTGAGTTACTAGTCTGGGTGCTGGCAGTAAACAGCCAAGGCAATACCCAGCTAGGGATGACCAGATTGTCCAGGTGTTAGGTCACTACATGTAGCGGTAGACAGGAAGTGGAGAGGGAAAGAGGAGAACTGAAGAAATGTCCGAGAAGTCCGAAATAGAAAATACTGTATCACGCTGCATGATGCTTCAGAACATTGTGCTTCCACGCTGGCGACAAAGCGCAGGAGAAGAGATTCCACCCGCTCCAATTACTGCCTGGGATGCATCACAGAATATGCTGTACATATCCATCGGTTCAAAATACATTTAGCTGGAATTCTAGTTGAGTATCTCCTTTTCTTCATCATATTTTCAATGAACACATCCTAATTTTGTGTATTTAAAAATTTTTAGCCATGTGTGATGGCACATGCCTGTGATCCCAGTGCTCGGGAGGCTGAGACGGAAGGATCTCTAGGAGTTTGAGGCCAGCCTCAGCTACACAGTGAGCAAGACCCTGCCTCAAAAAAACCAAAAGAAAAATAATTAAATTTTGATTGGTATATGTTTGTACCAATCAATTATGTAGAACATAGTTAATTATTCATTGTGGGGGTTAGCACATGGACAGAACACATCTTTTATACCCCCTTACTCTCCTTTTTCCCAGCCCCACCTCTTAGTTTCTTTTCTATAGTGATCTAACTACTCTTAATAGGAAGAGTTGTATTAGTTGCAAAATTAGAAGAAAGGCATAGCTACTAGTACTGTATTATATAAAAAATAAACTTGTGAAACTCATAACAAGGTTGTTTTAGAAAGTATAGATATTGGAGCTGGGGATTTAGCTCAGCGGCATAAGCACCTGCCTTGCAAGCAGGCAGTTGTGAGTTCGATCCCTTGTACCGATAAAAACCCGAAAAACGCCAAAAAAAAAAAAAAAAAGAAAGAAAAAGAAAGTATAGATTTTATTTGTTTGTTTATAATACTGGGGATGGAACCCAGGCCTTTCCACTGAGCTACAACCCCCCAAAACTTTTTATTTTGTTTATTTTGCAACAAGGTCTTGCTATATAGTTCAAACTGGCCTTGAACTCATTATATAGCCCAAGCTAGCCTCAAACTTTCAGTGGTTCTCCTGCCTCAGCCTCCTGAATGCTGGAATTACGGATGTGCACCTCCATGCCTGGCTTTATTTTTATTTGCGAGACAGAGTTTCACTAAGTCATCAAGCTGCGTCGGTTGGCCTTAACCTTGTGATCCTTCTGCCATAGCCTTCTGAGTAGCTGGGCTTATAGATATATGCCACTGTGCCCACCTTTTGTTTTATGAATTCCACAGTACTTGCTGTTTACCAAGAACTGATGGAGAAATTAAGAATGCAAAATCAAGGAATGGGGATATAGCTCAGTGGCATAAGTACCTGCCTGGCAAGTGTGAGATCATGAGATGGATCCCCAACAAAAGAAAGAAAGGAAGGAAGGAAAGAAGAAAGAAAGGCCCTGCCCACAACCGCAGTACTTCATAAAAGAAAAGCCTGAGCCAGGCGTGGTAGCACAGATCTTTACCCCAGCACTTGGGAGGCTGACGCAGGAGGATCTCTGTGAGTTCAAGACCAGCCTGGGACACAAAGTGAGCTATAGGGCAGCCTGAACTACATAGTGAGTGTCAAAAAGACAAAAACAAAACAAAACAAAAAAAACTGTCCTCAGGCAACACAGTTTTAGGTTTCTTTAGCACTGCAACGTAAAGAAAGATTCTGGGCTACAGATTAATTCATGGTAGTGTGCACTTTATTTATTTATTTATCCCCCCCCCCTTTTTGTCTTTTTCCTTTTTATTGGTACCAGGGATCGAACTCACAACTGCCTGCTTGCAAGGCAGGCACTTATGCCGGTGAGCTAAACCTCCAGCCCCTAGTGTGCACTTTATTGACTTTTTTCTGAATTTAAAAAGTTCTGAGAATCAGTGGGAAATACTAGGAATGCCTTAAAATCAATGCAATTATCGCTACAACTATTTTGGAAATACTTTTGGTAGCATTTGCTAAAAACAAATGCAGACATATCCTATGACTAGCCAGTCCATTTACAGGTATCCACTCACCTAAAGCCAGGTAAGGGACACTCCAGCAGCACTCTCCCGATACCCCATGCTGGAGACAGCCTGGTGGGCCGCTCCTGATAGTTAGGTAGCCATTGGTCTACATGAGACAAAGCAATTACTTATACCTTATTGGGGCTATGCCAATTACTGTTTGTGAATCAGGGCCTCACTATGTAGTTCAGGCTGGCCTTGAACTCAGTGTGCATCCCAAATTTCCAGAGATCCTCCTGCCCACGCATCTTGAATGCTGGGATTATGGGCATATGCCACTACCTCAGGTTAGGCCAATTATTTATTCAGTTATTTACTTATTTGGGTACTGGGGATCAAACTCACAACCATGCACTTGCTAAGCAGGCACTTACCCCACTGAGCTAAATCCCAGCCCTAAACCAATTGATTTAACCAAACAAATTAATATAAGGAATGGTCTGCTTGTACAAGTATCGGGGAACTAAGTTAAGGGGGCATGAACGCACCCAGTGATAATGCAGGAGAAAGCCAGTGTGGTGGCACACACCTGTACCCCTAGCACTCAGGAAGATGAGGCAGGAGGATCTGAGAGTTCAAAACCAGCCTGGGCTATGTATGCCTCAAAAAACAAAGTCAAAACCAGATGCAGTTATTAGCACCCACCTCTAGGTCTGGGGAATAAAGCCAAGAAGCTCAGAGGAGTGATGGGACCTGGATCTCAGTGGCAGGGTGCTGCTGGGTGCTAAGGGTACTGCTCAAGTGTGTGGGAGGCAGAAGCCAGCTCTGCTCCCAGCAAGGACCTGTGTTGAGACGCTGGGACAGGACTGGCACAGGTGGGAGCTGGCCTAACTGTTCTCTAGGTTCCAGTGTCCTTTGGGTGCCCCTGGCAGGCAGAACAAGTGGAGCTCCCACTAGCAGAGTAGCAAAGGCTTGCAGCTAAGATGGGTGAGGCTCAGGGCTAAGAGATGGTAGCTGAACAAATGCACTCACAGGGCTGGGCTGTACTCAGTGGTAAAGCACCTGCCTAGCATGCTCCATACCCAGGGTTAGATCCCAGTGCTGTCTGTTTAAAAAAAAAAACTGAAAGGATCAATACATCAATAAATGGGCTGGGAATGTAGCTCAGTGGCATAAGCACTTACCTGGCAAGCACAAAGTCCTGAGTTACATTCCTGGTACAAAAAAAATTTTTTTTTCTTTAAAAATGTGGTATAAGCCAGGCATGGTGGCCCACAACAGTAATCTCAGCATTGAGGAGGCTGAGGCAGGAGGATCATTGCAAATTCAAGACCAGCTTGGGCTACAAAGTGAACTCTAGGTCAGCCTGAACTGCATAGTGAAACCCTGTCTTACAAAGAGAAAAAAAAAAAAGTGGCATAGTCATGCTGGACTGGCAGCAGCTTGTTACACCCAGCTGAACTGAATTAGTGTGGTGCTGGGTGTGGAAGGCCCACCTGAGGATTGTTGCCAACAGCATAAAAAGGAGAACTGGAGAGGGAGAGGTGGTGCTGTCAGTCCTCCTGGAAAAGCTTGTTGCACTGGCTTCCTGGTAGGAGCTTGACTATTCTCATTGTCAGAGGAGCTCCACAGAAGATGACTGTGGTACTTTTCGGGGAGATCCCTGGTCCTTACTTTGAGCCTTGCTTCCTAGCTCTAGTGTAGACTTCTAGCTTACACCACTGGCCTGGGCGCCTTCCCAGTGCAGATCCTTGAAACAGGTGTGCAGGAGACATTGTCGTGGGCTTTAGGTCTTCAGCTGGACTCATTGGAGGCATGGTCATGGCTCTAGGGTTCTAGCTAGACTCATGCAGGACACAGCTGTGGGATCCAGACCTCACCTGGATTCTTTGATTTTTCTAGTCTGAGAATAAATGTCTTGCACTCTTTTGTATTTGACTCTTTGGGTGACTACTATAAAATAATCCTATAAACTATGTGTCCTGTATTAAATTGTTTTCCTTACAAATCCTGCCTTTAGCAGTCAATCAGTGGGTTACTACAAAATACAACTCATAGCGTGATGCCAGCACTCAGGATGCTGAGGCAGGGGAATCCATGAATTGAAGGCCAGCCTGGACTGCATAGCGATACTCTGCCTCCAAAAAAGAAAGGAAAATGAACTGGGCGTGGTGGGGCATACATATAATAATCCCAGCGCTCTGGGAAATTGAGGCAGGAAGATCAAACATTTGAGCCCTGGACAATGTAGCAATTTAGTGAGACTCCGTCTGAGATAAAAAATAAAAAGAGCTGGGGAAGGCCCTGGGTTCAATCCCAGTAACACACACAACCAAAACTATCTGAACACAGCCCTGGGCGTATCTGGAGGAGCCACTTGTGAGCTGGCATCTGTAAGTGTGTTCTGTAACATTTTATTTATGGCAAATCTGTTACTATTGACGATTTCCCAAGATTATCTACATTTCTTTTTCTTTCCTCTGAATGCTGAACAGAAAATTCCCTTCCTTTCATCAGCCGCAGGAGGCATTTGAGGATGCTGGCTGGCTCGGAGTGCGTGCACTCAGCACAGGAGGAAGTGACCCCTGGTGGCGGCTGTGCAATCGGCCACCCCTCTTCAGAGGCGGCGCTCAAGTCTTCCGACCAGCCTGTGCCGCTGGTGGATAGAATGTGGCAGAGGCGATTGTGACTTCCGGACGTAGGTCACAAAAGGCTGCGCGGTTCCTTCTAGGTTCTCGTCCTATTGGTTGTGCAAGCCGGCGCTGCGGCAGCCCCATGGGTAGGCGCGGGCTGTGAGGCACGAAGTCTCCGCAGCACCCCAGGACCGAGGCTTCCTCTCAGTCATGTGAATGAACCACCTGGTAACAGATCTCCAGCCTCAGTCAAGCCCGCAAATGTCTGCCGCTCCCGGGGACACCTCCACGCACCAGCTAACCTGTTCCAACGTTCCTGGGCCTCAGAGATCGTGAGCTTAGAGATGTTCATTAGTTTTTACTTCTTCTTCTTCTTATTTTCTTTTCTTTTTTTCTTTGTGAGCTGGAAGTGGTGGTTCATGACTGTAACCCCAGCGCACAGGAGGCTGAGGCAAGAGGATCGCCACAAGTTGGAACCCAGCCTGACCTACATACTGAGACCCAGTCTCAGAGAGACAGAGAGAGAGAGAGAGAAAAAGAGGTTATACCATAATAGTTAACTAATATATTCCTTAACATGCATGTGTGTGACTAGTTCATATTTATTCACTTACTTATTTTTGTGGTTCTGAGGATCTAATCCAGAGGTACTCTACCACTGAGCTGCATCTCTAGCCTCCTCCCCTTTTATTTATTTATTTTTTTTTGTTTTGAGATAGAATCCCTCTTAAGTTGCCCAGGCTGGACTGGACTTTGCGATCTTTTTGCCTCAACTTCTCAAGTGCTATACTGTATGTAATTTTTTTTCAAGACAAGGTCTGTGTGTGTTGTCCAGGCTGCCCTTGATGTCTCTATGTAGCTTAGGTTGGCCTCAAACTCCTGGCAATCCTCCTGCCTCAGTTTCAGACTGTGGGATTACTAATATTTATTTCATGCTTAGGTCCTTTTCTAACGATGTGTAATGATTTAATCTTAACAGACAAGACTGCATACTTTTCCAAGTGTTTTATGTGAACAAACTCATTTAACACCTCAGAACTTATAGCTTGGGAATGTTAGGGTCCTCATTTGCCAGATGAGGCAACTGAGTCATAGAGAATTCACCCAGGGGGCCAGCGGCAGACCTGGACCTGCATTTGAACTCTGGCCTCGTGGCCCTGAGATCTCTATGTTCATCTCTTTGCTGCCCTGCTTTCAGTGGTGCCCTTGAGAAATGCTTTCTAATGAAACAACAAAGGACAGGCCGTAAGCTTCATTGAGCACTTTGCTAAAAATTCAGACACCTTGGAAGTCCTTAAAAGGCTGGTTTCTCACCCATTAAAGGGCCCAGAATAGATGGTGCAACATTTGAAGCCTTTCCCCAACTCCCTGAGGTGCTAAATCTCCCTTCTAAGATCCAACCAGTTTTAGGGCTCCGCTTGGAAGTGTCCAAGAGCAATCACTTCTGCAACTCTCTCTTCATTTTCTATTCCATCTACTAAAAACTCATACGTGGCTGTCTCGGGTTACACTGCATGAGACTGACAGGAAAAGTGTACGTCCTGCCTTCCTTGCCGCTTTCTGATCACGGTGGGGACCACCGTATACCCATTTCTAAGGTCATCTGATATTCCCACTCTTAACTACATCTACTTAACTCATTTGATATGTGTAATAATAAATGATGCTACCATAAAAAAAGGAAATCATACCTATTGTTTCTTTAAAAATATATTTCCTTTTAAATATGGAAAAATATTTAATTTCCAAATCAGCAGAGATTAGGTCTATAATTTAGATTTTTTTTTTTTTTTTTTTTTGAGACAGGGACTGAATTCATGACAATCTTCCTGGCTCAGCTTCCCAAGTGCTGGGATGGCAGGTAAATGCCACCAGGTCCAGTTAGAATTCTTTTTTGGAGCATCTCATGTTGGATGTGGATGTGTAAAGTTGTTGATTGACACTTAATGTGGCATATTTTAATTCAATAAATTCAAAGCAACTCATAAACATTAGCAGTGAATATAGTCTTCGCCTATTTTATAAAAGAAGCAAGAAGGACCGGTGAGATAGTCTTAAGGTATTTATTATTAGTGTTTTCATTTTTTGAGACAGGATTTCCTCATTCAGTTCAGGGTGACTTTGAACTCGCTGTGTAGCCCAGGTTGGTCCAAGTTTATTTTCTCCTACCTCAGCCTCTTGAGTGCTGGGGTTATGGTGTGCACCACTACGTCAGTTTTAAAGTCTACTTAAATGTTACCTCCTCAAAAATTGTTTTCCATAAAAATGATTAGGCTGGGGCTGCAGCCTAGTAATTTCTCTCTCTTTTTTTTTTTTTTTTTTTTTTTGAGGCAGGGTCTCACTATGCAGTTCAGGATGGCCTTGAGCTTACTTTGTAGCCCAGGTTGGTCCTGAATTTACAACAATCCTCCTACCTCAGCCTTTTGAATACTAGGATTAAAGGTACGAGCGACCATGCCTGGCTTATTTTTTATTTCTTGACTTTTTTTTTTTTTTTTTTTTGATACTCATGACCTTGCGATTGCCAAGCAGGCACTTATGCCTCTGAGCTAATCTCCTGGCCCTATTTCTTGACTTTTGACAGTAGAACATAAGCTCTATGAGAATAGGGTGTGTTTTCTTGTTTTGGTCTTTTTCTGGTTTTGTTTGAAGGAGAGCCTCACTGTGTAGCCCAGGCTGGCCTTGAACTTGTGGCTATCCTCCTGCCTCCGCTTCTGAGAACTGGGATGACAGGTGTGTGCTACCACACCTGGCGAGAGCGAGAAGATTTTGTGCGCTTCATTTTCTGTTCTCAACTTGGTATCTAAAATAATGGTTGCCCAATAAAAAATGATAAGTATTTGGCAAAAAATTGAATGAAAAGATTCAGCAAAACTATGTCACTTTTGCCTAACTTTAAAATAATCGCCATTTATCGAAGAATCACTTATGGGGTAAACATCCTCACCTATAAGGGTTAGTATTAGTATTATTTCCATTTTCCACATGTTGTAATTACATAACTTGTCTGAGTTAGCAGCAAAGAGTTTCAAAATTTGGCTAAATGAAAGGGGCCCAGTCACAAAAGCCACATACTGTATGATTCTATTTATGTGAGCTATTCAGAACACATATGTCTAGCTGAGTGTGGTGCATTCCTGTAATCCCAGCACTTGTGAGGCTGAGGCAGGAGGATCACCATGGGTTCGAGGCTAGTTAAGTTCAACGCAGGTCTGGACCCTTTCTTGAGGTCCTTTTTCTTTCTTGAGACCCTTTCTCAAAAAAATAAAGATTCACTGGGTGTGGTGGCACACACCTATATTCCTAGCATTTGGAAGGCTGAGGCAACAGGATTGCTGTGAGTTCCAGTCTACCCTGAGTTACATAGCATGTTCAAATAGTGAGATGAAAGCTCAAAAGAAGAAAAAAATAACAAAAAACCAGCCCCTCTAGCTCCTACCCAAAACATAGCCCAAAAAGCACGGGGGCTATAACTCATTATGAAGGTCTTGAGCTTAATCCCCATTACTGGAAAAAAAATCACTTGGGTTGGTCATACACTATTCAATGAAAGACCAGTCTTTTATGTATCCTTGTATTCATAGCACAAGCATGCATGCACACACACGCACATGTATACACATGCACGCACACACACAGGAAAAGATATTCAAACCCCCCTCACAACCATTTTTTTTTGGTTTTTGTTTGAGACAGGGTCTTTCTATGTAGTCCAGGCTGGCCTTGAGCTTGAGGTGATCCTCTTACTTCAGCCTCCTGAGCGCTGAAATCAAAATTGTAGGCCCCCATGCTTGGCTAACTCACAGATAATTTTTGGGTTTGACTTTGGTTTGTCTGTCTTAATTGAAGTGAAATTCCTCTAAAGTGCAGCAAATTGTTTTAAAGTAGCCAGTTCAGCGGGTGGCATGTAAACATTCACCATGTGGTGCTGCCACCATGTCTGTCAGCTCTGAGCCACTCCCCCCACCCCAGAAGTCTGGTCCACTTTGAGCACCTGCTGCTTCATTCCTCCTTCCTGCCCCCTGGTTCCAGTGGACTTGCCTATTCTGGAGATTTCATGGAAATGGAATCATATAATATGGACCTTTTGTGTCTCTTATTTTTGGTACTGGGGATTGAACTGGGTCCTCACACTGAGCTACATCTTTATTTTACTTTTGGTTTGAAATAACATCTTGCTAACTTGCCCAGGCTGGGCTTGAACTTGCCATCCTTCTGCCTCAGCCTCTGAGTGTTGGGATTTATAGGTGTGTGTTACTGTGCCTGGTTGTGTCTGGCTTCTTCCATTTAGTAAGTGAAAAATGTCATTGTTTTTAGGGCTTTCCCAGGTTGTAGCATATGTCAGCATATATCTCGGTGCTTCGAACTGAACCCAGGCACCCGTGCATGTTAAGAACAACCACTGAATTACACTCTCTTCCTAGTACATTCTATGGACCGTGTTCTATTGTATCAGTGTTTTTTTTATACCACTGGGGATTAAATCTAGGGCCTTCACATGCAGCTATGCCTCCATCCCTCTTTTGTTTTTTTATTTTGAGACAAGGTGTTAGCATATGTTCCAGAGAACCAAGCAGTTAAGACAGGGTCTTGCTAAGTTGATAGGTTGCCTAGGCTGGGCTCACACTGAAAGATTCTCCTGCCTCAGCCTTCTAGGGTGCTGGGATTCTAGGTATATACCACTGTGCCTGGCTTTTGTATTTCATCTTTATTATGGCTGAAAAATGTCATTGCATTTAGGGACCACAGTTCTTTATCCTTTCATCAGCAGATGGACAGTAGGGTATTTCCGTATTTAGCTCTTGTGATGTCCATATAAACATTCCCCAAAGATTGCTTGACTACTTGTGGGTATACACTTAGGAGTAGGCTTGTTGGTAATCCTATTACCTTTCTGAGGAACAGTTAGTTTTCTTAGGAACTGTACCCTTTAACATTCCCACCAACAAATGCATGAGTATTCCAATTTCCCAGTATGTGAAGGATCTAAATTCTCACCAAGATATATTTACTGTATGAAAAAAAATAATTGGCCATCCTGGTAGGTGGGAAGTGGTGTCTCATTGTGGTTTTGCTTTGTATTTCTGCAATGATTAATGATTTTAAGGATCGTGTTTTATATATACTCATTTGTGTTTGGAAAAATGCCTATTCAAATCCTTTGCCCATTTCTTATTTTTATGTTTTATGTTTGATTTTTTGAGGCAGGGTCTTGCTGTGAAGTTCAGCCTGGCCTTGAACTCTCTTGGTGATCCTCCTGCCTCCTCCTGAGTGCTGATATCATATCATAATTGGCCATAACAGAATTCTTAGAATACTTTTGTTCTTAATAGATACACACTGAAATACTATTTAGTGTTAAGGGTAAAAGATTTTGCAATATTTTGCAAGTGATTTAGCAAAATAAACCAACCACATAGAAGGCAAACATGGAGGAATGATTTAAAAACTGGTGACTATGGTTGTTCATTTTTCTAATCATCTTTTAATGGGGTTTATATTTTTAAAAATAAAAATTTGAAAAAGAAACAAGTTCTATCATGTACAGGCACAAATTTTCTATGATAAATGTGATCATTATATATCTAAAATGTACCAATAAAATCTGACAGGAAAAAAATTGAAAACGTCGAAATCTGTTCAAAAATCAAACAGCATTTCCTCTTGTGTTATTTAACATCTTTAGAGTAATACTGAAAACTTTAAATAATAAATGTTATACTTAGTTCTATAACTAAGGAAAGGAACTAATGTCAAGATGCGTATCTTGTATCTTTTTTTTTTTTTTTTTTTCTTTTGTGGAACCTGGGATTGAACTCACAACCCTGTGCTTACCAGGCAGGCACTTAGGCCACTGAGCTAAACCCCCGACTCCAGGGATGCCTATCTTTCAAAGCTATTGCGATTAAACAGACGGGAGAACACTTCAGTTACGTTTCTGTGCCACTGTGAACTTGATTCCTATCTTTAGGAGCCTGGTTGGGTGCAAAGAGTGGAACCAACCAGGCTTGAATTTGGATCCTGCTGGGTTGCAGAATCTCTCTAGGACTCAGTTTCCTGGCAGTAACTAGAGAAAATAACTGTCTTGTCTGATTGTGTGCCATCCTAGGTTGTTCACAAAACTGAGCTTCACTTCGTGTGCAAAAGCTTCACGATACCTTTCATGCTATCTGCAGCTTTTCCTTCATTAAGCTTGTGCGGGATCCCGTGCGGGAGGCCGGCAGGAGGGAGAAAAGGACTTCGCCAAGGTCACTCAGCTGATCTAGGACCCAGGCTTCACAGCTTTTGGTCCAGTGCCCTTTCCACGCCCGCCAGAGAGGAGGGAGCAGCCCTCAGGGGGATGCGGGGATGTAGAGGCGCCAAAGGAGAGAAGAGGCCGCGCGAAGAGAGGCGGTGCGAGGCCGGCGGAGGCGTGGGCCCGGCCGGGACCCATGGAGAGGCTGCTGGCCGGGGTGCGGAGGGCGCGGCCGCTGGTAGCGGGGAGGGTCGCGAGGGCCCGCCCCACGCCGCACGAGCAGCTGGGGGCCTGGGCGGCCTGGGGGTCGCGGGCGTGGGCGGACCGGACGCAGCAGCGGCCGAGGCTGCACCTGCGGGAACCGGCCCGCGGCGGGGCCCTTCCGCACAGGTAGCCGGCGAGGCACGCGACAGGGTTGCGGCTCCAGCGTCGCGACCCCGGCCTGGGCCGCGGACGGGGCGGGGCTGGGGGCGGGGCCGGCGGCGGGGGCGGGCCCTGGGGCCCCCGCAGGCGCGGCGGCGGCGGCGGCGCAGGCGCGGTTCCCGCCTCCTCCCGGCTGGCGGAGCGAGTGCAAGCTGCAGCCCGGCACGACTGGGCTCCCGCGTCCCCATCGCCGTCACCTCCGCCGTCGCGCAAGGCCCCCGCCTCGCTCCTGCCGCGCCGAGATGAGCTCCCGGAAAGGTGAGTGGGCGCGGCGTACCCTGGTGCTTGCCACGCGGCCTCGCAGGCCGGCGGCCCGACCGTTAATGTGTGTCTCCTCTCTCCTCAGTGCTGGCCATTCAGGCCCGAAAGCGGAGGCCGAAAAGAGAGAAACATCCGAAAAAGTGAGTCCGCGCCGCGCTCTGCCGGGGCCCAGCCCCACCCCGCGGGGAGCAGCGGCACCCGCGCGGGGAAAGTTGCCGGGTCTCCCGGGACGCGGCGCCGGCTCCGAGCGCCCCGCGGCGGGAGGGGCGGTGGGGACGGGAGGGACGCGGCGCTGCGCGGCGCGGCGCGGCGGACCCCGGACGGAGGCCCGGCCGGCGGGGGCGGCGGAGCGGGCGCCGGGCGTGCGCGTCCCCCTCGCTCCCCTCTCGGCGTGCGCGCCGGGCCGGCCGGGTCGCGGGCCTTGGGCCGCGCCGCGCCTCGCCGCCCCGGGGGCGGCAGCCGACTCCTACCTGGGCGCCGCGGCCCGAGGGAAGCGGAGTTGGGCGTGCGAGGGACGCGGCCCCGCCTTCCGGGCGTCCCGCTCCAGCCCCTCGGCCTCTGCCGAAAACCCGAGCTGGTTGTCAAGTGGCTCGCTTCGGGCGTGTTCTTGGCGCGAGTTCAGCCCCGAGACCCGTGCGTGTCTGCGCTCCGGGTTTTTTACGAAACTTTGTGCTCGGCCCGAGCGAGCGGCGTTGGGCGCGGGGCTGCGGCGCCAGGGACCTGGGCGAGGGCCGGGACCGCTGCGGGTGACATTCGCCGCAGGCCAGCGCCGGCTACCTCCTGCCGGCTGCGCCTCCGAGAATCCTTTCCTGGAGAGTGGCGCGGCCCGCAGGGCGCCGTCGGTCGTCCCCCTTTCCGCCTTTCTCTGCCAGTTTGAGCTTTGCCTCCCGTTCCCCAGAAAGCCGCGTGTGATGCCACGGGGGATGACAACCTGGGAGCGTCTTTAATAAAATCGTGAAGCATTCTTGTCTGTCTGATTCCTTCTGCGCTCTTTTTTCTGCGTGTTCGGTTTAGGTTGCTGCCTGGCGAATTTACTACCCATTGGCGGCATCTAGGAAAACTGGCAGTCATTTCTAATGTATCTTGAGACAGGATGTCATCCATTGGAAACTGATCGTAACTCGAAAGTATTTTGAGGATTTCATAAAATGTGGCTATCCACTTGAAAAATACCTTCCTTAAGAGAAAAGGCTTTGGAGTGAGGGGGAAAGGACTTACGGAGTTGCAGGGGCCGAGTGCAAAAATTGGATAAAAAGATGCAAAAATAAAATGGGTCCTGGTAGTGTAGGATGCTTTTTAAAAATTAGTGCTAGCTTTCAAGTCAGAGCCTTGAATTTGGGATTTCCTTTGGTGAAATACTTAAGTTTAGCCTACGAGTAAGGAGAACTGTAATGTTTTAGATTCTGAGTGTTGAGGCTTAATCATAGCTTTCAGTGCAGAGCGTTGAGTTTATACCATTATGCTCAGAAACAAAAAGCAGTTGTAAAGCAAGACCCAAGTTGATTTTAATTAATTTTTTGAGGTACTAGTGATTAAATTTAGGGCCTTGTCCTTGAGTTCTACAGCGAGGCTACACCTCCAGCCTTTTTAAATCTTTCCTTCCTCTTTTTATTTTTCCCCCTTTTTTCTGAGCCTGTGTTGTCCTTACTGGCTTCAAAGTAGCCAAGGCTAACTTTGAACCGGCAGGAATCCTCCTGCCTCAGCTTCTTAGTACTGGCATTGCGGGTATATGCTGCCACTTGTATATTTGGTGTGAGATAAACACTTGTTAAAAAAATAAAATTTAATTAAATTGCCAAGGCTGATCTCCAGTTTGCATTCTGCCTGCCTCAGCCTTGAAAGTAGCTGGGATTACAGACTGGGACAAGCATGAGGGTGGTTCTGTGTGTTTGCGTATAAATATCTTTATTACATGTGCTTGCGTGTAAAAAAAAGTGTTTTTTGGTACTGGGGTTGGAAGGTGTGACCTTCCTTGATATAAAGATAATATTCATCATACAGAATTTGTGTCTGTGCATGATATATTTTGAATCTTTCCCCCCCAGTCACCTCCTCTCCCTTTAACTCTTCCCCTGGTTATTTACAAAGCTTTATTTCCACTTTTTTGTTGTACTTTTTTTCTTGTCCCTTCTTACCGCCCTGCCCTCTACCTTATTTCCTTTCTCATTTGAACATTTTCTTCCCATTTCTCAATATTAACATTTTTCTCCTTACTTACACTTTTGGTTTCTCACCAAAGAAATAACGCAGTATTTACACGTGTGTGTTTGATTTATTTCACTTGAGTATAGTCTTAGCTAGAAATGTCACAAACTTATCCTTTATGGCAGAGTTGTACTCCATTGTATTAAAAAACCGTATCTTGATCCACTGGTTGGTTGATGACATTTGAGCTGTGAAAAACAGTTTTAATTAAGTTAGTGTGTTTCACATTTTCGTATTTCAAGGTGTGGCTTTCCTAATGGCCAAAAGTCTCCTTTGGGTGTGATGTAGTTCAGATTTATGTGGTTGCTTTGTAGAGAATTAGCAGATATCCACAGTATTGTGATTTGCTTTCATGTCTCAATCTGCCAGTTTCTTCCAGTGTTGTGTATATAATAACATTGGAAGGAAAGAGCGACTAATGATGAAACAAACTGGTGTGCAAGGTAGCACCAAGAGACCAGCCCAACTATGCAATGGATTGAGGCAGTGTCATTTTTTCACTTTATTCTCTGAATCAAGAGGTATTATTTGAGGCTGGGTATGGTGTTTTGTCCCTGTAATCTCAGCATTTGGGAGGCCGAGGCAGGAGGAGTGATGCAAATTTGAGGCCAGGCTGGGCTACATAGTTAGTTCAGGACTAGCCTGAACCTGCATAGCAAGACCCTGTCTCACAAAAAATTGTTAATGGAAATAATTGCTTGATACAGTTTATCATATGTTAACAATTTTTTGCATGACTTTTATGAGATGAGGGAGAGTTTTGAACAGAGCAGATAAAGCTCTTACAAAGCTTGCATTCTTTGAACAGAGCAGATAAAGCTCCTTACAAAGCTTGCATTCTATGGAGATTTGGGGAAAAACAAAGTAGATGACAAGATCATTTCAGATAGTGCTAAGAGTCAGGAAAGAAAGGAACACAGAGCTTTTTTAAATTTTTTTATTTTTTTGTCTTTTTCCTTTTTATCGGTACCAGGGATCTGCCCCTGAGCTAAATCCCCAGCCCCTGGAACACAGAGCTTTTAAGGTAATACTAATGATAGGTGTCAGTCAAATGAATTGTGTGCATTTATAACTAGTGATGACCCTATGAACTGTGGGCTGTTACTATCACCGTTTTACAGGTTCCGAGACACTGCTCAACTCTTCAGGAGGCGCCATTTGAACAGAAGCTCCAATGAGGAGATGCAAAGTCTTGGGGAGCAGTAGCTGGTACTGACTGAGGACTCCAGAGGCCACATGGCTGGAGCTGTACAGGGGCAGAGGAGAGTGGCAGGGCTCAGGTGTAGGGCTGTAGGCTGTGGAAGGAGGAGTTCTGACTCCTGGTTTTTTTTTTTTGAGCGACGCCATGCTGTGTAGGCCAGACTGACCTTGAACTATGGCGCTCTGGTTGACCTGGAACTAACTCACAAAGGTCTTTCTGCCTCAGTCTCTTGAGTGATGGGATTACTGGTGTGGACCAGCTGCCTGCTGGCTATTTCTAATTTTTTTGGTTTGTGTGATTGATATTTTAAAGAGCACTGACTAGTACATGAGTTGATTGTGTGAATAAGGGAAAAAGTACAGGGAGTGGAAACTGGAGGGTGATCTGGGCTGGTGACACATCCTGTAATCCCAACACTCGGGGAGGCTGAAGCAGGAGGGTGGCAAATTCAAGCTTCAACCGGGCAATTTAGTGACCCTCTATTTTAAGTATAAAAACAAGGCTGGAGGTGTAGATCAGTGGGAAGGTCCTGCACTCAGTCATTCATTAGCCTCCCCCAAAAAAGAAAGATACAGGAAATGAGGCCATATGGTTCTCTGTACAAGGAGTAATACTAGCAAGAAAGGACTTGAGTTTGCTGTTTTTTTTTTTTTTTTTATTTTTTGGTTTTTTTTGGGGGGGGGTACCTGGAATCAAACTCAGGACCTCACGCTTGCCAGGCAGGAATTGTGCCACTGAGCAAAATCACCAGCCCCTTGCACTTTTTGTTTTAAGCACATGTATGGTACTAGGGCTTTGAACCTGTGGTCTTGTGCATGTTAGATGCTAGCAGGTGCTTCTCCAGCCGGATGCCCTGTCCCCCTGCAGTTCTGGGGATTGAACCCAGAGCCTTCATGCTTCATGCAGTCCCAGCCCTTTTTTATTATTTTGAGACGGGCTTGCCAAATTTGCCATACTGGCTTGAATCTGCCACAGCCTCCCAGAATGCTGAGATTATAAGCCTGTGGTGGCTTCTTTTTTTTTTTTTTTTTTTTTTTAAGCTATTTATTTATGTTTTTATTTTTGAGACAAGGTCCAGCTAAATAGTGAAGGCTGGCCTTGAACTGGCAGCAGTCCTTCTGTCTCAGACTCCTGCATGCTGGAATTCAAGTGTGTAAACTACGCCTGACTTTTTAAATTTAAATTAAAAATTTTTTTTTTTAATTGGTACCCGGGATTGAACTCACGACTGCCTGCTTCCAAGGCAGGTGCTTATGCCACTGAGCTAAATCCCCAGCCCTGACTTTTTTATTTTGAAATATCATCTTGCTAAGTTGCCTCAGCTGGCTTTCAGCTTCTGCTTGTACCTGCTGAATAGCTTTCACTTTGTGATTAGGTCTCCAGTGGAGGAAGAGTAAATTTTAAATTATGTGAATATGATGACTGGCAGATTGAATTACGTGAATTTATGGGACTGGAGATGCTGGCTCATTAATTTTAGTTCATTCAGGTTTGTGAGCTTTCATGAATTGAACTGGTTCTAGAAGTTACTTTTTCAGTGCTCTGTACTTTGTAATTGTCAAGAATAGTCTCTGCTTAGTTGTGGAAGTGGAATATGATATTTTGCAGTGCTGGAGATTGAACCTAGCATCTTGTACATGATAGACAGGTGCTCTATCACTTGAGTCACATCCCTACCCCTTTGTTGTCCCATGACCCCCTCTCCACTGGGGTGGAACCCAGGGCCATTGCTCTGAGCTACATCCCCAACCCTTTCTTTTTATTTTTTGTCTTGGTGGGGTGGCTAGCTAAGTCCCTAAATTGCTTAGGCTGGCTTAGCCTAATGTGCTGATTGTTAATAATTGTATGGCTTTGTGAGTAGCGGGCAGCAAGGAAGTACTGTATTCAATCATGAATCTTATGTATTAGCTAAATCTCACAGCATGGGATAGATTTTTGTCCTAGTGTATTTGTATGTTTAGGTGAAACAATTTTAGGGTCTCTTTCATTTGTTGACACCTTCTCTGGGCGTGAGGGGGAGAAGATTGAACCCAGGGACTCATGCATGCCAAGCACATATTTTGCCTTAGACCTGCATTGTCCTCAATGTCATAACTTGTAGGTTTTTTTTCTTTTCTTTCTTTCTTTCTTTTTTTTTTTTTTTGGTGATAGTACTGGGGATTGAACTCAGGGCCTTGGCACTGAGCTATGTTCCCAGCCCTTTTTATTTTTGACACAGGTTCTCACTAAGTGACCACATTGCCTAGGCTGGGATAGGATTTGAGAACCTCCCACTTCAGTCTCTCAGAATGCTGGGATTATAAGCCTGTACTGCCACATTCAACTCCACATAATTTCTTATTTTTTGTCTTTTTTGGGACAGGGTTTCACTGTGCAGTTCAGGCTGCCTTGAGCTCACCATGTAACACATGCTGGCCTGGAACTCTCAGCAATCCTTCTCCCTTAATCTCCCCAGTGCTGGAATTATAGGTGTGCACCACTGTGCCTGGCCACATAATTTCTTTTTAGTTCACATACCATAAAACTTTTAGAGAGCTAGGTGTAGTGTTATGTTGCTATAATCCTTTCTACGGGGAGGTGGGGCAAAATTCCTTGAGCCCAGAAATTTGACACTTGTAGTGAGATTCAGTCTCAACAAACAAACAAAAAACCAAAACTGGACATGGTGGCCCATGCTTATAATTCCATCTATTCTGAGGCAGAGGCAAGCTGGAGACCTACTTACAGCAGGAGGCCAGGACTAGCTCCCAGGGTTCAGTCTCCACTTCCAACAAGCAGTTGTTGTTGATCCAAACAATAAAAACTAAAGTGTACAACTCGTTGATTTTTGGCCTCTATTCTTACTGTTTCAAAAAGAAAGCAGTTACCCTCCATTTCTAACAACCTTAAACATACATTTTCTATGTTTACCTGTTTTGGATATTTCATACAAGTGGAGCCATGCAGTTTGTTACTTTGTGTTTGGCTTCCTTTGTGGCAGCGGCTGTTTTCAGGGTTCTGCCAAGTTGTAGCATATTTTGGTGTTTCCTGATATTGCCAAGTGATACTTCATTGTGTTGCTTTTGCCCTTTAGGTTTCATTTATCAGTTGCTTCATTATTGACCTGGGGTTTGTTCTCAACTTTCTGGCTTTAAGTATTTATTGTCTTTTTAAGACAGGCTTTCACTATGCAGTTCAGGCAGACTTTGAGCTCACTTTGTAGTCCAGGCTGGTCTTGAACTTTTTTTTTTTTTGTCTTTTTTGTCTTTTTCCTTTTTATTGGTACCAGGGATCGAACTCACGACTGCCTGCTTGCAAGGCAGGCACTTTATGCTGCTGAGCTAAATCCCCAGCCCCCTGGTCTCGAACTTTAAAGGATCCTCCTGCTCAGCCTCCCTTCTGAGTGCTGGGATTACAGGCATGTGCCACCATGCCCAGCTTCAAGTTTATTTTTAAATGTATTTGTCAAAAATTTATTGTGACTTTTTCTTTTGAAATAATTTGACCCACAAAATGTTCCCAAAATACTGCGGATTCCTTTTGTATCCTTCATTTAGTCCCTGCCTGTCATCCTGGCCCTCTGAGGAGTTTAGGCTGGAGGAGCACAAATTCCACCAGCTGGGATCACTTAGTGACTGGTAAGACCCTGCCTCAGAATTTAAAGAGGAGGAGGAAAAAGAGAAAGAGCTAGGGATATTGTTCAGTGAGAAGGCAGTGGATACAATCCCCAGTACCACCAAAAGTAAATGAATAGAAATAAAAAACCAAAAACCAACCAAACAAAAAAACCAAAGCAAAACAAAAACCCCAAGCTAATCTTGAACTTGCGATACTCCTGCCTTACTGTTACTGGTGCTGGGATGACAGGTGTGCAGCCATGGTGCCTGGCTCTGACTACTACAGTTTTGTAGTCTTATTTTGATATCAGATACTATAGTGCTTCCTGCTTTGTTCTTTTTTGTTTAAGATAGCTTTAGCTGTTTGGGTGTTTGTTTATTTTTTGATTCATACAGAATTTAGGATTTTTTTGTAGTTCTGTGGAGAATATCATTGGTGTTTTTTGATAGATTATATTAATTTTTGTAGTACTGGGGATCAAACCCGGGGTGCTTTGTTACCCAGTTATATCCTCAGTTTATTTATTTTTGAGATAAGGTCTCACTATGCAGTTCAGGATGGTCTGGAAATTTACTATCTGGCCCATACTAGGCTTAAGCTTGTGGTGATCCACCTGCCTCAGCCTCCTGAGTGCTAGGATCGAAAGTGTGCACCATTATTCCTAGCCCCAGTCCTTTATTTAAATTTTTTTTTTTTTAATTGGAGACAGCGTCTCACTAAAGTGCCCAGGCTAGAGTTGAAGTTGTGATATTCTTGCCTCAGCCTCTTCAGTATCTGAGACTATGGATGTACACTACTAAGACTTACTTGCATTGAGTCTTAGGTTGCTTTGGGTAGCAGGCACATTTGAACAGTATTGACTTTTCCCATTTATGTCTTTGAAGCTTCAGTCCTTTTAGTGTAGTGTAAATACCAACTCAGAAATCCATGATTTTGGAATACCTCTTATTGGAAAGTGCTCATCTAATTTTGACTTCTTTTGTTACACATTCGTTTATTTACAGTCATGTTTGCTTACTAGCTGTGTGTAGTACAGAAAACACCTACAAAGCAGGTACCTAGTGTTGCAGATACCCAGCAGTAGGCAATGTAATGCGTTCTAGAGAGATTAAATGAAACCTAGCACCAACTGGCAAGTAGAGATTATTAACACACTGTTCCAGGATGTTTCATGATGAACAGGTTAATATTAGATACCATGGTCCTTAGATTGATAAGGGAATGTTTCAGAAGAGACCATTTGGATTTTAACTTCATTATTTTTTAGTAGCCCTTTTATTGATAAACATAATGTGGTATGATGGAAAATGCAGACAGTGTATAGGACAATTTAAAGAAGGAAGCCTTAGTCCTGGGGATGTTGTTCAGTGGCAAAGTGCTTGTCTAACACGTGCAAGGCCCTGGGTTTGATCCCTGGCACTGGTAAAAGGAAAAATCAGCATCAGTTATAGCTCTATCAGTTATTTTGATGTGTTATTCTTTTCTTGTGCATATTTTTGTTAGATATTTAACGCCTATGTATAATATATTCATGTGTCTATAGCAAAGTACATTCACTGTATGCATACAGGTTGATGACTTTTTACATATATTTAATCCACTATAACCAGCACCCAGATTAAGAGCAAGAATCCTCCCAATACCCCTTAAGGATTCTGTTTTTTATTTTACTTTTTTTCCCAGAAGCCCTGCCTCAGTGTGTGAGACTTTGGAGCACACCCAGATGTAAACCACAGTTAACATGACAGTTACCTCCCTTAAAGTTTCTTATGCTTCTCCCCAGAGATACTCAGAGGTAGCTACTTTTCTGATATGTATTATTTTGATTAGTTTGTCTCTTCTTGAACTTCAAATAAATGAAATCTTATAGAGTATGTTACCAGGAATGACCTCGTTACTAGGATGACTTCAACTCAGGATTACCTTAATGCCTCAGCCTCCAAAGTGCTGGGTTTATAAGCATGCTCCACCACACCTGGCCTAGAATATATTTTTGTTTAGCTTCTTTCTCAATTTACCTATGAGATTTGTCCATGTTGTTGTACCAAAAATACCAGTAATATCATTAATTCATTCTTCGTTATAGCTCTATAATATAGTATTGACTGTACCACAGTTACCTACCCTTCTGTTAATAATACAGATTCTCCTTTTATTAAAAAACATTGCATTGTGTATTGATTTATAGAAAGTCTTCATGAATTTTTAGATGAGTTCTGTCACAATATGCAAAGTGTAACTGAAAAATGCAGTGAATGTCTAAAAAAATTTATTACAGTAAAAGACACATTGCCATTAATTCCCTACACAGACTATATCTCCTCACGTTGAACATATTTAGAGTCTTCCATTGTTCTTGCTACTTGCTGAAGCAGTTCTGAAAGGTCTGTTTTGTGAGTGTCCAGTTGTACTGTTGTGGCTGCTGTAGTGTCGGGAATTGATTTAAAATGTTTCTCTTTTGCAGTCATTTTGACTCTGGAGAACAGCCAGAAGTTGCGTGTTGTCCGATCTGGTGGGTATGGTGGATGAGGACACACCATGTTTTTTGAGGGGGCGGGTATTGGGGCTCAAATTCAGGACATCATGCTTGCCAGGCAGGCAGTGTGCCACTGAGCTAGATCCCCAGACCCACCGTGACGTTTCCATGAATCTGCCTTTCAGTTAGAGGCCCTTGGTGGCAACATTCATTGCATTTGATCACACCTCAGAAAGACATGAGAGAGGACTTATAGAGGGGCAGGGATATAGCTCAGTGGTACATTGTCTGCCTGGCAAATGTGAGATTGAGTTTGATTCCTGGTACCAAAAAAAAGGAACCCTTATAGAACTGCTGTGGAAAGTGTCAAGATCAGCTTGGTCAGTGTGTCTACCTGTAAAGGTGTACCTTGGTTTACATAATTGTTTTTAGGTCTGTTAATCTGTTTATAATAAATTAGATTAAAGACTTCAGTCTGATGCTGGGAAAAAGAAAGTGGCAAGAATGATGGGATAAGTTAAGCAAGGGAGGGTAGTTTCTGGGTGTTTTTTTTTTGGTTCCAGGGTTTGAACTCAAGAACTCACACTTGCCAGGCAGGTGCTTATCCCCCTGAGCTAAATCCCAGCCCCATGGGAGGGTAGTTTGAGGGGAATTAATGACAGTGTCTTTCACTGTAATACTTTTTTTTTTTTACTTTTTTTTGATAACTGGGAGTTGAACACACGACCTTACGCTTGCCAGGCAGGCATTTATGCTGCTGAGCTAAATCCTCGGCCCCTATAGTACATTTTTAAGTTTAAACATTGACTGTATTTTTGATCAGACCATGTATGTATTATTGTTGTAGATCTCTTTCTAAATATATTTGAATGTCATTTTGTATTCTAAAAATAAAGTAATAAGTCAAGGAAGCATGTAAACTGGATCTTGTAATAATTTGCCACTTAAAACAAGAGCAGGCGACATGTGGTGCAGCATGCCTTACTCCCAGCACTCTAGAGACTGAGGCAGGAGGATTGGTGCAAGTTTGAGACCAGCCTGGGCTACAAAGTGAGTTGAAGACCAGCTGGAACTGCATAGTGAGATCCTGTCTCAAAAACCAAACCAAAGGGGCTGGGGATTTAGCTCAGCGGCATAAGCACCTGCCTTGCAAGTATGTGGTCGTGAGTTTGATCCCCGGTACCGATAAAAAAGAAAAACAAAAACCAAACCAAACCAAAACATCACAAAAAAAAAAAAAAAAAAAAAAGAGCGAACAGAGTTGGGCTCCCAGGTGGAAGCCTGGGCTGGTGGCAGGGTGTGGAGTTGCACAGTGGTGAGGTTTCCTGCTGGACTGTCTGTCAGCTGGTGGCTGATGAGGCTGGGTGTGGAGCGCTTGAGTGCTTGTTCCTGAGCTCACGTGGGCCCACAGAGCTGCTCAGACTCCCAGATGGGCCCACAGAGCTGCTCAGACTCCCAGATGGTGACGCTCAGGATGCACGCTTAGCAGAGTGCAGGGTGGGAGTAAGAGGCGGGGCTCTCCATCTAGAGGACCTGCATAGGCTTCCGGAGACTGTTGGGTATGAAAGGGCAGAATCCACTGGACTTAGTGCAAAATATGATGTGGGACGTGGATGGGAGAGGTCTGAGACACACAAATTGGACATTATTAACATTTTAATATATTTTTTGGACTTTTTCCCCTTCCTCCTTGTGCTTGGTTACTTCACTCTGTCTTGTACTGTATATGCTTTTGTATCTTTTTATTTTATTTTATATTATAAATTAACAAAATTTTCTATGTCCTTAAAATCTTATCAAAGCCTTTCTTTCTTTCTTTCTCTCTCTCTCTCTTTCTTTCTTTCTGGTTTTTGACACAGAGTCTCATTACATATTTCAGGTCAACCTTGAACTCTCTACATATGCCTGTGAACTTGTGATCTGCCTGCCTCAGCCTCCTGAGTACTCACTTGGCAGCTATGTACCAACCACACCCAGCCATAACCAATTTTCATAGCCTACATGGAGCTCTCAAAATGGAAATACTAGGTCAAAGACAGTGAATTATTTTAAGGCTCCCAAATTTTGGAAAAGATCTTTTAAAGAAAGGGAAAAAGACTAGACCTGGAACTAGCATATAAGAGGAAATGGGGAAAAGCAATTAAAAAAAAGACTATAAATTTTTTAAAAATTTTATTTAAGGAGAAAAATAAAAAACAGGAAAAGGGTACAAGTAATACAAAATTTAAAATATAAACAGTAAGAAATCACTAGTTGGGCCTGGGATTTAGCTCAGCAGCATAAGCGCTTGCCTGGCAAGCGCTAGGTCATGAGTTCAGTCCCTGGCACCGCAAAAAAAAGAAAGAAATCACTAGTTAATAGATTACATATTCTCATCTTAGAAATACTTATTCAAGGGACTGGGGATTTAGCTCAGTGGCATAAGCACCTGCCTTGCAAGCAGGCAGCCGTGAGTTCGATCCCTGGTACCGATAAAAAAGAAAAAGAAAAAAAAAAAAGTTATTCAAGTTACAAAATTAAAGCATATAAAGTGGACTTTCAAACAGTGAGACTGCAAACAGTTTTGTTCATTGATCCAACAAAACTCAGTAACATGATTATCTTATACACTTAAACATATATGCAGTTATAACCTTTAGAGCACTTTAAAAGACTATAAATTTATTTGACTTTTGCTACCTTTAATGGAGTTTAAGAAAGTTGGAAGTTTTTTTGTTTTTTTGAGACGGCATCTTGCTGTGTAGTTCAGACTGGCCTTGAACTCATTCTGTGGCTGAGGCTGGCCTCAAATCAGTGGCAGTCCCTCTCCTCACACCTCTTTTAAGTGCAGGGATTATAGATGTACACTACCACGGCAGCTTGGAGAGAAGGTATTAAGAGAGAAGCAAGAGACAGTACTTTTGGTAACACTGAGCTTGAAGTGACACATCTCAAAAGAAGTGTGGACTGGAAACGGGCTTGAAATACACAGTTAAGAATAAGTAGGGTGACGGGATCAGGATCAGTTTAGCTCAGGAAGAGGGTAAAAAGAGAGGGATTGGGTCTGACTTGGAAAACGTCTGTTGAGGCAAAATATAGAAAGCAGATGGTTTAAAGAGGACAAACCAGTGTGTCAGGGAAATCTAGGGATAATGAGATTTGAGGAAGGTTTGCTAAGTTTGTTAATTTTGCTTATCATTGATGACCAGATTTTATTGTGACTAGTTTTTTTTTTCTGTTTCTGTTTTTAAAAATCTTGACAGTTTATAAAGAATGTTTCCATCAGGGTGAAGTGGTACTTGCCTCCCAGGAGGTTGTGGCAGGAGGATTGCAAGTTTTGAGTCCAGTTTGGGCCATTTAGCTACTTACGGAGCTGCTATTCTAAAATAAAAATAAAAAAGAGTTGAGGATGTAGCTCAGTACAGAGGTGCCGGGTTTGATGCTGGGTCAGTACTGTCAAAAATTTTTCTATTATTTCAATGTCTAGTGTAGGCAGACAGTACTGGTTTGTCACGTACTATATTAGGGCTCTCTGGAGGAACAATCAACAGGAAATAGATGTGTAACTGTGAAAGTGGCTTAAACGAGGTAGGAGAGTCCACAGTGACAGGCAGTGCACTGGAGGACCATGTAGCTACTTGTCTCAAGCAGGTGCAAGCCACAGCATAAGAAGGATCAGGGACACAGCGCCAGTCCAAGGTCAAAGCTTACTAGTGTGAGTCTGCTGGCAGTAGAGGATGCACCTGCTCAAGAAGACTGCTTTTCTTCAAAATTGCTTTTCTTTCCCTTTTATTGCACCCAGGCTGCAAGCCTGTGTTTGTTGCTATCTTCAGTTTGCTAGCATAAGTGTCAGTCATCCACGGATACACCCAGAACTGTGCTTTACTAATCTGCTAGGTGGGCCCTGATCCATTTAAATTGACATACCATGATTAATGGTCACAAAGAATAAGGATTAGAGACGTTTTTATCTTCCTGTGGGGGATTCATATTGAGCTGCATCCAAGCCTTTTTTACTTTAAGACTGGGTCTTGCCGAATTGTTAAATTGCCCAGGCTGGGCTAGAACTTGAATGCTCCAGTCTCATCCTCCCAGATAGCTGGGATTACAGCCATGTACCCATACCTGGCTGGTGATGATATCACATTTTATTTTATTTTATTTTTTTTTATTTTTGTCTTTTTAGTTTTTATCGGTACCAGGGATTGAACTCACGACTGCCCGCTTTCAAGGCAGGCGCTTATGCTGCTGAGCTAAATCCCCAGCCCCGATATCACATTTTAATGTCAAGTCTTGTGTTGCTTTCTTAAAAGTTATGTGACTGTTTCCAGTTTTTAAAGGAGCATTACCACTACCAAGGGTGAAGGTAGAACAGCTTCATCTAGTGTACTTACGTGGGTTCCTGTACCGCTGGGCTGCTCAAGTTTCCAGGCTGTGCCTTTGGATGCCCTGTGTGTTCTAAACTTTGTAGATAGAGTGGGAGAAAGGGTAAAAACAGACTTGAAGCCAGGAGTTATATCCTCAGGAAGCATACAATTAACTCAGTTGTAGTGAAGATGGGCATTCTACTGAGAAGACACTGCTGGCTGTTGAAGCCCTGATTTGTGTGCTGGACTGCTTCCTTTGATCACCAGGTGTTAGCATTGTTTCTGGCATCCAGGGTGCAAGGTTGGTGCTGCCGTTTCTGCTCCTAGCTGGCTCTTGGCATTCATTTATGTAGGGAATCTTACCCTGTTGTTTTCATTTCTATAATAGTCCAGCGATAGTTTTGGGGGGTTGGTGTGGAACATGATATGTTTATCTTTAAATATTTGTTGCTGAAAGTTAATTACAGAACTAATATAAAATTGAATACATCTTTCACAGATAAAATTATTGCCTATGCTTGAAGTAGCAAGGTCTTTATAGTGAAATACTTGAACCATTTATTTTGCAATAACAATGCTTTTAAATAAAATCTTAAGTAGAGCTCTGTTATTCATTTATTTGTGTTTTTTTTTATCGGTACTGGGGATTGAACTGCCTGCTTGCAAGGCAGGCGCTTATGCCGCTGAGCTAAATCCCCAGCCCAAACCCTGTTATTTATATATGGAGAAAGTATCTTTCTTCTGGGAGAACTGGCTGTGAGAGTTTGGTTCCAGTCACCTGACCTACTCCTCACCCTTGTAAGGCTCTTGGAGGCAGCTTTTTAGAACATTGTCTCAAATCCACTGTCCTGATATAGTCCATGTAGCCACTGGAGGAAAAAAACGCAGGCCTGAGGAGCAGGTTACTTGATGAAGGCCATTTATCTGATGCTTCAGCTTAGTGCTGGCGAGAAGGGTTGGGATTCTGATTTAGTGTCTTTGAAATTACCCGTCTGCAGAAAGATAAGCCATTCTGGGGTAAGAGGGACTATTTTAAAAGACGTGTCTTTGAATTCTTCCTTTTATGGAGGGATGGATGTGAGAATGAAAATGAATATGAATATCTGCCTGGAGACTCCTTAACCTGTTACGTGGGTCTGTAGTATCTTATATCCATATGTAGGAGGAATGGGATAGAAGGTGGTTTATGTAGAATATCTTGTTATACAGGGAGACAGTGGGAGACATTGTTTTAAAGAAGTGTAACCATGTTTCCAGCCTTAGCTTCAAAGACTTCAGTTATTTAAAATTTATTTTGTTTTGTGAAACTGGGTTCAAACCCAGGGCCTGGTACATACTAAACACACATTCTCATCTGCACCCCCAGCCCAAGATTCTGGTTTAGTAGCATCACTTTTCTCAGTGATGTTTTTCTCCCTTTTTTAAAATTTTATTTTATTTTATTTTTGTCTTTTTCCTTTTTATCCAGGGATCGAACTCAAGACTGTCTGCTTGCAAGGTAGGCACTTATGCTGCTGAGCTAAATCCCCAGCCCCTTCCTCCCTTATTTTTATAGTACCAGGGATTGAAACCAGGGCTTTCACACGGAACTATGTGCCTAACCTTTTTATTTTTTATTTTGAGACAGGCCTTCTAAGTTGTCCAGCTGGGCTTGAAGTTGCAATCTGCATGTTTTGGCTTTCTGAGTAGTTGAGATTACAGTTGTGCATGTATAGTTTACACTTGCTTGGCTACAGTTGTTTTAAGTCTGATTTTATTCATCCTGAAATAGAGCTAAATACCTATGTCTCAGTAAGGAGGTGTGAGGGTTAAATGAGATACTTATCTTTCATGTAATACATCATACATGCTATTTTTTTGTGGTGTTTTTGCAGTAGTTTAGGAAGTTTCAGAAGCAAGAAATCATGATAAAATTTTCTTATGCATGTAATGTGTCAGCTTAAGTCTATTTTCCTGAAATAAGTTCTGTTATTTATAAAAGATATACCAGCTAAGTATGTATCCCCAAAGTGAGTTAAAATAACACAATTAGTATCAGAGCTACACATTGTGAAGAGGTGTTATTCATTGTCCATGGTGAACCCTGTCAGGTCTATGATTTCATCCAGAGTTAAGTAGCAGGGAGACTGAGACACTTTATGAAAACAGTGGATGATTTGAGTAGTTTCAGTCATAGAAATTAAGCTGGGTGTAGTGGCACATGCCTGTAATCCCAGCACTTGGGAGACTGAGGCAGGAAGAGGATCCATGTGAGTTCAGAGCTGGTCTGGGCTCTGTAGTGAGTTCAAACCCAGCCTGAACTCATAGTGAGACCCTGACAAAAGAAAAAGAAAAGAAAAAAAGATCGAAGCCAGCACAGAGCTGGGTAGCGTTGAGGTTTCTTCAGTTAGCTTATTCCATAAGAATTTTCTGATCACCTTACTGACATCCATGAACTGCACACCAACTATGAGAAAATGCAGTAATGATTACATATTGACTACTTTTATTTTCAAAAAGAGAAAAAAAAGGTTAGAGAACTAAGTTTTTGACTCCAAGACTTTAACTATAATGCTACAGTATTCAAAGCGATGTGGTACCCAGAAGGACAGACAGATTACTGAAACCAGAATAGACCAACATAAATACAGCCAGGGAGCAAAGGCAGTTCAGTAGTGAAAAGAGAGTTTGGGGTTTTGTTTTGTCTTTGAGAGGGTTTTGCTATGTAGTTCAGGCTGGCCTTGAACTCACTATGTAGACGAGGCTGGCCTCAAACTCATGGCATTCCTCTTGCCTCAGCCTGGAAGGAGGGTTTTTGTCAACAAATAGAGTGGGAACAACTGGACAGCTACATTAAAAAAATTTAGACACAGACTTTACATCCTCACAAAAATTAACTTAAAATGAGTTATAGATATAAATGTAAAATGCAAAACTATGAAATTCCCAGAAAATAACACAGGAGAAAATCTAGGTGACTTCAAGTATAGTTACGACATTCTACTACAATACCAAGGCTTAATCCATGGAAGACTTCATTCAAATTAAAACTTCTGCTCCAGGGGCTGGGGATAAAACGCAGTGGCATAAGTGACAAGCGCAGGCCCCTGAGTTTAATTCCTGGTACCAAGAACAACAACAACAGCAAAAATCAAAAACTTCTGCTTTAGAAAATTCACTGACAAGAAGCTGAAAAGACTGAGAAAAGATATTTCCAAGAGACACACCTGATAGAGGGTTGTTACCCAGAATACATAAAAAACTCCTTAGTAGAAGCATTATCAGAGATACACATGACAAATTGGCATATGACCTGATATTCCATATGTTTTCAGGGAAAAGCCAATTGAAACAAGGAGATAGTGCTGCATACCTGTGAGAATGGCCAAGACTACAGAATGGTAGCGCATGGTACAATCTCAGCATTCTAGGAGGCTGAGGCAAGAGGGTCTCAAGTTTGGAACCAGCTTGGTCAGTCCAGTGACACAATTTCTCAAAAAATAAAAAAAGGCAGCTGTGATGGTACATGCCTCTAATCCCAGGCCTCTGGGAGGCTGAAGAAGGAGGACTGCTGAGAGTTTGAGGCCAGCCTGGGCTACATAGTGAGTTTAAGGCTAGCTTGAACTACGTAGTGACACTCTGTCTCAAAAGTGGCCAAAACCTAAGACACTGACTATATCAAATGTGTTGAAAAAAAGGACCTCTCCCATTCGTTGTGGCAAGAGTGAAAAATGGTACAGCTGCTTTAGAAGACAGTTTGGTGGTTTCGTACAAAACTAAACATGCTCTTCTCATACAGTACAGTAATGGTACTACTTGATGTTTACCCAGAAGACATGAAAATTTATACCTGCATGTGGGTCATTACACTTTTCTTCATAATTGCCTAAACTTTTGGGAAGTCAAGATGCTCTATTTTTTTTTTTTTTTTTTTTTTTTTTTTTGGTCTTTTTCGTTTTTATCGGTACCAGGGATTGAACTCATGACTGCCTGCTTATAAGGCAGGGCTTATGCCGCTGAGCTAAACCCCAACCCCAAGATATTCTTAGTAGGTGCATAAATGAATAAACTGTGGTAGATCCAAATGATGAAATAGTATTTAGCATTAAAAGGAAATGAGCTTAAAGCCAAAAACACAAAGGAAATTTAAATGCTGTTACTCAGTGAAAGAAGCCAGACTGACGAGGTAACAAAACTGTACGATTCCAGCTGTGCGACATTCTCTAAAAAGGCAAAGCCTGTAGGCAGTAAAAAAACCAGTGGTTGCCAGGAGCAGAGCTCAGGATTTTTAGGGCAGAGAACCTGTTCTGTGTGGTAATGTAATGACAGACATGTGTCATGCACTTGTCCAGATACGTGGCGTGTACTAAGAGTTTACTCTAGTGGAAACTGGACTTCAAGGGACAGTGATGGATCAGTGTGGGCTCAACATCCGGAACAAATGTAGCATGTGGATGTAGCAATGGTGGGCAAGCTGTGTGCGGGCCAGGGAGCTACTGGGAGTCACCACTGTGCACACACACCTTTTCCCAAAGGAAGTTACCATGATGTAATCATTTTAAAGTTAAAAAAATTGATGTTAAAGGTATATGCCACTAAAAACAGCATCAGAAAATAGTAAACTCTTTAGAGATAAACCAAGTAAGACTTATACAATGAAAACTACAAAATGTTGCTGAAATAAAAAAAAAACCTAAATAAATGCAGATATATATTATATTCATACAGCAGAAATTCAGAGTTGAAAGTTCTTCTAAATTGGTCTGTAAGTTCAGTGTAATCACAATGAAAACCTCAGGATTTTCTTTTTCCTATATATTAATTAATTAATTTTTTGAGACAGTGTCTCACTGTATAATTGAGGTTGGCCTTGAACTCATAACAATCCTCCTGCACCAACCAGCCTTCTCAGGTCTAAGAGTACATACATGTGCCACCATGCCTGGCAATATTAATTTTAAAAAAGAACAAATTTTTCTTTTGTACTGGGGATCGAACTTATGACTTCACACTTGCCAGGCAAGCTCTTGTGCTGCAGAGCTAAATCCCTGGCAAAAAGAACAACTTAAAGACCATACATTGCCTGACTTGGGGTTGCTGCTGAAGCCACAGTGATGAAGATACATAGTATTGGTATCAAGACAAAGAATATTTTGAAGAGAACATAGGGACCAGAGGTAGAACATGTATCAGTGGTTAACTAATTTTTGATAAAGGTACAAAGGCAGTTTAGTTAAATAATGAGAGTTTTCCACAACAATGCTGGAGAAATCGAATTCCTATTTGTATGTTTGTTTTGGGAGTTCCAGGAATTCATCTCCAGGGCTTCTAGGCAGGTACCCTTGCATGGTGCTACTACAGTTTCACTACACCCTCTTTTTTTTGACACAGGTTTTGCTAAGTTGATGAGGCTGCCCTTGAGCTTGTGATTCTCCTGCCTTAGTCTCCTCAAGTAGCTTGGATTACAGGGATGGACTAAAATACTCAACCAAAAATCCTTTTTTTTTTTTTTTTTTTTGGTGTGACGAGTACCAGGAATTAAACTCAGGACCTTGCCATTGCTAGGCAGGCGCTATGCTGCTGAGCTGTGTCCCCGGCCTGTGGAAATCCATTTGTTAAAAAATAAACTTTATTTTTTGTTTCTTTTTTTGAGACAGGGTCTTGCTATGCAGTTAGGCTGGCCTTGAGCTCACTTTGTAACCCAGGCTGGTGTCAAACTTGCAGTGATTCTCTTGCCTCAGCCTCCCAAGTGCTGGGATTACAGGTGTGTGCCAACAGGCTCAGCTAAAAATAAACTTTTGATTCAATCTATACTTCATTCTATTCACAAAAATTTGCTTAAAATTGATCACAAGCCTAGAGGCAAAACTTAAAACTAAATAACGTCATCTGAAAGACAGCTAAGCCATTACTTGAACTGTCATTTGGGCATTGTCTGTTTATGTAGTATCCTGAGGGTTACCCAGCAGGTGTCATTTCAGCCTGTTAATTCTTGTTTGAGATGGTCTATGTCTGTTTGTTTATTTTAGTTTTGTTTTTTGAGTACTGGCAGTTGAACTCAGAACCTAACGCTTGGCAGGCAGGTGCTGCATCACTGAGCTAAGTGCCTGGCCCTGTTTATCTGTTTTATATTGACTACTTCTACATACTTTTAAAATTTAGAACATTGTATTTGCCTTCACTTTTTGTTTCTAGTGACATATAATAAGTTTGGGTTGTTTTAACTAATTTATGTTCATTTGTGAAAATTTGCCTATAATTTTATGCTACAATCTATAAAAACTCTTATCATAAGTATATTAGATACTTATACTTTTCCAGAACTCCACGATACTCACTTACAATGCAGAATGGACACATTTGAGCTACTGGGGACACTGAGACCCACTAGGAAGGAATTGCCAAAAGATCTGCAAAAGAAAAACCTGAAAAAGGGAGAAACATTAGCATATCAGAGAGGAAAAAATTTGTGTTATGCAATGGAAAGACAAAAAAGACATTTCCTTATTGTCAAATATTCAGAGTGCAGAAGTGAAAGAGAAATAAAGTAAAATAAATTCCAGTAGTGGTCAGTGACTATAATAGTTCTATCAGTCATGTTGACAGAGTTGACAACTGTCCTGTAATCAGAAGTGAGGAAAAAATATTTTTATAAAATATGTATGTACCTTCTGGTCCAAACTGTATGGAATGTGCTTAATATATTCAAAACAAGGAGGGCTGGGGATTTAACTCAGCCGCATAAGTGCCTGCCTGGCAAGTGCAAAGTCATGAGTTCAATCCTCATTACCAAACAAACAAACAAAACAAAACAAAATCCCAAGGAGTATCAGAAAGTCTTTTATACCAGATATGGTGGTGCAACCCTGTAATCCCAGTGCTTGGGAGGCTGAGGCAGGAGGATCAAGGCCAGCCTGGGCTACATATTGAACTCAAGGTCAACCTGAACTACACAGCAAGATCCTGTCTCAGAAAAAGAAAGAAAGAAAGAAAAGTAACTTACAGTTTAAATTAGGTCTAATAGACCAAATAATTGAAAAATACGGTATAGCAAAATGCCAACCAGGATGGTCATCATCAATGGCTTCACCATTATAATTAGAAAAGAACACACTATAAAGTGTGTTGTTCAAAGACAGACAATAGTGTAAAAAGAATTAGACTGGATGCCACTGTCCAAATTGTAACATTGTGGGGTTTTTTTGGTAACATTGTTTGTGTATTGAATGTTTTAATACACAGAAAAAGTGTTGATTAAAAATTGTTATTTTAATATTTTATCTTACAAAAATTAATGAAAAATATGTCATTTTTGTTCATCCTGTATTTGACTGATTAGAGTGGTGAGTGGTAAAGGAGGTGGACTTGGGAATGATTGCATAACATCAATACCAAAATATGTGCCCGAAAGAAAATTAGTAAATTGAACTTCATAAAAATTAAGAACTTCTGTGGTTGTTTTGATTTTAGATAGGATCTTGTGAAATCCCTAAATTGGCTGCACTGGGCTCAAGTTGTTATTCTCTTGCCCTAGGCTGCCAGAGTGCTGGATTACAGGCATGTGCCACCATACTACAGTCGGGAACCTCTTCCAAAGGCTCACAGGAGGACTGGCGTGTAGCTATAGTGGTAGAGTGCTTGCGTGAAGCTCTGGGTTCAGTCCCCAGTACTTATGAGAGAAGACTATGAGGAGAATAAAAACAAGCTACGAAACAGAAGAAAATATTTATAAACTAATAAAGGACATTTACCCAGATTATATATAAAGAAACTTTAAGACTCAATGATTAGAGAGCAGAAGGATTTGAAGACCTTCAATGCAAATATTTGAAGAACTGGAAAAGCTAATTATCTTGATTTAATCACTACATATTTGTGCATTCATTTGAGTTATACTGTGGCCCATAAAGAAGAACAAATAAGTCAGCCTAAAATATTTTTAAAAGTGATTCCCTCTGAGGAAGGTAAAGGTACAGTGATTTGGAAGGTCTGTAGCAGGCCTCTAGCTGCTGGCAATATTCTGTTTCTTGACTGGCATAAAGTTACAAGGGTGGATTCATGCTTGATCATTTGGTGATTTGTACACATAAATATGTGTTTTATATATTTCTTTTATACTTCAATTCAAAATTTTGAATAAAGTTAACAAGCCATAGGCAGTTTTTAGATTGATAGTAGTCTCCATGACTGGAAACTGAAAACCAAACACCTGATTTGTAACACTGTAAGGAAGAACAATCTAGAAACACATGTTCTCTGTCTTGTTACTTTTTTTGCTACTGAGACAAAAATATTCAATACCACAAGTTGAAGGAGGAAAAGTTTCAGCTCACAGTCTGTGGAGGTTTCAGTCCATAGTTAGCTGGCTCCAAGCAGGATGTCATGGGCAGAGGGGCATCACAGAGGAGAAACAGTCCATGGCAGGGTGGGCAGGAGACGCAGGCAGCACGCAAGTGTAGAAGCAACAGCAGCAGCATCGGCAGTAGAACCTGCCTTCTTTCTGTTCCTTTATAGTCCATCCAGGCTACAAGCTTGTTGATTGGTGCCAGCTGCACCCAGTGGGGGGCACCCTTAATCCCAGCATCACATACTTATTCATATTAATATATCTTTATCCAGCCATCTTTAAAACTCTCCACCTGTGACTGCCAAAGGCTTTGGGAGACTAGCCACAACATCCTCTCTTCCACTCAGTCAGCAAGCATCTTTTCATTATCTCCCACAGGTACCAGGCAGGCCCACACTGCTTTCCTTGAGCCATCAGCAACCAATGTGGAACAATCATACCTATTTGGAAAATACATGGACATCAGACATATAACTCATGTAGTCACTGTATTAGGCCCAGCTTGGCCCTTGGTCAGGTATATCAAATAGGGTGTGAACATTTGTTAAATCCTCAGTTACCTCAGATATAAACTTTTCTTTTTTGGTACCAGGAATTGAACTAAAGACCTTGTGCTTGCCAGACAGGCACTTTGTCGCTGAGCTATGTCCTTGACCCTCAGATATAAGCTTAGATTTATCATATTTGTCCCATTCTGCCTTCTAGATTTTGAAAAAATTAAATAACAGCTGTAAAAGCATTCTGAAACTATAATTCTTTGCATAATTTTTTTTTTAATTAGAAAGTATGCAACCCATTTTTTTTTTTTTTTTTTTTTTCAAGACAGGGGCTTGCTGTGTATTCCAAACTGGTCTTGAACTCATCCTAGGCTAGGCTGGCTTTGAACGCAGCATGATTTTCCTGCCTCAGTCTCCTGAGTGCTAGGATTATAGGTGTGTGCCACCATATATGGCTACAACTCAGTTTCTGTAAAACAGTTGAAAAACATTACAGACACATTATAGGGATCTCAGATATGCATGTGAAAAGATGCTCAACTTCTTGCATTTCCCTAACTAAGACTTAACAGGAAAATAAGCCCTAGCATGATTTTTTTTTTTTTTAGGGTGATTGTAATACTCACTCCAAAGATAAGCTTCAAATAAGATCAGACAAATGAATGCATTTAGAATATCCCATTATTGTAACACATGATGGATGTATTGAACTATAAAATAATACCATATTAGTGTATGAGTAAATATTATTGACATTAATACTTGAAACAATATAAACTACATGTATAAATACCCAAGTAGGCAACTTTGGACAAGAGATAAATGAGCATGTGAACAGATGAACTTGAGATACACTGTATTGCTGAGTGACTAATTGGACTCCACAGTGCACAACTGAAGTGTGTTCTTAATAAATAGATGGACGTGGTTATGTCTGAGTCTTTGTAACCTAATATGTTGTGTGTTGTAATGGATGTACATGTTGCATTCATATGAAATAAATGTTTTCTGACTTTTTTTTATGTTTTCTGAATTTTAGAGCTGCAGGTTTTTGCCGCTTTTGTGTGGACCATTTTTATAAAATTAGATTTTATTGGTGCATTTTAGATATATATAATAATCACATTCATCTTAGAGAATTTGTGCATGTACATATTTTTTCCCCATTCCTCTACCCTCCCTTCAACTCTTCCCCTTTGTGTTTACAAAGCATTATTTCCATGTTTTCTTTCTTTTCTCTCTCTCTCTCTCTTTTTTTATTTACGGTTCCTTCTTTCCTATCCTCCTTCCCTTCCTTGTTCTCCTCCTCATTTGAACATTTTCTTCCTATTTCACAGCATGTATTATCCATTTTTGGACCATCATTATTTTAACTGTCATCATTATTGTGTCATGACTTGTTTGAAGAATTCATGGAATAAAATCACTGACAGCTGTGCTGCCAGTGCAATGTAAGCAGGCTTTGTTGACAAGAAGTGCTCATTTAAGGAGAGCTCTATTGCTGGACATGAGAGTTTAAGGCCAGTGGTTCTGCAGGAAATGGAGTCACAAGAAATTCAGGCTGGAATTTGGGATTTAGAGAGTTATGATGATGTTTTAGAAGAAGGTGATATGATTATATTTGAATAAATGTAGATTTTTGTATGTAAGTAAATGAATAAATATACTATACTTGATTTCAGCCAGAAAACTAAGAAGTGATGAATAAATATAGATTGTTGGACATAAGTGCAAATGGTATGAAAATATAAGACATCCTCTGAAAATAAGCATCTTTTGGACCAAAAATTAATACAAGACCCAGACTTTTAGGGTAGGAATACAGTAGTCATTTGGAAACAAAGAGTTTGAAACCACATCAGGGTCCCAGTACACACATTAGAGACTAGAGTATCCAAGAAGTTTGGTTGTGCCAAGAGCTGGGTAAGGATGGAGCAAGGTGCTGCACCTGCACATATTGGTGAGAGGAAGAAACAGTAAAAGCCACTGTCTTAGTTAATTTATGCTCGTCGCTGAGACAAAATACCTGATGCCCAAGTTGGGAAAGGAAAGGTTTATTCCTTAGTTTTTGGAGGTTTCAGTCCACACTCAGTTGGCTCCCAGGCAGGCGGGCATGGCTGGCCGGCCCTGAAAGGCGGCTGCAAACAGCAAAGAGAGCAAGACACACCTTCTTCCTGCCATTACATCACATCCTGGCTCCACCCCTTTGTGGGTGGAGCATTGACACCATCAATCCAAGCACTATACAATGAACGAATAACAAATGCACAAACTCATGAGGCCTGGGGGACACAAACATAAACCATGACAGCCACTTTAGAAATGTTTGATTCTTCTTAAAAACCAGGACTCATCTACTTTGTGATCTGGCCGCCTTGTCCCAGAAGAAATGAGAATGTGTCCATATTAAGATCTGTATACAGATGTTTCTAGCAGCTATGTTTATAAAAGCCAAAACTGGAAGAAACTCAAATGCTCATCAACTACTATAACGAACTGTTGTCCCCACACCATGGAATCCTGTTTAGAAATGCAAAGGAATGAAAGTATTGGTATATTTAAGATAAGTAAATCTCAAGATAATTATGCCATCTTATAGAAACCAGACACAAAAGGATACGTGTGTTCAGCTCTATTTACATAAGTTTTAGAAATTACAAAATAAAAAAATGACCAAAAAATTAGGAGTTGTCTTAAACTGGAAGGAGCAGGGAGGAATAGAGAACAAAGTAGGAGAAATAAACTCATGATAGAGGAGGGAATGTTTATTGTCAAAATTATAGTGATGATTTCACATACATACATGTGTCAAAGCTTGTCAGATATATGTAGTTTACTATATGTCAGTTATACCTCAGTAAAACGGATGAAAATCCAGAATTCAAAAAGTATGCAACTAAGGAAGTATATACAAAAATGAGAATAGTGCTAGGAATATTAGTCTGTTTTCTTTTCTTTCTTTCTTTCTTTTTTTTTTTTTTAACTCGGATAGTCCTTTAATAAGGAACACCACAGCCACTGCCACCTGACCCTCTACTGTGGCTCAGCGTGGCCGAGGGAACTAAGATTGCTATGCGGTGTGGAGGGAACCTCCGCCTGTTTGCACATGGGCTCCAGCTGAGCTCTCTCAGACAGCAGAGCCTGGCACTGGGCTCCAGCGGTGTCCAGGCCCGACAGGGCACAGCCCATGCCCTTGTCATCGCCCCTGCCGAGTCCCTGCTGCCTGTCCTGTCCAGCACCTGCGGGCTCTGGGCGGGGACAGCTGGGCCCAGTGGAGGGGAGGGGGTGGGGCAGCTCATCTGCCAGGCAGGGGCTCACCCTCTGGTTCTGAGGAAGGGGCACACTGCTAACCCTGGCTGGGAAATCTCTGGTCTGGTGGGTTAAACACCTCAATTTTAAAAATCATACACTTCATACCTGTCCTAAAAACCACCAAATGCTAATTATGCACATACACATGTACTGTATAGACAGAGTGTGTTTACACACACACAAACCACAAGGTAGTTTATATCACCATTTAAAAATCAGTACTTTTTCTATTTCTTTGTCACACAGTGGTGACCTTAGCTGTACAACGGCTGCTTGGAGTTAGTGGCTGAATGGAAATGCGAACTGGGAATTTCGGACCGCGGGGCGTTTACAGTGAACACTGCACTAGGCTGCGGCTGCTGTGAACTAGCAGTTACAAGTCTTGTTTCCTGGGATACGGGGCGGGCTCTGTCTAGTGTCTGGGAACTACACAGCTTACTAAGTGGTCTCCAGAGATGCTATTTTACAGCTGCTACTCTCCAGGCTTTGGTGGAGGCCTCATACAGTCTCTCTGTATATACTTTTAATGTCATTCCTGGACTTCCTTTGGAAATCCTTAAGAAAGCGTCTCTGCCTGCTTGGAAAGTGCCTGACAGAAACCCCTCAGGGGGGCGGTGGGTGAGGAGCCTCTGCGCCCCACACCCTCAGACCAAGAAAGAGGGCAGCCAACTTCAGGTGACACGGGGAAGCGACATCTATTGTTCTCAGGGTCTCCGCGTAGGTGGGGGACTTCTGAGGGGCCCCATTCATGCCAGAGCAGGGAAGTCTTCAGGGTCGTCAGGGTTGTGGGCAATGTCCTGCGTCACCACTTCCGCTCTGGGGCCGCCCCCGGGCGCCCTAACACCCCTCGGCCCCCACGTCCAGGACCAGGGAGGTTCCCGAAGTTGATCTCCAGCTGGGAAGTGATGTCATTGGCAGCTTTCCGGAAAACGTGGGCATCTTCCTCACTGTCATCCTTCACTGTATCTTCTCTGTATTTTGACTTACGAATCACCACTGCTTTGGAAGGAACTGTAGACTCTGGTTTCCGGATGTTAAATTCAGGTTTTGGTCTGGTCTGTTCTTGAAGATTTTTCCATTCGTCCAAGGTCATCTCATAAACTTGAGTTTCCTCTTCTACCTCCAACTCAGAAACTCTGGCTGGAGAGTCCTCCAGGGCGCCCTGGGCCGCCTCCATTGCTGAGCTCTCTTCTATCAGGCCGCTCAGCTCCAGGTTGCTCGAGTCTTTTCCTGACCCCCAGGTGCGAGCTCCACACCCACCCATGCTGTCCTCAGGTCTGAATGCTAATTTAGCATTCCCACTGTATCTTTCAAAATCTCGCTGCCCTCTCAGGTCAAACGTGTCGAAAGCTCTGTTCCCGGGCCCGCCAATGCCTTGGCCTCGGCCCGCAGGCCCCCTCTGGGGCCCCGGCGGCCTCTGGGTGCCCGGTCTCGATCAAACCTGTCCACCGGCCTCTCATCCGTGACTTCTCAGCTGTGAAGTCCACCTGCCGTTCGGTCTCGTAGGGTCGATATTCCCGGTAGGATCGCCGCTCTGTTCTCTCCAGTGTCACGTCTGGCCCCCGGCTGTCTGGCCCCCGGCTGTCGTTCCATCCTTGTAGCTCCCTCTTCTAGGAGTGCGTCCCTGGCCCTGCAGTGACTGGAGCGGCGGCGGTGGCAGGGCCCTGCCGGGGCTCGCGGGGCCACGGGACCCTTGCGCTCCTTGCGGGACCTCTTGCGGCCGCTGGCGCCGCCTGCCTTGGGCCCCTGGGCGGTGGCTCCCGCCTCGTCGCGCTTCCTGTGCGGCAGCTGCAGCTGACGCCTGCGCTCGGCCTCACGCAGGACGTCGAACGAGTGTCGTCGTCCAGTAGCTGGTGAAAGCGATTGGCAGCGACGCAGCCGAAGGTCTCCTGCATGGTGCCGCTGCCCGGGCCGCCCTTCATGCCCCGCGCAGCACTGCGGCCAGTGCCGGCCGGGCACCCACGCGAGCCTATTAGTCTGTTTTCAACGATCTCATTTTTTAAGTAAACCAATCAACATTTCAAGTAAAGATGATGTATATAATTTAAAATTCATTTCATTCCAGAGCTTCCAGTACTATGTGGTAAAAGAAATAAAACCATTAAACAGGATAGTGAAGCTGTATTAAATTACAATTTAAAAATAGTAATTTTTGGGAGGTGGGCAGTATTGGACACCAAACGCAGGAATGTCTTCCATAGAGTTACATCTCTAGCTCTTGTTTATTAATTTTCCTAGAGTCTCGATAAGTTGCCCATAGTGGCCTTCAACTTAATGATTCTCTTGCCTAAACCTCCCCAATAGTTAAGATTGCAAGGCATGTACCCAACTCAAGAATAAGTTTAAAAAGATAATTGCAAAGAAGGAAAAAAAAAACCCTTTGTAAAAATTTCCTCTTTCCATGTGAAGACCTGTACACAAATTACAAATTATAGTAGTCAAAAGTGACTACTAATTTGTTCATCAGAATATTAACTTAAAAAATATTAGCTAATATTACCAGCGTTTTAAAACAACTTTTTGTTTTAGGTTTTTTGAGACGAGATCTTGCTGTGTGTAGTCTCCTGTCTTTAACGGTGGTGATCCATCCTCCTGCTTTCTGCTCTGAGTGCTGGGATTACAGGTGTGCACCGCCATGACTGGCTTAAAACAGTGCATTCTGTGTTCCTTTACTTTTCATCATCTTCTTGGTCCATATCTCAGAAATTTTATTATTTTCATTTTCTTTTTTATTTTAAGGAGAAAAAGAAAAAAAAAACAGAAAAAGGGTACAAGTTATACAGAATTTCAGAAAAAAATAAACAGTAGGAAATCACTAGTTAATAGATTACATATTGTCATCTTAGAAATAGTTACTCAAGTTACAAAATTAAAGCATATAAAGTGGACATTCTAACAGTGAGATTGCAAACAGTTCTGTTCAATGATCCAACAAAACTCAGTAATATGGTTATCTATCTTATACACTTAAATATACATGCAGTTATATCCTTTAGAGCACTTTCTTTTCTTCTCTTTTGTACAGTGACAATTACACATTTTGGGTTCTTATTTTCATTTTCAATAGTCCTATTCAGATATCTCCCTACTGTTTGAAATCCCTATGTTTGAAATCTTACGTATTCAAATCATTTCCAGAATAAGACTGATGCACATTAACTATTGCAATCTCCTGACCTACTTGCAACATTTTGTTATTTTAAAGCACTCTAAACAGTTCCCTTTGGTATTTTTGAGACAAATTCCCCCTCTCCCCAAGTGGTGGCTGACCTTGAACTCAACTCTTAGTGTTGCTCTTGCTTCAGCCTTCCTGGCTTAACAGCTCTTTTGAAGTGGCTTTCCCAGTTTCACTCTCCTGATGAATCTTAAAACAGCTATCATATAACAAGTGCTGCACCTCACACAAGTCGTCAAGACCTCCCACACCCCACCCTCACCTCATCCTTTCTTGGATTACTTTCCTTATCTCACATTGTGGGGATTTCTTGCAGTTTGATCGCAGAATCTCTAGGGAATGCGAATGGCAATGGGAGAAAGATTTTTCTAGCCCAGACGAACCTTTTATACTCTTTAAGTATAAAAAATCTTAAGATTTGAAAACTTTCTGGTACCAGAAAGGTTCTTTCATGAGTCTGTGGCCTGGACCATCGATTTTATCTCCCAGCATTCTCTTAAAGACCAGTTTAGTTTTAGACACCCCACATTACTTTCAGGATCTCTCTTGTTCTTGACTCTGTGTGTCTTTTTAAATGTTGCTCTTCAGTTACTGGTAGTCTTAATTTTCATTCTCCTCTCATGAAACCACGTATGCTCCAACTGTGGGCTGACCTATCAGTTAAACAGTTATCAAATTCTAAGTCTACTTTAAACAAGCCTGTGACACTTAGTTTACCGTGTCATGTCATTCTGTTTTTTAATAGCCTTTCCACCTGAGAGGTTGGCAAGTGTCTGCTGCAGAGAATTTCAGGCTTTTTAAGTAATATGGTCTCTGTCACAGCTGTTCACCCCTGCCACTCCAGGCACAAAAGGCATGGATAATGTGTAAATAAAATGAAAGTTACTCTGATTCTGAAAAACAACACTAAAATTTTAATTTCACAGTTTCATATCAGTGCATACTTTAAATTTTTTCTCCCACTTACATGTTAAACAGTAAACAGTTAAACAGCACAGAGGGTAACAGGCTGTGTTCTGTCAGCAAGCCACAGTTTGCAGACGTCAGCTCTACATACTAGTTTAAAAGTTCAGCTACATAACGATTCATGGTTCCATATTTCCATTGCACTACAGTTAACTTTCTTTGCAGAGTTTTCTGCTCAACCCTCAACTGTATGGTGTTCTTTGGGAAGAGAACAGTTAGGCAGTTCTTTTGACTTAATCTCATTCAGTTTCACCCACATTGTCACATAAACATCATAATACAAAACAATACAAAACCTGCTTATCTAGTTTCTGACATAAAACACTGAAGGAAGGAAAAGGACTTTGAAGAAGTTGTGTAAATGGAACAAAGAACAATGACAGCTATTATGCTGATATCAGATGTCAGATGTCAGAAGAGTCCATTACGATGGATGTCAGTTTTGAGTCCTGGTTTCTGTCCCACAGATCCCAGAACTTAAAAACTAAACAGTAGCTTTTAACTTGGATAAGATACACTTTCATATTTTAAAAGACCAAATAAAGTTAATGTGAGGGAGTATAATGAAAGAAATAGGAAAACATTGTATCACATAATAGTTATAAGTTATGACAGGAAATAAAATGAAAGACAGCTGAAACAGCTGTGCTTTGAGCTGGGTGTGGTGACACACACCTGTAATCCCAGCACCTGAGCTGAGGCAGGAGGATTGCCATGGGTCAAGGCCAGCCTGGGCTATATAATGAGTTCGAGACTAACCTGGGCTACTGTCTCAAAAAACAAAGCACCTCAACTTTTTTTTTTTGTTTCTTTGTTTTTGTTCTTTTTTCCTTTTTGTCGGTACCAAGGATCGAACTCAGGACTGCCTGCTTGCAAGGCAGGGACTTATGCCGCTGAGCTAAATCCCCAGCCCCAGCACCTCAACTTTTAAAGGACAAAAATTATTTTCAAATTCATTTATTCACTCATACTTTATGTATGAAGAAGTGAATGCATGTGGAATACAAAATTGGTAAGGAATAAGTGCCCAAAGTAGATATGGCCTGGGACTGCTTGTGTTCTGTATTTGCTCATTATAGCCACTAGCCACATGTTGGCAGTGTAAACTTAAATGAAATTATGGCTGGTGATGGAGATAGTGAGTGATAAAGCACTTGCCTAACATGCTGGAGACCCTGAGTTCAGTGCCCAGAGTAACAGTTAATTAAAACTTGAGCTTCTCAGTGACCTTTGCTACCCTTTAAGTGCCCCAGAGCCCACTTGAAGATACCAAATTGGGCAGCACAAGTAGAAACTTAACTATTGGGTAGCACTTTCTCTTGTAAATACATAAATGAAACTTCTTGTTCTTCCTTTTATTTTGGTGGTGGTACTGGAGACTGAATCTGGGGCCTTTGCCTTGAGCTGCATTTCTAGCCCTCTTGATATGTCTTTGTTTTGAGACAGTCTTGCTAAGTTGCTAACTAGCCACTAGCCATATGTTAACTGGACTCAAACTTGAGATCTTCTTGCCTCAGCTTCCCAGGGTGCCGGGATTGCAGGCATATGCCACCATATCGTGCTGCTTTTTTGATTTAAAAAAAGTCCACCTACCTCTTGAATGAGGTATCAAGTGGCAGTCTTTTTACAGAAGTCATTTATTATAAACTGAAAAACCTTCTTAGGCTGAGTCACACAGCCAGATAATCATCAAATGCTTTTTTATCAAGATGTTAAAATTTTTACAACAGTCAGAAAAGAGTATTTAATCATCAGTATCTTTCAACCTATCAGCTGCAAAACACTCTCGGCTCCTTTTCATAATCCCAACTGCAGTGTTTCTTTGTTATGAAAAATGAAAGGTTGTACACTTAATTGATAATCACAGAACTCTTTCAAGCAGAAAAGCTGACCTTTACCTAGTACCTGGTGCACAGAGGCACTGAAATAATTGTCGCGCGGAAGTCAGTGAACTGTAGGTCTCTAGTGATGTCAGCAACACTGCAAGAACCAGATTCCACTTCACAGCTCCAGGTCTTAGTGGGAGCAAGTTTTCTGAGTCCTTGAATAATGAAAGGATTCATTAAAATGTGAATAATCTGCATAAGGACAAAAAGTACTACACATTGAATCACAGCTATAAAATTACTTGTTCCTTAACAATGAGATAGATTGGATGTTAAATATGTGTAACTCCAATGGAATGTTATATTCAGCTTAGAGAGAAGGAAATGCTATCACATGCTATAACACAGACCTTGAGGACGTATGATAGGTGAAATATATTCCACTTATACAAAGTAATCAAGTTCAGCCTTCCAGCATTTGGGAGGCTGAGGCAGGAGGATCACCCTGAGTTCAAGGCCATCCTGGCCTACATAGGGAGGCCCTGTCTCAAAAAACAAACAAAACAAAACATAATCAAGTTCAGAAAAGTAGAATAGTGGTTGCCAGGAGCTGAGGGAATGTGGAAATAAAGGATTCTTAATAATGGGGAGGGAGTTTCAGTGTTAAAAAACAGGCATGGTGGCACATGCCTGTAATGCTAATACTTGGGAAACTGAGAAACTGAGGTGGGAAGATCACTGTGAGTTCAAAGCTAGTCTGCACTACAGAGTAAGACTGTTTTTCCTTTTTTTTTTTTTTTTTTTTTAGTCCTGGGAATTAAACTCAGGACCTTGCACTTGCCAGGTAGGCAGTGTGCTGCTGAGCTGAATGTTCGGCCCCAAAGTGAGACTGTGTCTCCAAAAACATAAAACAGGGAAGAGTTCTAAAAACATTACATGACAAAATGTATACAGTTAACATTAATGTAAATAAGGTTGCACACCTTACACTGTTTCTGCAATACAGAAATATATATGTCATGTAGATTACAGACAAGTCTGATTTTTTAATTTTATTTATTTTTATTTTTTTAAAAAGGACTGGAGAGCGCCCGCGGGTCTCGAACCACCGGACCAATCGGCCCGGGTGGTTGGGAAACCAGACTCGAAGGAACCGCTGGGCTAAAGCCAACCCAAGTCAGATATTTTTTTTTGAAGGGAACACTGACATTGTATTAAATTATTTCCAATTAGTGTCTTCAAAGAGGTAAGTATAATATTTCACTGCTGTTGAAGCTTCTAAATATTTTATGAGACAAACTGAAAATTTTTGTGAAGATATTTTAATACATATGTATTTTAACAGTACATACTCTAATACGTAGGTAGTGTCAGTTTACATTTTCTGCTGCAGGAAACAGTAGTGCAGTAAATTTTGTCTCAGTCATTTAAAAATTTTAAAGCAAGTAAGTTTGACAATGAGGTGTATTGAAAAAATGTTTATAGAGCCTTTTTTTTTTGGAGACAGGATCTCACTATGAGATGCGGTTGACCTTGAACTCACTGTATAGCTAACGCTGGCCTCAAACTCACAGTGATCCTTTTACCTCAGCCTCCTGAGTGCTGGGATTCCAGTGTGCCACCAGGCCTGCCTTCAGAGTCCTGGTTTTTGAGGATACAGAGCTTCAGTCTGAGATGGTGAAAACGCTCTGGTGATGGGTGGTAGTGATGGCTGTACAGTGATGTGAATGTACTTAGTGCCACTAGATAGTGTGCTGAAAATGGCGAAAATGACGAATTTTATGTTAAGTATACTTTACTAAAGTAAGAAAAGTTGAAAAAAAATGATTCTGGCTTTAAATACATACAAATTAAAAGGCTGGGGATTTAACAGCAGTACAAGGCTTCCCTAGCAGACACAAGGCCCTGGGTTTGATTCTCAGCACCAGAAAACAAAATCAAAACAAAGGGGTGGGAGGCAGGAAGAGATTGTTTCCAGTAGGTCATTTGCAGTAGTTTATTAAGAAAAATCATGTGTGATAATGTACACATTTCTAAGCTTCCACTAATAAACACATGTGAAAGGTCTCAATTAGTCTTGAAAGACAGTTCTGTCAAAATCGGAAATTTTCCTTGAATATAGAAGTTTGGAAAAACCAAAACATTTGCAAACACTCCATACAAATGAAACCTAAAGTATTAAAATTGGTGAGCCTAGGGATGCATATCCATAGCCCTAACGGTGAGAGATGGAGGAGGCAGGAGGGGACAAGTTTAAGCCCACCTTGGGCAGCTTAGCAGCTTAGCAAGGGGATCTTGTCTCAATTTTTTTGTTTTTTGTTTTTTGTACCAGGGTTCAAACTTATGACCTTGCATTTGCCGGGCAGGTGCTTATGCCACTGGCTAAATTCCCGGCCTTTTTTTCTTTTTTGCATTCTTTTTTTTTTTGTACTAGGGATCAAACTCATGACTTTGCACCTGTCAGACAGGCACTTAGGCCACTGAGCTGGCTCCTTCTCTGGAAATTTTTTTTTTTTTAATTTTATTTTGAAAGTATACAACAGAACAAGTCAGAATAAAGCCAACTAAGATCGTATAGTGAAATTGGTACAGAACTTCACAGCAGGTTACCGGGATAACAGTAATAGGTATCACAGTATATTTTGTTGTCTTTATTATAGTTGTTCTTTCAATCATGTATATCAAAATGAGATGAAAGGTAGAACACTATAGAACTTATCAAAACAGAATATTGAATAGAGCAGTACCATTAATCAGAAAAGAGCAAAACAGTAATAAAAATATTTGCCTTCAAAGAAATGGTAGAAGGAAGTCCTCCTTATTTGTATGGTCAACCTCCCAGGAGACGCTCAGATTTCTGGTTCCCATTTGCTAATGGGTGGGGGGGGGCGGGGAGGAGAAGGAGGATAGGGGAAGTGGGATATTTGACTCTAGGCCATGTAGCAGTAGGCTCACTATTGCTTAGGAGGGAGGCAGGATGGTCATTTGGTTTCACAGCGTCCTCAGTTCCAACATGGCACAGATCTCAGGAGTTGCTGTTGGTTCTCCCCCTGAAAGGGCTGCAGTCAGCCAGACCACCACCGCTTACCAGGCAGGGGAGGTGCTTGCTTGCCTTCCCAGAGTCCTAAGTTCCAACCTGGCATGGATCTCAGGAGACACTGCTGGTTCTTCCCTGGAAGGGCTGCAGTCAAAGTCTGCCACCCTGCCTCTGCTTACCAGGGAGGGGAGGTGCTTGCTTGGCTTCCCAGAGTCCTAAGTTCCACCATGGTGTGGATCTCAGGAGACACTGCTGGTTCTTCCCCTGGAAGGGCCGCAGTTTGCCACCCTGCCTCTGCTTACCAGGGAGGGGAGGTGCTGGCTTGGCTTCCCAGAGTCTTTTTTTTTTTTTTTTTTTTTTTTTTTGTCTTTTTCGTTTTTATCGGTACCAGGGATCGAACTCAGGACTGCCTGCTTGCAAGGCAGGCGATTATGCTGCTGAGCTAAATCCCCAGCCCCTGGCTTCCCAGAGTCTTAAGTTCCAACATGGCGTGGATCTCAGGAGACACTGCTGGTTCTCCCTGTGGAAGGGCCCTTCTCTCAAAATTTTAAAAATTGTTTAAACGAGTTGGGAATGTAACTCAGGGAAAAGAGCTTGGGTTTAATTCCCAGTATCTTCCCCCACCCCACCAGTGTGTATGTCTGGTCTAATATGTGTGGGCAATGTGTTAAATACATCACATCAGTTTTTATTTAATCTTCACAACCCATGAGGTAGGTACTGTAATCCTGTTTTACAGATGAGAAAATGATCACACAAGAAGTAAACAACATCTTCAGATTATATAGCTATTAAGTGGCAGGACTGGGCAAGAAGCTATATCCGTCAGCAGAGCCCATACTCCTTTCAAGTTTATAGAGCCCAGCTTATGTGCGTCATCTAGTTGCTATGACTTTTATAATTCATTGAGAAGGAAACTTCTAATTTTCATGGAGAAACAGATTCAAAAAGGATAAACCATGCCTTCAAAGTCTCCTAGTGGCAGGCAGCAAAATTGGGTCTGGAATTTAAGTCTTCTCATACCTCACCTGCTGTTTTTCCTTGTCAGTGTGCTTCGCCACTGTGGTGACTTCAGAATTACACTCACAAAACAAAACAACTACATTCACAAAGCATTTAATGTATTTTCAGTTATGCTGGCACATGCCTATACTACCAGCACCCAGGAGGCTGAGACAAGAGAATTAACAAGTTCAAAGCCATTATGGGCTACCTAAGTTCAAGGCTGGCCTGGTCTACATACCATAGCAAAACTTTGTCTCAAAAAGTAAAAACCAATATTAATATGTTTCTCTTTAAAGGGCAGAACTTAAACTTTCCAGGTTGTACTCAGTAACTCCCTTCTCAGAAAATGTTGCTTAGGTAACAGGTATAAGTCTACCAGGTGTGGATCATAGAAAGTACTGTGGCCTCCTCCTGGTTCACTCTCAGGTTTGCCCCTCTCAACCAAGCCAGATGACACACTGTAAGGACACTCAAGGACAGGTGCTTCCCATGGTTGGAAGCAAGGACTCCTCTGTCAGCAGCTTGGATGTGAATCCTCCAGCTCTAGCCTGGTCTTCAGCCAAGTCAGGACTACCCTGCTAAACTCCTGCCATATTCCTAGCCCATGGGAACTATGAGATTATATGTTTCTGTATATCTACATTTATAGTAATTCATTATATGGTAATACAAAAATAATGTAAAGAAGAAAACACAATTTCCACATGTGACCCCCTTGTCGCCATCTAAATTAGAAGTGAACAAGACTGTAGACTTCACAGTTCACTCTTAATAGAAGCTGTGTGGCCTGGAGTCAAGGGCATTTGCAAACTCAGTTTGGTCATCTCTAATATGACAGATAATAATATCTTCATTTCCAGTGCCTTTCTCATCTTACAATCATCTTTCTGCACTAATCTGACCAAAGAGTCACTATGAGAAGTAAATGGAGGAGCCAGAGGAGGCCATGCAGGTCCCCGGAAGAGAAACAAGAAGCCAGTTTATCCTTCTTGTGAGCCAACTGGTGCGTGGGCTAGGAGACAAGAGACAAGAATACTCTCACCCCACCCCGCCCCAGCAACGGCCTGATTTGGAGGAACACAGGCTGTGTTGTTAGTAGCTGAGGTGCAAAAGCAACTTAATGCTTGTATTGTTTGACTTTGCAGGCCTAGAGTAATAGTCTGAGCATCTGTCTAGAGGATAACAATATGCAATATAGCATAGCAAATATGAGGAATTTCCAATATTATTCTCACTTTTTCTATTCAGTGTTCTGTTTTGATTGGTTTTATTCTGGGTTTTATTTGATTTTATTATGTCTGATAGTATTGGCAGCAAATTTGAAGATGAGGCATTATGGTAGCCACTGTTGATTTCCTATTATCTTGTTTTGAAGTTCTGTATCACTTTAACTGTATTGTTTTGATTAGTTTTATTCTGTTTTGTTTTATTCTCTTCAAAATAAAAAAAAAAAAAGAGTGGAATGCAGTAGCCAGCAGTTGGTGTGGTACCTAACATGTAATAAAGTTCAGTAAATGTTCACCATTACCTATCTGAATTCTTTACTCTGCCCTCTGCTAATTGCCTGCACCAGACTTTTTCTTTTTTTTTTTTTTTTTTTTTTTTTTGGTCTTTTTCGTTTTTATCGGTACCAGGGATCGAACTCACGACTGCCTGCTTGCAAGGCAGGCGCTTATGCCGCTGAGCTAAATCCCCAGCCCCCAGACTTTTTCTTTTAAACGCTAAGTATATTTACTAGAAAAGAAAAAAGTTATGACATATCCTCATATCCTTCCTTAAGAAATTAGAAATAAAAGACAATAAAACTAAAAACAAATAGAAGCAAATAATAAAGATCAGAAAACACAATCAGTTATCAAAATGCCAACATCATTTTTCGTAAAAATTAACAGTTTGATTCTTATATTTCTGTAGAAATACAAAAGACTCAGAATAGTCTAAACTTTGATAAAGGAATAAAATTAGAGCTCCAACCCTCCTCAGTCCCACAATTTACCACAAAGTTACCAATCATGACAAAACAGAATTGATAAGTACCAGTATTAAGTCCCAAAATACATAGCAATTGATCTCTGGCAAAGATACAAAAGCAGTTAAGTGGAGAAAGGATAGTACCTTCAGTAAACTAGAACAACTGGATATCCACATGCCAAAAACCAGAACCTTAGAGCGCATCAAAAATTTCTTGAGACATCCAAAAGTCAACTCAAAATGGCTCACAGTGAATTAGTTGAAGTAAAGGGGGATGTGACCTCAGTCATTGCTTTGGCTAAGGTCATTCTTCCTGGGCTAAAGAGACTGGGACAAGGTGTGGGAGGGAAGGCAGAACCTAAAGAGAGGTGTTCAATGAAGGGAGGCATTGAATTTACTTCTGAACAGGCCATGTGGATGACAAAGGAGGCCACTATGCTGCTTTTTTTTTTTTAACTTTACATATACATATACATACACGTGTTTTTTATTTCAGCTTGTCACACTGGTAAAGCATGCACGTCTTATTTCACTAATAAGTATGTTCTCAAGGCATATCCGTTTACCTATAAAAGTGTCCTGTTTATCATTCTTTATGGCTGAGTAGTACTCCATTGTAACAGAAATGCCACATCTTTTTTATTCATTTCTCAGTTGATGGGCATTTAGGTTGTTTCCAAGATCTGGCTATTACAAACTGTGCTGCTATAAACATGGGTGCACATATATTGCTGTGGTATGATGTTTTTAATTCTAAGATACTCAGAAGGAGAATAGCTGGGTCAAATGCGACCTCCAATCCTAGTTTTTTGAGGAATCTCCAGATTTCACAGTGGTTTGTACCAGTCTGCTTTCCCACCAATAGTGGAGAAGGGTTCCACTAAAAGAACTAAAGATTAGTTTAGTTCTTTTATATGTTCTCCATAGTAATCCTTTTTCTGAGGAACAGCTGACAAACATTTTCTCCCACATTGTGGGTTGTCTCTTCACTCTCGTGGTGATTTGTCTTGCTGTGCAAAGGCTTTTCAGTAGGATGAGATCCCATTTGTTGATTCTTTTCAACAAGTCTTGTGCAATCTGGGTTTTATCCATAAAGTCTTTGCCTACACCAATGTCTTCCAAGAGTTTTACCTACTGTTATCTTCCAGCAAATTTAATGTTTCTGTTTTAATATTTACATCTTTAACCCGTTCTGATTTTAGCTTAGTACTTGGTGAAAGATATGGGTCCAGTTTTAATCTTTGGCATGTGGAAAGCCAGTTTTTCCAAAACCAGGAGTCTCCCCCACCAGACTTACAAGTGTGGTTTTAAGTTTCCCGATTCTCTGCAGGAAACACCTCTATCATTGCCCATAACATTTCTTTACTCATCTTCATTTACTCCACTGTTGGGTGGCACTCATCCAGAAGTGTCCTGTGGTTTCCGGAGGGTGTATGAATAAGGTCCTCTTCTGATCGCTGCTGCTGCTGCTGTTGCTGTGCCTCCTCCTGCCCCTTCAAATGGAGCTTAGCTTCGCGGTTACCTCCTTGGGCCTTGTCTCCTCTTTGGTTCTCAACCAAGTAATGACCCTTTTGTGAATGACTCCCTGACTCCCAAATGTATGGCATAGTCTCAGCCTCTCATCTGGTTTCACAGGTCCGTATCTCAATTTTCCCAGCTCAGTGTCTCCAACTCAAAACCTGAATTTTTAAAAAAATTTGAAAGAGCAGAATATATTTCTTGAGAGAAAGAAAGCTTCTATCAGAGAGAGAGAGAGAGAGAGAGAGAGAGAGAGAGAGAGAGAGAGAGAGAAGGGGGTTCCAAGAGGGGGTTGCCCAAAACCTGAAACTGTTTGTCTCTTCCCTTTACCCTCCCCTGTCCTCTGTGCACAACTCTGCTTCTCCTGCTGTGTTCCTTGGCAGACAGACCACAGCTTCAAAACTCATGAAGGATGAGATGCTCAGTGTCACATTAAAATCCTTACCCTGCTGCTTTCAGCAGATATATTAGTCACCATGCTGGGTGTGAGGGATACGTGGCATGCAGGACAGAACTGGTCCCTAGGAGCTCACAGCCAGTGTGCTTCCAGTTAGCTGCCAAATCCTGATGATTCTGTCTGTGCAGAGACTCATATCTGCTGCTCCTCTCTTTCCATTCCCACCACAACCATCCTGTCATCCCAGAGCACTGCAGCAGCTCCCTGAAATTTGTTTCAAAATCTTTAGTCCTGAGGGGCTGGGGATTAGCTCAGGGGCATAAGCACCTGCCTTGCAAGCAGGCAGTCATGAGTTCAATCCCTGGTACTGATAAAAATGAAAAAGACAAAAAAAAAAAAAATTAGTTAAAATCTTTAGTCCTGGCCCAGCCTTCATCCATCCTTCACTCGATACCTTCCTCAGACAGGTGATCATGCTCCTCCTCCAATGTCTGCAGTGGTTCTTATGCTTATGGAGGAAGTAAAAATTTCAGGATGTAATGTGACAGCACATCCTGATTTTCCATCCTGCCATCATCTGCAGCCTGCTGCACACTTCACACTTGCAGAGGCATTCAGGGCATTGTCCTTTTTCCCTGACACTCATGCTTTCTTTTACCTGTTGTTTATCTACTGTTGTCTCTTCTACAAAAGTCCCATTATTAGTCAGCAGAGTTGACTGATCATCCTCTTCACCTGTACATAGCACAATAGCCTGTACTTCTGTTTGCTTGCTCACTGTTGTTTACTCACCTGTCTTTGCAAATAGGTCATAAATCTCTCACTGCCACTAATTAGTTGGGCAATCCTAAGTCACTGCATTATCTGAGGTTCAGTTTTCTCATCAGTAAAACGAAGGGGTTTGACTAATTGTTCAGGAACTCCCAACTCCGAAGTTCATGACTCTCTCTAACTGGGTCTGGCTTTGTAGTGCAGGCCATCCTTATGTGCACTGTGTACCTCAGACTGGCCTTGACTTGCTGCTGTCCTCCTGCCTCAGCCTCCCGAGTGCTGGGATTACAGATGTGTACCATCACGCCGGACTCCTGCTTATTTTTGGAAAAGGCAGCACAACACAGTTGTAAGCTTCCAACTTGGTAGTTTTGAGTCCCAGCACTGTAACCTATTAGCTCTCAACAGTCGGCTGCTTAACATTTCTTTGCCTCACTTTTTCATCTCTTGAATGAGAATATTAATATTGTTATTTATTAGAATTATTCTAGTTTTTTTTTTTTTTTTTTTTTTGGTACCAGGAATTGAACTCAGGGCCTTGTGTTTGCTAGGAAGGTGATGTGCCACTGATCTATGTCCCTAGCCCCAGTTAATTGATTTTTATAACAGCTTAATCACATATAATTTATATATCAAACAGTTCACCTGTTTAAAGTATATAGCTTTTGGGTCAGGGGTTTAGCTCAGGCACAAGCACAATGAGTTTGGTCCCCGATACCTAAAAAAATATATATATATAATTTTTAATTTATTAATAGGTGTCCTTAACACTCACTATTTCCCAACTCCATGCCAACCATTAGGCAGCCATTGAATCTATCTAGATGACTTTGCCTCTTCCGGACATTTCATATAAATGAGTCATAATATGTGGTCTTTTATACCTGACTTCTTTCATTTAGCATGCAATTTTTATTTTTTTTGTTTTGAGGCAGGGTTTCATTATGTAATTAAGGCTGGCCTTGAATTCACTATCTAGCACAGGCTAGCCTCAAACTCCTGGTGATCCTCCTCAGTGCTGGGTTTACATGCATATGCCACCATGCCTGGCACAAAAGTTTTAAAGTATACCCACGTTATAGCATGTAACAGTGCTTCGTCTTTTTATTGCTGAGTAGTATTTCATAGTATGAATGTACTGTTACTATTTTTTGTTTATCAATTTCTAGATTGGTGAGTTGTTTCCATCTGGCTATGAATAATACTGCCCTTTCAGTTTTAAGTGATAGAAAATCCTGCTGGGTGTGATGATGCACACCTTAAATCTCAGCACTTGGGAAGCTGAGGCAGAAAGATGGCTGTGTGAGTTTGAGACCAGCCAGGGATACATAGAATAACCCTATCTCAAAAACAAAAACAAAAAAAAAAGGGTGGGGAGATAGAAAATTCAACTGGACCTGGCTTTAATAACTAAGTTTTTTGCTTTTGTTTGTCTGCTTGTTTGTTTTTCACTTTTAGTTCTGGGGATTGAACTAGAGTTTGAAATGTGTTAATTACATTCTCCACTAATGGAGAATGTATTTAGCACATCAGGGAACTCTTTCCTTGGACACAGCTAGAGTCAGAGTGTAAATGTCATTGGTATTGAGTTTCTCTCTACCCCTTGGCTAGACACTGTTCTCTGTTCATATTTTCAAGATCTGTTTGGTGACAAAGTAGTTTCATTAACTGTATTTCATGTGCTGGAGTTTTGAGCCAGTAGGAAAAAGCAAAGGCCTCCTCCTGATCCCAATACCAAAGCCCTCTGACAGGCTCTGGTGGGCTTCCCTGACTGGCCCGCAGTTGGAAAGCACTGACCGTGCAGACTGCCTCCCCCAGAGGGTGAGGGAAACACCAGAAAGACCTGGACAGTGAAGCCAAAAAGAAAGAGGTGGTCACCGCTCAAACACTGTGGCCTATTTCCAGGATAAATTGAATTTGGAGAATGAAAACATGTTTAAAAGCCCAATTTAAGGTGTTTGTGAGAAACAAACATAACAAATAAGTGTTATACTTTTAGTAAATACCCAGCACATAAGTAAATGCTTAGTGTTAGTTGCTTTATTAGGCATTATTTATATAAGGAGGACCCACCTAAAATTTGATATTTGACATTTTAGGGAAAAAATTGTCATACAGTCATGTCATTTATACTTAGCTCAAAATAAAGGCTTGTGCAGTTTGTCTTTGCTTTTCAGTTGTTGTATATAGGATTGCATGAAATAAAACAAGGAATAAGGCTTATCTTTAAAATTGTTTAATCTTTAAGTTAAAAAGTTCTGAGTCTCCTTTTACCAGATATTTCTCTGGCTTTATGGAAAATACAATAGGAGCAAAAAAAGCCTTCAGGAGTAGAGGTGCTTGAAACCATCTCTGTTCTCAACACCACTGTGCCGTGTGTGTGTGTGTGTGTGTGTGTGTGTGTGTGTGTGTGTGTGTGTGCGCGTATTATGTGTGTAACCACCTGGAGTAGTTAGGGTGGGGCATGAGCCTGGACTGGCTCTGGGCTTCCTTGCAGAATTGGGGGGCACTCCTGGGTGTATCTGAGAGGGTCCTGGAAGCATTGCCTTGGGGGTCTGTGTCTGGTCCCTGTTACTTCCTCTCTGGCATGGTCCCCAACCACCCAGAACTAAATGGCTTTGCCCTGACCACACCCACCTTGACTGTCTTGCCTAGTGCCAGCTGACCCTGGACTGAAAAACCTCTGAAACTGTGAGCTAACGTAAATCTCTGCTCCTTTAAGTTACAGGTGTCAGGGATTGTGTCTTAGCAATAAAAAGCAAACTATTTCACACTTCAATCCTTTATTAGTCAAAAATCCTAAGTCTTTTTTAGGGTGGGGTGGAGCTGCAGTACTGGGCATTGAATTTAGGGTCTCATGCATGTTCCACTGTTGAACTACATCCCCAGCCCTAAGACTCTTCACAGGAGTCAGGCATAGTGGTGCATGCCTGTAACCCAGCAGTCAGGGAGGCGGAAGCAGGATGGATGGTGTTTTTGAATGCATTCTGGGCAAATTGGAAATTTAGCAAGCTTGTATTTCAGAAAACAAAAAAAGGGCTAAGATTATAGCTCAGTGTAAAGACTCTTGGTTTGATTTGTTTTTTTTTTTTTTTTGGTCTTGTACCAGGGATCGAACTCACGACTGCCTGCTTGCAAGGCAGGCGCTTATGTCGCTGAGCTAAATCCCCAGCCCCCTCTTGGTTTGATTTGTAGCACCACAAAAAGAAAAATGAAATCTTTCTAAAGGATAGTAGCTTTTTATTTTTAGAATTCCTTTACAATGAATGATTTGTCAGTCTTGTCTGACGTACATTTACTTCATTAAATAAAGTATACCAATGCAGAAGACACCTTTGTCCATAGGTGATTCAGAAAAGTAAACAAACAAAAAAGCCAGACTTATTGGCATATACTATAATGCTAGCTACTCAGGAGGCTGAGAAAGGAGGAGCACAGATTTGGGGCCAGCCTGGGCATGTTAGCAAGATCCCGTTTCAAAAATTTCTTTGAAAAGCCAGGTGTGGTGGTGTACATCTGTGATTCCAGTACTCAGATCAGTTTGAGGCCAGCCCGGGCTCCATAGTGAGACCCTCAAGAAAAAACTTTTTCAGGGCTGGGAATTTAGCTCAGCAGCATAAGCATCTGCCTGGCAAGCGTGAGTTTGATCCCTGGTACCAAAAAAACAAAAGAAAGAAAAAACTTTTTTTTAAAATGGGTACCAGGGATCAAATTCACAACCCTGTGCTTGCCAGGCAGGCACTTACGCCACTGAGTTAAATCCCCAGTCTCTAGAAAAAACTTTTTTAAAGGACTGGGGTTGTAATTTCTGGGAGTAGAGGGCAGGAGGATTGCAAGTTCAAACCTAGCTGGCAACTTAGTAGGACCCTGTGTCAGAACTTAAAAAAGAAAAATGGGGGTAGTGCTAAGGATATAGCAGGACGGCTGTGGGGTGCAGTCCTCGTACTGGAGTAGGAGGAAGGCATCCCAAAAGTGGTCTGAAGTCTTTCATAAAGAGCAGCATGGACTTCTTTATATGTTTTCAGGTTTTTGAAGGCATGAATTTTAGGCACAGAGCTTTAATTAGTATTTACAATGATGTGCTCCAGCAGTTATACATAAAAGGTGTGAAATTAGTTTTTATTAGTCTTTGCTTTAGGACAGAAATTTCATGAATAATACAAAAACGGATCAAAGAGATAGGTTTAAATACCTGTCTCTGAAAACTGCAAAATAGGAATAGAAAAACCCCATTTTGAGGCAAAGGTGTAGTTCAGAAGTAGAATTAGTACTTAGCTTGCTTGAGGCATTAGGTTTAATTCCCAGGACCCTTGGAAAACCAAAGATCCTTCCTTAAAATTGTTTTTTTAAAAAAAGTTTTAATAGCTGTGATTGTGATTAATATTATTCTTCCATTAAGTCAGGAATAAGTTGACTCTTCTGCATTGCTGTGTAGCATTATATAGAATATTAGCATAGTAACATAAACATACAGTACCAAACAAGTTAAAAAACAGCAGCCAGGTATAGTGGCGCATGTCTGTAGTCCCAGCATTCTGGAGGCTGAGGCTGGAGAATTGCCAGGGAATTTGAACAGTTAAGGCCAGCCTGAATTACATAGTGAGATTCTGTTTAAAAAAAAAAAAAGACAGCAAAATTTATTTTACTTAATACCATCTACTTGAAAAATGTGAGAGACTAATTTGAAAATTGAAACCAATGAGAATTTACAAAGTTGCAAACTGTAGGAACAATACAAATAATTAAAACAGTTCACCAGTAAAAGAACAGCAGTTCATCAGTAACCTAAAGTATATATAAAATGAAAAATACCCTGTTTAAAACAAGATTCAGAAACTAAATTTCTGTTTGAAAATCAAGGTTTTTGCTTTTTTGGCGGTGGCAGTAGGAGTGGTAATAAGATGCTGGGGGATCAAACCCAGGGGTTGAACTGGGCTCCATCAGCTGAGAAACTGAGGAAATTTACACCAGATCAGTCATTTTGTAATGCCTTAAGGCTTCTACCTTAATCGTAAGATGCTTACATGTGTCAGAAAATCATACAGTGTCTGACTTTATTTAAAGATGATAGTTTCAAGTCACTTGTCTCATTTCTGATTAGTACTTTGTATTAGAACACTCAGATTTTATAAGAGGGGAAGGTCATAATGTGTTCATGCAATACATACTTGGTTCCTTATGTAACAGCTGTAACAAATAGAGTTAAGGAATGCTGCATTTTATGATGCATACAAAACATCAACATTTGATCGGACATAAATTAAGGAAATAATCTCACTTTTCCAAATACTGCAATAGTTGGTACATAGGAGCATGCCTTAGATCGGCACAAGAATGCAGTTTAGAAAAGCTGGGTTCGGGGACACACACCTGCAGTCCCAGCCCTGGGGGAACTGCGGCAGAAGAGGGCCCTGAGTTCAAGGCCAGCTTCGGCTACACAGTGAGACTGTCTTAATAGTCCCCACCTCCAAGAAGAAGAAAAAAAGTACCATTCACTTTCTAAAATCACAGGGGCAAGAAAAACAACATTGAACTTCCATACTGCTTTTACATCACTGCTACACGGTGTGTTGACTTAAGTCCAAGAAAAAAAATCCAAGAGCAAAAGTTAAGCTTCTTTCTTTTTTTCTTGGTAACAACTGCAGTGTAAGCTTAGATAACTTTTTACCTGGATTTTTACCTCATGATGCCCTTTTACTATTTTATTCACAAGATGGCAGGTTTGGTACTTTAATACTAACATCATTATTAACATTTCTTGGGATCTCAAGATTTGTATTCTTCACAGGGGACACAGTGTAGGCTGCAGCTCTTACCAAGCCAGGCTCAGAGTTTTCCAGTTTATTTTGTGTAACAATTTCATGAATGCTGGTCTCCAGTAGTTCCCCCAACACTTATTTCCACAAGAATATTGTGAACCTTTTCTATATAGAAAGTTATGTGGCACTCATAAATAGTTTTAAAATATGTATCTTACGTTTCCATGAATACTTGAATTAGATCTACAATGCCATGTTTACTTTTTGAAAAATCCACACAGAAGACATAATATAGCATTGAATTAGATTTGTAAATCAGTTTGTGAGATTTTCTAGTTAATTAATGTAACTCTTCAGGTCACAGTAAATTACATACTTTAAGACTGATTATCAAAACTTGCTTCTAGGAAATTTCATTTTCATCTCTCTTAGATACTAGTAAAGTTTCTTTTTTATTTTTTTAGTACCGGGGCTTGAACTCATGACCTCATGCTTGCCAGGCAGGCACTTACACTGCTGAGCTAAATCCCTGGCAAGTTTCTTTTTTTAATTGTGAAAAAAGCTGGTAGGATATTAAACCCCCAAGTGTATCTATCACCTGATCAGTAGTCATAAAGATTTTGCTGTTTCTTATGTCTGTCCCTCCATCCATTTTGCACAGATGTTTTAAATCAAGCAGTATTTTCATTTGTGCTTGCTTATACATACTATGTCAGTCTATCTAGGCATCTATAACAAAAGTCTAGCAAAGACTAGGTGATGTAAAGGACAGACATTTCTGTTCCATGCTTCTGGAAGCTGGAGGTCTAAGACTGGGGCCAATGTGATTAAGTGCTGGTGAGGTCTGTCTTTGTGCCTTGCAGAAAGATGCCTTCTGCCTGTGTTTTCATATGGAAAGGAGTGAGTGTGCAAGCTTCTGGTGTCTTTTTATAAATGCTCCAATCCTTGAGGTATCTTGATCTTACCTAGACCTAATTATTTCTAAAAGGCCCCACCTCCAGTTACTATTTAGGGTTTAGGCATTTTACATACAAATTTTGGAAGAATAGAATGCAGTTTATAGCAATCACTAAAAGATTGGAACATTTTCTTAATACAATTAGAATGTATTATCACATCTAGCAAAATCAACGTTACATGAAGTCATCAAAAACCGAGTCCATACTTTCACGTGTTTACAGTGACTTTAGGGAAAGTGTTTTTATAATTGATTTATTGGAACTGAGATTCAGAAGTAAGTACACATATTTGTTATGCATTTAAAATCTGAGTTACTAAAAGGCTGTGGTCTTGCATGTGGGCGGGGGTCTCCTGTGGATTTATGGATTGAACTCTGGACCTTTGCACTAAACTATATCCCCAGTTCTTTGAGTCTTGGGATAGGATTTCACTAAGCTGTACAGGCTGGGCTGGAACTTAGCATCCTTCTGCCCCCAGAATGCCAAGATCACAGGCAGGCATCACCATGCTGGCCAAAAGAGTGGTTCTTAAGTAAGAATCAGATAACAGATTTTTTTCTTCAGCCAACCATCTGTGAAAAAATGAGGGAACAGAGAAGGGCATACTGTGTATAACAAGTAACAAGCAAACTTTTTGAAATCCTGATCCTAATTAACTGTGAAAGATTGTCTTGTCTCAAGTACTTACATAACTGACATTGGGAAAACCTGTTACCTACAAACATTTGAAGTGTAAAGTAAAAAAATGTCATCAAGCATTTTATATTTCTAAGAAATTATTATGATATATTAAAATAGTAGTGACTAGCTAACGAAAATTTATGAGTATGTTGTTAAGTCACCATGTTGTTAACTCTTGATATATGGCTTTAAAAAATTCCCCAAGCTGGGCATGGTGGTGCAGACCTGTAATCTTAGCACTAGGGAAGCTGAGACAGGAGGAGGTTGCTGTGAGTTCATACATAGTGAGACCCTCTCAAAAACCAAAACCAAACCAAAGCAAAACCAAAAAGCTTCTTCAAAGAAAAATTTATAAGGTTAGGAGAGCGTTATAAAGCAGAGAACCATCAGTAAGATTTTATTGTTCTATATTGAGTAGTGATTTGACATGGAATAATTCGAATATGAATTTAACCAGTAGGTGGCAACAAATCAATAGCTAGTTTTAGGTTTAAGAAAAATAGGTAAACTCATAAGCTATATTGATTTTTTTTAAAAGAAATAAGCATTGTATACTTATGATCTTAGTATATGCTTTTTAATTTGAAAAGGTGATTTAGATTTTATTCTTACATGGTAGGCATAGTTCATATTAAAGTTGTGGTTGATTTTGGATAGTTGGATAATTACAGTTTTATTTCAAAACTCAGTGATAAATAATGATTTATTATCTAGTGACTACGAAGAGTCATATTGGAAATTTTTTTGCTTTGGGGTTTACAATGTGCCTAGGCTTTAGGGTTTTTATTATTATTTTTGTTTTCAAGTCAGGATCCTGCTATGTAGTTCGGGCTTGAACTTTACCATGTAGTCCAACAGTTATTTTGAAAAATTTGAAAGTTTTCACAAAAGTTGCAAGAATATGTCAGTAGTTTCTCATACATAGTTTATAGATTTACCAGTTCTTAACATTTTGCCTCAGTTGGTTTATTCTTTTAATCTGCTTGTTTCTGATTTGGGTATTGTCGGGGTTTATGATCATAATGAGCTGCAGTGGTGGCAACCTTATGGCATGCGGGCTACAGTGGTCTGTCTGTATCATTGAAAGCTCTTTCTGTGTTTTTCTTTTAATGTATGATTTGATTTTTCTAAAGTAAGACCTCAGTCTTCTGGTTTAATTGCAGTTTTGGCAGCTTTCAATACATGAATGGGTTTTGGGTTGCAGTTTGGGCATTCAGTTTCTAAAGGTTTACCACCATAAGGAATAGTCTCTTGTGTGTTTCCTCTTGCCTGATAAGAGATAATTATTTTAGATAATTTCATCTGGATTAAGTACCTTCTGCCTGTTTATTTAGTAAGTATTGGGCACCCTCGTTTATGTGGGGATCGTAGGGAAGTGGGTTATGGTAGTAAACAAGGTGCTGTGGGTTTCACTTTCCAGTGTCTGGTAGTCTGCCTCAAGGCTCTGATGTGTAATAGGCAATAACATGTCTCAAAACAGCGTGCTAAGTGATGAAGGAGCATTGGTGCCAGAGGAAAACTGAGCTACTACAGTCAGCAGAGGGGAAAACCCAATGAAAGGGAAGCCTTCTGTGAACTACAGCTACTACAGTCAGCATGATTGTTTGAGGTCAGGATGTTGGGAAGATGTGGAAAACTAAGACCTCATGGCAAGTGGCTGGCAAACTTTTTCTTTTCTTTTTTGAGACATTGTCTTGCTATGTAGTGCAGATTGGCTTTGAACTTGTTTATGTATTGTAGCCTGACCTCGAACTGACAGTGATCCCTCTGCCTCAGCCTCTGGAGTGCTGGGATTACAGGCATGCACCACCATGCCTAGCAAACTTTCTATAAAAGGATCAGATACTAAATATTTTAGCCACAAGCCATTACAAAGAGGGAGGTCGTTTTTTACATAGTTTAACATCTGTTCTCCAAAAACATTAATGGACTAACAACTAATGTCAAAGGAGCTCTTTAGTGAAGAGGCAAAATACTTTTTCTTTGATTTTATTGTATTAATCGTTTTCTTCATTACTTGGGTGTAGACCAAGATAACTGGACTGTTAAACTAGTAATATATTAAGGATATTGATGCTGCCTGCCCCTTTTGTCAGAATATTGTTGAGAGTTAGAAACACTTGAATGGAGCTGCATCTTGGGGACTGTTGATGATCAGTGCCTTCCATGGACTTGTTAGTATACCTTCTTCAAGAACATGGTGGATTTTTCAACAGGGATAATAGGATTATTGGGATTAAATGTTAACAGATGCAAAAATTTCAGGCATGTTGCCTAATAGACATGCTCTGTGAATGTCATTGGCATTCTTTCCCACTCAGTGGGGTGCCAGCCTTGTACTTTGTTTTTGTTTATAGATTTTGACCCAGTATTTTCTCTCCATATTGCACATTACAGTTTACTAGTTTTTAAGTTATGAATGATCTGTGAAAGTGCTTTTGGTCATTAGTATCCTTCTGAGTCACTGTTTGAACATACTTGAGTTGGCATTTCATATGTTGAAAAAGATTTCCTTAGATGAATTTTTTTTTGCCACATTCACTCAAGGCCACTGAAAGATAGTAACATGTCCCCAGATTGTTCCTGTAGTTTTAAAGGTATATTATTATTTTGACTTTGTTCTTAAAAATACTCTTTAAAGACCTGAAACACTTCCCTATGTTCTGTGTTAGTATGTAGCATCTGTACACTTTGGTGCTGAATAAACTATGTAGTGAGTCACTGAAAAGAAAGACACTATTGTTTTCCACATTCTGAACAGTACCAATATTACAATTTTATTTGCTTTAAGAGTCAGCCCTTGAAAAAGTAATAGACTGTCATCAGTGTCTCAGATGTAAAAAATTGGTAGGTGTTTTAGAGACAGTTCTCTGGTTCTGCTTTGTAGTTTGAAATTTGGGAGGCTATGTTTTGCTGCTTGATACTTTCTAACATTGGTAGTGTTGATGCATACTTGAATAGTTACCATTGCTTGGGTTCACAGAAGGCTTCCCTTTCATTGGGTTTTGAATTTCGTTAAGGAGTTTTAGTGCATGCTTTTCTATAGCATTTTTCTCTTCTGGCATACAGTTCTAGTATTTATGTAAATGTACCCTCTGTTTTCTTTTTTAGACCATTTTGACCTGGTGTTTTCTGCCCAGCTGCATCAGGCTGTGAGCCAGGAAGACTCTAGGAGTTGAGAGAGGACCATTGAGCTGGCAGAACATATCTTAGCAAATGAGACAGCTGTGCAAACTTAAAAGAAAAATTTTAAATTTGTATAACATGAAATTAGCCTTTTACAGTGAAAACAGTTCAATGGGAATTGCTACATTGGCCTTATTGTGTGTTGTATCTAGTTGGGAAATATATTGTTACCCTAAAAGGAAATTATACTTGGTAAGCAGTGGCTCTAGTTCTCTTTCCACAATACTGGGAACATCGTTCTGCATTTTGCCTTGTCTTTGGATATTTTATCTTGTTAGAAGAGTACAGTACATGACTGTGTGTCTGGCTCCATTCACTTGGTTTGATTTAGCCAAAGTTCATCCTTTCAGTATGTAACATAGCAGTCTATTTTATAGTTGAGTGATACTCCATGTAACAATTTGTTCACCTGTTGTTAGACAGTTGGGTTGGTTCCTTTTTGGCTGTTGTATTGTTACCTGCCATACATGTATGTGTATGTATTTAAGAAACAGTTTTCAGTTTTTTTAATGTATATATCTAGGGATGGAATTGCTGGTTAATAATGTAATTCAGTTTAACTTTTTAGGAAATCATTATTTTCCATAGCACCTACAGCATTTTATAGTATCACGTAATCTGAACAAAGATTTCGCTTTCTTTGCATCTTTGCCGATATTTATTGGTTTTTAGTTTTTCATTTTTTGCAGTTTTTATTTTTGGAGACGGGGTCTCACTATATGGTTTGGGCTAGGCTTGAACTCACTATGTGGTCCTCCTGCTTCAGCCTCCTGAGTGCTGGGATTACATATACTGCAGTGCCTGGCTATAACTGTTTTTACCTAACCACTTGAAACTGTATCATTAAGTGTCATTCTTTTGAATACAAAGTTAAAAGCTAGGTATGTAAAATACTAGTACTTCCTTGCTGTCTCATACCAGGATTTTTACTAGGCTTTAGTGGTGTAGACTGATGGACGGTGTCCTTGAATCCAAGTATTACGTGTATTTATAGTGTGTCTGAATTCTTTCTGCAGAGTTAGAGATTTATCCTGAGAAAGTGCTGAGAAATATATTTAAAAAAGAAAAAAGTTAAGAGGAGAATTCTGTTATATTGACAATTGAAGATAAATCAAAATAAAGTTAGTTACTGGGTGTGGTGGAGTACATTTCTAATTCTAACGTTCTGCGAGACTGAGGCAGGACAGTCAAGGCAAATAATGTCTTTTTGAGACAAGGTTTTACTACGTAGTGCAGGCTGACCTTGAACTCACTTGTAGTCCAGGCTGGCCCCATATTCACAGCAGTCCTCTTCCCTCAGCCTTCTGAGTGCTAGGATTATGGCATGATTGCCAGGTCTACCATGCTTGACCTGGCAAATAATGTCTTGAATTGTAAAAATAGGGGTTTTTTTTTGGTACTGGGAATCAAACTCACGACCTTGTGCTTTCTAGGCAGGTGCTTGAGTTAAATCCCCAGCCTGTGAGCATAGTTTTAATCTTGTGACTCTGGGGGGGATGTGTGGGAGGGGTCAGTAGTCCCATGATGAAGTTGCTATATAGCAGCTTTTTCTTGTCTCTAGAGGAACAAAAATAGAATTAGACTGAAAGCTTGGTTTGTAAATACAAAGGAGAGGAAGAAGAAATAATGTTTGACATTAGTTTAGTCTTTTTTTTGTACCAGGAATCAAACGCAGGACCTGGCACTTGCCAGGCAGGTCCTGTGCCCCTGAGCTGTATCCCTGGCTCTATATTACTCTCTTTTAGGCCTCTTTATTACCTGCAAAGGAGGTAGAAAATTGCTGAGGTGTTAAATAGCTTTCCTACTAGTTGTAGAACTAGTTTTTAGAACTAACAGGGTGGCTAGGGGGCCAGAGCTAGACGCTTGGTGACATCAAGGCCACGTGCCCTTCCCTGAACCACCCAGATGGAACTGATCTCAGGGTGAAGAGAGGCTTGTGTATCCTGTGTCCTTGCAGCAGTTTCTTTCTTATCTCGTCCTTAACCTTTTTAAGGACAGTGGAAATTCTTGACCAGGAAGATAATCATGGCAACAAATGATCATTTACTCTCTTTAATCTCTTCTGTGAGAAGAATATAAGGTTTGTGAAAAAATACTATCAAAGCCAAAAGTCAAGAATACAGATTCTTCTCTTGGTGCTTGGATTTGAACTATAGCTTTTGTGTTGCAGTTCATTCATTCTCAGTCAGCCCCTTCCCCTTTGAGACAAGGTCTTGCTAAGTTGCACCAGGTGGGGCTTGAGTTCACAAACTCCTGTCTCAGCCTTTGGAGTGACTAGTTGGGTTTACAGGGAAAGTTACGCTTTTTGAAATTATCTAGATAAGGGTCTTTTCAATAAGTATAACTCTACATTTAAAAACTCTGTGTCATAATACCAACCAGCAGATTCAGGAGGGAACCTAGTACTGGAACCCAGGATCTTTGTACTGAGCTATATCCAGAACCTTTTCTATTTGTTTTTATTTTCAGAGAGTCTTGCTATGTTGGTCAGGCTGGATTCAAATTTGTGATCCTCCTGACTCAGCTTATCAGAGTCAGGAATTACAGGCTATGTACCACCATGCGTAGCACTGAAAGCAAATGGAGGACAGTTACAGACTTTCAGAACGATGGAAATAAGCCTTCAAACTCAATTTGTCGGTTCAGATGAAGCACTTAGACATCAAGATCTCTTGACAAGATCTCTTGACAAGGCATTTACAGAGACAGAAGCATGAGGTGGCAGGGACGCTGCTGGCAGGGAAGTGGGCTGTAAGGAAGCCAGCCGACCTCTCTCCGTGGGCTGTGTGGAAGATTCATTGTCTATCCCAGCTGTTTGGTGTAAGTGTTGCGAAGAGTCGGCCTGAGGAGCTGCTGGACTAGGTTGTTCAGGGAGGGGAATAGAGGGTGCTGGAACCCAAGGTCGTTTGCTTTTGATAAGGTATTTTGGCCTGTAGCTATGTTTCCAGGATCTGAACTGAGTTGGCATTCAGAACTTCAGTGTGTTCAGAAGGGGCACGGGGACTGGAGTCCTAAAGGCAGAGGCATCCCTGTTTATACCTTCTGATAGAAAAGACCAGGTCACAATTGCTCACAGGAATTAAACATTTGTAATGCAGTGTAATTAGAGTCTTGCCAAATACAGTTTACCTAGATTTTTATTATTTATGTGTTCTTCAAGAGTGTTTCTAGACCTGCCAAAGGGGAGAGGACACAGATAGTACTTAGTGTAGTACTTAGAATGACATTGTATTACAAGGAATTTTAGGGATGATCTAGTCAAGTGATTGGAAGCTTTGATAGTGAAATTTCTAATTGAAATTGTGTCTAGGAGTGAAATATTTGCTTCTTTTTTTTTTTTTTTATTGGTACCGGGGATTAAACTCAGGACTGTGCTTGCAAGGCAAAAGTTTATAGCGCTGAGCTAAATCCCCAGCCCCTAGGAGTGCAGTATTTGAAGCATGAAAAAGTAGAAGAGTTGAAGTGAGAGTGGGCCCCAGAGTTCTGCCTGTTTGCTTGGCAGGTTCTGTTTGCCATGCATTAAGCCCCAGTTGGTAACAGTAGGAAGCACTGATGTGGAGTGTTGGGTGCTTACTCTGCATCAGGCCCTGCACCAAGACGTGCACACATGTGTGATCTCTCAGTTTGGAAGCATTTGTCTAGTTCAGCTTTTGAATTTTATCTATGAAGAAGAGGTCTGGAGAGTTTAAATGAGTTGTCTAAGATCTGAAGCTAGTTTTTAGCAGAGTTAATGTTATTAAAATTCATTTAGTTTAGCTACTTGTATGTATACTGTGCTATTTTTTCATTAATGTGTCTTAACTGTAAAAGAATATAAAAGGAAAAATAATTGATTGTCTAATTAGGGTTTGATATTTTGGCATTACTCCTAGGTTTCCACTGACATTCCCTTTGTGTGCTTTTTTACTTACAAATGTATGTTATACGTACCCTTTAGCATGTGTCAAATGTTACACAGTGGGGGGCCCCCCAAGTTCACAACAAGTTAGGCTGACCTAAAACTCACACTATGTAGCCCAGTGTGACCTCGAACTCCTGGCAGTCCTCATGCCTCATTCGGCTCCTGTGTCCTGGGGTTACAGGCCTGTGTGTCCATGCCCAGTTCTCTGGAACTTTTGACTCTCCTTCACTAACCGCCTGAGAGCTCTCTTCCTCCTGGTTTGCCTTTGCTGAACAGTGTGTCCCCTAATTTTAAGACTTTTGTTCTGTTTGGTAATTCGATGCCATTTCTTATCATGGTCCTGTCCTTCTCTCCTTTGTCATCAGAGTGTTGTCTTCTGCTTGCTTGGGTTTTTTTGCCCCTCTTCTTAAATTAGAGTCGCTATAATTTGTCAGTCAGTACCAGAGCAGCTGCCGAACAGGAGCAGTGATGGAAATCACCTCAGAGGGAAATGCTGTACATGGCTGCCGTGGTTAAGGAGCAGATTTCATTGCTCAGAGCTCTGCTTGGGAGGACGTACGGGGAAAAGACTGAAAATTGTTGTAAAACTGCCTGCAGAGCATACGAGGTAAGTATGCAGAAGTACAAGAAAAAGAAGAGAGCAGCTATACAGTCTTGTCATGCTAGGGTGCCAGGCCCATGAAGGAGGGAGGGAGGGAGGGAAGGGGGGAGAGAGAGAGAGAGAGAGAGAGAGAGAGAGAGAGAGAGAGAGAGAGAATGTGTGTGTGTGTGTGTGTGGGGGGTCTTGCCAAGACACTGAATTGCCCAAACCTGAAACTTGCAGTCTTTCTGCTTCAGCCTTCTGAGTACTGGGATTACAGGCATGTGCGACCTGGCTGGTATGGGTTTTTAAATTAATGTCTGACTTATTCTGTTGGTTTGATGCTCCATTTCATTCCTCTGAAGAAGGCTTGAGGAGGCCTATAATACATATACCATAGAGAAGAAATGTAAATACGCAAAATTAGGATCAAGAAAAAAATAAGATTGGGGAAGAGAATCTCATTGGCTAGTTGTTGAAGGAACAGAAAATATATATATGTGTGTAGGATTGTGTGTGATGGAAAATTTTCTGTTCTGTGTGTGACTTTTTCATATTTTTATATAACATTTTTGTTAAGAGAACATTTCACTGAAATATTACAATTCTGAATGTTTTGCCAGGTTTGGCGTGCTCCACACTGACGCCTCATCGGGTCACGGCTTTATGTGCTGCTTGTATACCCACTTTGCGTTCACGCTCCTCTCTGGTAGTTCAATTGGTCTGACTGCTTGCCCGCTGCATCCACAGGGCTCTTGGCCAGCACGGCACTTTCCAGGCTTCCCTCCTAGTCACACAGCTGGCATTGTGTGTTCTCACTGCAGCCCGCCTCTCTGCTTTTTCTGTTCTGTTTTGGTGCAGTCCTTCTGGGGCTCTTCTCACATTTCACCCCTAGGGGGCAGATTTCTCTTGAGTCCTCATTCGCATACCAGCTCCTTGAACTGAATACAGCGTGGCTGGCATTGTGTTTGTGTGTTTCTCTGCCACTGGCTTAGGTGCCCTCAGGACATAGACTTGAGACCTCTTTGTTGTTCTTATAGCTAGCAGAGTCCGTGGCTCAGAGTTGGCTCCTGTGTATGCTTGTTAATTGGATAAGATCTGTACTGTCACTGGGTGCTGACTGTGGGTGAAAGCTGGATCCCACCTGTGTGTGGCTAACAGGGCTTTAAAATTGGGGCTGTTTCACATAAAAGTCTCCATAGTTTTTTAAAAAATGGGATAGTTTGACCTCCTTATGTGAGCCTGCTTTCTTGATAGCTGTCCACTTGACCTTTTAGATTGTCTGCTGATATCACCCCGCCCCACGACCGCTGGGCCTGCTTTACCCTCTCTTCTCCTAGGACACTTCAGTGGACTGCTTGCTTACAAACATGTGATGGTTTGCTGTTTGGGTAGAATGTGAGATTTGTGTTTCTTATCTGTTTTTTCAGTTCTAGCTTGCTGTGAAGCTGATTAAGGATAAAGCCTTAAACTTTGACATACATGGAAGTAGAACATACTCAAAGTCCTGATGAATTAAATCTCCAAGGGCTTTTAAGTAGGATGACTGACCTAATGACAGGCTTGCATAAAATGAATAGTTATTGGTAAAGTTTTATTATTTTTGAAAAAGATTTGATATATAGTGTACATTTTACTGTATGGACTTTTAGTTAAAATATGCTGTTCCTAACATTCAGCAAATTTCTGTGGACTTGCCTGAACTCTTACAAGTGTTTTATGAAATTGAAAATGGAGTTTTGTTACTATGTTTGCAATTTTATGTATGTATATATGTAATTTGGAGACAGGATTGCTCAGGCTGGCCTTGAACTCAGTATTATAGTTCAAGGTGACCTCAAACTCCTGAGGATGCTCCTGCCTCAGCCTTCCAGTTGCTGGGATTACAGTCTATGCCACCACACCCAGCCTGTTAGCTTTGGAATTTTATAAGAGCGTTGAATAAATTGTATACTGGGCTGGTCTGATGGCAGTGGGTTATCAGAATTTATTAACATTAGTGTCACTAAAGTTGGTATACCCCCCCCCACACTGCTAAATTTGACTGGCTTAAAAAAAAATAAATTGTATACTTGTTGTGACTCTTCGCATGCACTTTTTGGGGAGATAGGGCCTATAAGTCCTTTATTTTCACAGGGGTTTGATTGCAAGCCCACCAGAGCAGAACTGTGGCTGTAGGAAATTGGGAAGCACTGGTGTGTCAAGCAGGAGAATAATGGGATCAGTTGTTTCAGAAATTTGACTCTCAGCTGGGTGTGGTGGTCCACACCCTATAACCCCTGCACTGGGGAAGCTGATGAGTTCTAGGCCAGCCCAAGCTACATAGTGAGATCCTGCCCCAAATAAAAAGAACAGAACAGAACAACAGAACAGAAATTTGAGTCTGCCGTAGTGTGAGTAAGGGTTAGAAAAGAGTGAGACCATGGTCAGGGCTCCTGCGCTAGGGGAAGAAAAAGCGATGAATGGGTCAGGAAAAGGATTCTACTTGTTTCTCACTAGTTTTAATTATCTCACTATTTAGATTAATTACAAAATTCCCTTTGAGATAAAAATGAGTGCCGTCAGAATGCTGGACTATTATGGTGACAATATTCTCTGAAGTAAGCTGCTCTGCAGAATGACTAAACCAAACCAAAACAAACCCAAAAAACCAACTATGATAGAGGAAAGATGAGATCATCTCTTGGGTCCTGTAGGAAGAAAATCTTGTAGTTGAACAATGAGAAATTCATATTGGTATTCATTTTTGTCTTCTCTATACATTAAAAACTCAGGTGACAAGTACCTTTAGGAAATAGAAAAATGATCTTACCAATCAGAAGTAGAATTAGTTATAACTAGGCAGTCCTTGAGATGAAGGTTGTGATAATATTTGTACAATTAAATGGAAATCAACACATGCCCAGTATGTTTACCATTCCTGACAGAATCCTTTTCCTGTTTGCAGTCCCACATAGGAGTTCTAATGTTGGACTCTTCCATTCTCACAGGTACCGTGTGAAGTGCGCATATAGAAATATGAGTCTGAACAAGAAGGGGTTTTCTAGAATGCTCAGTGACCATAATAAACCTGTGGGTGTACGTGAGGTAGGACGAGAGAAAGGAGAGCCAGAGACATCCAGGTGCTATTTCAGTCTGCTTCACAGCTGGCTGTTGGTAAGAGAAGGGATCGGGTTTTGTTCCAGCATGTTTTTCTTTTTTAAAAAATTCACCTAAATGCACTATTACTTTTCCATGAAAACAGTCTCATAAACTGTTATGACCTCTAGGTGGAGCATGAAAAACTACCCCATGTAACTTGGTGACCTGTTTAGTAAGTCCCGAATTTAGTATTAAAGCTATCAACTGACATTTCTAAGGTTATTCCATGGAGAATTCTTTGGAGAACACTGTCAAACATTGTCATCCTCACCATAGTCTTAATGTAGTGTAGGTACTCTTAACTGTGTTTTTGTAGATGATGGAATATAGGATTAGGGATAGTAGATAATTTGAATTTTACAAGTTGTTTTGGTTACTTTTCTCTCATTGCTGAGACAAACTATTTGACACCCAAAATTAGGGAAGGAAAGGTTTATTTAGCTCACAGTGAGGTTTTATAATCAGCTGTCTCTAAGACAGGCTGCCATGGCCCAGGGACAATTGTTCACGGTGAAAGAAGACAGGAAAACAAGAGCAAAAGTGGGGGAGAACAAGCCTCTTTTCCTCCCTTATATTGGTACCCCCCAAAAACTAAACCAAACCAAAGCAAACCCAAAAAACCAACTATGATGATGATTATAAAAATAGATTATTTCTGACTATGAAATATATACTTACATTCCAGGCAGGCCTTGAACTTGTAGAAAGCCTTCTGCCTTAGCCTTCCAAGTGCTGGGATGACAAGTGTGTGCCACCACACTCTCTGGGAAAAATACAGTCTTAACTGTATGTGTAGGCACTTTCAGTATACTTTTATTTGGTTCTGTATTAAGTCGTATTTCTGATATTTTTAAAACCTTTGCAGGACACTCTGCTGAGTATTTGTAAGTGTATCTTTAGTACTTTTTCTCAAGGAGTCTTTTTTCCCCTCATTAACAAAGCTGTCAATTCCCTTTATTTTTAAAATTTTATATACACATGTGAACATTCAATATAGAAAGCTTTGTATATTTAATAATGTATAGAACATTTCCCAGTTACACTGTCTTATATAACAACTTGATCAAGGTCTTTTCCTGAGTATGGTATAAATGTTAAAAAACTTAAATAGTAATTGGAAATCATAGAGCATGAAAGAACATTGTATGTCCATTGACAGATGCATCCACCTGCCACTAGTTGTTTGTTCATTTGAACCCCAGGCCACTAACTTACCAGGTTAAGTTCCAAAGTAATAGAATTCTCTTTCAAACAGTAAGGCTTTCTTCCTTTAGGAAAAGCTTCATTGTGTGCAGCACAGCAGATAGAATGACTTTTGTACTGTAAATTTTTCAGTAGTAACACTCCACTAAAATAGTACTAAATATTTATTACTTGATTAGTTGCACACTCCTCCTCCTTGGGAAAGGTTGTACTTAAGTATCCCTCCCAGGTACATAGCTCATTATTGTTTTCACAGGAAAAACATCTCCCCCTTCCACTAAGGCCTCCTTCTGAGCTGCCTTTGTGTTTCCAGGCCACACTCAGCTGCACCTGCTTGAGAAGCAGTCTCTTCCCTCACTAAACAGAGTTGTAAAGTAAGAGGAAAAAATTTTGTTTCCTTTTTAGAATTAGGGTGATATGGTGATGTGATGCCTGATCAGAAATGTGTAAGCTCATGTTCAAACACGTCTTTGTTCAATATTTAGCCACATCTCCCCCTTCTTGGTATTATTTTCTTTTAAATAAATCCTGCTATGACAGTTGTATTTGTGAGAACTCAAGAGATTTTCTTCTTAAAAAGTTATTTTCTATTTATTCTAGAGACACACATAGTAAAATGGACCGTAAAAGAAGTTGTTTGTAAACGAGCATTTTGGTTAAACGTTCCTCCACTGAAGACGGCATCTTGCCAAGGAGAGAGCGGCTGTTAGCCAGCATGTTTTTCTTCATGACAGTTTTTATTTCTTTGTTCAGGCAGGGTACATTCTGCTACTGCAAGGATAGAGAACTCCTCTCTTCTTCTCAAGATTTTAGAACATTTTGCCAGGTTTAACAATTTACCCAAAGATGATTGTGGTATGGGTCTCTTAGTTTAAAAATTTCTTCTTAAATAATTTGCTTTTAGTGAAATATCCTTTGTGATAATAAATCAAATCAGTTATGATTTTCATTGATATTCAATTCAGACTGAGTCTGTCAAAGCCCAAAGTCGTGAAGAGATCAGAGTGCCTCTTTCTCTTTCTGCAGTGAAACATAACAAGAGCAACATGCAAATAATACCAAGAAGTGCAGCAGAATTCTTGTGGTTTCTTATGGCTGGAAAGTACATCAGATAACAATATGTTTTTTTTTTTTTTTTAAAGAAGCATCCTCCTTCCCCCCAGCCCCTCTTAGTTTTTTCATGCTGTCCGGCGTAGCTCCAATGAAACAGGAGACAGGAGACGCTTTTGTGGACGACAGTTAACTGCTAGTTTATTTACGCGGGCTCTGGTTTATATATTTGGCTGTGACCAATCACAGGCTGCCACAAGGAAGCAGGGCGGGAATGGGATGTAGGCTCTGGCTATTATATCCAGCTGTGGCCAATCAGGAGTTGCCACAGAGTACAGAGTGAGCGCGGGGTGCGCACGGGTTGGCTAATTTAAAGAGGGACATAGCGCATTGCGGAAGCTGGCGTGGTCCTTAGTCCCGGGTGGGGTATGGTATGTTGAGCGCCTGCGCCCAACATCATGCCTCTGTTACTTGGTTCCCTAGACTTGTTGAAGGGAATCAGAATATGTCTAAAATATGCCACTTTGGTGTAGGACATCATTTGGTTTTGAGTGAAAAGCATTTCGTGCTATGACCTCTTCCTTTTTACTTAAAAGCAGGGTTTGTAGCTGGGCATGGTGGTGACCACCTATAATCCCAGCACTCGGGGCTGAGGCAAGAGCATCACTGCGCTACATAGTGAGTCTAAGGCCAGCCTTAACTATATAGTGAGATTGTCTGTCTTTCTAAAACCAAACCAAATCAAACCAAGCAGGACTTACAACTTTTCATATGTACAGATGGTCCTTAGGAAACTACCCTTATTTACTGTATATGTCCTAGTTACTGGCCCACAATGTACTTCTTTCCCAAAGCCTAAAACTTGCTTTTCTTTGTTTTTACTCTTTGCTACAATGATACATCAGTCCCATATGGGAGGCCGTGGTTTCTCCCCCCATCAAAAAAGAAAGGTTATACACACAAGCCCAATTCTGACTTCCTCTCTGAGTTATTTATTAGTTGTGCTTGTGCATGTGTGTTTATTGCATGAATGAATAAATTGTAGGTTTTTTTCTGTTAACAGTTCGATTCAGGGGTCATAGTCCCTGGTGAACAGGGTAGAGGAAGAGTTTCCACTATAATATGCTGCATCTTCCTGTTGGGTAAATCAGTGCTGAATTTTCCCTTAAGTTTTATGGAAGAATTGAAATAACAGAGGGATGAGGGAGAGAACATAGATTTGTCTGGTATTTGCTTTTAAAGAAAAATTACTTCTCTAGGATAATCTAGAATACTAATTCCTTTGTATGATCTTTTGTATACTGCTGTCTTAAACTAGTAGGCAGCAAGTTTTTGATAGTAGAAAATACTATGTGTTCTTTGTGCAGGTTTTTAGAGGTCCTGGAGTACATAGAAATATCTCAAAATATGAATTAGGCCTAAGATATTTTGGGTCACATTTATTATCTCCATTCTAGATACTTCTAGAATCTAAATGGTAGTGATAGTTAATGTCTTTCCATTAGCTCAGGGATCTTTGCTTATGTAGTACTTTGGTTTTAAAACCATATACTTTCTGACTTGTCTGTAGTGTAGGAAAGTTCCCAGTCTTCTCTTTCAGCGAGGAGGGAATCCATAGGCTTGTGTAGCGGTTAGTGAGCTGTGTGCCAGGGTAACCCTGCAGTGTCCAGGGTGGAGTGTCCATGTATCAGGAATCTCTGAATTTCTGTATTCATGATACCCAAAGAGAAGTGCGCCAGGTGTGTTGTTCCGTTTTATGTTTGTCCGTTTTTCTTGCCATTGGTCACCTTACTGAGGCTTAGTGTATTATGTGTTATGTAATGAGAGTGAAGAGGTAAGACAAAATTAGGCCAAGTCTTTGAGCAAGCACCACTTTGTTCCCAAAAACATTTAAGGTGGCCCTCCTCTGTAGTTTTTTTATGGTCTAAATGAGACTTATTTATAAGTATAGTTACTGGTCTCAAGTTGAAATGAATCTGGCTTCCAGGTGGTCTGTATTTACTGCAACAATGCTGCCTTTGTACCTGAAGGTCTTGTTAGACCTTTAGAATTCAGATATGTTCACTGGTCATAAGTCTTTATCCTTTGATGTAAGGATTGATTTTTGGAATCAGACACAAGTCATTGGGTGTGCCAAGTCTGGTAAATAACCTGGATAGGCAATCTGGGTAGTTAGAGCTTTTGGTGTATTGTTATTTGACTCATGGAATGTGAGCCAAACGCCTTCAGGATGATGAAACTGGTTTCTGAGCCACAACTCTTTGCTACATCCAGCAGACTTGAACAATGATCCATTTGACTCTTGATCTTTGTGGGATGCTGCCACTGCAGCAATGCTATTGAGATCAAATAAACAAGTTAACATTGTCCTTATTTTTTATTTTGATAAGGATGGGCCACAGCAAAGTTTTCCATTGCACATTTCATTTTTTCTGGTCATGTTTTAAATTGTTATTTACTAATTTTCTCAAGGTTATTTTGAGCAGTTCATGAAAGATTCAAAATAGAGAATAGATTCTAACTGCTGTTTATCACCTAGTGAAAATATTTGGAACAATTCTTGTTTTTATGTTTTCCTGCGTAATCATTTAATTTTGTGAATCAAATTATTGACCGCATTTTTGTTTTTGTTTTTTGTTTTGTTTTATCTTTTTGAGACAAGGTTTCACTAATGTATTATAGGCTGGCCTTGAGCTCATTATGTAACCCAGGCTCGTGTCAAATTTTCAACAGGCCTCCTGCCTTAGCCTCCCAAGCTCTGGGATTACAGGTACACAGCACCACACCCGGCTCTTGACATCGTTTCATAAAATGAGGAAAATAGGCTATGGAAGCTAAGACTTAATTGAGGGGATGGGAGATACTAAGATAACATTCAAATTCTAATTTTCTGACAGTTTGTGTCAGCACAAAATGCTACTTTAGTGGGCATTAGCCATACCTTGAATTTCATTTTTTTTTTTAAACTGGAAATTGAATTCATGCCTGCCAGGCAGGTGCTGTGCCACTGAGTTACATCCCTGACTTCTCTTGAAACTCAGGGTTTTTTTTTTTTTTTTTTTTTTTTTTTGAGACAGGGTCTTGCAGTGCAGTCCACTGTGTCAGCCTGAGTGGCCTGAAACACATCAGCCTCCTGCGTGCTGGGATTATAGGTGTGTGCCTCCATGCCTGACTGGAGAGAAACATTTGTGTGAAGGACTGGGTGATGGATGTGTTCATCCCGGTTTGTGACCTGCATTCCTGGAATGACTAAAAAGTAGGTTATGCTTCTTGTAGGAAAGGACCATGTCAAGTCTTTTGTGCCTGTGGTAAAACACAAGAAAAGGTTTAATATAGCTGATGTTTTTTTAAGGGAATAAAAACATAAGAATTTTCCTTAGCTGGAAGTAGATCTAGTGTGTTCTATTAAATCTTGACTTTTTGGGTAGACTTTTAACAAAATGAGATGGTAAAGATATTAGCAGAATGAAACATGAAAGTATAGACCCTTGCAGTTATATAGCATTTATGGAATCAGACCCTCAAAATAAAAGATTGTAATACCAAAATCTAGTAAGTTTCCATATCTTTTCCAAAGTTTATAGAAGTAGCAAGGCCTCAGGATTGGATCCAGGTCTTACCACATTGAGTCTGCAGTATTTGAGTCTTGAGGTTTTTAAGATTATTTCAGTTCTTAAGACAACATGCTTACTATTGAGATTGCTGAAGGATAAAGAAGAACCAAAGAAAGACAGTATACTCTTTTGTTAGATGCTGTAGAGGTGGGAAGAATGCCATCTGAGAACTTGCCATTCGTTTGATGACCTTTATTGACAGCATTGTGCATGTCTGCTGTAGCAAGGGCCCTGTACTTGAGACCTTAGGTTATCAAGCCCTCACCACCCAGGGCTTTTGGCCTTGGTGTGGGATAAGGGAACCTTTGCAATACCTTGTGATCATCTGATTGGTTTGATCAGATGATCTCTGTGATTCTTTAACAAGCTGCCAGTCACCAGAGACAAGTAGAAACGGGGAATATGTTTTCCGGTGGGAGGCATGTGGGATAGGTGATTTTTTCCTTAGAGTTTTAGGTATGATGGAAGACAGGGTTAGTTATATAAAAAGTTATTTATTCTGCAAATCACAGATCTAAATTTTTATTGTTATTGATACAGATAAAATTTTGTCAAAGCAGCAGCTGACCCAGCCTTTGTAAGATTCTTAATTCCTATAAAGTTAGTTTACTAGTATCTTTTGAAACTTAATAAAATGTGAACTCTTTTTTTTTTTTTTTAAGTTTTTTTGAGATAGGGTCTCACTGTGTAGTTCAGGCCGGCCTTGAACTCACTAGGTAGCCCAGGCTGGCCTCAAACTTGCAGCAATCCTCCTGCTGCAGCCTCTTCAGTGCTGGGATTAGAGGTGCGCATCACTGTCCCCAGCTAAAATGTAACCTGTTCTGTTAAACCAGAACTCTTAACTCTTAGTCCTAGCCATGATCTATGTGTGAAAGTTTTGTTTAAAAACATATATGTAGGTGAAAAAAGCACCATTCAAAAGGATGTGGGAAGAAGCCTTGAGGTAGCAGCTTGATTCTTACATGAATGTATCCGGCCCCACTCTGAACTCACTTGCCACTTGCCAGTCTTATAAAGAGTGGGACAGTGAAAATGCTGTGCCCCACTGCCACCCAGGCCATGCAAAGAAAAGAACCTGCATTTCCAGGACCTGCAGAAGGAAGGTGCTCTCAGGCAGCTGGTCCCTTTGGGCAAAAAGCCCTGGAAGATCAGCTTCCAGAAGATGGGGCAAGGGTCCTAGGCAGTCAGCGACCTTCAGTGATGATGAGAGTAGATGCAGAGGAGGGTTCTGGTGCTGGTAAGTCACCAGGGCCCTCCCACTAAGTATGCGGTCAGAATGTGGATCATGGCTGAGAGCTGAGACCTCCGGAGGCAGGCCCGCCCCTGCTGAGTCAGCTGGGGAAGGAAAGCTGTCGTGAGTGTCTAGAGCACTCTGAACTCCGGGCAAGGTAAACACGCACGCCTTGTCGGGACACGGGGGGTACAGCGCTTGGAAAAGAAAGACAGGAGAGACACCTTTGCTGTCTGCACCGCGTTACACTGCACTGCACTGCACTGTACGCACAATCTTTATTTTAGGATTCATATATAGTAAACCCGATCAATTCACAGAGCCCAGATAATTAAGTAGTGAAAAGGCATTCTTTGTGGCAAGCTACAACGTGACAGACTACAATGTTTATTCTAAAACTATCTAAGTGAAGTAAATAATCACAACCAATTCTCACAACTTCTCTAGCCCAGGAAGAAATTCATTAGCTCAAGAATGTTGTTAATTTGTCTGCTGTTAGTGTCACAAAGGGTGGCCAGCCACTTCCTCAAGACTTCTGCAAAACAAAGCCAGCTCACAGTATGGATTCCAGAGGGTGAGGGCTCACTGAGAACAGGCATTCCCGTTCTACCTCCTTCTCGCATACCAGGGCGGCTATTGTAAATTGCAGGTTAGAGGGGGTTGGGCCTACAAAGTGACACCTCATCCCCCACAGAAAGCCTTGGCTTCTTTCATGCTAGAGGATTACAGCCTTGTCTTGGAGGGAGGTTTTAATTTTCTGTGGACACAGACACATTGTTACATTGCCTTATTCCTTGGTTACCTTTTGGGTTTAGTTTTGTACCGAGGGATTGAACCCAGGGCATTTGCATTGAGCTACATCCCTATCTTTCGCAAGGTTGCTTTCTTCCTAAAGGGAACTTGAATTCATCATCTTCCTACCTTAAGTACTTTAGTCCCCATGCATCCTGCTCCCCCCCCCCCAAAAAAAAAATAGCTTGCAGAAGTGTGTATCATCAGTTGTAGGCTGGTTGACTTCCTCCGGCCATAGTTATTTCTTGAACAGGTGTGTGCTTTTGCATCTTGTATGTTGCTGGTGGTAATCCTTCATCCTAAAATGCCATTCTTTCTTTGCCTGGTTGTTGCTCGTTTAATCAGCACTCCTGGCCTTCCTGGCTATTAACTGCTGAGCTGCTTCTTTTGCCATTATGCATAGATTTATTCCTCTTTTGACGTTACTTAGCTTATGTTTTAGTGAGTTATGTTGCTGTTGCCTGATAGTTAGTCTCCGCCATTTTATTTGCTCTTAACACCACTAAGCCCATTTATTTATTTATTTTTCCAACAATGATTTTTATTTCTGTTAAATTTTACATTGAAAGACATAATTTGTTTTTCCTTCCAACTTAGATAATTCACACACACGTGCACGTGTACACACACACACACACACACACACCCCTAGTTTTGCAGTACTTAGGTTAAAAACAAACAAAATGCCTTCAATTTGAGCTTGAGTTAGTATCATAAATTGATTTAGAGAGAACAACAAAAAAGGCAAAGGAAGGATATGCAAAGTCTGCTGAGTACTCTGCACACCCTGTAAGTGGGACGACTGCCCCACTGCGCCCATGGGAAAGTAGAGGTGCAGTCAAATAATGGACTTTCTTGGTACCATGTGGGCGAGCCGGGAGCAGAACTCAGGAGAGCCTGGCTTGCTATAGACTCATCTTCCGTACGCACACATATTCCTGTGTGGTGCTACTTGGTGAGAGTGCTGGCAGTGAGCTTACCCCTTTCTGTCCATCTCCTGTATCTTTTCAGTGACCAAAATGCTACAGCACACTCCTGAGAAATGACTCATTATCAAGGCAAAGTGGTTTGTGAGGTTTTCAGCTGCTTTCCTCCCTTCTTTCAGTATCTGCCTTGGCAGATGATGGTAATGTGCTGTGTTATGTCAGAGGTGACTCTAGGCAAACTGAAACTGAAACAGAGGTAGTTTGTCTTTTTTCCTTTCTATAGGCCTTCTCTATTACCTTTTTTTGTTGTTGTTTAGTTTTATTTAGACAGTCTCATTATGTTGTATCAGGCTGGCCTCAAACTCACTATGTAACTGTTCAAACTGGCTTTGAACTCATGGGAATCCTCCTGCCTCAGCCTCCTGAGTCCTTAGGCCAATTTAGATGCTTAGAAAACTTTGTCAAGTACTATGATTTTGAGTATCAGTTTTGGAGCAAGTAATGCAAAAGAACCGTTCAGATTTCCCTAGTGAATAGATACATACACACAATAGTATACTGTTCCATGCATCTAAAATGTATTATGCTAAGCATACGTACCGTAGGGTTGTATTTGTGTAGGAAAAAGCAGAATTACTTGAATCAGCTATGCAGAGGAACTAGGCTTGGGAGGTTTGCCTGTAGAACAGCATGGGAGGAGGTTTTTTTGTTTTTTGTTTTTGTCTTTTTCCTTTTTATTGGTACCAGGGATTGAACTCACGACTGTCTGCTTGCAAGGCAGGCATTTATGCTGCTGAGCTAAATCCCCAGCCCCGAGGAGTTTTTTAGAGGATAGAATCCTTCTACAACTTATTTGTGACTGTTAGAATGCTCACAAATGAATACGTAGGAGGGTGAATTCTAGTTGAATGTGATGGCATCCCCTGTCATCTTGGCGCTGTGGGAGGCTGAGGCAGGAGTTATCTCAGGTTCAGATCCATCATAGATAACTTAGTGAGGAAATGCTTCCTCAAAAGGAAAAGGGGGAACTTTACTATATGTAAATTATATTTTAAAAATGAAAACCAATCAAAAGTAATTTATATATATGACTTAGATATTTTGTTCTCTTTAAAGTTGGTAAAGAGTTTTTTAAATCGGGCGGAAACATGTACAGAACGGGGTAGTCACTAAAGGCCTTCAGGTATCTTTTTTCTTGCTGGAACTTTTATAGGTATGTACAGTGGGGTGGGGGCGGGAGCCGGAGCGGGGGCTGGAGAATGGTGACATGGTTTAGGGCTCAATGGTCGTTATATCAGGGAACACCAATAGATTTTAAAGAATACACACATATTTATTTATTTATTTATTTATTTTTGAGACAGGGTCTGATTAAGTAATGCACGGTGGCCTTGAACTCCCCTTGTGTAGCACAGGCTGACCTCGAACTCATGGCGAACCTCCTGCCTCAGCCTCCTGAGTGATGGGATTGCAGGTGTACACCACCATGCTTGCACCGAGATTTACAAAGACATTAAGTACACTTCGTAGTGAAGAAGGGTGTGACCAGAATGGTACCCACTGCATCCTGTTCATTTCTAGCCCTTTTGACCACTGTGCCTTGAGGACTGCAGACCTATGTCAGCTCGTTTTGTGCCTGTGGATAAACTACATGGAAGTTGAAATTCTTTGGTAACCAGTCTACCATTTCTTATTTTACTTTGTTGTTTGTTATTTTTTTATTTGTTGGCTTTTTGGGTATGTAGCTCACATTGGCCTTGAACTTGAGGCAGTCCTCTTGCCTCATCCTCCTGGGTACTGGTATTACAGGCATGGTTCACCATACCTAGCCATTATATATTTCTAAAATAAAATTGCCCATATTTGTTTCAGTTTGAGAACTTCCCATGCTTGTTACTGTTACTACAGGTCCTCTGGAATTGCCCAGGGGTTGTGTGAGGGGAATCAGGCATTAGTGTTTGCTTTTTAACTGGTTTGTAACTATAAACACCATCATAAATGTTAATTTGGACCTTCTTAATATTGGGAGAGGTAGTGTATACATAGTCATGGCCTCTGCAGGAGGATGTTTCTAGGTTGCCATTTAAACCTTCAGACCTTGGGCAAAGTTACCTACCTCTCTGTGCTTCCTGTTTCCTCTTCTGTAGAAAGAGGTGATAGATAATTACAGTACCTATTTGTGGATGAAATGAGCTGATAAAGGGGAGTACACCTCAGCTTGTCACCACTGTTCTGCTAGTGAATAGCCTCACTGGACTTCCCCATTTATTTATTTATTTATTTGGTACTGGGGATGGAACTCATGACCTTGTACTTGGCAGCGAGGCACTTATGCTGCTGAGCTAAATCATCAGCTCCTTTCCCCTTCCCTACCCTCCCTTCCCCTCTCCTCTTTTTTCTTTTCTTTTGTTTTTGTATTGAGATTGTGTCTTGTTTTGCCCAGGCTGACCTTGAACATGAGATCCTCTTGCTTCAGCCTTCTGAGTAGCTAAAATTACAGATATGTGCCATTGTGCCTGGCTGATTTATTCATTTGTTTGTTACTTGATTGTCTGATTGTGATGCTGGGGATTGAGCCTAGCACTACATGCATGCCAGGTTCAGGCAAATGTTGTAGCACTGAGCTACCCTCCCAGCTTCTTACTAAATGTGAGAATGGCCCTGATGCTTCTGGCTTTCTAGAATCAGATTTCTCTAGGGTGTGTAAAGTCACTGGGCTCTATCATATTTTCTTTCTCCTGATTTCACTATAATTCTTCTGTTACCCTTCATTGCATATTAGATTTTTTTTAGTGCATATGCTTGTTACACAATGGAGTTAGTCTTCTAGAGACTTTTGCTGTGTAACCTAACTGGAAATAATTTGTTACAGCATGTAACAAATGTCCTGTCTGTGTTCAGAGGTGTAAAGTTAACTTATCTCCTAAGTTAGGAGTCAAGGAATGTTGAGTGCTGCCTACTGTAATCAAAAGAACATCAGCTTGTTTGCTTCTGTGTCCTGTATCATTTTTGTAAACTTGTGTCTGTAATAGAGAAGAGCGCTCTCATCACATAGCTGATTGTATTTGTGGAGTATTTTGAAGACCTTGTTTAAAAGCACTTGTGGGATGGTTTGTGGAAATGGCTGTGAGACTGCACACAGTATTCTTGTGCTCTTCTGAACTGCTGTAGTAGGATAGAATACAGTGATGGTAGCAGACCAGTTTACCAGATTGCTCTTGTGGGATTAACTTGGGTACTCTTCATTAAAGGTTATTAAGGAAACTATGAAGTGTTTTGACAGCAGTGTTGTATTTTACAGACAGACAGGTATCAGGAATCAAACTCAAGACCTCATGCTTGCCAGGTAGGCACTGTGCCAATGGGCTAGATCCCAGGCCTCAGTAGCAGTGTTTATATCCTGTCTAGGCTTAGAATTTTAGGTGACATTTTGCAGCCTTTTCTGATTAGGTTTTCTTTCCTGTGGAGTCTGAATCTGGTGTCTATGGTGCTACCCAGCAGAAATACCTAACAAGCCACATGGATTATTTTATTTTGTTTTTTTGAGGCAGGGTCTCCATTAGTTCAGATTGGCAGTTCTCCTGCCTCAGCCTCCTGAGTACTGGGGTTACAGGTCCATGCACGACACCCAACTGTTTTGTTTTGTTTTGTTTTGTTTTGAGTTAGGGTCTTACTCTGTAATTGAACCTGGCCTTGAATTTACTATGTAGCCCTAGTTGCCTTTGAATTCATTGTCATCCTCCGCCTCAGCCTCCTAAGTGCTGGGATTACAAGTATATACCACCATGCCTGGCTTTAACCACTGTTTTTTGGGAGCAGGGGGTACTAAATATCAAACTTAGGACCTTGCACTTGCCAAGCAGGTGCTTCTGCCACTGAGCTATATGCTTGGCCCCTTAACTACATTTAAAGTATACTATCGAGTGGGATTAAGTACGTTCATGGTGTTGCATAGTCATGACCACTGTTTATAGAAGAATATAATCATATAAAGAAATTCTGAAACAGTGAGACACTAACTCCTTATTTTCCCCTCCAACCTGTATTCTGCCTTTTTTTTTTTCCTCTTGTTTTTGAGGCAGGGTCCCTCTGTGTACTTCAGGCTGGCCTTGAATTTACAGCAATCCTTTTACCTCAGCCTCCAGAGCACCACCTCGCCAGGCAGTTCTGCTTCTTGTCTGTTCAGAGTTTTCTTATTCTTTTTGCCACAGATAAGTATAATTAACAGTATTTTTCCTTTTATGTCGGGTTTGTTTTACTTAGCACGGTGTTTTCAAGGTTTATCTGTGTTGTAGCATGTGTCAGACTTCATTGAATTTTTGTGCCTGAATAATAACTTCATTGTGTGTATATATAATTTTTTTGGTGCCAGGAATAAATATATATGTATATATATAATTTTAATAGTATATTTAACTTAATATATCCAAAATTGCATCATATAATCATTGAAATATTAAATTATTTATAATTTAAATAATTATTTTATATAATTATTTTTAATTAAAATATATAACAAGTTAACAGATTTATACACTTTTATATAACATTCTACTAAAATTAAATATTGTATATAAGTAAAACTAAAATATATTAAAATAGTTAATGATAGTCCTAAAGAATAGGCACAAGTTGCACATACAGCAAGGATTAAAAATCCAGGTTATATAGCATTTCCTTTCTGCTTTTTTGGTACCAGTAATCAAACTCAGGACCTGCTGCTTGCCAGGCAGGTGCTTATGCCACTGAGCCTTATCCCTGCTTACAGCCTTCTCTTTTTGTCAAACCTTGCAAAGAATGGGAGCTGTTAAAGGAAGAAATACTTTACTGTGAATTTCTCTTCACTAGAATCTCTGAGGAAAAGGCCCAGGGAGTTTCAACAGGATATTACTCAATTCACAGCTTCTGAAATACAATGCCAACACATAATTTTGTTACTGTTAAGTTTTGTATTGCCGATATGATATCTAAATTTGAGTAGAAGGTTTTGAATGATGGATAGGATTGAAACAAATTTTGTTGGTTCTGTGGGACAGGATAAAAGATGGTTGCCGGAAGCTGTGTTTTCCCTTTCTCCCCCTAGTCATGGGGGTGCTGCTGCATGCCTGAGTGGTGCCGGGCATTCTCCCAGTCCACTCTGGCTGCCAGGGACTAAGGGGGCAATGCGGGCCATAGACGGGCAGTTCCCATCCATCGCAGTCCTTCGGGACGCAGTACTAGTTGGGTTTGTGTCCTACGTCAGTTTTGAAAGTTCACAGGCAGTCCAGTGTCCAGGGGTGGTACAGCCTGGTGGAAAAAGTGAGATAATTTATTCCTTGCCTAAGAAGAGTTGGATTTCTGAAACTTGGAGGTCAGTTGAGTGGGGCTGGCATGTCATTGTAAATATTAGTAACATTGTCTTTAAGGCTGGATAGAGGAGGACCAAATTTTGGGTTTGCCTGTTGCTCACTGGTTGCTTTCTACATGTTGTTACCTTGTATTTTAGGTGCCCTCCCTCCATCGGCCAAGTGGGGATGATCCCTTCTCCCACTCATGCTGGGAATTGAACTCAGAATGCTGACTCACATTCTCCCCTCTTTTTAAACATTTAAAATTTTATTTTACGTGTTTTTTTGTGGTGTGGGGATAGGACCCAGGGGCTCACACATGCCAAGGCTGGCACAGGTGCTCTACCACTGAGGTTTATCTTGAGACCTATTTTTTTAAAGCTTGAGACAGAGTCTAAATTATCCAAGTTGGCTTTGAACTCCTGAGTAGCTGGGATTATAGGCATGTACCATTGTGCTGGATCCCAAGAATGTTTTTATGGAGATAAAGATAAAAGTATGTAATAACTTACTCAATTCAAGGGTTATGCCAGAAGTGGTGGTGATAGCGCGCCTCAGTGGTCCCATTGCTCTGGGATGCTGAGGCAGGAGGATTGCAAGTAAGAGCAATCCAAGGAATTTGTGACTTAGTAGGGCAAAAATATCCAGCCTAAAAAACAAACAAACAAAAAAAGCTAAGATTATAGCTCAGTGTGAAGGTCTTGAACCATAATGTAAAGGAGTCTGAAACACTTGAATTCCATTTGTAAGCTGCAGCCACAGCACTTGGGAAAGAAGCAAATGGTAAAGGAGAACAGGTGTACTGAGGCAATGGAATCTGCAAAAGAGCTGGATTGGAATTCACTGTATGGAATCCTGGCGTTGGACTCATAAACATTCCGGTGACATAGATAGTCTAAGAAAAACATTCTGTACAGAGTGGGAAACGGCCTATGTAGTTTTCTCAGCAGGTTCCAATCAGCCAGTTGGCTTTGCAGAAAGCCAGTAGCCAGGCAGATAGTCTGATTCTAGGACTGAAGCACAAACCCTAGCAAACAAAAGCACCAGCTGAGCCTGGGGCCATTGGTGCTGAAGCAGGCCCTCAGCTGGGTTTTGGAGGCCCTGAGAATGTTGGGGCTGGGCCTGTGACTGAGGGCTGTGAGTGCCAGGAATCTTTCCTCTGTTTGCACTGAGTCAGAGCCAGTGTCTCAAGCCAGATGGCTCCCATGAAGTGAAGGCCGGCATCTTTCAGCTGCTGGAGGATTGGCTGTCTAGAATCACTCATTTCTTGAAGCCTTGGTAGCTGAGGTTTACCTGCATTTCAGAGAAGGAAATGAGACAGAAACCACACAGTGAGAAAGTGGGGAAGTGGGCAGATGATTGACAGACCTTAGGATAAAGTGTCCACGTTTGTCCTGGCACATCTCTCAGATGTTTTTCTGGTTAAAGTATTTTTAAATTGTGAGATTTTTGTGTAGGTGATATATGAAATATGTAGGTATAAAGTATTAATAGAGTAGCCACCTGTAAACCTACACTTTAACACAAGGATACTATCAGTAGTGCAGATACTTGTATGTATTTATATATTTATGTATTTATTGTGATGGGAGTTGAATTAGGGCTTTTGCACTGAGCTGTATCCCTAGCCGTTTTATGATTTTTTATTTTGAGACAGAGTTTTGCTAAGGCACTATGTTATCCAGGTTGGGCTTAAATTTTTGATCCTCTTGCCTCAGCCTCTCTTAAATTCATGGTAGTGCATGCATTTTTTTTCCATTTTATTTATTTAAAGAAACTAATCTCAGCCAGGGATTTAGCTTAGCGACATAAGTGCCTGCCTGGCAAGGGCAAGGTCATGAGTTTGATCCCCAGTACCAAAAAAAGAAAAAATGAAAAGAAAGTCATCTCAGTCCAAATTTCAGATAGAGTTAGGTGTATAGAAAGACAAAACTTGGGTACTTAAGATGTGAAAATATATTGGCTAGTTTAGTTATGAATTGAGAAATATTGAAGACCCATTTTCTTATTAAAATAGATAATAACATGACTAGAAGGAGATTATTACAAAAGAAACAAAAGACTGGAATTTGTCAATGTTATGTTCTTGAGCTGTTTTACATTTGCCTCTGTTTTGGTGACAGTTTTTTGTTTTTGTTTTTGTTTTTTTGAGATAGAGTCTTGCTCTGTAATTCAGGATGGCCTTAAACTCACTGTGTAGCCCAGGCAGACTTTGAACTCTCGGTGGTCTTCCCACCTCAGCCTCCCAAGTGCTGGGCTGTACAGGTGCAATGTGTAGTTCTTCCTGGTTTAACGCCTGGCCATTGGCCATGCAGCTTCCTGAGCACATCTCTTTCCTGTGAGGGGTCTGTCAAGAGAAGACCCGTGCCCAGGCTTTACTTGCAGAGTTGGGTTTCCACCTCGCGTTCCCAGCTGCAGGACCCACTCTCACGTGAAGGGAGCGTGTCTTTCACCAGCACACTTCGCCTATTTTGTAGTAGGGGCTTACTGTTTTATGGGATGCTTGATTAGTAACTCTTAAAGATAGTTATTTTAGTTCACCAATTTGGCAATTTAGCTGTGTTCTGAGTGTCTGCTCTGGGTGGAATTAGAAGGGACAGACTGAATTTAGTTTTAAAAACTGATGTTTTCAGAAATGCCAATTGTACAGCCTCCAAATGGTTTCCTTTTTAATGGTACAACAATGTCAGAAAAATTTAGCTGCTCTCTTTTTTTTCCCCTTCTCTGGTATAACACTCACAATTTCAACAGAACATTGCTTTGACCCTGATTAAACTGTGAATTTTAAAGTGAAAATTGAGATTTTGAAAACTATTTAAAATGGTGTGATGACAGTCTTTTTGTGTAGTGTCCATTTGAAAGCTGTGTAATGAAAACGATGTAATCGTAAGTGGGGCATCCTTAATGTTACTTTTTTAAAAGTCATTTTTAATTACATAATAAGACTTGTAAAAAATTAAAGTGCAAAAAGAGTGAAATATCCCTGACTATAATTATACATCCCGTGTGCATCTCCAGAAACAAGGAAAATCTTTTTCTAATATTATTGAATCTATCCTTCATTTACATTATTGTTTATTTACATATATACATAAATACTTGTGAAACACATATAACAAAAAATGGAATCATTATGTTTTCCAGGCTGTCATTTTTCTTTAGGAAGAATTATGTTTTGCATCTTTTTCTGTCAGTACATGTGGACCTACTTCATTCTTTGCAAGTGCTGTGTTCTGACAATACCATAGTTGACTTATGCTGCTGGCTTGTTATCCATGACTTGCTGTTGTATTTATCATTATGTTGAATATCTTGGTGTGAGTCTCCTAAGCCACATGTGTGTTTTTCTAGTGTAGATTTGGAAGAAGTGGAATTGGTGGATATATCTAGCATTCTCCATGTTTAATTCAATAGAATGTTTGGCACAGCTGGCTAGTGGTGCTTATGGAATGAATTGGGTATTTTCAATGCTGTTAGATGGGGGGGGGGAGGGAGATAGGACAAGCGCCCTTGTAAAACCTATGGTTCTCCACCCTCTATGTGCATCAGAATTACCTGTAGGACTTCCTAGTGATTTATTAGTCTGTGAATGGATACAGCTGACCCTTTCTCGTACATGAGAAATGCTAAATAAAATGAGTATGTCTTGAATTTTCTTATAAGGCCCAAATTTTGCCTGTTTTTCCTATAAAATACTGTGAAATACAGCAGAGACATTTGATTTTTAGACTTACTGTGTTACATGTCTAATAAGCGATAAACAGAGGAGACAGAAAAAAATTTCTTTGGATATAGAGGAGGCAAGATTATACATACTTGGTCTGAATAGGACTACAGTTGTAGAATTGTGTAGTAGCTTGAATAAGTATCAATGATAATATAAGTAAGCAAGGTTCTGTCCCTCACCTCCAGTACTGGGGATTGGACCCCCGATGTGCTGACTTACATCCCAGCTCTTTTCATTATTATTATTATTTTTTAAATTGAATCAGCTCTTGCTATTCCTCAGGCTATCTTGAATTTACAGTCCTGCCATATCAGTTTCCTGAGTGATTGGGATTATATGTGTGGACCACCACACCTGGTTCAAGCTTATTAAAAAATTTGAGGACATTTGGTAGCCGGGCACGATGGCACATGCCTGTAATCCCAGCACTGTAAGAGGATCACCTTGCAGCCTGGGCTACAGAGTGAGAGCCTGTCTCAAAAAACCAACCAAACAAAAAAAGTAGAGATACATATATCATAACTGTTGCGAGCCCAAATCCTATGCATAGACTACATGGACTTAGCTCTCTTTACTACGTTAGTAGCTGTATGAATCTTGGCAAGTTAATTAGTGTTTCTGGAATTCAGTTTGCCTGTCTGTAAAGTGAGGGTAGTGATATTTATAGGGATATGAGAAGATTAAGATTTATTGTAGAGCTGGGTGTGTTGGTTCAAACCTGTGATCCTCAGGAAGCTGAGGTAAGAGGGTCACCATTAGTTGGAAGCCAGCCTGGGCTACATAGTGAGTTCAAGACCAGCCTGAACTACATAGCAGGACCCTTCTTCAAGAAACTACAACAAACTCAAAAAAACCAAATAATTAAAATGCATCACTGTATATATTAAAGCAAATAGAATTATATGGGGCACATTCTGACTGGTTGTCAGTATTATTTCTGTTTATTACAATTACAGTTATTAAAAATTTTTGGGTGGTACCTGGAATGGAACTAAGGGCTTTCACACTGAGCCATGTCCAAAGCCCCTTCTTTATTTTGCACCAAGGTCTTGCTGAGTTGTTCAGGCTGGGTCCATCCTCATGTTTTTATCTTTAGACATTATTTCATGTTTAAAATACTGTTTTTATGTGATTGGAAACTCAACATATGGCTAAAAATGATAATGATGAAGATGTGAGTTCTGGAATATTGATTCAAGGTCACCTTGATAAAACGAAGCTCAGACTTGTTTTCTGTGTGTTTTAGGCTCTGTATGTTGATTTTTGCTTATTAAAACAGAGAACTTGTTGGCACACAATTGTAACCTGCCACTTTGGGAGGTCAAGCCAAGAGTATCTTGAGTTTAAGCCCAGTCTGGGCAGGTCAGTGCTTTAGCAAGACCCTGCCTCAGCACAAGTAACGGGAAGAGCTGTGGGCGTAGCTCAGTGCCGAGGCCCTGCCTTGGCTCCCTGTACCACAAGCAACAATAACAACAACAACAAATTGCGAATTAGTTCAGATATCCTATTTATGTTCTTAGTACAACCCCAAAGACAGTGAGACTACAATAAAATAGGCCCTGTCTGTTTTGCCATAGTATCTGTGGTACTTTATAACATTTTGTAGAAGCAACAAAGCTTTGAAAATAGATTTTACTATTGCTTGCCTCTGTGAGAGATTCATTTTTTAAAGTATAGAAATAAGGCACAACTGATAATTGAGGTGACAATTTTAGGGTTTACAAACAAGAGAAATGATAATTGGCAAAGTTTCTGAGGGATATTGTGTGGGTGTACAGACACAAAATGAAGTGTGGTAAGTTGACAGACTTATAAATAGTTCCATGAAATTTAATATTTTCCAAAAGCATGTAATTTTTAAAATTTGCTTTTAAATTTTAGTCACTTGTTGAACCTTTTAATTTTACTGTTTTTATAACCCTATGCTAAACCAGCATAGAAATTCCTCTGCTTATATCTCTGCTTTCATTTTCTACCAGTACTTTCTTAACTGAGCTAATAAAACAAGTGTGGCACGTGCTTGTAATCCCAGCATTCAGGAGGCTGAGGCAGGAGGATTGCCGAGAGATCAAAGCCATCCTGGACTACATCGTGATTTCAAAGCAAGCCTAAACTACATAGTGAAACCCTGACTCACAAAACCCCAAACCAGACCAAAACGACAACAGCCAAAAACCGTAAGTGGTATACATGAAAATTTTTGTGCTAGGAGAGGGCTTAATCCACTTTTCTTCATCTGGCCAAGTCCTTCAGATTCTCATAGTCAAGCCCAGCTGCCCTTCTTTTTTTTGAGACGGGTCTCACTATGTAGTTCAGGCTGGCTTTGAACTTACTAGTCCAGGCTGACTTCCCATTCACAAGGATCTTTCTTCCTCAGCCTCCCTAGTACTGATGTCACAGGTGTGTGCCATTGAGCTTGGCCCAGCCGCCCTCTTGATTTTCCTTTCTCCTGTCAAAGTGGTCTTGTTCCCCTGCAGGCTGCAAGACAGAGCTAGACCCCTGAGATTCTCAACTGGCCTGGTCACGTACCTAGTTCTGGAAATTTTTTCTAAGTTGAGAAAAACATTGAAATAAGTTGTCAACACTTTAAATTCCACAATTATAACTCACTAGTTTTTAGCAGTCACAATATTGTACTGTCATTACCATTATATAATTCCAGAACATGTCATTAATTCAAAAAGAAACTTCTCTGTGTTAGCAGATTCCCAGCCCTTGCTCCACCCTGTGGCCTTTGGCAGCTACTTACCTACTTTGCCCCTTTGAGTTTCCCTGTCCTGGACCTTTTGTGTAGATGGAGCCATGTGTTTTGTTTCTAACTTCTCTAACTTAGCATAATGTTTTTCTAGTTCATCCAGGTAGTGGCCTGGCATTGCACTTCATTTCTTTTATGTATAGCTATACTACATTGTGTTTATCATCATCAGTTGGTGAACATGTATTTTTGTTTTTATGCATTTTGATTATTGTGGGTGTCCCAGTGATGAACATGCTTGTACAAGTTTTTGTTATCGTGAGTATACCCCTAAGAGTGAAATTGTTGGGTCATGATAACTCTCTGTCAAGCTCTCAGAAGGAACTGCCAGGCTGTTTCTAAGCCACCGCACTGTTTTGCATTTTACTCAGCAGTGCACAAGGTCCCTGAAGTGTGGGTGTTCTGTTGTCTTTTTAGTTGCATTCTTCCTGGTCGGTGTGAAGTAATATTTTATTCTTTTGATTTGCATTCCCTAATGACAAATGCTGTTGAGCATCTTTTCATATATCCCACTTTTTTGGGAAAATATATGTAAATCCTTTGCCCACTTTTTTGGGGGGTGGGGGTACAAGGGATCTGAACTCACAGCTTCGTGCTTGCCAGGCAGGTGCTTGTCATGCTGAACTAAATCCCTGGCCCTGCCCACTTTTAAATTGGTTTGTTTTTTGTTACTTTTAATTGTTGAGTTGTAAGAGTTCTTTATTTGCTTTGGGTGCTAGACACTTAGCAGATATGTTTTGCAAATTTTTTTCTCTCATTTTTGGATTTTGATAATACATTTTGCTGCACAAAAGCTTTGCATTTTTATTGTTTATTGTGCTTGTTATTTTTAAGGTCTAGCCAAATCAAAGGTTGTGAAGTTCTATACTTGCTTCTTCCTTTAGAGTTTTCCAGTTTTAGCTTTTTGATCCATTTTTAGTAAACTTTTGAGTATGGCGTGAGCAGGAGTTCCGCAGATGCATGTTTAGTTGCTTTATACCATTTGTTGAAGAGACTGTTTTCCCATGGAATGATTTTGGCACACTTGTTGAAAAATCAGTTGACTGTTCCGTGTGGTTCTATTTCAGGACTTTCAGTTCTACTCCTGTGATACAACTGTCTGTCCTTAGGCTACTTTCACACTTATTTTGAATACTATAGCTTTGTAGTATGTTTTGAAGTTAGTCAATGACAATGTTCCAGTTTCATTTTTTTTTCAAGATTGTTTTGATTAGTTAGTATCCTATATTTCCATATGAATTTTAGGACCATTTCAAGGGGGCAGAAAGACACTTGAGATTTTGATATGCATTTAAATCTATCAATTTGAATAGTGTTTTCTTAATATTTTTAATCTTACAGTATACAATCACTTAACTATATTCCCATTTAGGTAGGTCACATGTTTCATTTGTTTTTTGAGATAAGGTCTCACTGATCTTGAACTCACTGTGTAGACCCTGCTGGTTTTGAACTCACAGCAATCCTGCCTCACACCACCATGCCCAGCTTACCTTTTTCGTTTTGATGCTATAATAGTTGGAGTTGTTTGACTTGAGAATCCTGTGCAGATATCTGGATTTTTGTCTTTTGTCTGTTTGTTTTTGTCAGGACCTCACTATATTACCCAACCTGGTCCTGGGCTCAGTTGATCCTTCTGCTTTAGCTGGCTTAATAGCTGAGAATTCAGGGCCACAATACCATTTGAGCAAATTTCTCCTGTTTTCAGATCTTCAGTTACCACATATGTTTGAATGGAAATTATATTTAGGAACTTGTCTGGTCACAGCTGTTGCCAGAATTAAATGAGTTCACGTAAAAGACTGAAGCCTAATGGTTCAAGTAAAATTAATCAGATTCTCTATTTTTATGACCCTCACCACCTACCCAAGGTAGCACCTACCTTCTAACCTATTGGTACTGAGGAAATGTAGGAGGGAAAAAATTAGGCTATTATTTCATCAGTTTTCTTCAAGGTCTTAAAGTTAATATGAATTGGAATTTAGCAATACTTATTTTTCCTTAGGCCTTATAAACAAGTGTATTTTGATACAGCTTGTTTTCTTATACTTGTAAATAGTCTTGGACAAAAGTTTTGCAATATCTGGGCCTAGTGAAGTCAGTTTTTGAGATTTTTTTTGAGACTGGCTTGTCAAAGGAGTTGAAAAGCAGGCATTCTTTCCTTTGAATTCAGTTTGCTTGTTTATTTTTCTTTGTGGTATTGGAGATCCAACCTAGAGTCTTGTCCATGCTCTACCACTGAGTTATATACCCTTAGCCCCACCATCTTTTATATGCAAAAACTGTAAATAAAATTAAAGTTATCTTAATTTATGACCATGAGTCACAGTATTAGAGAACAAAGTAATTGTGGTTGTGTGTTAATATCTCATGTGATAAAGCTATGTGTATGTGAGGATTTAAAATGCTTCCTTTTTTCTGGGACATCTGTAATTTCTAAAATTTTTATGCTGTTTCAAAAAATACAAATGATAATTTGTGAGAGTGACAGAAAATTTCACCATGTGTTGAAGAGAGCATTGGCTGTCACGTTGAGTGTAACAGTTCCCAGTTATCTGAGAACTTAGGTTACTTCCTTGCCTTGCCAACAGTCAGGGTCAGAGTGTTGAGAGGCTGGATTAACTATTAATGATACCTCACAGTGGTGAGAAACCTCTAACAGTTTTCAGGGATTAGTGTCATTACGTTTCATGGCTAATGGAGAGCCACCCCAGTCAGGCTAAGAAAGCTAGCAATTTACACTTTCAATACATTTTTTTGTATTTAGTTCCTGAAACTTCACAGTATCCCAAAACACTTGTAAGAAGTTGTCTGATGAAGTGCAGAAATTTTAGGGTGTTCAGGCTGAACGGTTGGGTTCTGGGCTGGTGGAGCCAGCCTGAGCAGGTGTCTTTTGTAGGTGGCTTTCTGCCACACTCATGGGGCTGGGTGTGAGGGAGGTTAGGGATCTTAATCTGGGAGGACCTGACTCAGTTTTCTTTGGTTAGAAATTGTCTTTAAATAATAATTTAAAAAGTGACCCCAAAATTTTTCCTCTAGTAAACAAAGTTTCTGTTAAGTGGCACAGGAACTGCCTGGGAAGTTCTAAACAGAAACCTAACCAGTGTGAGGAGGGCTCCCTTTTGGAATTAACAGCGGGAGGAAAGTTGATACTAGAAAAAGGCTACTTGTAAGCTAAGTGGTGACAGTAGGAATTTATTTTAAAAAACGAAATACAAATCTGAAGGTAATTCTTAATGAAATTTAAATTGTAATATGCAAAGAATGTATCAAGGGTGATCTCTTTTGGGGATTATTTTCATACCAAATGAAGTCAAGTTGTATAATAACATTGCTACCTTTGAGGTTCTGATGAAGTCCTAAGGAGCAGTTTTGCGGTTTACTTAAGGGTTCTGTTTTTTTTTTTGGTCTTTTGTCTTTTTCGTTTTTACCAGTACCAGGGATTGAACTCACGACTGTCTGCTTACAATGCAGGCATTTGTGCCGCTGAGCTAAATCCCCAGCCCCAAGGGTTCTGTTTTTTTTTTTTTTTTGTTTTGCTATCCAATAATCATTTTTGAGGCCCTTAGTTTATTATTTTCCTGATTGACTTTCCTCTTCAGTTACTACCTAACTTCTGGTCTCATGTTTCAGTGAGTTGTTGACATTCTAGTATCTTTTATCAGTTTTATCAAATCTTAAGTCATTTATGGGTTTTCAGTTTTCATTTTGTTCTACACTTGCATTTTGTTGAATTACTGAAATGTGTGGGACTGACAAAGAATGGTTTTGAAGGACAGGAATAGAAATTAGTGACAATCAGGGACAGTTGTTTCAATTCTTTGCTTATTAATGATTTTTTTTTTTTTTTTTTTGGTACCAGGGATTGAATTTAACCTGGAGCTTGCCAGGTAGGCACTCACGCTGCTGAGCTAAATCCCTGGCCCTTAATGATTGTTTTAATGTTTGCCCATGTTTTACTTTTCTATATATTGTCATAATAGAGACTTTAGCAAATAAATGATCAACACTGGGATATCAAGGATACTCTTTTAGGTTAGTCTGGCTTAATTTCTTCCTATCTCAGAGATCTTATCAATCCCCTGAGTTTCAAGTCAGGACCTCAATACTTGGCCATCAGAGATTGTCAGGAGAGCCAGGACAGCCTCTGTAGTCCTTTTACATTTTAGTGGGAGCCCCTACAAAGATCACCCAAGGCTTAAGAGGCAGCAAGATAGTAGACTCTAAACGTGCATCCAGAGACAGTAGAACTGTGAACGTGTGAAATGGAAAGGGAAGTGGTTAATTGGTAACGACAGGAAAAATGGAATTGGAATCAAGTGATACCCCCAGCATGGTGAAATGTAATGGTAGAGAACGAGCTTACTGAGTGCCTGGTTTTATAACCATATTTTAAGAACTAGTCTACTCAAGATGATTCTGGTTCTGAGGCCTGCTGAGGCCTCTTCCTGTTACCATCTAGATAACTTGTTTTATACTCTATCATCTCGAGGTGACCTCAGTACACACTTACTCTTTCTAGCTTAAGTGGCTCCACATAAATATGAGGCAGCAATTAATATCTTTAATAAACTAAGTTTATTGGTACATTTTAGGTACACATAATGATCACATTCATCATAGTGTAATGTTGACTGTTGGTTTGTCATAGATGGTTTTTATCAGATGGATTTAATCAGTTTTCCTTAGGGTTTTATCATGAATGGATGTTTGATTTCATCAAATGCTCCACATGAATATAAGGCAGAGATTAATATTTAAACATTCCTATGTACACCCCAAATAAAATCAGGTTTGTGAATGATTACATAATGAATATATATACTAAATGATAAGAAAAATTAAATTATCTTCAGAATTTAGGTAGAACTTACCTGCTTAGATACTGTATTTTTAAATATCTGTGTCATGAAATTTGGAGTCCTTAAAGCTGAACTTCTAATGCTGGAAATGACAAAGGAGCACATCATGTGTATGACATCCTGTTTGTTCTGCTGCCTTTTTTTTTTAAAATGGGAATTGAACTCAAGAACTTGTGCTTTTGAGGCCAGCACTTATGCCACTGAATTATAGCCCCAGCCTCTTTTTAAATTTTTTAAAAAAATTTTCCAAGTGTAATAATTGACTATAATGTTGTAAGACTTTTTTGGTGGGGGGTTGTCTTTTTGAGACAGGGTCTTGCTATACATTCAGGCTTGCCTTGAATTCACTTTGTAGCCTAGGCTGATTTCAGATTCACAATGATTCTCTTGCTTTAGCCTCCCAAGTACTGGGATTACAGTCATGTGCCATGATGCTGGGCTTGCTGCCATCATTCTTAAGAGTCAAGTGGAATCAGGGCTGTATTATTTGAGTCACCTCTGTTATTGGACTTTACCTGACAACAGTTATTGGTAATCTGCTCTTGATCAGGGTTCTTGGGCAGTGGATATTAGACCTAAGTATTCCAGAAATCTGAAACCTACTTATTTAAGATTGGAAAAGGCAATAGAAATAGAAGGGCATTAACTAAAAAGTTTATTTTTTCTAGAAAGAATTTTAACATCTTTTAAGGTGTGAATGAAAATGAAAGTAAAAGGATATCATGAAGAAAGTCTTAAATGAATATAGGAGAAATATCAATGAATTGACAGGTTGGTGTCTCTCCCTTTTTCTTTTTCGTATACTAAAAGTGATGTATAAACTAGGAATGGTGGTACCTGTCTGTAATCTCAGTGTTCTGGGAACATGAGGCAGCAGGATCACAAGTTCAAGCCCAGCTTGGGCAACTTAGTGAGACGTTGTTTGTCTCAAAAACAGGCTGGTCATGTAACTCAGAGCTGCAGTACTCAAGGTGGTGGAGCTGACAGGTTCTGTTAGGGTTGCTAAGGTCTGTGAAAATTTAGCTGTAGATCTCAGACACAGTAGTCTTTTGGAGAAGATGAACACAGACTGACTCTAGTTATTTATCTTTTTTGTTCAGACTTCTCCTTCATTTTGCAGTCTCAGTAAATGTAGGGTTTTCATACTGACCTACATCTCCAGGGCCTTTATACTGAGCTACATGCCTCTAGCCCTGTGTCTTTTTTGAGACAGGGCTTTATTAAGTTGCCTGGGCTGGTGTTGACCTTGGAATTGTTCTGCCTCACCCTCCTCAAGTGCTGATTTTAGAGGTGTGCATTGCCATAGTTGGCTTCTGTCAAGCATTTTTGGTCATTGCAGAAATGCAGCAGTGTGGTATACAGATAACATAGGGATTACAGAGAAAGTTGTAGAGAAACAGTCAGATTGCTGGCCTTAAACTTTTTTCCCTCCTAATTTACAGGCCTAAAAGCGTAGAGACCGTGCGTAGTTGAATTAATAGGTAATTTCAAGGTTTGTTATGAAACTGCCATTTTGGAAGAATTGCCAGGGTTGGGTAGGGTGCCTGACTCTGTCGTCTTACAGAGCCTTATAAAAGCATTCTGGATCTTTATGTCAATTCACAGACTAAAATAAATTCTAGAAGGGTACATGTAGAATACTATTGAGAAGTATTTAGAGGAAAATAATGTGAAGATTTAAGTTTATGGAAGAGTAGAATTCATAAAGGAAAAGACTGGGTAACTTAATTGCAGAAAAAGAAAGTGTAGGATCCCAGAGCATTACCCTGGAGGCAATTAATGCAGACAGCAGCTTGGCTCCGGTGAGTAGGGGGTACTGGTATAAGAAAGTGTCCTGAGTGGTTGTGGATGGCTCAGGTGACACAGAGGTTCAAGAGACCGAGGCTTGAGGATACCAAGGTCCTTTGTGAAGTGTTTTAGTGAGCTGTATAACTATAGATATCCTTGTTGTCCAGGATTATGGTAGGTACTGTGTAGAACAGCAGTCAGTGAAGTGGGTTTTGGAATTCGTGTAATCGGGGCAGTAACCAGGCCTGGGAATGATATGAATAGAGAGAAGAGAGTATCGTAGATGGAACACGCGGGCCTCCCAGGATACAGTACTGACGTAGTATTTGTTAACATTCTAGTGTCTTTCAGACCTTCTTGAACTTTAAACAAACCTGGTGATTTAGAGAAAATGCAAAAATGCTTTGGGAAACGTTTTTGTACAGTATTACTAGAATTCCTCTGTCTCCCAAAGTCATTAGCAGTAAAATGGTTTATAGCTTAAACTTTTCTTGCCCATGTTTACAAGATGGGCATAAACTTCATTAGAGCTGTGAATTTAATCTTGGGCTTTTTTTTTATCTTAAGTGCATTGATTTTATATAGATATAGAGATAATATGAACTTTTTCTCTTTTTGGAATAAAAATTGTCATGATGAATGTGAATTTAATTATAAACTAAATTCTGAAGCAGCTCATTGATAAACTAAGAATAATTCTCTCGAAAGGGAGCCTGAGATACTGATTAAAGTTCAATTTCCATGTATAATAATAACATCATAGTGATAAAAGTGCATGCTGAGGTTGTTGATAAGGCCAAGGTGAACTCAAACTATGGAAAAGCTATTTATAATTGGACAGACCTTGTGTACTTCATTAAGTAAATATTTATGAAGGGAATGCCTTCCTCTTTGAGGCACTACGTAACCGTGGGCAGCGAGGGCTCACCACATGCCAAGCATAGTGCTGTACTTGCCTGGATTTTTCTTGGGTTATTTCATGAAACCTCACAGCAGCATTTTCATTAGGAATTATCCCCATTTTACAGGAGAGGGAATAGAGGCTGCGGAGAGTTTAATTTCTCTAAGGTCACAAGGCTATTAGAATGATGGAGGAACCTGTTTCTAAGTCCAGACAGAGCCAGAGCTTTAAAGCACGCTGCTTTTTTAAATAGGGGAGGGTTTTGCTGGATGTTTACTGTGTCACCATGTACCTGACTTGATAATGCACCCAGAATTTGCAAGGTAAGTTTCGTTATTATTATCCAGTTGTTTCCAGTTTTATAATGGCCACTGGATAAAGTTTTATAAGCTTAACCAGTTTGGAAAAAGCCTGGCTTGAACAACACTGAAAGAGTATTTCTCTATAGGTCTGCTACATTTCATGCAACTATTTTTTTATTCCTCTTTTCTTTACATTTTCTCATATTCCACTTTGATTTCTGTATTTAGCATTTTTGAAAATTAAAATTTGTTTAATCCCTAAGAATTTTTAAAAAAATTATTGAGGTCTACTTTGAAATCTGCACTGTTGATAGCATTTCAGTGACAGTTATTTTTTGTATGTGAACTTTTTACTATGAAAGCACATTTTAATTTCCAAAATCCAGTTTTAAATACTTTTTAGAACTAGGAAAACAGCTGAACGCGTGTAATAATAGGGCTGTTAGTTTTCTTAAAATTCAGTGCTTTGGGTCAGTTGGTGTTTTAAAGGAAGTGTATTATATATTCTTATCTCTTCCTTCTCCCTCTTATTTTCACTCTTCCCTTTTCTATTATCTCCTTTTCCAATCAGTATCAGCAATTACTTTTTAATTAAATTGAACTGGCGCTCACATTTCTGTTGTAGGTGGCATTGCCAGTCCTTTCCTGAAAGGACAAAAGTATTATTATATCTGTTTGGTAACTGGGTGTTGCTGTTCACTTGTGAAGGAGGAGGGGAAATTGAGGTGTAAAATAAGTCTTTTTCTAAAGGAATTATGGGCTAGGTATTAAGTATATCTTTAATTAAAAACAATAAATTATAAAAAATGGTAAGCATGCTTTAATCGTGAAATTGGGGTTCTGGTTTAATGTTTCATTCTTAAGTGACAAAAATGATTCACTGAGCCATATTTTTTAGGGCTGATGAAATAGAATCAGCCGAGGGTTGCCTCTCTGTTCGTCACAGTCTAAAGCATTATTACTCAAGTTTCTCAAATTATCTGGTATATTGAATTCTGATGGTAGCATTTCTTGTTTGTATTTCATTTGGCTAAATTTAAAATCTTATTGTAGAGCCATGCTAGTTCTACCTTAAAAAGGAAAACACCCCTCTGCTTAAAACAAATGGTACTTCCTGCTTTCATAAACAGTCATGTGCATAGTTTAGCAAGGCCTGATGCCTCTGGAGCTTTTTCCCTTTATAGCACCATTGAATCCGAGTCCTAACAGAAGTACAGTGAATCTTGTGGCCTCATTCTGAACAAAAGGGATTAGAGAAGAAAAAAATCTCTTGATATAAGGCTTGGAAGCAAGGGCAGGCAATCTTGGTTGTGAATATTTTCTGATTTTTCCAGAAATCAAGCAGAAGATTGAGCTGCTGATGTCAGTTAACTCTGAGAAGTCGTCCTCTTCAGAAAGGTACAGCTACATCTCTTGCATGAACAATTAATGGTGTAGCATTGCTAAGAAACAAACAGGACATATTTTTTTCCTTGTCAAGTTTGCTTTATAACGTATTGTACTGCATGCTGGTATTGTGCTGTATTGAAAATGTGTATTTGGGCGAGCTGTGTTGCTTTTGCGAAGGCTAGTTGATTTTTTTCAAAAACTGTGAAGCCTAATCAGCTGCAGCATGCACACCATAACACAGCAGACCGCTGGTTCATGTGTGACAGCTGTTGAAGGCTTTAAAAAATAATTTGCTCAATATCTTGCTTTCTTTAAGGAAATACTGTTGAATTTTCTTCCTGTATTTGTGATTGCTGCTGCATAGAATCACCACGGTTATTTATAAGATCTAGGTTTAAAATACTTGATTATTATTGCAATAAATTCTTATGTGGAAAGGGAGTGCCGTTTGTAAATAGCTTAGGAATTGCAAACCCACAGATTAGTCACATTCTCAAAGAGATGTGATTCTTCTTCAAGTCTGTGCTAGGAAATGGAACAGTCACTGCATGCAGTAATGGTTCATGCCTGCAGGTAAGGACTAAATGACTCAGAAGTATTTTTAAAGCAATTATTTTATCTGTCAATCATATGATTATACCTGTAAGAAGAGATTTCATAAAAATAACTATTTTGCCTTATAAACATTTAAGATTTTTGTATCTGAACTCAGAAATGAGACTAGAGTTCTTTATTTTGATATGAATATGCCACATTCACTTCTGTATGCCAAAATTATGTATAGTACATAATGTTTTAAATTGAAGTTCTTGGACAAACAGTTGATACTTACCTTTCTCTTCATTACCTAACAGTTTATACGTAATGTGTATAGTTTGTATTTAAGACATAGTGATTTATCTTTTCCAAGATTAATACTTAGGATTATCTTTTTGTTCATAGGTTTAAATTTAAGAAAATAGAGAAGTAATTTGATGATTAAACAAAAGGAAAAACAATGAAAGAAATATGAATTGAAGGACCTACCAAGTAAAATGGTTTTAATGAAAGCACACTAGTGTAAAAAGGATGTGATGTGATAGCAAAAAGATCAAATTATATCGATTTATTAGAATAATTGAGTGAAAAGCCTCTACAACTTAGGTCGTTACAAATAAAGATGATGTACTGCTTTCTGTAGAGATTGAAAAGAGATAAATTTAGAATCATTTGTGTTTATTTTTATGTAGCTTCTAACTTCTGATTTGTGTCCAGCCATCTGATTTTATGCACTCTGTTTACTGAAAGAAAAAAAAATCTGAAGATTGTGAATATTCTGCTAGTAAAATGGTGGTGATGGGAAGGGGAGAGGACCGGCGTATGAGCAGCGAAAGTCCAGGTGCCAAATACCATGTTGAAGTTAGGTTCTAAGAAGAATATACTTAATGAGACGGTAGCAATAATTATGGTAGCCTTTTGTAGTGTTGAACATAGTGGGGGAATATTAATTGAGAAATAGGAGTGGATTAACTTGTTTTGGTTAAAATATATTCTATGCAGAAAAATATTCTAAAATATTTTGATTTTATTTTCTTAAGTTCTTGTGGTTATTTGAAGGAAAGAGAGGGCGCATGTCATGATTTAGAAGTTTAGAAACCAGCCATTGTGCTGACGGCTTTATATACAGTTTATATGCAGCTTTCTTTACTATTTAGAGGGGTTTGTGCTTTGAGCTGTATCTCTGATGGTTGTGATATGCTAACTTGCTGGGCAATAGCTGTGACTCAGGTCAACACTTTGCAAACATTGAGCTTGTTTAATGAATGTAAATATACTAATCATAGAAACATGCTTTTATCCACTGTATGTAATAAAATCATACAATAATTAGATCATTCAGCTTTTAATTTGTTACAAAAAATTTGAAAAATAAGAATCTGAAGTTAAAAAAATTAATTGGCCTTCTAGCGACATTTCATGCCCAGGAATTTAATACTTTGAAGTATCTTACAGCATTCCCATTACATTCTTGACTTCCTTGTTTATGAGTGTTACAACATTATGAAAGTCTGTGCTTTTTTTTTTTTAATGTTTTGAGATATGGTGGTGTAAAAGATGCTTGGAGCTTGCTTTCGGTCAGCTTTCCTATGTGTCTGTGAGTAGAAAGGATGGAGAAGCTTGGCTTCTTTGAAGACAAAGTACTCTCTCTGTCTCTGTCTCTGTCCAGAAGCTATCTGTGAGCACACCTGATTCAGGCCCTGCAGTATGGGTGATCTTTGGTGCTTCAGAGGACTAGGTGGAGAAATAGTGCTTCTCCATACAAAGTGTGACTACAGAGCGGTGAGGTGATGGAATTTCTTCCATCAAATATTTTTAACCTACTAAAAGGAAATTACCAGTCTTGTGAGAACCAGTATTGATTACTTTTGTTTGTATAATTTTATAAAATGGGGAAAACAAAATTTTAAAAATCCTGCTTTTCTTTTGTAGACTTTAAGGACTCTTTCATTGCACAATAAAATACAATTTGAAATAAAATTATAATGGAAGTTTGGAGTTTGATCTGGGGAATAAATTAGAAAATATGTTATCCCAACAAGTCCCTCTACCATGTCGAAACTGACTGTTTAGCTTAAAACGGTGAGGCCCCATAGTGTGTTACTGTGTGGAGTGGTGTGGAGCGCTTCTGTTCAGAATGGCTGACTCTTGGCCAGAAGTAATGGACTCACAGAAAGTGACCATTGAGTTTTTGATTTTGTATTTTGAAGAGTGAAAAATTTCAACTTAGCTATTTTAAAATTTAAAGCAGAAAATTCATTACTGAATGGATTAAAAACAAATTACTGATGATGAATAAAAAACAAGTGGTGTGTATTGTGGCCAGTTGAGAGGAAGACCTATCTGCTGCGAAAACACACTGGAGATTTTATTAGTAAATCCTACTACAAGTATTTCCATTTTTCAGTTGATTATGAATGAATGAATGAATATATTTGTTTTAAACATGGTAGGCACAGTATACTTCCTTGGTTACCCTCCATCAATGTAAAAATATAAACTATGAATATATGGTTGTTAAAAGAAGTTTTCCAGTTTTGTTTCTTCTTGCCCTTTCTTAGCTACAGCAGTACTAGGATTTATAGGGTAAAGCAGGTGGGGATGAGGAGGAGTAGCAATAACTATAATAGCTAGGAAAGAGTGGTAATTACTTACTAAACAATCCAAATACCACTGTTGTTATTATTTCTTCTACTCCTGCTTCCTTGCCCCCCTTCCTGGGAATTTACTAGATACCATATCTAAGTTCTTTATAGGAAGAGGGAAAGGAGGGAGAGGAGCAGGCACAGAAAAGGAATGTGTATGTTTGTGACTTTGACAGATCATCAAGGAGATATCCTGAATGAAAAGAAGACATTTTGCTACACTGAAAATTTTGCCAAATTATGGTATTGCTACTTTTTTGGGGGTGAATTCTGATAACCGGGTTGTACAATTCTAATAAAAAAGAGTTGAGCCCAGAGTATGTACGGCTTTTACTTCCAGTTCACCTAGGCCAACCCAAAGAGGTCTGAAGAGTTTAAGGTGTAGGAGTCTGAGAAGCTGAGAACCTGCATTTACATTTAGCCTTCTTTGCATTTGCTGTTGTTAGGTGTGAATGGGTGTTGAACTAGTAAAGTTCACATTTGATTAAAAGCTAATGACTAAGTAACAAAGCCCTTTAGGGTTGCATTTTATCAGGGAATAGACACCAAAAGGATCATTACCTTATGTGGGGAATATTTGACTTTTTTTAGTGTTACAGAAGAGGCTCTCTGCTCCCTGTACTGGAATAGGTAAGAAGTACTTCTACTTCTATAGATTGATAGCTGCCTTGATCAGGAGAGTAATGAAAAGAAGAAGCATTAAATAATATTACGCTGTGGCCTGTATTCTACCAGGACTGGGTAAACAAAACTGGTGAGAAGTAACAGGCATAGTATAAACTTATTTCAGACACATAACCTGTGCAGTTTTTGTGTGTGCAGGTGTTCTTTTTTTCGTGTGTGTGTGTGTGTGTGTGTGTGTGTGTGTGTGTGTGTGTGTCTTTTTCCTTTTTATCGGTACCGGGGATTGAACTCACGACTGCCTGCTTGCAAGGCAGGCGCTTATGCCGCTGAGCTAAATCTCCAGCCCCCGTACTTTAAAATTTAAAAAAAAAATTTTTTTTTAAAGAATCAACACCTGGGAGGTTCGATCCCCGGTACCAGTAAAAAGGAAAAAGGCCAATATATATATATATGAATTTCAAAGTATGTTAGGTAAAGAGCCAAAGCAAAGTGAAGCCTGGAAAAATAAAGAAAATGGAAGGGACTACATCAAAAAATTGTGGAAGGAAGAAGCCAGGCATGGTGGTGCATGCCTGTAATCCCAGCACTCAGGAGGCTGAGGCAAGAGAATTATTGTGAGTTCGAGGCCAGCCTGGGCTACAAAGTGAGTTCAAGGATAGCCTGAACTGCATAGAGAGACCCTGTCTCAAAAGACACACACACGCACGCGCGTTCACATGTGTGTGTGTGTGTGTGTGTGTAATATGTATATATGGAAGAGATCAGATGAGTGAAAGGAGTAAAGGATATTTTGATGGATCCAGGACCAAGGTGTCCTTTGTTTGTGCTTGAGTGTTTGCCCAATATCTGTGTGGTAAAACAAGAATATTTACAGGAGAGCCAAAGATTTTGTTCTGCTCCCATCCACTTCCTAACCTGAAGACCTAACAAACATTTATTAACTGTTTTCTCTTTCTTAGTCTCCTCTCTGCTGCTGTTGCCTGTATTTCTCTGATTTCAGGTTAGACATTTTTCTTGAATAGTAGAATAACTTGGGATAGTGGCTGATTGTATTGCTTCCCCTTGACTGATTTCTTTTTCTTTAGGAAAAAAAAAATTAAGTTTATTGGTACAATTAAGGCAGAAATAGTGATTGCATTCAGTATAATGAGAATTTGTACCTGTACATGGTATTTCTTGATTCCTCTATTTTTTCTTCTTTCATTTCTTATGCTTATTTTAAATTTCCATTTAATTTTTATGAAGATACGTATGAGAAAGTACACAGATCATTATGAGATCTAGCTTTATTTTTATTTGTGTGTGTATGATAACTTAAGAAATCTTTGTTAGGCACAAGACCATTAAGATATTTTGTTAGATTTACTTTTAGAAACTGTTAGGTTTTTTTGCCTTTTGATATGGAGTCTTACTCTGTAGTCTAGAATGGTCTTGAACTCAAAATCCTTCTGCCTCAGCCTCCCAAGTGCTGGGATTACAGGCATGTATACCACCATGCTTAGTTTTACTTTTAGAAGTTTTAGTCTTTTAATATTTGTCTGTAATTCATTTTGAGTTTAATATGAGGATTGAGCTCAGTTCTTTTCCATATGGCTATTCAATTGTTTATATTTTTGAACATTGTACCGAAATCCTTGGTGTACACTTTGTAGAGTCTTCTCCCTAGTGTTGCCTATGTGACATTCATCCATGTTGTATGTCGATGTAGTTGAGTCAGTCTCATTTTTTTACAGTATTCTTTTGGGCAGGAGATGGGTTTGAAATAGGGTCTCACTCTGTGTTTAGGTTGGGCTTTAACTTGCTATATAGCCCAGGCTGGCCTTTGAGCTTGTGGTGGTACCTGTGCTTTAGCCTCCCAAGCAGATGTGTGCCATTGTGCCTGGCTACAGTATTCTTTATGTGTGTGTACTCACTTTAGTACTGATGGACATTGGGAATATTTGGTTTGTGACTGTTAGGCACAGTGTTGGTATGAGCACTTGAATGGGCAAGGGCTGAGTTTTAGTAGATATTGCCTGTTTTCCAAAGTGAAAGTACAGTCTATATTCCCATCAGCTGCACTCTGGATTCTTGCCAATTTGGCCCTATATAGTTTCCTTCTTTCCTTTTCTTGTCTTTCCTTCATTCTCCTAAGTAGCATTCTGATGGATATGCCATTGACACCCAGTAGTGTGTGTGTGTGTGTGTGTGTGTGTGTGTGTGTGTGTGTGTGTAAACCCAAGACCTTCATGGTAGAACTATAGCCACTGCATTCCTCATATGTTTTTATTTTTCTTTTCCTATTTTTCCTTTTTTCTTCAGATACAGAATCTTGCTAAATTGTAAAATTTGTAATCTTTCTGTCTCAGCTTCCTGAGTGCTAGTATAATAGGCATGTACCATTACATGTAGCTGGGTTTGGACCATTTTGGGAAGATTAGAAGCAGAAAGGGGAATGGTAGTGCATGCCTGTAATCCCAGCACTTTGGAGGCTGAGACAGGAGGATCACTGCAAGTTCCAGACCAGCATGGGCTATATAGCAAGACCCTGTCTCAAACGGGACTGTTTCTGTGTATAGACACTCCATGTTTATTGACTGAATTACATTCACGCTGCTAGGTTGTTAAATGAGGAATTGTATATAGTATGTCATTACAATATTCAGAACAAAGAAATGGTCAGAGGAAACTCCAATTGGATGACTTTGCTTTTGTGTGTTTGGTGCTTTGTTTGGGCAGGGGTTGAGATAGGGTCTTCATATGCAGTTCAGGCTGGCCTTGAACTCATTCTGTAGTCCCGGTGCGTGACTCTTACATGCAGTGCTGTAATGTATAACACAACATAAAACTACAACCAGCACTGTATAAATAAGGTATACTGTATTTAAAAAGTATTGAGAGCTATAAACAAGATGAAGAGAAGTGTACCCCCAACAAACCCCCCCCCCCAAAGATAAGTTCTAACAGTATGCCTTGGTCTTAAGGACAGTTGTGTTGTTACACAATAGGTCGTTAAATGAGGAATATCTGCACTGACTTTGACACAGGAGACCAGCATTACAAGTTTAATTAGAAAGGGGCCATAGAGTGTAGTCCTTGGAGGTGCTGCTTTCCTACGGACTTGTAGTGTTTTAACATGCCTGTGGGCCATGTGTGTTGACATTATTTTTTGGATTTGGTTTTAATAGCAAAACCGTATTACAGTAAGTCACCAACTTATGAGCAGTCAGGTTGCAAGCTTGCACAGATACAAAGGACTTCCATTATCAACATCTGTAGATGGGAGCAAATCATGGAAGTAGTTCATGTTTCTGCTGGACATTGTCACAGTTGTGCTGCTGTGTGTTTGCTGTGTGGTGCTATAGGGTGCAGTAGTACAGTGCTCAGTCAGAGCTCAGGATGACTTGGAAGCAAGAGGAAAAGCAGTGCTGGTGTGGCATGGACTTCTGAGAAGTGCAAAGCTTTGCACTTTGTATTTGTGTCAAAGGTGTATAAAGCTCACTTGGGACCAACAAATGAATCTGACTTAAAAATATTCCCCCAGAACCAGAACTCATAAGTTGGAGACTTACTGTAGAAGGTTTCATTTAAACCTGAGAACTGTATCTTTTTCAATAGATGAGATATAGCATGGTTTGAGAACTGGGGAGATAAGTCATAAGCTTAGTCCTTGGTACTTAGCTGTTTCATCCTGGAAGTACCCTTTTTTTGAACTCTTAAGTCTTTCTACTTGAAAAGTATTGAAGAAAGTAGGCTCCCTCAGGTCTGACCAAGAAATCATGACAGATTAGATATCTTCTAAAATGTTACGTTTTATATTATACATGATCTCTAAAATTACTGCAGTTTATAGTTAAATATAAATAGTGTTATTTAATTTGTGATAAAAATCTGGATGGTTATCTGAGCTACCTTTCTATTGATCATTTTTGTTTGATTGAGAACAGTAAAACTTAGATTGTGCTTGATTTCTGGTGCTTCTCTGTTATTGCCAGTCTCACTATGTTCTTGTTTTGATCATGTTCCCATATCTGTCCATCTCAAGCAAGCCCCACCTAGGTCAAATGACTTCTTGACCTCTTCTTGTTCTACCTCTTCTGGGGTCATGTGCTTCTCATGATAGCATTTTCCAGAACTCTGTTGGATAATGGGGTGTATCACAGCTCTGCTTACTAGCTGACTACTGTTAACCCCAGGTTATGACCTTACACACACAAATTCTTTCATAACAAAATGTAGAAGTGCTTCACTCCTAAATGACAACAAAACAAATATTATCTTTATGGTTTACAAACAGTAAAGTCTGTTAGAGCACTTTCAGTATAGGGAATCATCCATTTCTATGGTAAAATTACTAAACTGGAGTCACAAGCTGATTTATGTTAAATTATCAAATGTAAAGATTACAAATCTTAGGGTTTTTCACCATAAAAATTTATGGTTTATTGATTTTTTTTTGCATTTGTTTGAATGTAAAATGAAAATTAAATCTGAACACTTCTGTCTCTGAGCCAAAAATGACAACATTAAACCATGGCCATTTGTTTCCCTAATGCCAGTTTTTGTGTATCACCTTGATGACTTTCATCACATTTGTAGTATATACTGTATTGATACTTAGTATCAGTCCTTTTTTTTTTACATTTAGTTTTGGTAAAATATGCATAACAAAATTTTATGGTTTTAAAACTTAAACTTTGGGCCGGGGATATAGCTTAGCAGCACATGCTGCCTGGCAATTGTGAAGTTGTGAGTTTGATCCTTGGTACCAAAAAAAAAAAAAAAAAAAAAAACTTAATCTTTTTCAGAAGGTATCTTTGTACTTTACCCAAAATGGAGTAGTATCATTTACCTTGAGAAAGAATGACTGCCAAATCCAAACCTGACCCATATGTTCCTCTGGTTACAGGAGAAATTAAACTGGCAGGTGTGATAAAAAGGGGCATAACTGTGTGTTAGCACCACTATAAGATTTGCTTTTTGATACACTAATATTGAAGGAACCTTGGAAAAAGTGTAGCTTCCTTAGTACATGACTGGGCCCCAGACAGCACGTGAAGTCATTTTGCATACTAACAGTAGCACCTCCTCTTACCTTTTCTGTCTTTTTTTTTTTTTTTTTTTGGATTTACGGAAATCAAACTCAGGGCCTCATGCTTGCCAGGCAGGCCCTCCTCTTTGCTTTTTAAACAAATGTGAGCAGCTGTTACATTCACTGTGATAACAAATGATAACTATAGTCCAGATTCCTTTGGTAACAGAATCTCTGTCTTGTGAAGTAGGTTGCTGGGAGTTAAACTCAGGCCCTCATGCATTCTGGGAGGTTGGTCTAATGACTGAAATATATTCCCAGTTCAAATTAATTAATTAATTTAGAGGCAGGTCTCACATTGTAGTTCATGCTGGACTTGAACTCACAGCAGTTCTGCTTCAATTTCCCAAGTGCTGTGATTATAGGTGTGTGTTACTATGCTTGGCCCATTTTATTTTTTTATTTTAAGAGATAATTGCTAAATTGATGAGGCTAACCTCAAGCTTGCAAACCTGCTCAGCCTCCTGAAGTAATGATGATTTGCAGGTGATCCTCACCACATCCTGGCTGAAGCAGGATCTTTAATGTTCTAGGAGATGCAAAAAATGAAGACTAATTTTAGTAGATTTTATTTGTTATCCATCTACCTTGCATTTTATGTATTTATTTATTTATTGGCCACTGGAAATTGAACTCAAGACCTTGTACTTGCCAGGCTCGCACTATGCTGCTGAGCTGTATTACTGGTCCTGCCTAGCATTTATTAGTAGCTGCTGCGTACTAGCCATGCTTTGGAAATCTGAGAGTCACAAAAATGTAGGCTTTTTACATATTGTTGGTGTACAGAATTTGTACATAAGTACAGTGGTGAGTGATGGTCTGGCGGCTGCACCATGGTTCATTTCCTGGGCCTGCCGTATTTTCATGGGCAGTAGCACAGGGGTGATTCTTGGCACCTTTGGAGAGAATTGCATATTACCAGTAACTGAATTTTGGGGAAGCTCATTGTAAGAGTGCAGAGGTATATTGAGAGGATTATGCAGTAGCCTACCATGGCCACATTGAATGAATGAATGCTGATCAGCTCTGGCAGATTCCTGCCATGTGAAAATTAGTCAACATTTAGGAGAAGTGAAAGTTTGGATATTTATGTAAATATCTCCACTGGTGGTACAAATTAAAGAACAACGGTCTCAGTAGAATATCTAATACTCAGTTTTACCCGACAGTAAATTTCCTTTTCCTGTGCTTTAAAGTTTAATAAGATATCAATTGTTTGGGAAAAGAAAAATGTCTTGGAAAAAAATTTTTTTAAGGTATCACTTACTCTGCAGACATTTAATACCCATTATGGTAAAGTTTAAAACTTTATAAATAATTTGAAAATTATATACAAACAGAAGAAACTTCTGTCTGCAATATTGTCTGTAATTTTACTCCTTTCCGTTTTTCCTTCGTTTTCAATCTCCTGCCTCTCTTTGTCATGCTGTTCTACACAGACAAAGCAGTGAGATGAGTGTGAAGACTACCTTCAGTATAGTAGGAAACAGATCAGAGAAAATGGAGGTGAGGGCACTGGGTTGTGCTGGGGAAGCCAGCACGCAGACTGGTGCTCTTTGTAGTGCAGCTTCTAAAGGTGACGAACAGATGGGGTTTTGTTTCCTGATAACCAGATAAGGGGAGGGGGAAAGTAATATTGTGGGTTTTTTTTAAATCACTAAGGAGAAAATTTAGTAGTTTTCTCAGGAAAAGAATCAAACTTTTCATCCAACTTAAAATTTACACCCTCACTTAAAATTCTCTCAATAGACGTTTTTTGTGTGTTGCCCAGACGACTCTGAACAATATGCTAGGTACTGTTGACTTACTAGTCTCTGCCTTGTAGCTCTTTCCTCTAGTAAAGCAAAATGGGACTGTGGTATGCTTTCTGTTTCTTTTGTGTGCAAAGATGAAAGTGAAGGCAGTACAACTAATTCTTAAGTTAGGCATTTATGAAATACTTAAGGCATACTTAGTGTGCCATTGATGAAATGCTAGTGAGAAAAATCAGTGAGAAACAAATTTGAATATTCTGTTTATACTAATGAGTCTTAGTTTTGTAAGTAATGGCAGAAAGTGATGTGATCCAAGTTTTTCATTTCAGACAGATGACAAAGCAGTCAACACAGATGGTTAGCTTTTTTAAAAAAGAAATTATTAATTAATTTTTGAGACAGGATCTTGTTACGTAGCGCAGGTGGCCTTGGACTCACTATGTAGTACAAGCTGGCCTGGAACTGATGGTGATCCCTCTGTGTCGGCCTCCTAATTACTGGGATTACAGGTCTGCACCACCATGCCAGGTCGCCCCTTGGCTTGTATGCTTGGGATCTCTCTCCTCTCTTTTCTCTCCCCTCTCTCCTCTTTCTTTGTTCCTTTCTCCTCTCTCTATCAGGATACGCATGAATTATAAACTCCTGTAAGTGGTTGTTCAGTGAGTTACCAGTAATGTTATTTTACCGCAAAATGTAATCACCCCTATAGTCAAGACCTTCCCATCTTCCTCAACAGAAATTGAAAAAAAAATTTTTATTTAAAGAAGAGGGTTATACTTTCTATAGTCTCAGGACTACTGGAATCGAAGGTCCAGAATCTTCAAGTTAATCCTCTAGGCTTCAGGAAGAGACATGGGAAGTCAGGAGAGAGCGAAGTGTTGTGGTGCTATGTTGAAACTAGTTACATAAGGCAGGGAAAGAGATGAGAGAAAAGATAGAAAGATCGGTAGGAGATCGTAGGAGATCGTGCATAGAAAGTTCTTTTGAATTTCATGCTACTGAGTAAAAGGAAACATTGGAAGGTGGTAGCAAGGGAGATTTTTGCCAGTATTTAAAACGTGCTACTATATATATATATATATATATATATATATATATATATATATGAAAAGTACTTTTAAAAAGTTTAAAAGAAATGTATTTTTTTCTCTAAAATGGAAGGTTGTAAAATAGGCTGTAGACCTGGTGACAAGATGTTACCTATCTGCTCTGAAAATGGGTAGAGAAATTGTGGCAGAGTTTGCTGTTGGAGTTTGAGAGGGAGCCATGTTGCTTGACATTGGAAATATATTAAGTTTGGAACAGACTACCAGAGGGACTGAGAAATCTATTTGAGGCTTTCAAAAGAGAGTGTGTCCTTATTTGGATGGGATTTTAAGGGTGGGTGATTGACCTGTTAAGTTTTAGTTATTATTTTTTCCTGTTATATGCAGTTATCTTGATTGGAGGATTCCTAATTTAGTGTTTGAGATGGTTGTCTTGGCTTTTTTTAAAGACAGATTCTTGATTTGTAGTTTAGGCTAGCCTTGAACTCATTATGTAGTCTGACCTAACCTTGAACTCACAACACTTTCTGCCCCAGCCTCCTGAAAGCTGGGATTACAAGTTTGTGCCACCATGCCCAATATATCTCATCATTTTTTAAAATCAAGACTTTATGAATTCTTCATTCATTTTATCTATGTGGTATTAGTCAGCTTTCCTGTTGACTGAGACATAGTACCCAACACACTTTAAAGAAGGGGAAGTTTAGAGGTTTATTTTAGCTCATGTTTCAGGGGATTTGGTCCATAGTCAGCTAGATCCACAGCAAAAATATCATGATGGAACAGCCATGAATGAACAGGTGCCCTGGGCTCACTTCTTAAAGCCAAGTGTTTCAGAAGGGTTTACCTTTTCATCTGTAAGCCTTCCACTGTTAAGGTTTGGCCAGTTTCTGAGATGCCTTCAAGCCATCTTTCTAGTTGTCCCAATGCAGAGTTCTTGGTTTCTTTTTAATGTTAATCTTTTTAGAAACCATAGTCCTCATATCATTCAGCTGTAGTTTTTGCTGCTGATTCTTAGTGTACAGTAAGTCCATGAGTTATGAACATGTTACTTTCTGGAAGAATGTTCATAGGTCAGATTTATTTGTAACTCCAGCAAACGGAGCTTTATGCACCTTTGATGCGGTTATACAATGTATGTTCTTTTGTGCTTCTTAGTATTCCCCTCCTCATCACCATTGCTTTGCTTCTTGCTTCCACACATCCTGGGGTCTGATTGAGCATTATACTACTGGCAGTATCACACTGTACAGTAAGTACACAGCAGCACAGCTGTAATGATGTCTGGCAGACATGTGAACTACCTTCTCTATTTGGTTGTATTTGCAAATGTTCATAATGTGAGGTTCCTTCATGTCTGTAAAAGTTTCTAGCTTTAACATTGGTATGTTGGGGACTTACTGTAAATCTGGCTGAAAGCAGCCAGCGGTACGCATGCCACACCCTGAGTGATGGGTTACCTTGAAATTTTGCGAAATCAGTCCAGTGTCCTTAATATCAGTTTTCTGCAGAGTCTCAGGTCATGGGAGGAAAAACTACACACATAAAAAACCAAACCAAACCAAAAACCAGAAAACAAGCAAACAGAATGAATCATGTAATCTCTAGCACAGTTTCTGATAATTTCCTTGTTCCCAATTTAAACTGAGTCTTGCCTTTACACCTCATATGCCTATCAGCATTCTGGTCTGCTGGGCTCCCCTTAGAAATTGTCTTGCATTTAAGGCTTCTCTGGCTAGGACTCTAAACCTTTCCAAATTCCTCCCCCAAACCAGTTCCAGAGGATCCCAGAGAGACACAAGCAGGTATAGGCAGTTATGATCCCGATCCTGGTACCAATTTTCTGTATTAATCAGTGTTCCTATCACTAGAATAGAATAGCTGACACCCACAATTTAAAAGAAGAGGGGTTTAATTTTCAGGGACTCAGTCCATGATCAGCTTCCTCTGAGACAGAAACATGACGGGATGGCATAGCAGAGGAAAGGTGCTCACCTCATGGCATGGGGGACGCAAAGAGAGGAGGAGGGAACTGGGGGCAAGAGCACACCCCTGCAGAACAGGCAAACACCTGTGCACGCGTGCACGCTTAAACACGTGTGTACTCGCTTGTAGTGCTTCAACTCTTTTGACGAGACCCATCTCTGAATGTGAGAGCTTTAGGGGACATTTTAAATCTAAACCATAGCAAGTACCATTTCTATCAATTGTTTAAAATGGTTTTACTATTCTAACTTAAGCAGTTTGTTAAGGCAAAGTTGAGTTTCTTAAATGTTTAAAGTGTGAGATAAAGTAATAGACTTGCAAATCTTACGTTGATAAAAGGAAGAAGGATAATTGTCATTAATACTACTAAAAATTCTACCGATCTACCTGCCCATCCATTACCCGTATATACATGTAAGGAGTCTAGCCCTAGTTTGTGTTGCCATTCAGTTTGAATCAGAGCTTTAAAAACAAATTGCAAAATTCTGATTTGATTTCAGTTCTTACTTTTCTTTGCTAGGCTTTTCTGGTGGAGTTCACTAATGATTAATAAAATACTCTGTAATCACAGACATATTCATATACATCCATCTCCTGGGGCCAGGATAATCCTTAACATGCAGGAAAGAGTCCCTATTTAATGTAGAACCAGGAAGGTTTAGAGTTCAGTTGTATGGTTATTAAATTCACTTGTTGAAAAGGGGAATAAACAGAGACTTTGAAAAAAAATTTTTGTTGTTCAGCCCAATCTATTCTATTTAAAAAGCTTTTTTTCTTTCTTACAGAGTATTTTTCAGTTATAATTTATTGGTTTATATTTGAATAGATGTAAGACTTCTCTAGAGGAATTTCCTGTATTACAGTAATCACCTTGGTACTATATGTTGTATGCAACTTTCCTCTTGGTTTAGTACTGTCGGTACCCCCCACGCTGGGCTTCTGTAGTTAAAGTAGGAGCACTGATAAATTTTCCCCCACTGTGTCCTGGCATACTTACTCCCACTTCAATACAGATACAAGTATTTATTTCAAGGTGCATAAATGAAGAAATTAGGTATAATGAGTTGTGCAGTTCCACCTTCTGCTGTATGCTCTGAGGTAAACCAAATTCCTAGTTGCAGTGTAGCCTCTGCTTGGCCTTCCACCTGCCCTATGAGAAAAATAAAGTTACGATTCTCTGCTTTGCTTGAAGTTGCTATAAAAGATGTGATAGCTAGTGACAAGAATGGAGCAATTATCATAGTAAGATTTACTTGGTGCTTGTGAATGTTCAAGGAGGATCACATTGTTTTGGAGAACATTAAAGGTCTGATGATTGTTCATCAGATCAGCTATTCATGGTGGCCTGTTCCTAGAAAACTTTTCAGATCAAAGCAAAGCAAACATTTTCCTAGAGATTTTTGTCAAATCCATCTATATCTGTTTGTCTGCCTATCTACGCATGAAAGAGACTGAGTCTTAGTTGCTGACATTCTTAGGCTCAAGCAGTCTTCCTGTTGCTCAGCTTCTTGAGTAGCTAGTACAACCACTACCCATGGCTAATGTTTAAAGAGTATGGTGTGTGATGCACTTTGCAAAATGAGGCTGACTACATCTGTGATGTAATTTGGCATCTTTTGTAGCTTTGAACGTAAAAGTTTGCATTAACGATTCAGTGGCACAGTGCCTTGCTTTTAACCTGTAAGGAGAAACCTATAAACTGTATGCCCAAATGAGAAATGATGGTACAGTAAGTGACATTTTGACCTCCTAAGTCTGATGCAGCCAGCTGTTTTCCTGTGATGCACCATTCCAGTGTTTCTTCTCCTATATTGTTCATGTTTAAGAGTAGGCAATACAAAGTAATATTTTCTTAAATTCCAGAGTAACTCTTAGCTTGAGGAAATGGTTATGAGTTGAGAAATATCTGGGCAGTAGCAACTCATAGGAGGGAATTGAAGATTTAATGCTGTTTCTTATCTTTCCAGTTCATGTTCTTAAGTAAAATTTGTATGAATTGTCATACTATGAAAAATCATTATTTTTTTCTGTAACTTTAATGTGCAGAAAGTGGAAGGCAGAAGTGAGTTTATGTTTGCTTCAGCTCAGCTTCAGTAATTCACTTTTATTAACTAATCAAAATTATTCAACAAAATGATGAATGAAACACAGAAAACATGGTAGCAAGAAGAGAGCTTGGAGACCCAGGCCTTGCCCTTGTTTTACACAGGAGAGAAATTAATCCACAAAATGATAGTTATTTATCCAAAGTTTCCGATAGGGCTCTTATAATCAGGTAGCTCCAGTGTTGAGACATTCAGATTCTTGGGACATAGTTTAGCGGAACTGGTTTGACTAGTTTCCTCTTTTCTATTCATTAAGAAAACTAAGAATGGTTATTTTAAATCATACTAGTACAGTTCTTTTACCTCTACTCCAGCCGTGGAAGAAGTAACTTAAAATATCCGTGTTTTATGAACACGTTGCTACCCACTATTAGTTTAATTCTTTAAGAAGTCCTTCTAAGTATGTAATATAGAGGACTGTTCCCACTTGTAGGTAAGAAAACCAGAGTTTATGATCTAACAGCATGTAACAGTTAGTAGTAGAGGTCCTTCCAGTTCCATTTTTGGTACAGTGCTGAGGATGGAATCTAGGGCCTTGCACATGCTAGCCATGTGCCCTGCATAGACGTGTACCCAGTCCACTAGAGGTGCTCTCAGAGCTGTGCTTTGTGGCTGTAAACACGTGTGCCTTAGAGTGTGCTGTATGAATAACAGAGATGGTAAATGTTTCTATGGACAGGTTTCTGGATGGCTTGGCACACAGGTAGTTGGTGTTTTCCTCTAACTTGAGCCCAGTTGCTTGTGTAGGGAGAGGTCATGAGTGCTATCTTTGGCTGTGAGAGAATAAGGCAGCTAGCACTGAGGGACAGTCTCATTTTTGCTGTCTTGTACAGTCCAACTTGTTTTGACATTTGAGTTTTCAGTTACAAATCTTTTCTCTGTGAAAAGAACTGTGCAGTTTCTTAGGCAAGGGGAGTGACATTTAAGTATAAACGTGACAGTGACACTATGAATATAAAATATGTACCCTTTTAGGAGCAGCCTTTAAGGGGATGACCAAAAAGCTCACTAAATGCAGCCGATTCAAAGACCAATAATTAAATTTCATTTTAATATCTGTGTGTAGTACATTTTGTTAGGCATTATTAAATTGTTGTATTTTACTTATCTAATAGTTAACCATTTTGAGATTAAAATGAAAAGCCCAAAAGTTTAGGTGTTTATTTTCTTTTTGGTGTACGGCGATTCTTGTAGCTATGTGGGCATTGTAGCACTGTGATGATCAATAATCTGTTTAAGGGCTATCATCATTTACTCAGTCTTCCTGTTCTTACCTTTATTTGGACAGTAATCCTTTTTCCAAGACGCTCATAGCAGTATTACCACCTCTGATTTATAGATGAAGAGAAACTGAGACTTGGAGATTGCTTATTCCCTAGCCATAGAACTAAGCAATTTTAAAAGTGCTTTCTTTTATAACATAGAAATATGTTAGCATTTCATCTGTAGGGAAAAATAGATAATGGCAAGAGAAAAGACCTTATCAGTATTAAATACAGGTTGAGTATCTTTTATCTGAAATGTTTGGAACTAGAAGTGTTTTTTAGAATATTTGCATATATGTATCGTGGAGATGGAACCCAAATCTAAATATTAAATTCATTTATGTTTTATATATATAGTACCTTATACACATGGCCTGAAAGTAATTTTAGACAGTATGTTAAATTTTTGCATGGAACAAAATTTCATGATACTGAATTTTCACTTATACTGTCATATTAACATTCAAAAATACTTTAGATTTTGGAACATTTCAGATTTTGGGTTTTCAGATTAGTGATGCTCCACCTGTATTAAAAGTTTATTAACATGCAGCATTGTGCAGTACTTATAAAGCCTAAGAATGTTATTTCCATTCCTACTTCATTGGAATACCAGGACCTTCCATTTTTCTCTACAAAACACTTAATTTGGAAGGCTGTGATTTAGGTGGAATTCCTTTTTTTCTGACAGGTCTGGACTTACAAAAAATTTTTGTCATTAATTGGTGACCTATTGAAATTGATAAAATTTGTAATTGTCTTCAGTATTTGTCTTAGTTACTTGTCTCTTGTTGCTAGGACAAAATACCTGATGTCTAAAATTAAAGGAGGAAAGGTTTATTTAGCTCACAGTTTGTGGAGGTTTTAGTCCATGATCACTGGCTCCATGGCAGAGTGACTTGGCACAGGGGCAACAGTTCATGGCAGTGGAAGGCAGCAAATGCAGCAAGATAGTGTATGCAGACTGCCTACCTAGGGGAGGTTGTAGCATTAACATCGCTAATCCTAAGACTAGACAATGAACCAATCACAAACTGTAGATTCAACTATCCCTGAAAAGGCTTCTCCTCCCCCTGATGACATGAGGCTTTTGGGGGACATCTAGACATAAACCATAACAGTACCCACTGAAATGTATATTTATTTATTTATTTTTTGGTACCGGGGATCGAACTCACAAGCTCGCACTTGCCAGGCAGGCACTTAGGCCACTGAGCTAAATCCCTGGCCTGTATATTTATTCATTAATGCAAAATGTTTTTGTCTGATCAGTGAAGAATCTGGGAAAAATGAAGAAATAAAAGCAATACTTCTCAGTTTCTTTTTTGGCTTTTCCAGTATCCAAATGTTATCCTTCTTCAGGGTCTCTGTCCTAGGTCTGTTACTCTTCACATCTGCATTCTCTCTAAAGATGTTTGTGTTGGTTTCTCTGCTGTTAAGTACCATGTGTGAGCTAGTGACTTCCATGTTTATATCTGCAGCTATAGAAGCATGTTTTCCAGCTGTCCACTTTACATCATTACCTGAATGTCTTTTGACGTTTCAGATTTATAGAGCCCCAAACCAACCTCATTATCTTGTTTAATGCCCCCTGCCTGTACTGTGGGATGCTACATGGCCAGTTTGTGCTTCGTTCACTTTTCTCTGAGTGAAAAGGGGGCTTTGGAGGAGGGGAGGAAATGAACAATCATTTTGGTTTATGGCTCCCCTTAGGGTCTCTGAGGTCAGTGCCAAAATTTACATAAGCATACAGGAACATTATAAATATCATTGAAAGATAGAGGGAGGTGACAATGGGCTTCCTGAGGCTTCTATATAGGGATGGAAGGAAGTTTCCTAATCTTAGCCCAGGGAATAGTAAGAATTTTTGTAGAGATGCCTGTATAACCTTCATTCTTTTCTTTAAGTAACCACTCAAGCCATTATTATCTCTGCCACACTTCTTGCTCATATTAGTTCTTATTTATTGCCAACCTCTACAACAGTGGAACCCACCTGCTTTACTCTTCCTCATGGTGACCTGGAGATGAATCTTCTATCTATGGAATTCGGTCACTCTTCTCATTTTAAGTCTCCAGAAGCCTCAGAATTATTTTAGCTCTTCATTTTACCAGAGTCAAGATCTAGTTGGTCACTGGGTCCCACTAATTTTTGTTTTCAGAAGTCCTTCCCAAACCCCACTGCTTCCATTGCAACTGGATATACTGCACTGCTTTTTTTTTTTTTTTTTGAGGCAGGGTCTTGCTAATCCAGGCTGGTCCTGAACTCACTGTGTAGCCCAGGCTGGCCTCAGACTCACAGCAATCCTTCTGCCTCAGCCTCCTGAGTGCTGGGATTACAGGTGTGTGCTACCATTCCTTGCCAGGTGTGCTGCTTTTACTCCATTTCTTGCCTCTAGCCTCAAATGTTGCTCAGTCTCTTTCTTGTCATTAACAACTGCCCTCTTCCTCTGCCCTCTGTGTCCCCTGCTGGCTTAACATTCCTAAACAAATGTGTGGTTTGTGAAGGTCTTTCACAATCTGATGCTCCTTAGCTGCGGTCCTCACGGCTTCGGTCACTGGCCTTCTACCTGTCTTCTTTCTGACATGTTCCTTCCTGTCCAGACCTCACTTTAAGGTGCCATCTCTCCAGAGAGGTGACACCTCACCTGAACCTGCAGAGGCTCATAGGGGAGATGGCATCTGAATGCCACTTACACTGTGTCCTGAGAAACTGTACCTGTCAACCTGCTGGACTGTGAAAGACGTGAGTTGGGTCATATCTTTGCCTTCCTTGTGCCCACCACATTATCTGATCCATATACTAAAGACAAGTTTATGTCTACAAATGTGTATTTTTATTTATTTTTAATTTGAAAGTATCAGGCAATGTCTTATTTTTACTGTCTTCTGGAAAGCTTTGGAAATATTTCTTTCCACGTCTGTTTACTCCCTCTGCCTGTACTCAGATGTCTTGAAGTTCTCCCATTTTCTTCAGTAAGTCTGTTGGCTGGGTGCAGGTGGCCTCCAGACAGACTGGGTGGGCGTGGCCCAGCTGCCCCCACAGGGCTTCAGCCTTTGGAGAGTACCCACCAGGTACTGATTTCCCCAAAGCTCTGAGCCTTGGTGGCCTGGGTAGTTTGTGGCACAATTGAAACTTCCATTTCGATTACTTAGTTGTCTGCTGGTCTTTTGCTTCCAGTGTGGATGTCAACAACCAGAGTACTAATTTGTTTCTACCAGTTCTCATATTTAAATTTAGCTAATCTGCTGAATTGCGGATCTTTATTCAAAGGTTGCTTTTTGAACCACTATAATTTGAAAGTAATATACTCTATCACTGAAATAAAACTGTTTTCCCTTTCCTCAAATTTAAAAGTCACTAAAATTCTCAGCTTTGTTCATGGCCCTAAATTTACAATTTGTTACTATTTTTATTTTAAAAACTTAAAATGTTTCTTTTTGTCAATGAGATTTTATTTGTACATTTTACATATATATAACAATTACATTCATCATAGAGAATTTGCACCTGTACATGATGCAACTTGATCCCCCCATTTCCCTAACCTTATTTCAAGGCCTCGGACCCTCCCCATTTACAAAAACTTTGTTGCCATTTCTTTTTTTTGTGTGTGTGTCTTTTTCGTTTTTATCAGTACGGGGGATCAAACTCATCACTGCCTGCTTGCAAAGCAGGCGCGTATGCTGCTGAGCTAAACCTCCAGCTCCCATTTCTCTCTTTTTTTAAAAGACTTTTTGTTTTTTTCCTTTCTCCTTCCCCCTCCGTTTCCCCCTCCCTATTTGAACATCCCCCTCCCCCCTCACAGTATCTGTTGTAGTCAGGGGTGACGGCAGGGAGAACAATTACAATTAGGACACAGAATTTATAATATTATTTTTATGATGGTCACCCAGAGCTAAACAGAAGAAAGTGCAGGAAATCTATCCACAACACCAGAATATTCAGCAGGGCCTGGATCCCTCAGCTGTGTCCTACATGAGGTTCAGCTGAAGACCTAGAGCCCATGACGGTGCCTCTCACAAGGCCAGTTGGAGGTCTAGAGCCCACAAAAATGACTCACAGTCTGTTTTACAGATCTCCTAGAAAGGCCCAAAGGTCAGTAGTGGAAGCTAGAAAGTCTGTGTCAACTGGATGCAGGGGTTGTGCCAGTAGGTTGAGGGTTCTACACTGGAGCTGAGAAGTCATGCTCAAAATAAGGACCAGGACTGCCTTGAAAAGTCCTGCAGCTATCCTGAGCTACAAGGAGGTCCTGAGCTCTTCTGATGATGAGAACAGTCAAGTACATGCCAGAAAACCAGTGTGACAAGCTCCTCCTGGAGATTAAACAGCACACATCTTCCCCTCCAGAGCCAGGAAGTGATGCTCAGTGTAAGGACCAGAGCTCCCCCAAAGTGAACCACAGCCACTCTCACCAACAAGGGTCCTGAGCTCCTCACACAGTAATGGCCGAATCCATATTGGGGAAGCCAGCATGACAAGCTTCTCCAGGAGAACCAGCAGTTTGAAACAACATGTAAGAGAAACCATAATGCCTCACTACTCTTCTCCACATCTCCTTTATGCTGGCAACTTTCCTTAGGGTGCCATCTACACTCAGCACCGTACTGATTTAATTTAACTGGTGTTAAGCTGACCCCTAGTTTTTAATTTATCCCAATGCCTATTACGTATTTTGGTCCTTATTTACATGATGCAGTATTTACACATGCATGCACAATTTATTTCACTTAAGAGTGTGGACTCAAGGTGAATGCGTTTACCTAGAAATGTCTTGAACTTATGCTTTATGTCAGAGTAGTATTCCACTGTATTAAAAAAAAAAACCCTACATCTTCTTTATCCACTTACCCGTTGATTTACCATTTATTGTTATTTAGGGTTGATTTACATATGACTTCAGGAATTTTTTGAAGTACTAAGAATTAAATCCAGAGCCTTTGCACTGAGCTGTATTTTTTGTTTTGTTTTTTAGAGACAGGACCTTACTAAGTTGATAATTGTCCAGCTTGGGTTGGAATGTCTGAGCCTTCAGCCTTAGCTTTCCAGGATTCTGGGATTTTAGGCATGCGCTACATGTAGCTCAGGATTTTAATTTTAATCTTGCCACCTTTAATCTTGTCTCAGGCTTTTTAAAAAGGCATGGTGTTTTGAGCCACATACCCTCCTTTCATCAGTATAAATAAATACTGAAATCTATGTTTGAAATGTTGCTACTTGCCACACTTAGAGCTTTCCTAGTTTTGCCTTTCACATTTAACCCGTATCTGTAGTCAAGCCAGAGGTGGTCACTCTTAAGCACTGGGATCTAGCTTAGCTGACAGACTCATTGGTGATTCTGCTTCAGTTGGCTGGGGTAGACTAGCATAGGCCTTCTCTTCAGTGGACAAAAGCTGAAAACAGATGATTCATTTCAGATTGTTAAAGCACAGGCTCCAGCTTAGTTTTTATTTCCTGTTTCAGGTTGGGCTTTGTGTGTTTGTGCATGTGGGCACCCTGCTGAGTAGGTCTTTGTGTGTACAGTGTAACTCAATACAGTAATTGATACTTTGCTTTGCTTACTATGGGGTTTTACCTGTACCCATCAGTAAATTTTTGGCCTCAGTCAAATTCATGCAAAGGAAGTAGGGATGTACATCAGCTAATTCAGGATCATTTGGGAGCTTTTTCATTTTAGAGGTGAAGTAGCAGACCTGGAAATGTTGCCTGTCATCAGTCAAATGATAGAATCACAAGATAGAAACTGGGGATGTAGCGCAGTGGCACAGCACCTGCGTGGCAAGTGTAAGATCCTCAGTACCAAAAATAAATAAAAAGAGATGGGGCATTAAATTTTTTATTTTAAAAATATTCAGAACTTGACCTGGTCCTTGGGCTTGGATTAAGGTTATCAAGCAGATTATGGCTGACCGTGACAGTAGGCTCAATGACCTTTACTTAGCAGGAAGATTTTTTCTAATTGCCCTATTCATGATTATCTGCTTGAAAAAGGGGTGGTAGAGGCAGTGACTGACAGTAATGCAGATCCTTGAGAAGTTGTCGAGTAATTTTGTGGGAGAAAAATGGAGAGTTTTAACAATAATGAAAGATCAGGTCTAACTTGATCTTTCTGCAGGGAATCATAGTTTCCTTTATGTAAAGGATGAAATTATCCTTTAATAATGAATTTATGAAATGTTAGAACTGAAAGTAGCATGACGTATATTGCAAAGAGAACACAGACTTTGGAACCATGGACTAGAAGCTAAATTCTGGCAAGCTGCATAACCTCTTTAAATCTAAATGTCCTTAATCTTTAAAGATGTTAATATCAAACTCATAGAGTTGTGAGGATTTAAGGAGATAATGCATATAAAGTGGATGCTGAAGAGAGCTAGTGGGTGGTATGAGAGGCGACTCAAGACAGAAATGATGACAGACTTTGGAGCCAGGCCAGGTTTTTTAATTGAGCTTGGTCACTGAATTGCTTCACTTACCTTGAGAAAATAGGTTACCTTCTCTGGACTCTAGTATAGGAGGTCTAGTAAGGAATACCAATTGTGACTGAAATAATGTATATAAAATCTTCAGGACAAGATAACCATTCAGTAAGCAGGCTTGGAGCTGGTAGATGCTTCAAAGAAGGAACATCTAAATTTAGCTTAACAGTTCTGGTATATACCTCAATATGTCACCATCTAATTTTGGTACTGGAATTAACTTCTTTAGAGGAAAAAGTACAAAAGTTTATACATCCTCTTCGTACTGTGCAGTCTTCTTTAAAAAAAAAGGTATTTTTTTATTGATACCATTTCTGTACTTTCACTTCGCATTCTTACGGGTTTTTTTTTTTTTAATTTTTTGCCTTTAAATACTTCCATCTGATTTAGTAACGACTTTTCTTGGATATTATTTAGAAGAAAGGCAATAAAAACAAAATACTTGCTGATTGTGAGTTGATATTTTGGCATTGTCACAAGTTACCTTAATTAAGCACCTTAAACACTGATGAATGTGGTAAATATCAGGTATTTTCTTGTGTGGAAATTAAAAGCCCATTGTAAACCAGGAGTATATTTACAATAACAACATATAGGAAATACAAAGCATGTAGATGGGGAAGGATTTTAAGAGCTGTTTTAGAGTGGTATTCTTTCCTAGTCCTCAGAAGTCTCCACACTTTCAGAGTTGAGCTTCACAGGTTAGCTGTTACTTCACCCTTTATTTTCTGGAACTGTGGACAGTTATCTGTGTTTAGCTTTGTCATTTTTAAAAAATTCTTGTTTTTGTTCTTCCCTTTTCCTCCTCTTTTCCCCCCACTCCTCCACCTTTTCTCCACCTTCGTGTAATTTCTAGCCAGGACTTACGAGTAGAGAACATTTAAAGCAGGCACAAAGTATATGATGCATCACATATTTCTTTATCATAACTATGTTCTTAGGATGCAGTTTAAAGAAATGCTCTAATGTACATATTCCACACTGCCTTTAGATAAAAAGATAAACATAGGGTTATAGAAAATGTACTTTTGATCTTGCTGTGATCTCTGTTTGTGTCCCTCCAAGATACGTACACTGAAGTCTGAGCGCCCCTAACCCCTGTGTGATTGTATCAGGAGGAGAGACTTGGGAAATGACTGGATCATGAAGACAAACCCCTGACAAACAGGATTAGTGCCCTTATAACAGAGGCTTGAGAGAGACCTTTTCCCCTGGTGAGAATGCAGCTAGAAGGCCCCAGCTGTGAGCCAGGAAGGAGACAAGCCCCTCAGCAGCTGCCATGTCTGCTGACATCGTGGTCTTGAGTGCCTGATCTCTGGAGCTAAGAGAACATTTCTGTTGTCTATAAGCCACCCAGTTTGTGGTATTTGTTGTAGCATCTCAAAACTACAACAGTCTCCAGGGTCATGTTTGCCCAATATATTTGATCTAGAGGTTGAACTCACTCTATTATAAATAAAATTTAATCACTGATAATGAAGAATTTCAGCAAGATCCCCCATTAAGCAGAATTCTTCAGGCAGAGGAAAAAAAGAGTTAGAAAACAGCTTTGTAGGCAAGAAGCAGTTTCTAAGTAAGGCAGAAAGCCAAAAGTAAAGCTGCTAAAATTCAAGATTCTAGTTTAAAAGGAGGAGGCAGTTAAATTTGTAGGACTGGCTCTTACTCTTCAGCCATTTATCATTGTACTTAAGTCTGAACTCTGACTTTCCATACATTGTTTTTCTATTGTTACTTCACATTGTGTGGGGTACTATTCTTGTGTATGGCTCTGTTTAATTAAATTTTGTTGCGTTTTTATTTTCTGCTATCATCCTATCTGGTCAGCTTCCAGAGATATGTGAAACAATGTATTTTGATATTTCCCTCCATTCCTTCATTGACCTACTTACTGGGGGAAAATAAAGATGTAGTTTGGTGGCAGAGAACTGGATATAACTGCTTCAGTGGTACCTTGATAATTTAGGGAAATAGTCCTTGGTTCTTTGTGTGTTTTTTGAGTGATTTTCTGAGCAGAGAAAAATTTTCTCAACATTTTTTCCCCTAATATAACAAGGAGGAAGAATGAAAACTGTATTTTGTACTTTTTCATAATTTTTGTAAGTTTTTGAGAATTCTTTTGTGAAAAAATTAGATTAGTAGTTAGGAGTTAAAGACTTCTTGTTCCTTTGATGGTTAACCTTGTCAGTTTGGTTTATTTGAGAGACACCTAGGAGATTCGTGGAGCACACTCTGGGAGTGTCTCTGTGGATCATGGAGCATGACCCTGGGGACTGTCTGGTCCCTGACCCTTCCTCTCAGGCTCTCCTGCTCTCAGCTTCCTGGATTCCTTGAATTGAATAACTGTTTTAAAAGCTTCAGTTTTAGAGCCAACTAACCATGGATTGAAACCTCTGAAATTGTGAACTCAAATTAATCTCTCCTCCTTTATGTTGAGGATGTCAGATATTTTGTCTCAGCAGTTTCCAACTGCTAATACACAAAATTTTAACAACTGAATTTTTTTTTTTTTTTTTTTGTACCAGGGATTGAACTCAGAACCTTGCGCTTCCAGACAGGCGCTTATGCCGCTGAGGTAATTCCCTGGCCCAACAAATGAATTTAAAAGCAACAAAAGCTTTGTACTAAGCAAGAAGAATTTATAATTTTAGCCTATTCAGATTAATAAGACTTTCTAAAGCAAGGGTTCATGATTATAGATAACCATTATATTTATACACACACACACACACACACACACACACACACACACACACACACTGAAAACAGAGGGTTTGTTTTAACCTTAAAGAAACAATAAATGAGAAGATATATTTACTTTAAACATTTCACAATGTATACATGTATTAAAACTTCACACTGTACTCTATCAATGCATTCAGTTTTTATGTATTGATTAAAAAATTCAAATAAAAATAACTGTGCTGCATCAGTAAGCTGGACTATTCTGCAATGTAAGGCAGCTATACACTCAGATTTGCCATTGGATAGATTATGTGATCATATTGGTTCAAGGACTTGTTAGAGCTCCAGCATGTTAAAGTTCCTGCTCTACATTTCCTCATGTCAAACTGTCCTTTTTGGAGCAGCTATGAAACTGTGGACCCCGAAATGATTGTAGTTACCATTTTTTAAAATTTATTTCAAATTTTCAAATTTTTTGAGTTGTGTTTAAATGGTAGAAATATAAATGATGTTACTTTTTTCATTATATATCTGTTTTCTATCAGATGATTTTGTTTTTGAACCAAAACAGCTGTTTAATAGAAACAGAATTGAGATTGTTATGGTGAAGCCTGTCAGTCAAAAGTCTGAGTTCCAAAAACCAGAAACTGACTAGCTTTTTTCTTTTTCTTTTCTTTCTTTCTTTCTTTTCTTTTTTTTTTTTTTTTTTTTGTATTGGGTATTGAACTCAGGACTTGTATTTGTCAGGCAGGTGCTTTGCTATCCCCAGTCCTGATTGGCTATTTTAATTAGAAATTCAGCTTACTGAAACAGTTGAAGCTGAAGGTAGAATCAACAAAAAACTTGGGAATTTCTGCTGTCACCCCATCTGGTCAGCTTCCAGAAATGTGTGAAACATTACGTTGTTTCACAGAGGCAGAGGATACATCATGTCCCTGGACCCTCCTTGGTAGTCATAGTGACTGGGCGTGCCCTTGTCTGAGCAAGACCCCTCCCACTTGGAGTTACTCTTTCAGATATGTATCTGCCAGAGGGAGTGTTTACACTGAGTTTAGGCCAGTGATGGCGAACCTTTCAGAGCTTTCAGTGATAACAAACGGCTGGCTGCTGCTGCAGCATGAGTGCTGCTAGGCCTTGGGCTTGTGCTTGGGAAGCCAGCCCCATGCAGGCCAAATTTCCTGAGGCTCCAGAGTTGGGAGCAATGAATGCTTCATACCAAGGATAAGGAGAGCAATACCAGCAATAGTACTTTTGTTATCTTACTACAGTCCTGTTAGTGATCTGAATGAGGCAAGCAATACCTATCACATCTGCCTTGATTTGAAATATTAACTGCCTCTAGCAGTGAGTCCCAAGTCATACTGCTTTGCTGCTGTTTGTCCTGGGTGATTAGTCTTACCTTAGAACCTTTTGTCATTTAATTGGTTGGAGCCATATCAAATACAGTAATTACTTTGGCACTAGGGAGGCTGAGGCAGGAGGGTAACAATTACAAGGCTAGACTGGACTACATAGTGAGTTTGAGGCTGGTCAGCTACATAATAAGTCCCTGTCTTTAAAAAAAAAAAAAAAAGAATAGGAGGAAGTTGTGTTTTGACAGAGCAGTTGGGTTATTTTGCACATGAGTTACATCACACAATACGCTACCTCTTTTAAGTGCTTTCTTCCAAATCAGTCATCCAAATTTAAAAACTTATAATGAAGCGAAATCAAGCAGGAGAAAAAATAGGAAAGAAGTATCTTTAGTTAATTGCTCTAAGCTGTGCTTTCTTACATTCTGAAGTTGTGGCTAGCAGTTACAATAGAGTACCCAGGTGTTTGTAGACCACACCCCCACCCCAGTCTTTGTGATAACTCTTGGGTTGAGTCCAAGTATTTAAGTTCTAAAGTACTTATAACAGTTGGAGCAAAAGCTTAGTAGCCCCTTCTGAATCTGCTTTTCATTTTTCTAGTTTCGAAGTTGAATGTGAATTTTAAGTAGTAGAATTCCTTTCATAGGTGAAAACCAAATCTCGAAGGAATGATCAACTTGAACTTTGCTGCTTTGAGCTTTGTTTCAGTGAGGAAGGTTTCATGAACCAGAGTATTTGCACACTCTTCTAGGAGTTAGAGCATTTAATTGAGTTGAGTGAAGGTACAACTGTGCTTCTCAGAAAGTGCTGAGCAGACTTTATAATTTAATGGATCTTTGTTAGTTGCATGCAGTAGGGAGTGGGAATATGCAGGATGTCATGACATAGTATTAGATTTTTCTATTCTGATTCTTTTTTTTTTTTTTTTTTTTTGTCTTTTTCCTTTTTATCGGTACCAGGGATCGAACTCACAACTGCCTGCTTACAAGGCAGGCGCTTATGCCGCTGAGCTAAATCCCCAGCCCCCTGATTCTTTTTTTTTTGAGACAAGGTTTTACTATGCACTTCAGGATGGCTTGAATATATTTTTTTCTTTTAAATTTTAAAATTAAAAAAATTGCCTGGCAGCCTAATGAATGGTATTTCAGGAAGTCACACCTTTTCAAGCCACGTCCAATCAAAGGCTAAGTTTTTGTTCTTGAGCATTTCCTGTTGGTGCTGCTGAAATACCTTGGGTTTGTGTGAATCTCTCAGCAAGCTGATCACATCTGGTATTCTGGAGGCTCTCCAGGCCCAGTCCCAATCTTGACACAAACTTGACTTCAGGGTATCACCTACTATAATTTTAAGTGAACCCTCAAACCAGTGTCTCTCTTGGTGGAGACATTATGTCATATTCTGCATCTAGCAGCACTGGATGAACCAGTGTTCACGGGCTGCTGACAGATTTTATCTGGACATTTGCGGAGTGGTTCATTTGGTTACTTTTGTTTATAGTTTCCTAATCAAAATCTTGAAGCAAGTTTTCTTAATTACTCAAGTTTGGTATTTCATACCCAGCACTGGTGAAATTTATTCCTTGCTCCTGTTGTGGCTGTGTTGAGTGCACTGGCTTACCCTCATTTCCTCAAGAAATTGTTCACCAGAGAAAACCACTTAACAGCTCTCAGGGAAATTGTCTCAATGATTTTATTTTGAATAACAGTTCTTCATGATGACGTACATGTAATGAAGCTCTGAAAATAAACTTGTTTTTTGACTGTGGAAGAAACAGTCTTTCAGAATTCTCTAACAGGATTTTAAATATGTACATAAATTGAAAATAAAATATAAGGAAATATTTCACTATTTTATCTGTTTTCCTAAAAATTTGTGAAACTTGGGGAGTATTTTGCCAAATGTTTGTCTTTAAAAAAAAAAAAAAATCACATTGTCCTCTTTGCCTAGAAGGTCTACCACCTTATTCTGTCTTTTGGGATTCTTATTCCCAGAGCTTTGGAACTCTGTTGTCACCTTCTCATGCACTGACGGTGCTCCCTCCCTTTACCTCCTACCCTCAGGTTACGAGCACCGTGTTTCTCCTGCCTTCTGTGATGTCTGTGAGTACTCGCTGTTGCTGTTGTCACTGCTCTGGTGCTTCCCACTTACTTCTTCCTCTAACGGGTGTGTGTTTAAGACCATCTCTTTAGGAGATGCATAGCTAAGTCAGTATGCAGAATGGCTTATTCACCATATAGTTTCTTATTTTTTATTATTTTTTTGTACCAGGAATTGAACTCAGGACCTTGCACTTGCCAGGCAGGTGCTGAGCCCCTAAGCTATATCCCCTGCCTTTACCATGTAGTTTTACAACTTCAGAAAAGTTGGTCTTTCTTAATTTTCAGAAATTGATCATAATTAGTTTGTATTTTAAGGATTGAATGAAGTGGGATTGTTTTAAAGAATGATTAAAATGGCACGTATTGTCAGTAAATACTTTTACCTAATTTGTCTTCATAGTATTTAGTACATCATAGGGAGCAAAGAAATATTTATTAAATATAATAGAGAAACTTTAGGGATACCTTGAAAAGCAGTAATAAAAAAATTCATAGTTGAAATATTAGTATTGTATTTTAAAATGTTATTTACTAATATATTTGCATTGCTTGAAAGTGTTTAATTCAATTTAACTTAAAAATATCACCTACTGTGTCACTTTTTAGGGACAGATAACTACCTTTTTAAAACTTTTCAGAGTTTTTCTTATCTATATTTCCTTTTAACGTTACTGAAATTACAAAAAACACAGTCTCATTTACTTGATCGTAACTGGCATGGATTTTTTAGTTTTGTTTGTTTGGTTTTTTTAGTATTAAGGGTCTAACCAATCTGCAGCCCTTTTTAGTTTTTATTATTAAGTTGCCCAGGCAGGACTTGAACTTGGTTATCTTCCCGCCCAGCCTCTATCAGTCCTGGGATAACAGGCACACACACCACTCTGCCTGTCTCCAAAAGTGTTCTCCTGTGAATCCATTTAAAATACATTAGCTAGCCTCCTAAGCCAGGTGTGGGGTGGGGTGACCTTTGGTCCCAGGTATGTGGGAAGTTCAGGTGGAAGGATCACTTGAGCTCAGGAATTCAAGATCAGTGTGTGGGGAGACTACGTCTCTTACAAGAAAAATAAGGCTGAGGGTATAGTTTAGTGGTAGAACACATGCTTAGCACATTGGAGGTTCTGAGTTCAGTCCTCAGCACCACTATTACAGAAAAAAAGACCTACTGTGTGTATAAGTACTGAATTGGGTCTTATTTTGATATGACAGTTGTAAGTTACTAGAATTAAACCATTTATTATTATGTCTGTAAGCCAGTTTCTACTGTGAACAAAGAATGAATGAAGTATTATTCTGGTGTGATATTTTCCAAAAATTCATATTCTTTTCATACTTTACTTTTTCAGGAATTATAAACAGTGCCTTATTTTGTGAAGGTAGCCAAAGAGCTTCATTTCTTTTTCCAGTGACCTCCTTATGCTCTTTATGCAGACTCTCATTTGAAGATTGAATCTTTTTTTTTTTTTTTTTTGTCTTTTTCATTTTTATTGGTACCGGGGATCGAACTCACGACCGCCTGCTTGCAAGGCAAGCGCTTATGCCGCTGAGCTTAATCCCCAGCCCCTGAAGATTGAATCTTGCCTTGGAGAGCCGGCTGTTGGCCTTGTAGCACTGCCCTTTCTCCCACTAGGTTTTTGTCAACAACTTTGCCTGTTAGTAAAGTCACTGTTTTTTTTTTTTCTTGTCACCATTAAATCTTTGTTTTACTAAATTGTATCTGTGTTCTGTTGTCAGATGCTCAGTTTTATAGTAAAAGACCATTGATCTGTGCCTCTATTAAACAGATTTATGTCTTTTTCAAAAGTTCTTCAAAAAGGTCTAACATTATGAGTGGTGATTTCACTCCCTGCATTTTTCTATTATAATTGTTTTTACTTCCTTCTGTACCTCTTCAGATATTTGTGTTATAAACGAATAATGACAGTCTCAAATGCAGTTTTTCTGATGTTTTTATTTTGATGTACTATAAGATTTGCAAATTTTATTTTAATGTAAAATTTATGTATTTGCTTACTTTTTGAGGTTCTGGGAATAATATCTTAAGTCATTATGCATGGTAGGTAAGTGCTCTACCACTGAGCCACATCCTGCATCTTACTTATTTGTAATGAATTTAAGAGAAATACCTGTGTAGACTTGTATAATTGTTGGCTGCATGAACAGTGTTTTTTTTTTTTTAAAGACAAGGTCTCACTAGGTAGTTCAGTACTCACTGTGTAGTTCAGGCTGGCCTTGAACCTGCCTCAGACTCCAGATGCTGGAATTACAGGCTTAAACAGTGATTTTTGATAGTGTGGGTTTGAGATGAGATCCCACTATGTTTCCAGGCTGGCCTTGAACTCCTGGGCTTAAGCCACCTTACCTCAGCCTCTCGAGTAGCTGGGGCTATTGGCATGTGCCACCACATGTTGTGTACTTTGTAAAACTGAAAAATGTTTGGATTACTTGCATGTATATATTGAAGCTCTGATACATATCCTCCAGTTGTTTTAGCAGTTTACATTCTTCAGCAGCATATGAATGTCTGTTTTGGTCTATCTTTCTGCATATGGCTTCTTAAAAACAAAATGTGAAAGGTATAGCACAGTTCTTACTGTTACCTTGTATAGGAAAAGAAATCACTCTGAGCACAGTTTACTAGCTTCCCCTGTTCTTCCATTCAGCTTGCTGCAGTGTACGGAGTCATCCTTCTAAAGCATGGTGTGGCTGTAGTGTGTCCGGCTTCTTGGCTGACTGCTGACTCACTGCTCTGCCTTTTGGGAGCTGGCAGTGATGGTCTCCACCATCTTTGCAGCTGAACTTGTATTTTCTGTAGGCTGTGCTGCTGCCCAAGTCAACACACACAGTTGTTTGCCAGATCTTCACGAGTTTTTGTTCTCTCCACCTGAAGTACTCCAGTGCCCATTTCTGTTAGCTGTTCATATTCTCATTTGTACCTTTCTTTCTTACTCAGTGTACAGTCTGGGCACCTTGCATTCTCAGACACTACCGACCTCCGTTTGTTCAAACCAAGTCACACAGTGTCCAACTGGTAGCCTTGCTCATTCCTTAGTGCTGTAAGGGTAGAAGTTGCCTGATTTTCCTGTTAAGGAACATCTTTCCCGCTGCTGACAAGACTACCTGCACATCAGATCCACTTGAGTCCTACATCCCTGCATCACTAAGTCATCTTCATTTTTAAATAAAAGCTGCTGTGTGGAACCTGTCTTGGCTCCTTGACTGGGTCCATGCAGTAACTGCTTCACCCTTTCATTTACAGCTGCCCTCTTACCCTGAGCTGAAGGTGGTGATGCCTCTTGAAAGTATATTCAAACCTTTTTGTCCTGTGTATGTGTGGTTGAGATTTCTCAGCCTTTAGCCTCAGAGTTGTGCAGCAGTTCAGTCTAACCAAGGTAAATCCTACTCTATGCCATTTTACCTGACTCCAAATTTAATTCCACATTCTGTCTTCCATCTGTGGGGCAGAGTAGAGAGAGAAGAAAGGAGAGATACAAAGATTAAGGCTGTGTATTTGACTTAATAAAGATGAAATAGCTAGTTTTTTTTTTAAATTAGCTCTTTTTGAGAAAGAGACATCTTACCATATGTATGCTTCTGTGTCTGATTTACTTCACATAATGTCTGATCTGCAGGTGCATCCGTTTTCTACAAGTGACTCCACTTTATCTTTCTTTTTTTTTTTTTTTTTTTTTTTTTTTTTTTTTTTTTTTTTGTCTTTTTCGGGTTTTTTTATCGGTACCAGGGATTGAACTCACGACTGCCTGCTTGCAAGGCAGGCGCTTATGCCGCTGAGCTAAATCCCCAGCCCCACACTTTATCCTTCTTTATGGGAGAATAGAACTCCATTGCTTTTAGCTGTTTTAAGTGGAAATTTTCTAAAAGTTACTCAAGGGATCTTAATTGAGAGACAAGTGCCAGGGATTTAGCTCAGTGGCTTAAGTGCTTGCCTGATAAGCACGAGGTCATGAGTTCAACCCCTGGTGCCAGCAAACAAACAAAAAACAAAACAAAAACGTAAATTGAGAGACAAATCTTACATGTTCAGTAGAATAATTTTCCCACTATTAGTGAGCCTTTATTCCTTCTTTATATCACTTTTCCTATATCAGTTTACAATGTTAGTGTTAGCCATCATTTGTATTTTTGTTACTCAAATCTTTTAAGCCAGTAGGTTAGAGATAATAAAAATAACATGTGAATATGATGTTACTATAATGTACTGATTATGTTTTATAGCTGAGTAATTTTACATTTTGTGCATGTCACATTTTTGTTTTATCCATTCATTGGCTAGATATTTGGGGGTAGTTCCCACTTTTTGGCTGTTACAGATGATGCGGCTATGTACAAATTTTTATAAGGTCATGTGTTTTTATTTCTACTGTGTGCAAATGTAGAAGTAGGATTGCTGGGTCACAGTTCACGCTTACACTTGACCTTTCTGGTGAGGCTGCCACTTAACATTTCTCGCCTTTGGTATAAGGGTTTCTCTTCTGTCACTCAACACTAGTTGATGTTTTTTTTTACTGTAGTTATACAGTAGTGTCTCAGGGTTCTTTTGATTTGTGTTCCTCTGATGGCTAACAATGTTGTTGTCTCTTCTCTGTGCTTATTAGCCATTGTGTATCTTCTATAGAGAAAAATTATTCAGATCCTTTACTCGTTTTTAAATTGTAGCATTTATTTTTTCTCACCAAGTTGTAAAAGATCATTATTTGCTTTCAGTGATTCATTTTGGGAATTAAATGTCTTTGATTGTAGGAGAAAAAGGAGCAGGCCGTGGTGGGTAGTCCCCATTCCCCCTGCTAAAATGTTCCCAGTAATACAATACAGAAGGGTTAGAGGAAAGGGCGTGCGAGAAATGATTTGCTGCTGAACAGAAAGAAATGACTACTTTCCTGTCCTTTATATCTCAATCAGTATATTGTTGTGATTTAACTTTAAGGGGGGAAAAACAGCTTCCTTCTTAAGGAGTTAGTCTTAGAACTAAAAGCTTGGATATCTTTTTAAAGCAAAACTTTGTTTCTCAGACACACATGCAGTGATTTTTCAAAATTGGTGCAAAACATTTTTTTGCTATTTTATTTATAGGGAAATGTCTAAATGTGAGAGTTCCATAAATGCTTCAAAATATTTTGTATTTATTTTATTAAAATAGATTTTATTTATTCAGAGGCAGGGTGCTTGCTGCATTTCACGGATTGATCTCAAACTTGTGGGCTCAACTAGCCCCAATCTGCCTCAGCCTCCCCAGTAACTGGGATTATAGGTGTGTGCTGCCACGCATGACTATGAAATTTAATATTTTGACTTTTTTTTAAAACATGATTTCAGGATTCTTAGATCCTAAGACTCAACTTAAGTTTGGACTTGGAGTAGCAATGAACTATGTTTTGAAGATAGTTTTATTACCAGTCATAACTTTTTAACCATACAATAGCATTGTCCCCCAGATCTGTTCTGTAATATGAAAACCATTGGCTACATATTAATCTTTGAAATGGAGCTTAAATTGATGTGCTGGATTTTTAAACTTATTATTAATTTAAATTTGGATAGCCATATGTCACTTAGTAGCCTACCTTATATGGCAGCCAGGTCTAGTACCTCAGTCTTCCCTTTTTTAAGAAATGTATGTTTCTAACAGATTTTGTAAGAAATTCCTGCAAGATATTTTTGGTAAATATTTTTTCTGAGTTTATTTCCTGTTTCCTCTATAGTCTTTAAAAGTACTGGTTTTCTAGATACAGCCTATTATACTTTATAAATAAACTCCTGTCTTTGTAATTATAATGTAGATCAGAGCCAGGAGGTTTTCACTGAGTCAAGAGAGTTCAGGACATTCTGGTCGAACATGGTAACTGTCCTCTCTGTGGGAGAAGCTGGCTGATGCTCTGGGCCTGCACCATTTTTGTACAACAGACCCACAGTGAGGAGCAACTGGTGGTTTCCTGTGTGCATCTAAAATAGAAAGTTAGGGTTCAGAAGATCCTGACTGCTAGTTGGCAGCTGGCTGTCAGTTGCTTCAGGGTTTGTGACCGTAATGATTCCCCAGTTTAAGCAGAGACAAAGTAGTCTTCAGTACAATGGGTCTTAAATACCTAGATATGTGCTTGATGGAAAAGCAAACCAGATATTATTGGCAGTTTTTGGATGGTGACAGTCTTCTAGATAAATTTAATTTTTTATTAACATGATCCATGCAACTTTAGGAGGGGAAGGGAATTGGTTGATTTAATGTTTTAACAACCTTTATATTTAAACTCACGTATTTTGAGATCAAGCCTTTTTCTCACTAAAAGCTTCTTTGATTTAGCGAACAAACATTTGAAACATTTTTGGGGCAGGGAGAATATTTGATTCACTTTGAATACTAGTTTAGTGTAATAAAAATTTATGGAATAAAAAAGGAGTAAGTTTCTTTCTTTCTTTCTTTCTTTTTTTTTTTTTTTTTTTTTGTCTTTTTCCTTTTTTATCGGTACCAGGGATCGAACTCATGACTGCCTGCTTGCAAGGCAGGCGCTTATGCCACTGAGCTAAATCCCCAGCCCCTGAGTAAGTTTCATAATATATTTTAACTAGCAGTTTGGAGTTTGATTTGACATTATAAATGTTTCAAAATGGAACATGGAAGGTGTTGGCTGAAATTTGAGCTCTCCTTATCCAAATAATAAATGAGAGGTATATTCACTAGGTAATTAGAGTGTGTTAAAATTATTTTTGAGTAAGAGTAGTGATTCTGAACTAGCTATAAATTTGACAAGGGCTGTGCATGATGTTTATGGAGAAAGTTACAAAGTATTATTGAAGGATGTAAAGTCACCTTTGAATATGTATAGAGATATACACATGTATACATATGTACACATGTATACATATGTATATGTATGGACTATTTAATACAGTGTGAATTTAATATCTTTAGAAGTTTATAAACTCAGTGTGTCTACTCTCAAAAGAATACTTGCTGGGAGAATTGGTTGGGCATATGGAGTAAACTAAAACTAGAGCTCTACTGCACAGTTCACTGAGACATTCTAGGTGGAGAATGCATGATTAAATTTGCAGAATTGAGGCTGTACAGGTAGGGTTTTGATGTCTAGATATGCATCGTTGAGCAGAGTCTTCCATATGTTATTTTTGTGATCTAAGGCATGCACATGTCTGTGTATAACTGAAATGTTTCAAGGTACAATATTCTTACTGCATGAAACATATTTAAGTATTTTTTACTTTCTTTTTCTTTCCTTTCTTTTTTTGTACCGGGGATTGAACTCACAACCTTGTGTTTGCCAATCAGGCACTTACACCTCTGAGCTAAACCCCCTGCCCTTTATTTCATTTTTAAATAGAAATGCTTTCTCTGATTTTTATAGAAATACTTTCTCCATGGAGTTGGTAAGTGTAGGTTGGCAAAGACTACCTTTGGGAAACTTTCATTAAATAAGTATGTAAGGAAAAAGAAGGGTGTGAAAATTTTAGCATGTTTATAATAATGGAAAGTGATACAACCAGAACATTTGTTGAGAGAAGTGCTCTGTATACAGGTGTAGTACTAGATACGGTTGAAATGAGCTACCTCATTGCCTCTCTCAGTGTGGAGAAATCCTAAGAGACAAATTGACTAGAAAAAAATGTAGAGTGACAGAGTATGATACAGTGTAACGGTTACTGGTATAAGCTGTATAGTAAAGTTACAAAAACACACACAAGAACGATGAATCTTCACTTCTTGATAGCCTGTTGACTGTGTAAGGGAGAAAAAGATTAAGGGCTTCTATAATGTGTTTGTCCTTCTTCTAAAAGATTTGGAAAATCTGTGAAGATAAGAGTAGTTCAGTGGTTACACAGATGTAGCGGGAAGCGGTTAGGAGATGACAGTAGGAAGAGTATTTTGACCTGGATTGATTGTGGTTATATATAGTTGTACAGCTCTGTCAGTATGCTAAAAGCTATTGAGTTAGTTATTTTAGGTTTGTAAATTACCTGGTGTGGAAATTTTTAGTTTAATTTTGAAATAAAAAATAAAAAGGTCTGAAGCAGATATGACTAAATATAAGAATTGTTAACTTTACAGGTAGGCTTACCTGTGTGTGTGCTTGTGTATTTGAAATAATAGTTTTATATGTATTTGAAATATTTGAAGAAAGGGTAAGTCAGAGTTTTCTTCAGGAAGATGATTATGCTAGTCATTTACTACTTTATATTGGAAAGCACTAAAACTAAGAAAATTATAGTTACTGTTTTTATGTTCCCAGAGGAATTTAAATGTTTCCTGAATTCTTTGTTATATCATTAACTATATGGTTAAACTCTTGCATAGTGCCTCCTCTTCTCCATTAGTTAGCTTTTTAAAACATTGAAAGAATTTTAACCTAATGCCGCTGTTGCCCAGGTTTATATTTTTGTTACCTTTTGTTTTATTTGGAACTCATGTCATTCTGCTTGCTTTGTATTTACTATATTCTTTTACTTTATTATTTTCCTTTTGATAAAAACCAAAATTTCCAGTTCCAACTGATAAACCAGTTTTTCTGTAGGATGTTTTGGAGACCCACCTGATAATGAAACAGAAGCTATAGTACTCTTCTTGTTTACACTGTGTTTATCAGCTGGAGCTAATACCAGAAAATCTTTAGAGGGGTGAATGTTAGTAGCATCAAAGCAGACAAACATGGCTTTGTAGTATGTTTTATCATCTGCGCCTGCCCCCTTATTTGTAAGTGGCCTAGTGTAGTGCTGGCACATGATTGGCCTTTAATAAATACTTGTGAAATGAAAGCATAGCTAACATGTTTTATATTTGAATTGTCTCTTAAAATTCAGGTATTTTTCTGAACACAAAACATCATGCCTGCTAAAAACACATTTTTTATACCAGGTGGTACATGCTTATAATCTCAATACTTGGGAGGCTGAGGCAGGAGGATTTGCTGTGAGTTCAAGGGTAGCGTGAACTACGCAGTGAGACCCTGTGTCAACAAAACACATTTTTAGTTATGATAAAAGAGCAGGCAGTGTTTGTCAATGAGCTGTGGCGAACTGAGTAGATTGGAATGCTCTTTGAAGTCTTTCGTGATAGCCTAACCCTTATTTGTGTGTAACAGGCCTATAAAGTACAGATCGACTTGTCAGATTAAATGTTGCTGTTAAATTCACATGAATATTAGCTGGAATGATAAGGTAATAATACTTTTGTATTTAAAAAGTTACTTTTTAAAAAAAGGGCAGAAAATAATTTACTAGATATTTCTAAAAATAGGGAAACACTTTTATGCTTTCTGAATAAAAAGCTGCACATTTGTGTATTGCTGACCTAATAGATTAAATAACTATGGCAAGAACTCAGTTGTTTATCTCCAGGTGTGGAAAACACAGGTGAGGGTAGGTTACTGAGTATACTGAGCTAAATTTTGCAGCATGCAGGGCACTGGGCCAGTTGTTGAGTGGTGTGGATATGGTGCTAAACCCTGCAGGTATTTCACCTTTAGTAGGAGAGGAAAATATGCATGCAGTTCATTAAGATGCAAGAGAAATAGCCATCACTTTTTGGAGAGCAGTGGGAGATGGAGAATTCACAGAGAGTTAATCAAGTTTAATTTGATAATTGAAGGAAGAATAGAACCCGACCAGATTAGAGTGAAGAATAGCTCTTACTTAAAACAAATGAAACAAGGCTGAGTTGAGGTGGAAAACAGTTGGCTTTTTAATATTAGGTAGGAAAGCCCTTCAGGGAGTGAAGTGAGTTAAATGCCAACCCAAACTGCATACCAAGACCCTGTCTCCAAAAAAAAGGGGAAGAGATCCTGTCTGTGCTCAGCAACTAGGAACCTCTTTGGGGCTTTGTCATTAAAAGAATCAGAAAGGGTAGTGGTGTTTTTTCTGCTGAAGAAATGACTACATCTTTCTGGAATTATTCCTCATTATTCTCATGCAGACAAGGGAGTAATCCAACACAGTTCTGAGACTGTCTGTCTGGAGACAGGGTTCGGTCCACCAGTTGAGTGCCCAGACCACCTGTTGCTCTGCAGGTTGCATTTTGAGCTCTTGTTTTATCTGTGCTTCTGTGCGATCATGTGGTCTCATCATGGCTTTCTGGTCAGTGCGTCCTGGACTGAGACAGGTGCCCAGAGGTGCCTACATAGTCATAGCTACTTCACACACCTTGTTTTGTTCAGATTGTCTCAGCAGTAAGTTTGTGCCATTTATTTTTTTTTAAGAGCTATTTTTTTCTTAAAAAGTATATTTGAATAAATGTGAACACAAATAGCTAATGCTTGGCTCTTAGCAAATACTAGAGCTTAGCGACTTCTTTCCAGTAAAATTATAAATGTCCTTGTTTTAACAGAATATTCTCTGAATTCAGAGATCATGTCACTTTGTTTATGAAAAAATGCGCAGAATAATGTAATTAATAGGTGACCAGAATGGTCATATTTGCTATAAGCACAAACCTTTCTGAAGTATGCTTTTAAATCTTCTGAATTTCTGTATTAATACCAGAATGTACATTTAAAATTTGTAACCAGTAGTAAAAACCTTTTAAGGTATGCTGAGACAAAAGTATTTGAAGCACTATGTAGATATGGGGGGGAGATGGACCAAACCCAGTTCTCCTGTGCTCTCCCAGTTGCACCTTATGTCAGATGTGTAGGTGCCCTGTCACCCTCAGTAATGTCTGCTGCAGCAGTGGCATCACTTAGGTATTCTCTGATCCAACACGGTCTACCTGGAGACAGTGTTAGGCACATGGATTCAGGGCCCAGACTACTTTTTCCTCTTCAGGTTGCATTCTGAGCTTTTGTTTTATCTGTGTTTCTGACTTGCCAGGTATAAATCTGAATACTCACAGTTCCTTCCTTAGGTCAATTACTTTGCTAAAGTGGCTTGCAGAACTCAGGACAGTACTTACTATGTTGGCTAGTTTGTTATTGTAAAGGACATTACAAAGGCTATAGATGAAGTGATTCATAAGGTGAGGTATGAGAGAAGGGGGTATAGCATTTCAAGCCTTTTTCAGGGGACTCATTCCCCAGTAACCTTTACATGCTCAACCATCCAAAAGCTCTCGGAACCCCATCCTTTGGGCTTTTCCTGGACGCTACATTATGTAAGTGTGATTGAATAAAGCACTGACCATTGGTGATCAATCCTTCATACCCCTCTGCACTTTTCAGCATTTAGGAGTGGGGCTAATTCTGCCTTGGTCTTTTTCATGACCAGCCCTTCTCTTTAAACTTCCTGGAGGATGCCAGCCATTGGTTAACCTGTTAACAAATACATAGATAGGTGTTGTCATTGTGGATATTTCAAGAATTTCAGAAATTACATGCCAGGAAAACAGGAATTAAGAGCAAATTACATTTCACATTAACACAAGTTAGCACTACTCAGAATAGATACTGAAATAGGCAAAAATGGAAGTTTACCAGTAATTTTGTTGTCAAGAACTGTCTCCTTATTAAGTTTCAAATGTAATTGTTAATAGCACTTTTCATGAAAGGGGATGCTAGGTAGTAATAAAGTAATAAATCACCATAAAGAAGAAATTCTTTTGTTAGTGTGTACAAGAACACATCTACTCCTAGTACCTACTCTTCTGAGCAGAATGTAACTTGTATAGAGTTTTGTATAGCAGCCTGGCGATGTTTTTACATGTCTATATCTTTGATCTGGTAATTTTATTCCTGATGCTGTGTCATAAGAGAATAATTTATAAAGTATAGATAAAAATGTATGGAAAAAGATGTCTTTCACAGTGTACTATGTCTTCTCCAGACTAGAAACAAAGGAATGGATAAGTGGTTTAGATAGATCTATATAATAAAGTAGTATGTGCCTGTTAATATGATATTTTACAGAAGTTTTATTGACATGAGAAGACGCTCATGAAAATAGTTTAAATTCTGTAAAATATAGCTTGGTAAAAATTGGGAGGAAATAACATGGAGACAGTTTTGACTTCTCTCTGGAGAGTAGGTATGTACATTATGATCTGTGACTTACAGATTTTAAAAAATGAGCAAGTATTTTTGTAAGTTGTAGAAAAACACTTTTTTAGGTAGAAAAATCACAGGTCATATCTGTGTGTCGGAATGTTCTGTGGTAAAGGAAAGTGGGTTGAATGTTGGAGAGAATGACTAAAAGTGGAGCTTGGATACCCAAGGAGAAGTAGCATCATGATTGAGGAGGTGTTCAGGGGCTGATGGAGGAGTGCACTGTGATGCCGACCTTGTCAAACAGCTGTGCCTCCTTGGGAGATAACCAGATGGTGTTGCTCAATCATATTTAAACCAGAATTTCTTTTGGCATGAGCTGGAACTGTAATAAATTATGGCATAATTGTTTGCATTTGCATGGAGTTAGCCAAAAGTTGGTTTTACTTGAAAATTGTGATATTATGTAATAACTTAAACATACATTTATAAAAAATGGAGCTCTTACTGCTTAAGTCTTTTGGACCATTATAATTACATATTTGTATCTGCCTTTCTTTGCATGTGTCCTTTTGTGTTTGCTTTCCTTGCTTGGGCAAATTGGCGGTAGACATCTGTTAGGATTGGTAACGATCCCTTAGGGTAGTGGATAACTGTGGGTGTATATCAGCCTCCTAGCCACGTGTGCCCCAGCCACATTCCAGATCTGCTAAGTCAGAATGTTCTGGTTCTAGCTTTTGAATTTTGAAAAAATTTCCACACAATTGTGGTGTAGAATCCTATTTAAGAACTATTATTAGAGCTTCAAAAATACATAGATTTAATTTTATGTTGCATTTTATTTCCTTCCAGAGATACTCCAAACTCTTTATGAAAGTGTCCAAATGCAATCCTAAGCCTTTCTAGCATTTTTACTGACATGATCCTGCGGGGAACCTTATATAGCGGCAAAAGTAGACCAGCCCTTTTCTGCTGTCATCCTTACACTCACATACACAGTGCCTTCTGCCTAGTTTTCCCTAGCTACATCTGCGGACATTTTTCTTCCTTGTCCATCTCTCCGATTCTCTCTACATGTTCTTAGAGACTCAACCTGTCAGAGAACATTTCTGTCTTTCAACATATTTTGTTTTTAGTTTATTTGAGACAGGGTCGGGGGCTGGGACTTTAGCTTAGTGGCCTAATTGCCTGCCTGGCAAATATGAGGTCATGAGTTCAATTCCCGGTACAAAAAAAAAAAAATCAAAAGAGTCAGGCTCTCACTAGGTAGCCAGACTGGATTTGAATTCATAATCCTCCTGCCTTAGATTCCCAGTTGCTGAGATTCCAGGTATGAGCCACCATGCCCAGCATATTTTGTATTTTCTGTTGTGGGCTCTGGACCTTACAACAGTACTGGAAGCTGCATGCCTTAAAAATACGTTGAGTTGATTAAAGAAATAATCTTTGTCAAACTGTTTTCTGTTTTTTAGGTTATCTGATTGGATCTATCTGGCTCTTAGGACTCCTCTACTTTTACTTATTTTAGCAATAATAAAGTAGTTTGTAGATGTTTCTTGAACAAATAAGTGAGCTTCACCAAGCAGAATTCACTCAAGATTGAAAGCACAGGAAAGAATAGAATAGCACAGTTCTGAGAAAATCAGACTTTGAATTCTCAGTGACATGACTTGGTATGATACTCAGTGTGGCGGGGCTGTAGTCCCTGCATCATCAACCACGTGGATTTGATGCTTTTTATTTGTTTAGTTGGTTGGTTTATTTGAGAATGCATCTTGCTATGTAATTCATGCTAGTCTTGAAATCAGTGTATCTCCGGCTGGCCTTGAACTCATAGAAGTCCGGCTTCAGCCTCCACACCTGGCTAGTTAGAGTTTTGGGAGTCTTCATTTGCACTAATAAGGGGACAGTATGTTCTGTGAATACAAGCAAGGGAAATTCATTGTAGTGTTCAGCTTTATGTGTTCAAATGGTAGCACCAAACTGTTTTGAATGTCTGTTTCACCTTATGTAATTATTTCCTCTCCTGTTAAGAACTGCCCTTGCAAGCTAGTGAATGGTTTAAAATTAGCAAAGGTATGGAAGGAGTTCCCTGTTTGTCAGCAATTGTGAGGGGTTTACAAGATTTTATATTTGGTGGTGAAAAGCATTAGTGCTTTACCAATTGGAGTGTGATGGGAGCGTGTGTTGTTATGAGTAGCTCATAGGGGTCTCCAGCTTCTTTGATGATCACATCAGGTAAAAGGTGTATGACTCAATGAATTATGACAAATGTACAAATACATGGCTTAAGCACAACACCAGGTGATGAAACATTTTTATCACCACCCAAAGTTCTCAGAGCCCTTTTGCAGTTAGCAGCCTCCCTGACCTCCTTGGCTCCTGACAAGCCTACTCTGCTTTCCATGCCTGTGACTTGACCTTTGAAAGGTGGCATAACAGGTTGTGTAGTCTTTTATGTTTGGCTTCTTCTGCTTAGCACAATGAATATCTGTTCATTGTATTTTGTTGTTAATTAGTATGTATTTCATTGTTTAGTCTAATATAACCTTTCTACAGTAATTTGGGGGGGACAGCATAGGGGAAGAGAAGTTGAAACTGGCACATTATTTGATAGGGATTTACTTTGACAGTTAATACCCAAACTGTAAGGGACATTTGGGGACGGTTGTTTAAAAGTACATTAATTAAAAAAGATTAAAGGACTTGGTGGTTACATACATGTGCAGCAATGTTTCCTAGCATGCCTCCTGGACCTCCTGCCTCAGATTCTTCTGCTGTGGTATCAGACTTTCGGATGCCAGGCTTCGGCTTCTCTAGGACTCTGCGCTCTGTGATTGGGGAAGTCCCAAGTGTGTCAAGTGGACGTCCTCAGTACTACACATAACTCATCTCATCTCAGTTGGTGAACTTCAAACCCATCTTAGGTTTCAGCTACCTGCCACCTGCTGGTCCCGCCAGATGGTCTGTGGCATAGCAGGACATTCAGTTGCATGAGAAAACGTAGACATTGCAGCCCACGTCTATAATCCCCGCACTCAGGAAGCTGAAACAGGAGTTTCACCACAAGTTTGAGGCCATTGTGGCCTAGATGGTGAGTTCAGGGCCATACTGAACTACAACGTGAGACCCTATCTCTTTCTAACAGCAAAACTCTCTGGCCAGAAACATTACCTTTCTTCAGCCTAGCTGTTTAGTAAAGCATGCCTAGTTCCTGCCTCCCCCCCACACTCATGGAGTTGGAGGATAAATTCAGTATGAATAAACCTATTAGTAGGATAGCACTGTGCTACTTAAGGTGTTTGAAAAGCCTGTTGTTTTGCCAGGTGTGGTACACTTGTAATCCTAGCACTCAGGCAGAGGCAGGAGCATTGCTGTGAATTCAAAGCTAGTCTGGACTTATTAATACTAGTTCAGGGCCAGCCTGAACAACAAAGTGAGACCCTGTCTCAAGACCAAACTGAACTAAACCAAGCCAAAACAAAACAGTTGTTTTAAGTAATATACTTATTGCTACCCTGGAAATAAACATTCTGTGTTTTTTATTTATTCATCATTACCAATAAAGAATCACCATGTTTTCTTCCTTTTTGATCATTTTCTGTCTTTTTTTTTTGGTATCAGGGCTCAAACTACATCGCACTTGCTAGGTAGGTGTTTATGCCACTGAGCTAAATCCTTGTCCCCATTTTCTGTGTTCTTGAAATATATTTTTGAGAAGTGTCTTTAGAAGAGGGTCTGTGGATAATAGTTTTTATTGATTTGAAAATACTTTCTTTATATTTGTTATATATTCTTTATATATGTTAATTAGGATATACAATCACACATGATAAGTCGTTGCTCTCAGCATTACACTACTGTTGTTAAACTTGTGTTTTTTGAGAAATGAAATGACAGTGTAATTGTTATTTCTTTATAGAAAATGACTTCTTTTTCTAGCTACTTTTTAAAACTTTTTTCCCCTTTGCTGTGGTGTTTGTCACTTTCACCGTGCGAGGGGTATTTCTTTATTCAGCATATTTTGTGCTTTCTGAATCTTATGATAAATCATGTTCTTTGTCAATTTGGCACAATTCTTAGCTTTTATTTCTTCTAGTAATGATGTCTTTCCTATTTTCCTCTTTTCTTCAAGAACTCCAAATAATAGATAAGAGGTTAATAAAGCTTCTTGTCTCCTACTCCATCTTGACTTTTTGCTTTTATACTTTTGGCTTCTTTATCTTTCTATAGTACGTCCTTGGTAGCTTCTTCAGATTTATGTTCTAGTCTCTTATTTGTTGTTTAATAAATGTATCAAGTTTAACAGCTACCCCCTTTCAGGCATTAATTCCTTTTTTTATTTTTATGAACATATAGTCAACCCCTCCCTAGCTGTGGTTTCCTATGTACACCAGTCTCTGCCTACGGAGGCAGTCAACTGCCTACTGAGGTTGGGGAGAGATTGCCTCTGTACTAAACATCTATAGATATTTTTTTGTTGTCTTTCATTCCTAAACAATATGGTAAAAGGTATTTGCATAGCATTTACATTGTGTGAGGTATTATAAATAATCTAGAAGTGATTTAAAGTATATGGGAGGTGTGCATGCGTTAGATGCAGATATTGTGCCATTCAATATGAGTGACTTGAACGTTCTCTGATTTTTCTGTCTTGGAAGTAGTATGTGTGTCTCCTGAAACCAGTCCTCCACAGATATCAGGGGACTCATGTCACATATATTATAGTCTATGCTTCCTAAAACTAGTATATGAAATTGAATTTTGCTGTTTGTTTATTTTGGCTTTTTCATAGGATACTGTTTTCTTGTGATTTGAATTTGAATTTGGTGATTTGAAGAAAATGTTGAATCAGTCACTGCATTGTAATTGCTGAGAAACCTAAAGAGCTCATATCGAGAGTACATTTCCTTCACTTTTATTTCTTTCACCTCCCCTAGAGTACTGCCTGCCCAGGAGTACTCTGACTTAACTCCTCGGTTCAGGAATTTCTAAAACTGAGTAGTTAGTGTAGTAATTCAAATACTCTTCACAAGGAGAAACTTGAGATCACAAATTTTCAGGGGTGTTCCTCCCTTGCTGTTAGGTCTGAAGAAGGACGAGTTCGGTATCCCAAGTCCATTTTAGGAGCAGGTGGCCTCACTCTTTGTCCAGCTCTGTGTCTTTCTAGAGCCAGTCGCAGAATACCGGTTCAGTAAGTTAGTGCTTCAATCTGTTTTCACTTGTTTTTGAGTACTCTTACTGGACTTGGTTTGATGCTTCCAGAATCCTTGTTTCCTTGGAAAATGTTTCCCCAATGGCACCCACCAGTCTCTGACTGCTACCACTGCCAGAGTAGTATTGTTTAATGCTTTTCAACATCTTTGAAGATTTATGTGCTTAGTTTTAGTAAGGTTAACATTGGTGCTGATTGAAACACTTGTCTTCAAAAATAAAGCTGTTTATGCAAGACTTAAGAGTTTGCTCAGTTAATGGGAGAATACTTGCCTCACAGGTCAAAGGCCTAGAATTTGATTTCCAGCAATGTGCCCCCCAAAACTGGATGAGTGAAATTAAAGAATTCCATGGAGACATGTTGCTTTATTATTTTTGTTGTTGTTATTGTTTTTGAGACAAGGTCTCACGGTGTAGTTCAGACTGGTAGTGAACTCTCTGTGTAACCCAGACTGGCCTTCAACTCATGGTAATCCTCCTGCCTCATCTTACCAAGTGCTGGGATCACAGGTGTGTGCTTCTGCACCTGGCTGTATTAACCTTCAGGCAATCAAAGTTCTGTAATGCTGTGCAGTCAGCAGTGAGTTTTATTGTCTTTCAAGAGGGACGATTAGTATAATTTTGATATGTCATATCCCTTATGTGAGGTACTAGTTCACAGGGAAGTCTTTGAGGTCTGCCCTTATACTTATGGGATGTCTTGGTTTTGTTTTTTTTTTTTTCCTTTTCTTGTTGCTGAGGCAAAACAACTGACACCCAAAATGAAGGAAAGAAAGATTTATTTAGCTTATAGTTTTAGAGGTTTCAGTTCTTACTCAGCTGGCTCCAAGGCATAATGGTGTGGCTGTGGCAGATACCAAAAGCAGAAAGAGCCAAAGAGGAAAGCTTCCCTCCTGTATACTGTATGCTGCCTCCCCATCCCTGGGAAGTGCAGCACTTACACTGCCAATCCCTGTACTAGACGATGACCCAATCACAAATGCTAGACTCAGACACCCTTGAAAGGCCTGCCCCCCATGCCCACATGAGGCTTGGGGGGAGACATCTAGACACAAACCATAACATGGAAATTCATCTTGCCGTGACTACAGCTGACTTGAGTCATCAGCATCATGGTTGCTCCTGAGAAATTTCCTCCACATACTTTTCCAACATACTAGAGAGAGACAGAACTATTATGTGTGTGATGGATCCTGGACCAGGAATATGATAAACCAGGAACCTTCTGGCTTGGGTGAAATTACTTTTGTCCTGATCACTTTGGAAACATTCATCTTCTGACCCAAATTTTAGAGTTCTACTGGTCTTGCTGCTGCCCAGGACAACATTTCTACCATTTGGTCCCCCAGTAAATTGTTCTCTGAAGTCCAGGGTGTGTCTGCCTCATTCTTAGGTTTCTTGGCACCTAGGAGTTCTTCTGCGTTGTAACTGTTGTTCTGAACATTTGTCAGGAGAGACTTAGAAAAATCTTATGTCATTTGGAGAATGTTTTTTAAAAAGTTTGCTTACGCTGCTAGTTAATTTTTGAAAGGCCACGTTACCAGTAGGTATCTTTTTCTTCAAGAATACTGACATTACTGCCTCCCATTTTGTCATATTTGCCCTCAAGAAGTAGAAGAATTAATAATATTCTTTTAACACTTCCTAGAGAAATCTCTTATCACAACGATAAAGTTTGGAGATGGAGGAATCAGGAGATGGGACTGATACTGACCTTTATAGTTGGGACAGTCACAGATGAACAGAATTGGCAGGAGAAACTCCACAGGCCCAAAGATCCGGTAGCTATTCTATGCATTATATATGAGGGTGTATTTATAGGTCATATCTGGAGCTCCAAGGAAACAAGTTTATTGTGGGTAAGTAAGTTTAAACTTTGCCTGTGATGTACAGTTATTGTGGCAGGAGGCTCATGTGTCACCTTTTTAAATTTCTGCACTGCTCTGATTTTAAAGTTCTCACCCCTTGACCTTAGAGAAACACTAATCTACCTTTAGTCTTTTATAAATTTGTTCTAAGCATTTCATATAAATGGAATTGTACAGTAAGTGAGGTTTGATCAGTAGCTTCTTTGATTTTCTATAATATCTTCAAGTATCATCCATGTTATGGTATCTGGAAGTACTACATTTATATAAGTAATATTCCATTGTACTATCTTTATACCTATTCATCAGTTAATTGGCATTTTGAGTTGTTCTAGCTCTTCCAGCTCTTAGGAATAATATTGCTGTGTTGGGGGTGTGGCTTGGTGTTAGAACACAGAGTTGGTGTGTTTGAGGCTGTGCATTTGGTCCGCAGCATCAAAAAGAATAGTCATGTCTGAGTTTTTGTATGCACCTGAGTTTTTTTTTGTTGTTGTTGAGGTTTTACTAAGGAATGAAATTGCTGAGTCACATAGTAACTGGTTAAACTTTTGAGAAACTGCTGGACTGTTTTCCAAAGTCATTATACTATTTTCCATTTCTCTCAGCAGTATCGAAGAATTTTGATTTTTGTACATTTTTGGTGTGTTTTATTTTTTAAATTACATTTATTGATACATTTCAGGTATATATAATGATCCCATTCATTATAGGGAACTTGTTTTATATGTTCTCAGTGTAACTTTTTTTTATTATTGCTATTCTTTTTTTTTTTTTTGTCTTTTTTTCGGTACCAGGGATCAAACTCTGGACTGCCTGCTTGCAATGCAGGTGCGTATGCTGCTAAGCTAAATCTCCAGCTCCTTTATTGCTATTCTTGTAGATGTGAAGTGGTACCTCACTGTGGGTTAGTTGTTGTTTTGTGTTACAGTGCTGGAGGTTGAACCCAGGGCCTTATGCATGTGATTTACCATAGTGTCACACCTTTTGCCCCTCCAGGTATTTTGAGATAGAGTCTTGCTATGTAGTTCAGGCTGGCTTTGAACTCACTGTGTAGCCCAAGCTGGCCTCGAACTCAAGGCAGTCTCCTGCTTCAATCTCCTGAGAACTGGGATTTGAGGCAATGTACTATCTATCATACTTGGTCTTTTATTGTACTTTTGATTTTCATTTTTCTTATCTTTCTTTGGAATTTTATACTTCTATTCATTTTGAAATGGTGGGAAGTGAGAGTCCAGCTCCATTTTTTTGAATGTGAATCTCCAGTTGTCCCATTAACATTCACTGGACTGTTCTTTCCAGCAAATCCCTTTAGCCATATCTGGAACTTATCCAATTAGTTGGGCCTTTATTACTCAAGTTGACAGAACAATTAACTATAACAAATGGTCTTGGCACCCTTGTTGAAAATTAGTTGGTTTTAAGTGTGAGGGCTTATTTCTGGATCCTTAGTTCTATTCTATTTGATCTACATGTCTTTCCTTATTTTAATGTCACCGAGTCTTGATTACTGTAGTTTTATAGTAAATTTTGAAGTCATAGAGTGTGAGTCCTAGAGTTTTGTTCTTTTTCATGATTATTTTCCTGTTGTGGGACCTTTCGTTTTTAAGAGTTTTAAGAGTGACTGATGAGTTTTTTGAAACAAAGTAGCTGGAATTCTGATAGCACTTGTATCAAATCTGTAAATCCCATTGGAATGTGTTGCTGAAGTAGTAGTGTTAATTCTCTAGTTCATGAAATAGGGTGTCTTTATGTTTATTTAGTCTGTTAAGAATTTCTTTCAATAATGTTTCATAGTTTTCAGTCAATTTTTAAACTTCTTTTATTAAACTTCTAAGTATTTTATTCCTGTTGATATCATTATTAATGAATTATTTCTTTAATTTCATTTGTCTTCTTTTTTGGGGACAGAATAGTGTTGCATAGTTGGGCAGTGGTCTCATATAATGTTATCAGCAAGTTCTCCTTGATGGACATTCAGATACCAGGGTATTGCTGTTGCAGATACTGCTGCAGTGAGTTCATTTCAAGAAGGAGATATAATGAGACAAAGAGTATTCTGATGGTGGAATTAGCTAATGTAAAATGGCGATCGCCTGCCTATTGGTCACTTTCTGCTTATTTTGGACATATGTTTTATTATTATTATTATTATTATTATTATTATTATTATTATTATTGAGATAGGGTCTCACTGTGTAATTCAGGCTGGTCTTGAACCCACTATGGAGAGCAGATTGGCCTCAAACTCATGATGATCTTCCTCCTGCCCCAGCCTCTCAAATGCTTGGATTATAGTCCTGTACCACCATGCTCGGCTAGTTTGCTGCTTCTTTTGAAACTTCCAATAAATTGTTTGAAGTATAGAAAAGTGTTACGAACTTGTTAGCCAATTTTTTATATTAAAAACGATGATATGCTATAAGAGGTTCATATTGTTAAAAGATTGTCCAAAGTAGCGCTGTCCAGCAGAATTCTCTGATGAAGGAAATGTTCTGTATAGTTTTTTTTATCTTTTTTTTTTTGTTGTTGTTGTTTTTTTCATTTTTATTGGTACCGGGAATTGAACTCACGACCGGCTGCTTGCAAGGCAGGTGTTTATGCCGCTAAGTCCCCAGCCCCCTGTTTTGTATAGTTAAACTGCCCATATTGTACTTTCATCGCCAATCATATATAGCTCTTCAGTACGTGAAATGAACATAACTGAAAAACTGGATTTTAAATTTTATTCACTTTTAATTAATGTGATTGCTAGCTTCCAAATTGTATAACAGTTGCCTAGAAGTTTCATTTATTTCCTGTGCTCTGAACTACTTTAAAGAAGACCAGCCAAGGGGCTGGGGATTTAGCTCAGCGGCATAAGCGCCTGCCTTGCAAGCAGGCAGTCGTGAGTTCGATCCCTGGTACCGATAAAAAGGAAAAAGACAAAAAAAAAAAAAAAAAAAAAAAAGACCAGCCATGGTGATGCACACCTGCAACCCCAGCAGGGGGCTGAGGCAGGAGAATTTAAGACTAGCCTGTACTACACAGAAAACAACATCAAAAAGTTACTTTAGAGGAGAGAAAGTTTATTGCACTTGAGTTTTGTTGATTCATTTCCAGTGAGTAATTGTAGAATCCTTTAAAGCTTGAGGAAGTTTGCAGAAGTTTTATTTGAAGTGGTATGTCTTGCATTACTTCCTGAGTAACATGAAGCAATCTTAGTGATTATAGCCAGTTTCACTAGTGTAGATCTATATAAACAATTCATTTTTGGTAGCAATATAATCTGCACTCAGCTGGCTTCGGAGTGCCTGTTAACAGAGCTTTTTAGATAGAAAAGCATGTCAGATCTTAATTTGCTAGTGTTTACTATAGGTGTATTTCATCCTAGTGTAAAAGGCAGACTTGAAGTTCTTGTAAAAGTATGGTTTTATAAGATTTGTGTTTTTGTTACTTTATTTGTATTTTTCGTAAAACCAGGCCATTGGGCATGATAAGCATGCCCTGTATCATTGAGCTGTACACTCGGCCAGGGATTTAATAAACTTAAATTGGTGATCGTAATGTCATTCGTTGATTATGGATTGTGAGCCTAGAATCTAAAGTTGGTGGCTTAATCTGAATTTTGACTCTGACTTGGGTTGTGACCTTCATGCTTTTGTTCCTGTTTTTCTTGTGGCTTTCACATAGTTGGACGACAGCCTTCAGCTACCAGATAGATGTTCACGACCTTTGCTTTTACCTACAGCCCAAACGTAATTTTTACAGATTTTAGATATCATGCAGTCCCCTGTATTCTGTGCTTCTGGTTATTCAGCCTGTTCATTGAACTCTAGTGGGTTCAAATAGAAGTTTCTTCTCTCTAAAACCTCTTGAGTGAGCTCCTCTCTATTATCTGTCCACAGGAATGTTAGCACTATTTCACTACTTAGAACAAATCAAGTCTGAGTGTTTATTGTCTCTTTGATGGATAAGCATAGTTTCCTTGCCTCTTGCTTTTATTCTTTTTACCCATTGTGCACACTGATTCCATATATCTGTGTAGAAAGCAATTATCTCTTCCTAATTCATGCTATTAATTGAGGTGATCAAATGGTGGCATTTGAAGAACACCAACACCAAAGTAGGTATGGTGGTGCCCATTTGTGATCTCAGCACTCTGTGAAGCTGGAGCAGGAATATCCCAAGTTTGAGGCCTATGTGGGCAATTTAGACCATGTCTCCAAGTGAAAAATAAAGGGTAGGCATGTAGCTCAGTGTGAAGACCCTCAGTTCAGTTCTTAGTAGTAGAAGAGAAAACAAAACCCAAACCCTCACTAATTCCTTTTTGTCTAAAATGTACACTTGTGAAGCAGATTTGATATTACTGTATCTTTACTCATTTTTGTTGGCTGTGTTCCTCCTGGTAGGAAAGATAATGGTCTTAGAAAATAAGTCTGTTCTCTGGTGTAGTATGAATGATTGTTTACTGTTAGAACTCCAGTTTTGTTGTTGTTTTTGTTTTTTTCCAAACCTGCCTATGCCTAGAAAGAGAACTGGCTCCCATTGCTGCTTACTCGGTTTAAGCCCTTCAATTATTTAAACTTAATAAAATCCAAATCTTAAATCTTGGGCTCACACTCTGAAAATTCTACAGGAACTACCATAGTATGTTTTGAGGAACTTGACACTCAGTGCTTTTGCTGCATAAGGAATGAGTGCCCACTTAGCAGCTTAAAACCACACCCATCCATTAACTCAGTTCTGTAGGGTGGAAATGGGCCAACACATCACAGCTGGATTTTTTTTTTTTTTTTTTTTTTGGTCTTTTTTGAGACAGGGTTTCACTATGCAGTTCAAACCAACCTTGAACTCATTTTGTAGCCCAGGCTGGCCTCAAACTTGTGGCATTCCTTCTGCCTCAGCCTCCTGAGTGGTGAGATTACAGGCCACAGCTGCATTCTTACTGGATTCTTTTTTTTTTTTTTTTTTTGTCTTTTTCCTTTTTATCAGTACCGGGGATCGTATACTGCTGAGCTAAATCTCCAGCCCCCTTACTGGATTCTTACTGGACTGAAATTAAGGTGTCAGTGACAGCTGTAGTTCTCATTTGAGCCTGAAGTTGTCTTCCAACTCAAGGATTGCTGGCAGAACTGGTTTCCTTCCACTTGTAGAACTAGGACCTTGTTATGTGGTTATTATAGACAGCTAATTTAGATAAAAATTAATACATAGTAAAAAACAGATTGAACTCTCAAAGTCAGTAACAAAAAAAGACATCAAAATGTGGCCAGAGACACATGTAAAAAAAGGCCTCAAGTTAAAGTCACAATGGCCAGATATACATAACTCCAGAAGGAATGAACGAAAAGTTGAGATTATGCTATAATTCGTACCTAGCAGTCCATTAAGTCCAGATAGACATCAGACAGGTGGGTGACCAGAACATCTGGAACCGCCTCTTCCCAAAATGTTCCTGTTTCAAAGATTGTGGCTAACCCAAGGTTAATAGCCATATACCCTTACTATGTGTCCCACTTTTCCTATTGGATCAATATTAGCTAAGTGGCCATCGTGTATGTGTAGTTTTATTGGTTGAAGAGCTTGTACCCACATTGTGCTCACACCGTGACTTTGCTGTATAAATTACCCCTGACAAGGGGCCTCAGTGGCAACTCACTTGAAACCCCTCCTGTTTCTCTGGAAGTGTCTTTCAATAAACCTTTTCTACTGTTAACCTCTATTATCCTTTAAATTCATTCTTAGATTTCAGGGGACACACATGGCACATCTGACCTCTATTAAGTTGAAAGTTATGTTTCTCTTACATCATCTAGCTTTTGGCCAGAGCTTACTATTGCTCTGGGAACTGCTAGTAGGGTAGTTCCTTGCTATGTGGCCCTAGTGGGCAGTTCTTTAATGGAAGTTTGCTTTCTTCTTGGCCAGCTGGAGCATGCCTTCCCTTTTGTGACCACCTGGAGAAAACTCTGCTTGGAAGAGCTGAGAGGATGCATCCTGCTCCTCAGTGTAGTTTACCTTTGCCACCTTACACTCACAGGTCTTCCCACACTCAGAAGAGCAGGGACCTTTTTCACATGGGTGGATACTAGTGGGGCTGATGTCAATGCCACAGCAGACATTGCACACCTGTGCTCAGTTTATGTAAAGGTTAGAGATCCTCTTTTCATTGAACAGGCATAGGTGAAGTCATTATGGCTTTCCTTCCTAGCTTATGGTTTTTCTTAGTGTGAAGTAACCTTTTTAGGTAAGCTATTTTGGGAGAAAGTATATGCAGTGATTAATACTATTCTTAAATAGACTTGCCAGTTGGGTATGTCTCAAGCTATAGTTACCACCAAGAAGGAGGATAAAAAGGATGAAGGAAGGGAGAAAGCAAACTCCAGAAGAAAACGAAACAAAATTTTACTTTTGTGAACTTCTGTGAAAGACTTCCTGAAGAAATGTACCTGGAACTCCTTTTCTTCATATTTTGATTAAAGATTAATGGAGCTGTATTTGTTAAATTGTGTCCTTTTCCATTGATTGATAAAAAGAACAAGACTTGTTTCCCTTGCCAAGCTTAGAGTTCACGTGTCCTTTTCTCTGCTAACATGAAAAAACACCAACAGGCCAGGGTTGGTGTAGTGCCTGGCTGCAATCGCAGTGCTGGGAGACTGAGGAAGGGGAATTACTGGGAGTCTGAGGCCAGCCTGGGCTACACAGTGAGACTCTGTTCGGTTCTCTGCCAAAACAAAAAGCAAAAAACAAACGACAGCAGCCGAAGGAAATCAGAGTACCCATTTTGAATTTCTGTAGCACTTTTGAGTGATTGATACATGCGTTTTGCTAGAGTTGTTCAGTTTTTCTTTTCTTTTCTGATAGAGCAAGTGTATGTGAAAATATACTTATAAGCATAATAAGATGATGTTAGTATTATAGTACTGAAGGAAAAATATTTTGGGGGGGGTTTAAAAACTGCATTTTTATTATGGCCCTCTATGGAATAATGACTAGAAATTTTGTGTTTTATATAGGGCGCAATATAGTATGTAAAAAATAGAAGATGGAAGGTTGCTTTTTAAATTTGTTGTTCCTGTCACTGAATTATGATGAATTTTGTATATGAGAATATATTCTTAGATTAGTGCTTTGTGTAAACTTTGGACCATTACAACCTTAGCCTATTTTTACAATAATTACATTATATTATTTTCACTGTGAATGTAGTGGTCACTTATAAAAGAGACCACACCTACAGATTGCTTAAATCCAAATATGTACATTTCTGACTTTTCTTGGAAGCAGATCTATACAAGGGACATTCAAAGATGATTTGAAGTGATAACAGATTTTTCCTTTTATGTTTTTTAAATAACTCTTTGAGGTATATATCGTTTAGTTTACAACCATTGGTGTATACAACTAAGTATTCTTTTCACCATGTTTACAGAATTTTATGACCATTACTGTGTTATTAGGACATTTTTACTCTTCTTTAAAATAAAATCCCTGCGTATTAGTAGTCCATCTTCATATGCTACTTTCTGTCATCTTACCCCCTCAACCCTTGTACCCTGCACTGCCTACATTAACCACTAATTTACTTTGTCTGTAAGTTTGTGTATTCTGGGTATTTGATATAAAATGGAATTATACAACCTGAGCTGTTTTGTGACTGGCATCTTTCATTCAGCATAATGTTTTAAGGGTCATCCACATTGTCGCCTGTATTAGTGCTTCATTTCTTTTTTATTGCTGGATAATAATTGCATTTAAGATTACACCACAGATACTTTCTCCTCCTCCTCTTCTCCCTCTCCTACCTCTTCCTCTTCCTTTCCCATTCTCCCTCCTCCTTTCAAGGCAGGATCTCACTGCCTTGGCTGACCATAAACTCCAGCACTAAAGCTGTTTTAAAAAAGATTACAGCACATTTATCTGTTCTCAGTTGATGGACACTGGGGTTGTGTCTTTTTTGTTTCTTATGAGTAATAGTTGCTGCTGAGAATACTACTGGACAAAGTTTTGTGTGGATATGTATGTTTTTATTTCTCTTGGTATATGCCAAAATGACTGTGCTAAATTATAATCTCATCAGCATTATATAAGGGGTTCCAGTGTTTTTCATCCTTTCTAACATTTTTTTAAATTGTAGCTATTGTGTTAAGTATGTGGTAGTATCTCACAATTTTGGTTTTTTTCCCCTTATGACTAATGATGTTGGAGTTCTTTTTATGTATTTCAGTCATTTAATTATCTTCTTTAGAGAAATGTTTGCTAGAGGAATGTTTGTTTCAGTCCTTTACACACACACACTCCACATACAATTTTTTTCTCTTTTAGCAATTCTACTGATCAAATGGTCTTTGTACATTGTAGTCAGGTACTCTACCACTGAGTTCCACCCTTTTGCCTCTACTCATTTTTACATTGGTTTGTCTTTTTATTGTGTTTGTAATGGTTCTTTATACAGTATGTTTGAGATATAACTCCTTTTCCAGTTACATGATTTGCAAATACTTCATCCCATTTAGTGGGCTTCTTTTTCTTGGTGGTACCCTTTGAAGTACAAAAGTTTTAAAATTTGATGAAGTCCAGTTTATCAAGTTCTCTTTTATTGCTTATGCTTTTGATGTTGTATCCAAGAAACATTGGCTAACCCAAGATCATGAAGATTAAATCCTCCTTTTTTTTTCCTCCTGAAAGCTTTAAGGGTTTTTAAAATTTATGTTTATAGACCACTTTCATTTAATCTTTTGGGTTACTATTACTATTTCTGTATGTGTGAGGTAGGCGTCCAGTTTCACATAGTCCTGTAATTTTTGCTGATTGTACTATACAATGCAGTATTATAGTTTTATGTTCTGTTATATACTGCAGTACTGCATATCAGGGTTATGGAAATAAAAATAGTTGTCATGTTTGACCATTTTTTTGTTCTGAGTATTGTAATGTTTGTACATTATACAATTCCTCATTTAGCAAACAATTCAGTCAGCAAACTAACTTGGCCATTAAATGAGGTGTACCTGTACAGTATATGGAAAATACTGCTAGTGCAGTGGTTGACAGTGGGAATGGTTTTGCTGCCAAGAGACATTAGTCAGTATCTGCATGTATTCTTTGATGTTTACAACTAGAAGTGGTTGTGTGCACTGCTGATGTGCACTGACTACAGGTGAGGGATATGTGAGATGCACTGGTAGTCCCCATAGCCACGGATTATCTGGCCCAGATGTACTGAGCAAAGGAGTGTCCTGCACTAGAAGAAGATCCTTTTTTCATCAAGTCATTTCTACAGTGTGTTTTAAAATCATAGAAACTACTCTTGTTGTTTGTTTGTTTGTTTGTTTTGTCTTTTTCCTTTTTATTGGTACCGGGGATTGAACTCACGACTGCCTGCTTTCAAGGCAGGTGCTTATGCCTCTGAGCTAAACCCCCAACCCCCTTTTTGTTTGTTTTTTTATACAGAGTTGCTAAGTAAGGTAGAAATAACTGGCTTTCAGAAGTATTTCTAACTTAGCCAACTCATCAACAAATGAAATTCTCCCTACTCCCTTGGACAGTGGGTGGTGGCTGGCTCTTGGAGGTCATCTGTCACTCTTAGGCGCCATATGCAATATTTACAGTCCCCCGGCCCCCGCCCTTCCTCTTCCAGGATTCCCTTATGCCTGTGACCATGCTGTTCTTAGCCATGGCTTGTCTGTTACAAGGAAAAGGAGCGTTGGCAAGGCTGGCAGAAAGCGCATTACACTTTAGTGAGGCCTGTTGGCATTTGGAGATGTGTTGTAGAAGTGATAGGCATTCTCTGGAGTGTGACTGCTGGCTGCTCAGACTGGTACCATGACCACATGTGTAATATCTGCTCCCTGGAGAGCCCTAACTTTGCATCTTCATAAATTTTAGCAAGCATCAATCAATGTATCACTCCTGATTTAGAAGCACTTAGGGTTTTCCTGCCAAAGGTAGCCATCCTTGCATTACATTTCTGCTTATCTGTCTCATGCAGTCACCACCCTTCCTCATGACTGCCATGTTTCTGCTTGTTCCTGTCCCTCATTCCTTGTTTCAGGTGTGACAGTTTGGGGTTTGTTGGCAAACTACACATACAAGTATGATTACTTTGCATAGAGGAGTATTGAGGGCTCTCCGATTGTGCAAGGACATAGAGGTCTGGCTTAGGGGCAGTGGTCTCAGCAGCTCCTGATTCCTTCCCCTTCCCCGTCTTCCCTTTCACCTTCCCATTTCCCTTTTTTTTTTTTTTAAATACTGGGAATTGAACTCAGGACCTCGCGCTTGGCAGGCAGGTGCTGTGTGGCTGAGCTAAACCCTTAGCCCGGCCCTGATTCTTTATAGCAGCTGAGGATGGCTGCACCCCTAATGAAGCTGACCACCTCAGAGTTCTGGGGCTGAAGAGCAAGCTTTGGTTGTGTGCCCAGACCGTGCTACTGTGAGGAGAGAAGGGATCTGGAACCAGCTTTCCGTTGTACAGGGAGTGGCAGTGGCCCCAGGGGAAGCCAGGTACTTTCAGAAAGAGAAAATGTACCCTGGGCAGGCAAAAAATGCCACTTTGATACCACATTGATGCCACTGACGTTCTACTTGCTCCCCACAAGGGTCCCCCCATTTCTACCTGCTGACACTGCTTTTGTAGACACCCTCATCTCTCCAACACCTTTATTCCTCCACAATTGCCTATTTCCATTCACTTTTCACCCACAGCATAAGGCTAGTTCAGGACAGCAGTGATATGCCTGTTAGGACAGCAGCTTAAGAGACGCATGTGCTTCTGGCATCAGAGTTGAGACATTAGGACCATGTTTTCCCTTTTGGGACATGGTTTGAAATACCATTTAACTTTTTCAGAGCTGGCAGACTGCACCTGGGACCTCGTGCATGCCTGGCAAATGTGCAGACACTAAGCTATGTTCCCAGCCCCTGCAGCAAATTTATATAGTGATTACAAACTTCATTTTATAGAATCCATTGTGAATGTTTCACTTCTAAACAAATGTAGTTATAATGTGTGTTATTCTTGGTATTTCAAGGTTTGTCTGTGTGAGCCCTCAAAATTTTTTTGTCTTTTCTGTCCTTTGTAAAAGATTATACTAAATATCATTTCACATTTATGGGATAAGTAGAAATGACCTTTGTATAGTATATGGACTATACAATGTATATGGACTATATTACTTGGCTGTTTGTGGGTTTTTCTTTAAGTTCCAGTTTTGGATAGTGTTCTTCATAAGTAAGGTTGATAGATACCTGAAATATTAAATGAAAATAACTATAATTTAGATAGATTATGTATTAATCAACTTACTGTTTCTATGGGAAATAAATTCCAATTTTCATACAAGGGAAAAACATCCTCTTTATAATTTTTTTGGTACTGAGATTCAAACTCGGGACCTTGTGCTTGACAGGTAGATGCTATGCCACTGAGCTCTGAATCCCTGAATCCTCTGTTTAAGCTGAGGACTGCTCGCACCTTTTTAAAATACCTGAGATGTTTTCTAACAAATATGTATGTCATAAGATAGCTGTTCATTTTATTGAAATTTCATAGCATTTCAAGGCTTGAGAAATTCTGAAACTTTGAAAATACTCCTATAAAATATTCCTTAATTCATTCATAAGGATAGCCCTCATCTGTGTATTGAAACATACTTACTTGACGTTACTGTGTGATAAGTTTTAGCTTTCCCCATATTACATAACTCTCAAATGTTTCCATAACTCAAGACTTACTTCTGAGTAAATAGAAATTTTCTTTCCACTGTTTCAGGCCGGAGCCGCAACAGAAAGCTCCTTTAGTTCCTCCTCCTCCACCTCCTCCACCTCCTCCACCACCACCACTGCCAGAACCCACTCCCCCAGAGCCAGAGGAGGAGATCCTGGGATCAGATGATGAGGAACAGGAGGACCCTGCGGATTACTGCAAAGGTGATGTGGCGGGCATGGCGGCATGAATGTGCTTTCTCACTGGGCTGCACAGTGGCCAGGCTGGGGACTGGCGAGGGGAATTAGTCCTGTACATTGCTTGGTCTTTATTAAGTTAGTCTCTCTGCTCATTGACTAGAAAATACAGGATTGAGAGAAAACATGTACATATATACTTGCCTTTAAAAGCATTTAATCTGGTACAATTAAAAATAAAGGAAATAAACCAGCCAAGAAGAGCCTAAGGAGTAGAAGGTACCAGGCTCCTATGGGCAGCTAATTATAACTTTTGTATTTGATTTCCAGTTTTCTGGCTGTTAGCCTACCAGGGAACCATTGCCTTCTCTGTGTAGCATTGAATCACATAGTATTCATTGTCTGTGGAATGAAAGCACGCACATTTGTTGTAAACAGAGACTTTTTCCTGGCATTGTACTTAACGAAAGAGACATTCTGTGGGTTTTTCTATTGTGTGGCTTGGTGGATTTTGTTTTTAGCTATGATTTTACAGAATACATAGAAGCTATTTAAGTGGAATGTTGTATAAATGCTTTGTGAGGAGTGAAACTACACAAAGTTCTAAAGTCGGGCATGTTAGAGTGGCGCATATTGAGAGCAGTATGTCAGAGACATGATACTTATGCAGACTAGACTCTTGAGAATCTAGGAAAAAAGCAAGTTGCTGTGTGCAGTCAGCTGCCTGGTTTTGTCTTACCCATTTAGATTTTAATACCTGGAATTCTCAACTTCTGTGTAGTTGAAGAGATTGCTTATTTAGTACTAAGTTTCTAAAATTGTAAGTCACATTCCTTATAGCATAAAGAGTGAATGAGGTATACATGAAGAGCCATAAAACATAAAGGAATCTTTGGACCTGTAGTTTCTTTGTAATTTAGCTGTTAGATACAGGTCATTTGTGTGTTAGTTTAGTGCATGTGTATATGTGTGTATGTGTGTGTGTGTGTGTGTGTGTGTGTGTTAAGAGAAAGCTATGAAAATATGGAACTAAACTTCTACTCTAGCCTGATTCTCCTAAAAATAAAGGTGCCTACATATAAAATGAGTTTTAACCTTAGAAAATAAAGTGTGGATCTTAATGTTTGTTTTATAAATAGTGGTTATGATCTCAAAGGTTCATGCTGTCCAGTAAAAGGAAAGATACTGAATAGATACTTTATAAAGGTAAAAAGTAAGCATTCTCTACTATCTTTTTCAGTCTGCATTCTTTGGCTTGAAAATTAAGTTGTTACAAGAGAAGATGTAGCCTACTAGTTTTTGGTTTTGCTGCAGAGATGAAAGCTCTAGATTGTTCTGTTGGAATCATTCCTCGAGCTGTTCTCTTCAATAGATAATCTCCACTGTCCTGGAGGAAAACTGCTCTCAGCAGAATCCACAGGATGTGGTCAGGAAAGGTAGTCGTGACTACTTCTACTTCCTGACCTCCTCTGGGGGCCAGCATATGTCATCCCCAAGTGTAAGGCTAAGACTAAAGAATTCCACAGGCAGGGGAGGTTCTAGGCACTTTCCCCTGGACTCCCAGCATCTTAAGAGCATTAAAGTCAGTCTTAGTGAGGCTTGTTAGAGATAAGGTTTTCACTCTACATTTATGCACATATGTGCTCACACACTTCTGCTCACTCTCTCTTTTTTTTCCTTCCTGGTACTGGGGATTGAACTCACAACTTTGTACTTGCCAGGCAGACACTTAAGCCACTGAGCTATATCCTGAGTGCTCTTTTCTTTCTTGTCTTAAATTTGTCAAGTACTACATGTTGCCATACTTTGTGAGTTTTGTGTAGTAGACTATCTTGGTTGTCTTAAGATAACTGATCGAAATGCATCTGAGGAGTCTGTGTTACTCGTATTTCTGTCATGGTGGCAAAATGTCAGAAATAATCAGTTTAAAAAGAGGAAAAGGTGTACTGGGCTCCAACTTTATTTTCACCCTGTGACTTGCTTGGCCCTGCTGCTTTGGGCTCATGGAGAGGCTATGAACATCACGGACTAGAGCGTGCTGGAAAAGCCAGGAACTCCCTGATATCTGGGAAGCAAAGAGAAAGAGGCGGTGGCTAGGGTCCTAATACCCTCTCAAGGGAATGCTCCCAGTGATCTGGCTCCTTCAGCTAGGCTTCCTCCTGTAACTACTTCTACCTCCTGGTAACACCACAGGCCAGCAACCAAGCCTTTGACCTGTGGCCTGGGGTGTGGGGGGCATTTAAGAGCCAGACCATGACAGTTTAAGGAGTTGAGTGGGACTGTCTTGGGTAAGAACAGTGGCTTTCACATTTTTTTTTTTAAATGAATAGAAGAGAGTTTTTTCCACCAGAACTTGTCGAGGTTAAATACAGTAGTGACAAATAATGCTTTATTACCTCTGAATACTTTATCGTATTTGCCTGTAATCAAGTACATTCTTCAGTAAACCACAGTACAACGATCAGATCAGGAAATTAATGCTAATGTGCTGCTACCACTTAGCCTTTAGGTTCTGCTTGGGATTTGTCAGTTTATAAAATGGATGCATGACGGAATAATATACAACACTGCATTTTCTTGCCCAATTTATCTTCTGATTGGGAAGTATTCTGTAGTATTTTCTTGGCTTTCTTGACCCTGACATGAAGATTATAGGTTGCATGCTGTTTCTCAGGTGGAAAACCCCAGAGGCGATGCCACATTTCATTCGAGCATCCTTTTAGGAGGTACACAGTTTCTACTTGGCCCACCAGAGATGATGCCCATTAAGATGACATCTGCCTGATGTCTCTGAGTTTTTCTTTCTTCCTACCAAGTAATACACATTTTGTTGAGTTATTTGAGAGTAAACATGTCAAGCAACATACTCACCCCTCCCCTACTCCAGCTGATTTCTGTTTTATGCACTGGTTATACTCAGTCACCCTCCTTACTTATTTCAGTGTTTGGATTTACCCTAATTTGTCCTCAGGAGCCCTTTAGTTTGATTCTGAGCTCTTTTGAAATGTCCCATTCTTCAAGCACTTCTTTACTTAAGATACAATAAGATAGCCTCGGTTCATCTTGTATTTCTCTATTTCAGCTGTGCAGTCAAATTTTGTCACAGGGCTCTGGTTCATGTTAGTGAAGAACAGTAGTTAGAAAGGAAGGTCTGGGCATTAGGTATGTTTATTACTGCTGTCCAGGGTAATTACTTCTACTGTTTCCTGATGTTGGTAAAGTGCTAGGACACACACATTCTTCCTTTATATTTATTTTTCTACTCATCTTTGAATATATTGAAATCCTGAGTTTAATCTGATCTCTCTAAATTCATAGTAACACCAGAGAATTCAGCCCAGTTTTCTCCCTTTTCCTTTTTTGTAGACTTTTCTTTTTTCCTGACTGTAAAAGACCAGGCTCTCATTATTGCATTATGTTTACTTAGCTGATTAATTTCCTGTAGTGCCTGATGAGTCACCAGTTGCAGTCACCACTATTGCTATCATCTTACCCTTCCTTCCTTACCTAGCTTGTGCTCTGGCACCCTTTGGTGCCTGGCCCTGCCCAATAGCTTTTGGACTAAGTATTCAGGAAGTGGGGTAAGGATGGTAAGCTTTCCCAGGGTGGGAGGCCTGCTTAGGCAAGGCGTCTTATCTTCTGTCACTCTGCTTGTTCTCTTGTTTCCTTCCTCTTATTAGTGTAGAACCTCTACCCTTCCAGCCACTTCTCCCAAAACACAGTACAACATATCACATAATGGTTTTCTTTTATGAATATGTTACCATAGGAAATACATATAGGGCAGTTCCCCTGGAATCCCATCACTCAGCAGTGGCTGCTGGAGGCCTTTGGATCCCTGTTGTTTTAGTTGTTTCTCACTCAAAATGTATCTGATCTTTTTACCTGCTCACCTTTACAACTCTTTACTTCCTCAAAACATATACCCCTTCTGTCATTGTAGCCATTTAAGATTCTATACATCTTTTTTTTTTTTTTTTCCCCTTTTTTATTGGTACCGGGGATCGAACTCACAACCGCCTGCTTGCAAGGCAGGTGCTTATGCCGCTGAGCTAAATCCCCAGCCCCTCATTTAAGATTCTGATATTGTTCAAGCATTGTTCATTGCTGTCTACCTCTGATGGCATTCTCTTTGGAATGGGCTTGACTTTTTTTTTTTTAACTTTACCTATCCAGGTCATCTCTGGACTGGTGTCTGAGAGACCTGGGTTCTGAACCTGGCTCCGTATCCTTGGACAAGTTCTCTTTTCCATGGGCTCTGAAATTTTTTTCATCTATGATATAATAATATACTATCTAGGATTTTAGAGGGCTCACAATAAGATGACATACGAAACATGTGGCATTACTAGCAGACAAAAGATCCCTCCCCCACCTTTTTGATGCAGGGACTCACTTTGTAGCTCAGGATAATCTCAAACTCACAGCCATCCTCTTGGCTCAGCTTCCCGAATACTGGAATTATAGGTGTACACCACCATATATGCCTGGCCAGACACAAAAACTTAAGAAATTCAGGAATTTTATTTGTTGTGCAGTTCTCTCCTGGTATATTCCCCTCTGAATTGACACTGCTCTCCTTAGCTTTCTGCCTGGTTTACATGGGAGTCCTTCCTTGGCCTCTGGAGAGAGATACGTCAGCACTGCCTGTCTCTTTTTACATGTCACCTCTGATCAGTTGTCTAGGCAGGAACTGTAGCGGCAAACTGTGTTGTTTATTCAGATTCCACTTCCAAGCCAACGGGATGATGTGGGTCAACAAAGGCGTAGCCTGTAAATAAATACTTCCAGGAGGCTTTTCCTAATACGTGATCATGTCATGAGTCTGTGCATGAAGGCTCTGTAACTTAGACGTTTTAGAATCTCTCAAGACTTGCTAGAGGAGACAAAGGGTGAGTGGTAGGTACACTTTCTTCGACTTAACTGTAAACTCTTGAATTGTAGTCCGTGGGCGTAGGACTAGGACTTCATTAAGTGATATTTCTTCCCTTTGAAGGGTAGTCTGCTCATCTATGCTATGTACTTGCTTCCCTCTCTCCCTCTGTCCTTTTTTTTTCCTATCCTGTTTTGTTTTATTTTGTTTTTTTTGAAACAAGGTTTTACTATGCATTTCAGGCTTGCCTTGAACTTACAGCAACCCTCCTGACTCAGTCTCCCAAGTGCTGGTTTTACAGGTGTTCACCACCATGCCCGGCCCTTGTTTTGTTTTTTAAGATAGGGTCATACTGTGGGGTTTAGGCTGGCCTTGAGCTCACTTTGTAGACAAGGCTGCCATCTGACTTAGGCAGTCCTCCTGTATCAGCCACCCGAGAGTTGGAATTGTGGGAATGTAGAATCACTGCTTTGAGTTGCCTTTTGTGTCAGTGGTGGTGAACTTTTTGGAGCTTTTAATGATATAAATGATATCCGTAATATAAATAGCCTATTGCAGCACATGTACCGTAGGTTTGCCACCACTGCCTTACTTCTTGTTGGAACCTTCAGCACATACTTGCTGCAGGGACCAAGTAAAAGGTTTGGTTAGGAGCATTGCTTTGTTGTATCAAGCTGCCTGCGCTAATCCTCGGAGAATTCCACTTTGTAGCTTAGCTCATTCTTAGATAACTTGACACCTGTGTATCATTCTGTCACTTACATTGTTTTGGGAGAAACAGACTTTTACACAGTTGTGGTCTGTCTTGGTATGAAAATGTGTTATTACCTTGGAAATACTGGACCCCAACGCAGATGTTAGGCCCCACCCCCTTCGGATTTCACAGTTGTCCCTTCCAGCTTAGTGTTCATCTTGGTGTGTAATTATGGGTTTATTTTTGTCTTCTTTCCTAGTTGCCTTTTCACTAGTCTCCAAGTTCTGTGGCAAAGGGCTATATGTTTTGTTGACCCATGGTGCAGGAGGGATATAGCTTAGAGACAAAGTACTCATGCTGCCTCTTATCTGAGGGTCATTTCAGCGTGTGCAGGTTGACAGCCCTGAAGGGCCCATCAAAGAGAATAGAGAAGAGGTCCTTAATTTTTACCTTAATGTCATCTGTAGTGCTCCAGAATTCTTACATTTCACACGCGTTTGAGTGGCATACAGTTTATGTTTGTAATTTTAGGGCTCATATCTTCAAAGCATATAATAATAAGTATTTACATACTTAGAAGCACAACATAGTTTTATTTCTTACACACAAATATCTTTACCACTGTGCATTCAACTGTGGAAATTACAGACTGGCTGAGCTTTAATAACTCCCTAAATTTAATGTTAGTTTTAAAGTTTCATTGGCCTTTGTCATCTTCTTTTCCTATCTCTGCAGAGTCCATGACTTAAAATTCTTTTGGAGTTTCAGATTTTTTTTCTTTAAGGAAAAGAAAAACATCTTATATAAAATTGCCTTAGAAATTGAAGTGTAGAACCCTGTTTACTGTCTGCATCAGCGACTCTTGACTGGTGGTGACTTTGTCCCAAAGCAGCACATCTGTGAGGTTTGGGAGCTGCTTTTGTTTCCATGATTGAGACTGCTGCTGGCATCCACCAGGTAGAGACAAGGGATGTTGGTAAAAACCCTGTGCTACACAGGTTCCTATAATCTCCTAGTGTCAGTAGTGGCCAAGGTTGAAAAACCCTGTCCTACAAAATGCCTTTTAACGTAGTATTATGCAACCTCAAATATTTTGTAGAACTGTATTCTTTAATTTTGATAAAAATAAGGATAGCCCTTCATTCATAATTCTTTTACCTGAAATCATTAATGCTACTGATGAACTTTATGTTTTGTTTGAGGTAGTGTCTCACTTTGTAGTTCAGGCTGACCTTGAACTCATACACAGCCCAGATTGGTTTCAAACTCATGGGGACCCTCCTAGCTCAGCCTTCTGAGTGCTGGGATTATAGGCATATATCACTGTGCCCAGCACTATAGACAAATTTAACTGAAAACTAATAGGTGCTCTTAAACTTATTGCATGAAACCTTACTACATTTCTTTTATGGAGACCCAGGAGATTTTAGCTCTTGATAGACCTGATGGTGCTGGGAGTTGACAAAGGAATATATATGTTCATCAAATAGTAGTGGATTGTACAGGTAAGATCTTTGGTTTTTATATGTAGATTTTATGTCAGTTTTTAAAATATGGACAATACCTAAGTACTTATGGATAGTAGGATTTGTATTTTTGTTTCTTCTGTGTCTTGGTTTTCTACATTAAACATGTGTTCTAAATAGAGGAAATATTTAAAAAAGGAAAAATTAGCAGGGAAGCAGCGTAGGTTTTATGTGTGGAAAGCCTGTAGCTAAGGAAGGCTAACTTGAAATCATGGATGACTGCTTCTGGAGAGAGATGATGTAAACATGGAGAGGCTGACGCCAACAGCATCGCAGAGGCCCCAGGGTCTTCAGTTTTAAGACCTTTAAGGCAGCTTTAAACCCTGGAGTGCCAGAGACAAGGACAGTGCCTCCTGGGAGTGGTTTCCTCTAATGGACTCTGAATTACAAAGCCGCTTGTCATTTCTGCTTTCGTTTAGATCTTGTTGGCTGTGAAGAAGCTCAGAGCCAAATGTACAGCCCCACTGAAACATGTGAAAAGTCACTTATAGCGTGTGTTTTGTGTGTAACTTCTTTGTGGCATTACTCTGCTTTCCTTTTTCTGGACTGTTTTTTCTTTTTCCCAATTTCCTTCTAATTTTATATTATGATTATAATCTGTTTCAGCTCTTTATTGGAAACAATAGTGTTTATATGTATTAGAACATTGCATTGCGCTTGAAACACATATAACCATAACCTAGAAATAAGAAATTTTTTTTTTTCAAAAAGAAAAAAAATAATGGTACTGTTAACAGAAAAAGGAAAGTCACCCTTGGTCAGGGGGAATTTTGTTGACTTGAATTCTTGGTGGAGATATTAAGAAGGCTGCTAGAAGTAAGAAGCCTAGGTCTCAGAAGAAAAGATAGGCAGATGCTATAGTAAAGGATTTAACCTTGCTGAAAAAAAGGGAGGTATGGCCTTGCCCCTGGCTCCTGGGAGTCCTTTAGGTCCTCCTTTGTTTATCTGGGGACCTTGGATCACACCAGAACGTCTCTATGAGGGTAGGGAGTTACAGTGAGAACTTTGGGTCACAGTGGCTGCTCGATGTTTAGAGAAACTGCAGACTGAAGTTAGCCATAGCGCAGTCAAATAGAGGCCTGACATCTGTGGATGCTGGCTGAGGCTCCAGTGCATGACCTGGTCAGCAGTTCTCTGTGTGCGTTATCACACACACCCTGCCCCAGAGGAGTTAATGCTGCTGCTCTGGACTCCATTGGGAGAGAGCAGCCCCCAATTTGGAACCTTCCTAGATAGTTCCCCTGAAAACCCCTGGCTGATTTTAATTGGTGTCATCCTTTAGCCGTGCTCATCTGTAACCATAATAGCTGTTTGTGAATAGCTTTTGTGGATCGTTGAATCTTGGAGTGGTCGTAGACCCCCAAAGTCTAGTCAGAATGAAGGCAGTCTTGATGTTTCCAAACCTTATATGACTATTACAGATTGGCTAGGAAAACAGATTGGGATGTAGTTTTTAAAAAAAATGTGGTGAGGCTGCTAAATGAGAAGCCTTTGAGAAATTTAATGAGCTCTAAGAAGAAAAAAAACAAGTTTAAAAAAAAAAAAGTAAAAGAAATAGACATGAGTAGTCTGGGAAGTTGGGAGAGCAACCAGAATTTGCGTTCACCTTCAAATGAAGCTACCTGGGAACTGCAGATACAGTTGTGTTATTTGGAGTGAAAAATTCCAGACATACTCAATTGTGTAATCCAGATTTCCGATTTTATATATGGATAGATGGGTTGTACTTCAAAGCATTCTAAATGTCAGTGGCTGTTGTCCCTAGCTTTCGGCCCCTGGCGTCCTAGAAAAGGGTGCTGCAGGATCTGGGCAGGAACCTCTGGGTGCAGTCTGCTACAGTGTTCTTCCCTCCTGCATGTGCTCCTTTCATGCTGCCACGACCCATTCAGAGAAAACCTTTGCTGGGGAAGGCTCTGTCCCCACTGTCCTCAGTACTGGAGCAAGAATGTGTGGCGTGGAGAGCATGAAGAAGAAAGCCCCCCGGCCTCCACCATGCTCACTGTCACCCACTACCCCTCACTGCCCACTGCCTCTTCCCCACAGGCCCCTGCTCTGCTCCGGAGTCTGGTTGTAGAGATCCACACTCACTGTGAGGATTGCTCTGCAGTCATTTGCTCTGCGCCCCACCCCACCCCCACTGGAACATGAAATTACTTCATGCTCCCAGCCAAAGCCTGAGACACCCTGCAGATCAGTTCCTGCACTCCTGTTCCTTTAGGTGGCTCACTAGGTCTGTCATGTTTGATTCCTATCTGGGGTCTAAGGTAGGATTTAAAAAAGTACAAACAACCTAGCAAATGGGATAAAGTTTGGGGCAATTTATATTCTGTTATTCCCCTGTGCATATTCTTTTATATTTCCTTATTTGGGCTAGTATAAAAGCAGACTGTATTCTTAAGAGTTCTTTATTCTGGGTATTTCAAATAAATAGAATTTCGCAGTTGTAGCCCATTGTGCCTGACTTCTTTCACTCAGCTTAATGTTTTTAACTTTCACATATCGTGTACCATGCAGTAGTCCCCTATTCACGTATGATGATTATTATTCTGTCATGTATATATCAATTTCATTTATTTATTAGTACATTTGATATTCTTTTTTGGCTATTACGTATATGCTGCTTAGAACATTTGTGTATGAATTACAGTGGACGTTGGTTTTCCATGCTGTTGGTGTATTGTATCTAGAGGTGGAATTGCTGGGTCATGTGGTAACTGCAGCCTCAGCTTCTTATCAAGCTGTTGGACTCTTCCCTAGCAGCTGTATCACTATATTTTTATTCCCTTCAGCAATTCTATCTTGAGTATACCTTCTACTTCTTTGTCCGCTTCTATACCATTTTTTTCATAAACTACTTTAGTGGCAGTGGGCTGGGGTTTTTTTCTTGTTTTTCTTTTTAAGATTCAGTGCACATTTTTATTGCAGATCCACAGAGGTTTTACATAGCTGTTAGGGTAAATAGAGAAGGACTGTTCTGGTTATTATTATTGCATATCAAATCATCCCTATACTTAGCAGTCTTGAACCACCTTTTTATTTTGGTCATGATTTCATATGTCAGAAATTTAGAAGGAACAAAGTGGTGATAGCTTGCTTCTGCTTCATATCTGAGGATTCAGCTAAGCATCTCAGTGGCTTGAGATGCCTCAGTGGCTGAGGACCAGAATTATCTGAATGCTTCCATGTCGGCTCCAGAGCTAGAAGGATGGAAGACTAGGGCTGTCAGCTATAGCTTCTGCATGTGTCTTCTTCACGTGATGTGGCACGCTGACAGTTAAAGGCTTCAGAGTAATCAGACTTCTTACATGGCAACTTGGAGTTCTAAATGTGTACCATGCAAGGTGGAAGTTGTATTGCTTTTACAACCTGTCCTCAGAAGTCACAGTTGTATCCTCTACATTCTGTGGCTTAGAGGCACAGTAGAAGCCTATTCAGATTCACAGGAGGAGAGTTAGAGTCTATTTCTTGATGAAATCTAAAAGTTCAAGAATAGGTGGAGATAGGTGGAGAGATACTGGTCAGCCTTCTGGATAGCACAGCCAGATGGAAGCCGTCAGTAAAAAGGATGCTGTACACTGCCACCCAAGCACACACATCTACAAGTAGGTGGAATAATGCAACCACTTGTCTTGGGCCATGAGCCCTAAGCCTAAAGTCTACTAGGTTTGTTTAATTCGCTGTGTTAAATATCAAACAGCACAAACATACATAAGTTGGTGTGTGAGCTGGACTTTTTGCTGATGATAAACTGAAATAGCCTTGGGCTATGAAACTCGGTGGGGCTTTAGAATAAGGCTCAAAAATTCAGTTATTTTCTTCATATATGTCAAAGATCTTTTTCCTTATTTGTAGTAATATATTTATAAGACTTGCATTTAGAAATATTAAGATTTTTTTGAGGAATTTTGGAATAATTCAGATTATTTACTATGTGTGATGCTTCATTTTTTAGTAGAGGATATAATTTGCACTGGGAACGTGCCTTTCGTTGTATGGTTGAGTCAGACATTGCTGTGTTCTATAATACACCCTTGTATGTTAAAAAAGTACAGTATACCTTCAGTTAAGAATAAAAAGGTCTTGACTTCTTGAAGGAACTTAATGTTTTATTTGCATATCTGAATGTAATTACAGCTTTTAGTTTGAAATAGCCTGAGAGCTGTTTACTGAAATGCTTTTATTTAAAAGCTTTAGTCACTAGAAGAATATTTTTCTGCTGTAAAAATAAATGTCAGCATATATAACTCATATATCAGTGTTTTTCATGGCAATTTGATTTATGAACTCACTCAACTAAACTGTTTCATTCTAAGACTGTTTCCCCAGTTTGTAACTCTTTATGTGTTGTACTATTATTCGTCCAGACATAATTAAAGCCAAGAAATAAGCCCAAAGCCTTTGAGTAAGTTGGTCCAAATTTATAGTCTACGGCTCATGTTTTTTATTAGGGAAATCGCCTATAATGCCTATTTATGATACCATATAATATAATGATCTCGTATAATGTCTGCTTACTTCTCTTTTGCTCACAGTGCAAACAGGGAGGTGCTTATCAGAAAGATAAAGTACAAAAATCACAAAGTTCCAATAAATGTTACAGCCTAACACTAGATGTAATGAGAAAAATCTTAAGCAAAAAGACCATGTGACTTACTGGGAAAAATCAAGATCATCTAGCTTTGGGCACAGCAAAACTTTGGGCCAAAAGGCAACAAAGTGCTACACTTAATATAGGAAAATGGGCACGAAAGATATTATGTTTAGCCAAACTGATCTTCAGTTTTGATTGTCACATATAAACTGTCAGTACATGCAGGCACTGTGGGAATGTTCCTCTCATGAGCACACTGGGAATTTTTTTTTTTTTCCTTTAAAGGTTCAATAGAAGCAGCCTGAGTCAGTGAAGAGGCACATGCATGAAGACTGATTTTTCTAAAAATATAGTTAATTGAGAAATTAAACCTCTGGCATTCAAGAGTGCTTAGTTTGCAGTCTGCTGTTAAGGATGTACCCCTACTGCCTCCACTAGGAATTAAACCTAGGTCCTTCCCACTAAGCTCATCACTAACCCCTGTTTTTATTGTTTTATTTGAGACAGGATCTCACTAACTTGGTAGGTTGCCCAATTTGGACTCAAACTTGTGACTTCCTGCTTCTTCTCAGGCAGGTACCACCATGCCCTGCTGGAAGTATCCCAACTAGGCATTTATTTAAATGTAAAATGAGCAGCATTTGATTGCTGTGTTTTCAGTTTAAGGATAATTTTTAACAGTATATTACATAGAACACCTGGAGGTACAGTTGTATCTGGCATTATACAAGGGGTAATCAAAATATATGGTGAATCTTTATAATTTTAAAAGTTTATTACTATAAAAGACACATTGCCATTAACATATTCCTGTTGGCTTGAATCACCAGGAATCCATGCATGACTGTCCCATCTCTCAGCTAGAACCACCAGTAGTGTTAGCTTTTAACATCAGATGATGGAATTTAAATGAGAGCCACCTGGCAGTGAGACATACAAATTATGGCCCAGTTGAGAATGTGGTAATAGCCCTCAAAATACTCCCCTTTGCTTTGAATACACTTACCCTTTGTTCTTGCCACTTTCTCAAGGAGTTCTGAAGTCTCCTTTCCCAAGTGCCTTTATGAGGTGTGATTAAGAAAAAATACAGTAAATACTGCTGCGAGGTGTCATCCAGTGAGAAGGCAAGCTCATACAAACATTATGGTGCGTCATCTTTCAGTTTATTTATTGTATTTGTCTGTGGAAGATAAAAGGTTTTGAATCTGTTCAGGTCACTGAGGTAGTCATGAGAATCAGGAGACACTTACAAAAGAGGACTCCAGAGCTGCTTCAGGAAGCAAAAGAACAATGGGATTATGTGGTGAAAAGGATGGAGGGGGAGTGTTCAGAGAGGGACTAATGGCAGTGTTTCTTTATGATACATTTTTAAAAATTTAGACTTACTACAAATTACTGAAAGTTTTCGGCAAAATAAAAGAGAATATAAAGTAAAAAATAGCCTTTTTCCAAGGACGTGGAGAGGAGTCCATGACCATAGACGGCCTGGGTCCCTTTGACCGGAAAGTGGAGTATGGGAGATATATATATATATACAAAACCTCTGACGGTGGCGCTTAGGGCGGGCATTGATGACACGCGACGAGCTGATTGGAACTTTGTTCTGGCACAAACAGGAATGGGAGTTGCAATTAAGGCTGAGGAAGAAGCAGGAAAGTGGTACGTGTTCCCGCTTTGGTCTTCTACCACGTTAGACCACCACCATAACCATACAGTAATTTATACTAGGGCAAGAACCTTTCAGTTACATCTTGTGTATTTAAGAAATAGGAGACAAATATTGGTAATGGATGCAGAATGTGTCTCTTAACGTTTTAATTGCTTAATGTGCAATTGGAGGGCATTAATACACTCAGTGCTTTCAATGAAATTGGGCCATTAGTTGTATGTTGCATATGACAAAAAAAGCTTGAGACTTAAATTACAGGGTCGAAAGACAAGACTGAGAAAATTAAATTTGTAGTGTTGTCAGAAAAGATTGTAGAACTGAGTAGTATTCTAGACCAAACATAGTTTAGAATGGTCCACTTTACTATAGATAGATATTATTTCCAGCCAGAGAAAATGGAGTGACAAATGGGATCCACCAGACTGGCTGCAGCTGGCATTTACTTCTGTGGTCATAGTCCAATAGCGTTCAGCCTCTACCTGGCTTTGAATTCAGCCCTGAAATGATTGTTTAAGGTCTCTGTGTATTTTAGGCTGTCCTTGAATTCATGTGGCCCAGGCTGCCCAGTGAGCCTCAGTCTCTGCACCACCACAGTGGCCTGCTGAAGGCTGGTTTAGGGCAGAGTTTTTTACTTCAACGACAATCAAAGAAATCTCTAGGCATGGTTTTTTAGGTCTTTTAAAGACAACTATAAGCCATTATGATCTGATGTTACCTACTGTGCACTTTTAGAAGTCCTGCCTACCTTGAGGGTGCATTTAAATGTGTTCTAAAGCACTCTCACTGAACCGCATGCACTAGATTCTAGAGTGCTGATTAGGACTTCTGACACAAACTTAATTCAGAGTGTGACTTGAATTTCCATTGTGGGGGTCTTAACAGTTTTGAGAGTCTTTCCTAGAAAAAAATGGAAATGTCAATTATTAGTACATTTAGATAAATTGATAAATTTTCCTGTAGCTGCAAGTCATAATGCTATAACAATAAAATGTTATTTGTTATAAAAATAGAAAAATACAGGGGCTGGGAATTTAGCTCAGCAGCATAAGTGCCTGCCTTTCAGGCAGGCAGTCGTGAGTTCGATCCCCCGTACCAATAAAAATGAAAAAGACAAAAAAAAAAAAAAAGAAAAGAAAAAGAAAAATACTTATTTCTGTTTATTTAGCTTTAGAATTGGAGCTTGGCTTTATAATGATATAGAGTATGAGGATATTTAAACTCTTAAATGTTTGTAGATGCTATAATACCTTTGCTCAGGGTCTATACATGTTACCACAGCTCAATATCATTATTAAATATTTACTGTAAATATTACAAATTTTAATTTTCCAGAGTAATAAAAATTTTTTCTACTATTGATTTGCCTTAGCACTATTGTTATGATATTACTTGGAATACATTTAGTTACCAGTTCCTTTTTTTCTATACTTTTTTTTTATGCTGGGGATTGAACTCAAGATCTTATGCTTGCCAAGCACATTCTTGTGTTGCTAAGCAAAACTCCTGGCCCACCAGTTCCTTTTTTTCATTCTGATCAAAGGAAAATCTTCTGAGGATATGTTTTGTTAATTTCCCCTGAAATAGTAAAGTAAAAAACTCTGGCTCAGTGTTCTTCAGTCTGATCTGAGTATACCATTCCTGTCCTGTTAGCATCAAATACTACTTTTTTATTTGTGGACACATTTTCCTCATGCTATGTTGTCCTGTCTTTTTGTTACAATATACTAAATCTTTGAGTTCCCCATTTTAAACTGGGGGAACTTTTCCCACTTCTCCCTTATGTCATGCCAGGGAACAACAGAACAGATCTCTGTTTATATCTGTCTTCCTTGTACTTGGGGTCATATATATTTATTGCCTATTATGATCCAAGTACTGAGTGCTTGGTGCTGATGATACTGTTTCTAAAGACAAAACTGTATTCCTGTTTTTATAAAATTTGTAATCTCCTGGCAAGTGAGAAAAACAAAGAAGTGAAATATACTATATTGTGTGGTATAATAGAACTTATATTACTTACAGAGGTATTGAGGAGGTGCATAGAAAGGGGGCCCTGCTCTGCCTCAATCAGAAAATCACGAAATGCTTTCTAGGAGTAGGCTTTGCTTGAGTTTGTCCTAAAGAATAGTAGGTGTGGGGCTGGGGATTTAGCTCAGCGGCATAAACGCCTGCCTTGCAAGCAGGCAGTCGTGAGTTCCATCCCCGGTACCGATCAAAAGGAAAAAGACAAAAAAAAAAAAAAAAAAACAGTAGGTGTTATTTGTGTTCTAACATTTCTTATTCATAATTGAGAAATCCTCCAAATACATCCCATCCATATATGTGTATATAGTGTATATGTGTGAGTATATATATAAAAAATATAAATACGAAATTTTATATATATAAAATAAATTATGCAATAGATGAAGTACAGTAGAAATAATACAATATACAGAGAAACCTTGGATTGTGAGTAACATGTTCCACAAGATGAGCAAACATTTCTAAAGAATTTTAACACAAAAAGGAGCAGTGTCCTGCAGTATGAGTAGTGTGTGATGCTGAGGCAAGCCAGTAGTTCTCTCTCTTGCTGCAGGATATGTGTGATTGTTTCCTAACAGCAAGAGAAATGTGCTCTCATCTGCAGAAGAGGAGAAAAAGGCTCAGGAATCTCTCACTCAAAATAGATTTCAAGGCAGATATGTAAAATGAGGGAAACAGTACAAAATTTTGTAGAAAAGCACCACCCAAATAAGATGAATCTGCTTAAGGACACTGCAATGTCACATTTCTGTGAAATCCTCAAAAGGAGGCAAAAGTGTCATTGGTTAGGCTTCTTGTTAAAACTGCTTGAAAAGAAAAGGATTCCACTGAGCCAATAGTGATAGTGACCGTGGTCCTACACAGTAACTCTCCTCTCTTAACTCCATTACACCAGCCACAAAAGTTTTCAAAGATAAGTGCAGGTTAATTTATTATTCTTTATATTTTATGTTTTATTTATTTCATGTTATGGTACTATAATCATTTTCATAAGAATATTTTTGGGTTATGGAATAAGTCATCTGAATTTCCATTATTTTTTGAGGGGGGAACTCACTTTGATAGATCATACTTTGAATTACAGGCATATTTCTAGAACAAATTAAACTCAAACATCAAGGTTTACTGTAATACAGTCAGATCAAAGTTAACAACAAGGATTTACTAGACATTTGCACATTTTCAGATAATAGTACAAATTTGTCTCTGGGTTTTTGGCAGGGGGGTATTGGGGATCGAACTCACGACCTTGTACCTGACAGACAGGCACTGTGCTGCTGAGCTATGTCCCTGGCTCCTCTTCCCCATTCCCCCCTCTCTCCCTCTCTCCCCCTCTTTTTCTTCGTCGTCGTCATCTGTGGACTTTTTAGTCATTCAGGCAAGAAAGAAAATGCAGTGGTTCTAAGATTGATAGTTTTTATAAGAAATAAATTGAGTTTTTTTTTTCTGGTGTCAAAGATAGACTTATCAAAAACTAAGACATTTCTGAGATTTTATCTTATTTGTCAGTAAGTCAACTTGCCACCAGTATTTTGGGAAAGCCGTGAGGCTTTCTGGTCAGAGACAAAGGCCTTCATATCCAAAACGCTGCAGGTCGCTTGAGCCTCATGTTCTTAGTGGTTCTCAACACACCTCCTCCCTGCTATCTACCCACACGGCGAGGAAGCGGGCCCAGGCAGCAGGCCCAGGCGGTAGTGTACAGTCATCAAAGAGGGATTCCAAGTTCAGATGTTTTCCATTAGGGCCCTCCGAAATGATACTACTCTGGGAGAGGGACTTATTTTCCTTGTGGCAAATCATCCTCCCTTCTCTCCAGGAGAAGATAGTGCCTCTATTTTCCAAGGTCGCTTACTGTAGAAACCTTCCAAAGATAGCCTGGAGAAGGAAACATTGGTGTTTCTCTTCCGCAAGTGCACCCAGACACGACCACATTTTTGATGTATTATTGTTTATTAATTTTGTGTGATTGTACTACTGGCCTGAGCTTTCAGTGCAGTCGAGAAGTGGGGAGGACAAGGATCCTTGCTTTGTTTCTGGCCATAGGGGAAAAGCATTCTGCCTTTCATCACACCTCCCGTAGGACCCATGCCTGCCTCAGGCGCGCTCAGGGTCACTCTGCTACTGAGCCACCCTGTTTGTCTGTAGGTTTCCCCCAAACTTCTTTTCCTGTTTTGTTGAGAATTGTCATCAGGACTGTTTAGATTCTCTCTCCCCTGCCCCTGTATTCTTATCAGTTTTTTTCTCTGTCTATTGAATTAATCATGATTTTATTTTTTTGGTATGTTATTTATGTGGAATTTCATGGATCAAGTTTTGAATATTAGACTGAGTTTGTATTTGTACACTACGTCCCACGTGATCATGACATAGTATCCTTTATTACCCTACTTAGTCATGATGCATTGTTCTTCATTATATTTCTGGATTTGATTAGATTTGATTTGATTTGATTCAGTTTGTTGAAATAGTATCTAATATCTTTTGAATGTACATCATAGTCTACAGTTCATTTTGTGATTTTTGCCTAAATTAACACTGGTTTCATAATATGAGAGACAGGAGTATTGGTTTTTACTTGTTTAGGGAGTTTGTATAGAATCGGTAGTATTTCTTCTATAGTGTTTAGAGGAAGTCCTATGCTGTTTTTGTTTTTTGTCTTTGTTTGCCTTTTTGAGAAAGGGTTTCATTATGCAGTTCAAGCTGGCCTCAAATTCACTTTGTAGCCCAGCCTGGCCTCAAACTTGAAGTGACCCTCTTGCCTCAGCCTTCCAGCTGCTAGGATCACAGGCATGCACCACCATACCCGACTGTTTTCATAAAAAAAAATTTTTTAACTGTAAATTTGGTTTCAAAATAGATACAAGAAGAATATTTAGATATGTATTCCTTTTTGTTGAAATTTTGGTGGTTTGTGTCTTTCAGGGTGTTCGTTTCATGTGTGTTTTGTGTATTTAGACACATTCCCTTGTTATCCTTTCAGAGTCTGTAAAGTGTATGGTGACACCCACTCTCACCAGTTTCCCTTATCATTCTTCATATTGGTAATTTGTATTTTGGTTTTTTTCTTTTTGCTTTTATCAACCTGGCCAGAAATTTATTAATTTTTCTTTTCCCAAAGAATCTTTTTTATGTTAATTAACTTGATTTAATAATGTCACATTGTAAACACATTTCAAAGACATGGTGTTCCTCATGATGTTTATAATTATTTGTCAGTAAAAGGTATTAATAAAAGTTAAAAGTAATTTTTAAAAAATAAAAGAGTGAAGTTCAGGCAGAAACAGTGCCCTGGGCTTTACACAGAAGCAATCTTTTGTCAACTCAGAGACTGACCACAAATCTGGGATGGATTTAGTAGGACACTTTACAGTATTCCTATTACTGTCTCTGACATCCCAGAATAGGTAGCATTCTGTGTGCCTCCTTCATGATGGCACAGTTAACTAAATGATTACTTGTATACATTAGTTCTTCATTATCTGCCTCTGAGGGGACGAGGACCCTCTCTAACTAGTTCAGTTTTGTATTTCTAGCTGCTAGCCCGGTGCCTGGCACAGAGTTTAGGCACTCGATAAATATTTGTTAAATGGAAAGAAGGTGTACATTCGTATGCCTGTTGCTGTCTACTAAAATACTTTAAATAGAGCTAGCAAGTTTAATTGGAAAACTAATCTACTGCCAAAGCAAACATCACAATGTTTTCCAGAGTCAAAGTAAATGTCCTTTTGGGCCCACCAGGCTACTGCTTCCCAATTAACCAGAAAAGGGCTACAGATGCCCCTAAGCCTCCCAGAAAGGAATCGTCATCCCATTTGAGAAGTCAGCGGCCACCTCCTTTTCAACTCCGTGTCGTCAAATTTACTTAAATAGTTGTCAACCACAGTAGGCTGTTTCTCCAGATTAATTCTTTTTTTTTTTCCTTGTCTTTTTCCTTTTATTCGGTACCGGGGATTGAACTCATGACTGCCTGCTTGCTTATGCCGCTGAGCTAACCTCCAGCCCCTCCAGATTAATTCTTAATACTTCTTTTTTTTTGTTTGTACCAGGGATCCAACTTACCACCTGAGACTTACTAGGCAAGTGCTTGAGCCGCTGAGCTAAATCCCCGGCCCCTCCCTCTTCTTTAGACTGCTTGTTGGCATATCACTCTACATTCTGATCTTTTTCATTCTTCAGAATTCTCCTCCTAATTAGCTTCATCACAGCCTGTGTTTCTCTAGATCAGCCAGTCACTTGGGGTAGAGGGATTGGCAGTTCTTGTCTCCGTGCCTGTGTGCTGGAAGGGGCTGGCGTCTTGCTGTCCCCCAGTCAGCCTATGCATGGTGCCGGGTTAGGATTACTGCAAGTTCAAGGCCAGCCTGAGCTACATAGCAAGATCCAGGTGAGCCTGAACTACAGAGCAAAGACCCTCTCTCAGAAAAGCAAAACAAAAAAGAACCATCTTCCCCATTCACTGATTTCTCTCAATTGTTTTTATGCTTTTTATTTAACTGAATCATGCTTTTGTCATTAATGCTTTGTTTTGTTTATTTTGAGTTACATTTGCTTTTCTTTTTCTAGTTTCTTGTAGTGGAAACTGATTAGATATCTTCAAATAGAAACATATTGAATGCTTCAGGTTTCCCTCTCCCTACTGTTTTAACAGTGTCTTCCAGATTGATATGTTTTATGTTAGTGTTCATCTTGTGAAAAATATTTTCTATCTTCTTTGGTCCCTAGACTATTGTATGTTTCCTTAGTTTCCAAGACAATATATTTTGTCTTTATAGGTCTCAAATTTAATTACACGTGTTCTGAGAACATGGGGTGGCTTGAATCCTTTTTTCTATTGAGATCTGTTTTATATATAGGTCAGTGTATAGTCTGTTTTGGTAAATAAGTAGTGTGCACTTGAAAAGACTTAGCTTGTAAATGTCCATTAGTCATTGGTTGTTAATATGTTTGAGTCTTCTGCATTTTAAGTGGGTTTCAATTTTATAGGGAGAGGGTATTGAAATCTTCAAGAGACAAAATATGTCTCTGCTATTTTACTGTGAACAAACTTTTTAACTATCATTTCCTTTTTAAGCAGTCTGTTAGGAATGATTTTGAAATCTTTCCTCACCCTTGGAAAGCTTAAAGTAAATAGAATTTGCTGAAAATCTTGCCTATTGCTTATTGTGGAGTTTTAAATTTTTTTTTTTTTTTTTTGTCTTTTTCTTTTTTATCGGTACCGGGATCGAACTCACGACTGCCTGCTTGCGAGGCAGGCGCTTATGCCGCTGAGCTAAATCTCCAGCACCTGGAGTTTTAAAATTTTGATTTCTGAAAAGTTTTTTTTTGCTGGACAAGGGAAAGAGTATCTTCTTTATCTGTTGTTATTAGTGTTGTATTTAAGATTGAACACAGAGAGTGCTTTAGTGTGTCCCTAGTTCTTTTACTGTTTTTGTTTTGTTTTGTTTTCTCCCAACCTGGGGTCTTGTGGAGTCATCCAGGCTGGTGTTAAACTTGTAACCCTCCTGCCTCAGCCTCCCGAGTAGCTAGGATTACAGCTCTGTACCATCATGCCTGGCTTGAAGTTGTCTTTATGTTTTGGAGAAAAGTTTTAGAACTGTCATCTTTGAAGTCTTATTACTAGTGTAGTTAGAGCTCAACTACAGTGTTTGTAGGTGTATTACAGGAATAAAAGAAACCATACCAATGAAAGTAATGATTGCTTAACAATGTATTCTTACTCTCCTTGTATTTATAATCCAATTTAACAGTTTTTTTTAAGAAGAAAAGCTTCTAAGTTATAAATATATGAAGTTTAAGTTAAACAATACAATAACGAAATGCACAGTATCAAGATCTGTTAGGTTATGATGACCCTTGAGTACATGGCCCTTTCTGGTAGTGTTCCTCATGATGTTAACAGGGCCACGTGTAGCACTTGTGGTGTCCTCCGTTCCTTTTCTGTTTGTTGGTGAGGTACCACGAGGGCCTGAGAGACATTGTAGTCTTTGTGTCTTCTGTAACTGCTGTTTAAGCCCCTTGTGTGCTGGGCAGTGGAGTGGCTGGGACATGCCCACCAGTAGCCATGACAGTGGTGAGGGTTCGGGGTTAGAGGAGTTTCCTGTGGAGCTGCCGGAGTCCCTCTTCCTCACATATCCTGGGTATTGGTTGGCTTGGTGTTGGCTTGCTGTGCGAGGCCATGAGTCTCTGCTGGCAGAGAGGAAATCCCCAGTTTCAAGGTTACCATTCTGTGAGAGGGGAGGGAAGGATGGGGAAAGTTCAGTAGAAATCTAGGAACTAGATTAGAATAGAATATATATGTCGCTTTCAAAATTAAAAGTGTGTTAAATGATTTCTGCTTTTAAAGATTACTTCTGTGTCCCTCTTACATAGTTGGCCTATTTTTAGGCAGTGTTTTAACTGTCTGTACACTCCAGAGGCACTGGACTCAACTAGTAATTTGTTTTTACTCAACTTTTAAAGCTCATAAGGAAGAGCAGCTACTATATTTCTCCTGCGATTACAGTGGTGATGGTGCTCTTGTTTTTGCTCACCAGTACACATTCTGGCTATTTGAAAATTTGGTCCCAGGAATTGAACTCATAATGCCAGGCAGGCACTTATACTGCTGAGCTAAATCCCTGGGGTATTTGAGACTTTAAACCCAAAACATATGCTAGAGACAGGTTTCTTCTCTTTATGCATGACTAAATTTTTAAAACTTAGAGATGTTAATTTTAGCAGTAATATGCACTTAAGTATCACATAGCTTTTATGTTTTTAAGCCACCCAGTGTTACACACCAGGAAATGGTGCTTTCAGTTCTTTAAAAAGGTGGAGTACATTTCTTACTGGTGAGTAGAACCCAGCCTTTGGAGGCACATGTAGTCTCCGGCCCTGAAGCCAGGCACTTGATGCCTCTGTGGCAGTGTAAAAAGAATGCATTTACTTTGTAAGAATTAAATACGGAAGCCATCAGTGTTTTGTAAGTACTTGTCTTATAAAATGTAAGTGGGTCCCTGGAGAGGGAGTTTCCTGAGCAGATGTGTATGGAGTATGCAACATATACCCTTTGCTTTTTAGGTTCAGATAACCTGTTAAAATGTTGGGTTTACGGTCAAGAAATGTGCTTGGCTTTAGCTCTGTCCTGCCCACCTCCTCCTTTCTTTTCTGCTGCTTTCCTGTGGAAAACCTGAGTTACACTAAAGTTTACTTTCGTTTCACAGAGCATAGATTTGAAGATAAAGTGCGTTCCATGGTGTTCCTAATTCCTAATTAAGAAATACTAGCTTTCTTTTCCTCCTTTTCAGTGTTTATTTTCAAGATACTGTACAAAAGACTCAAAGCCTATTTCTTCTAATTTTTTAGAGAATTAAAGTTAAGTAGTAAGTTTTAATTTCTATATTTTATTTCTAATTTTCTATTATTAATATATCTATTTCAAAATATTGTTAGACCTTGAGATTAAAATCCAGGAAGACAGAGTGTGGTAATGATAGGACAGTAAAAATTTTAGAAACTCAGTATTTGGTCAGATTTCTGCCTTATTAACCCACCACAATGTAAGTAGAAGTATGACTCAAACCCTCTAGTAGTTATATAAGTATAATGAGAGATATAGTATAGATAACTCCCTGTGCCTGTTTTCAGCCTTTCAACACTAGACGTGAGCCATCACTGTCTTTCTTGAGTGATTTATAAGAATTCTGCAGGTTAGAAAAATGAAATAATGGCTAGGGATGTAGGTCAGCAATGAGTGCCTGTCTGGTATCCATGAAAGTCCTGGGTTCACTCCTTACTCCACAAATAAATCAAATGAGAGAGTAATACATGCAACTCTCTTCTTTACGTAAAAAAGTAATACATGTTAAATTAAAAAAAGGAAAAATCTGTTTGCAAAGCAGAAAAGCATTGTTTTGGAAAAACTTAAATAAATTACAATAAAATATAAATAGTAAGAATAAAAATAATAGTCTATCCATTGCTAACAACCTGACCTCTTGTATTGTTTGTGGTTTGGGAGAATGATCCAGTTTTTTAAATGGCTTAGTTAAAAATGCAGTATTAAAGGTCTTTTTATGCCGGATGTCAGCAGGCACCCTCAGCTCTCCTGGGAATCTGCCTTAGGGTACCTGTGTCTGCTCCCTAACCCGTTTCCTCATTTCTAATGCGAGTTTCTGGGAAGAAGTGATAAGAGAACAAGGCCAGTTCGAGGCTACCGTAATACACGTCTCAAACAATTCTTATATCAGATGCACATAAACTACTAGTGTATGTAAAATTATGTAGCATAAACAGCCTTTAATTTGATGAATTTTCTTGTAACATCCCATAAGTTTGAGTTTAACATTTAAGGAAAAATACTTGTGTGTGTACACATGTTATATGTGTACACATCTTAAATAGAAATCACAGATTATTTTTTTAAAGTGCTAGATGGTTTGTTGCCTTTTCAACATGTTCATGATGGGGCCATAACATGTATGTCTCACTGTTGGGTGGCTTCATCCACTGGTACATGCATGACTGTCCCTTTGGGTGACTTTTTATTAATTACTAAAAACAGCAATAAAAATTATTAACTCCATTTGTATTTCCAGTGGTACAAGTTGTCTGATGGAACAGTCATGCATGTACCAGTGGATGCAGTCATGCGTGTACCAGTGGATGTACTGGAATTACAGGCATGCATCACTATGCCCAGCCCATTTTAAATTTATTAAAAATCCAGTGGGAATTCATAGAATATTTTTCTCCTAATGAAAGTTAAGCCTGAATAAATGTAATATTTTAAACATGTTACTCTTAATTCTGTTATTTTAGAGCTTTCTTAAATGACATCAAGAATTGACAGTGAAATGCATTTCTGTTTTCCTGAGATACTGAATTCTCATTTCTCTCCCCCCACTTCTCTCCCTCTCCTCCTAGGTGGCTATCATCCAGTGAAGATTGGAGACCTCTTCAATGGTCGATATCATGTCATCAGAAAGCTAGGATGGGGGCACTTCTCTACAGTCTGGCTGTGCTGGGATATGCAGTACGTGTTGTCTTTTCTGCATTCGATTCTGACACAGTTCCTCATCATCTGTTTCTAAGGCGATATAGCTGAGAAGCATTCCTGCTTTGTTGTGGCATGTAAAGCACTGCTTAGCACAGGCCTGCTTCAGCTAAATTTTTTTCTCCCTTCTAGGTTTAAGTTCATTGGCTCAGATATTTAAAAATGTGAACTCTCTTGTGGCTTGACTTCCGAATCTTAGCCCTTGAAATGGCATTTTGTAAGGCTTACTTTTTTAGTAATTCATGTCAGAAAAAACATTCAAATGAAAATCAATAATGAATAGCTTTTCCAGATAAGTGTTTCAGATGTTATTTAAGAGCTGTGACCCACAGCAGTAAACATCTTGCTGCCCAGTTTGTGTACTTGCTTCCCAGTATATATGCATGTGTACTTGTGTCATGTATGAACTAAAACAAGTGTTAGAACATCTTTCCTTTCTCTCTGGTGACTCAGAAACATTTCTAGTCTACTTTAATGAAAATAAAATCAAAACCACAAGGAGGTTGTCTTGCCCTTTAGACACACTATTTGGTTGTGGTTCTCATATTTGAAAAAATAATACTTGAAAACTTTTTTGTATATGGGCTGCCGAAGCAAGCGCTCAAAGGAAAGTTTATTAAAAGTCTCTGTTGATTGCATAGATGTTATTATAACATGGTTTCTTTGGCTAGTGATATAAATAACCATGCTTTTTTTTTTTTTTTTTTCAAAAAAGAGGGAAAAGATTTGTTGCAATGAAAGTTGTGAAGAGTGCCCAGCATTACACAGAGACAGCCTTGGATGAAATAAAACTGCTCAAATGTGTAAGTATTACAAAAAATGTGACTGATACAAGGAAATCAAACTGACTGATTTTATAGGGGACTTTTTGGGTAGTAATAAAATAGAAAATTTTTATGGGTCCAAATGTTAAATCTTTTATTTGAAAAATACCACTTTGTGGATTGGTATCATGGAGAAGAGTCTGCATTTTAAATTTATCCAATCTTTTTCTTTTTTGGTAGCTGTTATCACAACCACATGCTTGCAAGGCAGGCACTTATGCCACTGACCTAAACCGCTGGCTATTTCTCTGGTCTTGTATTCATCTTTCTTTTCATAGGTTCGTGAAAGTGACCCCAGTGACCCAAACAAAGACATGGTGGTCCAGCTCATTGATGACTTCAAGATTTCAGGCATGAATGGAATACGTATCCTTTTTGATGGCTGAATTATTAGTGTTGTTGTTTTATTTTTACTTTAAAACACAAACTTCTGTAACCCCTCTATATAAACTTGCTAGGATCATTTATGAAGTCTTATAAAATGGGGGAACTAGAATGGCTTAATTTGGGGTTGAATTAATTACTGACCTGTTATTAGTACTTATGATGAAGTTTATTTGTGCCAAGGTAAAAATGTATACCAGTACTTCTCTGTGCTTTAAACTTTTTAAAACCAGTACACCAGGACAGTGTGGCTGCAAATAATGTATAACCCTAAAGTATTTGTAGACTGAATAAAAGGAAAAGTACTGTGTTAATGCTGACTCCCTGAAATTGTACTTTAAGTATTATTAGTACTAGCCAGTCCTAATAACTCTGCATTTTATTTCCAGAATAATATAATCGAGTCTTCTAAATAAGTCTTTTAACTGAGTCTTTTAAATGAAAAAGCGGATCACCTTTCTACTAGGTGAATGCTGCAGTCTAAGTCCCTGTCCTGTGTTGTTTGCTGGCGCACACATGTGCATGTGCAAGTGTTCACCCTCACTGCAGTGCTAGAGCTGGAACCCAGGCCCTCAGGCATCCTAGGCAGGTGCTCTTCCACTGGGCCACACCACTTGCCTCCTGGTTTTATTTATTTTTCTTTACTTACTCACTTTGCAAAACCTGAGTAGTGGCTTTTTTTTTTTTTTGGTGGCACTGGGGATTGAACTCAGGGACTTGTGCATGCTAGACAAGTACTCCACCACCTAGCAAAAAGCCTGATAAAAGTAATGTTATTTCCTGTACTATTTGCAAATGGAAGAGATTTCCATTGATTTTCTCTTAAGGCTTTTATTGTAGAAAGTTTCAAACATAATGTAAAACTAATATAATACAGTAATTTTCTGTAAATTTGCCCCCAAAATTTAGTGTTGATGATGGTCTGGCTACAGTTCTTTATCCTTTCTGTGTTACTGAATTATTGTAAAACAAATTTCAGGTGTCATTTTCTTTTACCTGTAATAATGTCAGTGTGTATCTTTGAAAAATTACGGATGTTTGTGTTAGTGTTTCTAGAAATGAACTCAAATGCTCTGCTACTGAACAGTCTCCTTGCCCTTTTTACTTTTTGAGGTAGGGTTGCCCAGACATGTTTCACACTTGCAAGCCTTGTGCTCTAGTCTCCTGAGTAGGTGGATTGTAGAAGACTAATTAGGGGAGGAAAAAAAATCAAAACCATCAATTAACAATAATACATTGATGTCACACTTCCTCATTTTCTTAATCATAAAATGACTTTTCTCTGACAGCTTCTAAGATTAAGTACTTTACAAAAAAAGATTAAGTCCTTTTGTTGAACATCAGAATTTTATTTTTTAATTTTTATTTGTTTTTCATTTTGAAAAGAATAAAACCAAATGATATGAAACCAAATGGAGTCAGTCAAAACAAAAGGATGGACATAGTTCATGACTTAAGAACAAATTACAAGATGATCAACAATGGTTGCCATAATGCCTCTTGTTATCTTCAAGAGAATTGTCCATATCATCATGCAAAATAAAATTGAACGAAACAGTACATAACAAAATCAATAAAAATGAAACATTGGAGACATTATAGGATTTCAAAAGATAATAGTCAAATCAGAGTAGGTATCATAGTGAATCTTCAAAATTGTTGTCTATATCCTCAGACGATACTATCAAAACAGATTCAAATGAAATTAGTCACAACAAGACAATGAAAGCAAAACAGGGCTTCAAATTAAGTTATAGGAAATCTAAATGGTTACCATAGTATATCCTGCTATCTTTGGAATAGCTGTCCATACCATCAAATCTAGTACAGGTAGATAAACTACAACAGAATAGAACCATACTAAACAGAATGGTCTTCACCGAGTCACTGGGTTGTGCAGGCTGGGCTGCAGTGTAGGGCACTTCTCCCGCAGCCCTGGATTATGGGCCGTGTAACAGTCTCCAGTGCTCGTCACTTCTTCTGACCCACATTTTTTAATATTCTTCATGGAAGGTTTCTCTCCTTTTTCTGTGCTCCTCCATTATTCCATCTGTGTCTTCTTGAGAGGTGCTTAGCATTCTTTTATTATTTTTCTTATATCTTCTTTTACTTAGTATTTCTGTTTTAAGTTCTTTTATAATTTCACAAAGACATTTCTTTATCTTAGATGATATTTCTTCAGAAACTGCAGGTGTGCAACTCCCGATCTGTTCTGTATTTACCTCTCGTGGGCCAGTACTACTTAGGTTGGAGGCTGGAGACTGCCTTTTGCTTCTTCCTATTGTTATTTTCCTGGTTTCTTCTAGACAAGGAGGTAGTGAGGTCCCCGGCACTTTCTGTATTTGTTATAATTACCCTGAAGCATGCTGGCTAGGGATTTCTGTTCGTTGCTTTCCCCAATCTGCTGGTGTCCACTGGAGTATAAGCAAGGGCAGGACAGGCTGGCCCCTCTCTTCTGTGCTGGTGAAGGGAGTCTTCACCATGATAGTGTGTCCTGCGTGGGTGGTGTTGGTTAGGGATAGCTTTAGGCAAACCTCGGCCTTGGGTATTGGGATGTGCACAGGGGCCGGACTCAGTCCAAGCAGTTTTCTCCAATCTCCTCTGCACTAGGAGTGACTGAATGAAGCCAGCTACAGTTCTGGTTCCAGGCTTATCCTGCCTGACTCCACAATGTCACCTGGCCAATCGCCCCCTCCCATAGGAGGACTGAGTTCCCCACACTCACTGCCAGCCAGTGTAATTCTCCTGTCTGCCGTTCCCCTCCAACCCTGTGTCTCCACATCAAGGCCTTCAGGCTTGCCAGCCACCTGCTTCACTGTGACTGTGCATCTCCAGATTCCAGTGGCGTTTCTCATGCAGTGGGACCTACTCCGGTGAAGGCACTTCAGGCTACCACCTTCTGTTTAAGTTTTTCATTTTTTCTTTTCTTTTTTAAAAAATTTTCTCTGTGGGCTTCAATTCTCACTTTAGTTTTTTCCTGGGTCAAAGGGACCTATTTCTTTCCTTCTGGCCTTCTCCAGAATGCTATATTCCAGCATCTGGGCTGTTTCTCTCAGAGAGGTTATTTTCTGTGCTACTTACTGTTATGCCATCTTCCCAGAATCCCCAAACATCTGGAATTTTACCTATGATATGTTGTGAGCTTTTTTAAAAAAATTAATTAGAATTCCATATGCCTTGCTTATCTTTATGTTGAAATCACTCCTCTTGGTTTTGAGAGACCCAGGTGCTAGTGATCGGATGGTATTGGTAAGGAGTTTCTCCCTTCTCCTTCGTGTGCTTGAGGAGATGATAATAATAGGATAATAATCCCAAAGGGCAAACGAGAGAGAAAGAAAATATCCAAAGACAAGACGAAGCTTACAGTTGAGAGCAAAAGTGGAGAGGAGAGAGAGTGTTGGTAAATTCCAAAGTATTCTGTGCATATGTCCATGCTGAAGCCCCGAGATCATCCTTTGAGCATGGAGTGTCACATAACCTGTGAGTTGTGACTCTAGGTCTTTAGAATGCCTCAGTCACTTTGATGCTGGTGATGTTTTCATAGCTATATGCTGCTCTTCAAATACATCAAGTTGTATGTATTAAATATGAACAGGTGTTTATATGCCAGTCCTTTTCCAGTGCTTTAAAAAATGGTTTAAATATTTTTAAAGAATTCCAAATTCCTGAGTTTTCATTATTGCAGGGAGTTGGGAATGTAGCTTTTTGTGGGCTGGGAATCTGCCCTGGCTACCATGGGTCTCTGAGGCAAACTCTTCTTGCTTCTATTGTGGGTGTCATTATATATTTCCTAAAGTGATTTTCAATATAATGTACAGGATATAGTAAGTACTTAGTAAAAAATCAGTTCTTTGTTTTTAAGTGAGAGACAGCAAGTGACTACTTTGGGTATTATTCATAGTATTGATGTGGTATTTTACAAAGAAGTAAGTGTTTTTCAAGTGCCACACACCATGCTGCTTTTAGCCTGTTTTTAGTATCTCATTCCTGAAAATGTATCCATCCACAAATGATCCTTAATCATGTCCCAGATGTGTGCATGGTCTTTGAAGTGCTTGGCCACCATCTCCTCAAGTGGATCATCAAGTCCAACTATCAGGGTCTCCCAGTACGTTGTGTGAAGAGTATCATTCGACAGGTGAGGCTTCTGAGGCAGACCCACCCCTAAGTTGGCTAGTCTTGCAGTGAGACTTCTATTTTTAGTTCATGAATGAATAACAATTTGAACTGTTCGTAAATCAGCTTTACTCCTTTTTAATGGTATGTCATACCATCTTATGAAGGAAACAGATGTGAGTGTCAGGCACACATTTCTTTTGGCTTATTTGTCTTTTTTAAGGTAAGTGATATAATCAGAAATTATATCCTGTATACTTACTACAAAACCTTGCTCTTAGTTCCTTAGAAATAGTAGATATAATGAATCATTCCTTTTTAGATATTTTCTCAGTATCCTTCGGTGGAGTGAAAATTTTTGAGTTGCTTACAGATCCATTTTTATGGGAAATAAATTTAGGAGATTTAGTAGAATGGTAATTGTACTGATAGTAATGTATTATAAAACTGGATATGTGGCCCACACCTATAATCCCAGTACTTGAGAAACTGAGGCAGGAAAATCAAGACTATATAACAAGACCTATCTGAATCAGCTACAGCCAACACCCTCTATTTTATACTTGAAATGTGCAAAAACATAGTCTCATAATACACAGAAAAGAATGGAGATAAAGAATAGATCAATTAGTTCATTTCCAGCAATCATTATACAATGTATAAATATATCACACATTACACAGTAAATGTATTCAGTATTTGTTGTTAATTACACCTCAGTGGAATTAGGGAACAACCGTGAAATCATGAGAGGAGTGGCTGGAGAGAGAAAGGATCTCTGCATTGGCTTCTGTCAGTTGGACTGAAAGGTTATATACAGAATATTGTATTAGATGTGTACTTTGTTCAGTTGCCTCACTGAAAGAAAATCCTCACTTAGGACTGGCTTAGCGAAGATGCTTCAGTAAGTATTGGTTGAATGAAAATAGGCATAGATGGAAGATCTAATTAGCAATTTTTGCAGGATTCAGTTTTATGTATTAAATAGAAGAATCACAGTGGTTCACCTATAAAGATTTGTCATAAAGAGATAGATGCCTAAAAATGAGCCTTCCTAACTTATCTTACAAAAATTTCAAAGCTTAAATTTGCATAGTGAAAGTATCCTAGATCATACTTCTGCAATTGTGAGTAGGTAACTGTTTTTAGCTTGCCTGTGTTTCTCAGTTACCTCCTCCTCCTGTGCTGCAGTTTAGTGGCTGGTTTTCTGACCTTACTTGAGGGCAGAGCCTAGTGGGTAGGGGAAGGCTGGCTGCCTTGGCTTATCTTGTTTGGACTGAGACAGTGTTTCATGACATGCTTGGAGGATATGCATGCTTATTAAACACTTGTAGTTTACTTTAATAATATATCTGTTCCTTTTAGATTCCAGGTAATAGCATTTTTATTCGTTATTTTAACATATGCTAATATCTCCAATGAAACAACAGTTTTAATGTAGAAGAGAGTATGTGATGAGGTTAAACTAATACATTAATACATTATTCTGTTCCCCAGGTGACACTTAGATATTTGTAGCTTTCAGTGGTCGTAAAACTCTTTGGAAAATCATCTTGTTAAAACTCGAATAGAATCTTCCAAAGTGTCCCTAAGTCATGTGACACTGAAGGATGACATAGTGGGACAAAGCAGTGTAGAAACACTGCTGTGTTTCACACAGGCACCACTCGCCACCAGAACCATCTGAGCCTGGGTTCAGAGCTCTCTGCTGGCCGCAGGCAGTTGGCCACATCTCCATCTTCAGTATGGCAGTGTAAAAAGGTGAATGTACAGGTGAACAGTTACTTATTTTACATTTGAGAGTGGGAAAACAAAATGGTCATTCTTACTTAGCAAGTGAAGGAGATGGTAAATTGGAAGAATTCTGAGAATTTAATGAAACTTCTGAGTATAACTGTATTATCCTCACTGAACTCACACATCCTGTTCTTTGTGCAGACTGAAATATTTCATTGGCTCAGAAAGAATTTCACAGGGAGATTTTGATTTTTGTCATGTGGTCTGTACTTTGTTCTTCTATGCCATGTTAATGAAATTTGCTTTATTTGAGGGGCTGTGCCCATCTATACTTAAGAAAAAGTGAAATGTGGAATTTTTTCCAAGCTTGTTACACATTTCAGTCAAGAATCAGTGTCAGCTGTATCCCCTTTGATTGAGCCTGTGGGATGAGTGTTTCTGACTCTTGAGTAGTACTGGCAGAGTCTTTTATTTATTAATAGGCCTAAATAATTATATAATTTCTCAGAACAGACCAGGATAGGCAGATCTCTCCGTTGACCATCTTCCTCTTCAAAGCCAGGTATACCTGACGCACGACTTGGTTGCCCTTGGTGTCACTAGCCATTCATCAGGCACCCAGCATCGAACACAGGCCTGACCACCTCCTCCAAGTACCTTTCCTAAGCCTCTCTCTACTCCCCGTGTGCCCCCCATCCTATTCCAGCCTGTTCTTTCCATTGCCAGTTTCCTTAAATAAGCATTGCTTTAGTAATTGAAATTCCCTCTGTAGAAACCTTTACTGGCGTTCCAGTGCCTGTTTGCTAAAGTGTAATGTTCTTGGCCTTCATAAAGCAGTATATAGGGAGTGATAAAGAGTTTGGGTTTGGAGTCATGTTTACTTTGTCCTTCTTGATTAACCTCTTTAAGCCAAAATTATTGTCAGTAAAGTGGGAATAATGTTGAGACCTTCCTTACTAGGTTATTGTGAACATATGAAGAGACACACTGTAAATATTAGGAATACTGCTTACTTTGCACAAGGTATGGATCTGAATATTTGTTTGCCAGGTAATCTTAACTGTGGGTCTGGCTGGATTGGAGGTTCTGGAGGAGTTGTGTGGATCTTGGGATGTGTGCTCATTGGTAGACTCATCCACTGATGCTCCTAGTGCAGCGTGCTATTAGAAGGCAGGCCTTGCTTGGACATGGATTGCTGAGGGTGTGCCTTTAGAGTGTAGATCCATTGCTGGCATTGTCTCCTACTCTGCTCCTGGCTACCATGAGCTATGTAGCATTGATACACGGTGTCCCTCCACGACGCCACTACTGATGCGGGGCATGGACTGAACGTTCTGAAACTGAGCCATAATAAGCGCCTCTGTAAGTTGTGAGTGTGTCAGGTATTTGGTCCCAGCAGTGGGAATACAGTTTAACGTGGTTTAATTCACTGAATCCTCACAACATCCCTACAGAATAGGTGTTATTAGTTTTCTAATTTTATAGAAGAAGAAACTGAATAGTACGTTAGGTAATTTGCCACTCATGAGGAAAAAGCCTTAAAAGTAACAGCAGAAGTTGAAACAAATAGTCCATCTTGAGTGTAATACATTTACTACTTTTTTTCCCAGACAGTATAGAATATGTTTGGAGTGGTTCTGAACCTGTATCTAATCAAAGTTAAATCACTTCTTCCAGACAACCTGTTCGAGGTCTTCTGCTATCTGGTGTCAGCTCAGATTTCCCCTCATAAACAGCAGTTTGTATCCTTCAGGTATCCAGTTTTCCTTCTGAGTTTATAAATATTTGAAGATATCCCAAGCAGTTACAAGTACCTGCAGATTTTTTGTTCATAACTTGTTACGTTTTCATTTTTAGTTCAGAGAAAGTACTTGATAATCATTTTGACTCCTGAATGCACCTTGCCATTTTTTATTTTCACACTTTTGATTATTTCTTTTGCCTTGAGCCTGCTTTTTTGTGGTTCTGGTGACCAGGACCTTTGCACTGAGCTGAATTTCTTTTTTTATTTTTATTTATTTATTTATTTTTTGAAGAGAATAAAACCAAATGAGACAAAATAGTCAAAACAAAAGATGGACATAGTACATGACTTAAAAACAAAATACAAGGTGATCAACAGTGATTGCCAGAATGCCTCTTGTTATCTTCAAAAGAATTGCCCATATCATTAGGCATAATAAAATTGAACAAAACAGTACAGAACAAAACCAATAAAAACAAAACATTGGAGACATTATAGGATTTCAAAAGAAGATAATAGTAAAATCATAGGGGGTATTGTAATGCATCGTATTGTCTTCAAAGTACTTGCCTACCATCAGACTTGATACTATCAAATAAAACAATAGAATGAAATCAGTCAAAGCATAATAAAGCAATGCAGGGCTTCATATCAAGCTAATAGGAAATCAAAAATGGTTACCACAGTATATCCTGCTATCTTTGGAATAGCTGTCCATGCCAAATCTGCTACAAGTAAACAAACTGGACATAATAGAACCAAACTTAACAGAATGGTCTTCACCGAGTCACTGGGTTGTGCAGGCGGGGCTGCAGTGTAGGGCGCTTCTCCCACAGCCCTGGGATTATAGGCCGTGTAACAGTCTCCAGTGATTGTCACTTCTTCTGACCCACATTTTCAAGGTTCAGTCAAATCCTCTGCGACAGGACCTTAGTTGGGAGTGTACTGCATTCTTCTGTGGAATGCCTGAGACTGCATTTGGTCCTTTAACTGAAGAAGCATTTTGTTTTGTGGTTTTTTTGTTTTGTTTTGTTTCTGTTTTGGTACCAGGTATTGAACTCAAGACCTTGCCTTGCCTGGCAGGCGCTTGTGCCACTGAGCTAAATCCCTGGCCCATAAGATATTTTATATGTGTAGGCTCGATGGTCTCATCAGTCTTGGCACACTGACATTTCAACTGGATAAGGCTTTGTTGAGAATGCTTGTCTTGTTCAGGATAAGGTATTCCCCAGTGTCTCTGGGCTCTGTTACCTCATGCTTCTGAGATGTCTGAACTTCGTCAAATGTCCTTTGGGGGCAAAAATTCCTTCTCTTTCCAAACCATTTGAATAGGAAAAAGTGCAGAGCTGATTATACACATTTTGGCAATAAGTGTGATTTCAGGTGCAAGCTTTAGCACTTCTTTTTTGTGACCCTGGTTAAATTACTGTGCCTGTTTCCTTTATTTGTAAAAAATGGGCAATTTGTAGCCTTTTTGTGAATATTAATAAATGAGGGTCTCAAATATATATCTCTGTATATGTCAGTGTAAAGCATGAGTACATAGACTAGCCATCGCATCTTCTTCACTCCACTGAAGTCCCTGAAGAAATGTGTGTTCCATTTTTAAGATGACCACCTTTCTCTGATGTCAAGGACTCAGAGGTAAATGTTACCACTTGTTTGTTTTCTGTAGTTAATGACAAAACTGCATCAACTGCTTTTCTGGTGTTTCCTATATACTACTGTGAAGCCTTGGATCAGTTCTTAGCTGTCCTTATTTAGCCACAGTGACCTGATGCTGGGGCAAAAAAGGTCTTTTTGGTGGCAGCTGTGGGCACAGCGTGTGGAGCCCACCACCAGGCAGTTTCTTTGACCTCAAGTACAGTCTTGTGACTGTTTATTTTTCTTTTTTTGTATAAATCACTTTATTGAGTTCCATTTTATGTCCATCTTTTTTTCTTCTTTCTAAAGCTGAAAAAAAAAAGAGTGTGCTTCTGATGGCATTATTTGTGGTACATTCAAAGATGTGCCTTAGGTGAAGGCTTTTAAAATATCCTTCAGTACTCTTTTTAACAGTGGCTTTGACTTTCTTATGTAATTGAAGTTGAAGTTGGCATTTTACTTTTTCAAACTGTGCAGTTTAATTCATTACCCTTTACGGAGACCTTGTAAGAGGGTGGCTGCTTGCCATTAGATAAATACAACTTGCTAAGGGCATGACTCTGATTTTGGTGACTTTGCTTTAATGATGGAAAATCTAGCAATCACAGCTTGTAAACCTGGACTTAAAAATTATTAGTCTTTCTGTTATCACAATCTAGCAGTCATTTTGCTCTTCAGGTGCTCGTCGCTTTATGCTTAATTGTGTTGTGCCAGCTAGTCCTCACGCCACTCAGCGAGGTCGGGGCTGCCGTCTGCTCTGCAGGAGATGCTGTCGGACCCCAGTCTTCTCTGAGGCCCCACGGGTAGGCCTGGGAATTGAGTCCAGATGGTGCGTCTCCAGCATCTGCGCTCTTAACTGTGGGGTAGCGTACAATTTCTTACAGAGAAAGATTTGGTATTATGTAAATTATAGCATCTTTGTGAAAAATGTATGTTCATGTCTTTGACAAGTGATTTTTCTTATGCCTTAATAAAAAGCTAGTAATCAGAATGTTTATAGTGTAGCCATTATATTTTATAAACTATGTAATTTATAGTGTGTGCTACAGCACACAAGTGAACAGGATGTTTAAAGACAGTATTTTCACCTCCCTGCTCTTGGTGGGGTCTCATCTCTTATCACCATCTGATTTTGTCTCTTAGTATTTATTTAACGTTTTAACAATTTCTGTGGTCTCCACTTTCATTTTACTTGGACCAATATTGTATAGTTTTAGACCAGTGTTAGTATCAAATTGGCAGTCATTTGGATTTTGCTTGGTTTGGTCAGTGCTGTGATTTTGTATTAACTTTAAATTGTCCTCAGATTGGGAGCCCTTAGCTCACAGATCCAGGAGTGACTGTCTTTCAGGAGAGGTCAGCCTGGCCCAGCCCGCTGCTCTGGGTTTCCTCATTCCCTGTGGTGATGTGGAGGAGATTTCAGAACAGTGAGGCTAAGGACACCCTCACCGAATATTTAGTCTGCGTCTGTCTCTCTTTCTTGCCCTCTTTTTTATGGCAGGTATTTCCCATGTTTCGTGCAGTTCCAAATAAATCATGGTTTTCACAGCTGGTTTGTAGAATTTACCTCATGTCTGTTCCGCCATGGCAGAGAAATCCACTGGGATCTTGAACTTTTCTAGGAGGAAGTTTTCTGGGCTTGTGGAGAGCCCTCTGGTGTTTTCCTGCACACCCACAAGTAATTAATATCTAAATTAAGTCCTCCTCCATGGGGCCAGCCTCCTCTCCTCTCCCAGCCCGTCTGGCTGGCTGTTGAACTCCCTTGGCACTTCATTAGCTTGTCACTGGCAGCACAAGAGGCAGGCAAAGTCTCATCACCCAGTGTCCTATTTTTCAGATGTGGGAGGACAAAAGTCCCTACATTGTCAGCAGAGTTGGAACACAGCTGGGAAAGTTGCTTTTATTCCATTCTTCTTTACAGTTTAAAACTTGGGAAGTATGCTTCTGGGGATTTAGCTCAGCGGCATAAGCGCCTGCCTTGCAAGCAGGCAGTCGTGAGTTTGATCCCTGGTACCAATAAAAAGGAAAAAGACAAAAAAAAAAAAAAAAAAAAAAAAAAACCAACTTGGGAAGTAGTTCGGTTTTCTAGACAGCAAGAAAGGCAGGGAGACTTCTATCTGCAGAGGTCTCCGTATTATTCTCCTTCCTTTATCTGCACGATTACAAGATCCAGTTCCAGCAAGTTGAGGTGGAGAGGAACAGGTTATGTTGTTAAGACAAATGGCAGGTAATACAGAGAAGATCTGGTAGACCATCTTGAGCAGACTCTTATTTTACAAGTGAATTTGTGGTTCAGAGACAGGAAGTGACTTTCTCTAGGCCATAGTTAGTTCCTGGACTAGAAACTAAGTGGGTGCCTTCTGACTTTGCGCCATGGACTCTGCCTCAGATCTTCCTGCTGATAAACTCTTGAGTCCGACTTCACATGGAGAGGGCTATTGTCTAGTCCTGAAGTTTGTGGTCTGGCTTCTCACAGTGGGTGATTGGTAGCCTTGTCCCTGAGCTGTCTGATTGGATTGGTCCCAGGTTTCCTAGTAGCTGGCAGATCTCTGCTGCCTCCTGCTGCAGATACCATGCATGGCTTTTTGGCAAGGAAGGAAGTGTGATTTGACAATAAGACAATAAATGGGAAAGCCAATAAAATTTTTTGTTAGCTGTTTGTCAGATTTTTCAGAGGGGTGATGTATCCTTGATCATGAAGCACAAGCGGTTATAAGGGTGCCCATCAGTGTCAGTCTGGGGTACTTTAAAACTTCAGATTTACAGGTTCCTCTTAGCTACAGGGAAAGACTTTTTTTTTTTTTTTTTTTTTGTCTTTTTCCTTTTTTTATCGGTATCAGGGATCGAACTCATGACCGCCTGCTTGCAAGGCAGGTGCTTATGCCGCTGAGCTAAATCCCCAGCCCCCAGGGAAAGATTTTTAAAAAACAGTTCCAAATTAGAAGAAATTGTGAAGTCAAAGTTTTGTTGCTGAGATACCCCATAAAAGTTACCAAGTAAGCTCTTTTATATTAGAGGTTGAGGCAACAAAAATCCAGAGAAATTTAATAAATTAAGAAATTATGGTTATTTTGTATTAGTACAAGTCTTCTGACTTAGTTTAGTTTGGCTTTCTGTTTTGTGCTTCCTGTATGCTGACTCCTGCTTGTTTTTGTTTTGTCTTTCAGGGTATTTCTAAGTCTTACTATATTTGTCTCCCCCTTTTATAGAAAAGAAATCAAAGGTTAGAGTGAAGCACCTTTCCCGGGTTATGAATGAATGTTTGAGTAACAGTTTAAGGGTTTCTGAATCCTGAGTTTATGTTTTAAATATAACCTATACTGCATCTCTTTAATGATTTGTACTTGTTATCTGCTCCAGTAGTATAAGGTCTTTGTCTCGTATTCATTGTCAGACACAGCCACTGCTTTTTTTTTTTTTTTTTTTTTTTGTCTTTTTCTTTTTTATTGGTACCGGGGATCGAACTCACGACCACCTGCTTGCAAGGAGATGCTTATACCGCTGAGCTAAATCTCCAGCCCCACAGCTGCTGCTTTTTAAGAAGAGGTAGCCCATCTGAATCTAATAGTCAGTACTTTACAAATCTGGACCCTTAAGTTCCTCCTGAGAAGGTGTTGTTTTGAGCACATCATTGTCATTGGGAGCCCTGTTAAACATTTGCATATTGAGTCACATTAGCACTTACCTGTGTAGCTTCCCACACAGTGAAATTCTTTAAACTGTGAAAGCAGCAAAGGTGGGAAGATGAGGGCAATTTGTGTGCATGAAAAGCCTCTGAGAAGATATCCTAGTTTCCAAAAGAAGACACTGATATTTTTACTTTGGGTCAGCAGCAGTTACTGACAGATAATTTCGGTTGAAACACTTCCAAATGGTTTGAAATTTTTTCAAAATGTTGTCTCTTTTGCCTTTGTAGATTGGATATCATCAGTGTGCCTGCTCATTAGTTGCTTGTACTTTTCACAGTCTTATGTTTAGATAGACATGCTCTGTGTCATTACTTAGCTGTACTGGGAAGATAAGAAATGTCTGTGAGCAGCATACGAGCCTGTTGGACTGTGCTCCTGCCATGAGTATGGAAATACATAACGATATTTTCTTGCTATTGGTCCTTTGATATTTTAAACATAATTTTAAAATATAGTTGAAGTATTATTTTAAACAATAGGTTAAAAAATCAGACTTAGAGTTTATATTGTTTTTCCCTTTCATTTTGCTTATACTTCACTAGCAAATTGTCAGTATCTTTTGTGCCTTCTTAAAACAGATTCGTTGTACATACGATTCATCTTGGGTTTTCTTTTGGCCAGTCCCCAGTACCCAGGCCCCACACGCTGACATAAGCTGAGGACACCCTGAAGAGCAGGACATGTTTCCTGCTGCATGTGAACACCTCAGATTCGATGAGCTCCTGTAAAAGTACTTCCTAAGGAAAACTTCTTTCAAGTGGCTGTAGGAATTTTAACACCACGCAAGAAGCAGATATTCTTATTTATTTTCCTTCTAAAATCTCCATTCCTTCACCCTTTGGAATGTGTTGATCTTGAAGGTAAATTGGCAAATACTCCAGGCAGGTGGAAGCACTGGGCTTTTGCTGGGAATTTTCTAGTGCTAGATGATGTTGTCTATCTTCTGCTTAACTCTTTCACACTCACTCGATGTGGACAAGATAACTAGTGACTTATGTTTGAATGGTAATGCAGTTATTAAGATTTTAGAATTTTTAGTGTATAGAAGCACTTATTTTAAAACTAAATTTTGATTATGGAAAGAATTGAAAAGACTGTTTGGTGAAGATTACTTGAGAAAATTATTGGCCTTATGTTTAGGTCAGTTGGCACTCTATGAGGTTTTAGTTTTTGTAATGTGTAAATATGTGAATATTTTGGCTTAGTTGTATTAATGCTAGAGTGTTATTTAGATGCTGACTTTCTTGTTAGTACCTGTTTGTGTTTCACAATATTGATGTTTGTTTTGGGAAACTGGTACATGCATCTAACATTTCTTGCTTATTTTCAATCCTTTCATCCCTTTTCCTCGGGACCCCTTCCTTAGGGATATTTTATGCCATATGATTATATTATCATATAATCATATATGCCATATGATTATATTAATTCTTTTTCTGTAATATTGAAAATATATGCAAATCATTAGCTACTGGAGAAATCCAGATCAAAACTGAAGCATAAGCTGGATGTGGTCGTGTGTTGGCATGGCAGCTACTCAGGAGCCAGACACGAGATCATTAAGCACAAGAGTCCAAGACCATCCAACCTAGTGAGTTGCTATCTCACAGAAACAATAGCCACTCTGAAATGAGATGATGTGTAAACTCATGAGAGTGACTGAAATAAAAATATACATACATACATAGATGCATACAGCATCCATATAATTAATACCTGTGGATCCATCTATTGGTAGAAATATAAAACGGTGCTGCTACTATGGGAAACAGTGTTACAGTTCATGTACAGGCAAATATAGACATAAATAGTCTCAAAGCCCTGACCAGCCAGTTAATAAAAGAGTTCAGAAATCACATACTTTTCAAACCAAATTCGTTTTATAGGTAAAAAGATATGTTCACACAAAACTTATACATGCATATGCATAGCAGTTAATATTGTTACTCAGTCGAAAGTGGAAACAGTACAGGTGTCCATCAGATGAATGAATAAACAAAACGTAAAACGTCACATGTCCACCTGATGATGCATACCTATAATCCCAGTACTTAAGAGGCTGAGGCAGGAGGATTGCCCTGAGTTTGAGACTAGCTTAGGCTTCATAGTGAGTTTGAGGCCTGTCTGAACTACATAGGGACATCCTCTCTCAAAAAAACAAAACAAAAAACCCCCAAAAGTCGCATGTCCATACAATGGGATATCATTGGTAGTAACAGGAAAGGAAATGAACTATAGATAGATCCTACACCAAAATGAGTCTTGGACATTATCCAGGTTATGAAAGCCCACTCTTTATGGTTCCATCTAAATAAAAATGTTCAAATTAGTGATTTGATAGGGCTTAAAGGAGGAGGGAGATAAGGAGTAATTGCTAGTATGTATGGTATTTTGGTATCATTTAGAGCAATGAAAATGTTCTAAATTAGGTACTAGTGAGTGTTGCACATGTAAAAAGCATTGAACGATATACTTAAAGGTTGAATTATATGATATGTGAATTATCTTTCAATAAAGTTGTTAGTAAAGAAGTAATCATAGAGATACATTTGCTTCCATTACCATAAATCCTCTCTGGAGTAATACACAGTGGCTGCTTTGAAAAGAAAAGCTGCATCCCTAGTGCGGGTACACCATGTGATAATCTTACTTATTTCATGAGTAAACAAAAGTTTAATAATTATCCAGATATTAATAGCTTTTTTCCTCTCTTGATTCTACTATGAACAGGTCCTCCAGGGTTTAGATTATCTACACAGTAAGTGCAAGATTATTCATACAGATATCAAGCCAGAGAACATCCTGATGTGTGTGGATGACGCGTATGTGAGGAGGATGGCAGCCGAGGCCACGGAGTGGCAGAGAGCAGGCGCTCCTCCTCCCTCGGGGTCTGCAGGTGAGGGGCTGCGGCTCTGTGTGTGTCTGCTTGGGGGCACTGTGGCCTGCCAAAATTGACATTGAAGGTAACTGAGTCAGATGTGATGTGTAACAACTTGGTTTCAAGGAACGACAATTACACATTTCATTATTTGTTTTACTACTTGAATTGCTTACCTTTGTCCTCCATTAAAATAAACTGGACATAGTGACGCGTGCCTGAAATCCCAGCACTGCCAGGATGAGGCAGGAGGATCACAAAATTGAGACCAGTATGGGCAAATTAGAGAATTATTAGCTAGACCCTGTCTTAAAAAATAAAAAGGGCAGGGGCTGGGGATTTAGCTCAGCGGCATAAGCACCTGCCTTGTAAGCAGGCAGTCGTGAGTTCAATCCCTGGTACCGATAAAAAGGAAAAAGACAAAAATAAATAAATAAATAAATAAAATAAAATAAAATAAAATAAAAAGGGCTAGAGATGTAGTTCAGTTCAGTCTTCACTCCCCCCACCCCTAAGCACCTTTCCTCCCCACCAAAGACCACCTGAATTCTTGGCTGCTGCTTCATCTGTACTTGAACGTTTCCTTGTGCTGCCTCCTCCCCTTGGAGAATATAGAAACCAGATTCTTAAAGCTGGCCCGCAGTCACCAGAGTTGCTGCAGCTTCAGTCTTGTTGGAATGCTGCGTTCTCTTCAGCTGTCATAGCTGTGTCAGCATGAGCCAAAACAGTGCGCTGTGATTGAGTTGTGAAAGGCTGAAGTGTGTGCGGAAAGAGGTCAAGTGAGAGCTGAGCATTGGCAGCTGGAGTTTTACTTCTAAATGGTGCCAATAAGACCTGACTCTGCTTTTGCGCTTGCTCGTTTTGCACTTGCCCGCACCCCGCCTCGAATGTTGTCAGGCCGATTTACAGAGGAAAGCACTGGGACTCTGGAGGGATGTGCTCTCACCGTGTCTCTTGTGCTGCAGTCAGTGTGATTTAGAGCACGGAATCAGTCAGTCAAGCTTTTGATGATGGTAGGAGTCGCATGTGATTCTAAGAACCATTGGGGCAACTGCTGTACTATCAATTTATGGTAGTTGTGTAAGACTTGCCCAATGGATTTCAAACACAGATGTGCATCGTCTCCTCTTTGTTCATTTTATTCTCTATAAACAAATTTGGTTTGTTTATAGACAATATGAACTGTTCTCCTTGATATATTTTGTTTTTTGTTTTAGTGTTTGAGACTAGGTTTCACTGTGTATTCTAGACTGGCTGTTGAACTCACTGTGTAGTCCTAGGTGTCCTTAAACTTATGGTGATCCTCTTGTTTCGGCCTCCTGAGTGTTGGGATTATGGGCATGGACCACTACACCTGGTTCTGTTTTTAAAAATTGTCAGAGCAGGCAGTTGTGAGTTTGATCCCTGGTACTGATAAAAGAGAAAAAGACAAAATATATATATATATATATATATCAGTCAGTGCTTTGAGACTGATTGGTTTCAAAATGACTCAGTATAAACAGCTTCTGCTGTGTCCTCTTAAGTCAGTCTTTTTTTTTTTTTTTTTTCTTTTAATAAAGTTCCTCTAGAAAATCCCTATGATAAACTCTGGGGTTGGTTGGTGTATGTTTTTATGAGGCAGTAATTATTAAAAGGCAGTTATTGCTGGATGTGGTGATACATGCCGATAATCCCAGTTACTTAGAAGGCTGAGGCAGGAGGATCACAAGTTCAAGGCCAACTCTGGTGATTTAGCAGGTCCCTGATTGACTGATTTATTGGATCCAGGAATTGAATTCAGGGCTTCATGCTTGCAGGCAGATGCCGCACTGCTGAGCTAGATTCTTGGGCCAAGGCCCTGTTTAAAGAAGTAACAAGGGCTGAGGGTATAGCTCAGTGGTAGAACATCCTTGAGTTTAATTTTCAGCCCATCAGAGAACAAAAAGTAATTATTTCATTTTGCTATTTGCATTATCTGAAGATATGTATGTTTCTCTCTAAACATCCATTTTGTTTTATTTTGTTTTAGTGAGTACGGCTCCACAGCAAAAACCTGTAAGTACTTTTGCAGAATATTTATTCAGACTATCAAATGGAACTATTTATTATTGAGCTTTTCAAATTATAACAGATATGTTAATCAATATTAAATTAAAAGTAGGTGTGTTTATAAAGACTTTATATCCTTAATTTAAATTGAAAGGATCTCTACAGAACTTGAATAATCAAACATATTGCAAGATCGGTCTTAACATGCTTTCTAGGGACGAGGGTGGCTGGGCTGGGAGGATCGTGAGGTGCTGCGATGAAGTGGCAAGGTGACTGTTCCAGAGTCACCTTGCATTACTTGTGATGGGCAGGCATCCCAGTTACCTGTTTTTCTGACACGGTTATGCTAACATTTTTCTCAGCTAGTTGTTTAAATATGAGAGTGTTACCTATTCCATGGTTCTGTCCGAACCCAGTGTCCAACAAGTTAGGCCTCAGTCTGTGATTTAATTGCGGGTGTGAGGGCCAAGGAATGCTTGGCCTGCCCAGCCCAAGGTTCCGAAGCTGCCCCGGGTCCTCCCTGGCCCACAGGGTGGGTTCCTGATCCTTGGGGTTTGGGAGGCACTTATCCTGGAACTGTGTGACTCAGATAGATGGCTCCTGTCAGAGGCAGACAAATACTGTGGGTTATTTCTTTTTTACCCTTTTGCTTAGTGTGCTCATTTCTGAGAAGTCATGTGGCCCGCTGTTGCTAACAGCTCAGTACAGGAGAGGCAAACTCAGTGCTGCCGACCACCTTGGGCAAGCTTTCCCCTTTTAAGCAGTTAGGAGGCTGGAATGTGCTACTTTGTGTATAGAAAGCAACTCATAAAATTTATAAAAGGACCTTCTTGCTTAAAGCTGAGTATTTCGGGGGCTAGGGATTTAGCTCAGCGGCATAAGCGCCTGCCTTGCAAGCAGGCAGTCGCGAGTTCGATCCCTGGTACCGGTAAAAATGAAAAAGACCAAAAAAAAAAAAAAAAGAAAAAAAAAGCTGAGTATTTCAGGACATTCATTTTTCCTAGAATTTCAGTGGTGAAACCTGACTGATCTCAGCTATGTCCCGCAAGTGCCAGACCTGATAATAGACCCAGCACCTGATACAAGCCAGCACTGCTTTCTGTTTTTCCAGAACCCTAACCACAAAGATGGATCTTCTGTCTGGGCTTGTGAATTTTATTCAATATGACTTGATAAGTTAGCATTTGTTGGTATTTGCCATGCTTTCAGCACTTGTACTGTGATGTGGTAGTTTAAAAAGTGCAAACTGACCCATAGTCTTTTCTTCACATATTGTAGATAGGAAAAATATCTAAAAACAAGAAGAAAAAGCTGAAAAAGAAACAGAAGAGGCAGGCTGAATTATTGGAAAAACGCCTGCAGGAGATAGAAGAATTGGAGCGAGAAGCTGAAAGGAAAATAATAGAGGAGAACATCAGCTCGGCTGTACCTTCCAATGCGCAAGAGCACGACTTCCACCCGGAGGCGGAACTGAAAGCAGCAGGCTTAGAGGGGCCCACCGAGGGAGAGGCTGCCAAGGACAGCGGTCAGTGGGGCCTGGGGAGGAGGCCGCAGGGCTCGTGCTGCTGCTGCAGAGGGGCCGGGTGCTCTACTTCCTTGTGCTGCACGCTAGGCTTCCCGATGTTAACTTGTGTCTGGCGTGCATGTTGTAGTTCTCAAAAAGTGACTGCCTGAGAAGTGCTGTGTTTCCATCGCGCTGACCATAGCCTTCTTTCGTTTAAGAATTAACTTTGGCCTAACAGTAATGCGGTGCAGACCTTTTTCTGAAGATTGTGAGGCAAAGGGTAGAAGTCCAACTTTATTTATAAAAATACTTTCCCAAGAGTGTTTTTTGTTTCCTTTTTTATTAGTATATATTTGTGATACATAATCACTACATTAATTTGGGAAGTTGGTTCAAAAGCTTATTTTATTTATTGTTGAGATAGAGTTTTGCCATGCAGTGCAGACTGGCCTTGAACTAACCTGTGCAGCCTAAGCTGGGCTTGTACATGCAGAGCTCCTCCTCCTTCAGCCTTGAGAGTTCGGGGCTGCATCACTAGACCTGGCTTCCCGAAAACTTTTCCCAACAAGATTAGACCACTTCTTAAGTAAGTGGAAGTTAGGATTTAGAAAACCTGATGGTTTTACCCTGAGAACGGGGAGGTATTGACTCTGTGGTACATAAATGAAGCACATTAGAAAGTGTGTCATGCTGAGGGAGGGCAGTGCCGAGTGCCTCTGCTGAAAGAGAGTGACAGTTCTAATTGCTGTCCTGTCAACTTTTAAGGTGAAGCTGAAGACCAGGAAGAGAAAGAAGACGCCGAGAAAGAAAATGCTGAGAAAGATGAAGATGATGTCGAGCAGGAACTTGGGAGCACAGACCCTACGTGGATCGAGTCACCCAAAACAAACGGCCACATTGAGAACGGCCCGTTCTTACTAGAACAGCAGCTGGAGGACGAAGAGGATGAGGAAGATGACTGCCCAAATCCCGAGGAGTACAACCCCGATGAGCCAAACGCAGAAAGTGATTACACGTACAGCAGCTCCTACGAACAACTCAATGGTGAATTGCCAAATGGACAACATAAGATTCCAGAGTCCCGGTTCCCAGAGTTTTCCACCTCACTGTTTTCTGGGCCTTTGGAATCTGTGGCCTGCGGCTCTGTGCTTTCCGAGGGATCACCGCTCACCGAGCAGGAGGAAAGCAGCCCATCCCATGACAGGAGCAGGACGGTTTCAGCCTCCAGTACTGGGGATCTGCCAAGAAGTAAGTGTCCTCTCCCACCCTGTCTGCTCCACCGCCTGCGGAAGGATTTGGCGGAGGTGGTGAAGAAGCCTGTGTGCTAACCATTTGCATTCTCTTGCTTTTGTACTGAGGGGCAAGTGATGTGCTTTAAAAATACTTTGTGCCACTAGGCTTTCTCTCCCTCTGTGTAAATGAAACCCAATTTGTGAGCTTCTCTTGTTGTTAGTCAGTGATGTCAGCCGATTGGCAGAACCCTGCACTCTAGCAGCTTTGCCACTCTCACCTCTTCCATCTGATAGTGCTGCATTTAGTTTCCCTTTTGTTTGTTTTCTTTTCAGGAGAAGGTATTTGTTTTGACTTGGTAGAATATCTGCCCATTCTTTGGCTGTATTAAGAAAGAACTGTTGTCACTTATTTTGACAGTTGCCCCTGATTCTAGAACCCTGCTTCTGATAACTGGCCCAGGATTATAATTTTAAAAGTGGCATGGATTTAAACATGGTGCGAGGTTGCAGATTGGCTCTTGTGTTCTTGTCTACCTGAGGCCATCTTATCTTAAGCAAATGGGACGACAGGGAAAAGCCCAGAAACCACCTCTGTACCCTGTGCTGACGAGTGCCTCCTACCCCGTGGACTGATGGGCAGCCCTAGGCCTGCTGTGCCCGAAGATGGTGCGGCCCACCCCTGGTGCACCTCCTTCTGCCTGGTGGGCACCTTCTCCACAGCGCCGGTGCAGTGCTGGCTCACTTTTCATCTGATTTGTAGACATGTACAGCTAATAGTTTACAAGGTAGCTTTTTAGTCGTTATTTTGCAATGGCAGCTTGGGGTAGTGGCTTCAAATATATGATACATGAAATTAAATCCCAGCTCAAAACTTAATGGCCATATGGGACTTTGGTTTTGTTACCTTTCTAAGCCTTAGTTTCTTCCTCTAAGGACAAAAACGGTTACCTCTATGTTGTATCAGATATTGTAGATAAATATATAATGTATTACTACTAATAATGCATGTGAAGTTTCTCAGTGAAAGTCCTGTGATTGAGCAAGGGGCACGTTTCCGGCTGCTCTGCTGTGTGGTCTGGATCGGCGGCCCAGGCCAGGTGGCAGGTTCAGTAAAGTCATTTGCTAGTAACTCATGGGATCCTTAGCACAGGGTCCTGGTACCTGGTCCAGCTTTGTGTTATTCACACTGGAAAGGTAGAGTGATATAGGTTTATGCCTAGAAAGAAAAAATTCTCACAGAAAAAGAAAAGTGAAGAGAAACTGAAGATTGTGGTAAATGAGCCAAGCATGGTGGCATATAACTATATTCTTAACACTAGGGAGGCTGAGGCAGGGGGATTGCTGCAAGCAAGGCCAGTCTGGGCTGCATAGGTAGCTCACAGCCAACCTAAACTACATACATGTCTCAGAAAAACCAGACAGAAAAAGCAGTCATGGTGAACGGGTGATGAGGGAAGCATTCTGAGTGAGGAGGGTGTGAACTCTTTCTGAAGCAGATGCACTCATCACGTTGCTTGTCTGAGGGACACTTGAGCACCACGGCTGCAGTAGGCACCTTCTCAGATGGGTGCAGGGCTGTGGCCACTGGGCCCCACTTCTGCCTCCTGACCTGACTTTGCCCTCCACTGCTCTCAGTGGTTTTCTGGTCATTTCCAGGCATCTTCCGCGTCAGTGTCCCCTGATCTCTGGTCTCAGCCTGTTCTCCCGACACAGCAGTCTCTACCCGCACCTGCCCGTGATTCTGCGGCCCTGATGACCCGTCCCTCTGGTTTACTCAGTCTGGTTTACTCCTGAGTCCCCAGCAATGGGCTGGAAGTCCCACCCCTGAAATGCTCTCAGGAGCAGGCCTTGGCCAGGGCTCTCCAACTCCTCTAGAGAGCCCAGATCATCTTAGCAGCTCTCTTGTGCTGGAAGGTCACTTTGCCAGCAGCTTGAGTCACAAGGGGACTTGCGGTGTCACACTGGAAACCAGGATCATCCCACCCACCTGCCTGGCTCAGTGTGCTATAGGCTGTGGTCCTCCGCAGGGCTCCTCTTCCCTTCGCACCAGGGACTCGTTACATCATACCAGTGCCTGCTAACTCTGGGCTGCCCTGCCAGGGTCTTGGGGCGTGGACGGTGCAGAGGCTCCTCTTGGCTCTGCACAGTCTCCAGCTGCTGTCCCCTCCTGCCTTTCCAGCTGCTCTTCCAAGCTGGCCAAGTGTTCTCCTGAGAGCACAGGCAGGTCATTTCATTCCCCAGCTGCCTCGGTCCGGAGCAGGCTGGAAGGATGGGAAGTGCGCATCCGCGGCAGTGCAGGAAGGAGCTTGGAGCTTAGCACTCTCAGCTTAGTTTCTGGCAGATTATCTTGAAAGAGGAGTACAGTGAGCAGCTGTTTGCCACAGATTCCATACTAACTATTTGCCACATTTTTTTTTTTTTAAATTGGGGTAAAGGCAGCACTGCAGACTGCACTCAGGGCCTGTGCTCTGCCCATTCCCTAGTTTTATATTTTAAGATGGGATCTAAGTCACTGAGCTCCTATAGTGGGCTTGAAACTGAGATCCTTCTGCCTTAGCCTCCAGAGTGCTGAGGTTATAATCTACAGGCTTAGGTCAGTTTACTTTATGCTGAAACTGTGTGCTGTAAATATGAGGACCCCTCACTCCTGAATATTTCAGCATCCCCTGAAAGGCGAATTGAGACATTTTCTCTATCATATTTATCACTATTGTGTGCAAGGATATAAATTACTTTATAGTATTATCTGTAACTATTCATTGCTTACAGCTGGGGCTGCTGCTGGGTGGCTCTGATTGGAATGTATTGGATCCTGCCATCTTGAACCTCCAGGAGTACCTGCGTGATTGTCCATTCTTGTCCATCCAGCGGCATGGGACAGTCCTGTGGAGTGGCTCCAGCCTGTGGGAAGATGCTAATGAACTAGAGAGTGACTTCTGGCTGTGTTCAGCTCCTCTGCTGCTCTCCCTTTCCACAGGGCAGGGCACAGTCCCAGCTTTGATCTGCCAGTATGACATGCACCTTGTCCCTGATGGGCCCAGCCTCTCACCCAGGCATTGGGCCTCTCCTTTCAGGTTCCAGCTTGGAATCTACTGACCTTGGGGAGCCTGCTCTGGTGAACGATTGCTGGGAGCTGGCTACCTGGTCCTTTGTGGACATGAAGCTAGCTTCCCTGAGCGTTTGGGTGGGCCCTTATCTACAGAAGAAAGGGGACGTATCCAGAATAGTAAAGGAAGGTGGGAGCTAGACTGAGATGTTTGGAAGAACTTCCATGCCAGACTGGAGGATGCAGACTTTCACAGAGTAATTTGACAGCTATTTAAGGCTGAGAACAACAGGCAGGGTGCTCTTAGGTTACTAGTGGCTAGAACCATAGCACCCGCCTTGGCTTGTGACTGCTGAAGGTACAGACCCTGGGGCACTGTGGTCTTGTTAGCATCACCTGAAGCCTCTGTACAGCACCCTCCTTCCCCTCACCCTCACAGTGTCATCCAAGCCTGTCAGCCCTGTCCGGCATTTCTTCCATCTCGTCCCACTCCTCAGCTGTCATTCTGTCTTGCTGTCTCTTTAAAACATGTGCTCCCGGTGGCAGGATACACCTACAATCCCATCACTCTGGAGGCTGAGGTAGGAGGATCACTGTGAGTTTGAGGCCAGCCTGAGCTACATAGTGAGTTCAAGGCCAGCCTAAACAATGTAGTCAGACCCTGTCTCAAAAAAGAAGGTTAAAAAAAAGACAGGTACTCTTTATCTTCTCCTCATCCCCAAATGATCTAGAACAGATTTCTATGGCCTGGGTGTCCCTCATTGCAGGCTACCATTTGTTCCCTGGTTTCCTGGTCACATTTTGGTGTTACGGATGTCTCTCTACTCATGTCACTCTCATTGGCTTCTTCCCAAAGCTTTTTAAAATTGTGGGCCTGGGGCTATAGCTCAGTGCAAGGTACCTGCTTGGCAAGTGCAAGGCACTGAGTTTGATTCCCAGTTCATACATACATCTTCTCCCCCTCAGGCTGTTCAGGCCTCTCCTTGAATGTAAGATCCTCTGAAAGACCTCTGCTGACCAACCTCTTCATTATCTACTTCCCTTCTTTGCTTTTTCTTCATAGAACATATGGTTTCCCAACAGTGTGTCTTAGTTATTTTTTTCTCATTGCCAATACAAAATACCCGATACCAAAGTTAAAGTAGGAAAGGTTTATTTGGCTCACAGTTTGTAGGGGTTTCAATCCATAACTGGCTGGCTCCGAGGCAGGGCAGCGTGGCAGAGGGGCGTCGCAGATGAGAAACAGTTTCTTGGTGAGCAAAGGCTGCAAAGCAACGAAGCAGCGAGCAGCCAGCCACAGGGAGAAGCAACAAGTGGCAGGGCGGCGGCTGCTGCTTTCTGCTCCTTTTTATTCTATCTGGGCCTCCCACCCTTAGAGCAGGGGGTAATCACACCAAGAAGCATGCCAAGTCAACCAGGAGACTGCTTAGTAAGCACACCACCACAGCTCCCTAGAGACAGCTACCTCTGAAATAGCCCTGCCCATGCCCAGCAAGGCTTTGCGGGGACAGCTCGACGGGAAGGCTAACAGTCTGTGAATTGCTCATTTACTTACTTTTTTGCCCATAGTTTCGGATAATACATGAGATTCTAGCTTGATGTCACCTGCATCCTGCTGGTTCACAGTGTCACAGAGCACCTGGCCCCCAGAAGGGTCAGGTGATGGCTTGGAATCTCCTAGGTGTTCTTTCCTTGGGTTGGTGCTGACCCTTCTGCAGTTGGCACATATTCATGCTTCCCGGAAGGACTTGTGTGTTCACAACAGGTCTTGTGCGCACGCAGGCAACTGTCTCCCCTCTCTCTGAGGAGACTGATGTGGGAGTGTCACCTCAAGATGTCTTTATCAAAAATCCACTTCAGAGTCAAGACCTTGCTGAAACCGTCTTGCTTACTTCATGGGAGCAGAGCAGATTTGCAGGCTTTTCATTTGGAAAGGGAAACACTGCCCATTTCTGTTTGTTTTTATGTCATCAGTGGGAAGGGAGTGTGGTGGCCAATCTCTAGGCTCGGCTTAATGGAGGAAACCCAGCCACATCAGTGGTTCTGTAGCAAGCACAAGTATCTGTGTTTCCGTGGGCCTTACAGAGTATTGCAGGCAGGTACCTGAGCACAGAACCTGTCACACTGAGAAATCAGAAATACAAACAAAATCCCTTTCCCTCCAGTTGTGTTCTTATGCAACTAAATTTTTAAGGTAAATTACCTGGTATTATTTAGGGCACATGGTGAGTAGAATAACTATTTACAAACCTAAACCAGGAGGATAACAGCGTGTCACAAAAGAGACTTTGCTTGCTGAACACGAGGGATAGTAAATGCAAAGAAACTGTATTTAAATGTGTGGTGATGGTGTCTCTGATGGTGTTTCTTCATCATTGAATCACACAGTTCTTAGAATATGGGTTTTTTTTTTTTTTGTCTTTTTCCTTTTTATCGGTACCAGGGATCGAACTCATGACTGCCTGCTTGCAAGGCAGGCGCTTATGCCGCTGAGCTAAATCCCCAGCCCCTAGAATATGGTTTTAAAATCAACAGCTAGGAGTGGGTGGCAGGTTGCGGATGGACTCCTTTCACTTGAGTGCTCTCTGAGAGCCGCCAGCTGAGTGCCAGTCATGGAGCGAAGCAGAGTGTTCCAAAGTTCTGGGGCCATGGGGTGTCTAACACAGTTTTGCCCTCTTTCTTGAATTATGTGGCCAAAAGACACTTAGTTCATTTTAGGAGTGCCCAGCTTTGTATAAGCAGAGGGACTCTCCCAAAGCAGGTGTCTAGTGTTCTGCCCTGACCAGACAGTTCTGCTTAATCTTTAAGTACCATTTCTCACTGGCTTGTGTAATAAAAGTGACAGTTACATTTGAGTCTCACTGGAAATCTAAGCTCATGTGGCAGTTTGTGGTTTGGTGGTGGAGATGCTGACTTGGCCTCAGGTCTTCCCTCTGGACCTCACACTTCTTGGCTGGCCAATCAAGGCATGACTTAGACTTAGTTATCTGGAAGGTCCTCAGCCCAGGAAGCCCTGGAAGCCTGGCCTTTGCCTGTGGTGGAGATTCTCTTGGGTCACTCTGAAATTGAGAGTGACTAGAGGAAGTAACAAATTCATGTTTGACCTCTGAGATTGCCTTTATGCCCCAGGCAATGTGGGAGACCTCTGGAGTCTTTCATGTCTAGAACTAAGCCACATAGATTGGTACCCCCCTTGAATCTGTGGTAATCAGCTACGGTCACAAGCTTCAGGAGTGGTGGGGCCCAGGACTCTGGCAGTCGGCCGTGTCGGTGAGCTGCACTGACAGCAGTGCTCTGTGGACCTCTGAGTGTCTCACAGCTGCGGCCCGTTAGGGAGCCAGGGCTGGTCAGATGAGGAACAGCCTGTGCCATGCACAGTGGACCCCTTGGGGCAAACCTGAGGCAGAGGAAGAGAGGAGCAGGAGGACGGGCAGCGTTTCCTGGGCAGTCTAGGTGCGCACTCGTGTGGAAAGAGTTTCAGAGATGGAGGCAGAAAATACTGAACTCTTGTCTAGTTCAGCTGAGCAGGATTCTGAGTCCTTATGATTCCAGATCTTTTTACAGAGGGAGGTTTTATACCTGGCACACATTGTGTGTTCACAGGGACCACTCGTGTCCATCACTAACTGTCATGCTGTTTGCCCATCCAGCAAAAACCCGGGCGGCCGATTTGTTGGTGAACCCCCTGGATCCTCGGAATGCAGATAAAATTAGAGTAAAAATTGCTGACCTGGGAAATGCTTGCTGGGTGGTAAGTAGTTTTTTTTTCTAAAACATGTTGTTTATGGTCTGGGCCTAGTGGAGGCTGGGGCAAAAGAATTCTCATAAGTTTGAAACCAGCCTGGGCACCATAGTGGGTTTAAGGCCTGCCTAAACTGCATAGCAAGACCCTGTCTCAAAAAAAAAAAAAAAAGCTAGGCATGGAGTCGCATACCTGTAACCCCAGCACTCAGGAGGCTGAGGCAAGAGAATTGCCGTGAGTTTGAGGCCAGCCTCAGCTACCAAGTGAGCGCAAAACCCTGTCTCAAAAACAACAACCCAAAGACCTGTTGGCCATGATTCTGTGATTCTGGCAGATGACAGCACTCTTCCTTTCCTGATGTCTGTGTTCCTCCTTGGTGATGTGCCTGTTCCCTTGCAGCACAAACACTTCACCGAGGACATCCAGACGCGTCAGTACAGATCCATAGAGGTGTTGATAGGAGCGGGCTACAGCACACCTGCAGACATCTGGAGCACGGCATGCATGGTAAGGGCAGCGGGGCTGTGAGCTTCGTGTCGCCTGGCCCTTTGCTTCCGTGTTTCTAGGGGTGGAGGGCTGAGGCGCTGCCTGGGCTCAGCTTCTGAACGTGAAGCTCAGCACCAAGGCTGGGCATGGAGGAATGAGGAGCATGCGCCTCACTGGGTTGCCTTCATGGGGTCTGAGTCTGTCTTGTGAGTGCTGGGCACTACTGAAGGCCCCGTGCAGCCATCGAAGGTGGTGGCTCCTGGGGGACATCCCATTTTTCTGGAACGAGAGGCGGACTGTGAGACGACCGCTCTCTCAGGAGGCTGGCACCTGCCAGGTCGGCCAGACGTGTGGCCTCCTTATCTCTTTGCTGGTGTGGGAGGGATTCCCCATAGGCCAGGGAGTGGTCTCTCTTCATACAGTAAAGTCCAGAGTGGATCTGGACTGCGAGAGACTTGCGGTCACCTCTGAGACAGCCATAGGCACCTCAGCCTCAGATGGCTTCCAGAGAGCACAAGGCGCCTTCCTGGGGCAGTTCCTCCCTGCTGCGTCCTGAGCTGTGTTCCAGCCTTCATCCCCTGCTGCCCATCTGTGGCGTGATAAACATTGCTGTCCCTTTATCCCCTCCCGGCACCCTAAGGCTGACTGGCCACCTTCCCCTCGGTAGGCTTTGCTGTCGCTCTTGAGTGAGCCAAGGTGGGGCGTGTAGCTGTGGCCTGAAATTGAGAGTGACTAGAGTAAGTGACAGATTCGTGGAGCCTCCTGCCTGTGCTATTTCCTGGCCTCCGGCACCTGAAGGAAAGGGCTCCTGTGTGGGGCTTTCTGGGACTTCTCCCCAAAAAGAAGCCGCCCAGGATGATGGGAGGTTGTGTGGTTTGGAGCTTGACAGTTCTTTTGAGTACGCTATAATTTTTGTGTTCTTTAATTTGGAATAAAAGTATTGTTTTAAGCAGATAGTAACAGACAATAGAAGAAAAAAGCTGATGTTTTGTGTCTCTGGGGTAGCATGATCTATGGCAGTAAAGAGGGCCAGGTAGCTCTGATATGCTTTCGAGCCCCTTATGGCTCTGAAGGATAATGTAGATAATAGTTTTTAGATTACTAAAAATGTTAGCTTTTTGGTGAATGTCACAAGGCAAAGCCCTGCCTCAAAAGGCATGGAGAGTTCTGGTTGATGGAAGTGGCAGGTGTGGTGGGGGCTTTGAGCATGGTACTGTTGTGCAGAGATCTGGAACAGCCAGGCTGTGGGGGCCTGAGCCCCATTTCAGGAGGCCAAGCAGCCCTGTGCCCAGTCTCATGGAAGGCCACACATCAGGGCTGCCCTGAATTAGACTCTTCAAACTCTTTGAATTCCAAAGTCTTGTACTTCTAATTTTGGATATTATGTTTCATGATATAACCAGAAAAATAGGACAAGGTCACAGGTGTGGGCATAGACAGGACAGCCTGAGACCAGGCTGGCCATCTGCCTCGCGCAGTTAGGGTCCATGCCACACTGCAGCCCCTTGTCTGCCATTGCTCTTGCTGTGGCTGTGCTTACACGGGAGCCCGTCACAGTAACCCTGACCTAACCCTGACCCAGCTCCTTCCCTGGCCCCTCCCAGGCATGCAGGGGGCACCCTCGGTGCTGCAGGGGCTGCTTGTGAGGTGGTTTCTGCTTATGTGGTTTTAAGAAGGGCAGACCCTCCTTCATTGCCCCTAAGGGCAGCAGCCAACAGGTCTCTTCCTTGTTTTTTTCTAGAGAACGTGGCAGATCGGAGCTTAAAAATATTGCATCATTTGATGCAAAACTGGATCTTTTAATGTCAGGCCTTAACAAAGCTGGAGACTGTTCTTGGTGATGAATCCTGCAGCCCATGCACAGCACGAAGTCAGTGAGGCCTCACTGTACAGCGGGTATGCGTGCCCCTGCTACTGTCAGGGGAGCCTCTTGAGTGAGAACACCAGACAGTCGTTAGAGTCTGCTCTCCTCTTGCACGGGCACTGGATTGTTGCAGACGTAGCTCAGTGGTGTAGGACCTGGATTCGTGCGGGCTGAGACATTTCCTCTGCCTGCATGGCTCCCAGCTCCTGGTAGGTAGCTTTGCATGGGCTCCTCAGTGGATCCTAGGCAGTGCTGCAGCCTCCAGAAGAGCTTCACCAGACCTCTTCACCGCAGCACATTATTTACTTAGAACTGAGAGCATTTCAGGAACCCCTGCCCCCCAACCTGAGGATAGCACTTGTTTTGGGGTAAAGCTCTTGTAAAGGGATGGGCTGAGCACAGAAGGAAGTCTCAAGCATTTCAGTAATAATAATTGTATTGGAAGGAACTTGTGAAGTGCAGAGGCCCAGGGTATTAATGTGTGTGGGCCCTTTAGCCTATGTCGTATTAAGAAAACCTAGTCATGTTCTGCAGAACTAGGAGTAACCACTTTCTCTCTTGCTTTTTTTTTTTTCTGTCTTTTTCCTTTTTATCGGTACCAGGGATCGAACTCACGACTGCCTGCTTGCAAGGCAGGCGCTTATGCCGCTGAGCTAAATCCCCAGCCCCCCTCTCTTGCTTTTTAAAGCAATCATCATGTAAATAGACTTGGTTAAGCATCTGCCTGTTGGAAATGCATGGGATTTGTCCTGTTGTTTTTTGATTTTAAAAACATAAGATTTGGGGGCTGGGGATTTAGTTCAGTGGCATAAGCACCTGCCTTGAAAGCAGGCGGTCGTGAGTTCGATCCCTGGTACCGATAAAAATGAAAAGGGCGAAAAAAAAAAAGATTAAAAAAAAACCCAAAAAACATTGGATTTGAAGCTGGCCATGGTACCACACATCTGAAACCAAGGCAGGAGGATTGCAAGTTTGAACCCCGGCTGGGGTGACTTAGTGACTTAGCAAGATCCTGTCTAAAATTTAGAGAAAATAAAATTTAAAAAAAAAATTGCTGGGAATATAGCTCAGTGTACTACAAACCAAACCAAAACAAACCAGAAAGCCACAGTAGTCAGCAGAGCAGTATCACCTCTGTCTCTCTGTGTTGATTCCAAGTTAAACTTATAGCCTTGAGACCTGGCAGACTGAGGGGTCATGGGCAGAGTCAGGGAGCAGCTCTCCTTGGCATCCTCAAGCGCACTGGGGACCATGAGGAGGGTCCTTCTGGGTTTCTTTTGCTTGAGTCCGAAATGAATGAAATGAGAGTGAAAGTGCCCTTGATGCCTGAAGCACGAGTATTGTTGCTGAGCAAAGGCAGCAGCCTCCACTGTGCAGGCCGCTCAGTGCCTTGGAGGGGGCAGCCCTGGTGCCGAGGGCCCGTTGGGCTCCTACCCTGACCTTGCATGCCACCTGGCCTGCACTTAGAGCTGTGGTTCTGCTTCCCACAGTGTAAAGAGAACATGCTGCTTCGTCTTCCATGTGAAGAGATGTAAAAATATCCTGGAGCTTCTTTGGATCTTTTGGGAGAAAGAATAAAGAGACTGAGCTGTTTCAGGAGGTGCTTTGGTTTGCCTGAGAGGCTCTGAAAATGCAGTCCCCAGGGGAACGAGCGCTGGCTCGGGCAGACCACAGAGCTCCTGTGTTGTCTTTGTGTCCTAGGCTTTTGAGCTGGCAACCGGAGATTACTTATTTGAGCCACATTCTGGGGAAGACTATTCCAGGGATGAAGGTAAGTTGCTGCCTGCAGAGCACCGCAGTCTGGGATTGCTCCTCACCCCGACCTCCAGAGAGTATGACGTTGACTGCTGAACCAGAGCCATGCATTGGTTTTCAATTTCCAAATTCACACGCTTTTCCCTTGAGTTTGAAGCCCCTCAGTGCCAGCAAATGAGCAGCGCCTACTCGGCACAGGCAGCTCGGGAGAACCCTTGGCCCCTCTCCTCCCAGCCTTGTCAGTGCAGAGCCAGTGGCTGGAGAGGACAGGCACAGCAGGCCCCAAAGCCTCTCCGTGGGCCTTTGTCCACTGAGCTCTTGCCCAGTTTGCTGTCCTCTCTGGGAGCTGAGTTGAAAACCAGGGAATTCAGGCTTGAATTCCTTCTGTAATCCTGACCATCTCCATGCTTACTTGCTTGCAATGCTGGGGTGACTGGGGGAGCTGGTGTCAGTCACTGCTGGTGCTCCAGATGGTGCCTGATGCCTGCCAGCCCCACAAGCCTCTGCATGAATTGCTGCAGACATTGTTGATTTGAATCAGTATCTGATTTTTTACTAATTTTACTTTTCTCCCTCCTCTTTTATCCCATCCTTCCCTCTGCCCCTCCCATTCCCATATCCTTTTTTTTCTCTCCTCCATAGACCACATAGCCCACATCATAGAGCTGCTAGGCAGTATCCCAAGGCACTTTGCTCTATCTGGAAAATATTCTCGGGAATTCTTCAATCGCAGAGGTAGTACCTCTTCTTTTTGAAAAGCGCCACGATGCAGACAGAAACACAGTAGTAGCTGCTGGTTGCAGCATTAATGGTTTCAAAGACATTTCTTCTAAATTTTAAAGCAACTCAGAAGAACTCCTGTGCTGATTTAAAAGTTGACAAGAAGCCCAAGTTTGGCCTGAACTGCAGTGACCCTGTGCAATGGCCACTGCATGGTGCCCGGGACGGTCCCCAACCCAGCCACCTGGGATGAGCGTGTGTTTTTGCTCTTGACCATTCTGGTCGCGCTGTTTCTGTCTGCGCGGGCGACGGTAGTGTCTGCATGCAGTGTACTGATTAAACTGTCGTGTGTTTCTGTTTTGCTGGCAATGTTTCCCAATGCAGATCACATAGCATTGATCATTGAACTGCTGGGGAAAGTCCCACGAAAATACGCTATGTTGGGGAAATATTCCAAGGAGTTTTTCACCAGAAAAGGTAACGGTATTTATGCAACACTACTTTTCAGCATAAGCCTCTCCCAAAGGGAGAAATTGTGCATTCATGTCTGAGCAGTGACGAAAGCTCTGGAGTGTACACCTGGGGAAATCATCTGAGGAAAGTTCTCAGGAAACAAGCCTGCATCATCTGGTGCCTGGGAGTGAGTGTGAGCAGACGGCCTCCCTGCAGTCTTCTCCCTCTGCCTCTTACCTCTCTTGCTGTATAGACGGCACCAGTCTGTTGCGTCAGATCCCTGTGAAAAGCACTCTTTAGGAGGCCTTCTGAAAGCAGCGGGGCTTTCTTTTGTCTTCTCTGTCACAGACCCATTGTGGGACCCAGGCAGCCTGGAGCCTGAGCCTGAGCCTGCTCCGTGACCTCCTGCACTGAGTGGAGCGGGCGTGGCATGTCATGTTCCCGGCTTCCTGTCTCACGGTTGCACAAGTTAGTTTTGTGGCGCTCGCTGCCTTCCCTTGCGATGCCTGCAACAGCTATTTCTCTGCCCTGTGCAGTCTCAGTTAGTGATCAGGTTTCAAAAATACCCAGAAGCCCCATGGAATATTTTTCCATTATTTGAGACTTTTTGGAGAGCCCCTTTCACATGCTGTTTTCTTTTGTAGTAAACTCCAGCTTAGATTTGTTTTTGTTTGCAAACTCCTTTAATAAAGAATTTTTGAAGTTGGTTTGAGTGTAGGACATCGTGGTTCTAGAAATTTTTTAGACAGGGTCTCGCTATGTAGTTTAGGCTGGCCTTGTACTCATAGTAATCTTCCCGCCTCAACCTTCCAAGTGCTGGAATTACAGACCTGCGCCACCACGCCCTGTATCCCCAAATACTTTTATCTCACACTCTGGTTTTGCCAAATTTGTAGAAGCATTTTGTTTTTGTTTTTGAGATGGAGTCTTGTTGCATCACTCAGTTGCCCAGGATGTGCTTGTACTTGAGATCTTGCTTCAGCCTCCTGGAGTGCTAGGAATGCTGTTGGGTGCCACCAAATCTGATTTTTATTTTCTCACGGAGTAAAGTTCCCCTCTCCACATACAGACGCACATACGCAGGCCGACACAGTGAAATGGCTTTGCTGGGAAGCCATGTCCCACAGTATACTGCAGTGGGGCATGTCTCGGAGTCTCTGCATTTGAGGTCAAGGTAGTGTAAGAAGGTATCAGATGATACTGTAGCATGTGATTCCATAGCTGCTATTAAGCTGTTAATTGCTAAAGCAAAGTTAACAGAACGGCCAGGCAGGGATGGGCACGTGGTTGGGGTGAAGCCTCACCTGGCAAGGGCCCAGGACAGGTCCTGGGAGCCGCAGAGACTCTCTGGGCTGCTGGAAGATGGTATTTGAAAGGGGTCAGGCAAGGGGAAGCTGTGCACCAGCGCAGCCTGTGTTCCTCACGCCCATCTGTGCCGGGGAGGGCAGGGAACGTGACAGCCCCCAGCAAGTGGGCCAACTTGCCTGGACCTGTGGCCAGCCGGAGCCCAGTCTCCTTCGGCACCTGATGATCCGTGGAGGGGAATGAGGGGTGTCAAGAGCCTAGTTGTCTCGAGGGCTGGCAGACTGAACACTCAGGGCTTCTTACAGAAGCGGTAAAGCCAGGGTCCCAAACCCAGGGCCAAGTGCCTGCTAGGCAAGTGCTCTGCCACTGAGCTACATCCCCGGGCCTTTTAAAATTTTATTTTGAAGCCTGGTGGTGCATGCCTGAATCCCAGCATGTGCTTGTCTTGCTGAGTTGCCAGGCTGGCCCTGAGCTTGGGTCCTCATCCTGGAGTAGCTTCGATTCCAGGTGGGGCACTGTGCTAACCGTGCAGGAGCGACAGGGAGGCAGGAGAGCAGCTCATTTGAAGGGGAGCTGTGTTTTGCATCCTTCTTTGTGCCAGACTGAGGACATTTCCACTTGTCGTCACTGTGTTATTAGACTGCCCCTCCTTTGGATGTAAGGGAGAGCTTATCATAGGGCCAGAAATCCCCTAAAATGACTCAACTCAAGTTCTTTCCTGGTAAGTGTTTACTGACTATGGCTATGCTGATCAGAAGGAATTCAGAGTCTTGACAGAAGTCACAACAATATTATGAGGAGCAAGAATGAGTCATGAGAATAGGTTTCCTCAGGTCCCTAGGGTGAGGGGGTGGCTTGCTGGGATGCATTTTTGCATGGCCCGCAGCTTCTGTGCGTTTGCTGATGGTGGGAATCTGGGTGCAGCCAGTGCAGCCCACCCCAGGGCTGTGTTCTTTTGACCCATTGATAGCTGTTCCGTTATTTTAGTAGAAAGCACTTGATGGGGAATGGAAGCATCAAAGGATATGGTTTACGTTGGAGAAGCCTCAGGTGCGCTGGGCTGATGCGAGGGCTCTGCGCATGCAGTGGGCCGGGGGCATGTGGTCTGTCTCCCGCCCACCCCGTGCCCTGCCCTGGGATGAGTTGCAGGCATCAGCATGTGGGCGCCTTGGTGCCAGAGCCAAGCACAGTGCGCTGCAGGAGGGTAGAGTGGGAACCCTCAGCCGGGAGGGAAGATGAGGAGGTTTTAACGCCCAGGCGTGGACATTAAAACTTGGTGTGAGCCGCCAGCGTGCTCCCGGGAGGAAGGGCTGCCTGGGGCTGTCTTCTCAGCACAGCGGTAGCTAAGCAAAGTTTCCTCACGCTGTCACTGAGCCTTGCCGGTGACACACACAGGTGGACTACTTTCACCACAGCTTCGTCTTGAAACACGAACTCCAAGCTCTGAAAAGCCTGGGTTCGTTGCCGGAGGTGGCTGGGGGCTGGATTCTCTCTGCTCTGAGCTGTCTGAGAAGGGCTCGGCCCGGTCTGCTGCCGCGCACTCGTGCCTGGCCGGGAGCAGGTTCGCTGGGCAGGCACTGGCAAGGTGCAGGTGCACACCTGTGTGCAGCCTTGGGTTCAGGGCGGGAGCTGGTGGGGTGAGGGCTCTGCTGCCCGGCAGTGCTGCTCACTTCGGCCTCCTGGAGCCCAGTGCTGGCCCCTGTGGGTGGACTTGTGTTGACAGACGGGACCACACTGAAAGAAGCTGTGCCCTGGAGCCACCCAAATCACAGCGAAGACATTCTGTGCAGCAGCAAACCCAGGCCACAGCAGCAGGCTGCTTTGGGTGTTTCCGTCCTGTCAGCATGTAGCCCCATGATGCAAAGAGCAGTGAAATCATTGCTGTAACGGGTGTCAGGTCGTTTCCACACACAGGTGGCTGTCCCTCATCCGCAGCACTCGAGACCAAAGGGCTTTTACACCTCACTTTTCCTCACGTTTTGGAGTTTTAGTGCATATGTGTTATGCAGTGCCTTGGATATCGGACGCAGATCTAAACATGTTTCATTTGTTTTGATTCTGGTGGTGGGGATCAAACCCAGGGCCTCCCAAGGGCTCACTACCGAGTGACATCCTGCCTCCTCTAAAGGATGAGACTGTATGCCACTGCACTTCTCGCGTGGGGCAGGCATGGATTGTCCGTGCCCTGTGGCACCAGAGCACTGTGGACTCTGGACCGGGCTGGTCCCCAGTCATGTCCCCATGTGCCCCATCACTTCCTTTGATTTACAAGTGATGAAATGCTTACTCTTTTGAATTCGTTATTTTATTGTCTGTGTTGTGCCATTTTTATTGTGTATGCCCATTTTAAAAGAATAACTTCACTGTGATACAATCTGCAGGCCCTACAGTTGCCCCTTCAAAGGGCATACAGTGCAGTAGTTTTTAGTGTGTTCACAGAGTTGAAAGAAGGTTACTATTACTTCACTCTAGAACATTTTCATCATCCAAAGAACCTCATTCACAGTCGCTGTTAATCTGTTGATCCTCACCCCGAAGCAGTGCTGCTGCTGTGTCTGCGAGCCGGTCCGTGTGGGATGTGTCCTGCAGGAGGAGCTGAGCAGTGCGCTGCTGGCTTTTTCACGTGGCTTCCTCCTTGCACTCAGTGCAGGGCTTTCAAAGCTCATTCGGTTGGAAGCTGAAGCTGCGTCCTGTTCTGCAGAGGGGCAGATGCGTTCTGTGTCACCGCATGTCGGGCGATGCTGCTTGGTGGTTCCTACATATCACATGGGCTGTTGTGCTGATACCCATGTGGTCGTGGACGTGCACGCTGTATGTGGCTGCATGTTTCCAATTCTCTTGAACGCACACAGTGGCATTCAGGTGCAGTTCTTACTCTGCACACTGTCCTGTTCTTACTTGTGCTTTAGAGCCCCTCGGAAGGCGTTACTTGAAGGTCATGAAGTTTTCTCTTGTTTTCTCCTTGTTTTCTCCTCCCTCATGGTTTAGTCCTGTGTTCCATCTGGAATTAATTTTAGTATATGGTGTGAGGTAGGATTTACACACATTTTGAGTCCAAATATTTACCTACCTTTATTTCATCTACTTGCATACGAATTCATCCGTGTTTCTCAAATGTTGTCTTTGGCTCTGTACAGTACTTATGGTAGGTTTCCCATGCGTGCAGTACTGAAATTTAGCATCATTTAGTTTACATTATGATTTACTTTATTGTTACCAACAGTCACTGAAATACATTCCCAGTATTTGCCTTTATAGACCTGCCACGAGAATGCGAAACCTCCTGTGATTCTTAATTCTGAACTCTAACTTCATGGAAAAAGTAACACATCTTCCTTCACAAATCAGTTAACATTCCAGAGAAGTGTCACACGAGTGCCTGCCGAGCACACTTGTCCTCTGGGACCAGCCGGTACTATTGCTGTCGCAGCCTCTGTCATCCACCCCCCCCCCCCAGCTTCCTGTTGGGTACCTGCCTCTAGCCCAGCATCTCACAGAGATTCGGAGACCGAGGTCCTGGGGACCAGCGCCCAGCAGCGCTGCTGCCCTGTGAGCTGAGCTTGGCAACTGGGGGTCACAGGAGTCCAGTCTTGCTCCAGTTCTAAAGCAAGCAGGTAGAGTGGAGCAGGGCACTGCCCTGGGGCTACAGTCCTCAGCACCCCCACAAAGAGAAGCCACAATCCAGCTCTTTTTTTGTTTCTGTTTTAAGTAAACACTGTCACAATTAAGTGTGTGTTTAAGTGAAGTATCATCTTTGTATGTTTTCTAAAGAAAAAATTATCAGGGCACCAATTCTTCAGCAGAGTAGGGAGTTCATTTTATGGCTGAAGTCCCAGCAGCCGTTCCCAGCCCAGAATTTCTCAGTCCATCCCGTATGGGGCTGCTAGTGTGTAAATGCATGCCCAGGATCTGTCTTTACCTGCCTCTCCCCACAGCCCCACGGAGCCCATGCTGTCCTGTGAGACCTCACACGGTGGCTTCCATGTCACGGCTGCCATGTGTCTGGCGCCTTGCTAGGTGCTAGGGTTATTTGCAGTTGTGTGTTCGCTATTTTAGGCTGTATCTTTGCAAATAGGGGTTTCTAAAAATGTAAGATTACTTATCCAGAAATATGTTAGAGAGATTGTTCTTTGTAGATACTACTATTCGTCTACGTGTGTCTGGTTGTGTCTGAGTAGTTTTTCATGGCCTGGTATTTTCACGTCCTTACTGTGCAGCGGTAGACACATCTGAAAGCTGCAGTCCGTCCTGGGTGCCCTCGGCTTCCTCATCACAGTCTGCCAACCACAGATCTGAAGCCGTGTTTAGATTTGTGTCTGCTCAGCATGTAGAGACATGGCTGTCCCCTAAGCAGTGCCGTGTGTAGCGGTAACGGCCACACAGAGTGGGTGTGTGCTGTGCGAAGTGTGTGTTCACACGCTCTGCCGTTCCACCTGAGGGCCTTGGGTACCCTTGGACTTCTCTCTTGAGTTTGGGGCACGTTCCTGGAGCCAGTCACTGTGGAGACGGAGGGTGACTGTACTTAGCTTTATTTAGGGGTGAGTTGTTTTTTTGGTTTTGGGGGGTTTTAAAGAATTTTTCTTTTGAAAGCTTGAATTTTATCACTGGTAATAAATATTGCTCCATTGATGTGATGGGCCCATCTTGTTCAGTTTGTTGTTCTATTTTGGTGCTGAAGATTGAACTCAGGGTGTTCTATATGTAGGCAAGCACTATGCCAAGGAGCAGTGGCTCCAGCCTGACTTTTTTTTTTTGGTGCAAGGGTCAAACTCATAACCAAAGCACCTCCAGGCAGGTGCTTGATGCCGCTGAGCTGAATCCCCAGCACCCCCAGCCTGACTGTGGTTAGTTTGATGGCTGTTAAAGGAACATCAGATGGAGGCTCTTGTGCTGTTTTGAGCAGACTGTGCTTCCGTATTCATTTGTTCCAAGACAGTAACTGAACAATCACTGACTTGTATGGAGCTTATTTTCGCTTGCCGTGTGTCGGCGCTCTTAGCTCTGCCTGCAAGTCAGCCAGATCCGTAACAGTCACATTACCGAAAATGTGAGGAGGAGAGAGAGAACCTTAGCACCGCCGGTGTCTTTGTGCATTTGGTTTCTCTTTTTAGTTATTTCACAGAGAACGTTGCAGGTACCTGCAGAAGACAGTTTGAGGCTGTCCTTGCATGGCTTGATGGTTTACCTTTCTCCCGCACTGTGTAGTAGTAAATAAAGATTCACCTAGCGGATGTACCATAGTTTATGTTTTTTTTTTTTTTTTGGTCTTTTTCCTTTTTATTGGTACCAGGGATCGAACTCACGACCGCCTGCTTGCAAGGCAGGTGCTTATGCCGCTGAGCTAAATCCCCAGCCCCTAGTTTATGTTTTTGAGCATGTATAATTTTGCAAATCTGTGTTCTGTGTTGTATTCAGCATAGATGGGGGTGAGGGAGACACCGCTGCCAGGATTCCTTTAGCTCTGGCCTCTGACCAGGGAGGAATCTCCAGCCCTGGCAAGTTTCTCCTGCACTGCCTTTCCTCCTCAGGCCAGCGCTGGCCCCTGCTTCCTCAGCTGTAGACCTGCCCTGCAATCTGGAAGCCACGCTCACTCTGCCCACACCTAGTTCTGGACAGAGGCTGGCTCAACTCTAGCCCCTTAGTGGGAGCCCTTTGAATGCATCCTTACGGGAGTGCTGTGCCCCATCCCAGCTCTGCGGGCACAGCCTTGCCATGGGGCACGTGAGAGCAGCCCAGCAGCAGCCACTGTGGGAGGGCTCCGGGCTTCTGCTTTTGCTTTTGTAATTTTGTGTCATATTCTTTTGTTATTGTACAGTTTCAAAGTGGTGGGCAGTGTTTGCAAATTGACTTGAATAATGAATGGAACGGGCCAGATAGACCTCTGTGCGAGAGGCACTGATTCTCTACTGAGACAGAGCAGGGTGGGCTGGGTGGATGGGGCTGGTGTTGCCGGCAGGGGAGAGCAGCCTCCGCTAGATTTCAGAGCTGCCCTCCCCCGACTTTGTCTTCCCGGTTCTCGGTTCTCGTTTCTCGAGAGAGAGGCCTTTTGCCAACACAGTCGCTCTGCAGGGTCAGTCAGAGCCACCTAGAACACCTGCTTACTGCGCTTTATACTAGAGCTAGCAATTTGAAAATTATAACTTCAAAGATTACAAATGTGTAGACGTGAACAGTGTGTGGCTGGATGGCCCAGTCCAGTAGCCAGTGGCTACTTGTGGCTTTTTAAGTTTAGTGAAAGTGAAATGTTACTTGAGTTGCCCAGTAGACACACATGGCCGCACAGATATAAAGCACATCTATGCCATCTGAGAGTTCAGTGCCATTCCGAGGAGACTCCCCTTACTCCCCTTTCTTTGTATCACATGGTACATCTTGTTAGCGCACTCTGTAAACAAGCTTGCAAGCTGCATGAGAGCCCGAGTTGGAGTGCTGGTGACTTCTGTATTAGATGAGAACGTTGTGGACTGGGCATGGTAGTGCGTGCCTGTAAGTTATCTCAGCACTTGGCTACACACGTTACCGCTACACATGGCACTGCTTAGGGGACAGCCAAGTCTCTACATGCTGAGCAGACACAAATCTAAACCCTTGCAAAGTCAAGCCCAGCTTGGGCAGCTTAGTAAGTTAGTGAGAACTTGTCTCAAAATACAAAAGGGCTGGGGATTTAGCTGAGTGTAAAGGTCCTGAATTCAGTTCCCAGTACTGCAAAGAAGAACTTTCTGGGCATTCTTAGCACATTCTGCTTAAAGAAACGTAGACCTGGTGTACATGAACTACAGTTAGCCCCCGTATACCCACCAAGCCCTCTTGAACTCTGACTTGGTCACAGTCAGACGCGGTTAGTGTGAAGGAGGGAAGCCAGCCTTCCTCCTGGTTGCCAGAGGTGTTGGCTGAGCAGGTAGGTAACTTGGCTGGGCCAGCTGTGGGGAGCGAGGAGCTGGAGCTCTCCTGACACTGGTGTTTCTCCCGGCAGGAGAACTGCGGCACATCACCAAGCTGAAGCCCTGGAGCCTCTTTGATGTACTTGTGGAAAAGTACGGCTGGCCCCATGAAGACGCTGCGCAGTTTACGGATTTCCTCATCCCGATGTTAGAAATGGTTCCAGAAAAACGAGCCTCCGCTGGCGAATGCCTTCGGCATCCTTGGTTGAATTCTTAGCGAACCTGCAAATACACATTCTGAGCTAGCGAGTGTTTTCCAGTCCATTGGACCTAAACCGTGACTCATTCTTTAACAGGATTACAAGTGAGCTGGCTTCGTCCTCAGACCTTTATTTTGCTTTGAGGTACTGTTGTTTGGTATTTTGCTTTTTGTGCACTGTGATCCTGGGGAAGGGTAGTCTTTTGTCTCCAGCTAAGTAGTTGACCATTTTCTTCTGGAAACAATAACCTGTCTCTAAGCATTGTTATCTTGTGTGTGGCATTCAAATGTCATTTTTATTTCGAATGAAAAATTCTTTCCCCTTTGTGTTTTGGCAGGATTTGTAACTATTTATGAAGAAATATTTTAGCTGAGAACTATATAATTTACACTCTTAAGAAATTATCAAGATGGAACCAAGAAATAGCAAGGATATGTACAATTTTATCTTCTGGCAAAGGGACATCATTCCTGTATTATAGTGTATTTAAATGCACCCTTGTAAATGTTAATGTCCATTAAATATGGGACAGGACCTAAGTTTCCGAGAAGCTCCCAAGCCCGAGTGCTATGCAGCTGGTGTTGCATGTGGCAGACGCACGCCCTGGCAGCCGTCACGGGGCGCGGGGCTCCTAGACGCCACTGCCTGTGCTGCTCTGCGAAGGACGGAGACATGCTTGTTCTAGCACGCATTCTGAGTTAGCAGTCCCATTTGTATTTTTGCATATTTTTAAGAGTACTTTTAAAGAAAAAAAGTGACTTCCCTTTAAAAATGTGACGGCCTGGTACCATGTGGTGTTGCCTCCTCCAAGCACTGTAAGTTAAATGCATAGATTAAACTGGACAAGAGAAACAGTTCAGTGTGTGGAATGACAATATATCCATTTTGAAAAAGCATGATCATGTTTTCTAAACAGGTGTGGAACATACAGTTGCAGTGTAGTGAGCAGCACACTCCTCACAGCCCAAGGTGGCAGTGGTCGCTCGCATCCATTCCCCAGGCAGCGTCAGGTGTGGCTACATGAATTCTACCAGCATTCTCGTCATCTTTCCATGAATGAGAAAATGATTTTCCCTCTGTGGGTTGCATTGTTTTTGTTTATGCATTTCTTCAAAATTAACTGTAGAGTCCAGGACACAAACCTTTATTAGTAGGCAATACAATTTTAGAATGTAATATATAGAGGTATATTTAGCCTCTTTTAGAAGTCAGTGGATTGAATGTTTTTATTTTAAATTTTACATTCATTAAGGTGCCTCGTTTTTCTTGACTTTGTCCATTAACATTTGTCCACACGCCTCTGCAATAACTAGATTGTGAAAAGCTAACACGTATTGTAACAATAACCTGTTGTTTGAGGTGCTTGCAGTTGTCTTAAAAATTAAAGTGTTTTGGTTTCTTCCCCCAGACATTGCCTTGGTCATTGCCCTGTATTTCAAGGGACTCAGCACACATGTGCTGCGTGACATCAGAAGCGAAGGGAGTGCCAGCATCCCCGTGGCAGCAAGGGTAGCTGTGGAGTGTGAAGTAAGGCTTTTTGTAAGGGCAGGATGGATTGAGGGAAGATGTTAATTCTAGATTCACTATCTAGAATTTCAGTGAGTCTTTCTTATCCATGCTTCACCACAAACCATTCTAATTGCATTTTGCTTGAGCATTTCCAACGTCTTTTTTTAAAACACCATTCATTCCTCAGAACAAGACACACATGCCCCACGCTGCTGTGAGGTGGCAGGTGCCGTTCAGTGATGAGATCCATGTGCTGTTTCTCTGATGAGGCTTAGGTCTCTGTGTCGGTGCTGGACAGAAGTTGGTTTAGACCAGTGATGCTCTCCGTGATTTCCATAGGGAACATTCTCGCAAGAACTGTGGAGTACATTCATACCTCCTGTGTCTTAGAAGAATTACCAGAATGATAGTACGCTTGATTAAAATTTGTGTTAGGTTTTAGTTTATGTTGGAACAGAAACTAGATTTTGCATTTTTAAGAAGCATCTCTGCTAAATAGCCTAACTAGTTTGCAGTGTCCAGCAGTTGCTCTAGAAGGACTATGATTTGTATTATGATTTGTGGCTTTTAGCAGATCCTTGGTGGCTTGTTGGTACAGAATGCATCAGGCGAAGGGAAAGCCGCTCTGTATGCTCAGTGTCAGTTCCCTGAGCAGAGTGTCGTGTCCTGTCTTTGCCCGTGCTAAGTCTTCATGGGAAATCACAAGCAGCAGATCAAGTGTGTGATGGCATCGGATCCAGAAGCCAGCTCTCTGGAAACTGGCAGGCAGAACTCCGAAAGGCAGAGGGAAGGTGGCCAGTGAGAGCGGCAGAGGCACACAGCTTTTGGGTGAACAGATTTACTACTTCATTCATTTTATCTGGACCAGATGTAACTTAACAAGATAAAGACAACTTACCATCAAACTATAGAAGCAGAAAACTTCTATAGTTTAACGTTTTTCTCCTGCTTCTTGAGATGAAAGTTTGATGGAGGACAATGGTATTTAAGGGTCTTCCTTCATCATAGCGTTATTTAATCCTCTGCAGTTTGTACATGTGCGTCTGTGTGCATTAATTAGCACTAGCGTAGGCCGCTCTGAAGCACTGAGCATTCAGGAATGCTCAGGCGGGTCCTCTGAGAGAGGTGAATGTGGGTGTTTTGTGTTCAGAAACTGTCAGGTGATGGGTGATGGAAGCCATTTCTTCTCAAATGTTTCCTTGGGAATGCCGTAAGCAAACTTTCGCTTTGCAAGTCAAGGATGGCAGAGTTGGTTTATGTTGTGAAACCTGAAGCTGGTTAGGATTGAACCCTAAGTGTGCTGTATGAATGCACAATCGTAAGCTAATTTTCAAAAGGAAATGAAAATTAAAATCATAAAACATGACAAATTACTACCAGATCTCAGTCATTCTTAAAGTCTGTTTACTTTTTTTCTGATGCACAAAATTTGTATACTGTGCCCAAAGTATGCCAAGTACTTGGTGAAAATCCAATGAGGTGGTCATTGGTACTCATTTTTTCACTCAGAAGTATTTTATATTTCAGCCATAAATATTCTATCTTTATTTATTGCCTTTCTCTTATTTATTCCCAGACCAATCTGAAGAAACTTATTTCCCATGACTTTAAGACTGTAGGTAGACATTAAGCATACACCTTTTAAATCATTTTTAATAAATAGGCACTTAGTCATGTTCTAAAATGTGCAAATTAGATATTCCTGTGTGTTAGAAGGCAGACTACCCGTCTCTTCTGACAGCTGTGACCCTGCAGCCTATCTGTGTAATGTGTTAGCTGGTGCATTTGGGTTCTGTGCCGCCCAAGTATTAAGCAGTTGCCCGTGACTCTGTGTCCTGCAGAGGGAATGCCACGTAGGAACCGTCACGGGATCAGCTGCCCACTACCCCTGCCATCCAGTAGAGGCAGGGAAAATCAAAGGCTCCTTTCAAACTACATCAAAAAACTAACTTTTGTAAAACCACTTAAGCAGACCCCAATTTAGAAGTTAGCTGTACAGGACAGTTTGGTAAAACTGACATAATTGTGATTTATTAACATGAATTAAAATGCCCAACCAGTGCTTCAATGTGACAGTATATTTAAAATAAAAAAGAAATTAAAGATCATATACTGTACTACTTTCACAAAGATCACACAGTTTTGCAAAAGACCTGTCATATGTACAATGCTATGTATCAAATGAAAAAAAAAAAGCAGTAAGCAATTATATACGCAAAAGAAATGTAGTATTTACAGTTTGTCAGGGACATTAGAAATTATCTATACAGTAAATTACACTTTGCTCGGAAATAACTGATAGGACAAAATGAGCCATATCCACACCAAACTATAAAAAAATCTGTATTGCATTTTTATACCTAAGATGCACTCTCACAGAACTGCTGAACCGCCGGAAAGAAAATCCTCATAGTGCCATTACGTAGCTGTGTACTTAATGCATATGTATAAAATAATAGACATCCACTAAATGAATTAAGTGCAACAATAAAATTTAAAGATCATGTAGCATCAAATCTACTGCCAAAAGAACAGCTGGAATGTTCACTTACAAAATAAAGATACCTAATACTGGTTTAATAGCACATTTTAAAAGAAATTTTAAAAAGCAAAAGTGGGGAAAATACAATGAAAGAGCACTGGTTTTTTATACAAAGTTTCATGTACAAGCTTTAAAAAGTACCTTGATAGGTACATATGAAATATACAGTTTATACACAACATTTTAAAAAATGTTTCTGAAACGAGTCCGTTCTAATGCCACCCCGAGCCATGGTAACTGTTCTGAAATGTCGGTGGCACCTGTGCTCTGTGCATGGGAATCTGCCCCGGCACCGGCGACGCCTGCTGAGGTCCCTGCACCCCGTGTGGCAGGGCCACGGAGCCGGGGTGCGGACAGAACCCGGCAGCGGTGGGCGTTGGAATACTGTTTGGTCCTTGGGGCTGGAGATGAGGACCCGCGACGGGCAGTGGACAGTGTGGCCCTGACGCGGACGGCTGGTGTTGGGGTCCGGGGCCCAGAGCGGCGTGGTGCGAGGCGGGCGCGGGGTAGGGCGGTGCGGTTGCAGGGAAGAGCGGGGCGCCCTGGTGCTGGTGTGGCGGGTGGTGCAGGGCGGGCGGCGGCGGCGGCGGCGGCGGCGGCGGCGGCGGCGGCGGGGGCGCGGGCAGCGCTTGCAGGCCGGGCGCGGGGTGGGGCGGCGGGTGGTGGTGCGGCGCGGGGCCCGGCGGCGGCGGGGGCGGCGGCAGGTGGTGGCCCGCGGGCTGTGCGTGCAGGTGCGGCGCGGGCGTGACGGCGTGGACCGGGCCCACCACGTGGGCCACCGGGTGCTGCTGGTGCGAGCCGGGCTGCGGTGCGAGGTGCGGCGCGGGCGCGGGCGGCGGGGGCGGAGGGGGCGGCGGGGCGGCGGCGGCCGCCAGGAAGTGGGGGGCGGCGGCGGCGGGCAGCGCGGGCCCGGGCCCGGCGGGGAAGGCGCCTTGCTGGGCGAGGCCGCCTTTGGGCGGCGCGTAGTTGGGGAAGGCGGCGGCGGGCTGCGGGCTCGGGAAGTAGGACGAGGTGGCGGGCGGCGGCGGGGGCGGGGGTGGGGGCGGCGGCGCGGCGGGGCCCAGGCCGGGCTGGCTGAAGGCGGCGTAGGGCGCGGGCGACTGGGGCTGCGGCTGCGGCTGCGGCTGCACGGCGGGCGGCGGCGGGAAGAGGGCGCCCGCGGCCGGCTGCGGCTGTGGCTGCGGCTGCGGCTGCGGCTGGGGCTGCGCGCCGGGCAGGCTCTGGCCCGCGGGGTAGAAGCTCCGGGGCGGCTCCCGGGGCGGCGGGGCCCCGACCGGGGGCAGCTGGGTGTGGTGCGGCCGGAACGGGGAGCCGAGCGGCGCGGGCGGCTTGGGGGACGGGGGCGGGTAGCCGAGCGGCGCGGGCGGGGACGGCGGGCAGGGCGGCCGCTGGCTCTTGCCCGGGCCCGGGGCGCTGCCCGCCGCTGGCTTGGGCGGCTCGGGCCGCAGCGGGGCGCCCAGCTCGGGCTCCGCCGCCTCCCAGGGGGGCTCGGGCTTGGAGAGCGGCTTCCCGTGCTGCTGCTGCTGCTGTGGCGGCGGCGGCGGCGGCGGCGCTGGGGTTCCGGGTCCCGGGGAGCCAGGCTGCAAGAGAGAGGGGCGGTGACTCGGGGACTGGGCGGCCTCACGGGGACCCTGCCTGTCCCCGGCCGGCCGGGCCGGCGGCGTCGTGCTCTTCCTGCCGGTGGAGGGAGCGGCGGTCCGAGCCCGCTCTGCGGGAGGTGAGAGCCGGGACCCTGAAACCCTCACCGGATTCCAGCCCCGGAAGTGGGGCTCCCGGTTTGCCTGATGACCCTCCCTCCCGGCCTTTGCTGCTCAGCGCCTTCGGTGTTTCTGCACAGGGCTCCAGCCTGCAGGGCTGAAATGCGCGTGAGCTAACGGTTCAGAGGCACAAGCTGGGGCAGGGCCAGTTCCTCTTTCCACCCCATGACCACCGGGCCTGAGCCTGAGGGAGGGCCCTGTCCCTTGCTGCTGTCGCGCCCTTCTGTGTGTAAAGCGTGGCCTGGCAAGGAAGGCTGCGCACAGGGCGGCCCTGGGCGCCCGCACGCGCGGGGTGGGCCTGAGCTCCTGAGCTCTCTGAGCTGCGGGAGAGGGCGCCACTGCTCGGTGCCGTCCCGGGCCAGTGCGGCGCACCAGTGTCCAGAGTCCACAGAGCGCCCAGCGTCTCGGTGGCCGCAGTCAGTCCACGTTATTACCTTGTTCACTTTCGAAGGGCTTTTGCAAGTGTTTTGAGCCGTGTCTGGGGACGGACATTCACTGGTGGCCGTGGGTTCGGGGTTTTCGGGGTCGGGGTCTGTAAGAAGCAGAAGCAAGCTATGGTACATGTGACCTGCCGCGGGCCGGCGCCTGTGACTGGCGTGACACAGCGGTGTGCACTCTCTGGTTTACACGGTTGGAGCCAGCCAGTAGCCGTGACCGGCCGCCCCCTTACTGACCTTCCGCGAGCTCACTGCGCGGGCCGAAGCCCTTAGCTGGCAACTGGGGAATGTGATTTGAATGAGATGAAGGTGAAGACTGAACATGGCTCGGTGAACATGAGACACATGGTGACTCTCCCCCTGGAGGCGAAGCAGAGCAGAGCCGAGAGAGGTTAGCGCTCACCCAGGCCTGCGCGGCCCCCGCAGGGCAGGGGCGGGAGCAGGGGCAGGGGCAGGGCCGCCACTCACCGCTGTCCTTGTCCTTCCTGTGGTCGCTGAGCAGCAACGCCCTCTGGTAGCTCCGCTCTCTCACCTGTTCCACCGAGGTCGAGGCCGTCCTTTAAATAAAATAAAACCACAGCGGCCGCGTTTCAGGGAAGCTCCTGCCCCTCAGCTGCTCTGTGTCCCGTGGTGGTCAGCGTGGCCTCTGAAAGGGTTTGCTCTACTGGCACATACTTCGGGGTGAAGCTCTGAAAACAGCTACCGTGCCCTTACTTTGCTAAAGGCTCCCAAACTGATCTTTTCATCTCCATAAACCCGAAGGGCTTAAAGCAACTTTCTGGTGTCTGGCAAATTCGGGGTGCAGAGGGCGAAGCGGAAGGCAGTGTAGGGACGTTCACCAAGTCGTTTCCAGTTATCAAGGGGACCAAAACACTGTGTGCTCCAAACTGCCAGAGCGGGTGCACAGCCGGCACGGGCTGCTGAAGCGCCCAGAGCTGGGGCTGCTCCAGGGGCGCGGGGAGGGACTGAACATCCGCGTGACCTCGGGGAGCCACCAGCCGAGCGGTCCCACGGGCTCACCACTGCACTTCCGGTTCGGGCTTGTCGCCGGCAGCGGCGTCCTTGGCCGGGCAGTCGCTGCCCGTCTCCTCGGCAGCGCTGGACGCGGCGGGGGGCGGGGGCCCGGCGCCCTGCTCCGCCTGCTCCCCGCCGCCCTGGCCCTGCGCGCAGCCTTCGCCGCCCAGGCCCGCGCCCGTGCCCGCGCCCGCGCCCGGCAGCGCTCCGAGCAGCGAGCAGCTGTCGGGCCTGGAGCCGCTCCTCCTGGCCTCCCGCTGTCTCTTGCGGTACTCTAGAAGGGAAACCTTGAGCAAGACAGAGAAAAGCGAGCCTTTATTCTTGACTTACGTGTTAGAACCATTTCTTTTCTAAAGAGAATTACTAATATTCACATTTGGAAAATTATATAAAATAACTTGATTTCCAATAAATAATTAACAATTATCAAATGCCTACAGTATGCCAGGCATTGTACATAGAGGATTTACATAACATTTCCACATTTAATCCTCGCAACCCTATGCACCAGGTATATCATCATCCCCGTTTACAGAGGAGGAAATTGAGTAACTCACTCACTCAAGGTCACAGCTGGTGAGTGTTGGAGCCGGGATTCGAACCTAGGTCTTACTTGAAAGCCCGTGCTCTTTCCACTATACTACATTGCTTCCCACAAAGTTGCCAACTGGACTCTGTTACAAAAATTAAAAGCACATATCACTACAATTCTTCGACTCATACAGCAATAAGCCTATTAACAAACGCGTCGGTGCCGCATGCTGCCTGCCTGCCTGCGGGCCGCCTCTGCGCCACCGCGCTCCCTCTGCAGTCGCGGTGGGGACCTGAGGCCCAGGCCGGTTCCGGTTTGGGAGGGGCTTATTTTTAACGTTACTCCTTTCGTAAAGAAATGGCCTCGCAGTCTCGGTCTGGTCTGGTCTGGTCTGGTCTGGGACGGCCTTGAGCCGCGTGTGCAGCTTGGCCTCCCCCCACCCGCACCCCGCTGCCGGCTGCCTGCTGCAGGGCTCGCCCCTCTTGGCTTAATTAAACCGAAGAGGCTCTGAAGTGTGCGCGCGAGCAGGGCGGGTGCCTCAGGCTACACACACACTACTGTAAAGCAGCCCTCAGCCCCGGCCCGGAGCTGGACGGCGAGCGGGACTAGGCATGGCTAAGTGGGTAACCTTTTTCTTCTGCGGCGGGTTCTGAGGTGTGCAGTTCCCGTCCATCAGAGCGTCGTGCACGGTCCGTCCGAAGGCCGAGACGAGCCCGTCCTCCGAGGGACAGAACACGGCTGTGTCCATGAACACGGCTCTGGCGTCCTCCTGCAGCAGGCACTTGGTCTCGCTCACGCGGAAGCCGCCGCCGACCTCCAGCTGGTGCGAGGGCGTCAGGTCCCGCAGGTTGGAGTTCACCGGGAAGCCCAGCCCGCTCCCGTCGGGGCTCTTCACCCAGGGCGCGTAGGGCGCGGCCCGGCCTGGCTGGCTGGCGTCCAGCGGGCCGGCGGGCTCGGGCGCCTCGGCGGCCTTGAGCAGGGCGGCCGGCTCCCCTGCGTCCAGCCCCAGGTGCAGGTCCGCGGCGGGCTCCTTCTCCCTGCTCCTCGGGCTGGCGTAGCCAATAGTCTTTATTTCTTGCAGCCCCAGCTCAGTTAGACCGGAATTTCTGAAAGGCCCCAGTGCTAACAGGGTTGAAGATCTGTCATATCCCTGTTTACAGAACGAAAGACACACACAATGACATCTTGAGACTGCTGACTTTAAAAATAATGATATTGAGAAAAACATCAGTAGCCCAACGTAACTATCCAAATATCTGTATCAGGATCAGCTTCTTACCTCTTGACTGTAAGTGCGTCTCTTTATTTCTGGAGAACTTTCTGGGGAAGAAATATTCTACATAAAAGGAATAATCAAAATTGAAAATTAAAATACATAATATCTCTGATACTTTTTTGAAATGAAAACTTAGAAACTATTGCACAGACTTTGGTTTCAGGCTGTTTCCTGTTTTCTTTCCATTCCCCAGATAAGATTACTTTGCCCCCACACCAAACAGGTCATGTCCTGACGTCCTACCGATGTCTGAGGGGGACACATCTCACACAGCGGCATGAATACCCAGCCCTGATGCTCATGAACCAAAAGACCTCAGGATATGACACGTGCGCTGAGGTCAATTTGATACACACAGTCATTACTACAATTAAAAATGTCTTTTTAAATGTTTAACTTCACATATGTGTATGTGTCCAATTTTCCCTTTAATTTAGTCTCTTAGCACACTCGTTGTTCCCCGTCTACGTGGGCTGAAAACATTTTTCTCATTGAAATTTCTCACCTCAAAGTGCATGGTGTTTCCTGGTGTGCCTGGGGTTACCGGGGTGACTGGTGAATATATGGGTTTATAACCGTTTCTACAGGTTTCATCATCTGACTTTACCCGTGGAGGAGTGGCAAATGATGGGTCCGTAGGAGTAATGTCTGCATGAGTTGGTGTGGCATACGGTGAAGGAGTAGGTGTGGAGGTTTCTGAGTAAACAGAATCTAGCAATTGATAAAGTCTTCGTTTTTTTAGTGGTGTTGTTAAATCTGTTGGCAAAATAATAATCTATAAGAAATTATACTGTTGGTATTTGCTATAATCTGTAACATTTTGGAAATGTGATATTCTGAAAAAAACATAACTATATAGTAATTATGATTACTTTCACCCCAAAACTATAGTTTTTTAAGAGTGGAATTAACATGAAAGCATTTCCCCATCTGTCTTTGGTTGGCAAGGACTATCTTGCCCAAAGAATAGACCTAGAGGTCTCAAAGAAATCTTACATAATTGTAGTACACTAATCTCACTGTGACTGATTTGTCTGAGTCCTTTTGAATCTGTTTGAAAACAGCCACTCCAAAAGCCAAAACTAGGCCTTAAAAATTCAACCATAATCCCCAAATAGATTGTATCACAAATCAAGACGTTCATGTCTCCTCTTGGAGACAGGGTCTGGAGAACAGCAGTGACAAAATGCATCTCACAATCTGCTGTTTCTCTGAAGCTGAGTAAATTAGCTGGACTGTGTCTATGCTGCCACAATGCTCCCACTAAAACAGCACTGAGGAAAACCCTACCTGGAAGGGAACAGCTATCATTTAATAGGAATGGGCTTTTATTTTCACCATTGACTGTAGGACTTCTGGATCTTTCTTGACAGGGTGAGCTGAATCTATGTAAAACTGTTGAGTTTTCTTCTTCCAGAGCCTGTTTTAACCATCGCTGAGTAAGACAAAAAAGTAAATGAACAGTAATAAATTAGCAGCTATTTACTGTCTTAAATGCAGAGCTGATTTCAAAGGCATTTTTCTACAAGTAATAGCAAGGAATGAGACTGGCGTTTGGTTCACACCAGATTCTGAACATCCAAAGAAACCTTTACCTTTTTGCATGAGCCAGAAGCGTTGTCAGTAGGTTCTTTCCTCCTCCTTTTTTCAGAAAGGAATGGTGAAGTAAACCTAATGTAATGCTTGGGGGTAGAGTACACGTGAGGGCTGTATGTGAGGCCTGGTAGAGAATTGAGCTGTGTGGCTAACACTTCCGGATCTGTAGTTATCCGCAGAGGCTTTTCGGAAAGAGTGTCTGAGAGTTTTCCTGTCTTCTCATTCTTCTCACTTAACCATTCACTGACCAAGTGCTAGAGGAAAGAAAATTCCAGATCACTATGTATATAACAGCATAGATTCTCTTATACAACATCCTGATAACAAAATCAGAAATTGACATTGTTGAAAGTTATAAATGGGGTAATTTAAATAATTCTCATATGTGATGTCCAAAAAAGTCAGCATCTCATTCCACATTTCCTTGCTTATTTCTATGAAATCTTTTACATGTTTTGTACAAACACAGGTGCTTTTATAAAATTGCTTCAAGAAATTATTACATAAAAACACTAATGCTTCTAAAAATCGTAAAATCTATGGCACAAATACTAAGTACAGATTTGTTACTGTTTTAAATGTATAAATTGGTCAACTAGAAAAATCTGATTTTAGCAGTACTTTTTGATCCAAAATGCCTCTTAGAATCTCCCAGAGATGAGTTAGTGCATATCCTCCACATGAACAAAACATAAAACTATCAGCACTGACAATCCCTGATCAAAGAGGTTTAAAACACTCAAAGCCCCCATTCTTTGAAAATGTACGTGGTGTTTTTCTTAATTCTGTTTATTCCTTGGTCTACAACATGCACAATTCAGTTTTTACTGGCTAGATGAATGCATGTGGCCCTGAAGGATAATGGTTACTTTTTTTTTGGTACCAGGGATCGAACTCATGACCTCTTGCTTGCCAGGCAGGCTCTTATGCCGCTGAGCTCAGCCCTCTAATGATTACTTCTTAAAAACTAGTTTTTTCCTTTTGTCCTGCCATTCATACGTTTAGTAATCAAATACGATCCTCTTAAGTTCATGAGAAATGTAAATTGTAAAAAAAGCACGTGTGCCTATGTCTTGTATCTCACACACACACAACATAGGCACAATAACAAGCTGAAACACTTTCCTATCCTGTCTTCTGGCAACCAGCTTAAATGCTTTATAGCACCTTTTCTCTGTGTGTGCAGAGCTAGCTGCGTAGGACAAGCAGTGTGCTATGTAAAGCACATGGAGACTGCACTCAAACTGCCACGGAGTGGAGGTGTGATTTTTTTAATTAATAATTTGATTGAAAATGTCTATCTTATAAATACATTTTTTTGTACATTTTACTGAAATCAACAGTTTCTTCACATTTGACTCTTACAGTCTACCTACACAGTGGGATTTATAAAAACCACAAACGATAAAAGAGCAGGGGCCTGGAGTTGTGGCCCGGGGAGAGTGCTTGCCTAGATGCGCCACTGAAAGGAAGGGTAACACACATGGAACCAGTTCAGAAGAGTGTGAACATCGTATCTGTACACAGTGCAGGAACACTCAACAAAATCATGAACTGCAGCACAAAGTCTTAATGTATTTATCTTTACCATAATGTGACATTTATAACTACTTTATAGTTTTGCAATTCTTTAAAAAACCTGAAGGTATAAAAATGATGCTGCTGTTCATTATAAAATGTGACAAACTGAATTTTTAAAATTAGTATAATAAGACACTTGGAGAAGTTCTTCGGTTCATTAAGAATCATACCTTCTGAGCTGGGGATTTAGCTCAGTGGCATAAGCGCCTGCCTTGCAAGCAGGCAGTCGTGAGTTCGATCCCTGGTACCAATAAAAACGAAAAAGACAAAAAAAAAAAGAATCATACCTTCTTTGTTTTGGGGTACTTCGTAGAACATTTAGTGAGTGCTGGGACTTCAGTTTCAGTGATTATTTCTGCTACTGCAGTTTCAGTCTCTGGTTCTATTACGAGCACAGTGTTTTCAACATCGTTTTGCTGTGATGTGACCTCGATGTCGGGAGAGGACGGCTGGATGTCGGAGCACATGCTGACGGTTCTGTGTCTCCGCCGCTGCTGTCCGATGTGAGTCCTACTGCGAGAAAAGCTTTTTCTCTGTTTAGTTCTATTTACTTTGGCAGGGGCTGGCTTGTTAGCAGTTTCTTCTTTTGCTTGTTCCTGATTCAAAGTACAATATAATAGAACTTTTAATTATGTGTATTTAAGTTGAAATATAATAGCATTAATCTACTTCAAATGTTTTCCAAGTTTATGGATTCTAAAAAACAATATATTGGCATAATGAAAAGGTTATGATTTAAAGTTTTATGATTTAAATCCAAACTTCATATAAGGTTTGAAAATGCTACCAAAGTCTAATATCAGCCATAATATTAAATGTTTTATAGATGTAACTAAGTTGTGTGCAGAAATTTTATTTGAAGGTATTTAAATACAAGAATGAAAGTGGATCTGAGCAGTATTACCTGATTAACCTCAGCATCACTGGTGACCTGAGTGTCTTTACATTCAGCTTTGACTTCTGTTTTGGCGGTGCTGATCCTTTCCAAGGCTTGTTCTCTTCTCTTCTCTCTTTTTTCAAGTCTGGCAAAAGCTTGCAAAATTGCTTCCATTTTCCTTTCTTCTCTGGTCTACAAAGTTTAAGTTTTAAGTGGCATATCATTGCTTTGAAGTAAGGATTCAAATTTGAAAAAGAATTGCTCTGATATTGTTAACAGAGTCTGCTGCTGGTGAAGGGGTGAGGTGGGCAGCATTCACAGTCATTCAAATCTGTCAGAGTCGCACACATCTTGGTAAAGCCTGATATTATGGATATATTTCATGAAAGGATGGCTTAGCGGATTGTTAATGAGGGTTTTTTAAAAAGCCTCAAAATCTACCTTGTTTTATCAAATTGAAAAATGTCTTAATATAGATGCCAGTCTTTTAATAAAAATTCAGATTTCCTAAGGTTTGATGTGTACAGAGGAGTCGGTAGATTATTTGTATAGAAGGATGGTTGTGGGGTGAAGTTCTAGGTTTAAATCATGACTCCACCAGGATCTCTGTGACCCTAAGTAGGTTAATTAACCTTTCTGAGATGCTAAGATGCGGTAATAATACATACACATTACTGAATTGTTACTAAGTTCAAGCAAAATGTATGCGAGCTTTTTAGACAGTACTTGGGAAATAGCAGGCATCCCACAAACGGTAACTATTCCTTCTCCTTTAGCCCTCCTCGTCATGTTTAAGGCATCCCTCTACCTTCTGTTCTTCCTTTCTCACACTGACACTTCCAAGCAGCCCTAAGGAAACAGCAAGAGTCCCCTCGAGCACCAGGAGCAAGATCCAGAGCCTCGGCCAGAGCGGCCAGCCTGGCAAATGCGTCAGCTTTCAACAGAACATGAAGCACATCCACCCTTTTCCAGTTTCCAAATGGAAAGAATCAGGCCCTAGGCTCAGATCCACTTGTCTTTCTTCCATTGTCATCCACATCCATGTGAGGAAGAAAGAAAAAAAGATCGCAAACTCCAGGTCTGGCTGCCAAGGCCTTGTCAGCATCAGCTCTTATCCAGGGATCAGTAGCCAAAGTTCAAGTACCAAGACGCATGAATCAAGTACCAAGATTCAAGTACCAAGGCACGTGAATGCTTTCTTGTGCTTGCCTATATTTTTATCTTTGTCATGCTCAACAAAGGAATGAAGTAGAATATCAACAGAGCACCTGAAAGTACTTCTTAAAGTTTCTAATTGACTAGAGCACATCACCATTCTGCCAGTGACACACAAAATGTGTTATCCTCACCTTTATTTTACAGACAAGGAAACAGGTCCAGCGAGGTAAGATTACTTGTTTATGTGTCCGCATCTGCATTTAGCTCTGCTGGTCTAGGAAGGGTCACCAAACACTTGACACAGCGTGGGTAACAGATGCTTTTTTAAGGCACCGGAACTGGACATTTTAAAGTTGAATTCTTAGACGTTTCTTGTCTCTGGTCTTTTAAATCACTGATTTGACCTCTTTTTGTCATACAGCTTTCTATAAAAACTATGACTGGGTATCAGGGCTTTTCTAAAACTCTGAATTTATAAATCCCAAGTATGACAAAAAGTTCATTTTCACAATTGCTTCAATTGAACAATGTTGAAGGGAAGAGTTTAACAACTGTAGCTACTTCAAAAACATTTTATTTATATATGTATGTATGTGCTGGGGATCGAACTCTAGACTGAGCACTTGCAAGGCAGGCGCTTATGCTGCTGCGTTACATCCCCAGCCCCTCAAAAACATTTTAATGTCATGGGGAAATCCTATTTTCCCTGAAACCAAACTAGCCTTACCATGAATCATTTGTGTAAAACATTACCCTGGATTTTCTAAAACACTTAGGGATTTATGCCAGGAGAGGATTCTCTGACACTTCCCTTCCAACTCATTCACATAAAAACAACTCCCCTGTACATAGCACAGTTGCTAGTTAAAGCAAATGCCTTCACTTAGAGATGGTTCTTGATCTTGAGTTGGTCAGGATCTTAAAAAGTAATGTAGTCCTGTCCTGGTAGTGCAAGTGCCTGTGCCTGCAGCGACTCTGTCGAAGGTGGTTTTTCACATGGCTCTGACAACCTCCTTTGCCCGCTACTCTCCAGTTCACAAGCACACACCTACCATCCTATGCAAAGCGTCCTGAAGGGCAAGTCTCCCTGTGTCACTACAGTTCTTTGCTGTGTAGGAATAAAGTCAAGGGCACTAAATAGATTTCCTAATTTTAACCCAGCTTGGAAATGTAAACATGCCTGGCTTTTAAATGTAGTTCAGGATATCTCACTATGTAACTCAGGCTGGCCTCCAACTCATGGTAATCCTCTCACCCTAGCCTCTTGATTACCAATGTGCACCACCATGCTTGGCCATACCAGGTTTTCTACTGGGTAACAATTATTTGCACATTTAACCAATTTTAAAATTCCTTAAGGTACGTATCATTCAACTTCTATGTTCATCATACATCCTAACATTATTTCACATTTAACTAGATAATAGTATTTGGGACCAAAAATTTGCCACCCATTTTACAGATGTAAGTGAAAAACATGTTTACACCAAATTTTAAAGGTAACTGCAGATGACTAGAGAAATAAATGGTCTTAATAAATGATTAGAGCATCTGCAGACCTACCGTGACTTATGTAGGTGACTTTTATTTAACTGTAACTCACTGCAAGGTGAGTCTTTTATCACGTGTGAGCTGGGAAAGTGACAGACCCGCATGCAGGTTACACTGTCCGTGCCAGAGTATTAGATGTTATGCTAAAGTACGTGGGTCTTCTTTATGACCCATTGTACATTACTATGATATAATTTTCAGTTTTTGGCTTCCCAGCAGTAAATACAGAGTACTCTTATTTCCTATAGGCTACAGAACAATAATACCACTACTTGCTGAGGCATGGGTATTTTGAGAATCTATTGCAACTGTGTACTTCAAAGAATAAAGACATGTAATAAAAATTTGTATTTTCAACTTTCAGAATAGATACAATTTTTGTCTAAGTTTCAAAACAGGGAAAGTCATACAATTCAAGGTTATATAATAAATAGGAATTAACATGTTATATAATATAGCAACTGAAAAAAATAAACTGCCAAATAAACATTCTAATTTAGCTCAGAAAATGCTTCTGGTAATTTAATGTACTACAAATAAGCCTGTGAAGGAGGGGATGCTATCAGCTTTACAGGGAAACCTGGGGGAGGCCAGGGTAAAGAGGAAGAAGGTATCTCGGGTATCTGGGGATCGCAGCCTCAGTCTTCTGCTTGCTGTCAGGTGCAGTTCAGAGGCACACAGCCTGCTGCCCTCTGCCACAGCCAAAAGGCCCAGCCAGGGCCTGGGTCCTCGACTGAGCTCCCAGGCTCTGTCTTCCCTGGCTTACAGTTTTGCTTTCCTCATCTTAAGTGCCTATAGTCTGAAAATCTGAATTCCAGAAATCAAACTTTTAAGGAAAACCTGACTTTAAGGAAAGGCCAGGACCTCACTACAAATTTACTCTACTCTATGGTCTTATAGTACAGAAAAAAGACTCAAATGCCCCATACCCTTTCCAACAACAATGACAGACTGATGGTGAATCTTAAGAGTCATAAGATGATTGGTTACTAATAAAAGCTATTGAAAGCAGCACGTGTGACTTGTGTGGGACCAGACTTGGGGTCTCTGAGCTTCACATACTTCACAGAGAGGAAACTGTGCTTGTGGAGCACTGCATATAAGCTGTGTGTCAATGTTGCGTGAAGACAACTGCAAGCACTGAAGGAGAGTTTGGGACATCTTAAATCTATTACACCGTAGCTAAAGCAGAATAGCCTCATTTTGTTTAATCAGATACCTATAAAAATAAACATACCCTTTTACCATGTTATGAATTACTTTACAAATACAATTCCTAATCTATGATGAAACAAGTGTCAGCATCAACTGAAAGATACAGGAACACTGAGTTCAGTGATTCCATCACAGTCCTGTCTTCAGATGACTTTTCTGCAACAAATTAACGCTCCTTCATACTTTACTATCATTAAAACTACCGTCATGGGCAGGGGATTCAGCTCTGCAACAGTGCCTGTCTGGCAAGTGCAATTAAACTGAGTTTGATCCCTGGTATCAATAAACCAAAACAATAGTTGTGCATGGATTACACCTATAATCCCAACACTGGGAAGCTGAGGCATGAATATCACAAATTCAAATCCAGCCTGAGAAACTCACACCCTCTATAGTTACATGATCTATGGTGGTCAATTGTCAACTTGAGCCAGGACGGCTAGCTGAATGGAGTCAATATGGTTTTGGGCATGGACGACCCACTGTAGGGAGGATAAAAAGGAAAACAGGAGGGAAAGATCTCGGCTGATTTTCCTTGAAAGAGTTTCATCGTGCCTGTTGCTCCTCAAAGGAGCCCTGGCCTTGGCCTTGGGCAGAGTCCCCCAGCTTTGGAAGCACTCCTGGGCTTCCTTGCCTTTTCAGCCTGCTGGTGCAAACTCTTGGCTTCTAGCACCGCCCTCCGCCCTTTGCCCTTCTGGTGCAGGCGCTCAGGGATCCCTCCACCACCTGATGCAGCCTCAGATGGGACTTTGCAGTGGTCTTCAGACCATTGGTCGGATTCTTCGCATCTCCAGCAGCACAGAGAGCTTTTGCGCTCTTCTCCATTCGACTCAGTGAGCTGCTACTGTAGGCTGATCTTGGGCATTCCTGCGTCCTACATTAAATCCGATTCAGAGCACGTGTAGTCTTTTGAGGAACCTTGGCCCAGTCCTGTAAGAGCTTGTAAATACTAATAAACTGTCTCAAAAAATAAAGTGCTGGGGATACAGTTTTTGTAAAGGCGCTGCGTTCCAATCCCAGCACCAGTGGCAGGAGCAGTCTCGATCTTCGACCGTGTTATTCTAAAACAAGTCACTTTCTAAAAACAGACTAGCAGTACAGATTCTGGATGATCATGTTTTCCTGGAGTGTGCTGGTCACTGGAGGGAAGAACTACACACTACCGAAGGTGTTCAGCTTTAGGCAACACTGCCCAACAACCCGGCTTTCAAGAATTCTTAAGTACAAACGGTGTAGTGGCTAGCCAATCAACGTGCTTGGCTTGTTCTGCACTGGGATTGGCAGAGCACTAGGCTAGTCAAGTTGTGGAGGCGTGGCCTCGGGGGACTACATCCGGCCCTCTGAGGACTCCTCCGCTCTGCTTCCGGGTGCCAGGCTCTTACATACAGTTCCTGCCCAGGTGCCAAGCACGTCAGGGACTGAAACAGTGAGCACTTTCAACTCAGAGGAGTGGTTGGGTGACCTGGCTGAACAATGAGAAGCTGACTATAACGCTTTTTTGCATAACGCACCTGCTAAGAACACTTCAGGTAAGGAGGTCAAATGTTTTTGTTTTTTTTTTTGTCTTTTTCATTTTTATCGGTACCGGGGATCGAACTCACGACCGCCTGCTTGCAAGGCAGGTGCTTATGCCGCTGAGCTAAACCCCCAGCCCCTGAGGTCAAATGTTTTGACCCGTGTAAAATCCTGACTCGTCTTGGGCAAGACTTCTTGGACTACAAGGAAGTCACAGTTTCCTTCCGTGGCTGCCATACACTTTTGGCTCATTTACTGAGCAGCTATATGCTCTTAAAATGCCAGGCACCCTGTCAGCCTAGGAGCGGGGCTCTGACAGTAAACTACAAATACTTTATTTTCCTACCCTGGCTGCCTGATAGGTCCAGGGGTCTCGGACCTGGTTGATTAATATGCCTTTAATATGTCTGCTGTTGGCATATTTCTTTCCTTTTCAATGTGAAGACCATCCTGAACCAACTTCCACAGGCTCCAGTTTAAGCAATCTGATAATAACAGGCCATGAAGGATCACAAGTAAACTCTCAAGGTGTCTTAAATTGGCTATGGAAAAGTATTTCAGAAATATACTAAAAAGGAGGTTCTTTTCTTTTGGAGGGGGTGTACTGGAAATTGAACTCAGGACCATGTACTTGCCAGGCAGGTGCTTATGCTGCTGAGCTATATCTCTGGCAAAGAGGTTCTTTTTGTATCACTGTAAACATTGTTTCCTAAACATAAATCTTTCAAAACTGCAATTTTTAAAATGATCACTGATTAATGGTATGCTTCCCAGGATCTAACGTTCTTCTGCATACTCTTTGACAACACTGGCCAACTAATCCGACTTCAACCAACATATCCCAAGCAGGTCTACTCTTGTGTCCTGGTTTTGGAATCAGGTGAGCAGACAACCTGTGTTTCCAGCGCCACGCTTTAACTAGCCTCAAAGGCTCAGACACCCATTCAGGCTCTGACAAACCAGGGGAGAGGCAACTTGGAGTAACTATCATCTGCTTCACACAATTTAGCCCAAGTTTGCTTTTGTAAATAGGTACTCACTTCTTGGGGGGAAGGAGATGGTATCACAGGATAAAGCAGTTAATGGATGACAAAAAAGAAAATGTTATTAAAAAAAAAAAAACTTTCAAGGACCAAAGGAGGTGGAAGGACATGGAACTGAGAATGAAAAAGGCTTTTCTCTCCTTGTTACCTAATGATTCAAATACTCTTTCATGAGGCCCGCGATCTAGTCCAGCAGCACTAGCACGAGGTCCAAAGTTCAATCCCCAGTACCAAAAAAAAAAAAAAAAATTATATATATATTCTTTCATGAATTCATCACTTAAATTTTCATGTATAGCAACCACAACTTACATGAATAGTGCTCAATATGCAGCCTTATCCTCTTATCTATATAACCCTCTCCTTTCCCAAAATATAGCCACAAATCATCTGTCACATTTATAACTCCCTCTGGACTATTTCCCCTGGAGAAATAAATGCAAATTCAGTTCCATACAACTTATTAAAATAGACTTATAGTCTATAAATACTTATAAACCCTACAGAAGGTTACAGATATTATCCAAAATAAAATGGTATCTCTCATATAAATGGTACCCCTCAGCTTGAGTTATCAATAATAATGTCTTCTGTACCACTTCTTACTGAATTATTTTAGTAAATACTTCTGAAGGTAGAGACATTGTCCTATCTATCTATCATTCTCATTAAAAAGAATGAAGCAAAGAACCAAAGTATACAAGTCCACAGATGCAAGTTTTGGAAACTGAGCAAGATGTTAAATTAGATGGTTATATGAAATTGTTTTTTATATAGGTAAAAATTAGATCAATTCCGTACTGTTTAAGCTATACTACAAAGGACAGACTGAAATATATTTGAAGTTGAAGATTACGTGCAATATATATGAGAAGGAGGTAATCTTGACGCCTCTTAGCCAAATCTGGTATATATACATAATGGTCTCTATCATTATAAGCCATGATGGTCTAAAACTCTGCTTGTCACAGGAGAAAAATTAGTTTGACAACTCTCCCAAGAGAAACTGGCACCAGGTGTGATGGTGTACGCCTGCAATCCCAGCACTTAGGAATCTGAGGCAGGAGGATCACTGTGAATTCAAAGCCAGCCTGACTTACACAGTGAGACCCTGTCTCAAAAATAAAGAGTAATATCTTTATTACCATCTTTAGTTTGTTTGGTTTTACTTTTTTTTTAAAGTTGCCTCTTTATTTGCTCTTTATTTTACCCCCTGAAGTAAATCTAAACAAAATAATGGCAAAACTAGAAAAATAAAACTCATTTTAAAATGAAATATACTCTGAGAGAAAAAAAAGTACTAATTGCTTAGGAATCCCAGGATGTGTGCTTCTGCATTCAGCTTATTTGATTATACACAAAAATTCTGTAATTTAAACATCAAAGCAAATACACCAATTAGAAACAATGCAATAACTTTAAAGGCCCTGGATCAAGAAACCAAAGGAAAATTTGTAGTCTTATTTCATAATACCAAGTTATAAATATTTACATTTTAAATTTTTCCACTTATTATCATGAATGAAATTCCCAGCTTCATAGCCATCTTAGTGGCAGATAGTAGCATATGATAAATAAGTATAAAAACATTTAAGTATTCCACATTAATACAACATAATCAGAGCCAAATGTGATCCTAGTAAGCACAGAAAATACATTTTTCCCCAACAAGTTTAACATCAGTAAAAAGGCATCCAGTTTTCTTCTGCCATTGGGAAGAAAGAATTTTCTAGGTTCCATTCTTTCTCAGGATGACAAATTGATAATTTAAAAGTAGCCCCATAGCCATGAAAATTTTTAAATAGAATACAATTTGAATAAAACTACTGTGTGTACACAGAACAAGTGTTCCAACTTTTTAAAACTGTCACTGTTTTGAAAGTGTAGTTTGAAATTGCTGTAGTTCCTACTGCTGACTATAAAGGAGCTCGTGCAAAAAGCAGTGACTCTTGTGTTCATAAATTACTACACACACAGGCAACACAATGTAAGTTTGTAACAATTATGGAGCCAGGCAATGGTGTAAAAAAAAAAAAAAAAAAAACAGCCACACATGATTTATATGTAACTGAATCTTGAAAAAAGTTTACTATTATTCTTTTGGATACAGGCATTCTCTTTCATATAACCAGCCTCCAAATTCTCCAATTTTCAGCTGTTTGCTTTTCTTCTCTTCTGTTTCTAACTGCCCTGTCTCAATAGAGCAGTGTTGCTGGCCCCCAGCCTCTGACGGAGCTGTACTGGAAGGATGACTGTCACAGTACAAAACAGACACACTGAGCAGCTCACCCAAGTCCAGCTGGAAAGATGTAATGTGATGGTCGCACAGCGCACCACGCAAACCTCTACAGCAGGAGGCCAAGCAGTGTACCAAGTAAAGGTAATGAGGAAAACCTACCCAAAGGCCATCAGTTAGTTTGTAAGACCATCTTTTAAACCAACAAAGTAGAGCAGACCTCTAACTGGCGTTGATACTCTACTGAGAATGCTAATTACCACTTTTTTGAGGAAATCTCTTATCCCATTTTTACACTAACAAAGTAAGTTATAGGAAAATCATAAATTCTAAACTTATTTGTTGTTTGTTTGGTGGTTTGGGGGTTTTAAGACAGGATCTCACTATGTAGTCCAAGGTGGCCTCAAACTCATGGTGGTCCTCTTTCTTGCCTCAGCTTCCAAAGTGCTAGGATTATGGATGTGCTCTATCATGACCTGCTTAAACTTATTTTAATGAAAAATCTTACATTTGATGATAACAGTATAGGAATACAGAAATAGTAGTTACCAAACAGTAGTATTTTTTTGTTTTAGCTTTACATCAGCCATTTATTTGGTGCTATTATAAGGTTTAAATCTGTTTTTATTTTACATCAACTCTTGAAGAAAAAAGGGTACATTCAGCTAATGAGAGACATTTTGAACAGGAATTGTGGTATTAAGATTTATTGTTTCCAATTTCAAAAATATTAATAAAATTACTTCTAAAATGTCATACATTTGAAATGTCTAACGAACACCAGTAAAAATACAAAAGTTCAGTGGAATTTTCTTAAAGGATAATGATAAAGCCAAATGAAAATCCTCCATGGCACGTCGGCTGCCCTCAGTCCAACTGAGCACAGAGCAACTACTGGCCTCCCCACTTACCATCTTCCTTTTCCTTTCTGCAATCTGCTCCTCTGACTCCATTTCTACTTCATTGCTAATAGGAGTTTTTTCTTCTATTTCATCAATAAAATCTGGTTCCTGAAAGATAAAAATGTCTTCTTTATAGAAACTACTACTCTGTTGTAATCTAGGGACACCGAACTATTTAAAAGTATTTAGACCACAACTAGCTGGGGTTGACAGCACACACCTCTAAAGATAAAATGACAAATTATTTTCTTTTAATTCAGCTTCATTAAGAATAGTTCAATACCTGATTATTTGACACTGATAATCTCAGGGGAGAAAGCTTTCTCTGTTTTGTTTCTGAGCTCTTTATTTTGTTGGTTGTTCCTTCAGAATCCAAAGTCATATTCTGATTTTGTATATCTTTTTCCTTTGAAATATCCTTGTCTTTTCTTCCTTTTTTCCTTCTGGTCTCATAACCACTGTTGATGTTTTCCGTGGATTCAGAACTACGTTTCAGAACAGGGCACTCTGGGTTTTCCTTGAGGCATGCACAGTCCACCTTATACTTGCTGGAATGATAATCAGATAAATACTTCTTCAAAATACAAAACAAAATTGAGAAATTTCACTCCATTTTAAGCAGCAACTCCACAAAATTTCATGCAATTAGTGATTACAAGTAATCCTTACCTTTTTAGGCATTTCTGGTAACTAAAACAAAGGTATTTTCTCATGAAAACAATACTACAATTAGATGTTCGTTTTTTGGGTCACAGACTGGACCTTGGGATAATCAATAACATGTTACTTACCGAAAGGTGGGGGGAGTCAAAACTTTAACTCTTTTAAAGTAAATGATAATATGGCTTACATAAAGTATCATTAAGGCATAAACCATCATTACTTCTGGGATCTTAGAGTATTATAAAATTGATCTAAAATTTGACCTAAGTTTATACTGTACTTTAAGGAATAACTTACTAACCAAGAAAAAGGGATTTTATACTAAGAGGAATTTAAAAACTTTTACATTTAAAAAGAATATCACATAAAGTTTTTTAAAAAAAACACACTGAAATGAACTCAACTACTAACAAAAGATTAAAAAACATATGAAAAACTCAGGAGCCAGACGGGGTGGCACATGTCCATTAATTCCAGCACTAATGAGACTGAGGCAGGAGGATCAGAGTGTTTGAAGCCAGCCTGGGTTACATAATGAATTCAATGCCAGTATGAACTACAGCTGAAGACCTTGTCTCAAAAGATAAACAAGCAAACAAACAAACAAAAAATGGGAGGAAAAAAAAAAAGACTATCCAGCAGAAAACATGTCAGATGATATGCTTAGATAACACACCACAGAGGAAATCCAAATGATAAACAAACATATAGAAAGCTCCTTTCGAGGAAAGACTGGTGCTTACCATGTGAGAGGTCCAGGGATCAATCCCCAGCACCACCAAAAAACAAAACACAAAAGAAGAGAAAAGATCCTGGGGCTCATAAATAATCAAGGAAAGTGGTAAACCAAAAATAACATTTCACATGGACTAGCACTAAGTTTTAAAATGCTAACAGTCAAAGAAGTACTTGGGAATATAAACTGGGAACAGGCTTCTTTGGAGAGAGAGTCACCTGTGTCTGGTAAAAACTGAGTCTGCACACTCTAGACCTCAATGATTTCACTCCTGGGTCCTTACTTGGAGAGAATATATACCACACAGACACTCAAAACACCACTGGAGCACTGTTTCATAAATATGAAAGTACCTCAGTAGTAGAGTAAACAGCAGTGAAAATAAATGAACTAGAACTAAATGGAACAATGTAATTTCACCTGGTAATGAAGGAGAAAATAAATGCAGAATGCAGTAAATTATTCACATAAAGTTTAATCCTACAAAATTCTAGATGGCAGGTAATGAAGGAGAGAGGGTGAAGAGGTTGTCTCTAGCTGCGATATACAAGAGGCTTCACTGGAGGATTTATTTCTTAATTAGGGAAGTAAACATGAATACTGGAAATATTTCTATTCTATATTAAATTTTTTAAATTTGAAGTTTTTGCCAAGTGGAATGCGGAAATATACCCAGTGTCTGTAATCACGGCACTCAGGAAGAGTGAGGCAGGAAGAATGCCAAGAGTTTGAGGTTAGCCTGGGCTACATAGTGAGTTCAAAGCCAGCCTGAATTATATGGTGAGACACTGCCTCCACCAAAAATAAATAAAAAATAAAAAGTTTTTATACCCATAACTAATGCTTGTTTTATGCCAGTGTTTCACAACAGCAGTATTCAGTGTTTCTTGCCAGGGATTTCTAACAAATCCTTTAAAGTTACACTGCAAAGAAAATGTGGCATAATTTCTTTTATTTTTGAGAGGCAATATCCACTCACATCAACTAGCTAAGAAAACTGTAGAACTAGTTTATCACCTAAAATACAAGAGTGAAGAAAAACTTTCTCACACAACAAAGTCAAGGTTGTAAAGTTGAATAAGGATTACTAGTTATAAAGTATGAACATTTACATTACACTAAGTCCAAGTTTACAAAATAAGCAACAATGCTATAATGGAAGTGAATAACAAACTTCTTGTTTTCAAGTAGTTTCAACTGCTTTGTGATACATAAAAGCTGTTAAAGAAATGAAAATTATCTAAATATAAGAACGTTAAGCAATTACTTTGAAATAACTGATGATAAATTTACAGACTTCAACTTACCAATTCCCATAGTCAAAATCAAAGGCAATAGTAATTTCAGTACCCTTTGGAATACTCTGGATAGAATAAATATAAAGATGTATGGTTCCTTCTTCAATTTCATGCCTCACCTGTTTAAAAAAAATTTACATTTCTATACATCACTTTTTATTTTTGGAAGTATATTATTATGCAACTAGACTAAATACTATAGTCCTAAAAGTATGTCACAAATACAATTTAGAAAATTACTGTTCATCATAAGATCTCTAACTACAAATCAGTGGTGGTCAACTGGGAAGGCTTTTCAAATGTACTATATATTGGTGTACCCCTGCTATCCTCCACCAGCCTTTCTGGCACGTAAAAAATAAAACACTGTATTCATATTTCATCAATTCTAAGAAGAGTGTTTTTTCACATTTTCGCTTCTATGAAACTGGGAGTCTTATAAGTACTGGCACCTTCAATTTGGTGGAATGCAACAGTGATACAGCCAACAATACTTTCCTGTGACCTTTTCAGATATTTTACATGATACTCTTTAATTCCTCAATACTACCTTTTACAATAAAGATGAGGCATAGTTAGGGTTACAAAACAAGTAAGTGACAGAGAAGATATAAATGTATTATATGGCTCCAACCATTACGTTTTTAGCTGCAATATTACATAATTAAAAATTTAAAATTTTTTTTGCATGTAAAAACAATGTTATTTTATAGTCCACACTAAAATACAATTTTATGAAAAACAAAGTAGCTCATGTAAAATTTTCCCTAGCTCTTAGCTTTTTCATTTAACTCAGTAAGACCATACTATATAGAATTGACCAATGAATACAGCTTCCTGTATAGACACAAAGAACCCCCATATTCCCTCTTACAAGAAACATCATGATTTCCTCAATGCGTAATTTTTAAGACCTCACAGAATATCACTTAAATTTTCAAAACAGAAAGATATGAGCCAAATAAACTGCATCAGCAGTTGAAGTGTTTAAAGTTACTGCTTGGTTATTTATTTATTGTGGTACTGGGAATCCAGGGCCTTAAAACAGGTATATCCCCAGTCCCTTTTTTCATTTTTTATTTTGAGACACTTTTGGTCTTTTACCATTTATAGTATAATGGTCTCCTATCGTTCTTCCAAGGAAGAGAAAATAGTTAAAAGTCTTATTAAGTCTCTAAACTGTCCTGGCTGAGCTGACCAAGCCATCCTCCTGCCTCAGCCTCCGTACTTAATGCTCAGATTCTACATACTCTCAACCCTCACCTCCTCAAGATTTCAGTAAATTTACCTCTGCATTGGGAGTACAAGAACGCCTGATGAATCGAGCCTCATTCCCAAAAGTCCTTGCATCAACACACATTTCTAGCCCATGAAATTTAGAATAGAATAAAACAAAAGGATATGGTCTATAAAAGAAAAGAAAAATCACATGTTTTCAACATTTTAGAAAAACAATTTCCTGTCTTTCTTCCAAGGAAAACAGTTAAAAAATATTTGAGAAAACAGTTTAAGAAATTCTACAGGATTCTCAGTAAGTAGAGAAGCACAAGTGTGACTCCACGATCTACCTTTAACTTTGGTTAATTTATGCTAATAAACATGCTATCTCCCCTATTATAACCTTACCTAAGACAAAGGCAATTAATTTAAGGTAGAGATTTATTCATTTATTGACTCTTTCCCTAGTTTTTTGAGATAGGGTCTTGCTGTATAGTCCAGCCTGGCCTCAAATTCATGGTAATCCTCCTGCTTCAACTATTGAGTATTAGTACAGGCGCACACTACCACACTGGGCCTAAAGTAAAGAATGACCACTGTCTTTATAGGAAGATTTATATTCTAGTCCATATTTTTTCTTTGATTTTGAGATCTTTATTAGATGTGTATCAAGCGGGTAATTAGATATATACTAGTGGAGAGATCAGGGATGAATATACAAATCTGGAGGTCATCAGTGTATATGTAAAGCCATTAGACTTGATAAAAACATATAGGAAGAGAGCATAGAATTAGAAAGAAAGAGAAGCCAAGTCCATGTCCTAGAGTATCCCATCAATTAGCAGACAATAAAGAACCTGATTGCTGTAGTTCAATTGTGTCCCCACAAAATTAATATACTGAAGTTGTAAGCTAGTGTGCATCAGACTATGAATTTAGAGGGTCCCTAAAATATAATTGGTTAAAAATAAAGTCAGACTGGAATAGGATGGAACTTAATCTAATGTGACTGGCGTCTTTATAAAAAGGGGAAATTTGAGGGGCTGGGGATTTAGCTCAGCGGCATAAGTGCCTGCCTTGCAAGCAGGCAGTCATGAGTTCAATCCCTGGTACCGATAAAAAACGAAAAAGACAAAAAACAACAACAACAAAAAGGGAAATTTGGAGAAAGGCATATAGGGAGAGTGCCAGGTGAACATCTCAGAGGATTCAGAGGGAGCACAGCCCTTCCGTTACCTTCATCTTAGATACTAAGTCTGTATTTCTTGGTACATTTAAAACTGCTTTATACTTATTTCAGATCAAATCAGCTATGTAAAAGCGGAAAGATTCTTAGGTATCTTGCAAAACTCAAATTATAAACAAGAAATGTTTTTAATAATTTAGGGCACAGTATGGCAATACTATCCCCTTAAAGATAGAAATATACTTCTACATTTTAGGGAAACAGTGGCTAACAGAGGATCACATTAACTCTTCATAAGAATCCCAAAGCACAAAATAGGCCTCCAAAACTATTAAAAAACCAACTCTGTCGGATACCATCACTGTACTAATGCAGGGACAAGCCTATACTGTGTAATAAAGAGGAAGAGACTCTGCTTGGTGACACCATGGTCTTCTCAGGCTCTCGCAATTATGGTACAAGAAATTAGCACAAGTTCTAAATGGAACGTGTTCCTGGTCACTTCAGAAACCCCAGAGTTTCTGATCTATATCCCACATATCCTTATATTGCGTTTTACTTATCTTTGAAGTGTATTTTTAGGATTTTCAACAAGACAGAGCAAGGTAAGAGACTTAAGAGGAATAGATGTGTTTTTATTGTTTGTGATATCAGAGTTCAAATGTTGTCATTAATCATTAGTCAATCATAATACAGTTTCAAATACTGAAATGATTATATCTGGGGGGAAAATGTACAACATCTGAGAGAGATATCCAAAATCCAGTATTTACATAAAATATATTAACATACCTTTTAAAGAAATACCCATTTGCTTCAAACTGTTCTCTTAGCATAAACTTCCCTCTATATTCAATGATAAGTGCATCTGCAGGCAAATCTTTGGCAGATTTCAGAATTTTCTTATTCTTTTGTATATGGCTCTAAAATCACAGTAAATATTGAGATTAGTAAGACTTGGCTGTTTTCAGTCAAATTAAAATATACAGAACCAAAAAAGGTTTTATTTTACAATTTTTTTGACAAAAATATATTTACCTCTACAGGAGGTTTGAAGAGTAAATTACTGATGTTCAATTCTGTTTTACTCAGGTCTTTTTTGTCAGTTCCACTGCCTAATCTCAGAGCTATTCTTTGTGCCTCCCTCTGAATACCCTCGCTGTACTGATTATTATTTGCCTCTTCATACCGATCCATCCATGCTTTGATTTTTGTTTCCCATCCGAAATTTGAACCATCAGATGAAGGATCAATTTCTGGAGCTGAACCCTAAAATTATAGCAAAGTTGATTAAACAGGCATACACAACTCTCAATTACAGTTTATGTAAAAAAACATAAAACAGAAATAGTGTTTGCTTTCTAAGTTAGTGAAAGGAAAACCTTTCACTATGTTAACCTGCATGCTACAAAAATATGAATCAAAAAAATATGAATCAAAAATTCAAAAAAATTGAGCTAGAAAAGAAAGCATTCAAACTTCACTGTCAGGACTATAGCCAGTTCAAGGACTCTAAGAAAACCATAAATATTTAAACCATAGATTCATGTCAGCTAATAGCTAAAAAAGATAGCATATAGATTTTCTGACTTTAAAGAGTCAATACATAGCTATCCTATAGCAACAAACCATCAACTGTTAAAATCTGCAATTATGTGAACTACACATGCTGCATATCAGTATACTTCTGATATATGGTTTTAATATGTTTTATTACAAAACTGTATCTTAATCTAGTGCAACTTCAAGATCATCAGTTGGCCATATGATAAATCTTGTTATAAACGCTGTTCAATTTTCTTCTAAAACGTCAAACAACAGAAAAAAAAAATAAATGCGATATGGAAAATCTAACTACAAAATTTTCTTATTATATAAAGAATTCATAAAGACTTTTACACATCCTGTTAGACATGTATACGTGCCTAGTAGCACATTATTAAAATTTACCATCAGTCCATCCAGCCTTTATACGCACCAATTGTTATTACAAGTATTACTATTTCCTATAATAATGTATAAATTAAAATAAGCTAAGTAACTATTTGATGGGCCTAGGCTTATTTTATCTATTGGTATTTTATGTGTACATATATTGTGCAGTATGGATGATCATTAGATAAAAAGAACAGATTTTGTTAGACACTATATCATGTTAAAGTTTCCCTCTGATTTGTTAAGAGATTCTGTTCAGTGTCTAAGTTATCTCTTTTTTCAGTTCCCAAGAAACTCCTTGACTTGGTCTTTATTTTATGCAGCTCTTCCCTATCTCTTTAAATCTTGTAAAATTTACTACTGAATTACATACTGGATTTGTAATGATTTTTAAACCAGTATTTTCAAGTTAAAGAAAAGGTTTTTTTTATTTACTATTTTATTTTGAGACAGGATCTTGCTATGTAGTTCAGACTAGCTCTGAACACATCATGTAGCCCAGGCTGGCCTTGAACTTGCCAGCAATTCTTTTGCCTCAGCCTCCCAAATGTTGGGATTATGGGCATGCACTGCCACACTTGGCCTAACTTCTTGTTTTTTTTTTTTCTAGCTGAGGGTTTAGCTCAGTGGCACAAGCACCTGCCCGGCAAGTGTGAGGTCATGAGTTCAAATCCCAGTAACAAAAAACAAAAACCCAAAGTGTGTGTGTGTCTGTGTGTTTTTGTATTAAGAATCAAACTCAGGACCTTGCATTTGCCACGCAGGCACTGTGCCACTGAGCTGTATCTCCAGCACCAGAAAAGATAATTTTTAAAGACACACAAAAACTTTTTAAAAACTTTGCACTCTAAAGCCATCTCTTCATGTACTAAAGGAAAGTATCTCAGTTAAGTAAAAGATGCTTTTTTTTTTTATTTCCTATTAACTTGATTTGAAGTCCTATAATACTCCCACTATCTTGTTTTGACTGATTAGACTCTGTTCCGTTCTGTATGATAGTATCAAGTTTGAGGGTATAGGCAACTACTTTGAAGGCAATAAGATTCACTAAGATGCCCATTCTGGTTTTTATCTCCTTTGGAAGTCCTGTAATGTTTACAATGTTTGGGTTTTATTGGTCTTGTTCTCTACTGTTTTGTTCAACTTCATAATACCTAATGAGATAGACAATTCTTTTTAAGGAAGCAAGAGGCATTATGGTAACCATTGTTGATAACCTTGTACTCTGTTTTTACATCATGTACTATGTCTATCCTTGGTTTTGACTGACAGCTTTGTTTTGCCATATTTGACTTTATTCTCTTCCAAAAAAAAAAAAAAAAAGAAGTAATAAGAACTAAGGAGTAATAAAACCCAAAATGTGTAAATTTTGTTGTAAAAAAGAGAGGGGAAAAAAAGGTGCTCTAAAGGATACAACTGCAAGTGTGTTTAGGGGTGTTAAATAAATGACCATATTAATGTTTTTGGTTGGATCATTGAACACAACTGTTTACAGTCTCACTGTTTGAATGTCCACTTTGTATGCTTTGATACTGTGACTTGAGCAACTATCTCTAAGATGATAATGTGTAATCGATTAACTGGTGATTTCTTACTGTTTTTTTTGTAGTTCTGTATTACTTGTACCCTTACACTGCTTTGTTTTGTTTTGTTTTTTCTCTTTTTCCTTTTAAATAAAATTAAAAAGAAAAAAAAGATGCTTCTTTTACATGTGGCCTAATTATGGGTGACTAGATAAACTGAGACAGAGAAATGCTGGAATATTAATATTCAATAGCAATAAAAAAAATCTTTCAGACATCTCTAGTCTACAAATTCCATAAAGCAAAGTTAACAGTAAGTATAAAACCTCTAACTTTGGGGCTGGAGATTTAGCTCAGCGGCATAAGTGCCTTCCTTGCAAGTGTGCGGTCGTGAGTTTGATCCCTGGTACAGATAAAAATGAAAAAGACAAAAAAAACCCAAAAAATCAAAAACAAAAACAAAACTCTAACTTCCACACATATAGAACCATTTTATGGAACGATGGATTTTCAATATGCTAAATGAGACACATTAACTTCCTCAGGGAGAATTACAAAACTATGAGAGAAGAATCATTTGGGAATATCGGTTAATATTTTCTGTTTTCCAAAAGTCTGACAACAAATGTTTGTAACACACTCATCACATCCTCAATGTCTCACACTTTCAGAACTTATTATCTTTTAATGCCTAATCCAGAAAGACACAGCAACAATACAAAGCTACCTCTTTAACTCCTATATTTTAGGGAAGAAGCAGCGGTACAAAGCCTTGCTTCTCTCAGCAATTTTAACATCTAGAAAATTGAGAATGTACTTATTCTAATTAACTTAAGGTACACATGACTACTTTGTATCTACATGCAAATCTACAGAGACTGTATGGTAGAACAATGGCTTTGACTTCTTAGGAATTCCAATAATGCAAAAGAGCAAATTTTCACTCTGCTATTATGATTTTACATTTGTAAGAAACTATATTAAAATAGTCAGAAATATAACACGCAGTTAGACCACATTCTAATAACCCTATTTCAAATTATTTATATATCTCCCTTTTTTGATTATTTTTAGAATATTAAAAAAAAGTGGCATATTAATCCACTTATAATTCTAAGGTCTCACTTCCTGTCAATGTAATAAGCAATGAAGAGAACATAAAGATTGGACAGTCACTTAGTAAGTTTCCAAAAACTGACATTTCATAATAATACTTTCAACTTAACATACTTACCTTAACTCTTGATGACTTTCTAGATCCTTCACGGAAGGCCTAAAATAATCATGAGATTCTGAGTCAGTTTTTTTTTTTTTTTTGAAAGCTACGTATAATACTAAGAATTAATGAGTTCACTGAATTTTTTTTACTAAAATGTAAAACTAAGTTTGGTAATCGCTAGTAGCAGTAGAACTGGGAGAATGCTCGAGTAAAAAAAGGTATGTACTAGGATTTGTTCTATTACAAACATAATGCAGGCTATTTAGAATACAAAAGTGTGTCTATAATATGATGCTAATACAAAACTGCAAAAATTTATTTGCTCAATGTTACAGCTGTCACTATTGTATAATATGATGCCCGCAGATATTAATTATATGTATTCTACATGTCAAAAAGCTAGAAGAGGGCTAGGGATATAGCTCTATAGGTAGAGCATTTGTCCAGCATGCACAACGCCCTGGGTTCTATTTCTAGGACCCACTCTCCCAACAAAACCTAGAAGAGATGATGAGAAATGACATAAATATGTTTAACTCCATTTAAAAATCAAGCAAATATTACTTGGTATCTTTAACATATATAACTTTTTTATCTATTAGTTGAAAATTTTAAAAAATAACAATTATATACATAGAAATATATTTATAAAAATTGGGAAGGCAGGATATTGCTATTACTTTAATTCTCTAAGCAACCAGCCAATAATATTTCTGCCTTTAATGGCTAAACTTCATGTTCAAACCAAACTAATTAATTCAATAAATATTTACTGAAATCCCACTTGGCAGCCAAATTCACAGTGAGTTAAGACTTGGTTTGGAGATGCAGCTCAGTGGTACAGCACTTGCCTAACACTCATGAGGCTAACAGTTCCATACCTACACTATGCAAACCTAAAGACAGTAACACAGATCCAAAAATATTTCAGTAGTAAATTTACGTGCAAATGACATGTTTAAAAAGAGTTTTTTTTTTTTTTTTTAAAAGAAGGAAAATATCTTTACATAAATCACTGGAGGGAAGGGAGTTAAATGAACTTTGTGGAATGTATGTGCTCAAATAAAAAGAAGACTGGTATGAAAAGAAGCCAAGAAACAGGAAGAAATTATGTATCATTCAAGGAAAAATTAATATAATATCACTTATCTACTGAAAAGTAGTGGAAGATGAGACTGATTTCTAAATCATGGAAATTTCTAAATTAAGTCATGGGAGCTTTACTTAAAAAGGTTTTATGATTCTGACTTAAATATTGTATTGTTCTTTACTCTAAATAACCTATAAAATACTTCTGAACAGAAAAAGAGATATAAAAACAGTATTTATGCCGGGGGTTTAGCTCAGCAGCATAAGCACCTACCTGGCAAGGGTCAGGTTATGAATTTGATCCCCAGTGCCACAAACAAACAAACACACAACAACAGTATTTACAGAAAATCTGATAACCACATGCAGAATGTGGGCAAAGAGAATCAAGTAAGCAATATCAAGGATAAAAAGAAGATGCCTGGCAAGCACAATGTCCCGAGTTCTATTCCTGGTACAAAAACAAAAGGTAACTGTAATACTTGTATCATTATGAGGTACTTTGGGCTTAGACAAAGTTTGTAGCAGCAAGAGAGCCAAAACTTTATCAGACACATTTCAAAGGAAAAGTCAATTAAAGCTTTTAGGAACACATCTAGATGTCAAAGAATAAAGTCAACCTAAAAAGTTTAGAGCTTCAGTATTGCCTGTATAAGCGAGAGACAGACAGACACAAGAATGGATAGCCAAAGTGAAGGTATAAGTTTGGTATAGATAGGATAAGAGAAATGATATAGATTTGAGTATCACTTATTTGCTTTTTTTGTTTTTGTTTTGTTTTGAGGCAAGGTCTCACTATGTAGTGCAAGCTGGCCTTGAACTCACTTATGTAGCCCAGGCTGGCCTCGAATTCATAGTAATCCTCTTGCTTCAGCCTCCTGAGGGCTGGGATTATTGTTCAAATTCTTGAAACTAGAAGTCTAATTGAATTTATTGGGGGGGAATGATTTGAGATTATTTGCATAAACTGTAATGTAAAAGTTGAGCATCCCTAATCTCAAAATTCACAATCTAAAACTTTTTTAAAATTTTTCAGATTCTAAAGCTTTCCAGATTCAGATTTTCAGATCAGGGACACTTAATGTATCACAGAACATTTCTAAATAATGTTTGCTGAAAAAGTTTTATGAAATAAAACAATAAAAATCATACATAATTGTTACTGGTGATTAACTCACGACCTCATGCTTGCCAAGCAGGCACTTGTGCCACCTGAGCTAAACCCCTGGCCTAATATTTTATTTTAAAGGGAAAAAAATAACAAAGTTTCAAAACATGGTAATTAGAGGGTAACAATGGGCAACACATTTTGTACTGTTATCTTTAAATTAGTTACTCAGAGTACAAGATACCTACATTTAATTGTCCAAATATTATCAGCACAAACCATTATTTTCAATGAACTAAGAGCAATTAGTATAATTATATTAAAAATCATTTCTATATATACACACATTTCTATATAATTTTTTTTAGCTTCTCACACTAGTCTCCCTTATTAACAATGTTAATACTTCATGCCAACATTAAGTTGCTAAGATACCAAGAATACTTCAGTAGAATTCTATAAATATATAAAAAATGTCATCTGTTCAAATACTTATTGCTAGCCATAAAAACAGGCTAAGAGAAAAGCAAAACTAAATCCTTGTGCTAAGTGTTTCGTATGACATATTGCCCCAATAATAACAATTTGGCAGAAGACCAAACTCGTTATCTTTTATGCCCAATTCCTCGACTCTTTTTCCCCCTTCCAATCACTGTCAAGTATTACTAATCTAAAGCCTGAGAAAACCTCTTCCCTTTTAAATACACAGCAATATTCTAAAGTAAACATGACACCGTCAAAATTCAGGATTTATTCATTTTAAATACCCAATAAAACAGAAATACATATAGTAGACATGGTAGCATATGACTGCAACCTAAGCACTTGGGAGGCAACTAAGGCAGGAAGAGCCCTGCAAGTTCAAGGCAGCTTGGGCTTGTATTTTTGCTTCAAAAACAAAAATATAAAATGAAACAAATAAACAAACAACCCACAAAACATCAAATTTCTACGTAACTGGGCCTAGAGATACTGCTTAGCAGCATAAGCGTCTGCCTAGCAAGTTCAACGTCCTGAGTTCAATTACTGGTACCAAAAAAGTTCTAAGTAACTTTTATTCAATAAAGTATACATAATCTAAAAGCAGTAGACAAAAAGGGAATCAATACCTATAAGTGAGTCCCTAAATCATAAGGCACTTAACAGTGTCTGTGAAAATTATAATCTATCATATATGAGGACACCAATAATAAAATAAGACAAAATGTGGTTAAGAATAGAAATAGAAAGTTGAAATGGCATGAAAGACCATACCTGATAAGTAAACAGCAAATTTTATGGAAGCAGTAGCTCTTGAGATGGACCTCAGTTTAACAGGAGACAAAGGTAGAGAAGAGAATATTCAAAATGGTGAAACAATTAGAATAAACAAGGTAAGAGAATGTGAGTAGACAGTGAATTATCCACAATGGATAAAATTCAGGTAGAAAAGGAAAAGAAATGGAAAGGGACACACATAAAAGAGTACTATAGTTAAGCTGATTTTAAACAGGGAGGTAAAACTAGAAAATGAAACATGTATTTAAAGTACTTATGTCCACAAAATAACCTAAGAGATCTTGAAGAATTATTGGTGGGGGAGCTTTTGAAACCTTGATTTCATATCTAGATATAATTTCACTCTATAATAGCAATACACTTATTGTGAAAGTATTTTTTGCCTTAAATAACAAAGATCTTCCTCAGCAATAATAGTCACATATTGCTTAACAACCAAGATACATTCTAAGAAATACATCATTAAGCTCTTTCATATTCATTGCAAATACCATAGGCTGTACCCACACAAACCTACAAGGTCTAACATCTTCCACACCTCAGCTATAAAGTGCAGCCTATCCATCCTAGGCTGCAAACCTAGATAGTATACAGTGTAGGCAACTGTAATATAATGAAACTTGTGTTATGTAAACATCCTAAACACAAAAAAGCCACAGTAAAAGTGCTGGGTGACAGAAGTTTTCACTTTACATTCTTATGGGACCACCAATGCATATGTGATCCATTACTGACTGAGAAATTTTATTAACAAATTTAATGAAAAGTAATAATCCACCATCAGAGGCTAGGGATAAATTATGAAAAATACGTTAAGTGTTACAAGAAAAACTACTTTAACGAATAGGAAACCTTACTAAAATAACTGAATATTTTACTTTCTAATATGTTATTTGAAAATTTAGATCTCTTTCCACCTGTGTTCTAAAATAGCAACCTTTTCTATTGTACTTAGGCTTTGCATTTCTATCATTAGCCTAAGTAAAGTGATAATTTCAAAGCAATCTGCAGTTTCTTCTCTATTCTACTTCAATCTGTAAAATGCACTGAAATTTTAAAGTAAGTTTAAACTTTGGTTTTTTTTGGTACTAGGAATTGAACTCAAGACCTTGAACTTGCGAGGCAGGAACTTATGTCTCTAAGCTACATCACTGGCTCTAAAATAAGTTTAATTAAATGATTTTTGCTAAACTGTGCCGCCTATTCAGTTGCTAGTCATTATTTTCACTTTCCTATAAAATTCAATGCGCAGCTACCATCTTTTCATCTAAAAAGAAGCAAGAACGTACCTTTTTACATTTTGAGATGTTTTGCTCCTTCTCCCCACTTTTTTTCCTCCTTTTATCATTGCCTGTGGAAGCTCTGGATGTAGTTAGAGTAACTGAGGTGGGTGTGTGCTGGAATGCAGTGTACAGCTCCACGGGGACTTCATCACCACTCTCTGTTGCACTGGTATCACCATCTTCAAATGCAAAGCAAAGTCACTGCACATTTCATACTGTTATTCCAAATAAAAACAGCATTCCACAGGCAGAGCATTACTATCTCCCTTCTAAAGAACAAACACCTTTTATTACATTTTCACTCACATTACTTGTAAGAAGATACAGTTAAGTGCAAACTACAGATATTGTTTCTCACACATCAAACTACACAGTCCAAAAGTCTGGCTCTGATGGAATGACTGGAAAAAGAGGCACTATCACAATTGCCAGCAGTGTTTCAAAATTTCCCATGGAGGGCAAGTTATGTATGTACTTAGCCACTTGACTCAGACATCCCATTTCTAGAGATCTAGCTAAAAAAGTAGGAGCTAGGCATAGTGGTGTCCACCTATAAACCCAGCACTAGGGAGGCTGACGCAGGACAAACACTACAAGTTTAAGGTCAGTGTAAACTACATAGTGAGACCTTGTCTCAAAAAAGAAAAAACAAATTAGTACACAAAGCTTACACATGAGGGTTTTACTGAAGGTACTGTTTTGTAATTAAAAAAAAAAACAAAAACTGGAAACAACTCAAAATATTCATCAAAGAAGAATGGTTGAATAAACAATAATTATTTAAAACCAGTTGTATTGGATCTAAACACAATGTTTTAAGACAAATGAAAATTGGGGCATATATTATATAAAATCTAGAAAATTCTGTCTTAACCATGAAAAATTACTATTCCACATAATAAACGAATGGATCACCAACTCTTTGAATAACATACTTTACTTCTTTAAATCAATAAGGTATCTATATGTAGGAAAACTACAGATAATTTAAACTTTTCATTTTGTTTTCTTCATGTTTCCTAAAGTAAGTACATACTTATTCATCAATCCATTAAAAAGAATATTTAAAATCACCTAAGACCATAAAAAAAACATATAATCAAAATTTATCAACAGGGGTTTACATGTAACTAAAAATATGCAGGCTACATACTTTCTCAATCACAGTAACCATAGTTTAGTGTAGGTACTTTACTCACCTGACATATTTTCCCTTTTCCGGCGTTGTAGTAGCACTGCCCTCTCTTTATCCAGACTCCTACATCAAAACATTACCATGGTTATTTGTCACATTCTCATTAAGGTAGATGTAAAGCACATAGGTTTCCAATGTCATGAACTTTATAATTTCTTTAATATTATCAGTGAAAAACATATGCTATATATGCAACATCTCTTGCCTTACAATTTAGATATGATCTAGCACAACAGCAGTAATGCCAGTTAGCTGACACCACTTATTCTGTTTAAAATATAATTCTTTACCTAAGAAATAAGTATACTTTTTTCAAAATCAGTATTTAAAACAAAATAACTGAAAGAAGACATGAGGTTAATGATACAATTAAAATCATAAATTTCTTAAATGTATGGTGCTAAATTAGTATCTACTGCACATTATCTTATACCTTATATTATTCTCGCTCTTGAAATAGTAAACACTAAACATTTGACAGGCAAAATAACCATACATTAACCTCCACCAGCCTCTATCGACGAGCTGTATGAAACATTCTTTTACATTTTCCCCAACTTTTTTATTGTATATACTTAACACCACAGAAAACAAACAATACTAGATTACTCTAAAGGGAGAGAATAAGGGGCTGTAGACTAAAATGACTACAGTTCAGTAAGATTTGCTTTAATGTCTACTAGAACATGTAATTATCATCCTAGTATATAAGATAATAATCCTTGTTATCACAAAATGAGAAGCTGCTCTCTCAAATAACTGCCTTTCTAATGGCTAGTTTTTAACTAGCCTTCCTGAATTCATCAACACATCATTTATTCCAACAAAAACTATCTGACAAAATACTAATAACTATTGTAAAATGAAACACTCGTAATAAGAGAAATACAAAGCAGGTTGTAGTGGCACAAGCCTATGACTCCAGCCCTTGGGAGGCTGAGGCAAAAGGGTCATTAGGAGTTCAAGGGAAGCCTGGGCTACATAGTGAAACCCTGTCTCAAAAAAACAAAAAACCTACACTGATGTTAATACTTTCACCTAAAGAAACTGGCAAAAATCTAAGTCTGTCAAATACTCTTATTGTGAGATATGGGATAGTATGTATGCTTTTCCATTGTTGATGGGAATTTTAAATTGTACAGTTCCTACTGGAGGTGACTGTGGTAAAATCTGGCAAAATGAATAAGTGAATAATCTTCCATTTCCAACAACAAAAGACTGAAAACAAAAGTCCTCTCAAAAGGTACTAGTTAAATGAACTACAGTATATGAAAAAAAGTACATTGAGGCTAAAACAGAAAATGAATCATTCTATACTGCTATGATCCCTATACTTTTGTTCTGAAACATGGTCTCGCTACATACTCAATACATGACAACCACTTATAATTGTAAGAAAAAAAAAATTAAATGTAACAAGTCCTCTGTCTAATATGCTTCTGCTCATCTAGATAAAAAGGGACACAAGCACACAGGTCCACATCTGCATGTAAGAGAACAAGCAATGGAAGGAAAAATCTATTTTTACAATTGTTACTTCTGGGATAAAAGGAATAAAAACAAAAGTTAGACTTATTTGAATATGTGTTTCATATATTTGATTTCAGAGTAACAGAACTACTTCTTACAAAGTTATAATGTATACAATTAAAAATTAACAAAAAAGGATTTCTCAAAATTAAATGACTAGATTACTCATACATTTCTGAAGGGAATGTAAAAGGGTTTAGTCTTTATGGAAAATAGTTTGACAATTTCTTATAAAACTACTCATGAGGGGCTGGGGATTTAGCTCAGCGGCATAAGCACCTGCCTTGCAAGCAGGCAGTCGTGAGTTCGATCACTGGTACCAGTAAAAAAAAAAAACAAAAACAAAAACACCTACTCATGCAAATACTATACATCCAAATAACTCTTAGGCATAAATCCCAGGGGAAAAATCACTCAGATTCACATGAAAACATGTACACAAAAGTTCATAGCAACTTTATTTGTAATAGTCTACAAAGTATAAACAATCCAAATGTTTTTCCAAGGATGAATGGCTATTAAAAACAGTGTAGTACATATATTTCATTGGATGCTACTTTCCACAATCAAAAGAATGAAATAGTCACACATGCAACAAATCACACAGGTCTCCAGGGAATTGTGCTGTGCGAAAAGGCCAGTCCAAAAAGGTCACAAACTGGATATCACATAATACATGGTTCCATTTATATGACATTCTTGAAATGACCAAATCATAGAAGTACAGTATAGATCAGTGGTGTTTGTAGCAATTGAAATGTTCTTTGCTCCAACTCCTTCACTTTATATCAGTTTTATTAACAATTTCAAAAGATGTTACCATTAGAGGAAACTAGGTAAGGGCAGACAAGCTCTTTCTGTATATATTTTTTACAACTTTAATGCAGTTGATAATTAATCAGTAAGTTTAACTATCAAAATAAAACATAAATAATTTAAGTGTGCATTTAGTTGATGTTGTAGTCATGAAATTCTTTCAAAAGATTTCAAATAACAAATTGCACAGTCTCATAGGCTATAGTCCAAGGAGAATAAAGTTTTAAACTGCTTTTACATTATCCTGCTTATGGTGCTAGTGTTGGTGTTGTTACTTCCTAGGATTAAGTAATTGAGTAATTATGTGATATCTTAATTACCTCATTCTTGTGCTGTTGAGAACTAGGTGCATATATGTATAGTTTTTAGTTTAAATAAAAACTTGCATTCTTAGATTTGAAATACAATCATAAGAATAAATTCACATATTTTAGCTTAAAAGTAAACAGGTTTTTTTTTCAGTAAACAAATACGTAGATTCATGGGAGTTCACTGTACTATTTTTGCATAGTTTTAAAAATGTTCAGAACACATCTAAAAACAAAAAATAAACTGAGGGGACCCCAAATAATATAGATGAGAGAAAGGACAGCTCTACTAAATTTTGTATATAACTAAGGTAGCATTCTAGTGACTTGTTAGCATAATATATTCCAGTGAAAAAAGATATATTTTGAAATGCATATTATTTCATATATCACTAAAAGTAAACAATGAGGCACTGTCAATAGAAAAATTGATTTTAGAACTATCAATATACAAAAATAATAGTACATATAAAAATGAAAAAATACACCTTAAAATTAATGAAATACATTGATGCCTTGGTTTGCAAACTTAATTTGTTCTATGATTTTAAATAAATGGCCACATCTGTGTTTGTGTGGGAAAGATAGCTGTGGTCATGTTTATCACCAAATGCAGAGTTTGCAAACAAAGACAAAATTCTGCCAAATGCTTGTTTCAGAAACAAATTGTTGCCAACAAAAATGTTCATGAACCAAGGTACCACTATACAGTGATTCACTTAATTTAGAAATTAAGAATAAAATCCTATGAATTTTTTCAGTATAATTACTGGCAATTTCATCAGGTCTGTACAGCTTACCTAGGCTGACAACGTTCACATAGATATGTATCAGGAATATGCTGCCTGTCGATCCCCATGCAGTCAATATGTTGCCAAACACTTAAAAGGAAAAAAGGGTGAGGGAGTAGAGAAAACATTAAAATCATATTTAAAACTTGATATTCCATTTAAATATCATGTTATAAGGGTCTACCTTTGAGTTTAGCACTGGAAAAGATGCCATGAGGAATTCACAGAAATATGTCCTCAGAGAGATAAAAGTTTTGAGATGTAAAAACAAGAGGGCAAATATAGATACACAAAATAAATTTCTAAGTAAACACAAGATGCATAAAATAAATTTATTTTTTAAAATGTAAAAGTTATAAATCACAAGGTGGAGATGTCCACACTATGTGGAACTGATGGGAAAAGTACCTGGAGAACAATGGGTGTGATGAGAACATCACTCTGAGAAACAAGTGCAAAAGCATTATTGCAGCATTTACCACTAGCAGACAGAAAAGAAGGTGGTCAGACAGTGGTCAATATATATGAAGAGACTATTCATTTTGTGAAATCAAGGAAGGGGTTAAAAATAGATTAAGTATAGCCTATAGATAGCGCCTGGATCATTGGGAAGTGTGTAGATTTAATCTGTCAGCGTGTAATGATTTTAGTAGCATATATTAATTAAAGAAGCTAAGAAAACAAAAGCAAAATGACCAACTAGGAGACCTTCCCAACATTTCACACTTAGTTAAAAACTGCAATAATAGCAAATAACTATTCAAAGAAACCCAATGGTATTCCATGAGGAGGGAACTTAAGCCTAATTACTTTTAATGCAATGGGCCAGCTTGAAACGAATGTCCCAATTTGTTTTGAATTTTATTACCAAAATTTCAATTGTCTAAAATATACATTATGTTCCCAAACATAGTCTTTTAATTTTTTTTTTTTTTATTTTTATCGGTACCAGGGATCAAACTCACGACCGCCTGCTTGCAAGGCAGGTGCTTATGCCGCTGAGCTAAATCCCCAGCTCCCCCAAACATAGTCTTAAAACTTCTTTACATAAAAACTAGCCATGTCTAATATAAAAGTACTAAACTAACCAATATTGTGTTGTTTTTTACTTCTCAATTGAAAAAACTGAAAATATTTGGACAAGAACTAGAGAATGTTGGAGTATGAAAATATATATTTAAAAAATGAAAAAAGCAGGATAAAGAATGAGGAAACTTAAATTATGTTACATTTGAGAGGTAGTGATGTCACGTAGACAACACAACTAGAAAATTAATAAACAGAGCAAGACATGTCAGACTTGAAAAGATGGGTATAGGCAATAGGACATTGAAAAAAATAAGACACAATGTAAAGAAAGAAAAGAAAAAAAAGAGTAAGCCTTGCAGTAATACAGGTTGAACAACCGAAAAAATAATCAGAGAGGGATGGGGAAAAGGAAGGGAGAGGGGGTGAGGAAGTCAGAGTCATAAGGACAAGGGTGGCCACTGAGAAGCAAATATCTTAAATAATCCAAACACTGTGAAGCTGTCCTATCACAATGTATAGATGGATATTAGAAAAAAAAATACCCTCTAAAGACCATTTCATTACATTCTAATAAAGATAATCACATATTTATAGATCACTGTAATTTGATCAAAAGAAAAACATTGTTTAGGTTATCCATTAAAATAAAACACTGCCAAATAGTATGTAATTTTTCCATTAGATGATCAGATAATAGGTTGGCTATAATAAACTTGACACTTTCTAATACAAGGAAAGCAGTAAGCAACTAAAGTTGTGTTCTGTTTCTTAAATTTACCTTCTAAATAAATTTATTGAGGTCATTACTTGTAATAGTATTTATCACAGGTAATGAAAATTTATTTTTATTTGAGTCTAGTAAAATAAATTCAAAGTATTCACATTAACAACCCTGCATAAAACCATATCAAATATAATCTACAGCACTTTCATTTTCAACTCCTCATCACTTACTCTAACAGCTGGGAACAACATTAACATTACAAATACTGCAAAATAATTTATATTTGGCTCCAAGATACATTTTTATCCTCACATTCAAATATAGATATAAACTATACTACTTCAAATAACTTAGCTATGCCATAAAGACATGAACCCAGGAAATTCTGTAACGCTACCAAACTTTCTTTTTCTCTACAATGCATTGCTGAAATACCCTGCTCCTCACCCTATGTAGGGAATGAACTTAGTAACTTTAAGGCTGAAATCCTACTGTTCCCTCTCCATCCTCCCCAAATCCCTCCCACAAAACAAGAAACAAACAAAAACCACCAAAAAATAGAAAAAAAAAAAAACTGAAAGAAAACCCCACTTTCTGTCCCAATCACACCTTCTCTAGGGGAAGAAGCCTTTCTTGGTGGTTGAACCAGGGTTGGGGGAAGGGGAGACTGTGGTTCTGGTACAAGAAGACTCCAGAGTGCTGCAAGGTTCAAGTCAAAAGGAGGTGAGAGAGTCAGGTCAAACAAACATCAATTAAAATCTTTAATTCCCCTAAAGTGGAAAATCACAGTCGACTACACAGCACAAATCATTCCGATGGAAATACAAGGGACTCAAAATTCTCCTCTCATTTCTAACCTATCTATTCCTATATGTATACTTGTATCACTGTTGAACTAAGTAAAGAGATGATCCCAAATGAATAGCGTTCAGAACGAATTGTTACGTAACTTACAATGGGAATTTCTAATAGGCTCTAATATAGCTTCTTTCAATAAAGGCTTTTTAAAGGGACAAAACAGATTGCATCAATAGAAACAGAGTATCACTTAAAAATGTGCTCATTAATTTCTCCAAAATGACTTCAGTTATCATGTCCAAATTAACAATCAAGGTTAGAAGCATCCAAGAAAAATAAACTAATAGTATGAGATATTTTACCTGCATTTGTCACAACAGATCATGTATCCATCATCATGTGTAAAACCACATATGCACCTGGTTACATCAGTACCGTAACTTCCATCCTCAGACGTGCTGATAGTAGTAGCACTGGAAGTTTCATCAAAATTAGGAGTGGTAAATATGCCTACTTCATTTCTGCTAATAAGAACTGATGGAGGAGGGGAAGCTGGAGGTGTTGGAGGAGGACGAGCACCATAATTATGGTCCTGGATAAGAGAATACAAATACAGCATGTTGTGAGCTACAGAACTTAAAATCTAATCATTACTTTGAAGACTCAAGGGATATGAAACTGGCCTATTTCTTCTTTAATATCTTGACAATAATGACTTAATGAGGCTAAATCTTTGTTTCTTGAGACAGGGTCTCGCTATGTAGTTCAGGGTAGCTTTGAACACACTAGGTAGCCCAGCCTGGCCTTAACCTTGCAGCATTTCTCCTGCTCCAGTCTCCCCAGCTCTGGGATTATAGTATGTGGCACCATACCCAGCTGATGAAGTGAGACCTTACAACACAGTGGTTACGTGAATAAAGCTATTCAGAAGGGGTGAGAATGGAGCATTACCCTCACATCAACATCATCTCCCCTTCCCCAAATCAGAAGATTCTTCACAGTTCTTTGGTCACATAGCTTCAACTTCAAGATGAAAGCATGTACATAAGAGAATAGACTTTTTTTTTTAAACCCTAAGGAATACAGAGCTTAAGAATAACAAAAACAAAAGATAAAACTATTACTGTAAAGTATAGAATACGGGATTTTTAAAAACTGGTACTATTCTAGTCCAAGTAAAAGTTCTCATAATTGAACCTTCATAATATCACAACTCCAGTTCTAAAACTGTCTAAATCTAAACTTTGCCTCCTACTATGTGAGGGTAAACAAATTAACTTAGACAAGCTTTTATTTCTCAGCTATGGAACAGAAATGAAAGCTGTTTTCATGAGGTTGCTTCTGAGGACTAAGATTAGCCTGGCACACAACAAATGCTCAACAAATGATAACTATATAATTATGCAAATTACTATATAACTTAGAATACATAGCACAGTATAACCTAAATCCATGGTCTCATCAAATTACTAATTATATAAAATTTATGAATAATTATAATTTTAAAAAATTTAATTCCTTAATATGGATAGATTAAAGCTAAATTATAAATTATATATCTAATTATTCAAATATAAAACAACTGTGCTTATAAAATTCTGAGTTTTAAGCACAATATTACACGTCATTTTTCAACCTCTAAATTTTAAAAATATTCTTTCAAAGAAACATTCAACACTTACCGCATAGGGCAAACCAATGTAACTGTGTGAATGATGTGAGCTGCTGGTATATAACTGGTGGGGATAACTGTTGGATTTCTCAACTACCACAGGGCTAGCTTCTACAGATTCTGGTCTGGGGAGAAAAAAAGTTCCATCAATGAGAATGCAATTCATTTTTTTTCCTTGTAATCAATTTAAAATAAGTATTAAAACATCAGCAATACAAATACAGTATCTACAGTAGATAGATAACTTGTGAATAAGACATACTCTATCTAGATTTTGGATTAAAAAGGCTTTTTGTTTAACTAAAATAAATGTCCTACTTGAGTTCAAATAGAGTTTTCCTCTCTATCATTTAAAAAAATTACTAAAAACCCAACATTATACAAAACAGCCAACGGCACTGGGAACACTAAACATAGAGCAGAAAGAAGTGGCAGACTGATTAAGCAGGACCGAGGACACAACGAAGCTAAATGGACCTTGATGTAAATGTGTCTACTTTAATGTTAAAACTATATACACGTGTTGAGTATGCTGAGATATAACAAAGCCTTGGAAATGTCAGTAAGTTAGGCAACAGGAAACCTCATAGTGAAGCAGGACTGATACCTGAAAAAACACAAGCAGCAGCCCCTACAAGTTCTGTAGTTCTGGCCTGGTAACACTTAGGTAAATGGTGACTGACCTCTCTTGCTACCATTCGCCAGCTGTTGCTGATTCATAAAGTCTCTGCCCTAGCACTTTGTATATGTCACTTTCCCAACTTCTTTACTCATTCCAAACCTCCTAAGCTATTAGTCAGTGTGGTAACATACCTACATCAGAGGTCAATTCATATCAGAATTAATCTCTCCTTTTCACATACACAAAAACACAATCTGTTTCTGTGCTAACACTTTACAATTCTATTAACTACTAAAATGATTTTTCCCGCAACAATCCTTATCTGTAAATTTCCTTACAACTTAGTACTATTTGTACTACTAATAGTTTGCAGCTTGCAGATCATATTCTAGTTGGTCTAAAACCAGCAGCACGCAAACAAATTTTGTTATCAACTGTTTCTTCATGTATTCTCCCTCCCTCTCAAGTCTCAATCTAACTATAAATAGAGGCTGCTATGGGACCTAGTATGCCAGAATAGAAAAAGAAGGCACAAACAGAAGTTATTAATTGGTAATACAGGGGTTTTCAAAAAGAAGTCTCCAGTATGTTCTGAATACTACGCAGTCAAACCTTTTCCTTACTTTCTAAATTGATACATGCTCATAAATTTTCAATACAGAAATATGTACAAAAGACTATCATCATTTAACCTCCATTCCCATATCAATATTGCCTTATATTTCCTTCTAAATTTTCTGTGCATAAATATCTACACAAAGTGTGATCAAAATATACACTAAGAGACACACTGTCATTAATCTCCTTCAAAATATTTCCCACTGCTTCAAACTTATCACATCATTCTTGCAATGTTTCCTTTTTTTTGGGGGGGGGGTCACACAGACTATTGAAACAGGGTCCTGCTATGTAGTTCAGGCTGGTCCTGAACTCACTGTGTAGCCCAGGATGGCCTTGAAACTCCCAGTGATCCTACCTCAGCCTCCCAAGTACTGGAATCACAGGTGTGTGCCACCATGCTTGACCTCTTGCCATATTCTGAAGCAGTTCTATAAGATCTCTTTCATGAATGTCTTTACAAGTTGTGACCAAAAGTATGGCAAATGCATTAGCTGAGTGCCATGCAACAAAAAAGAAGACTCCTAAAAGATTATGTGTCCCCATCCATTTTATTCACCAGAACTGACACCATATGAGTTCTAGCTTCTCTCCAAAGTCAAAATGCACATGAAAGGTAAATGTTTTGCATTAATTCAGGACATCCAGGAATCCATGACAATGCAGCTAAATACAGGGAAGAGGACTACTTCAAAAAGTGAAGAAAGGGGCTGGGGATTTAGCTCAGAGTGCAGTGTCTACCTGGGTAAGCATAAGGTCCTGAGTTCGAATCCAAGTATCCAAAAATAAGTGGTAAGAATGATGGAATAAATTTGTTTCATGACAGGAGGCATATTCTGAGGGAAATAATAATTCTAATGTGTCTCTGACTGTAATACATTTTTAAAAATTTAAACATTTATTGTATTTTTCAATCATAACGTATATTCACATTTGCTTTTTCCACCTTTAAATGTCAATACACAGCTACCTTACTTTTTGGTAGTAATTGCTTATTTCACTATATGAATGTGGTATCTCTCACTATAAAAGTATCACTGCAACTGTACATCCCAACCATATGTCTTTTTTGCATACATGGTAGTGTTTATACAACAAGGATCTCTGGAAGTACAAGTGCTAAATGAAAAAGGATAAATACACATAAAATTGATAAACACTGCCAAACTGTCACTATTTTACAATATTCACTCCATTAAGAATTCTTTTAAAATTACAAAGTAGTAGTAGCATTTTAGCAATGATCCATAATACTATTAATAAAGCAACATGTAGGAATCGCGGCCAGTGTAGACAGATTTAAGGATTTAGATCAAACTCTTCAATTTTACTAAAGAGTGTGGGAAAACTTTGGATATTTTGGAGTAATTAATGGTTAGAAATAAAATCAAACTTTCAGTGGAAATACAGATGAATTCAAACATTAAGAGTCATAAATATCCTGTATGACTTCACGATTCCAACTAAAGCTACAATACAAGGGCTGGGAATTTACCTCAGTGGCTCAAGTGCCCGCCTGGTAAGCAGGAGGTTGTGAGTTCAATCAATCCCTAGTACTCAAAAACAAACAAAGCTACAATACTGACAAGCTGGCAATGAAAGAAAGCAAAAATACTTAGATCCTCATGCCCTAAAGATAATTTTAAAAACAAGGTAACAATTTTTTTTTAAATTGGTTGATATATTTTAAGAATTTTACAAACCTAAATCAATTAAGTTTTAAACAACCTTTTAAAAAAGTTAACAGGTATTATTAAAATAAAAGGCCTTTATGCAGTTATATTTCAAAGCTCTGCATTTCTATTGCAAGGTCAATCAGAAAAACAACTTTATGACAAATAACAAAAGTCAAACATCCTCCAATCCAATCCCTGTTTTTGAAAACTTATCCGAGGGGAATAGTTCCCAGTAAAGTCTGACCTACAGATTTGAGATGTTTGTTTTAACACCATTTAACTAGAATTCTGAATAGAAATACTGTGTCAAATCAACAGGTAATGATTAATTACATGCAAGGAAACATTATATGAAAATTTACAAGTGAACAATAGCAGAACATAAACTCTTAAAAGCTTCTACATTAAGGTGAAATGAATTTCCTTATAAATCTCCTGCAATGCCATCGTATAATAAATTGTGCATAAATAGAAACAATAGTAGTAGTAGTTGTTATTTACAAATCTGACTAATCCTGTTTTAAATATTTAGTTTATTTAAATAAACTAAATGTGCAAGGTATCAAAATGCTCCTTATTTAATAAATATTTACTGAACACCAAGAATGTATTATATTAACAAAGTCTTTATAAAGTCTGTTCTTTCTAAAATACATACCCAGCAGGGCATGGTGGCACATGTCTATAATACCAGCACCTGGGAGACTGAGGCAGAGGATCACCACAAGTTTGATACCAGCCTGGGCTACAAAGTGAGCTCAAGGCTAGCCTGAACTGCGTACGAGAGACCCTGTCCAAAAGATCAAAATAAAAACAAACAAAAAAACCCCAATATATCCCCAAACTGTTACCTCCTAAGGCCTTTAAATAAAAGTTCTCTGTAATTCTTTTATATAATTCCAGGTTCCAGCACTGTGTCTCAAGACATAATTTTCTTTGCTATATGTATATACTATTGTTATATACATATAGCCTTTTGTTAATCAAACAGGAGCACAAAGAAATATACTAGTATTTACATCACTTTTCTTATCTCCTTTAATGATAGAAGCTCCTGGTTTGAAGGGTTTACAGGCATTATACATAGGTAAAGCTATGTCTTCAGCATACGCATGAAATGCTGACATGATTTTGTGCAATATTGTATAAGATTAATAAACTTACACAAGGTCTAATACACTAACGTAAAATTTATGGAGATATGGTGAGCTCCTTGGAGAAAAGTTGACTCTTATTCAAAACCTTTGTAAAGATGTATTTTATCTCTTATTTCTTTAATATTATTAAATGTCTGCCCTGATTTTCATGTTTTTATACTGAGTAAGAACTTATCCTTAAAAAAGTTCAGTGACATTCTGATGAACTGCAATGTTTCCAATTACTAGAGAAGTTTTGATCCTATTAATCACTTCCATGAAATAGCTCCCCAAACCCTGATGATCATTTTTTTCTTCAGATCTACTTATTTTTCCTAATAACGTATGTCAGAAACATAGGCAGAGTAGTCCAGCCCTAGTATATTTCTGTACAAAGTGATGATAAATATCATTTTTCCTGGATTCTGTTGGTAGAGCAGTATATTATCCTGAAGTTTAGAAATGACTATATGCCAGACAGGGTGGTACATTCCTGTGTTCTGGGAGGCTGAGGCAGGAGGATCCCAAGTTTCAGCCCAGCCAGGAAACTTAGTAAGAGCCTGTCTCAAAAAGTAAAAGAGCACTGGGATGCAGTTTAGTGTGATGGCTCTGGGTTTAATCCCCAGGGCTGCACAAATGAATGAATGAATAAATGAATAAATGAATGCAGCTTAGCATTTCTGTTCCTGACAAAACGGCTAGGGATGCAGCTTTGGGCAAAGGACCTGGATTCAATCCCTAGGGCCACCATAAGTAAATGAATGAGTAATAAATGAGTGTAGCTTAATATTTCTATCCTTAGCAGTGAAAATCTGTTATTTTCTGCTGACTCTCAGTGTTCTCAAATTATATCTATTAACATTAATATAACTTTTTAGTACATGAAAAAATGAATCTAGAGGTGTCACTTTACTCTCTCTATTCCAAACAAGGCATCAAAATAAAAGTATTCCTAGTAGTGCTGGAGAAGATCCCATTCCCTAAGCCACTTCATCAGACAATATATTCCTATATTTTGTTCTCATTTGAAAAACTCCACTTAAAATCTTGTTTTTCAAAGACTTTTCTGGTAGATTAATCTTAATAGTCAAGGAACACATAAGTTATAATTCAACAAGGAGTTCCACAATGATGTTTGCCATGTATACAAGGTGTCTTTATCGACCAATACAGCATAAAAAGATACATAAACATTTTCATTGTCCTCAGAGTTTCCAATCTGGAGGGAGCAGTATGGGTAGCACAAAGCAACAGATACCCAAAAACTATCACATAAAACAAAAACAGGGTAAAATGCCGTAAGATAGATATGGTTAAATACTTAACCAAACTCCTGTTCTGTGTAAGTTGTTAATTTTTTTTATCTCTGTCCTAAAAAGACCTGACTGGCAAATTAAGTGTATTTGGCCAATAGTACTTGATGAAAATGCCACAGATTAGAACTTCCCTAAGAGACAATATGGCCTCTACAAATTGGCATGCTCCTTGTAGGAAACTAAAAGCTCTCCTTATGACTGTTACAAAAAAATTTCTGAGTAGTACGAGGTTTCAAAAATCTGGGAGATAACGCCTACCCAACATGGATCTTATCTCTTTGTGCCTGAGTTGTCACCTGAGAAGTCAAAAAGAAAAAGCTCCTGGATGGCTGACTAGCCTTCTACATGTTCTCACATGATGCTAAGCTCTGACAAGTTGTAGCTTGTAACCCGTATACTGCCTGAATAGTTTAGCTGAATGGCAAAACCTTACAGCAGCTGCCAAAAATCAAAATTCTACAGTCTAGACTCAAAGAGCTTGAAAGAAGAACAAGGCTATATGAATGACAGGAATAAGGACCAACATCATGAAGTTTCATTTAGATTACAAGATTTAAAGGTTAAAGGACAAAAAAAGATTAAAGCAAGATAAATGCATGTAGATTTTATACCAGATATATCTTCTACTGAAAAAAAAATCTAATAAAAACTATAGTAGTGAAAGGGAAAGGCCATATCCTATGCGTATGTAAAGAGAAAGGAAAACATGGCAGGTGGGATCTTTAAGGAATATGAAGAGATCAGTTAAGCTTCCAAGTAATGTTTATTCATTTAATAGTTTCTCCATCCTAATATATGAACCTCCTTTAATAGAGATTTTTTCCTTTGGAAATTTGGATTTAGCAAAACATTACATTAAAGTATACCATTAGGTGATCTGCATGCTAACAACATAGAACATGAATTCAAACACTTGCACTGAAATCTCATGACAGTATTAGGAATAAAATAGTTGTCATTCAGAATGATTTCAAACATCAATTTCTTTTGCTGCCTCAGAATTAAAATAGCAAAACTTTAAAATCTCTAAGGGCTCACAGAGTCTCTTGGAGATTACATCCGTTAAACCCGGTTTGATAGCAATTAAACAAATATTGAAGGTCTAATGTTCATGAAGGACCATAAGAGCTGTAAAAACCAGACACTGACTGCCTTCAAGAAACTTACAGTAACATACTTTCATTTACTCAACAAACATTTGAGGACACATTAAGAACAACACAGTGAAATGTTTTATTCAAATGCAGGAAACTAAAAGAAAAGTGATCATTCTTATGAATGTGACAGACAAGTATACCAATTATTACAGTAGTGCCATGACAGCAGTCACATTTATGCAAGCTTTGAAGTCCAAGAAACAAGTGAAAGTAATTAAAGTATTCTAGACAGAGAACATATATAATGGAGAAACCACTACAATTTTTAGGCATTTTACTCCAAGCACGACCTAATGACCAGCAGGAAGGAAGGCATTAACTTATAGCACAAATTTCTCTTTTACAGCTCTATTTACACATCATGGATTAGAATTTTTAAAGATCTCGGTCAGAAATCTCCACCTGAATAAGAACTTTCAATTTTATATCTACTGAAGTTTAGGAATCACAGAATCTAAAACTGCTAAAATTCACAGCAGATAGAATTAAAAGTTTGAAGGAAATTTAGAGATGATGGCAGTTAAGTCAGACAAGGACCAGTTTCAAGGATCCTGCACTATCAATCTAAGGAATAAGATCCACATATACACAAACTACCTTAAAGCACAGGTAACTGAGCTACAACTCCAGCCCTTTTTAAATTTTTACTCTGAGACAGTGTTTCACTAAATCTCTATGTTGCCGGGGCTAAACTTGAATTTATAATGTTTTTACATCAGCCTCCCAGAGTGTTGAGATTATAGGCCTGTGCCATCAGATATAGCAAGGAATAAGATCATTTATCCTAAAAAGCTATCTAGAGCCACTAATGACAATGGTAAGAATAATAGTATGGCAAGATAAAGTGGAGTTTCAAAGTATAGCTGAATATCTGTAAGTAACTCTCTTAAATTTACTAGTTTCAGGTTAATCCCTGAACCTGATAAGAGCATGTAAAAAATGCTCCTTTTCCATGACTCCTTCCTCTAACATCACTTACAAGTAGGTCTCCTTTGCTTGGACCAGTCCTTCACATTTCTGAAGTCATTAGCACTGTGATTCATTTCAAAATGGTCAACATGAATATATGGTACTAAGGGCCAAATTCATAATCATTCAAGAAAGAACTATTAAAATGAGTAACTTATTATCACAACTTATAATTCTACAATTTTACCCTTGAACTTCTTCAATCTCAAGTTTAGGACCAATCTGTAGCCTTGGAGATGTGTCCACATTTAGTTTACTAGGTACAGAACATAATGCATCAACATCAACCACTGTTAAGATTCATCAGCTACTTATTTGGTTTCAATGACAAAGAAAATAAGATACTTTAAAATGTTTTGTTATTAATAGAAGATTTAATTCCTGGCAATCTCTGAATCTATTAATTATACTACCAACCATAAATTCCCATTAATTCTCTAGAAGCTTTCCTTTTAAAAAAAATTTGTTTAAAAACTTCTAGCAGCCTTCCCTCTTACAATGTTTTTTAAAACCTTACCAAACTTGATGTCCTTTACAGGATATGTTCAAATTATCCTTTCATCTACTTAATTTCTAGTTATCACATGACATGCCATACTTTTTTGAATCTCCTTTTCTTCCTAACAGATTGTTCTGAATTCTGGAAAAAAAAAAAAAAAAAAAAACAACTTTTGTTTGGCTATTTTCCGGGGTTTTATTTTTTTCCTCCCCTTAGGATCTGGGGATCAAACCCAGGATTTCATGCATGCAAAGGCAAGAGCTCCACCACTGAGCTACACAATCAACCTAACACCTAGTAGTACCTTTTAATTTGCCATTTAGCCAACAAAGCTTTAATCAGTTTCAAGTACCTACCTTTGATCTACAGTTGTCTCTTACTTAATGTTGGAATTGTGTTCTGATAAACACATTATTAGTCACTTTTGAAGTCTTACAAACAGCACAGATTGTAAGTATGTAAAACTAGATAGTATACTCAAAGCAGCCTGTTGATGCAATTAAGAGATGTAGAACCAACAAGATATATCAGGCTGTTGCCATTTTAACACATGCTGTTTTATAGTAAATTTCTAATATGCAGAAATACATTCTAACAATAAAAATACAATACAGAAAATATATCATCTAGTAACATAGCCATTAATTATCAAGTATTATGTACTGAACATAATTGTATGCACTACTTTTATGATTGGAATATAGATTTGTTCTGTTGGTTTGTTTATACAGGTAGTACTACAAACCCACAACTGTGTAATGAATTGTTACCATGTCAGTGACCCCATCCCTGTGTATGTGTATATATGGCCAGGTATAACTGAACTGTTACCATTATGTAATGCATGACTGTGCAGCACAGTACTACAGTGTTTTCATAAACAGATCCTTCTTACTTTTAACTCTGTGATCTGAAAAAGCGCATACTTTAATCTTCCAAAAATTACAGATGTGATTTTTAAATTTCTAGTAAAAATACTTTTTTTTTTAAATTGGTAGCTAAGTTTTATTAAAGGTAGGAAAAAGAAGCAGGTTCTGCAGAGCAAGTCTGGGCCAAGTAAAAGTTGAAACAGTGTGAGACCCACCATCCATGCAAGAGAGAACACAATGGCCAAAACACAATTACTTTATTCTTTTCTGAGTATTTTATTCTGCTAGCTTCTCAATGTCTTTCAATGTTTTCCAGCTGCCCAAATTAGGTACTAACCAGAACTGACAATTTAAATGAAGCATTCAATGTGTTGAAATTACCAGTTTTGTAAGACTTTTTTACATACAAGGACTTTTCACCCATTGTATAGCCCCTTGCATATTTCCATAATAAAGAGGCTATAAAATAATTTTTAGCTTTAGTTTCTTCTCTTAACAAGCGAAACAGAATTATCTAGGATATGGGCATTCAACAACATCCTTATATAAACTTCAGGGTTTACCATCAGACCTTCAAGCAGTATGATTCATTTTTAATGGATTATGCTGAGCTCAGTACTAGGTACTGCAGATACAGTGATAAGTGTGCATAGTCGTGAAGCCTGTATTTTAATAAAAACATAAAGAAGCAATAAAATAGAATTATTTCAGACACTATTTAGGTAACACAAAAAGGAAAGGACTCATTGGATATACAAATCTGGACCTTGGAAAGACTGTGGCAGGGAATTAAGATGAGGGAGTTATCCAGTATTAAAATGGCATTTAAATCCAGATATAACCTAAAAATCAAATTTTTGAAAAAAGCTGGATGTGGTGGTACACGCCTATAATCCCACCATTTGGAAGGCTAAGACAGGAGGATTGTGGAGGGACCTAGGCTACACTGTGAGTTCAAGGTCTGCTTAAATCACATAGGGAGATCCTGTCTTAAAAAAAAAAAAAAGAGAGAGAGAGAGAGAAGATGAAATTAAGTTGTAAACCCTCCAACATTTACACACTAGGCTTAACAGAATAATGAAAAGTGAAAAGCAAAAAAATGAAAAAGCAGTAGTCACTTTAAGTGTGGTATCTAATATAAAAGAGATTATTTACAAATGCTGAGAAATCTGTATGAATTATAAGACTACCAGTTTCCCAGCATAGACATAGTAGTGCTCTGCAGCCTGATACAGTGCAAATAACTTTATTAGGGAGTTTGCTATGAAAGGAGAATAATAAAGGGGGCAGGAATTTTGTTATATGTGATGGCAATGAATGTTCTAATAGGAAAACTGAAGATTCAGAAGGTGTGGGGTACAGGTGGCAAGATCAAGTAACAATCTTGGAAAAGAAGGGATGAGATGCCAAGAGCCAAACAGGATCTTAACAACAAAAGTGATGTTTTCCAGTCTTACAAGAGGAAAAATAGTTTCAATATAAATACATTTTAGATCTGAAGATGTGCTTCTAACACTGAAAACAGTAGTTGGCCTATGATAAGTCCTACAAAATATCTATTTACAAATCAATTAGAATTTCTTTTTTTTGTCTTTTTCCTTTTTATCGGTCCTGGGGATCGAACTCATGACTGCCTGCTTACAAGGCAGGCGCTTATGCCGCTGAGCTAAATCCCCAACCCCGAATTAGAATTTATCTAATTATCACACTTAAAGAAAGCCAGGGCCAGGGATTTAGCTCAGCAGGATAACTCCTTGTCTGGCAAGTACAAGGTTTTGAGTTCAATCCTTGGTACCAAAAAAAAAAAAAAAAAAGCCATGCCACTGAAATAGTACCAAAGGTCTCATCCAAAGCTCCAAAATCCTAAAGCTTCTGCTGAGCATAATGTCAAAGCTTAAAGTTTGGAAGTTTGCAGCATTTCAGATTTTAGATGGTTAGATTAGGAATGCTCAAATGGAAAAGTCTGTTAAAATATTCTAAAATACAATCTAAAATCCAAAAATACCTGAAATTTTAAACATTGTGGACCAGCAACAATGGACCTGTACTGTCTTATGCAAATGAGAGAAAAATGGAACTGTTCATTAAAAACAGTTACATCTAGATTCACTCTTTTGTGGAGGCACAATAGTGCAGGCCTGTAATATAGGCTATTTGGGAGCCTGAGGCAGGAGGATCAAAACTCCAAGGTCAGTCTGGGCAACACTGACCTTGACAGTGACCTGAGACATAAAAAAGGCTGGGACCATAGATCAGTGGTAGGGCCTCTCTGAGTTCAGTATTAGGAGGGAGAGGTTCATTGTCTCTAAACCACAGGAAGGCAAACCAGTTAAGATGGCTGAGTTCAATCCAATCCACTGCCGGATTCTGTTTCATTAACACAATGGTTCATTCATTTCTCACATTGTTTTCAAGTTGTCACAGCAGAAATTATACCAATCCAAATCTTAAATATTTACTTTCTGGTCCTTCACCAAAAACTTTTGCTCATCTCTGTTCTAAATTGAATTTAGAAAGAATCTGGAAAGTAAAAAAGGATTTTCTAGAACAAATGTATATTTAAACCGGGCATGCTGGTGCACTCCTTTAATCTCAGCATTAGGGAGACTGAGGCAGGAGGATCCTCACAAATTCGAAACCACTACAAAGTGATCCCAAAGCCATCCTGAACTGCATAGCGAGACCCTGTCTCCAAAAGACAAAAAGAAAAAGAAAAGACAATAAATAAATAAATATGTACACTTTAAAATCAGAAATCAAAACAAAGTTAAAAATAAGAAAATGCATAAAAGAAGAAACAGCTATAAAAATCCAGTTTTTGAGACAGGGTCCTCACTATGTAGCTCAGGCTGGATCTGGCAATGATCCTCCTGCCTCAGTCTCCCAAATTCTGAGATTAGAGGCACGTGCCATCATGCCTGGTCCTGCCACAGCTTATTTTTTTATTTTTTTGTACCGGGATAGAACTCATGATCTCACATTTGCCAGGCAGGCACTTATGCTGCTGAGCTAAATCCCTGGCTCTGCTATAGTTTTTTGTTTTTTTTTTTTTAGTACCAGGGATCAAGCTCACAACCTCATGCTTGCTAGGCAAATGCTTATACTGCTGAGCTAAATTCCCTGGCCCCTTGCCTTAGCTTCTTAAACAGAAGGTATTTCCATTTCCTCTTCCTGAAAGTAGTGATCACTAAACTCCTAAAATCTTCAGAAGCATGTCTGCAAGAACAGGGGTAAAAATGCTCTAAGCCCTTCACTTCCACATCTCAGCCAAAGCTATTCTTCTTTTATATGTTGCATGTACTTGTAAAGCAGAAGTATGTGTAAAACAGTCATGAATTTAACCAGTAAATACTGATGTAGTAAGAAAATAAATAATAATGATAAAGTAGATCAAAGGTTTATACTTTACAGTGTGACTTCAGGGAAATTAGCTTTTCTCAGCCTTTATCTTTCTATTTGTGAGATGAAATAATATTAATGATACAAAGTTAAATGTAACAGCACATGTAAAACTATTTCCTGACAGAGGGGTTCAACAAAATTATAGTACATCCCTTGGTCTCTTTCTCGTAAGTTAGACATTATGAAATCACTTGATATGGGATCAATTTTAATCTATAAAAATGGCATCCAGTGGTATGCAACGGTGCAGCCCTATAATCCCAGCTACTCAGGAGGCTGAGGCAAGAGGGTCACAAATTGGAGGCCTGCCTGGGCAACTCAGACTCTTGTCTCAACACAAAAAAGCAACAAGGGGGCTGGAGCTATAGCTCAGCAGCACAACACCTGCCTGGCAAGCATAAGGTCCTGAGTTTGATTCCTAATACTAAAAAAAAAAAAAAAAAAGAAAGAAAAAGAAAAAAAGCACACACAAAGGGCTGAAGATGTAGCTCAGTGGTAGAGTGGTTCCCTTGCATGTACAAGTCCCTGGGTTCAATCCCCTGTGCCACACACACAAACACAGGCACACAATTCATAAAGATCAACTTAATATTATCAACTGTGCAGCAAAGTAGCATAACAAGATAGAAAGACCCGCTTGCAAAGTTGGGCTTTGGCTAGCACTAGAGAACTCATGGATTAGAAACTTTCCTCCAAATTTTTCAAATGGGGAAGGGAACAAAAGAGGGGAGGAGAAAAGGCAAGAAGAAGTAGGAAGAAAAAGGAAAAACATGGAAATGAATCTTTGTCAATGGGGAGGGGAGTGAGAAAAAACCAAGTTATACTATGTACAGGTACAAATTCTCTATGACGAATGTGATCGTTATATATATCTAAATGTACCAATAAAATCTAATGTAAAAAAAAAAAGAAATGAAACTGTCCTCAAATGATAAAGATGTGTTACTGCACCTAAACTGTTTGCACTAATACTATGGTTTAGCTGGGATGTCATTTAGTAGTAAAGTACTTGCCTACCATGAGCAACAGTCTTAGTTTCCATCTCCAGTAGCAAGCAAAACAACAACAAAATAACAAAAAACCCCAACAACATAGGAGCCCACTTTTCTTTCTAGGAGTCTGGTGTTTTGGTACATACTTGGCAGACTATGCCCACATCCCAGCCTCCACTTAAAGTCTGGGACCCAAGTTTCTACACAGCTACCCCTGAAGACAGCATTTTCCATGCTGTCTTGATTTGTTGCTGAAAGAGTTAAGTGCATCCTATGGGAATCAATGAGGACAGTTTCCTCCAGATTCCACCCCATATCACTTTGTTTCCTTTGCTGATTTTGTTTTATATTCTTTTGTTGTAATAAATCTTAGACATGAATAAGTCTTTCTAGCATGCATCAAGCCTGAGGATGGTCTTGGTGACATCTGATACACCAACTCTTACAATATAACTTTTCAAAATGTTACACAAAATTAGAAGGCAAGCTCACTGTAAACATTCTTATACACTATCATACTGTCATTCCCTCAAGGCTAAATTCTTACAACATAATTCATTCAACAGTCAATGATCCAAATTACCAATGTGTTGATTTATTCTGAACAGATGCAAACTTTCAGACATGCATTCCAATAACACATCTATTACCTTAAAATCCTGTGCTCCAGGGCTGGGAATTTAGCTCAGTGGCATAACTGCCTGCCTGGCAAACACGAGCTCACGATTTTGATACCCAGTACCACAAAAAAAAAAAAAAAAAAAAAAAAAAAAAATCTTGTGGTCCATTTGACTTAGTAATTCTAGACTACACATATCCTAAATAAAATATTTAAGATAAGGCCTAAAATTATGCCTGAATATTGTTTCCACTGCAATATTTTGGCTTAAACAATTTACACATTCAATAAGGGATTGATTGAAACAATCTGGTGGGGTCAGAAATTTAGCTCAGCAGCATAAGTGCATGCCTGGCAAATGCGAGGTCATGAGTTTGATTCCCGGTACCCAAAAAAAAAAAAAAAAAAAAAAAAAAAAATCTGGTGTATCCCTAGATTGGACTTTCAAGAAACCATTCAAAGAGGAGTCTGAATATCAGCAAAAAAAACCTATTCAAATTTTATTGGCAAATTATAAAATAATACTGTCAGCAAGATCCCATTTTTCTTATTGCTCTGTGTACTTGCATATACAAGCAAAACCAAAATGTCGTCAGTGACTCCACATAGTTGAATTATCTATGTTTACCTATCTCCTTTAAGTAATGTATTTTCAGAAATGTCTAAGGTGACTAATAAGGTTAAAAATAAGGTTCTACTTACTTTTTTTAAAAGGTTAAATGTATCTACATTCTTTATGTAAACTTATGAAACGGTATACCAAAAACTGATGTGAAGCAAGAATGGGAAACTCCTATTTCTCTGCCATTCATGGTTTTAAAAAATGTATTTCTAAAGGACACCCAGCCCACTAGTCCATTTGACCAGAAAAGTGTAATACTATTTCTATAGGATGTGGTACCATTTTTTTAAAACTCTTTAGTATTAATGTTTGTTCTTTTCCTTTGCAAAAAAGCATGTTTTTGAGTAAAAAGGTACAGCTGGGAATATAATTTCTTGTGAACAGAATCAACCTAGATGGCTCAGGTAATATTATGACATTTATTATCAATCTCTACCTCATTATCTTTGCTATGAAATAGCCCTACCTTTCTTGAAAGAGAAAAATTATTTACCAAGAAAAATGCTTTGCCAGGTGGTATATGCCAAGACAGTACTTCATTTCTATCAGGACTGACTGATTTAGATGCCAGGAATTAAACCCAGGTCTAAGCTACATTACAACTTTTTGCAGGTCTATTAGAAGAAAAACGGTAAACATTTTAGAACAGCTTGAATATAAAATAAACCTACCTATGCCTCTGCAGACTTTAAAAAGGAGAGAGGCTAAGTAGGTTAATTGCAATGTATACAAAATGCCTTTACATTACATTACACAAGAAGCTTGGATTTAGATTTTTTTTTTTTTTTTTTTGGTCTTTTTCGTTTTTATTGGTACCGGGGATCGAACTCACGACTGCCTGCTTGCAAGGCTGGCGCTTATGCTGCTGAGCTAAATCCCCAGCCCTGGATTTAGATTTAAAAGCAGTTGGTAAACAGCAATGAGGTGTGGAGAGAAATTAAGTGACTTACTTGTTTTTAAAAAGATCATGGCATATGCATGCTATTGTCAATGGGTAAATAACAATCAAAAGGCTTTTATATGATGTGATTTTTTTTTGGAAAGGACAAAAGGGACAAACAGGTGATACCTCTAGTACTGATTCTGCTAAATTTGAACTATTCAAGAGCCATTTAATTTCAGAGGTCTAGTAATACAGAGGGCTATTGGGGTAAAGCTCATGAGACAGAATTAGCTTGTAGATGACATTCACAACAAGAACATGACAACAGTGACAGCTATAGAACAGGATGAAATCTCCATGGCAGCTGGGGATTTAGCTCAGCGGCATAAGCTCCTGCCTTGCAAGCAGGCGGTCGTGAGTTCGATCCCTGGTACCGATAAAAAAACCGAAAAAGCAAAAAAAAAAAAAAAGAAATCTCCATGGCAGTTAAAAAGTAAGGTCAAATGCAAAAATATTTCAGAAACAGAACCATTTAAAAAGAAGCTTAAGGAATAAAAATAAAAAGCAAATGAAAAAAATTTATAGGCCCTCAAAATATTACGTTGAATTTCGTTTGACCCAGTAATTCTACTCATAGGTAAATAACAATCTCTAACTCCTAAAGGTCTGACTTATGGCTTGCCATATCATTTTAACACTGGGAAAGCAATATACTATCAATAGGAACTACATTTGGAATTCTGCATTTTGGCCTTCCCTAAGGCTGGTGGTAGGTGGTATTACCTTCCAGTTGTATCTTGTGAAACTGAGCACAAATAGCAAGCATGGTGTTAGCCATGCAATCATAAAAAATAGAGCGCACTCTGTGCTAAGCAATAGGATAGGATATTAGGTGCTGAATGAATCTTCGACTTGCAGTATTTTCAACCTAAAATGAGTTTACTGAGATTTAATCCAATCTTAAATTAAGAGGCATCTGTATGCCCTCAAGAAATGAAACACAGAGTTAGAGAGATACCTGAATATTGCTGTTAAAGTGGTATTATTCACAGTAGTCAGAAAACAGAAATAACCTGAATGGCTATCAACAATTAAATGGAGAAGTAAAATATAGCACATATATACAACAGCGTATTCAGCCATAAAAGAGAACAGTATCCTGATATCTGCTACAACCTGAACGAACAGTAAAAACATCAGGCTAAGTAAAATAAGCCTGGCACAAAATAATATTTTTTTAGGATTCTACTTGTAAGAGGTACCCAGAATGCAGAAAGAGGAAAACTAAAAGAAAGACTAGAAGGTGCTGGGGTGATGGCATTATTTACTTAAAGAATAAAGTTTCTGTTTAGGCTGACAAAAAAATTTGGAAACAGTACTGATGACTATACAAATGTGAATGTAATACCACTGAATTTTATACTCAAAAATGGATAACACAGTAAATATTACATATATTTTACCACAATAAAAAAGAACGTTTTCACTAAAGTTAAAGGTAAATATAACAAATAAAGTTAAATCTTACTGTGAAACGAAGCAACACAGGGATAGGAATATCGTCCAATGTGCACGCTTGCCATGGATGAATTGGGTTCAATGATTGGGTTCAATCCTCTGCATACAAAAAAAAAAAAAAAAAAAAAAAATCCAGGCGTGACAGCACATGCCTGCAATCCCAGCATGGGAAGTAGGGGGGCATTGTCCTGAGGTAGGAGACTTGCTATGCATTTGAGGCCATCCTGGGCTACAAAATGAGTTCAATGGCAACCTGAACTGCAGAGTGAGACCCACTTTAAAAAAACAAAAACAAAAAAATCTTGAAATCAGGTAACACAAGGTCTGAAAACTATTAGCTTTAATGTGACAGTGTCAAGTTCAAAGTAAAAACTAAATCACTTGTGGCAGGTAAGAGAATTAATAAAAGGAAAAACAATGGAACAATGCAAAGATTCAAGCATCTGAACAAACCTATATTTTAGACAGTGCTAAAAGAATTAGAAGACAGAGGCATGGACAAAAATGATAGAGGCTCCAGACTCAGTCCAAATCAGTGGTGGTAAACCTAGGATGCTAGCGGTCTGCATTACTGAAAGCTCTAAAAGGTTTGCCATCACTGTCCCAATGATCCATGCAGGACCCTCTCAGGCCCTGGGGTAGCAATGGTGGCCCTAGAAAAGGAAAAATGCTGCCCATGAAGAGCTGGTAAGTAAAGCAGATATAACAGTGTGGTAGGGCTGGTTTGCCTCTAGCCCTAAGGGAGTTTCAGGGTGTAGTTTCCTTTCTCTCATAAGTACAAATTAATTACTTAAACTAACACTGGTGATAGTGGACTTCCAGAACAATGCCATCCAAAACCACTGATGCAGGACTAGTGGCTCAGTCCCACTGATGCAGGCTAAGAGTACAGTGAGAGGAGCTGCTCAAGCAGTCTACCACATCTTCTCAGGGACTGTCCAAAGAAGTGTTAAAGGCTATATAGCTTGTGTTTCATATCAAATGGCTAATCTAAGGATCACAAAGCCTAGGCTCAAGTCCTAACCTCACCACTAAAGTCATCGTATATCCTTAGGATGTGTCATTCAACCACTCTGAATCTCAATTTCCACATTTGTAAAATTAATTCTTAATTCTACATGACATGGTGTTTTAATACAGAAGAAAATATTAAAGCTTAGCTCTCTTAAGTTTGTCTATCATTTTTCTTGTCAAACTGCATCTCCTCTATTCTACAAAACTTATTACATATGCATTTAGATTGGTGGTTTAATTAAATAGGCTGCATTACAAAACAATACTGTCTTAAAGTTATACAGAGCCTAAATTCTGATAATTCTGAGTTTATATATACATTTAGTTTGTCATATCTATTTAAACACTGTATTAGTTTTTTGGGTGGTTTTTTTTTTTTTAAGCAAAAAGACTTGACCAGCAATTGAACCCAAGAATGCTCTACCACTAAACTACACTATGTATGTATGCATCCATCTATCTGCCTGTTCGGTGTACTGTGGGGTGTTCTATCCACGAAAGCTACAACCTCACCCCTTATTTTCAAACATAGTCTCACTAAACTGTCTAGATTGGACTCAAATTTGCAATCCACTTGCCTTAGCGTCCTACAGTAATGACATTACAGGAGTGTACCAAGGTGTTCAGGTTGCCCTCTGACTGGAGATCTTTCTGCTCAGCCTCCCAAGTAGGTAGAATTACAGGTATGCATCACATCTGGCTCTGAAACTACCAGTGATCCACCTAATATGCAACAATTTCTGCAGCCACTTTATAAATTTAAAATCTTAATGTGTCATACCAAAACAAAATTCCTTAAAATATTAACGTAAGTTATCACCTACTAAATTATGTATTTGCCAGACATGGTAGCTTATGCCTGTAATCCCAGCACTCAAGAGGCTGGGAGGCTTAGGAAACCCTCCAGGCAGGAAGATTGCCATGAGTTTGAGGCCAGCCTAAGCTACATAGTGAACTCAAGGCCAGCTTGTACTACACAAGACCTCATCCTAACAATAAATAAATAAATAAAAAAAACCCATATATTCTTTTTTTTTTTTTTTTGTCTTTTTCGTTTTTATCGGTACCAGGGATCGAACTCACGACTGCCTGCTTGCAAGGCAGGCGCTTATGCCTCTGAGCTAAATCCCCAGCCCCAAAACCCATATATTCTTTTTTTTTTTATCTTTTTCGTTTTTATCAGTACCGGAGATTGAACTCACGACTGCCTGCTTGCAAGGCAGGCGCTTATGCTGCTGAGCTAAATCCCCAGCCCCCAAAACCCATATATTCTTAATGCAAACAATTAAATGTTAGGTGAACTGAAAATCTAAAACAAAGAAAAAGTCCAAAAAACCAATTACAACACTGACAGGCCATTCAAAGAAAAAGAATGGTTTAGGAAAATGAAAGAATAACCTCAATTTTCAGACTCTAGACTTATATAATTTTGTTCTTTATCATCGAAAACTTTATTTCTTTCTATAAGCCATCAGAATATATGTTAGAGTTGATGAGAAGTTCATACCAATGTTTTAGGTAAAATCTCTAATTCTTTTCAGTATTAAAATTTTCAATAGCATGCATTAGGTATCAGTAATGGCAAATGGATAGCTCATATTAACTGCTAAACCAATAAGGATAAAATATCTCTGTGAGTTCTCAACATGCTCCTACAGATCAGTGATCTAACATAGTTCTTGCATTCCTATATAATTCATTACTTTTAAGTGATACCATAAAATTACACACAATGTAATACAATACAAGCTATTTTAAACAGGAAGCAGGCACAAGATGATAACTGTCCTCAAGTTATCACATTTGACATTTTATTCATTTAATTTATCTACTAATAAAACGCAGCTCTCCTGATTATGTGGCAGCCCACATCTGGAGCCATGCAACCCTGGGTTCAAGCTGAACTCTACTTTTTATTAATTCTAAGGCCATAAGAAAATGTGATAATCACTTGCTTGCATGTCATTACTTTTGTAAAATGGGAATAATACCTATTTGGCATTTTTGCCTGGATGATTAAGAGATCTAACACAAAAACCTTAGGCAAAGTAAAAACACAATACTATATTATAGAAATTCTATGGATACAGAGAGTTCAGAATACATTATGACAAGTGGAAAAGAAAATTACAAGAAAAATGAGTTTATGATTAAATATGAAGCCAATGAATAATTTGGTATCATTCTAGTATAGTTCTAAACAAAGCTAGGAAAAGACTAAAACAGACTTTCGAATATTGAAAACAAAAATCACATTAAAATGAAAGCACTTCCAAATTAGGATAAGCAATGAATATTCACCTTAAAAACAATAGATAAGGGGCTGGAGATTTAGCTCAGTGGCATAAGCACCTGCCTTGCAGCAGGTGGTCATGAGTTCAATCCCCGGTACCGATAAAGAAAAAGTAAAAAACAAAACAAAACAAAACAAAACAAAAAATCAAAAACAATAGATAAAATATTAGTTTTTGGATAAGAAGTAAGTGAACAGAAAGCACAAGCAAAAGAAGTTAAGCACCAGTGGAAAATGGACAAATAAAATGGTACTAGCTAGGGATTTAGCTCAGCAGCACAGCACCTGTCTGGCAGCAAGCACAAGGTCCTGAGTTCGATGACCAGTACAAAAAAAAGTTACTAAAGTTGAGGATGGTGGTACATGTCTGTAATTCCAGCCATGTGGAAAGCTTAGGCAAGATCTCAAGTTTAAGGCCACCTGTGGCAACTTTACTGAGACCCTAATAAGACCTGAGTTCAGTCCCTTGTAACACAGTGAGGGGGGAGGTAATGAACACATTTCATTACATGCAAAACATTTTTAGTACCTTCAACTATACAAATTCAAACACCAACAAATTAAATGAACTGTCAGCAGGTGGCTCTAGTGACACCAAAATAACATCATTACATACTAGAGGAAAAGTTCATCAGGTAAAATTTATTGCTTCTCAGAAATTTAGAATAAAAAAAATTACATCAGTACTTGCATTAAAACTTCGTATTTCAAATGAAGGTGCCAAAGTGTAGAATAATCAAATGGCTTAAGGCTCTATATGGTACTCTGGGTTAACAAATAGTTATATTCATTATTTATTGTGGTAACAGGCTTAGTGCTAGGAATCCTCCTCCAAAATAACTCATTTCTAATTTACATGTGTCATATTTGTTAATTTGTTTACTTCATTCAAAAACGTAATTATAGAGCTTATTATGATTTCTAGTAATACAAAGGAAATTTGGTAGTAATAATAATTAAAAGAAATACAATATTAGCAGTCACATTTCCAGCCTCTAAAAAGGAAAAGTAACTTCCCTTTTTTATTTAAGGGCAGGAAAGAAATTTGTTCCATCTTACAGCAGCCACTAGACACATGTGCTATGAACAATTCAGATATAGCTAATTTGAAATGACAGGTGCCGAAACATGAAATACATGGAGGATTTTAAAGACTTTGTGAAAAAAATATATAAAATATCTCTTTTTAATTTTTCATCTTGATTATAGGCCAAATAAAATTTCAGGTATATTCTGTTAAGAAAAATGTATAACAAATTGATTTCACTTTTTAAATTGAGACATGATTTCACTATCCAATCCAGGCTGGCCTTGACTCCTATATGGCAGTACTGGCTGGCTCTGAACTTGCAATCTTACTGCCTCAGCCTCTTGAGTACTAAGATTATAGGTGTGTGCCACCAGATTCAGCTGATTTCACCTTTTCAACATAGCTACTAGAAAACTTAAAATATATGTGGCTTATATTTCTATTTCACAGCTCTGGTCTAGAGTTCTGATGTCCCAACTGACTATAATTTCCTAAAGATCAGGGATAAAATTTTAAACTTGACTTTTATAACCTTTAGCCTTACGAAAATACTTCCTGCACAATTGGTGCTTATAATGATTATCCAAAATATGGATTGTTAGTTTTAGGTTATGAAATTAAGCCATAAGCAAGAAGTCCACTTGTAACATTAGCCTGTATTTATAGATATACACCTAATCAAAGAACTTTATGTAGTTTCCAGGTTTAAAAAGTGCTAATCAGGGCTAGGTGTGGTGGCATATGCCTGTAATCCCAGCAGTCTGGGAGACTGAGGTAGGAGGATCTGCAAGTTAAGGCTTGCCTGGGTTACAAAGTGAGTTCAAGGTCAGCCTGAACTACAGGGCAAGACTGTCTCAGGAAAAAAAAAAGTGCTCATCAGGTCTTTAACCTTACGCCTAGATCAATTTTCTCTTTATATAAATTATTACTTTTCTATATTTTTGTGTGTGTCCCAAAAATAATGCCAGAAACTAGTAAGAAATTAGTCAGATATCATGTTAACCTACATGCTATAAATGATATTTTTCAAATCTACAAACACCATGAAGCAAAAGATCTACCACTAAGATTGAAAAGTAGCTTATAGGCAGTTTTTAAAGGTATCTTAGAAAATGTCCACACTAAGAAGCTGGCTTCAACTCCTCTGCCTGCTTGCTTGCTTGCTTGCATTCTGGTCATGCCCCCTCGTTTCCTTCCTTTTTTCTAGTATTGCGAAGTAAACTCTGGGTCCTCTTATCAGTGAGCTGCATCCCCAGACCACTTCATTTTTTGTGACAGGGTCTCACAAAGCTGCCCAGGCTGGGCTCTAACTTACAAGTGTCCTGTCTCAATTCTCAGTAGGTAGGATTACAGGCCTGCAGGTTGGCAAAGTACCTGCCTTCAACTCTATTTCTATTACCAAGATGTAAGTATAGATTTTTTAATGTTATATACAATAAAAAATTATTTTCAAGTAAAGCATCTTTAATTAAACTTGACTGTAGAATATTTACAATCATTAAAAAACAACAGGTTCATGAAAAAAAATTTTACTTATTAAAGCAGAAATCTAACTCACAGTACATCAATTCTCAGTAATCATTTATTTCTAATGTACCTTACAACTTATCTTTTTAATTCAAATGTTTAGGAAAAACCAGGAAGTAAAACATAAGACTTCCATCCCAGCCAGGCCTGGTGGCCCCAGACTTGGGAGATCAACATGAGTTAGAGGGCAACCTGGGCTACGTAGTGAGTTCAAGTACTGCCTAAACGATATAGTGAGAACCTGTCTCAAAGAAAAAAAAAAACCTCAATCCTAAGAGGCAAAATGAAATAAAAATTTTTTAGGGGCTGGGGATTTAGCTCAGCGGCCTGTCTTGCAAGCCTGTGGTCGTGAGTTTGATCCCTGGTACCGGTAAAAATACAAAAAAAAAAAAAATTTTTTTAAAACTTAGAATTTAGGAAAACAAGAAAAGAGACTTGGTGGGAATAATGAGTTTTATACATACAATCACCCAAAAGCAAATGTTACTGGGAACAAACACTACTAGTTTAGCAAACTCTTCTTCTTAGATTCTGACCTAGACCTTCAATTTTCCGTCTATAAAATACTATAAGTACTACATTGTCTGTAAATAATGCAGTAAATTTTCTTTCATAGTCTTAGAAGCAATTACAATCAGGGTTAGGGCAGCAACAGGGATTGAACAGAGGGAACAGAGTTACATCACCTTTTATTTCAGATCAGGGTATATAAATCACCAAGACTGGCCTCAAGCTTGTGATTCTCCTACCACAGGCTTTAAGTAGCTGAGATTAAGGTATATACTATCTTATCTAATTATAAATTCTGATCTGGTATATTTATTAATAAACATTTGAGTTCCTCTTAAAATTTATTTTTCAGAGCTATGCAATATTTAAGCATTATAATTTTTAAAATATATATATACATAAAATTATAAACTCATACAAATAAAATAAAACAATTCTTTTTTTTTAAACATTATTTTGAAATAACTACAGGTTCTTAAGGGGTTACAAAAAGAATGTATAGAGAAGTCCCATGCACCCTTCCCATGCTGCCATGCTTTTTGTTTTATTTTGTTTTTTGATATAAAGTTTTGCTAGGTAGCCTTGAACTTCTGGGCTCAAGCAATCCTCCTGCCTTCAACCCCCCCAGGAACTGAGGAGCTGGGACAACTAGTCATGTACCATCATCTTATGTAACTTCAAAGGCTGAAGATATAGCTCAGTGGCATAGCACCTGCTTGGCAAGTGGTAGGTTATGAGTTCTATCCCAGGTACCAAACCAAACCAAACCATACCAAACAAACAACAAAAAAAGAACCAAATATTAAATTCAGATAAAATGGACACAATATATGACTTCAGTGGTTTTTCATACATTATATAAGAAATAAAAAGAAAGCAGCATGTTACATCAGAATTTCTTATAAAAAAACAGCTTATGTTTCTGTGGAAAAAGGGGAAAATGTGACAAAGGTCTTTTAGATTTTCAGGCCTTACATAAAAAATTTAAAAATTCCAAAATTAAGGGACAAAAACATTTTGGTATTTGTTTCATAACAAAATTTGGTACCATCTATATTTTGTGTACTGTAAATGAGGAAAATTATGCCTAAGACAAACTCACTTTTATGAGGAACAGAAAAATCTTTTCTTGAAATAGAAGTATCAAAAAGACAATAATTCTGTAATTATAAAGTGAATTATTGGGGCTGGGGATTTAGCTCAGCAGCATAAGCACGTGCTTTGCAAGCAGGCAGTCGTGAGTTCGATCCCTGGTACCGATAAAAATGAAAAAGACAAAAAAAAAATAGGTTAAAAAAAAAAAAGTGAATTATTTCCCCATAATAACACTGACCATATTTTATACAAAAAAGATTGGACTCCGTAATAGTGATGTGAATACACTTAGCAAAAAAAATATGCAGTATGTACCCCCTCCACCACTCTCTTTCGAGTAAGTTATTCATTCCTTTGTAACTATATAATTATAAAGGCTTTGTTCTGTTTGTTAATTGCCTTAAGAGTACCAGACGTGTACATAAGGTGCAAGTGTATGTCACACTGTATACTACACTAATTAAAACAATAACACTGGGGGTGTGGTGGCACACATCTGTAATCCCAGCACTTGGGAGGCTGAAGTAGGAGAATTGCTTTGAGTTCAAGGCCACTACACACTACATTGTGAGTTCAAGGCCAGCCTGGGCTACATAGCAAGACCCCATCTCAAAAACTTTAAAATCAAAAAATAAAATAATAAGGATTGTGAATGTGAGTATCTCCAGGAAGCAAAGAATCTTTGAGCATTTAGAGGCATCCATATGTGCCTAGTAGTACTGGTAGACTGAGTCTGTATCAGATGCTTTACATTAAGAAAGACTAGACTGTGCAGTATAACTCAGTAGTACAGTATTACTTCTCTAGAATACAGAAGATCCGGATTTAATCTCCAACTCTGGGAAGGAAAATGACATGGAATAACTAGTAATTTAGAATTGGAACCTCTTTCCTCTCATCCCTCTTTCTAGGTTTCAGTCCATCACTAGAAGTGTCTATATTTGGGCAGAGTGAGTGGTACAGTCATTTGTAATAGAGTGCCTTCTTAGGGAACCTATTATTTTTCCAAAGAAAGAGAATAAAAAACAACTTATACACAATACACAGAATATTCCATTTATTTTCTGAAATTAATTTATGTGATTTACAATGGCTTTTAAAAAGCATATAATAATTGGGCTAGGGACGTGACTCAATGACAGAGCCCTTGACTAACATGAGCAAGGTCCTGTGTTCAATCCCCAGCACCTCAAAACAGTAAAACCAAACAAAGTAAGAACCTCTCCCCCAAAAATCTATATGATTATGGTATTCTTAAATGGACTGCGTAGGATACTACACGAATAGTAGAGAGCACCTTTGCGTTGTTCCCAATAGCAGAAGCAGGAGTGGTAAAAACAAACTGCCCCTAGAGACTAGAAATATGTACAAAAGGGGACACAATGACAGTATTTTCTTGCTTTCAATGTGATAGTTTCTAAGAGTTCTAAGATAAACAATTTTTTACTTTTAAAATTAAATGCATCTTTCTGACAGATAAAATTCTTATTAAGATGTATCTATATATTGAACCAGAGAACATGCACTTTTTCATTCCTCAGCTTCAATAATCACTTAAACTTGTAATTTTCAAAAACAGTATTTTAGGCTGGGGATTTAGCTCAGCAGCATAAGCGCTTGCCTGGCAGGCACAAGGTTGTGAGTTCAATCTCCAGTACCAAAAAAACCGCACACAATATTTGTATCAATAACTTAGCATTAAAGTGGTTCATCATTCAAAAATAAAAAATAAGCCACCTGTGGTGACATATGCCTGTAATCCCAGCACTGAGGCAGAAGGATCATTGCAAGTTTGAAACCAGCCTGGGCTACAAAGTGAGCTCAGCCAGCCTGAACTGCATAGCAACACTCTGTCTCAACCAGACCAAAAAATAAACTTAAAAATAAAATAAAATAAAAGGTAATTAAACTTATATAGATAGGTACTTAGTCCAAACTGTTTAGAGGCAAAGTTAGGATACACCATTGAACACATTAAAATGGCTTCTGTAAAAAAAACAAAAGTTGCCAAAATATTCCCTTTGTTCTATTGAAATACAGCTTGGATTTGTTTCTGAAATCTGCTTTTTTTTAAATAAAGCAAGTCCTATGCCAGGTCACAGTTACTCAGGAGACTGAGGATTCCAAATTTGTGGCCAACGTGAGCAACTTAGCAAGACTCCTAGTGACAATGTAAAAAAAGAAAAAAAAAAGTACTGGGGATGTAGCTCAGTGGCAGAATACCCCTGGTTGGGTTCACTCCCCAGGACTACAAAAACTAACCAACCAACTAGTCAACCAATTAAAAAAGCAAATCCTGGGTTTAAATGCATAGTACTAATTATCTCTATATTGTTAGGACTAAAATTTCAATTAGTTAAGATTAAAATGTAGAATCAAATTACTTTCCAAAATATAAGCACCTGGATCTCCTGAAAATAAGACCTAGCTGAAAATAATCAGTCTTGAGATAAAAAAACGTCAGTCTCAATTCCCTTGCCTTACCTGCCACATTGAGTAGCCACCAATAGTGAGGTATAATCTGCATGACACTGGCCATCACTCTGGTCATGGTAATGGCTAGTTTATTTTGCATTGGATCTTATTTTTAGGGAAACACAATCTTACATTAAAAACAAGTATTATCTTGATTCTTGATGCCAACAAATTATAAATGGAAAAGACAAAAACAATTTTTTCTTTTTTTATTTTTACTTCATCAGCCATAAAAGACAAAAACAATTTTAAAAATACTAAATTGTGGTTCAAAAATTATTTATAGAAGTAATCTTGGCTAACGAAAAGCTTCCCATTAAAATCCGGTTATTCAAGAATCCAAAATGAGAAAAACACAAATGCAAATTAAGCACTACTTTGTTGTACTAAAATAATTGCATGGAATATTCTATCTTTCCCTATCCAATGTACTTTTAATTTAAATACTTACTCTGAGCCTGCAGCCATTTCCAAGTGTGATGCTTCTGCTGTATCAACCCCCAATGGGATCACTATGCTCATGACGTTCGCCTCTGGTAAATTCGATTACTATGGAGTCCTATGCATTGGTATCCAAAACACTGGGGCATGCCAGCCACAGTGCTCATTGCAAACATCTAAGTGCATCCACAAACCCTGTTTGAAAGAAATGGGAACAAAACAGTTAGGAACTATCTGTTTTTCCTTTTTTTTCTTTTTTCTTTTTTGGTCCCGGGGCTTGAACTCATGACCTTGTCCTTGCCAGGCCAGTGCTTATGCCTCTGAGCCAACGCCCTTGCCCAATAACTATCTTAAGTAGCAACATTCACACTATTAAAAACAGTAAGTAAAACACAGGAAAACATTCTGTATTAAGATCTTAACATAAATAGAAATTTGCTCTGGGGTACCTAGTTCGCTTCTTTTTCTGAATTCAGTTGTATGACTATAATCAAAAGACAAGTTTCTGGAGATGTAGTTCAGTGACAGAACAATGCTTAAGCATGTCTGAGGCCCTTGATTCAATCTGCATTACCAAAAAGAAAGTGTGGTGGTGGGGGTGGGGGAAGTGGAGGAATGAAGGGTAGAGGGTATTTTCTGGTTCACAACTTTCTTTAGGGAATGATTTAGGACATAACAGAAGATTGCTAAGACGTACTCTTCATTTTAAAAGACCAAGTTGATTTTCTTATGGCATTGGCATTGGCAAACCAATGTTGGTTCAGTGCGTGATCTAACAGTATATTAAAAACTTACGGACTAAGCTCCAAGCCTTTTGCATGATTAGTCTAGGTGACCCTTACAATTCTGAGATAAGTATCTCCATTTTATCACTAAGGAACACAAAGCTAAGAAAAGCTACATAAGCCAAGTTTTTCAGTTTAAGAGACGACTCCAGAATTGGCACCAATTCTATTCTACTGCATACATATGTACACAAGAAAAATTGTTTTATTTGTAATAAAATCAAAAGGATTCTATATGTTTTCAATTAGTTTTAACTTTCTAGAGTTAATATAACTAGTGGAGAAAATTAGTAAAGTTGGTACTTTAAACACATGACAGTAACTAAAAGATACTCAGCTTTAACATCAATTTTTCTAGTAAGTTCACTCCATATTTGCTGCCTGTATTTTTATAGACTATCTATTCAAAGTCCTTTCAGTAATGACACAATACAACTTATGAAGGACCGACAATCCTATAAAATGAAAAACTGCAATAGCAATATTTCCCTGTCACTCTATGCTATACTTGAAATAAAGAAGAACAATGTTCCTTCAAATACTTTCGGTACTTACTTTTTTCTTTTTATTTAGGCTTCCTCCTCTACCTCAATCTATTCCTTCACCTTACCCTACAACATTCACACACCCAAAATATTAATTCACTCCAAGATCAAACAAACTCACTGGCCAGAGTAGTTCTACAACAAGGCAGGACACTCCGTATTCTCATAGTAAAAAAAGGAGGATACTATGCTAAGTTGGGGGAAAAATGCTGCTACTTTGTTAACCAATCAGGTATAGTCAATGATCAGTTACAAAAACTCAAAAAATTAGCAGCTAATATACAAGGGAGGCAGTATTTTCCAGAAGCCACCTTTTGGTCTTCATGGTGGGATTCCCTAAGGTCCTGGACTCCCCTTCTAATGCCCATTATGGGTCCCATAACTACCACAGTAATTTTTTTGCTTTTTGGTTCCTGTGCCTTTTGGCTCCTCTCACAATTTATCCAAACCAGAATACAGGTGTTCACTACCAAAGAAATCCTACTACCAAGTGACATCACTACCTCACAAACTCAGATGAAAAGGACACCTCAATCCCATTATCTTCTACCGTAGGCCCCGACCACACCCCCTCTCAGCAGAAAGCAGACAAGAGACTGCACCACACACCTAATACCAAAGAGATGGGAATGTTGGATCCCCTATCTGAGAGATAGCACAGTCATCATGGCAGTGGTTCAAAGCTGTGCCATGACAATGCACACCTCCTTCTTCCCAGAAGCCCCTATGGCCTCTTCCTCCCAAAGGTTTGCCAAAGCTCAGGAATGTAAAGGTTTACCCAATCTCCTGCACTCTCACAAAATAAATCAGCTCACACCAGCCGCCAGAGCGTTTCCGCCATCAGAGCCTCATCAGGCAGAACGTCCCTTTGTAGAGAGCTGCCACAGCCTTTCTTGTGGTGACTCCCTCCATGCCCTTCCCAATTACTAAATTCCTTTCTTATCTACTTGCCTCCTCTCCTTAATATTCTGCGCTACTCTAGATTGAGTACAAATCACTCAATCAATTATAGACAGCTAAATTAGGTAGAACTATAGTAAGTCATCAGACAGGGCTGGGCCCTTGAGAGAGTCAGAGTAAAAGATGAGAATCCATCAGGACTGCAGCTGGGGATGCACCGGAAGATCTGTACTTACTTTTAATCTTTACAATTAAGCCTGAGAATATCCTAATCAGGTTAATTCCTATTTCATAGATACAAATTATGAATTCATACCCTGTTAAGGAAAATTATCAAACTAGGAAAATAAGGTGCTAAAAGTGGTTTGAATTTTATAAAGAAGTATCTTTCTCATCATGTGTGACTAGTATCTTTCTCATCATGTGTGACTAGATTATGCTATTATAATATGAAAATACACAGTAAGCCAGGCATGGTGGTACATCCTATAGTTCTAACTACCCTGGAGGCTTACATAGAAAATCACATAAACCCACAAGTTTTTGAACAGCATGGGAAATATGAGATCTCACCTCAAAACCAAACCAAGCCAAACCTAACCAAACCCAAAACAACTATAAAACAGGTAATTACACCCAAAACAAACAAACAAAGGATCAAAAAAATCCTGTTAATTTTGGAGTCTGCTCATATCACTAACAAGATGTGCAAGGCTGGGCAAGTTATTTAACCTGAGAATCGGGTCCATGTTTATGAAATAGAGATTTATTTTATAGGGTTTCTGTGAAGGCAATGAAATAATAAATGTAAAACATTTCAAAGACCACATTACACATACTTAACAATCAATGTACAGGTTTATGTATCACTAACCTGAAAGTATAAAATCTGAAATGCCCCAAAATCTGCTCAGGTTTCAGATTTTTAGATAGAAAATGTTCAACTCGTTAATATTTGTTATGCAAATATTCCAAAATCTGAAAATAATTCCAGTCTCAAGCATTTTCATTGAGATACTTGAATAAGCCACCTAACAACAATTCTTATTAAACAACTAAATAATACGTGGATAGAAAAATACTGTACTTCTCTTTTTTGGTACCGAGGATCAAACTCATGACCATGCACTTGCAAGGCAGACGCTTATGCTGCTGAGCTAAACCCCCAGCCCCTGCACCTCTCATTTAGAAAAAAATCCTCTAATAGCTTCATAAAGAACTAATCATTTTCTGTATGCCATGTTTTTATAATGTGCTCCACAAATTAAAATCACTCTCCAATGATGATTAAAACAGTGAACAAAAGGAAACAATGCTTTTCTCTATCTATGACCACATTAGAGTTACTCCATAAATGCCCTATTTATTAAGTAGCATGAAGGTATAAAATTATAAAATTTCTATGTGGCAAGCACAAACAATGTACAAGCCTGTAACTTTATTCTATTTAAATGTTACACTATTTTATACTCCCTTAACTACAATGTTGAAGACTTGGACTAATAAAGGTAAACAACCACAATTTTTAAAAACCTTTTTCTTGTTGATAGCATCAAGTTGGTAGATGTTTTCTCCAGCTCAGGTTATTTTTGTACCAGATTTATAAGGTATTCATTATGCATTCTTTTAAGTAACTGAATAATCATCTATTTGGATACATATTTAATAGTGTACACCTTTTTTATATAAGTATACAATCATCACTAACCATTACCCTTCAGCTGTTTTTAAATAGCAAAAGAGTCTGCTGTAAGCTTGTCTGGATGATGGCTTTTGTTTCATTACTGCCTGTATTCCAAACCTTGCAGGGTGCCTGGAACATAACAGTACACTACAAAAGCATTGGTAAGTAAGTAAGAACAACTAGGATGATGAGTACACTTCTGGCCTAAGTAATCAAATGACTGTCAATCCATACTTCAAGCACTATGAAAATAACTGTGTGAGGATAAAGACATTATCATATCTGAAAGAGAACTACAGACTCTGAGTCTGATTCAATAAGAAAGATGATTTTGGTAATTTATTCACAAAAGATCAGAAGCCAAGAAGTCATAGGTCATAAAATGACAAATATTTCACTATTTCCAAAGAATATCAAAGAGTTCTAAAGCCAGAAAATGTATATTGCTATAAGACCTGGCTTATAGACAATAGAATTATTAATTTATTAGGGTAAATTCATTGTCTCTAAAATTAACTTCTGTCAAATAAGCAAGCCAATGTAGAAAGCAAAGAAATGAGCTTACCGCATAAGCATAAAGCAGCACTTACTCTATAAAATTTCACATACGCAAGTCAAAAAACTGTAATCCAGCTGGCAAGTAAATATACACAAAATATACGGAGAATTGCAGCCATTAAAAAAATAACATAAAAGGAAATACCATGAGATGTCTGGAAAATCTGAGCTCCAGGAAAAAATAAATGTCATCACAAAACCTGCTATCCAGAATAGACCTAGAAACCAAGTGAACACAGGAGTATTGAGCCATTTTCAAATGGCATAAAACTCTAAGTAATCCTGTCTAACCCAGTACTTATAACCAAAGGGACTCATACAATGACAGCTACAGAGCCTTTAAAAGAAAAATTTGTTCCTCACTCTTTTACAGAAAAATAAAAACAAGTAAAGGCAAAAAACTTAAATACCAATTCAAAAAGGAAAAGAAACTGGGAAAATATTAAAAGCAGATTTAGTAAAGCAAAGGGAACAATACCAAAACAAAAATAAGAGCAAAATAAAAGGAGATAAAAGGCAATTAAAGCAGAAAATGGTCTATCAGAAAACCCAGAAGACTAAGGCTGCTTTTAAAACCATGCTTTAAAAAAAAAGGGGGGGGGGGCCCTAGGGATTTAGCTCAGCGGCATAAGTGCCTGCCTTGAAAGCAGGCAGTCGTGAGTTCGATCCCTGGTACCGATAAAAAGGAAAAAGACAAAAAAAAAAAAAGACACAATAAATTTAATTGATGTTTATATTTTGGATGTGTAGCACTAAGAGACCAGGCAGATGAATTTTTGGCCTAATTATGAACAGAAATGAAATAAACTAAACTAGAAAAAAAATTGAGCAATTTGAGATTTCCTTACAGAGATTAAACTACCTTTGTTTTTCACTTAAGGTTCTTTTTGTTTGTTTATTATAATAACAGCTGACTAATACATAATAAAAATACTAGTAAGGCAAGACCCATTCCAAGTTAATACCTATGAAATTCTACACAAGCCATTTTACTCCTTTGAGTTTTAACTATAAATGGAGGTTGATGAGATTGATGATTTTATGGTTTAAATCTTTTAATCACAGGTACATTAAATTATTTTTGATAATCAAAACAACAGAATAAAAATCAATTCCAAAAAGCTGTAATTTGTACATCTGGTAAGAGACTGAGTCTCACCAAATGGTAGTGTTCCATAAGCTCCTAACTGAATGACACTTGAACCTCCCCAACAAGTGTTACAACAGCAGCAATAATGAGCCTATGGCATACATACAATGCCTGTCCCCACTTTATAGATGACAAAGTCAGGCTGATTTATCTGTAAGTAATAGTTAAGTCAGGATTTGAACCCTAGTAGTCTGATTCCAGTGCCTATACATTAGTTTGCTTGAAATTAAAATGTCAGATGTTGAGCTGCACGTGGTGGTGCATATAATCCAAGCACTTGGGAGACTGAGGTAGAGAATCCTGAGTTTGAGCCCAGCCTGGGCTACACAGTGAATCCAGGCCAGTTTGCACTATGTAGCAAGACCCTGGCTCCAAAATATAAAAATTACAATAAAATTCAGATGACTGGTAAAATAAATAATCTAGAACTTACACTCCCAAGGAGAAAATGACAGTTGCCTCTCTTGAAAAGAGATATTCTCAATCCAGAATATCTGGACTATATTTACTCTGGCACATTAAATGAAAGCACAGTAACGAAACCCATCTTATCCCTCTTCTGTCAAACCTGATATAGTAAACAACACATGTTCATTCCACAACTACACTTTATTAAAACACCACAAATGTGGAGAAGTATGGGTTCAGAACCTAAAACTAGTTTTTAAAATATTTCAGGGAATCTGCAAAGCACATACTCTAACTGCAAAGATATAATTCCCCATTATTTTCAGGAAAAAAACCACACATGCCTTACTACAGAACTGCAAGCAACTCATGAGTTAAAGGGAACCATGCTCCAAAATCAAAATTACTAATGTATGCACACATATACTCGTGGTTCCTATAGGAAATTTCTAAACAAAGATCCTTTATAAAACAAATATAAACATGCTAAATTTTAATTTAAATCCCTAACAATCATTTGGTTTCAGACACAAAGAATTTCATCTATTCAACTTATTCTATAATACTTTTATAACAAATGAAATGGTATTTGAAAATTATGTCTTCTTGTAGCCATGGATTGGTTGGTGAATCTCCCTGAAAAACAGTAACATACATGAAATTCAATGTTCAAAAACACATTTCTAGTATTATAAGATTTTCATTGTATCATATCAGTACAATTCTAACAGGCTGTTAAAATTAAATTCACTGTTAAAGTAGTCATGCTTTGATTTTCACATCCTGCTACTTATTAATAATGATTAACTACTTATATCAGTTTTCTCATCTTTGAGAAAAATCATAGAAAAATTTCTGAATTGTTCAGGGACTGTTTGTGGCACCCAGTTTAAGTGTTAGGTGCTTCTGTATTGATTGTAAATTCAGAAAATATGTTACAGTACAAGTAATTTTATTTAAAAACTACAGCCATGCTCTTTTATTATAAACTTCAAATACAGCTGTATTTGAAAATAAACTGTAATTCTATATAAAGAGTAATGGCAAAAAAAACCAAGCCATTTGGACCCTGAAATTTTTTTCCATAAAATTTGTGTCAAAACAAGATTAACTCTGATAAGATTAGATCTCTAAAAAAATCAATGACAACCATCATCATTTCAACCAATGAGAACCAAATCATTCCTATAAAGTTAAGAGACAGTCACCTTCCCAAATATGTTGGCATTTGGAAGAACTCCATAATGCCTCACCTAGTAACTCAATTTACTGTATCTTTAGTTCCCTTACAGATCTGAACAAAGTGTACTTCAGAATCAGGAATGACTTTTCAAAACTTTAAAAATCTATGTTTTAAAATAACATATAGTCACAAAGAATAAGCACCATGTGAAATACGGACTTTGGTTAGTAACACTATGCCAATGTTGGTTCAAGAAATTTAACAAATGTACCATATAAATGAAAGATGCTGGTGACAGAAGTGGTGCCTGTACTGAGGTAGGAGGTAAGGGGAGATGTACTTTCTACTCAATCTTGCTGTGAACCTAAAACTGATCTAAAAAAACAATCTATTAATTATTTTAAAATACAGGTATGAATCTGATATAATGGACTACTTCCTAGTATATAATAACTAGGTACTACAGGGAGCCAGGTAAATAAAACTTCACCCTCAAACTCAAAAAGGTAGAATACACTGATTTCACGTTTACCCTACTTTTAGTTGTATTACCCTATTATTTTTAAGTGGGATTTGTCATCATCAAAATTTGGATACCAATGAACTGTAATATAAAATCTAGTGAAATGCAAGTAGCAATCAGAGATTGGTAGTAATTGGTAGGCTAGAGCTTTGAGGTATAAATATAATTTCTACTTCCTACATACTCAAAACTTCTAATAAATTCAGCGTTTCTTCATACTGAGTCTATAACTAACAAAAGTGATTTCATATAAAAACAGTTACCTGTACTCACTTTCTCATGACATGGACCATAGCTTTTAGATCTCAGAACACCCTGTTCAATATGCAAATACAGAATTTTCACATTTAAGAATAGTCTCCTCCACAAATTTCTTAAAAATGCTACTTTTATATATAAAAGCACTGAGTGCTGCCAATTCACACTTTAATCTTGGGAGTGGCCTATATGTCCATCAACAGATCAATGGATAAATATGGTACAGTATACAATGGAGTAAGAAAACCATGTGATATTTAAGCTCGTGTGTCTGGTTTATTTCATTGAACATTATGGTCTTAAAATGCATCCATTTTTCCTACAAATGACTCAAGTTTATCTTCTTTTATAGTCAAGTAGTACCTTCAAACATAGGTGCATAGGCTGCTTTTCAAGTACCTACAAGTGGGATCAGAAAATAAAACATTGCTAGGCTCCACCCTAGAGATTTTGATTTAGGAAGTCTGGAAAGTGACCTAAATGTCTTCTTGGACGTGGAAGAGTATTCATTCACTCCAATGTCTATTTTACAACTACTATGTTGCTTACAACATTGCATGAAACATATATTATACTTCAAAGGTTACTAGTTTTCTCTTAACTTTGTCTTAACAAAGTGTAGCTCACAGCAATAATGATTAATAGACAAGTTTCTAATCCTGACATTACATAACCATGTTCCATACTAATATTCCAATATACAAAGACTTGGATCATGCACCTTTCTTTACTTTATTAAACCAGTACATTTACTATGAAACAATACATCCACTATCACTTTCAAACTTTACTGTAAAATTTATCTTTCTATAAAGAAACTATATGTAGAAAAAAATAAAGTATGTACTAGCTGATTAGTCTCATAAAAAGCTATTTGAAAGTGGAGGAAAAAATGGCTGCCTGAAATTAGTGACCAAATTAGAAATATTTTTTCAAAATCCTTAAAGAACTATTTATAAAACAAGAAACAAATTTTATTTCTTACAACTGATTTTTACACGCCTGGATGTTAATATGTTTTAAAGAAAGAAAATCCTGAAAACTGAATAAACAAAGGTTAAGGAAATTTTGGGGGGTCCATCTGAAACACTTTAGGAAAAATAAACTATAGTGATCACATCTTCATATGAAAGATCTTTGGAGATGGAAATCAAAAGCTTTTTTTCCAGAAACAACTAAAGCTGAAACTATAGAGCTTACTAAGAAGTTTACACATGGGGCTGGGGATTTAGCTCAGCGGCATAAGCGCCTGCCTTGCAAGCAGGCAGTCGTGAGTTCAATCCCCAGTACCGATAAAAAGGAAAAAGACAAAAAAAAAAAAAAAAAAAAAAAGGGTAATGTGCTAAGGTCACACAGCAGTAACACCTGGTTCAAGGGCAATCAAATCAAAGTGGTGTGATTCTAGATGTTCAACTCTTAAGCCCTCCAAAATATACTTCTAAAGAAGTATGGTACTCTTGAGTTCTTTTAATAATAATACACTGCTTTCAAGATCTTAAAAAAATTGGCTGGAGTAAACAACTATGTCCCTTTGTGTCTTTCCCCAAATCAAAATTTTCAGTAGGTCTCCCATGAAGTATGTATTTTTTTATTCTGGAATCAAAGCTCAACACAACCCGCTCCTCATTTGTAATGTGTAATTTCAGAATAAGACCTTCATGTAAAAAACATAGGTTCTAGAAACCAACAGGTCATCTTACAGCAATGTATAATCAGTGAATACAGAGTCGGCCGCATGATACTGCACAAGGAACAGTATTCTCTTATTCATCAACTCCAAAAATAGTGGCCTGTCTTATAAACAGAAATGTTCAGCACAATTTCTTGGAAAAGTAAAAAGTACCAAGAATGAGATCTAAATTTTAATCCTCTCAACCAGTACCTATTATGGCCTCCGGAAAATTATTTAATCTCTCTGAGGCTCATCCTCCTTGTAAAATAAAATCAAAGACTAAAACACAGTTCTTTAAAAAAAGAGCTGGACCGAGTTCCAACATGAAATTTAAGACCACACTCTAAAGATGTGATAATGAGGGGCGGGTATATAGCTCAGCAGCACAAGTGCTAGGCGTCTGGCAAGCACAAGGTCCTGAGTTCAATTCCAGGTACTAATGAGTACATACATACATAAAAATGTGATTATGTAGGTCTGGAATGGAGTCCACGAATGTCTCCCATAATAAATATGCCATATAACTGACACATGAGGTATCAATTTGAATTATTTAAGCAAAAGATCTCACATATGAATTCTAACTGTAGTAATAATTTCAGTCAACAGGATCCTACTTTACATGTCCAAGTTGAGTTCTGGTCTACAAGAAAATCCTTTGAAAAAAAAAAAAGAAAGAAAATTCTTTAGTTCATGGTGGCGGGAGGGAGCTTATTTTTGTACCTTTTACCACATTTTATTTAAGCCCTGGGATAACATTTGGTAGTAATTTTTATTTGTCACTTAAGACATAAATGGACACAATCAATTCAACTGAACTTTTAAAAACATCTACAAAATACTAAATATTCACTGTATCATCTTTTTAATTCTCTCAGTTGTGAAATATTCTCTTAATTTTCTCTAAAGAAAATTTTAACTTTTAAAGGAATTATACAAGAATTCACAAGTCTCAAATTCTTAGTCTCTGCAAGTTCCAAGGAAATTAATTTCATTTACTATAAACCCAGTGCCTGAATCATAATATTCAAATTATCCAAATCCAACATTTCTATCACTGAAAAAGTGCCAAATTGATGAGTACCATTGTAATGTAATGAAAGTCTGTTTTCTCATTTCTTTTCCTTTTATTACAAACTATTCCACAAGTAATCTTTGACTAAAACGGATTCTAAAAATGATGTACTGGTTTCCCTTTAATTACAGATATTTCATGCTACTGGATTAAATGTACCATTTCAACAGGCTCTTGACAAAATATTAATTTGTATCTGTAAGAGTTTACCTCCATAATGTCAGAAAACATCTTACTTCAAAACTTTCTAGAAAGATTTTTAATAGAAAATAGATTTTTTTGTGCTGGGGATATAGCTCAGTAGCACAGCACCTGTCTAGCAAGCACAAGGTCTTGAATTCATCCTGAGAACCAAAAAAAAAAAAGAAAAAGAAAATCGGTGTTTTTATCCCTGCCTTAGAAATTAAACTGGCAGCATCAGTAGCAACTGACAAACCTAAACAAAACGATGTAAAAGATACATTTAACAGTAATTCTAAAGACTAAGGGGCTGGAATAATTTTTAAAATACTTCAAAACTAACAAATATTTAATTTCTGCATTTTGGATTTCAAAGTAGACTAGTATTCAGGAAATTGCTTTAATCTCATTTATACAGAAAATGGCAAGCACATTATTATTTTATTTATTTACTTTGTGGGGTACTGGGGGTCAAGCTCACAACCTGTACTTGTTAAGCAAGCACTTACACCACTGAGCTAAACCCTTAGCCCCAAAACGTATTATCTTTATACAACCTAAATTATCCATACTTTTATTTGTTATGATTACATAAGAAACCCATATGCTCCAACTGAAATACTCTAGAAAACAACAAAACTCCCACAGTACCAATTACAAAAAAAAAAAAAAAAAAAAGTCACCATTAAAAACTTTGTTATTTCTGTGATTTTTTTTTTTTCTTTAGTACCAGGGATTAAACTTACCTCCTCACACCAGCCAGCCAGGCGCTTAAGGTGCTGAGCTAAATCCCCAGCCCAACTTTGCTATTTCTGCAACCAACATAGAAAACTTGTATGCAGGCCAAGAATCATCAATAGACAGTAAATCTAGGTTGCAAAAACTTGATGAGGAACAAGATACTTTTATAAACTGAACCAATATTCCTATAGATTAATTAATAAAATTAAAATGAAAAACAGTAACCATACAATAAAGAAACTATTCAATACCCTAACCAAGCTATTAAAAGGAGCACACTGAAAAAGGACAAACAAATATCGGGTGCTTCAGATGACAGGAAGACACCTATTACTTATCTAATATTCCAGCAGGAAATGTAAGACCAGAACATGAAACCTTAGACAAACCTAAATTGAGAAGCACTGTATGAGTTAGCCTGTCAATGTCATGAAAGACAAAGAAAGGCTAGGGAGTCTTTTCAGATTAAAGGACACGACAACTGGGTGTGGAGGCGCATGGTGGGTTGCTCAATTTGACCTAGAAATATCAGTAATACAAACGTGTAGTCAATTATGCAAGCATACTACGGAATTGTAACTTTGAAAGTTAACTTTCAGTCAGGCTTGATGGCACATGCCTATATCCCAGCACTCAGGAGGCTGAAGCAGGAGGATCTATGAGAGTTTAGGGCCAGCCTGGACTGCAGAGCAAGATCCTATTTCATAACAAAACAAACAAAAATACAACTAAATGCAATCTGTGATCCTGGACTGGGTATTTTACCCCAGGGAGGCAGGAGTATAACTGGATCAACCCATAACTAAAATGTGAACTACAAAGTAGATAAAAGTGCTCTCTTTAGCAGCACATATATTAATACGAGATAAAAGTATTAGATCCATGTTAATTTCCTAGGGTTAATAACCGTTCTAGTTATGTAAGAAAACACACTTGTTCTTAGGAACTGAATATTAAGTATTAACAGTGATAAAGAGTCATGTACATACAACCTACTCTCAAATGATTTTGGAAAACCTGTTTATGGATATTGAAAATAATAAAGTAAATGTTGCAAAATGTTACAAAAAGGGTGATGTGGACAAAGAGTATATGGGAGTTGTGTCAGTAGTTCTCTGTAACTTTGAAATTATTTCAAAATAAAAAGTTGCAACAAATAAAAAAAAGTTGCAACAAAAACCTTGCTTTTAAAAGCATTCCTCGTGCATGTATTATATTTACATTATTCGTTTTAAGAAAATGGAATCATCAGTTTGATATATCAATTACTTAATTTTGAAGGTCTGCCCAAGTATCTCCTAAGGCTGTTCAAAAAAGTAGTTGTCTTTAGGTAAACAATGTGTCTTTCTGTTATTCTCCATCCAACGAAACTCCCCACGCCCCATAAAAACCTTTCCCACTAGCATTTCCTTAGCAACCACAGCTAAGTAGAGGGATCATGATGGAGAAGTAGCTGACACTTTGCTAATTTCTAAGGCCCATCTGTACTTTCTTCAATAAATTGTGAGATTCCTTATAGCCCTCTTAACAAATCCTTTAACTGGGATAGCTAGAGCTGATGCCTATGTCCAACCAAATCCTAAAATAGCAGGTTTCTGAGAGATGAAAATAAACTGAGCTCTACCAAGGTATCAACAGTCTCATTCCTCTTTATCCTTGGTGCCAAGAAAATAGTAGCTACTAAGTTTCACCTTTTTCCTAGCTTTCAAAAAACACTGTTTAGCCAGGCATGGTGGCATACATCTGTATTCCCAGCACTCGTGAGGCTGAGACAGGTCTGCTGTGAGTTTGAGGCCAGCCTGAACTACAAAGAGAGACCTGTCTCAAAACAAAAACAAAAATACTGTTTTGTTAGCAGCTTTACAATTTAAGGCTGTGTCAGTTCAATAAATTAAGCAATTCTGTTTCAGAAGCAGCAAATCTGGGTATGGTAGTATATGATTATAATCCTGGCACACAGGAAACTAAGGCAGAAGGAGCACTGAGAGTTTCACGCCAAGTCTAGGCTACACAGTGAATTCAAGGCCAGCCTGGACTACACAGCAAGATGGAGATGGGAGCAAGCAAGTTAAATCTACATCGAAAGAAAGATTCCAAATAGGTAAGCATTACTGTGTAGTGGACCAGCCTTGGGCCTCCATCAATTTTTGGCACCTAGAGTATAATCTTAACCATTCAAATCTTAACTTTGATATACAAAGCTAGGTTTAAAAAAATACATCATGTAAACTATAAACTCAAACAGAAACTATTATGGTTATTAGTATATGAAATAAGAAAATAAAAGTATTAGGGGGCTGGGGATTTAGCTCAGCGGCATAAGCACCTGCTTTGCAAGCACACAGTTGTGAGTTCGATCCCTGGTACTGATTAAAAAAAAAAAAAAACGAAAATAGTTTAGGGGTTGGGGATTTAGCTAAGCGGCATAAGTGCCTGCCTTGCAAGCAGGCAGTTGTGAGTTCGATTCCCGGCACCGATAAAAATGAAAAAGACAAAAAAAAAAAAAACATATTAAGAGAAGGATATATACATTCTTAGCTGGGAACCTCTGAAAAATAGCTTGTTTTCATCACAATATCCTAAATGCTAATGGTTGTGTTTACTATAATTCTTACTTTTTTGGTAAAAATAACTGACACTAGGCTTAGCTTTATTATTCAACAGAACAGTGATGAAAATGAAAAAACATTTACCTTTAAACTTAACTCAAGTAAATTTAAAATAATTTTTCAGGATATTCTTTTTAAGTCTGTTAAAATAATCTCTGAAAAGTCACCATACATTAAGAATTTTAAAGTTTTTATTAAGATATTAGACAACCTAACTGTATGAATTCATTTAATGTATAAATAACACAATCAAAACTCAATCCAAAAAAAAAAAATTTCAATCCTATTGCCATATCCTAGCTTTCTGCCATAAGCTCAGATCTTAAATGCTACAAACTACAGCATTTGCAGCTACAACACATGTGACTAGTTAATATTACCTTTCTCAATAAAAATATCAAAACTAAGAATACTGTACTTTTGTTTTTGGATTCAATCTAAAATATGTTAGGAACTTATTGTACCTCTCCAACTGTAAAAATAAAGCTACAAAGATGATTTTCTTCTCATATTTTTCTTAAAGATTTAAGATGCAAAAACCAGTATTAACTAGTAATAACTAGTATTAACCAGTAATAACTAGTTGATTAGTTATTAAATTGTTATAATTTACTATTTATTCATTAAAAGACAATATTTGGATTATCTCAATACATCAAAAATTTATTCTTTGTTGACCTATTGCATTAAAAATGTTTTAACATTTCAAAAAGCTTAGTTTCGGTTAAAAAAAAAGATTGCAAAAGCTGTGAAATTCATCTAGCAATATAGAAATGGCTTTTTAAAAATTATTTAAAACTAAAATTTGGCTTAATTGTCCAAGAAGAAAAAAAGAATTGATTTTCATAGCCACTGCAAATGTAGCAACTGTTTCCTCACTGTGGTTTAAGTAAAAAAGTGCTACCAAAAAAAAAAAAAAAAAAAAAAAAACAATTGTATCCTTAAAAACACAAATGAGAGCTAATTAACTTAGTCTGGGTGACCACTATCCCCTCCTAGTACTGGGGATTGAACCTAGACCTTCCAGGAAGCCAGCAAGTACTCACCACTGAGCTATGTCCTCATCCTCACCCCCCATCCCCAAGTCCACCCTACCCCCACTTTTTGAGCTAAGGTCAAAAACTTTAGATCCTCCTGTGTCAACCTTCTGCGATTTTAGATGTGTGCCACCATACCCAGCATCACTTAATTTTTAATGTAGCACTTAGCATAGGGTTGTACAATAACAACAATTTCCTTGCCATATAATATGGTTAATTTTCACCTCTTTATAAAATATTCATTATTGAAGATGTGAGTGGTGGCACACACCTGTAATCCCAGAACTGCATATTGAGACCCTGTCTTAAAAAAAAAAAAAAAAAAAGCTCTTGCTATTTATTTATTTATTTATTTATTGAGACCGGATCTATGTAGTTCAGGCTGGCCTTGAACTCACTATATAGCCCAGGCTGACCTCAAACTCACTTCTATCTTCCTGCCTCAGCCTCCCAAATGCTGGCACTACAGAAGTATATCACCATGCCCAGTTTTCAGTAGCTGTTTTCAGTAGCTGTATTTTATTTTATTTTAGGTACTGAGGATCGAATTCATGACCTTATACTTGCCAGGCAGGTGCTTAGGCCACTGAGCTAAATCCCCGGCCTGTATTTTCAAATTCTATGTACTTCAAATTTATGGCAGAAAACAATTTTCAATTGTTCTGTGCTAAATATATTTTTACACGATACCAAAAAAATTCAGTTCACTAAAGAAAAAACTTTCTCCTGGCATTTCCCTATCATGAAACAATAAAGTTGAGCCACTGTAATTACGAACCCAGCCTAAAAGCTAGTTACATTCATACAGCAATGCTTCCCGCTCATTACTTGGCCAGTAACCCAGAAAGTAATCTTGTAAATAGTAAAATGTCTCACAGAATACAAGTATTGAAAATTTATTCTAACACATAACAAGGAATAACCACTAATCGCCCTGAATATTGGAGGTGTATATATGTTCAAACAAGAGACTCTAAATTTGACAATTCAGCAACTTTCATTTGAGTAAATCCTTTAAAAATGTCTTTTAAGAAAATTGCACACTAGTATTCTCTGGTTGTCAAAGTTCTGCTGGTCTTACAAATTTTAAATATAGTGCAGTAGTACACATGTATGGCCCAGCAGTGAATTCTAGAAAAGCAGAGCTCTTAGGACTTAACTTAATGCACCTTTAAAAATACAACTACAGGTTTCTGTAACAGATTAGTAAAAAAATGAGTGTATCAGTGTTAGTAATTTAGATCCCCGTTTAAGAAGTTATAATTCCCCAAGATCACTAAGGTATGTACGGAGGTGAGGAATTTCTAATTGATTAATTGGTTTTTATCGCTACCTTATTGTTTTAGATCCAAGAAGTCCCCAAAGCTTGCTGTGACACATACATAGCAAAAATTCTCTGCCTGGAAACTGTGAGGAAGCCAGATAAGCCAAAATTATAGGAGTTATCAGAGTCCTATAAAAGTTGAAGGCAAATAGGGACCTACCTGTAAAGGCTCTAAATTTAAAATAGGGATCAAAGAAATCCTTTAATTTACACTGACAAAAGCCAAATGCGATAAAAATGCAGTCTCTAAAACTAAAATTTACTCTCCAATTACATTATGGTTTTCTACAAATCCACTTAAACAAGATAAACCAGTAATCCTTCAAACTCAGCTATTCTAAGAACAAAGACCATTTGACTAGTTGTCCCTCAAGAGACCAAATGTTTCAAAACTCCCTGGGAACAAATATTACACATAACCTTTTAATAAATTTGGTTCCATAATGCTAACTTAAAACACCTATAGCCAATTGATTTTTAAAAAATTTATAGCCACGTTATTTATAAAGTAAAACAAGACACAATAGCTTTTTAAATCGCATTTTATAGAAACTAAAAAACATCAAAATGAACAACAAAAACAAAACCAAAGCAATGAAACAAATCAGTATGAAGAAAACTGGTAGACTTAAGGAAGCTTTTCTGGCCATTTCTAACCTGGTATTTTTTTTTGTTCGAAGCTAAATCCAAATACTTTGTGTCTAGATCTGAGTAAGGGTCACTCTCAAGAAAACTATAGGCACATTTTCCTTCCTGTGGCCAAATAAATGAAATTTCTAAGATTATCCTGGTCTCATACGTTAGTTTCAAAAAGCAACCTGCTTCTGCACCACAGATTTTAATCATGCAGCCCACAGAGAGCACAGCAGTTACACATCCATGAAGGATCTATGTTTACCTACATAAAAACATAACATGAGCACTGACCCCAAATTCCTACAAACTCCCCCACCACCCACCAACATTTCAATACATAATACAGTATGGCAATACTTCTGAGTAAGGGTGTATTCTTAATCTTTAGCAATGGAGCTCACTAGAATGTAGAAAATGCTTAAGCCAGTTATTTCTATAATAATTTTGTACAACAGAATCTTATCAACTAGTTCATATATTCAACACATAAATCCTGCTCTAAAATATTTACAATGGAATCATTACAGGGTGTGTTTCCCCAATCTTGTAAGTACTACTGGACAGACAGGCACTCATCTTTCAGTAGTTCCACAATGAGAAGGGTCATAAATGGCATTTAATGACCCACTCATATCTCACTGCTTAATATAGCCCCAAAAGACAGGCCTTCCACTATGGAAATGAATTATTTCACTTTTGAAAATACAGTTAAATGACACCTGATACCATTTAACTTTCAGTCTCAGTCTATAAGATTTAGAAAAAAAGCATAAAACAGTTTCAAGACCCTATTATGGTAATGCTATTATTTAAAGTCTACTAAAAAAGACTAAATTCCACAATCCCATAATAGGTAAATGGGCATGTTAGGAGTGGGGGTGGGGATCAAAAACCAAAGCCTTACTTTTTACTTACATAATGATGATAGTATGCCATAAGACAAATTTAAAAGGCAGCAAAATGTACGGCTTCACTTTACCAGCTACATAATCAACTTTGAATTTCTTAAGGAGAGCTTTAAACACAAGGGAAAAACAGATGCAAAATATACTGGAAAGGACAGCATCTTTATACTCAATGAAGTAACAGGTCTAGGCTGGTTTGTACAGCTCCCTAAAATTTACAGGGAAACAGAATACAAAAACCAAAATTGGTCGAGAGTTGGACAGGAAATGTTTCACGCTAGGTTAAAATATCCAATCATATAAAACAGGTTACACTTAACACTCTGACATAATTTTTAAATCTATACTGACATATTGAATAAATGATGGTTGAATTAAACTCAACACAGATTATTACTGATACCTAAGCTTTCTTTTTTTTTTAAATGCTGAAGAGCATCCATCCTGACCACTGAAATTTCCAAGGCTACCTGGAAATTTTTTTCACTTTTTCAAAAGTGTTACTATTTTATCGGTCCCTCAGGGAAAATAAAATTAATCAACTAAAACATAATATCGTAACGTGCAGTAAAATCAGCACATTTTTGTAAACGGCGTGGGGACGGGGGGGGGGGGAGCCTTGTCTTTTCATGTAAACATAATAAGCCTGTAATATGCTGCAGACAAACGCACTGCATGGGGTGTGGAGGACCCGAGCTGATTAGATTACCACAACATCAGCCTGGGGCCGCCATTTTTAGAATCTGTAAAGGACAAAAGAGGGAAATTTCAGTTTTTTACTCCCATCTCAGAAATTAAAGGAGAAAAAGGACCCCTGTCCAATTAGCTATTGATGTCTCCAGTTTAGAGTTGAAGGCGCTTTACGCGATTCTCTCCAAGGTACCCCAGAACTCCAAGCCCTTCCCTTCATTCACATCTCCTTTAAGAGGTGAATAAAGCAGGCAACACGGGGCTGGCTCTGCAGCGAACCGGAGCGATTGGCCCGGACTCTATAATGTATCATTCGGGAGCCAGAGCCAGGCCCGGCCCGGCCCGGCCCGGCAGGATACGCGGAACTGAGGCCAATGGGAGCGAGCGCTCCGGATGGCTTTCTCTCCCTCCTCTCCGGCCCAGCACAGGGAACCGTTTGTTTCTCATCTGTGTCTGCTGCCACAGTGTTTGTGCCAGTCCTTCGGTCCAAATAAGCTTTTCTGCAAGGAGCCACACTGGCTTCTGGGGCTCTCCCGACAGCAAAGCCAGAGGAGTGGGGGAGGAGGCTGCGAAGGCTGGGTGCTGGGGTGACCACCCCGGGGGCGGGTTCGCCCTCTCCGGGAGAGGATGGGGAGCTGTCTCACTCCCCCCACCACCACAAAGAAGAGATGCCCGGGCCGTCCTAATGCCCCACTTCGTATTTGCGAGGACCTTATGTCAGGCACTGCCAATCGGGAAATGGGAGGAGAAAATGGGGCCTGTCCGGCTTTTCAGCACCTGAACCCGACGCAGCTGAGAAACGGGGGGGAGAATAGCATCTCCCGGGCCTCGGGGACGCGAGCCCCGCCACCGGCCCCGCGCTCCCTCCTCACCCCGGCCCGGGAGGCGGGCGCCCTCCCCAACCCCCGCTCGCAGGGGTTGAACTGCCAGTTTCCCCTTCCACCACCCCAAAACCCGCCATAATGCTCCGTGTCTGGGACAGGCTTAAGACAGGGCAGCCCCGTGGACGCGAGCACCATCCTGGCCAGGCGCGGACGCTCCAAGTCGGCGTCCTCCCGCCCGCAAGGGGGTAACGACGCGACGCCCCCTCCCCGAACCCCGACACCCCCGTCTCCCACGGGCGCGACACTCACTGACCTGGGGTGTTCACACACCAGACGCCCGGACCCCGTTATCTGCTCGGCCCCCCAGTAGTGTCTCGGCACCTCGGCGACCCGGCGACCCCCCAGACAGCAGCCACTGCGGACGCGGGACCGGTTCCACACACCCCCTCCCCAAACAGCAGCGCGCAGCCTCTTCTCCCGGAGCCGGGATCCGGGAGGGCGCGCCCAGGCGGTCCACAAGAAAGCAGAGGCGACGACGAGGCTGCTTCGAGTGTCTGTGCCTCCTCGGTGGCCGCTCCCTGACTCCGGCTCGGTCTCCGACTCGGCCCCCTGCGCCCGCTCAGTGTCACTGCTTCTCGCTCTGGGAAAATGGCGGCGACGACGGCGGCGGCCGCGGCGGCGGCGGCGGCGGCCGCGGCGGCGGCGGCGGCAAGTGCACGGGGCCCGCCCGCCCCGCTCCGCAGGGGCAGGGGGGAGGGGACGAAGTCGCCCGCCGCCATTTTGCTTGTGGGCTGCCGCCCGCCGTTGCCACTCCACCGAGTCGCGAAGACTAACAAACTGGAGGCAGGGAGATGGACAGGCTCCGTCTTTATCACAACAGGTGCACTGAACAATTCACCGAAGGTTGGGGTGGGGGGCTCGGGACTCGGTGGGGTCGGCCCTCAAGTCTGGATCGAGATGAACGTGGGCCTGGTACTACTCGGTGCAAGGAGGGTGACAGTGGGGCCTGGGCGCGACCCTGGCCCGGCGGCCCCAGAAAGCGGAGCATTTCCACCCCTAGACGACATCGGTGGGGCTGCGCCCGCCCCCACCAGGCCACCAGCACTGGGTGAGCCCGGCCGGGCGTCGCTCGACGCCCACTGGGGGCCGGGGCGGTTCCAGTGCGCAGACTCCGGGCCCTGAATAAAAGCGGAGCTGGCGAGCACGCCGGCGTCTCGATGGAGCGAGAAACGGAAGAGGTCGGGGGGAGAAGCAGCGGGGGAAACGCAGCCGTCGTCCGCGCCGCCTCCCTGCCACCGTGCTTCGCGGTAAACGCTGCCGTTGCCGTCGGTGCAGCTGCCGTGGCTGCCTCCCATACTTCTTTGGCCCCTGGGGAAGAAACTCCTTCCCTCGGGACAGAATTCGGGGAGGCGGTGATTAAACGAGGGGGACGGGCAGAGAGACGGTTATCTGGAAGAAAAGTGGCGGGGGGGGGGGGTAAGCCAAAAAATAAAACGAGGGTTTCCCCACTAAAGTGACACGGCAGTTACGGCTCTTGTTTTCCGGGTCGCTCCCCGAAATGGCGGTTTCCGTCTTCTTGCCCCACTGCGACCCGGGGCCGTTGGTAAGCGCAGTGGGGAGAGGCAGAGGCGGTCGCGGCAGCCAATAGGCGCCTGAAGTATTCTGTTGGGCGCGTCTTGATTGGCCAGCGATGACCTCATGCTGCAGCAGCGGGTGGGGCGAGAGCCATCGGAGGCTGTTGCAAAGGCAGAGAGGGAGAAGTGACGATGGTGATTGTTGCTGCCGCGGCCGGTGTGGAACCCGAACAGTGGCGATGGGAATCTCACGGATCCTTCCCTCACCATTTCCTCCTGTCCCTGCGCGAGGTGAGGGCCCTAGCTTGGCCTCTCTGCAAGACTTTGGGGCGCTGGCGCAGACGAGGAGATACGATGGCTCCTGCGACTTTTGTAACTGCGTCAGGGCAAGATGGCGCTGGGTCTCCTCGGGGCGCGGGGGGAGCGGCACGTCCGCCGCCGCCGCCGCAGCGCATGTGACCGGCTGCATTCCTGTGGGGTTTGGCTGAGGCCCAGGGTGGGCGGGGCGGGGCGGAGGCGGCCGCGGTGCGGTCGCGGCCTGAAGAGGAAGAGCTGACTGGAGAGAGCCCTGTCCCCGCGGGGAAGCCCCGGGACGCGCCCGTCAAGGGTGGCGGCTTTGGGTGCAGGAGGGGGTTGGCGCCCCGTTTCCTGTCGGCCTTCTCACGAAGTGGCTTACGTAAGGTGGCAGGGCCCCCGGTGTGTCCCCAAGCCACTCGAGGCCTGGCGAGGAGAGGCTAGCTCTGGGGCGTGCTGTCTGGAGGGAGGACTGATGTCTTTCCTGGGGAAACGTGGACTTTGTCAGATACAAATAGAAAAATACAGGACTTCCAAAGTTTGGGGGCAAGTGTAAAGGTATATAAGTGACACTCAGGCACATTTTTAATTTCCTAAAAGATCCAAGCCGTCGATGACAGTGCCATCTGAATATAAGAACCCTTTTTAAATTTCCTGTGCCTTGCCTTTGTATTTTATGCGTTTCCAGTACCCTCCTCGTATTTCCTGTAAGAATGCGCTACCTTATTCCTTTCTTATAAAATCCCAAGCTTCATTAGTAATACAAAATAAAGGCTGCCATTGTTTTCATCTACCTGAAATTGTAAGGTCCTTTTCAATGCTTTCAGTCTGTTGCCTCTCCGTCACTCTTACTCCGATTTTTAAAAATAAGACATGGAATTACAAGAATCTTTGGTAAATATTCAGTAAGATTTCTGAACCCATTATAAAGTGCATTTCTGACATCTGAAACTTACCTTTGGTGAAATTGTTTTGTATTTTGTGATTTCCATTTGGCCATACTAGTTAATAGCCAAAAACCAGTGAAGATTTAAAGATCTCCTTTGAATGGTGTTGAAGATTAGTTTTAGGAGACATTTTCTGCTAAAATGCATGAGATTTCTTGACAGAGGCTGGCTTTTACTTGGTTTTTGGTTTTTTGAGATGGTCTCACTGTGTAGTTCAGGCTGGCCTTGAGCTCACTAGGTAGCTCAGGCTGGCCTCCCCTCAGTGATCCTCCTGCCTCTGCCTCCTGAGTGTGTGCTGGGATTACAGGCCTGTGCCACCACACCTGCCTTTAAAAAAATGCTGTTCGGGGCTGGGGATTTAGCTCAGCGGCATAAGCACCTGCCTTGCAAGCAGGCGGTCATGAGTTCGATCCCTGGTACGGATAAAAATGAAAAAGACAAAAAAAGAAAAAGAAAAGAAAAAAAAAATGCTGTTCTACCTAAGCAAGAATACCTATTGGACCTAAAGAAAAAAGAGTTAACCTGGATCCAAGATTGTGACGTTTAGTTTTAGTTGTAGGGCTCTGATAATTTGCCAAGAGTGCATTTTGAAAATTAAGGTATGTATCCTTAATTACTAGTTTTTGTGATTTTTTTTTTTCCAGACACAACGTAAATTGGAAAGCTAGTAATTGACCTGTAAATATTTGGTACAAAGAATTTAACATTCAAAGCTTTTTTTTTGTTACTTGTTTATTCAGAGTACTAAAATTGATACATTGTATAAGAAATTTGGAGTGATTTTAAGGGGTTACTTTGTTAGCGATATATTTGTTCCTCCCTTTTCTTTGCTCACAGCAACTGCTTTGTGTAGAGAAAGGACTCTGTACGAAACCAGCAAATTATGAAGCAATTTCCAGAATGTTCGGAACTTCCCTCTGCCTAATAGAGAAGAGGCCATTTTGTAGACTGAGGAAACAAATCCTTTATGTTTTTAATCAGAATCTATCATCATTGTTCCTAATTGTCAAATCTGTGAACCTCATAAACTTAACTGTTCTGTGATGTTTTGCCTGGTACTTGGAATTACCTTTGTCTGCCTTCTTGCTTATGTGGTTCTCCCTGGTACTTGTTGTTTTCCATTAAGTCTCTACTTTTCATTTCCATCTTAGTAGTTCCAGCTTCAGAGTTGCACATGTAGTGTTAAGGTTTACAGAGGATGCAGCTTCCTGATTCCTGAGCTCTATAAAAACTAGTAAACTTGGTGTTGATTCCAGATAATTTTCTTTACTCATTCCCTCAAAAAATTATCTGCATAAAGTATACCATAGACTTTCTTTCCTTGTTCTTGTTTAAATCATTATTTGTTGTAGAATTGCAAGTCATCTGAGTCCACATTTCATGTTCCCTAATGTTCTAAAATGTGTACCCTCTGAAGAGTATCACACTGTTTCATATTTTTAATGCCTTTTACCCATTATCTGGGGCGCCCCTTTCTTCCTACTTCTTAATAACACAGCATTAGTCTTTTCCTTCTTGCCTGTTGAAATTTTTCTTAAATCCCTACACACAAAATACTTTGAGTCTCTTATTACATTGACCACCCAGACCCAGTGACTGACTGTAGGCATTTGAATGTACATGTTTTTACATAAGAGTAAACACTTTCTGGGGCCAGGAATTTAGCTCGGTGGCATAAACGCCTGCCTGGCAAGTTCAAGATCATGAGTTCAATACCCAGTACAAAAAAAAAAAAGGTTAAACATTTTCAAAAGAGCTCTTTTAGCCAGGAATAGTGATTCGTGCCTATAATCCCAGCACTTTGTTGGAGGCTGAGGCAGAAGGGTTGCGAATTCCAGCCCAGTCTGGGCAGTTTAAACCCTGTCTCTAAATAAAATGGGTTAGGGATGTAGTTCAGGTCAATCTCCAAGTGCTGCAAAAGAGCTCTCTTGGCCACCGTACTTTGGATAAGTGAGGAAAAGATAATTCAAGGGCAAGTGAGGTAGGGAGGAACTGCTGATGGGCCAGAGAATTTTGCACAAAGGTAGAAAAAAAAGTCAAAAACTGGACTTCAATTTTTTTAAAGCCATCCCTCTTTCTGTGATTTAGAGGGTGGCCTCATACATAAGCCTCAACAGAATATAAAAAATAGGGATTAAATGGGGCTATAACTCCTTAAGCGCAAGGTACTGAGGAAGTACCTTTCCTGGTACCAAAATAAACACTTCTCATGCTACTTCCATTTCCTTACATGTATCTTGGTGCTGCTGACAGTTAACATTAAGAAAGATCACTTGTCAATAATGGCAGATAGTAACTGAAGTAAGGACTTAGGATAACAGGAGCTTTTGTAATAAAGCAAGGTATATTGTGCTAGATTATTGGTAACACTAGTTTGAAAAAGGTTGGGGAAAATTATTAGGAAGTCTTGATTTTTAGGAGAACAGAAATTTTGAACTGCTAATGTGCCTCCCACCCCAACCCCAAAAATGCTGAGTACCCAGAACTGTTAGGTCCTCTTGAACACTACCTCAGTTAATGATGAGGTAGCAGAGCAGTGATCTCAAAACCTGTCTCCCTCACCTCTCATACTCTTTGTTCTGATTTCACTGAATGAGGAGACTTTCTCCTCAGTACTGGGGATGAATCAGGCTTCACACCAGCTAGGCAAGTGGTCTACCTACCACTGCGCTCTCCCTCACTAAAGACATGCAACACGAGAGAGGCAAGCACTTGCTACCATTACCTCACCACGGCAGATGACAGGCCCTCAAGGTAGAGCAGAGAACCTCAGTGAGAGTAATAATAGAATACAGGAGGTAGAGAAATATAGAAACCTCCATGCTTGTTCCCTGGGTATGAGAAAGGACAGGCTGAAATACCTTCGCAATTTGGTAGCTTCAGAGACAGAAGTCAAAACTGAGAAGATACAGTCTTAGACAAAACTAGCCAGAAAGCCATATCATGTACACCAAGGGGAAGGAACTTGGCTTGTTTGTGTGTGTAGTCTAGCTAGCAATCAGATTGATTCTGCAGTGCCCAGGAATGATAGCATGTTAAAGTACATTCTTAAAAATTCAGATAATTCTAAGCAAAAATCTAAACCTAAGTTTTTGGTTGTTTATGTACTGTAGGCTTTCTAGAAACCAAAATCCGTTGTGAAAATTGCACTGTTCACTCTCAAACCAAACTTTCCACCACCTATAATTTCATATCTAACAGGCAGTATAATGTGAGTTAGACATACAAGATACAGTTTTGGCACTGTGTTCATGTTTGAATTTGTGGAAATTTCTTCTGGTTTATAGATCTTATATGTCAGGTTAAAATTTAACAACTACTAATCAAAATGTGCTGTCTGTCCTTTTTACATTTAAAAATCAGTTCTCCCTATACCTATTTGTACCTCTGTCACATATCTAATTATGTTATTGTCTGACCTCTTTTGTGTGTGGTCTGTCTGTCTCGCTAACCCTCCTTGTGTTTTGACAAGCTTTAATGTTAACAGAGAACCTGTTCCTCAAGTTTAGTCTTTATCTCTAGTACTTAAGTTTTTCATGAGGGAGGGCTGTGCTAAGGTTGACAACTCATTCTTGAGAAAAATTTACTTTAGCTGAGAAAGAAACATCAAATTAGTTTTTGTTTTAAATTCTGTAACAGAAACCTGAGAAGATAGAACTATTTACTCAGGTTCAAATGATGATAGTAGCATGACAGTCCAGGCCAGTGATGGCAAGCCTTTGAGAGTGATAACTAATCTTGTGCTGTGAATTCACTACCCCTGGCTCTCTCCTTGGTCCTAAAAACAACTTGTCTGCTTATAAAATAGGCATTTTGGGGACTGCTTTCTTTGTATGTTTCAACTTATTGACCAGTTAAGAAATGGGAAAGCTGGGCATGTGGCACATTGTCTGTAATTCCAGAAGGATCATCAGAGTTGGACACCAGTCTGGGCTACATAGTAAATTCATAGCCATCCTGAACTAGTGAAATTCTGTCCAACACTGAATTTTAAGGGGAAAAATAGCATGTGGCCAGAATTAACATTTCTAACTAGGCATGTTAGTGTATACTTGTAATCTGCTCGCTTTGGGAGGCTAGGCATCAAGATGGAAAGCTGGAGGTTCACGTTGACAACTCTGAGACACCCTGTCTCAAAATGAAGAATGAGCTGGGGACGTAGAAGGCGACTCTTGGTTCAATTCCCAACACCACATACACAAAGTTTAATGTTTTTACTGGTTCTGAGTTACAGCCTTAAGGATAGGTTTTCTACAGCAAACACGAGTTGCCAAAAATACATCTTTTTAAGAGAGAAAGGAGTGTTCAAATAGGGAAAATGCTTGTACTGTATATTTTAACTAAAAAAATGGAATACTGACAGAAATGAGTATGATCTTAATTTGTCAAAAATCTAAGTCTTTTAACACTAACCAATGCACCCCTGCTGTCCATTCTAATTTCTTGGTCTACCTACGGTGTCTTCCCCGCTGCAGCTACTGTAGTTCACTCTTGGCATAGAATAGTCAAGTCCTTCTGAAATTTGCCAAATAAATGAGTTTTGTACATATGTATGTAGTATTTTCCTGGCCACCCTGGATTTACTCTTCCCTTTCATAGTCATTTGTTACACTTTTCAGTGAATTCACTGGAATGTGGATCTCTTAGGACTTACTTGAAATCTTTTTAGAATTCTGTGATTTGGGATGGCAAGCAAAGCCATCTCTGATCTGGCTTTTGCTTCCCCCAAAATCTGCCCCATCAAATATCTAAGCTGCTATTTGGATTGCTCTTTTCTTTTGCTACTACTCATTATAACTTTTAGTTCTCCCAAACTACCTTGTGCTCTCATAGTATACACTTTTCCTGCGTGTACTATTTAATGTCTCTTTAGGATGTCCCTGTTCACCTTGTGAATGTATGCTTCAGTTCAGTGCATTTCCTCTGTGAAGGTTTTTCTAATCCTGTCCCAATAGAGTCTGATGTTCCTTGTACCCCACTTTATCATGGCACTTACTTTTAGTTTGTTGCAGTTATTTAGAGTCTCATCTTGCTGTAAGTGTGAGGCCCTGAAGGGCAGAGTGTGTAATTTGTATAATTTCCCTCAGGTGTAAAAGGATTCGGTTATATACAGCGCTTATGTTAGTGCCTAGGACATACTAAATGCTAAGGAAGTTTTGTCCTTGTTTTTGAAACAAGGTGTCACTATGTAATTTATATTGGCTTTGAATGCACAGTGATACTCCTGCTTCAGCCTCCCATGTGCTGGTTTACAGGCCTTCTCTACCATGTCCAGCAGTAAATGCTGAAGTAATTCTTGAGTTGATTAGGTTTTTCTCTTGGGTATAAGTTAAATCTGTAGAATAGCTGCTGATTCAGATTCTAAAGAGAAGAAAAAAAGATGAGGTGTATTTTTCTTGTTAAAGGTTAAAGAACATGAAATGGCTAATGATTTATACCCAAAAAATAATCATCTCTAGTGTAGAAATAATACTAGGGAAATAATTGGAATAGCTGTTTCTCTTGGGTTTTATCAGGCACAGTTATTGTGAAAGACTAGCAATCTCAGGTGAAACATACCCTGCTAGCTGCCGCACTGCAAGATAAAACCTTCCTGTCAGGGGCTGGGGATTTAGCTCTGTGGCTTTAGCACCTGGCTGGCAAGCACGAGGTTGTAACCTTGCTCTCAAAATCCCAATGCTCTGGGAGGCTGAGGCAGAAGGATTATGTATTCAAGCCAATCCTACACAATTAGCAAGCCTCTTATCTCAAAATGTTAAAAAAGAAAATAGCCCTGCTTCAAGACCCTGGCAGTCCCCCAGAACCAGGGAAAAAATAATGGTGTTACATTATGTTGATTACATGGAAAATGTTGTTTTTCTGACTTAAAATTTCCTGACACAATTGTGGGGGGGAACCCCTGAAAGTATACTTTAATATGATTAGTTCAACACAGAGAACTTTGCGACAGTTATTTTTATAGCAGTTCAACAGCCCTGTTAACAAAATGGCATTTCAGGAAGATTATCTGTTTTTATAAACTTGAGTCCATTAAGGTGCAGACTACTCAAACTACTGGCAACAGCAGGAGCAAATTTATATTCTTTGGGAAGATGTAGCACTAAAAGTCTCTTCTGAGATTTGCAACAGTGTATTGATTTATTCTGATGTTACCTGCCAACAAATTTCTTGTGCAGAGTTGTATTTGGTAACTACGGAAACAACTGATAGCACTAGCACAATGTATTTAATTCTCAAGGCAGAGTTTAGTTGATCTTCCATTTTTAGCAGCTTGGTTTTATTATTGAAAACAAATGAATTTTCCAACTAGAAGCATATTAAAATGCTGCGGGTTAGCAGGTCTTAAGCCAGCTTGAGCACAATAATCTTTAGGAAAGTATATTAAAATATATATTCCCCAACTCTTTACTCACAAGTCCAAATGATCATTCATAGTTTTATTAGGATGGAGAAGTCCTTGAAGAACCATATACTGAACTATTTAATGTGATCCAGGAATGCACATTTTTATCAAACCCTCTCATTCCAACGTACTGTGTATACAAATACTACTTTGAAAAATACGTATGTAAAGCAACAATGCAAAACTTTTCTATTTCTTTTTTGGGAACTGTCGATTTATTATTAGACTATTGAACCTCAGAAAAATAGAAGGATTATTGCCATCACCATAATTCAGAAGTTATCTTTGAGGCTGCGTGTGATAAGATAGCTAGTAACAGGACTCCCTCAGTCTGACACATCGAAGAATTTAAGGGCAGATGGAGAGGATATTTGTTGTATGTTGCCATGAATAGTTACATCCTACCACACTAATCTCACAGCATTTGGGACCCTGCTGTGTCCAGGAATGTGTGGCAGTTCTTAGAGCTTTAACAACAATTTCTAATCTTGTTACCATGGGTGGTTGATTTGTATGGGGCATTCTGTTTAGTTTTTTGGGGTTTTTTTCTTTTGAGGTAAAGGTCTCACGGTATTTTTCAGTCTTGCCTTGAATCACTGTGTATCCCAGGCTGGCCTCGAAATTCACAGCAGTACTGCTGCCTCGGCCTTCTTAGTGCAGAGATTGCAGCCTGGCATGCTAATAAAAAGTTTTTTAAAAATTGAATCCTAACCAGGCATAGTGGCACACACCCGCAATCCCTACACTCAGGAGACTGAGGCAGGAGGATTGCTACATGTTCAAGGATACTGAACTGCATGGCAAGACCTTGTCTCCAAAAAAAACCAACAACAAAAAAAGAGGAGAAAACAGAGCCAAAAAAATTTAAATTTTTTTTTTATTGTTGGGGTTTTAAACATTTTTTTAAAACTTTTTATCAGTATAGGGAACTCAACGACTGCCTGCTTGTAAGGCAGGTGCTTATGCCGCTGAGCTAATTCCCCAGCCCGTTTGTTGGTTGGTTTTTTTTTTTTTTTTTTTGTGGTTTGTTTTTGTCAAGACTGAGGGGCTTCATTCTCAAATTCACATTAATAAATCATTCTTAATGACAGGAAGTAGTCTCATAAAACTCCCCATGGTGTAGTGTGTTTATCAGGCAACTTTGTGAATATAATTCGATTTGTCCCTGTGGTTAACCTCCTCAGAGATTGTGTGCTGGCTGGGGAGAGGGTTGGTTGGTGTTTTTATTTTGGCGGGGGAGGTGGGGTAGGGGTGGTGTGGTAGCTGTACTGGGGATCAAACTCAGAACCTTGTGCTTGGTAGGCAGGTACCTACAACACTGAGCTAAATCTCTGGTCCTTTTGGTTAGTTAATGTGCCTTCAACTTCAGAAGCATAAACTTATCTGTTGAAGACTAGATTGCTTGATTCTATGCATTTGAAGTCCCCAACTGAGACTGGTAAATAAGTATTCTTTCCTCTGTCTGTCAATTATCATTGATTTGTGAATGCTTGTGATGGTGAGAACAAGGACAAATATTTTTAGTCTGAACTTCCACCTTGGTCAGTACATTATCCAAAAAGCCAAACACTGTGCATTATTTTGCCTAGATCAAAGTTTAACTCCAAAGAAACTTTCCCTGCTGACACTGCTGGTTGATTACTCTATCTGTTGTGTTTTATTGAGTAGTAGATAGGGAGTGGGAAGGAATCATTCATCGGTAGGCTTCACTATTCAGATAGTGAGGCATTTGGCTACCTTGAAAGTAAGAGTTATTCCCTGTGTTACCTTCACTTCATTGAATTTCTTCACATCAACATTCATAGCACAAATGTACTAGTTTTGGGGACTTTGTTATTTTATTCAAGTTATTAAAATATAAATGTGTTCCAAGTTATACACTAGTCTACAGTCATCAGCTATAGGCTTCTTTAAGAAAATATAATCGCAAAAAGAATTTTAAAAAATTTAAAAAAAAATGAAATCGCATTTCAGCATATATAAAATAAAGTATTGTGGAGTGAGACTACTTCCTCCCTTTTAGAAAGTCTAAGATGCCCATAACTCCTCTGCCTAATAAATTCATAATTTGAAAGGACAAATGAGGTGTGGATTTTAAGCCTTTAAGCATTCCATTTGTGTTAATCATTCTTCTCGTTCAAAGAGGCAGCAGGGGGATAACTTATGAGTGACTGCAGTTATAAATAGTGTGTTATATAAGCACCCAAGGGCAAAGATAAGGATAAAGTTAAGAGTACTAAAGAGAACAGGCTCTTTTGTTTTTCTTTTAACTGTAATATGGCATTGGGAGCTAGGCATGGTGGCACATACCTGTGATCCCAGTACCTAGTTGGGGGCAGCGGGGGGCGGGGGGGGGAGCTGTGAGGCAGGAGGATTGAGGCCAGCATTGGGCTGCATGTGAGTTCAAAACCAGCCTAAACTACATAGTGAGTCCCTGTCTTTAAAAAAAAAAAAAAAAAAAAAAAAAAAAAAAAATGGCACTGAGGGTTAAACCCAGGGCCTTGCTAAATTGTCAGGTTGTCAGGTGGCATTCAAATTGAGAATCCTCCTGCTTCAGCTTCCCAGAGTTCCGGGAGTATAGTAAGCAGGTGTCACCACAACCAGCCTGACCTCATTCTTTATCATCATTTGATGGTTTCTGTTGTCTTAAAGAATCATATATAAAGTGTCACTATTTGTAAACCAAAATTCACACAGGTACGAAATACATAAACAGGAGACCTCATTAAAATTCTTTTGAGCTGGCATGGTACTGGATGCCTGTAATCCCAGCACTTGGGAGGCTAAGGCAGGAGGATTGCAAAGCCAGCCTGTGCTACATAGTGAGAACAAATGTGTCTTTGGGTTCTCACAAATGTCAGTCTGGCTCTGCATTCAAATGAATTAAATACTAGTGGAGACTGATGGCATTTAGGATTACCCTAAAACCCTGCTGCAAAGTTCAGCTTTAACTCCTCCGCCTGCCTGTGTTTAAAGTGCCACAGTGGCATTGGAGCTGTTTACTGTATCTCTGACCAACTCTTCTTTTCCTCTGGCCCCCTAGAACTAAATACAATACCCTAACTTTTATGTCACAGAACATGATTAAATGAAGCATTGGGTATGTAGGTAGCAAACAGTATAGATTATTTGGATTTGTAGCAAGAGCCAGCCTCAAGAAAACTTCCCAAAACTGTTTGAGAAACTTAGTTTTTCCAAGTGTTACTTTTAATTTTACAGAAATTTTTATTAGTGCGTGTCTGCAGTTCATAATTGTTTAGGAGGTTACATGTACATGCCACAGGTTCTTCCCACACACACACACGTTCTTTTTAAATCCTCATCTCTCCTTACTCCTTTAATTCCCCTGTTCCACTTTGCACCCTTGTTATTGTTAATCTTAGCTCATGCTGTGGCACAGAATGTTTACATTCATTGAGGCTAATTAAGGTCCTGTACATACATCTTTTATTCTGCTTATTTCCTCTCTGCTTCCTTCCCAGCCCTCAGACTTTTCCCCTTAGACCCCTTCATAGGAGGAATATTTTTATAAAATAAATATCTGTTATGTTAGCTACTAGAATTACAGTGCCAAGTTTTAGGGGTTATTTGAAATACTGTAAGTGATACCATATGGATAACTTCAGAGCTCTACATGTATATGGTTGTCATACACATGCTGTAATAAACTTAACTCTTTCCTTTTTTTTCTTTTAACTTATAAGTGACTGCAGTCCTTTCTTTGAAATCATTGGGTTTCTCTTCATCCTTGGTTGTTGTGTATGTTTTAATATTTGCTATATTAATTGGCCATACAAAAGCGTTGGGTAATAATTGACCTCCAGAAAGCATTCTGGTGAAGACCAAGTTAAATACCCAGTCAATACTTAATAAGTTACTGTGATCCTATACATATATGCATGAAGTTAAGCTTTGTAAGAATTGGCAAGGAGATAGGAGAGGAATGTGTGGCTGAGATTGTGGCCTACTGAGCCTAAGATATTTCCTCTTGGGGCCCTATATAGAAAAGAGTTGTGAATTCATAGCAAGGGCAGTTACAGGAAATACAGGAAAGAGGGAAGCTAGCATAGCCAAGAGCTAGAACACAAAGGCTCAGAACTGGTTAGTGACTAGTCCAGTAATTGTATACACCATGTCCCATGGTGTAGTAAGTACAGTAGTACACCATCATTAAGATGCATTTAGGGCTGAGGGTGTAGCTCAGTGGTAGAATTCTTGTCTGGCATGCATAGTGCTCTGGGTTTGACTGTCAACACTGCAAAAGAATAATAAATATATGTTAACATGTTAAAACTAGGGTGTAAACTAATAGTGTAGCTTTTGTACTCATGTTAGTGACATGCAGGAAGATGTATAATTATAGAAGATACATTACAGTGACTAGAAAATATAGACCTATTGACTAGAGTATATCTCTAGTACTCTCACCTACTCTAGAGCTAGGCATTTGGGGATGCAGCAGTGTTTTTGAAATAGCACATTGCCAGTGCCATTTAAAAAAGAAACAGAAGTAACTTGGTTAAGTAAATTATACATCTCATTCTATATCATACTTAATATTCAGAATAATTGGATAAATGGCAATAAATGGAAAATTATTTGCTTTTTCACTGGGAGGACTTAACCTTCCAATATGGCACTAAAAATACTTTATTACCTGACACATTACTAATAACATTAGTTGGACATAATAAGCACAGTACAGATTTTCTTGTAAGATGGTGGACTCTTCAGTGAGGTATTAGCATTTTATAAAGCAATTTCCAAAGCCATGCCACTTGTAAAAATTGGTCATAAATCTTTGTACATACAAGGCAGCTGCCCTCCTTGGACCAACTTTTATCTGACACCTATGTCAAAATTTAAATAAGGAATGTATTTAATCACATTCCCTAAAAGGAAATTTACTTCATGAGGCACTAATGGTAATGTTTACTTTACTGAAGAACAGGGTGCTTCAATTGTGGGAATACCCCCCTTTAAAGAACAAAACCAAAAGTTTATTATGGGAAAGAGGCATAGCTGGCTGCTCCACATATAACCCAGATATTCTTTTTATTGTTTTATTTTGGTTTGGTATTTGTTCTTGAGACAAGGTCTCCCTATGTGTATAGTTCAGGTTGGCCTTGAACTCACAGCAGTCCTCCTTCCAAATGTTGATTACAGGTGTGCACCACCAGGCCTGCCTAAGTAACCTTTTCTTTTTTCTTTTTTTTTTTTTGGTCTTTTTCCTTTTTATCGGTACCGGTGATCGAACTCAGCTGCCTGCTTGCAAAGCAGGCGCTTATGCTGCTGAGCTAAATCTCCAGCCCCAGTAACCTTTCCTTAACAAGTGTTTCAGTTATTCAGGTCTTCTCTCACACAAAACAGCTTAACATTTGACAGCAGTACACAAGCAGGCTGAGTTTATTCTTATGTATGCATATAGAAAATCCTAGATTTTCTGTTCTACCTTGTGGCAGTGATTTGTGAGGGCCCACTGAGTTACAGGGCTGGTGAGTGTCACAGAGGAACAGAGCCACTTTTGAAGCAGAGAGTATCTGTCTTGTGTCTGCAGAGCATCCCTCTGGGTTTAGCCACCTGTTGTACTAGGTATTGGGGAGCTGTGGCTGTGCTGCAGGGTCTCCCCTGGCATACTGCTACCTATCCTTCCTGGGTGTGCAAGGCTATTCGGCAGCTCTAGCACTTTCCTCCACCTATGCCCTTAGTCAACATTAACCACAGTAATAGAAAATTGTACATTTTAATCAAGAATAGGTGGAGAACAACTTAAGCTGATTTAATTACTAACTTGGAATACATTATTTCAGAGCCTGTGAATGCCTTAAAATAAATGTGAAACACATGTTTCTATGGAGCAACCACCATTTCCTTCCAGCACATCATTTGCCTGTCTTCTTTGTTTATAATAAAACGTTGAGGATTTGTAGTTTGCACAAATTGTTCACTCTGGGAGCTATCATACCTCCATATAGATAACCTTCCAGCAGGTTGTACAAAACTGAAAGGTTACATGGAACCGGCCAAACAGATGATTCCAAGAGAGTTTTATATGTTTATGTCAAGGCCAGTGAACCTTAATTAAGGTCAGTGGATCCTCAGTCAGCCTGCATCAAGATCAACTGATTCAAGTTGACAAACCTAGTGAATCAGGCCTATATTTTACTATAATCAAAGAAAGTTTTCTCTCTGTTGAGATACTGAAATTGTACTGAAGACCTTGTCTCCCTTTTTTTGTTGTTGTTTTTGGTGTTTTGTTTTTTTGAGATACAGCCTTACTGTTCAGTTCAGGCTGGCCTGAAGTTCACTAGGTAGCCCAGGCTGGCCTCACACTCACAGTGATTTTCCTGCCTCAGCCTCCTGAGTACTAGAATAACAGGTGTATGCCACTACACCCAGGCCCCATTTTTAAAATCAAGAGAAATGGTACCATAATATTAAGCTCCTTATTTATAGAACGTTTTACGAAGCACATCATTTAACAAATCTTTCGGGACTATAGATAGTATAGTGATGGGGGAAGATAATGAAGAGAGCATACTCAGGAGCAGTTGACTTTAGTTATGTACACCATGGGGGTAGTAAAACTATTTTGAGCTGCTGCACACAGAATTGCATAACAGCTGAGAATTGATGGACCCTCACCTCTGATGCTGCTGAACAGGAAAAATATGTGGTTAAAGACATCTGTATTTTAAAAATGATTAAAGGATCGAGAGTGCTAAAAAAAATAACACTTGGAAAAATTAGCTTTGAAGAGGTATCCACCTGGTTTGATGAGTTAAAATACCAGATTAACAGGCCAGGCATGGTGGCTCACACCTGTAATTCCAGTAACTGGAGGCTGAGGCAGGAGGATTGCTCTCAATTCAAGGCCATCTTGAACTGCATAGTGAAACCCTATCTCAAAAAGGTGAAGGGTAGGGATTAACAAAATTCGTACCTAGAAAGGAGGTGTTTGTTTAGTCAGGCAGTGGTGTTGCAAGTTGTAATCCCAGTTTGGGGAGGCTGAGGCAAAACTACACAGTGAGACCCTGTCTTAAAAAATGAAAATAAATAAGACCATATCCAGCTGCTTAATGAGGCTTAATGTGAACTGATTCCCAACTCACATTTGTCGGTGGACCTTGCTCTTTCTGCTGAGGGCTGGGATACAGTGCAGTGGTAGAGCACTTGGCTGTGTCAGGCACTGCATTCAGTCCCAGCATTAACCCTCTCAAACAAAAGTTACAGCTCACAGGTGGATCTTGTGAACCCAAGCATAACTGACAATGGTCTTAATGAAGAGTGAAAATGAGAGGGATCCAGACTGCAAAGCCAGGTTCTCTGTCTCCTAGGAATTTGTCTTCTGAACATCCCCACAGTGTAGATTCACAGTGATCAGAATCTTTCTCTGGTGTTGTCATAAAACCAAATTGTTTGCCATGAAGCACCAAACACCTGCAGGCCAGCAGGCAGTGGGAAACAGAAAAAGGCAACTTGTTTTTATGGTTTCAAGTGCCGTGGTTCTTCCTGGCAAAGACAAGAAGCTTCGTTGGTTCCCAGAAAATAACCTTAGGTGACCTGGCTGGGAGTGGGAGTGAGTTCCGGGCCACTTTCTGCTCTCCTAAGCCCCTCTGGGCAGGGATCCTCACAGCCTGTGCAGCCTGGGCTCCTTGGACCAGAAGGCTGTTTTGCAGTGTGAGGCAGTGCATTCTGCGGGTGGCCTCCCGTTAGGAACACCTCGCAGGCTGCCCAGGCTTCTGGGAGAAGGCAGATACATAGTGAGGCCTGGATATAACAGTGTTTTTGCACCTTACTCAAGTCGACTACTTCGCCCAGTCCAGCTTCGAGTGTTATTTTAGCTTTCAGCTGGAATGACCTCTTCACTGAGGTATCTTGGAGAAGTACTCCCCCAAAGTGGCTGTGGTGGAAGCCGTGGGAGAGAGGTTTCCTTAGTGAGGAGCAGCACACAGTCTCTTTGAACCTGCTGGTGTGCAGAGTGGCGGGCAGGGCCACGCAAGCTGGTCACTGGCTCTGGCCTGCTTGGCATGCTGTTGGTAGATGGGGTTTGCCCCCATGAACTCTTCCAAGCTGACCAGACCCTTGCTCCCCTCCTGAAGGGTGACAGTATGCACGGTGCAATGCACCGGCTGGGCAGTGGAATTGTCATCCTGCAACAAAAGGGGACAGTGGCTGCACTGGAGAGGCCTGAAGCTCCTTATGCCGAGCCTCAGGCCAGAACTAAAGTGATCTGATCGGTTCACAAGGTCTGAGGGAGGCAACCAGCAGCAGCAGGTCTTTAGCCTTCTCTGTGTTTAGATTCTTACCTCCCTTTCATCATTAACCCTTTCTGCATGTTGTCCACCTCAAAAAAGCAATTCAGTGTGGCTCCAACTTCCTGCCCTGAAACAGTCGATCTGTGGGCAGCCGGCACAGCAGCTGTTACCGAAACTGCTGCAGGTGGGCAGTCTGTGCACTAGCAGGAAGTGGCCATTTAACTTTCAAGGTGCTCTCTTAACAGAGGCAGGAGCTAATAAAGGCCCCGACACGGGATTGGCCTGCATTTGATTCCAACTTCTCACCATTCCTAGCAGACCAACAAATTTCAAGCCCCGGTCTTCTCGTCTGTTAAATAGGTTGATGGGTCAGATGACAAAATGCAGTAGGCTGGTGGTGCTGCCTGTAATGCCATCACTGTGGGAGGCCAAGGCACCAGGCTCACAAGTTCTTCAACCCCAGCCTGGTCAATTTAGCAACTCAGGCCCTGCCTCCAAATTTTTTAAAAAATGTAAATGTCTGGGGATGTAGTTAAATGCACAGGTCCTGGGTTCAGGTCCCAGTATGTCGTGGAGGGTGCTTGGAGGCAGTGCATGCAAAGACCTCAGAACGCACAGCACTAGCATATGGTAATCTCTGGAAGACAGAAGTATGCAGACCAGGCTCCTCATCCGTGATGGAGAGCAGGCTTGGCATGCAGGAGGCCCTGCATGTAATCAGCAGAACAGAAAAGAAAGGAAAGCGACAAGGATTTGCCCAGCACCTTTACTTAAGCTTCCCAGATGGACTTGGTGGGGAGAGTCCTTCGGAGTGTCCAGTCCGTGGGAGAAGGCATAGGAATGGCCTCCCATCAGGTCTGTAATCCGAGATGGCGAGTACTTAACACATCGTCAATACACAGCATTTGACCTCTGCCTGACAGCCTGTCAGGCTGGTCCTTCCTGAGGACCTTGCCCCTTTATCCTACTTGTGTCAGCTTTGTGCTCAGATGTAGTTGTGTGAGAGACCAGCCAAATTTTGGTAGTGTTATGTTTGTATTTCACAACAAAAGAAATGAAGGAGGGTAGACTAACCTGTTTCTGGGTGCATTTTGTCAGGCAGCAGGCTGTGATACTTCCCAGCTCTTAGTCCACCAAACACAATTTAATTATTTTCATTAGATACCTAGCTGGGTTTGGAACTAGGTATAGATCAGAGATCTCATAGAAAAGGAAATGAAAAAAAAACTGCGAGGGGTTTTTTGTTACTAGTGTTTCTTAAGTTGCACTAATGACTATAGTAACTGCCAGTGACTTGTGATAATTCATACGTCAGTAATGCATTATACATACAAAAGAGATTGCCTTCTGCAAAGAAGAAAAATGGACAAACTTCAAACTTGTGATTCATTCATGATCCACTGAGCCTTGAGATATTGAAGAATAATGAGAACTTTTACCTTCTGGGTTGTCTTGTTAATTTAGTGTCCATAGTTGATACTGTGGCGTAAAGTTACCAGATTCTTATGCCAGTATAACAGCTTGAGATTCCTTGTACTTTTAGAGTACTGACTCCCATTTTTCTGAGATTGACATGGAAAAGTTTCTATAAAGTATAAAATGTAATCTCAATACAATGTGATAAAAGAAACTAGAAGAGCACATTGGTTTGAGATAGCATTAGTGGGGGGAGTAGATATAATTACACATTTGTGTTTATGATTATGTACTTTTTTTAGGCAGGATTTCACAATATGGTTCCAGCTGGCCTTGAACTCACGTTGTACTTTAAGTTTATGTGCTTAATAATTTTTAAATTTTACTTATTTTTGAGCTATAGTCTTACCCCCCCCCCCTTTTTTTTTTCCTATTTTGAGAAAGACTATTGCGAAGATACTCAGGCCTGCCCCAAATTTGAGAGCCTCTTGCCTCAGCCCCAAGTAGCAGTGTATCACGACTGGCTAGATTTATGCACTGTATGTATTAATTCCACAATAAAATTACAAAAAATGAAGTGAGAACTGCTGTGTGGCTCAGTGGTGGGCCACTTGTCTGACACGTTTGAAACCGCCCTGAGTTTGATCCTGAATATCACACACACACAACTAGTGATACGGAAAGTTGATCACCATACATAGTGGAATAACGTGGATCTACAAGGTACTCTTACTTTCCAAATTACATTTTTGGTGTGTATGTATGTCTATCAAAGTAATTCATGTTTTTAAATGTTACTAAATTTTCTTTATTGTTTAAATGACTGTTCTGCTCCCTTAGGTGTTACAGAGGAAAATAATGTAATTTTTTAATAGTTAAAAAATTAGCATACCTGGAGTTTTGCTAGCGGATGACACCTGGAATGTGGAGTTAAGGATGAACTCTTGTTCTTTTTCATTCTTGGGTTTTCTTGCTAGCTTTTAAAAAATACATTCATGTTTTACTTTCCCAAAATAAATTTTACAAGATAAAATGTGTCTCCGTGCCATTCTTAAAAGGTTTATTTTCATCCAGGTTGTCCTACCCTTTTAAAAAGGTTTATTTTCATCCAGGTTGCCCTACCCTTTTAAAAGCTTTGCCACTCAGCAAGCAGAACAAAGGCCCTTGGAATACCAAACAGTATCAAGTAGAGACAAATTACAAATTGCCTAATCTAAAGCATGAGGATTTGTTTTTTTAATTGAGGGGATAGGAATACAGCTTCTCAATTATCATACGTGCGTCATACTCTTGGGGTTGGTGTTTTTGGCTTAAGTCCATTACTGTGTATTTTAACCACTGTGGGAACTGCATTACCAAGAGTTGTCCGTTTGTGTGTATAGCGCCCTCTAGCGCGTTGTTTTTAAAGCACAAGCAGTTTCTTCTGCTCAGCTGTTAACTAGAAAATTCTCCAGCGTGGTTTATTTTGCTGCTCTTCCTTACTTACATCCACACTCAGCCTTCACTGCACCTACATGTTTTTTCGTAGCGGGGAGATGAGATGCATTAAGTTGTGGCTTTGAACACGTTCCCTAATCTCTCTAGGCTTCAATTTCCTCATCTGTAAGATAAAGATGATAATCATAAGTACCTGGTATTGGTTCTCTGAGGACTAAATGAACACATACATGTAATGTAGATGCCTAGCGCATCGGAAGAGCTCAGAAGGTGCTACCTGGATTAAAGTCTGAGAGCATGTTTAATGCTTTTGTATTCCTCAGTGCTTACTTTGTACACTGTAAACAAGTATAATGACAGCAGAATTGATTGTGGAACCCATGATTATGGAAGCAAAGAGTCACAGATTCCGGAATCCTGCACTCATCCATCCTCACTCATTTCCAGCTTTTACAGTGTGGATTGATTTATTCTGACACAGTCCAAGAGACTGCTTCTCCAGATATTCTATGAGACCATCTGTGTTCTTCCCTGTACTGATAGTCACACACTTGAGCATAACGCATAACTTGGGCATAACCCCAAGAACCTAGGATCTTCAGTGAATCATTGAGTGAGTCCTGGAGTCCTCAACTGGTCATATGTGTAAGAAATGTCTCCTGGCATATTTTTCGTACTGCCCTGTGTTAGACAATGCCACACTTCATTACTCCTTCCCTTCTAGTGTCTCAATGCTAAGCCACATTAATATTCTCATGAATATCAACTGCTTAACCTTCCATTCAGTCTATCAGTCTTTGGGACATTATGTTAAGCATATGTGATTTAGAACATTCACACACATTCCTAGCAAAATAGCAGGTACTATCTTTTCCAAAGAAGAAAACTCTTGGGTGACCCTGGTAATAAATAAATGGCAGAGTCACACTTGTAATCTGAAGGTGCTTCTGGAGGCTGTGATCTCAACACTATGTCAGTAACTTCAAAAGGAAGTTTCCTTTCCAAGACCACCCACCCATTGAACCTTGCCGCAATGGTAATTATTACTGGGTCATATCCGCCTGGCCCCTCAAATTTTCAAAGTTGGCCCATGGGGAATCTCCTTCTCTCTTTGTGTATTTGTAATCAACAGATCTTCCAATCTGGGAAAGCAAGTTCTTTCCTAGCAGAAACTACAGCTGTTATTACTTACCCCCCAGGGGAAAAGCCACAAACCCAAGTCTTAAGGCTGGAAATGCTGAGATCTTGCTGTACCATGCTATAAAGACAAGGGAGGGGCATGCACGCTGGTTGGCTGGCCCAGTAGCAAGACCAAAGGCAGGGTCTTGGCCAGCGAAACCACACTGAGCAGCCCTTCAACTAGCCTGGACCTCACCACCCTGGTATACACAGTCCCTTATGCTGAGCATGTGATCACTTACTGCTTTTCTTCTCTGACTCTCCTGACCCCACTCTCTACCCTTAACTCGCTGTGGTGTACACCTTAACTCCTTGGCTGGAGGCCACTGAATGCCAAGTTCATATGGGTAGAAGGTTTTAAGTCAAAGCCTTGGACTGAGGCATGGGAGAGGAGCCCCCAGGAAGGGCCATAATTTGAAAACAAATGAGCCTCTTTCATCCCAAACAAATTTTTGTTGGTTAAGGTTTGTCCTGGCTGGACAACATCAGAAACTAGGGTTTCTGGAACTTCTAAGAAAACCAAGTAGGAACCAGAGTTGCCCACAGATCTTCTGTAACAATTACAGCCCAACTTGGAAACCTGAACAAGTTCTGTTTAAACAAGTCTATTCCTTTTCCAGACTAGGTTGTGCATGTTGAAAGCAATTGAGAGCATCAACCATTGTTACTCTGTGGAGTACTGAAGATTCACAAAACGACGAGAGGTTAAAGAGATCTGACTAAATGTTATTTAAGAAGTTTAATCTTGTCTGTCTTCATCATCTCAGCTAGTGGAGGAGATCCAGAGACAGAACTCTGCTGGGACTTTCATTCACTGTTTGATCTGGCATGCCCCAAGCCTTTTAGTAATTAACATTTTAATGCGGGTGTGCCTGTGGTTCTGCAAATGTACAGCTGTTTACAGCAAATAACAAAGCTCCTGGTTGAAGATGCTGACAGGCCTGGAATGCTGTCCAATGACTTCTTCCAGCCCCTGGACCAACCAACTATGCTCACTGAGGCCTGGAAACAAAATGGGCTTTGGCTTCAACCAGAGGGAGGCTTAAAGTCTGATGGTGCTTTGCAACTTTTCAGCTTATAGCACTGATTTGAGAAATTGAGAAAAACGGAGTAGGGTAGCATGCTTGTCTAGCAAGCTAGAAACCCTGGGTCCAGTCCTCAGCACAAAAAAATATAAAGCTAAAGAAAAATAGCGGCATCCTTGGCTATGAGATTTGAAAATGGCCTCAGAAGTCATAATGGAACTCGTAAATAAAACTATGAAGTACATGTAGCATTCAGTCTCATGTTTTAGTATTAAAGTAACTCACATGGGTTGCAAACTTTGAGATAGACCAGAGATGCTAATTACTTGGGTTAGAGGGGATTTATACTAATCCCTCCTTAAAATAGGACATTGTGGCACTCAATAGATCCTGAAGGGGACCCAGGAGACTCAGGAAGATCACACATCGAAATCACTGGCCCTGGCCAGTGAACAAGCCCATCTCAAGGTAAGCATATATGTTGTTCCTAAACACTATCAAAAAAGTTAAATTCCAGGCAGGGTGTGGTGGCGCATGCCTGTAATCCCAGCACTCAGCAGGCTAACGCAGGAGGATCCATCACTTTTGAGTTCGAGACCAGCCTGAACTGCATAGTGAGACCCTGTCTCAAAAAGACAACAATAGCAAAACAGTTACATTCCTTGTTAAGCTGCTATTCCCCTGAAGACCTGAAAATCTTCCATATTAATGGGCAAGGAAGCCCAGTAGAGAATCAGATGAAAAGATGAACCCTAGTTTAGTACCTAGTTTACAATCTTGTGGGAGACCCTAAATTACAGGCTAGCTGGTGGTACCCCAGCCTGACCCACAGAAACTGAGCTAAGAAGTGTTAGTTGTTTTAAACTGGCTTTACTTCTTTTGTTGTTCTGCTCCGTGGCTTAGTTAACTTATGCTTTGTGTTAATACCCAAACACTCATAATTCTCAATATGATCATTTATTTAAATTAATAGACTTTAGCAGACATGGCCTTGACATTGTCCCAGAGACCAGATGGCAAGACGGCTCATCTGAACCATTTTCCCACAAAAAATCCTTTGCACACATGCACAAATTATGACATGAATAGGAGGAGGGATAGCTAGAATCTGGCTACGAATACAGGTTCAACCACTCAACAGACTGGCCACAATCCATTGTCAGTTTAGCAGTTTCAGAGGCCCAGCTTCCTGTGCTGCCACCCTCGGTATTTGGCTCCCATATTGCAGCCCACAATCGGCTCCCACTGTCCCTTATGCATTCCAGCAGAAAGCAAAAAGGTGAAGATAGTCTCCTTTTTAAGGACAACAGTGTGGATCTATTATGTAAGAAGAGAAGGGGCCAGTATGATGGTGTCCCACCTGCTTGAGAGACTGAGGAGAGACGATCACTTAGATCCAAGAATTCATGCTAGCCTGGGCCACACAGCAAGACCCAGTAGCAAAGAAAGAAAAGGTGGTCCATGCCTGAAATTCCAGTATGGTTAGTCAGGAGGTTAAGAGTGCAGCTCTCCTGAGTTCAATCTCGCACTCCTTGCACACACAAAGAGAAATGCAGACTGGACAAAGCACTCGATGCCACCATTCCCTTCCTGTAATTTACTCTTCTAAACATACCTGATTACTAATTCAGTGTTGAGGTAGAAGGCCATTAGGTTCCTTTATATATTCCATATCTTAGTCAACTTATGGTATGTGCTAATACACAAACACTAATAATTCTCAACTCATTTAGTAGAATATAGCAGATGTGGCCACATAAAATACTGAACTGAGACCATTAACTCCTATTTTTAGATAGCATAGAAAATAGAAATCACTAAGAATTTTAAAATAATCACAAGATTGTCATATAGTAATAATGCTGTTAGGATTCTTTTGGGTTATTTATTTTTGGTGGGGTTGAGCCCCAGGGCACTTTGCTGCTGAGCTACATCTTCAACCTTTTTCAGTTTTCATTTTGAGACAAAGTCCCACACTGCCCTCACTAGCTGCCCAGACTGGCCTCAGATTTACAGTCTTCCTCCTTCAGCTTTCTGAGTAGTTAGCTTACGGGTAGTAGATAGTAGTAGCTTACAGGTTCCTAGCAATGTTAAAATGTTAGTGTCTTTTCCAATAAAAGTGTAGACATCTATAGCATGATCTCATGGTGATGATTTATATAATGGTGATGATAAAGAGCCCATATACTATGTTAGGTGGGATAAAGAAAGGTCTTTTTTCTTTCTTTTTTTTTTTTTTTTAAATTTTATTTAAGGAGAAAAGAAAAAAAAAAGCAGGGAAAGGGTACAAGTTATACAGATTTACAGAAAAAAAATGAACAGTAGGAAATCACTAGTTAATGGATTACATATTGTCATCTTAGGAATAATTGTTCAAGTCACAAAATTAAAGCTTGTAAAGTGGACATTCCATCAATGATACTGCAAACAGTTCTGTTCATTGATCCAATAAAACTCTGTGATATCATTTTCTATCTTATACACTTAAATATACATGCAGTTATATAGTTTGGAGCACTTTCTTTTCCTCTCTTTTGTACCATGACTATTACACATTTTGGGTTTCATTGCTCCCACAGTTCTTATTACTTTTTTGGAAGAGAGTAAAACCAAATGTGACATAACAGAACAGAATCGATCAAGTCAAAAGGGTGGACATAATAGATAATGTAAAAACATAATACAAGGTGATCAACAATGGTTACCATAATGCCTCCCGCTATCTCTAATAGAATTGCCTATATCGTTAGTTATAATACAATTGAACAAAACAGTAAAGAATAAAACCGACAAAACCAAAACATTGGAGACATTGCAGGTCTTCAAAAGTAGATAAAAGTCAACAAGAATGGGCGCCATAATGAATCTCATTATCTTCACAGCTGATGCCTAAACTTTCGAACCTGATACTATCCAGCAAAACAGAATAGGGGAACATCAGTTAAAAACCAGATGGTGAGAGTAATACAGGGCTTTAAATCAAGGTAATGAAAAGTCAAAGTGGGTTACTATATTATATCCTGCTATTTTTTCCTTTAATTAAAAGGATAAAGATAAAAAAGTAAATAATGGAGTGGAGATTGAGATAAAAGAGGGCATAACAACGAAACAGCGCAGATCAAAACATAACCATTTAAGCAGAATAGTGTTTCACCACCAGATAATCCTAACCTAAAAGTAGTTACCATATTGTTTCTTTCTTTGAAATCCTTGAGTACAAGTTCGTATACTGTAGCATTAAGTATATCAAAACAATGTAAAACCATTCAAGAGAATGACAGCATTACAGAGTATTTAGAATCGACTAACAGAAAATGAACAATGGTTTCTGTATAATCTCCTTGTCTTTAAAAGGTTTTTGCTTATACTATCATACATAATAAAATCCAATAAGATACAGCATTAGACCATTGGAGACAGAAGGACAAAAGCTAGATTAGACTTCAAAACAAGATGATACTAAATCATTATTACCTATTAAGATGTCATTTTCTCCAAAATAGCTGTTCCTATCATCCAATCTTCTCTGCCTCATTTCTGTTGAGCTCTTTTTCTGTCAGTAGCTGTCAGTTTGTCTTCTTCATTTTGTTCTCTGCTCCATTCGTTGTGGCCTCTCTGCCATTATTTCTGGATTCTTTGTATTTTTCTTTTTTTAGAATATCCTGCAATACTCTCTGTAGAGTTGAATTGGTGTTTGCAAATTCCCCCAGTTCCTCTTTATCCTGGAAGCACCTTGTTTTTCCATCAATTTCCAGGGACAGTTGTGCAGGATATCTCAATCTTGGCTGGAGATTATTATCTTTCAAAGCTTGAATTATTTCCCCCCACGCTCTTCGTGATTTGATGGTTTGTGCAGAGAAATCTGCTGTAATTCTGATGGGTGTTCCCTTGTAAGTGGTCTGTTTCTTGTCTCTGACAGCTTTTAATATTCTGTTCTTGTATTGAATTTCTGGAATTTTTATTATTATATGCCTGGGTGTTGCTCTGTTTGGGTTGTAGGTAGCTGGGGTCCTGTATGCCTCATACATCTGAGTATCTTTACCTTTTGCTAAATTAGGAAAATTCTCCTGGATTATTTCTGTGAGTAGCTTTTGTAGTTCACTTGTTTGTGTCCCTACTTCTTCTTTTATGTTCTTAATCCTTAAGTTATGGATCCTCTTATCATCTTCTTGTCTTTGTATTATTGCTGTTTGTTTCTTTGTTATTTTTAAGAAGTTTTTCATTTCATTCTCCCATATTACAAGTCTGCCCTCCAGTTCAGATAGTCTGTGCTTAGTTTCTTTCAAGCTGTTATGCCAGTCTTCTATAGACTTCTTAGTATCTTGGTAGACCCTTTGAACCTGCTTCACGTATTCTATGCTTTCTCTGTTTTCTCCATCAAACAATTCTCCCCTTTTTTTCTGTTCTTCCATTCCACCACCTGTTTTCTCTTGGGTGGTACTTAGCATTTCTCTAACTATTCTGCATACTTCTAGCTTCAGGTCGTTGATAACTTCATTCCTGAATTGGTCTATGAGGCTCTCTATATGGTGCCTTATGTGTATTGGTGCGGTGTCTGCTATTGCCTGTTTCTCAGAATTGGGGGCCGAGGAGCCTTAAGAAAGGTCTTTTTTCAATCTGTCATACAGTTGAAAGAAAATAGAAATTGGGATTTTAGTTCTGCCTTTTAATTCTGTGTGCAACTGTCACACTGTTTGGCAGGTGTCAGAACAAGACACACGTGCTCCCTGTGCCCATGGAGTGGACTCTGAAGAGATACCAGCTGGGATGCATAGGTGAAGGGTTGCTATCAGAGCCCAAGCATTCCTTGGTCTTTCATACCTCCATACCTCTTCCCCAGGGCCAAAATGGGGCAGAAAGTGGGAGGCAGAGTTATCAGATAGGAAGATGGTCATTCAGGCTGCTGACCACCCCACCCTGCGGTCCTAACTCTACTCCCAGACCAATCACCATTTCCCAGTTGTATCTAGGCTCTTCTGTTTGTTTCACGGACAACAGGGAAGTAGGAAATTGGAGATTTGCAGAAGCTGGTAAAAACTAGTATCACAAGGCAAAGTTCCATTTCTAGATCCAAGAAAAACTTCCTGTTTTGTTAAGACCCTTCTTAGGCATGGAAACCTGCTCTCTCAAATGAAACCAAAATGAATAATTTCGCTGTGTTGAACGAGCCTGAAATCCCAAGGGTTCATTGGTGACTAAAGAGAAACCAGCAGAGATTAGCCCCATCCAAGCAGGACTCTTCCTCAGTTCCTCCACCACTCCCTAAAGGACCAGTGACAGCTGGCAAGCGGAAAGCCTTTGGGCGACCTGGCAAGAGAACTGGGCAGAGTTTCCATGGCTCTCTCAGGGCTGTGTGGCTCAGACTGCTCATCCTTTCTCTAGATGAAATTTTCCTTTTAAGAGAAAGATCTTGCCAAGTGTGGTGGTGCAGGCCTGTAATCCCAACACTAGGGAGGCTTAAGGCAGGAAAAACTCAAAGTTCAAGGCCAGTCTGGGCTACAGAGAACCTATCCCCCCCCCCCACAAAAAAAAAAAAAAATCTAGAAGAGTGCAGTAATAAATGAACCATGGAATCTCGGTTTAACATACACTGTAAAGTTTGTCTTCCTTTTGCACATGACCAGTACTGATTGGTGGCTGGAAATGTAGGAATTCCATTCAAGAGTCCGGGGCTCTGGCATTTGTGCTGTATAGAGGTATAGGCCTCCACCACCTTGGCGGCAGACGAAGAGGACAGGAGGAAAATTTATACCTGTTCTTCTGTGCCTGGAAGTGACAGTGCTGCCTCAGGTGTAGGACCAAAGATGGGGAACTGGGGTGGGGGGGAAAGCACACACGGTGTTCAGTGAGTACTAAATGCCTCTCCCATGGCAGCACCCTTTTACTGCTGGGTGCTTGCTCCAACACATAGCAGCAGAGAGTTTTGGACCGATCATTTGTGTCTCATCATCTAAGGTTCTTAGCTATTTTCTGGACTGTGTAACAGGCAGATCTCAGGTCAAAAATAGTCTACCCCCTTTAAGGGTAGATGCTACATAAAGCTCTTGCCCCTATAGTTGTTTCTTTTGCTCTTCTTTTCTTTTTAAATTTGATTTGCTTTTTACCCAATTAGCTAATACACAGGAACTAGCCACTCCTGGCTTGACAATTTGTGATTGGGGAACTGATGCAGCTGGGTGTCCCTAAAAGCATGGATCAGTCAGTTACTGGAACCAAAGCTAGTTGTTAACAAGTCATGGGATGTTAAACTGTTCATGACAATATAAAACTAAAGAATTGTGCTCTGAAGGACTGTTGACCAAAACTGTTCAAAATGTTATGATTCAAGCCTCCACTTGCGACTGACTCATGTTTGACTCTTGGCCAGTGTTTTTATGCCCAGAGAGGATGCCTGATTCACCATAATTACCAATTAAATATACATTGAGTCCATACCTGAATGGTGGGGTTCTTGGGATTGAACCTGTGTGCTCTTGCCGTAAGGCAAGGAATTCATTCCAAGTAATAGCTTCAGTTGTCTGCCTTCCCCTATTGCGCCTTGCTTTGGAGAGGTTGTGACATTCATCAAAGGCAGGAGGGAGCAAGGGAAATACTGTACAGCTGAGTCTGAAGCAGACTTACTTCACAGGGTGGTTCTCAGTCATTTTGTTTTACTTGGCCTGCTTCAGAGCTGTTTGGATACACATGAGGTTCTCCAACCATGAGGCCCTTGCAGACCTGATTTCCCCTTGGAATGACACATTATCTTTCCTGCAAATGCAGCAATTGTAAATTCCTGCCTGGGGAGAAGCAATTGCTTTGAATTACACACTATTTGAATAAAGCAGTGTGGGCTCAACAAGGCCTTATTGTTCTGCTATAGTAATTTCTGGTGATATTATACTCCCCAGCCTAGCATTTGATTATGCAAAGGAACACTTTCTCCATACTTTATTTGGTCCTTTTCAGTTGTTTGTAATAGAAGAACCTCTTTTACCATTTTATCAATGCTGTTCAGTTTTTTTTTTTTTTCCACTTCACTTTTTTGTCTCTCGCTCCCTCTTTTGGTCTTCTGATATAATTCTGCATCTTAGAATTTTCTCACATTTGAAATGACCCAAAGTGTACTTTATGACTGTTATACAAATGCAGACGTGCACGCACTATATCCACATGATTTAGGACTCTCTCTTTCTCTCTCTCTCTCTGTCTCTCTCTCTCCCCCTCCCTCCCTCTCATTTCCTATTAGATTTTATTGGTTAACATTCTCTTTTAATGTGTATATATCCTGTTTATTAAACAGAACTTAACAGCACAGAATGAAATCAGTAATACTCTGGTTCAGGACATGCTGTCATCATTGGTCTAAATGCTATTTTAAACAATTTTTATGAAACTTAAGGTAAACAATCTACATTTATTCTTCAATTTAAAAACATTTTTCCAAGAATTTAGCTTAGTAGGATAAATACCTGCCTGGCAATTGAGAGGTCATGAGTTTGATTCCTGGTACGAAAGAAAAAAAACCACCAACTTTAGTTCCAGATGTGGTATCACATGCCAGTAGTCCCTAGTCACTTAGGACCCTGAGGCAGAGGGACCACTTGAGGCCAGGAGTTGGAGGATGCCCAGGCTACAGTGCAAAACCTCATCTCTAAAAATAAACAAATTTTCAAAATTTCCATCTCATTTACTGTTTAATCATCTGCAAATAGAACTTGATAAGACTAAATCTACAAATATTTACTTTCTAACTAAACTTATTTCTAACAGAATCTGTTTGTAATGACAAAGTCTAAAGATAGGAACAGTAAGGGTGTTGAGACCAAGTTGTGTAACAAGGTTTTAATTAATTATATTTTGATTTGCCAGATTATACCCTTATGAAAGCTTCTGATTTGGAAAATGTGAAACCAATGCATTAGAGCTATCATGGAGTCTTTTCTAGCTGGGTTTAGGCCAGTTAAATTTAGTAAAGATCATGAAGATAGAAAGCCAACTTGAAGCCAAAACAATTACTGAGAACATTCTGTGTTCCATTAATAGGTAATAAGATTAAATCTACGCACCACTGAATAAAAATATAAGTTCTACTGACATTTGTATAAAACTTTAGGTCCCCATTGCTGTCACTTCTCCAAAAATAGCAGCTTAATGGGGCAGAGTTTTTTAAGAAGCTTTGATGAAATCCACAAAGGAATAATCTTAACCCACTTGTCCCCATACTATCTTCTCCAGTCTTGTTTGTAAGGTGAAACTTCTGTGCCGAACAGAGCTGGAAGAGTCTCAGATGTAGTTATACTATTATACTATCAGTTGTTTTACGTCTTTAGATGACCATGATCACTTAGAAAAAAAAGCCAAATTCATAATCTGCACTAAAATGATTTTACTCTACAATAAAGATGTAAACCAGCTTCTCCCAGTTTTGATACTGGACACTTCTTTGGGACATTTCTGTTAGAAAGAAATTTAAAAATTAAAAAGCAATAGTCATTGCCATTCTGACTGATTCCATTACAAGGTCAGAGAGTTAATTCTTTTAGGGAATTTGTTTCAGAATTAAAGTGAGAAGCTGGGCATGGTGCTGCAGGTCCATAATCCTAGAACTGTGGGAGGTGAGGTAAAAGGATCAGCATGAGTTCAAGCGGCCAACTTGAATATAGTGAGAGCCTGTCTCAAAAAACCTAAACCATTAAAATTTTTAAAACTTTTTTAAAACTTGAAATGTAGAGAAAACCTTTTCCTTTGTTTTGTTTTTTTGGGACAGAGTCTCACTTTGTAGTGCAGGCTGGCCTTAAACTCACTATGTAGCCCAACCTGGCCTCAAATTTAGAGCAATCCTCCTCCCTCGGTTTCCCAAGTGCTGGGATTACAGGTGTTTGTTACCATGCCCAGTTGAGAAAATCTTAATTGAAACTGGGTGGGCCTTTCATAGGCACTGTATTTGACGGTAACAAAGTCCTATGAGATCAAACAAAACTAAAGCCAAAATCATGTAGTGATTTATAAAGGAGCAATAGATATTTTAAAACATGTTTTAAAAGGTTAGAGTAAATCACAGTCTCCTGAACAGGCGGAAAATCTCTATGCTTTTTACTTTTTATTTTGTTTTTTTGAGACAAGCTTTCACTGTGCAGTTAATGCTGATTTGAACTCACTTTGTAGCCTATGCTGGCCTCAAACTCATAGTAATCCTCCTGCCTCAGCCTCCTGAGTGCTGAGATTACAGGTATGTGCCATCGGGCCCAGCTCTATGGATTTTTAAAAGCTGCCATCCTCCCCAGATACTGATTGTCTACTCATTTGTCTACCAACAAATGAGTAGAAGAGATTACAGGAAATTTGAAATATAAACTTCCAGACTTCTGATAACATAATTTATAGCAGAGTTCAAGTATTCAGGATTGCTTCTAAATGAAAAGAGGAAAAATTTGAGCCCAAAGTATTTCATATTTGGTAAATTATTTGGGGAAATTCCATGAAATCCACAAGCCAAGTAATTTTATTTACTCTAGTGCTTTGACCTTTCCATTTCATTTTGCTCCAGCAGTTGCTATAAAATTAAGGACACAGAATAAACCTGGGTGTTTTCTTTTCCAATAACAAGGTACGTGTACGTCCTAAGCAAACAAGGAAAGTCTTTCTCTTCCAAGTACGGGCTTGAGAACTGCTCCCCCCTTGCCTGTCTGCCTCCAGTGGCCACACACGGATCAGATGCCTCCCTGATCACTAGATTTTCCAACTGTCAGGAGCCGTGCACCAGCACAGGACCGACAAGTCTCCGTACCACCATGCTAGTGGCCACCTCCTGAGCCCAGCAGAACTCGGACAGTGACAGTCCTCACCACAGCCTTTGCACCCTTTCCTCTACTCCACCTTCTTCTCTGTGGTGACCCAGTTGGTTAGACTGGCCTCATGCCTCAGTTTCCCTTGTCTAAACTGCAGTCCTGTCCCTGAGCTGAGGTTTAATTACCCCGTCTTGCTGTTCACCAGCTCCTGCCTTTGTCTTTCTCCTCCTGGGGCCCCCATTGGCTGGGGTCTCCTGGGAATAAGTCAGTTGCACAAGAACTGCAACTCCTTCATGACCTTGTCCATCGTCTCCACCTCCCGCCATCATTTCTCTGCTTGCTTCACTCTCTGCAGGTGTTGATAATTGCCTGAACCAGATCCTAGCTCGTTTTATCTACTCAACCTGCAGGTTACCTCTCCCAGAGCCAGTCCGGCCCGCCAGGTGAGTCTCCTTGCTCGCACCCACACCTCTGATCCTGGCTCCTCTCGAGACCCATCAATCAGCAGGTGCTACTGGAATGCTGACAATGACAGTGATGGGTCGAAATTGTGAGCCAAGTCCAAGTCCATCTAGAACTGTCTGGGTGCTTGATGGACTTCAATCCATTTAATTACGAAAACAATTTGGGGAAACAGCCTGGGAAAAGTTAAAGTGACTTGCTCAAGGTCACCCAAATACTCAGTGGTACAGCTATAACTTGAATGTCGATCTCCCTGAAGCCAAGTAAATACCGAAACCACCAGGTGATGGGGTCTCGTTATTCACTGGCCTCTGAGCTGTTCCCACATGGTGTGTTTGTGGCAGGGAGCACTCCTCTGAGCCTGCAGTCTGGGGATTTTGGCACGGGCTTTAAGATAGCATCTATTAGAAGAGGAACTGTTGTCTCTGACACTTATGCATGCTCCTCTCACTTTAGCTAGCTTTACCACTCATAGAAATGGCTTATTGGCAATGGCTCAACACTACACCTTCACACACTCATCTTAACTCAGATGTGTGCGGCTTCCCAGGGGTCTACGGGTCCCCAAGCCAAGAGCTGGCCCAAGCCTTCCATCTCACTTTTGAGAACAAAGATCAGAGAGGAGAATTATCCATGTCACACAGCTAGTTAATGGCAGGCCTGGGACTGAGGTTTCATGGCTAGCAGGACCCCTTGGGTAGACTGGAGCCGCATTTCACAGCAGCACTTGTGATGAAAAGCCAGGCTGCTTCAATCTTGGATTTTGGTTTTTGGACTGCAATCTTCAAGGTGGAACAAGAGACCCTAACTCAAAAGAAGACAGGTTACTTATAAGAAGCAAAATGTTATGGAGGAATTGTTGCTACCACCCAATCTTTATCAAGAACCAGGAATTGTGATCTAATTTACACAAGATAAAACCAATCTCATAAGAACAGCAGCTTTAATCAAGCATTTATTACATGCCAGGGATTGTTCTAAGGTAGCACTTTCTATGTGCTAATTTATTCACTCCACAGAACAACCCTAGGAAGTGTTTTATCACTGTCACTTTATAGATAAGGAAACTGAGTCTTAAAAGGTTAAGTACCTTGCCCAAGATGATGCAGCGGGGAAGGCAGGACCAGGACCCAGACGAAGTTGTCTATTATAGAGTCCAAGCCCTCATCGTTGTGCAGGACTGGCTTTCCTGGGAAATGAGTAGAACTCTTAAGATGCTCAGAGTGACAAGTGATGTGAGACTTTTTGTCTAGGTAGGGAAGCTGAGCTCTAGTCATCATGAGCGTCCACACTCCCAGGTTTATCCACCGAGAGTTTATCCACGGCTTATCTGTGAGACTTTGGTGGCCTATAGTGGACTCTTCAGAGTTCTAGGAAACTGTTGTTGAGCCACTGCGGTTCCTGGGCCAGAGTCCAGGCACTCTGTAGTCACCTCAGCTCCTGAGTGTAAAGCTTAGAACAGATGAGGTGCACAGAAACAGAAAAGGAACCAAATAAAACTCACAATGAAATCAACTTTGACGAGTTTCAAATCTTATTGCATAACTCCTTGCTGGGGAAGGAATGCTCAAAAATCAACAAAAGGAGGAAAACCCAGGATGTTAACAAGAACTTTTATTATTTTGTTTTTCAAAGTATACTGCCAGACTCAGACTCTCTGCCAACAGCAACACATTTCTTCCCTGAAACCTACACAATCCTGAATTTGGTGGGATTTTTTGGGGTGAAACCATTTGTTCCCACCAATTTCATTTCCAGAAAGGAATGTCCCAGACACACACAGACCTTGGGTAGAAGTAGCAGTCCTGTGACCTCTGCTTGGGAGGACACTGCTTGCAAAGCTTTGGCCTGAGCTTGGTGTCCCATGTGGGGCTCCTTTGGTGTACTCACAGTGACTGTGGTTCCACCTGAAAACTTTTGTCCTGTGAGCAGGGGATTAAAAAAATAACACTAGATTATGAAGATGAGGGAAAGGCTTGGGCCTGAGAACCAAACAATGCTGGGTTCAGATCTTGGACTTGGCAATTCTGGCAGTGTGACATCTGAGCCTTGGTTTCCTCATCTGTGAACGGAGCATCAAAGGACCACTTGGCAGTATTTTCACCAGGATTAAAGGAGGGATCCTAGTATCTTGCTCAGCATTAGTGTTTGAGAAGTGTAGCTCAGGCCCCTCTGAACTGGACAGACACAAATGACCAGCACCCGAGGACACACAAGGGAAGAAGCAAGACAAGATCGAAAGCCATGGGTCTAGGTCCTTAGTGGGCTAAGAGGACTCATGGGCAAAAGACAGAGGAGAAAATAGCAGGAGGAAAGCAAATCTCATTATATAAATGAGAAATTCTTTGGGTTGAAGGTTGAGCAAAGATAAGAGGGCAAGTGATAAGGCAGAGAAGCAGTGAGAACAGGGGGTGAAGGCCAGGTCTGAGCACCAGCCCACCTCTGAGCAAGCCCCAGACTCTGACGTCCAAGGGACTGTGCTAGTTGCTCCTGGCAGAGTCTGGTGAGAACTCACACCTGACAGCAGTCAGGGCTTTGCATACTGTCAGAGGCAGAAGAAAATGTTGGGTCTGAGTTCTCCTTCCCTCCTTGCAATATCCTGGCATGTTCTTTAGCCAGTGAGGAGGAAGGCAGGGCTGGAGGTCTGTAGCAGGTGCTGGGGAAAAGAAGGAGAATAAACCCTGAGACTGCGCTTGGGTGGAACTGAACACAACTAGCACAAGTTACCCCTGAGGCCGGGCAAGGATCACACTTAGGGTCGCTCCTTGTGGTGGAAATGGAATGGCAATGAGCACTCATTCCGACCTCCTTCAAGGTTGCCTTTCTGTGTTGCAGAGGCTGTAATGCTTGAAACTACATTTCCCAAGGTCCCTTGCTTCTTGGTGTGCCACTCACTCTAATCCTGTGAGTTCCAGGAGAAGGAGAAGGCCAGATTCCTCGTCCATCTTTCCTGAGTCAAGCTCAGAAAAGCCAGCCTGGGCTACATGATACAGTGAGTTCAAGGCCAGCCTGAACTACATAGTAAGACACTGGGATCCCATTCTTTTTTCTTCTTTTATCACGCAGACTCTTGTTTCAGAATATGTATGTCTCTAAATGCTTCAAAGCAGCTTTTAGTTTGCAATCAGCATGATTGCGTGGATGTTACTTATTTCGGAATGTGATCCCTGTTCACTGACAAGCATTACCTTGTATGCATAAGGGTTCTTGAGTAATGTGATATGAGCCAAGTGTGATGGCATATATGTCTGTAATCCCAGTGCTCTGGAAAGCTGAGGCAGATGGATCACAAAATCAAGACCAGCGTGGATAAGTTAGTGACTTAGTGAGAATGTGTCTCAAAACATAAGAAAAGGACTGAGGATGTAGCTCTGTGTAAAGGCGCTGGGTTCACTGTGCAGTACCATGAAAGCAAGCAAGCAAGCAAGAAATCATAACATTTATGCAGAACATGCTAAAATAAGGATATTATTGCTGAAGGGAGAGGGTGTCTGCTGCTGCCCTGCTAAAAAGTGTTGGATGAGCCTTTACCCAAAAACCAGCCCTCTCAGCAACTCCTTCTGAGTGAGGACTGCTCATCTGACTCTCCTTGCAAGCAGCATTTCCTATACCACTGGGTTATGTTAGCAAACCTGTGTTTCTGCAAGCCATACCAGCCATGGGCCTAATGGAGAAGCATGGGCATTGGTCTTTCAGTCCCTTTTTTCTATTTGAAGACACCATGCAGGTTTCTCACACTACTTCCCTTATGCAGACTGCCCTAGACCTCAGCTCCTGCATAGGCAGCTCCTGGCCGGTGTGGATGCCTTCTGATTTCTTGCTGAGGTCAAAGCTGCTCTTCTGTTCTGTTCCAAGAGATATGTCTGAGCCAGGCATGATGGTACATAGCTGTAAACCCAGCATTTAGGAGGCTAAGGCAGGATTGTCTTCAGTGTAAGACCAGCCTGAGTAACATAATGAGTTCAAGTTCAGCAAGACCCTGCCTCAAAAAAAAAAAAAAAAAAAAAAAAAAAAAAACTAGACATTTCTGGCTGGAGATTTAGCTCAGTGGCACAAGCACCTGCCTAGCACATACAAAGTCATGAATTTGATCCCCAGTACCAAAAAAACCAAAAAACAGAAAAACCAGACAGTATTGAAAAGGGCAACTATAGCCTGTATTCCAAAGAAACAACCAACAAGCATGTTTATCTGCATAGAAAGACTTATTTTGGGGATGTAGGGGAGAATCATTTATTTATTTACTTACTTACTTACTTATTTTTGAGACAGGGTCTCACTATGTAGCCCAGGCTGGTCTCAGCCTCACAATGATCCTCCTGCCTCAGCCTCTCAACTGTTAGAATCACAGGTGTGCACCACCATGTCTAACTTTGTCATGAATTATTTTAGAGGACTGACAAGTTCAGCATCTGATGGGGAGAGGCCAGGAGGCTGAAGTCTCAGGGAAGAGTGACAGTTCAAGACCCGAAGCAATCTGCTGGTGAACCAGAAGGAGCCAATGTCACACATAAAGTCCCGAGACAAAAGTCCCTGTCCCAGGGTGGGGTGGGAGGATCAACCTTTGTTCTCCTCAGACCTTCAGCCAACTGGATATGGGCAGAATAATGTTTGACCAAATGCCTTGGGCAGGATGGCCCCACCGAGCCAACACAGGCCCTTTGTGACTAAGGGACAGGAGAACTGTCTCCTTTGTGTGCTGGTGCGCTGGCCTCACCCTGCCTTGGGAACGGTCACATGGGTCCCCCTCCAGTCCTGCTTCCTTCCCACCGAGGTCCTGGTGTGGCTTCCTTTGAGGGTGGGAGAGATGAGGGCAGGAGCAGAGCCTGGGCTGCCAGCTCCCTAGAGGAGCGTGGGCTCCCAGTGTGCTCTTCCTGCTGACCTGAGCCCTGGTGACATTAGTCATGTTTACTGTTGACTGGAAACAAGGCTGAGTGTAACCAAGACCTCATTGCGGTTTCTGGACTCATAGTTGCTCACCAACTATGATGAGCCTGTAAAAAGGACCAAAATAGCAGCTGTGTGCATAGTGAGAATGGATGGGGTGGGCGGCCGGACGCCCCTTCCGTAGCTCCAAGTGGTTTGTCTCCTTCCCTGGAACAAAGCAGCCTCTACCTCTTCGGTGCTGCCTGAGCTTAGCTCTCTTTTTTATAGCAGCTTTATTGAGATACAATTCACATTCTGTTTAATTCATCCATTTAAATTGTACAGGTTAACTGGGCGTGGTGACATGTGCCTTTGACCCCAGCATTTAGGAGGCTGAGGCTGGAGCCTGAGCTACACAGTAAGTTCCAGGCCAGTCTAGACTATACAGCAAGATCCTGACTCAAAACCAACATGAAATAAACAAAAATCCACACATGTAAACAAAACACAATGTACAATTCCCTGATTAGACTGTAGTCACAGAGTTGTGTAACCACCATCACAAATAATTCTAGGATGCCGTCATCAGCCCTGAAAGCCATGGCTCCCCTCTCCCCTAACACCCCAGTTGGACAGCCACGAGGCGCTTGCTGTCTCTCTGGACTTGTCCGTCCCAGATGGATTCAAAATATATGGCTCTGACATTTCCCACAAAGGAGAAGTATGCTTAGATTTTTTTTTTTTTTTTTTTTTTTTTTTTTTTTTTTTTTGGTCTTTTTCGTTTTTACCAGTACCGGGGATCGAACTCACGACTGCCTGCTTGCAAGGCAGGCGCTTTTGCCGCTGAGCTAAATCCCCAGCCCCCTATGCTTAGATCTTGTCACAATAGTGAGACGATCTGATCAAAATGCAGCTACATCAGCACAGGCAGGTGGCAACTGTGGGTGTTGTGAAATTCTACACACAATCCGGTGAAGAGGACCTGTGAGGCCACAGCACCTGCAGACATACGGAAAGCCCGCAATCTCAGCACTCGTGGCTGAGACAAAAGAATCACCCTAAGTTCGAGACCAGCCTGGGCTACACGGTGAGACTCCTGTTTCTAACACCACTTCCAACCACAAAAGAAGATGAGAGCCTGCTGAAGCAGTCCAGACTCGCCGTTTGGGCAACACGGGGCCCACAGGTGTGACACAGACATTTCCTTCTGCATCCGTGCCTTGAATGAGAGAAGGGCACAGTGTGGAAAGGGCTCTTTATGGGAATCACAGTATCCAGGCAACTAGGGCCAGGACTCCTGCTTCTCTACAATCCGTGTTTAGTAGATGAAAGAAAGTGCTTTGTTTCAAACTGTCTCTGTCTCTTTCTCTCCCTTTTTCTCTCTCTCTGTCCTGGGATACAGTTTGTACTTTCTCAGGGTTTGAGAATCATAAAATATTGTTTAAAAGGAAATGTAACACAGGAGTTTCAGGATCCTCTGGCAAGGACACGGGGTCACCTGAGGACCTCCGAGCGTGGGAAGCCTGATGCAGACCATGTGTGGGTTGTGGAGGGAAAGGTGCAGCCCAGAGGAGCCAACTTGCACTTCAGGGAAGGAGAGACCAGTCTTACAGAGGAGCACAAGTGAGGTAAGAGCAGAGTGGAGAATGTTCCCACCAGGGGCTTGTTCCTGTGCAGCTTGCAAGCGGCAACTGCTCTCCATGACATTTTCTAGTATGTCTAAATCCTGGGCAGAGCCCAGGGATAGAGGACCAGGGATAGCGCCCCTCTGGTTCCTAGAGATTTCTAAAAAACTCAGGTTTTTTCAGAGCATCCTAAGATGCCAGATTAACTTCTCAAACAGCCCCATATGGACTCAGAAATAATGAAAGCAAATTCCTCAGTTTCTCTAGTCAATTTAGTGGGTAGATGGATACACACCTTAAGAAGCCAGGCATGGTGGCTCATTCCTTTAATCTCAGCACTTGGGAGGTTGAGGCAGGAGGTTCCCCCAGAGTTTAAAACCAGCCTAAACTATATGGTGAGATGCTATCTCAAAAAACCAAAGCCAAACAGACTAAAACAAACAAACCAACCTGCATCCTACTAAAGGGAACGCTGGAACATGGTGGTAACTGACTGTTTTAAAATCTCCACTTCTGCTCCCTTTTTCGTCCGGTTTGCATCCTGGAGGCAGGCAGAGTGTGCTTTTCTTCTTTGCTGCCCCTGCTGTCTGGGCACACAGGACCAGAGCGCAGCCAGCTGCTGCTGGCTGTGGCTAAAGTGGAGAAACCACACCCAGCGAGGCAGGGGACAGATGGTGAAGCAGCAACACTTTTCTGGACTTCAGAATCAGCCGGAGACTTCTCAGTATTGACTTGTCACATCCTGAAACTCAGGCTGAGACCTGAAAGTGTTTTTCAAAAGAATCCTGGGTGATGTGTTGCACATTGTAGTGAACTACAGCAAACTCCCAGTTTCATGAGGAATTTATATTCTATTTTTCTCGTTTGTTTTGGAAACAGGATCTTGTTTTGTAGCTTGGGCTGGCCTTATTTTCACTATGTAGCTCATACTGGCCTGGAACTCCCAAGGAGTTTCCTGTCTCAGCCTCCCAAGTACTGGTATTATGGGTGTGCACTACCTCACCTTGACTGGGAATTTATCTACATCATTCTTTGAAACAGTCTAGAAAAATTTCTTTTTCTTAGGTGAGAGCAAAATTTAGCTTTTTTTTTTTTCCTTTTGGTACTAGGAATCAAAGTAAGGACCTTGCACTTGCAAGGCTGTGTGGCTGAGCTATATCCCCGGCCAGGGCAAAATTTAACTGTGACTGATTATTGTGTTTGTCAGTTTTTCAGTCTCAATAACAAAATGCTTTTTGGAATTCACTTATTAAAAAAAAAAAAAAGAAGGGCTGGGGATGTAGATCAGCAGCACAAGCTCCTGCCTGGCAAGCATAAGGTCCTGATTTTGATTTCTAATACCCTTCCCCCCAAAAAAGGTTTAGGGGTCAGAGATATAGTGGCACAGTTCCTGCACAAGGTCTTGAGTTTGATTCCTGGTTTTAAAAAAAGGTTTAATCAGGAGCAGTGGCACTCACCTGCTCACCTATAATCCCATAATTCTTGGAGGCTGAAGCAGGAGAACTGCAAATTCAAGCCCAGTGTTATAGTCTGTGTCTAGATGTCCCCCCAAAGCCTCATGCAGTCAGAGATAGGGCTTTTCAGAGATAGCTGGATCTGGAGTGTATGACACTGGGACTGATGTGGTACAATGCTAGCATTAAAGGTGTGAGTGCTGCCTACCTGAGTAGCCTGGGTAAAATGTAAGGCACAGAAAAAGCAGTGGCCAAAGCTTGTTGTTTCAAGTTAAACTGCCTTGGAGCCAGCCATTTATGGATGAAATAAACCTTTCCTTCCTTAACTTATGAGTGTTGGGTATTTTGTCTCAACCACAAGAAAAAAGTAACTAACACACCGAGCCTTATGACTTAGTGAGCCCCTCTTTCAAAATAGAAATGAATGAACAAACAGCTGACTGTACATGCAGCTCAGTGCGCAGGTCCTGCATCTGTCTGGGCCACTGTGCTGCAGGCTGAGTTCATAATCCAGGAGCTCCCTCGGTATACAGCTGTTGGCCTCCTGACCTCCACCCACCCTCATGCTCCAGTGCTGCCAGGGACCAGGTCCTTAACATGGGGCCTTGGGGGCAATCAAGCCACAGCAAATACAGTGATGAAAAAGGAAATACAAAGTTCCTGTGCTGAAGAACTGAGAAGGAAAATAACAAAAAGAAAAGATTGGGCACTGGGACCCAAAGGGAGGGGCCCTTTAGTGAATAAACCAGAACAAAGGCAAGACAAATCCAAAATCCAGAGTAGAATGTGGGGATTCGAGGGTTTTAGATATTCGATATTGAAGTAGCCCTTGTTGCTCACTTCTAATGTACTATTTCGGAATTAAAAGATACTCATTGCAAAACAAAGATTCTCATCTCGAGATGCTCAAGAGAATGCTTGGGGATGGAAGGCTGAGGCAGGATGATTGCAAGTTTTAGCTCAACCTGGTGTAATCTAGTGAATTAGTGAAACCATGTCTAAAAAGAAAGAAAGAAAGAAAGAAACTAAAAAAGGACTGAGCATGTAGCTCAGTGGGAGGCTCTGAGTTCAGTGTTCCTTGAGGGGGAGAGATCAGTTAGGGACCTTTGTAAAAAGCTCTATGACACAGTGCTGACCAAATGAACATGGAGGCCTCCTTTGATCCCCAGCACTGTAAACAAAACAACAAAGTTACCAACCACAGCATCTCAGACTCCCTGAACCTGGGGCAAATTATTAGGTACTGATTTTTTTTGTGTGTATGTGTGTGTGTTGTGTGTGGTGCTGGCAATTGAATCTTTGGCCTTCACATTGAGCTCTTTTTATTTTTTTTATTTCAAGACCAGGTCTTGTTAAATTTCTTACATGCCCAGCTGAACTTTCAATCCTCCTTTCTCAGCTTCGCAAAGTGTTGGGGTCAAGGGCATAAGGTACCGCACCCATCTTTGGTATTTGATGCTTCTGGCCCAGTTGGGTCTGTGGACCAGGGCTGGATATGTGGAAGTAGAGCGTTGCTACCAATTGCCTGGCCGAGTCCAAGGGCCGAAGGATGAATCCTTGTGTCTCCAGCTGAAGATGGAGCCTTTGTGTGGTAATCAGGTTTGGGTGCAGCCCTTCTGGTGGGATTAGTGTCCTACAGGCAGACAGAGACCAAAGCTCTCTATACTCACTGAGTTAGAGCATGGGCTGTCTATAGGCCAAAAGAGCCCTCAGTGGGACCAACTTATAGACACTGAGACCTTGGACTTCCCAGCCTCCAGAACTGTGAGTAAGAAATGCCTGTTGTGGAACTCACCCAGGCTGTGGCATCTTCTAAATGGACAACTCATACAGCAACCTTGTGGTAGAGACATGAGGCTGATCCTCTTTATCACAGGGAAACCCCGCAGCCACCACAGCGCAGAGGCTACCATGTCTAGGTTAAGGTCATCTTTTTCACTCAAATGCAACCCCACATCCCCAGGCTCCAGGAGGCTCACATGCTAAGTGTCTGAGTTGCTGCTGGGCAGGGATGGACTCTGCAAAGACTAAGGCAGGAGGGTTCCAAGTTAGAAGCCAGCAGAGTAGTTTAGAAACACCCTATCTCAAAATAGAAAGAGCTGGGGATGTAACTCAGTGGTAGAGTGCTCACCTACCACATGCATGACCCTGGGTTGAGCCCTCAGTACCAACACACACACACACACACACAAAACTGTTCATGTGTTGCTGGTGTTTTAAGCAGGCTGATTTTGGGGGGTTATTGTACTCTTTCAGTTTTATGTGTTTGAAAATAGCCAGGCGTGGTGGTGCATGGTAGTGCATGCCTGTAATCCCAGTACTTGGGAGGCTGAGACAGGAGCACCACTTTTGAGTTGGAGCCTACCTGGACAATTTAGTGAGACTATGCCTTAAAATAAAAAATAAGAAGGGGGCTACCAATTGCCTGGCTGAGTCCGAGGGCCGGAGGATGAATCCCTGTGTCTCCAGCTGAAGATGGAGCTCTTCTCCATTACTGCACAACCACTATGGAAATCAGTATGGTGATTCCTCAAAAAACTAGAACTGGAGGTTCCATTTGACATAGGTGTTCCCCTTCTGGTTTTCTTCCCGAAAGAGTTAAAAGCGTACCACAGGGGTATGTGCATACCTACATTTATAGCAGTAAAATTTATAATAGTTAAATCTTAGAAACAGACTATATGCCCATTAACAGATGAATTAGATGAATAGAAAATGTAAGTATTTATATGCAATGGAGTATTACTCAGCCATAAATAAGGATCATCTTAAGGAGAATAAATCAGATTACAAAGGTTTTTTTTTTGTTGTTGTTTTTTGTCTTTTTCCTTTTTATCGGTACCGGGGATTGAACTCATGACTGCCTGCTTGCAAGGCAGGCGCTTATGCCACTGAGCTAAATCCCCAGCCCCAGATATACAAGTTTTAATACAGCATTGTTTCTCTGGTGTGAGAAACCTGATGGATTCTGCTAGCCTGGGGTTTAGCTACATCCACCCAGCTAGGTACCAGACCCAGAGAAACAACTTATGTCTCTAAGAGTAACTTTTATGTTCTCCTTCTCATTCCAGAGATAAACCTCGCACGGCCTTTTGTCCGTGTGTTGAGCCCTCTCCAATCCCAGGGCTCCACAACCACCCAAGCCTCCATCCCTACCCCCCCAGTAAATCTTTCTGTCTCCTGTTTCACACAGGCAGACGCTCCTTCAAATATGTCATTTTGCTCACCTCCCAAACTCCTCCCTCAGCCAGACCCAATAAAAATGGTTCCACTTCTTTGCTCTTATTGAGAGCTCCTGTACCCTCTGTCCCATGAAGCTCTCCCATGCCCACATTAAAGGTTTCCTCCTTTATCTCCTTCTTATGCTTTAGACTGAGTGCCTAAAATAATCAAAACCCAAAGGGTAAATAAGCATAATGGAGGACAGGTACTGGGGAGCAGGAAGATCATGCATGGGAGGGGGAACTAGGAGGAGAGAGTGGTGAGGGAAGGAAGGGAAAAGAAAAAAAGAACGGAAGGAAGAAATGGAAATAGTTTTGTAGATGGAGAGGGAGAGAAAGGTTGAAATGGGGGAAAGGGAATGGGTAAAAAAGGAGAATTAGGGTATGCTATGTACAGGTACAAATTCCCTACGATGAATATGATCATTATATACAACAACTAGGCACTAATTTTAAAAAACAAATTAAACAGAGGGCCTGGGGATCTATCTCAGTGTGAAGGCCCTGAGTTTACCCCTCAGAACAATAAAATAAAATAAAATGAAATAATTCCTTTTGAAAAGTGCCGCTAAGCTCCTCTCAAACAGCAAAACTGAACAGTCCTCATTTGGCCTTCCCTGAGGAAGGATACACATTTATTCTCCACCCGGCCCAGGGCGGATGCGAGCTCCTTGGAGTGTTTGTGAACTGGTCCGACCACACACACCAAAGGCCTTAGGGTGGTGGCTCTGGCTTGGATACCGCAGGACTCTGATCTCTGGACTTCCAGTTCCTGTATCCTAAAGTGTGTCTGACCTTTGCAGATCTTTCCTGATCTTAGTTCTGAGTGTGAATCAGGGGTGAGCAGCCACTGACTGTTTCCTCCCGGCTTCCTCTGCGTCACCAGTGGCTTTGGGATGCTGACCTCCCCCCCCCCCCGGATTGGGCAGGACCAGTCCCTGAGGAGCACCAGTTGCTTGTATGTGCTCAGCCTGGCCAGCTGAGGTCTGCTCATGGGTTGCCTTTGTTGCCATGCAACACAACCCCCCACTTCCTCTGAGTTGGTGACCCACCCATGTACCCCAGCTTGTGGCCAGAGCTCTTGTGGCTCCGCTGCTCTGTGTGTTCTTGCTTCCTCAAAAGGGCCAGATGAAGGGGAGAGAAACCCACAAGTCAGTTCTGGGCAGTTGTGAGGACTGAAGTGGATCCTCTTTTCATCTCCACCAGATCAGTGCTGGGCAAAAGAAATCTTGAGACACAGGGTCAGCAAACACCAAGACCCTGAGTCAACAGTGAGTTCACCAATTGAACTTGCTGATTCTATGGGAAAAGTCTGGCCTTTGATCCGCATCATGAAAGCTAGTTTTGTCATCAGGTTACTGTACTGCCAAAGATCTTGGAGCAGACCTTCGGTAAGTTTCATCTGATTCTGAAACTCAGTGGTTTCACACCGGAACACAGCAAAACAGACAAGAACAGGAAGTGGAATAAACATTCTGACCTAATGGAAACTACCTTTCGTTCACCTGCATTCCTCCAAAACAACAGTCAAATTAGCTCAGATATTTAACCTTGGAGGGAGCATCGCGGGTGGCATGCCCCCCACAGTGTTTGTCATCGAGGAAGGCACTTTTGGGGACCTTGCCCTTGTGTCTCCTTCCCGGAGTAAGGAAAAAACTCCATCTCTTTGCACAGCTACAAAACGAAACTGCATCGAGGTAGGGAAGTAAGTGGGAGCCAGGGCAAAGACCTGAACCAGTGCAGGAACACGTTTGCATGTGACAGCAGTACGGCTTGTCTGCAGTGGGGGATGGGGTGTCTGCAGGCTTTGGCCTTCGCGTCAAGAGGGCCTCACAGCTGTGTAGCAGACAGGCAGCTAATCAGGTCTGTGAACGTGTGAAAGAGTGGGTCTAACAGAGTGCACCCAGGATAAGACCTCTGTCCTGACCCTTGTCCCCCTAGCAGGCACTTCCCCATCGCGCTGGGAGGGTCGCTCTGGTCCTTGGTTGCTTTGTTCCCAGAATGTGAATTGCATTGAGACTGTTGGCAATCATATCAAAGGCCTTGGTTTGTTTAGGAACCTTTACACTTCTGATCACCAGCCTGAGCCCCAGGGCCTTTCAAGACCCAGGGAAACTTTGAAACAATAGGCCTGGCCCAGTGCCTATCTGTGTGCTGTGCAGTGACAGGAGGCGGCCTTAGCCTAAATGGCTGTGCAGTCCTGAGTGCGGGGGAAAGAGAAGAGTTTCAGGGTCTCCAAAAGACTCAGCAACCATGATAAATAATATTGTGATGCAATTCAGACTGTACAAAACTATGACTCATCTCACCTAGTGAACTCTGGGTGCCCCCCTGGGCTGTATACCCAGGTAACTGGGGAAAAGCCTCGGCTTGCAGGCCTGGCCCTCATCCTTGCAGGCCTCGCTGTGCTGTGAAACAGTGGTGTCACAAACATTCAGAAATATAAGACCTAGGAAGGACGGAGATGTCTCACCAGGAGACCGGATCCTGCAGAAGGAAAGTGTGGCCCAGATAATTTAAATTCTGTTTCTCGAGTTCCAGACGCTAAAGTTATAGATTCTATATACTTAGCAGTCCTGCCAGAGAACACAACTGGGAAGCTGCTGTCCAGGGCTACTGAAAACCACAGAAACCTTCCCTGGGGGGGAATTCTCTACATTTCAGAGGAGTAGGACCCTGTCTTAATTACTTTCTTGTCCCGAGCCACAATACTGACACTCACAGGTTAAAGAACAAAAAGTAGGCAGAGGGCATATAGCTCAGTGGCGCAGCGCCTGCCTGGCAAGTGAAGTGCTGAATTCAATTCCCAGTATACACACATACATACAAAATACAGAGAAAAAGTAAAGAAGGAAACATTTATATGGCTCACAATGGATAGTTTCCAGCTGACAGTCAGCTGGCTCCAAGATGGTGGTGTGGAACCAGAGTCTGGCAGAGGAACTCAGGAGAAGCAGAGCCTGAGGAGGAGGGAGTGAAGATACCCTTCCAGGCTGCGCCCCAGCAACCACCTCCTCCCACCCGGCTCCACCGTCCAATACCACATTTAGCTATAAACTCCAAGGACTGATCCACCCCTGATCCAGCCACCTCCCCAAAGCCCCACCTATGAGTGAATGAGGCTTTGGGGGACATCTAGGTGTAAACCCTAACAGATCCAGTCTCATGGGAGTTGTAAGGAAAGGTGGAGGTCGGGCTGGAATACAGCTGAGGAGGAGCAGGCAGGTGGAGATGCTGGGCTGGGATGGCACCCTCCACTCACGTCTCAGGGTTGCGGGGTGTTGGGGCCCCGAGGTTGGCTTGGCTGACCAAGTTCCTGTCGCCCCACTGGAGTCGCTGCTTCTGTGGAAGACAGCGCACCTTGCAGAAGGGCTGCACGCTCACTATCTTGGTGTGCAGGAAGGACAGTCTCCGGGGTCCAGCTCTAGAGGGGACGTAGGGGTGAGCTGGGCCTTGAGGACATGTGCTATGGCACACCCCTAATGAAGAGGAGAGGGTTACATTGGCTCACTGATTCAGAGGGTTCAGTCTGTGGTCTCTTGGCTCCAGTCTTGGGGCCAATAGTAAAGCACCATATCAAGATAGAGAATAGGTGGGGGTCTTAGTGTTCTTGTTGGTAAGACAAAATATCCAACACTCACAGTTAAAGGAGGAAAGGTTTGTTTCGATTAGAGTTTGTAGAGGTTTCAGTCCATACACAGCTGGCTATAGACAAGGACATAGGGGCATTTCAAGGGAGAAAGAGTTCATGGCAGGCAAAAGACAGCAAAAGCAAGCAAGCAACTGGTGACAAGTCACTCTCTGTCCCTTATACCTTATCCAGGCTACCCTAGCACTCACATTCTTAATCCTAAAGCCTTCGATCTTAGCCTTGCATGATGAATCAATTCCAGTGTCACACACTCTGGATTCAGCCACCTCTGAAAAAGCCCCACCTATGACAGCTGCAAGCTTCTGGGAACATCTAGACACACAACCTGACAGTGGGGAAGCAGAGCTGCTCACTTCACAGAGGGAGAAGCAGCAAAAGAGCAAGGCAGGGCTGGGGTGCCAATATCCCCTTGCAGGGCACACCTCCAGTTTCCTAACATACGTCTACCAGGCCCCACCTTTTAAAGGTTCCACTATCTTCCTAGCATTCCAAAAGGCTAAAAGCAGGAAGATCGAATGTTTGAGCTTAATTTCAGCAACTTAGCAAGATCCTATCTCAAAATAAAATAAAACATTTAGAGGGGCTGGGAGCTTAGCTCAGTGGCATAAGCACCTGCCTTGCAAACAGGCAGCTGTGAGTTTGATCCCTGGTAATGGGAAGAAAACGAAAAAGACAAAAAAAAAAATTTAGATTTTTAAAAAGAAAATAGAAAAGATTCCACCCTCTTCCAATAGCACCAAAGGCTACTGATCAAACCTTTATGGTGTGGGCCTCTAAGATCCAAACCACAGCAGCACCTGAGCACACCTCTCCAATCTCTTCCTTTTCTCTTATGAACACCATCTTTGTCCAAACTGCCCTGTGGCTCACTTTCCACATCTCTCTGCTGCCACTTTTGCAGCCCCACATATTTCTCCGTTCCCAGCAGTGGGAGCTGGGGCAACCTTCTTACCCTCTGAGGTGTAACAGCTGAGTCCTGACTCTGTAAAGCAGAAACAGCAGCAGCTTTTCCTTCCTCAGTCTGTACCAAGGATTAGGGTTCTGTGTCCAGAGCAGGGTGAGATGAACATATGTCTAGAGAAAACCACTGTAATAATTACTCTAAGTTTCTAAAGGCCTCTGGTTCCTGAAATCCTGTATCTGCCTAAAAGCATTGCTTCCCTGAAGAGCAGAATTGTCCCCAACTCATTCCCTTCATGATCTGCGCTAGACAAGGAAGTTGGTGCCACATCCAAATATATACTACTGCAAAACTATGGTATCTCTTATCTGCTCCCAGAGGGCCAGTTTATCTTTCTGACAAGTTATGTGTTCTTCTATAAGTGCTCCCCACATCTTCTGAAGTCATGTGTTTTCCCAGAAGCAGGCCCCTACTCCTCTCCAGCCTCGGTCATGACACAACAGTCCCAAATTCTAACTGCCTTTTTGAATCTCATTACTTTGTGAACTCTCATCAGTAAGTAAGTAATTAGATCTGTGTCCTTCCTCTTGCTAATCTGCCTATTGTCAATTTAATTTGCAGGTTCCCAAAGCAGAAAATGAAAGGGCAGAGACAAAGAATTTTGTCTTTAACATATTCAAGAGAATCATAAATTTGAGAATATGTAATTGAACATTTTCTAGTGGCCATATTTAAAAAGGCAGAAAGACGTGAAATTAACTTTAATAATATAATCTACTTAACACAATAAAATGAAGGGCTAGGGGTGTAGCTCAGTGGTAGAGCACTTGCCTGGCATTTGCAAGGCCCTGGGTTTAGTCCCTAGCAACACACATGTGTGCGTGTGTGCACCCCCACACACACATGTATTGAGAAATTTTATATTCTTTTCTTTTTCTTTGGTATTTTTGAGATAGGGAGACTATGTAACCTAGGCTAGCTTTAAACTCCCAGCAATTATCCTGTCTCAGACTCCAGAGTGCTGAAATTCCAGACATGTGCCATCTATCCTGACCTGAGATACTTCTATGTGTACATATATACATATATACATACACATATATCTGTATCCATATATATATATATAAAATTTTACACTGACTACACATCTCAGCGTGTGTCTCACTTTGGACTAGCCACACACCAAGGGTCCAGCACATGGTTAGTGGCTGCTGTTCTAGAAGCACAGGTTGAATCAAGAATCTGTGCCTGCAATCATAGTGACAGAGGTTGTGCAGGCAGGTGTTTCCACTGAGCTCATTTTTTTTTTAAGAGAGAGCCTCTCACTATGTAGTCCAGGCTGACTTTGAGTGCCTTGAACTTCCTATGTAGCCTAGCCTGTTCTTGCACTTACAGGTATGTACTACCATGCCCAGCCAGAGCTCATGACTAATTGAGTAGGTATGATCAAAATATGATGAATATTTATATATTTTTAAAAATTTATTACAGTAAGAGATGCACTGCTATCCACTTCCCCCCAAAAAACTTCTCACTTCAAACACGCATCCCATTGTTCCCCACACTTTCTGAAGCAGCTCTGAAAGTTGTGACAGTACAATGAATGCTGCTGCCAAGTGCCTCTAATGGAAAGGCGGGCTCATAAAAACCTTAAATGTGTGCTCACCTACACTATCCACCAGATCTAATATCCTGAGATTTCCACTGTTCCCCAACTCAAAATGACCATGAAAAGGAAATGTTTTGAATCACTTCAGGCACTGAGACAGTCACAACAGTGCAACTGAAGATATTCAGGAAAGAGGACTCCAGAACTGTTTCAGAAAGTGGCAAGAACAATGGGATAAATATAATCGCATCACTGGGAAGCCATCCGGACTTAGCAAGGAACCAGCTGCTCGCTTCCCTGGGCTTTGTTCTTTGTGCCCTTGATGAAAGAACTCAATCAAGACATACAGATGGGCCATTCAGAAGTACAGATAGAATTTATTGTAAAATAGATGCAGTGTTTCATCCTCACGTGAGAAAGCAATGCCAAGGAAGTATCTGCACCAAGGGTGAGTTAGGAAGTATTTTTATGCCCACAAATGTTACTCCTGGGCTAGGACAGGACAGAGATCTAGGATAATGATACTTGTGGGCAGTTTACTTGTAAGTTACTTTGGACTTGCAAAAAACACCAGGACAGTGTTTCCTCAGGGCTTTAAACATGATCTGAGAAAGGTGAATTCTTCATTTAAACCAGGTTCCAGCCCAAGACGGGAGAGTCCTTAAAGAACATTTCATTTCCTGACATCACTGGGCCATCGGCTACAGCAACCAGGAATGCTGTGTGCCTTGCTCTGGAGTGAGAGTGAGCCGGCCAAGTGGCTATGTCATAGCACTGTGCATAGTGTGTGACCCTAAGATGTCACTGTGCTCTTTGGGGCTGAGACTTACAAATGATTATAAATGCATTATACATTGCAATGGCAAAGTATGCTGTTTTTGATGCCTCCCACCATTTGTCCTTTAGGCCTGTTAATGTCTAACTGCTTAACAACTGAAACCAGGGGGAGGATTTTGAGGGAGGTTGATGGCAAAGCGTCTTTAACTGTAATACAATTTTAAAATTTTTATTCACCTTATTTTCAGAGCACACCTCCTCCACACATGCTTTACCTCTGCCCACTACCTTCACCACCAGAGGTCACAGGACAGAAGTCTGGCTTGGTTCCTGCTCACAGTGGGGGTGTTAAAAAAAAAAGAACTAGGAAATGTCCTGTAATGGACCAGCTCCTCACCATGGATGTAATCATTATGTATGACAAGAAATACCAATGAAAAAGAAATATAAAAAAAATCGAGATGCCCATCATGACTCAGTTTACCCATGGAGACACGACACTCAGCTAACTGAATTCTGTGAAACTGACCCCACTGTGTGCTTATCTGCTGGGGTTCCTGAGCAAGGGTAGATGTGTTTGAGTGAAAAGGGCTCAGGAAATCCCCTGGGGTCAGGAGGAGGATTTCCAGGTTCCCAGGAGGTGGGGGAAGCCTCAGCCCAAGGGGAAGGTGGAAATTAGGAAGTAGCTCCCAGGGTGGAGTTGGCCACTCTGTCCAGTTTGGAGCCTGACAACATCCTTCCTCTCTCTAACTTAGAAGGAGTTTGTCTGGAAGCACCTGGGGCCTGGAGGGGCTGTGCCTTCAGCAGTGCTCTCTGTTCCATTCCCACTGCCCCTCCTTTGCCCAAATACAGAAGCAAAACCCTCCTCAAGGAGCAGGGTCAGGTGCCAACACTGACTCTGGCCCTCAGAAGCTGACCAGCCGCTTCTGCTCAGCTTATCCTGAGAGCGGCCTGCAGCCTGGGGATGCTGCTACTCCTGCTCAGGGCACCCCCAGAGCCTTGGCCTTGCCTTCCACGGGCTGTAGCCTCTGCCCTAAAATAGCCATCACTTTGAAGGCCCTCATGTTTTTCCAATGTATTGTTTGCTGGATGGAAGGTTGAGGCAGGAGGGTGATGAGCTTGGGCCTAGCTAGGCTAACCAATTTAGCAAGACTCTTGTGTTGAAAATAAAAAAATAAAAAGGGCTGGGACATGGTTCAGTGGGAAGGTGCTGGGCTCAATTCCTAATACTGCAAAAAGAATAGAAAGGGAGGGGAAAGGGAGGCAATGAGAAAGGAAGGAGAAAAAAGGGCTCTTGTAATGAGAGGGTTGCAGGTAGAGATATGCAGCTCAGTGGAACAGTGCCTGTCTGGCAAGTGCAAGGTCCTGAGTCCAATTCCCAGTAACGCCCCCCCCCCCCACCGGCTAGATAAATGAGGATTGTTTGAGTCTAGGAGTAAGAACTTGGGACCAACCACAGCACAGAAAATCTTTTTTTTTCCTTTTTCTCAAAAAAGGTCTTCCTGTATATTCCAGGCAGGCCTTGAATTCGCAGTGATTCTCCCACCTTGGCTCCCTAAGTGCTGGGATCAGGGGTTGCACCACCATGCCTGGCTAGGCCATCTTTAAAAAGACAGGGGCAGGGGCTGGGGATTTAGCTCAGCGGCATAAGCACCTGCTTTGCAAGCAGGCAGTCGTGAGTTCGATCCCTGGTACTGATAAAAATGAAACAGACAAAAAAAAAAAAAAAAAAAAAAAAAAAAGACGGTGGCAGTCCCACAGACTGGGAGGTTTAGAACCCCTTGGCTGTCCACTGCAGGTTTTATTTATTTATTTATTTAATTTTTTACACTGCAGGTTTTTGTTTCATTTATTATTATTATTATTTTGGGGGGGGGGGTCTTTTTTGTTTTTATCGGTACCAGGGATCGAACTCATGACTGCCTGCTTGCAAGGCAGGCACTTATGCCTGCTGAGCTAAATCCCCAGCCCCTATTTCATTGTTTTTGTCTGTCTTCCTATCATCTTCCCTTCACGTGAGCCTTTGTATCCAAGTGCCCCTTTTTATGCAGGTGCTAGTGAAACTGGGGTAGGACAAACCTGAATCTTGTCTCAACCTGAGTTCCCTTGGTAAAGACCACGTTTCTACACAAGGCCATGTGCTAAATTTACGAATTCTGGGGGAGTACAATTCAACTCTGGGGAGTGTAGGCTTCCACGGTCACACCTGCAGGGGGTGGGGGCTGTCAGGCTGATTACCAGCTCCAGCACAGCTCAGATAAACTGGGAAGTGCCCAGAGCTGCAGGCAGGGCGACGACCAACAGCAGCAGCCTCTGACCTTACAGTGCTGCAATCCGGCAGGAGAGGGACCCTACCCAGACAGTAAAATGCAGGAGAGCAAAGGTGAAAGCATAAAGCAGCCCCGCTCTTAGCGCTTTGCTTTGAGCAGTCTTCAGACTCCAAGTGCATGGGGGACAAGGGCTGTCCAGTGGGTGGACCTGCAGGGCGGGGCGTTCCTGGGAAGCCCGGCTTGTGCTGGGGGTGACAGGGTGAGGAGAGGGTGTGACACAGCAGGGCACACGCTCTCCTCTCCGCGGCTGGACCTTCTTCCCTGGGTCCACTGAGCTCCCTAACAAGACGCAGTAGAATGCGTGCCAGGGGCTGGGGACACGGCAGTGCAGACGCTGAGAACCAGCGCAGGAGTCGGGAAGCAGGCAGGGGTGGGGGAAGGGTGGCCATGAGGCTCAAGGGCAAGGCTGGAGTTGGGGGGTTGCTGTAAAACGGGGCGTAGGGAGGCCGCTGGTGCCACAGAGCTGCAGGGCGCAGCTGAGGAGGCGAGGAGAACGGGGGGGGGGCGGTGCACAGGGCACCCGCGGCAGGAAGCCCCAGTCAGGGAGGCGGGGTGCGTCCGGCCGAAGGGAGGAGATCATGGGTCACGCCTCCCCTTCCGCTGTGGCCTCGCCCCTTCCCTCCCACTTCCTGTCTCTTTCCTCTGCACTTGGGTCGCTTACAGGCCTGCGCTTGTCCTGGGTGTGTTCTTAATGGCGCACTAAAAAATCAGAAAAGGAAAGGACATGAAAGAATATCATGGAGACTAAGAAAAAGGAGCAGATGGGAAGGGAGTAAAAACTATTCCTCTGGGGCTGACGACCTAACTCAGCGACAGTCGGTCTCCAGCACAGCCCAAAACAAAACCACATAGGGCAGACACACAAGTGCGGCCACTGGAGCAGGGCTTCCTTCCTACCCTGCTACAGCCTCCATATATATATATATATATATATATATATATATATATATATATATATGTCTCTTTGAGACAGGGTCTCACTATGCAGTTCAGGCTGGCCTTGAGCTCCCTTTGTAGTCCAGGCTGGTCTCTGAACTCCCAATGTTCCTCCTGCTCCAGCCTCCCCAGTGCTGGGATCACAGGTGTGCACCACCACGCCCGGTTTAGTGTATTTGTTTTTGAGGCAAGGCCTCACAATGTAGCCTCAACTGGCCTTGAACTCAGGGTGATCTTCCTGCTTCAGCCTCTCAGTGCTGGGTTTATGGCCTACTGCACAGCAGTGTTTCAACTCCCTGAGGAAACAGTGCCTGTGCCTGCAGAGCCTTAACTGCCTCGTGAGATGCCATCTAAAACAAAAACAGGGGCCCGGCTCCCCCCACTCTCCTTTATGCCTGCAATGAAATACACTGCAGCCAATTTTAAGGGCGTGGGGACGTGGGTTTATTGGCCTGAGTCAGTTTTTCCTGTGGGCGCGGGAAGCACACGTCCGAAACACGTTCAGTAATCAGTAGTCCCCGGTAGAGATGACTTTTTAGTCTTTGCTCTTTAGTAATGAAACTAGATGCTTGTACTTGTGGAGTTTTAAAATAAAACCAGTAATACGCCTTCCAGATCCTTGCTTTGGTCTTACACGGGCATGGGATGATGGATACATGGTCCTCCACCCTGTCCCAAGGCTGCTGTCTCCAGGCGCCCTTTGGAGCCGTGGCAGGGAGTGCTGAGCGACGATAAGCCTGACTGCCCTCATTAGCAGGGCCCGAGGGGCGGGCAGGTCCAGGGACAGGCTCTGAAATCCGCAGTGAATCGGGTCGGTAGGAGGTAGCGCGGCTGCCTTTCTCTGGCCGTCTGTTTTTCAGCCGCCAGCTGCTCCTCTCATGAATAGGTTTTCTTCTGGCTCAGTCCCATGACTGCTTTCCGAGCGCTATTGTGCACGAGCCAGCTGGTTAGCAGGGCTGGGTTTTAGGGGTGTAGAGTCTTTGGGTGACACCAGGGTTAAGCGCCATGGGAAAGGCAAATGTAAAGTCCCCAGGCGGTCAGAGTAAAGGGGGCGCGAGAGAGGCTGGAGAAAGGGCTGTCAGCTTCCCACAGGAGAACCTCGGGAAGCCCAGGTGTCCCTTGGAGGGCTGCCTACACCCCAGGTGCTCTTCAGAGAACCGCAGATGTGGGCCACCGGCTCTGAAACATTCATGTGGGCGGTGCCCAGATGCTCAGCCCCGCTCTGCCCCAAAAGGAGTTCCACGCCTGCAGGTGGGGCGGGTCCCGCGATGCCCAGTTTCTGCAGAGAGGCGCCCCCGCCCCCCCCGCCATTGTGCGGCTTTACCTGCAGAAGTGCTTGTCAATTTTGACTGCTTTATTTTTATTTTTCTGATACTGGGCTGGAACCTGGGACTTTCCTCACTGAGCTACGTCCCCAGTCCTTTTTGTTGTTTTGGGGCAGAGTCCCGCTAAGTTGTTCAGATTTAAACCCGTGACCCTCCTGTCTTGGTCCAGCACTTGGGAGTGCTGGGTTTACAGGTGTACACCACCATGAGCTTGCAAGTTCTGACTGTGACATGGGGGCGCTGTTCTGTGTTTGTATCTGGGGAAGTCCTCACCAAGCCGCCTAGGGACTGGCACTGGCACTGCAGCTCTGGATTCCCCACTGCCAGCTCTCTGCTCTTTCGCGGATGAAGGGCTCTGCCACACCGACTCAGTGGAGGCCAGACTTCCCTGATTAAGAGCTCTGCTCCTTCTCAGCTATGTGCATTTATCTGGGCCTCGGAGAAAGGAAAGAAGCTATCAGCAGCACATGTTTTGGGGTTGCTGTGAGACAGTATCACAAAGAACTGAGACAGCAATGTTAGCAGCAAGCTAAGCAGGGAAGGCCTTGGAGAGCATGTGACAAGAGGAGGGACAGTGTTCTCTTCAGGCTGGAGAGCAAAACCTGCTGGAGCAGGCTTGAGTGGACCATAGGTATAGTCATTAACCTGAGAGATGCAGGGCTGCGGGAGTGTCCAGAGAGGGTTGGGTGGAGAAGGGGGAGGCTTTCATCATCAAGTCTGAACTTAATTAAATACTTTTAATTTTTTTTGGTACCAGGGATTGAAATCAAGACCTCGATCTTGCCAGGCAGGTGCTTATGCTGTTGAGCTAAATCCCCGGCCCTTAATTAAATATTTTAAATTACTGAATAAGATTTCATATCACCTGAATATTACTTTTTTCCCTTTTTTTGTGGTACTGGGGATTAAATCCAGGGATTTATCAATGAGTTACAGTAACTTCAATCTTTTTAAAAGAAATTCTGAGACAGGGTCTTGCTAAATTCCTAAGTTTTGCCCCAACCTGGGCTCTTAAATCATGATCCTCCTGCATCAGTCTCCCACAGTGTAAGGGTTACCGGTGTGCATTACCACACCCAGCTATAATTATATTTCTAAGTGTAAACAGGATAAAGATATTCATCAGTATAAATAAAGATAAGCAACATGAATTTTATAGCTAGAAACCCCTCTTGACAACACACACACAACACAGCCCTTATTAACTTCTAAGATAGGAAACCAGAAAGTACTTAGGAGAGACCAAGGACCAGTGTGCGTCACCTTGGAGAGCAGAGGTTTCTACACCAGTGCTCTGGAAGCTGGGAGTGTGTGAGTGCCACCACCTGCTCAGGACCCTGCTTTCTTATGGGCCAGGTTGCTGTGTCCCAGGCTGCCTGCACCTTGCTGCCAGGCGTGGGTGGCACGGACTCTGCAGCTATTCAGCTGCAGTTTTAGGGGACCGGGCAGATAAGAGTGCAGAAAACCCTGGGCTTTGGGGCAAAGCAAAAGGAGTCTTTGCTACACTGTGGTCTGCATGCTTATGTCCTCCTAGGAGACATGGGCTGGAACTTGCTCCACCATGAGTGTTCCAAGGTGGGCCTTCCAAGATGTGAGGGGCACAGACAGGATCCAGGTCCATCTGATGGAGGCTCAAGAGAGTACTGGGTGCCCTTCTATCAGGCAACAACCTGGACCCAGGTAGGGCCGCCGACCCCAAAGCAGAATAGCCACGTGTGTGTCCCCAGTTTCACACACACACATACACAGCCCTGGACTGGGTAGCTTACAGTACAGCAGCATATTTTCTCTCAGCTGTGGAGGCGCCGAGCTGTAGGTCAAGCAGTTGTAGGGTTGGTTCTTGCTGAGCCCCCTGAGGGAAGAAGGGTCTGTCCAGGGCTCCCTCAGTCTTGGAGATGGCTGTCTTCTCCCGTGTCTTCATGTTGTCTTCCCTCAGTACCCTCGGCCGTGACCAAATCCCCCTTTTTCTGGTACTGGGGACTGAACCTACACTGAACTACATTTCCAGCCCTTTTCTATTTTAAGGCCAGGTCTTGTTGAATTGCTAAGTTGTGTGGACAATGCTTGAACTTGTGATCCTTCTGCCTCAGCCTCGCAGAGTGCTAGGATTCCACAGATGCACCACTTCAGCCTGCCAATTTCCTAAGACACTAGTCATAGGGACGAGGGCCTGCCCTACAGGCCTAGTTTTTATTTAGTTTCCTCTGTAAAGATCCTGTCTCCAAACCGGTACTGAGGTGTTTACCTGCTGTTCTAGGTACTTAGAAGGCAGAGACAGGTGGAGGGAGGCACAATTCATCTCCTCTCTGCCTAGTGGATCAGAATAGTTTTCAGGCTTTTCCCCTAGCACACATAGTGCCAGCACATTCCTTTGAGATTTGTTCTAGAGTCTTCTTTTCCTAACCTTTTACAGTGAAAATATCTAAACACACCGATCCGTGTAGCCACTCTCACCTTAATTCAATACTGGTCAACATTTGTCAAATGGCATTAATTTGTATTCGTATATGTAATTTTTTTTTTTTTGGTGGTACCAGGGATTGAACTCACAACCTCGTGCTTGCCAGGCAGGCGCTTATGCCGCTGAGCCAAATCCCAGCCAATTTTAAAAAAAAAATTATAGAAAAAAGGTAAAACAAAATTTCGTTTGCTCTGTTTTCAAGACAAGGTCTTGCCAGGGATTTAGCTCAGTGGTGTAAGTGCCTGTCTGGCAAGCAGGAAGTCATGAGTTCAATCCTTGGTACCAAACAAACAAACACACAACCCCAGCAAAAGACAAGGTCTTTCTGTGTAGTTTGGACTGGCCTCCAACTCACAGTGATCCTCCTGCCTTGGCTTCCTGAGTGCTGGCATTACAGAGGTACAGTATTGTACCAGGCTGTATATGTAATTTTGGAATCATTTTACAGTTACCCCTAAATATTTCAGCACACAACTACAAAAATAAACATTTTTTACATAACCATAATTATGACATCCAAAAACATTTCTCTATAATCAATCCATGTTGGATTTTTTTTTTTTTTTTTTTTGGAGAGAAAGGGTCTTGCTAATCACTAAGTTGCTCATGCTAGACTTGAACTTATGATCCTCCTGCCTCAGCCTCCCAGAGTATTGGTATCACAGGCATGGCTAGAACTTCTTACACTATCACCAAACTGTCTCATAACAGTTTTCTTCAGACTGGGACCCAATCAAGATTCATGTACTACATGGCTGTCTCCTCAATGCCTTTAGTTTCATGTTTAATGTCTTTCCTCCTTTAATTTCCATGATGCTGACTGGAGATAGTAAGCCATACGGTGTGTTCCATTTCCTGGGGTTCTCTCATTTTCTCTCTCAATGTAGTATTTTATAAACGTTTATAAATGGTCATATGAAAACCATTATTTGCTGTGAAACAGTTGTTGAGGATGGTTCCTAGCCTGAGTACGGTTCCCCATATAATTTCTAGGCAAGAAAAATTTAACTAGAATCAAAACCAGGGAAGAGTTGTCTCCTCCTCCAAACTGGTAATTTTTTTGTTTGTGTTTTTCATAATGAGAGCAATGAAACTGACCATTGCTCTGTGAGGTATGGGTGCAGGTGGGTGGTAGAGCAAGCTTTGCACACACAAGTCCTGGATCCAATCAATCCCCAGCAGCTCCTCAAAACCCTCAAACACAGTAACCGTGGTGTATTCCAGGACTCTCATGTGTGCCCCATTTGAGGTTCTGTTCTCTTAAAGCTATACAGTGTCTTTTATTATGAATCTTCTTCAGTTATTTTTCTTTTGTTCTAAATAGGCAGGTATAAATAAATCCAGCTGAATTTGTCAAGGCATTGTTTACCTTGGAGCTGGGAGACAGGGGCCTGCCCCAGGGGCTGTAGGGTCAGCTCCTTCAGGAGCGCCCATAGAAACCGTTGGTCCAGGAGGAAGCTACTAATGATGCAGGACTCTCCTTTGATAATGAACAAGACTTTCACACGGTACAGCCTCAGCCTTATTTAATTTTTGAGGCAGGGTCTCACTAAATTACCAAGGCTGAATTTGAACTCATGATGGTCTTGTTTTAGCCTCCTAGAGTGCTGGGATTACAGATGTGCAAACACCTGGCTAGTTTGCTTTCTTCTCCCTACTCTTTCCTTCCTTTCCTTTTTGGAAGTACTCTGGGATGGAACCCAGAGTACTCAGACACTCCTTCTGCCCTTGCATTTTGAGACAGAATCTTGCTAAGTTGCCCTGGCTGGCCTCAAATTTGCCATCCTCCTGTCTCAGCCTTATCTCCTGGGAGTTGCACTGTGTGCCTCTGCCCTAGCTCTTGTTATTTCTTAAAGTGACCCTGGTTCCCTTAGATTACCTTCAGTGCTCCTACAAGGAGCTGCCCGTATTTGTCCTGTGTTCACCAGCATGCAGGCCTGGTTAGAGAGCCAAGAGGAGTCACAACTGCTAACCCAGAGCTTGGGATGTTTAGATCTCTTCCCCATTTCCCTGAGGTAACCAAAACCTCTTCATGTTTAAGACCCTACCTACAAGCATGCTTCTAATGGGTTTATTCACCTCAATTGAAGCTGGTATCTAGAAATACCATGGTGTTTGGTTTGTTGTATGTTTTGTTTTTTGATACAGGGTCTTGCTGTGTAGTCCAGGTAGGCCTTGAACTCATTATGTAGCCCTGGCTGGCCTCAAACTCCCAGCAATTCTGCCTCAGCTTCCCAGAATGCTGAGATTATAGGTGTGTGCCACCATGCCAGGTGACTGAGGTTTAGTTTTAGCAACTGCTTATTAAGTACTAATTTATGTGGCAGAGCTTAAATGTATTGTCTTATTTAACCCTCACAAATTTTTCACAGTATGTGTAAGCATTAGTGTCCACATTTCCTAGAGGAGAAACCAGGTTCTGATATGCTGAATAGCTTGCCCACATTTTCAGAGTTAGGAAGAAGCCAGGATTGAACCTTTCTCTATGGTCTCTACCCATTCTTTAATATTATGCTAAAACATACAGCTGGTGTTTTGTTCCTTGAGTAGTAGAAACCTCAGGTGGCAGAAAGCACTGTGGCTTGACTCGGAGAGCAGCGGAAGAACGCTGTGTACTATGCTCCTGACTCCCCTCACTCGCCTGGGCCAGACTGCTGGGGATGGGGCTTGGGTTAGTTAATTCTGGTATCTTTTGCACTCCAGGCTGGAAGTGGCTTCTCAGTACCCAGCACATGTGGTGTGTGACAGCACTGGGACGGCTGCAAGGCCAGTGGGTCACAGGGCTTCCTTTCACCACTGTAGCAATGCCCTGATGACCATGGGGCTCACAGGAACTCAATTCTTCTTCACCAAAATGCACCCATGTCTGGAGGCAGTGTCCTGCCCCAGCACCCTGTCTGCCTTGCTAGGTTGTCCATCTATACGGAGGGGCTCTGTCTGGGTCTGGAAATTGTAAGGGTCAGAAGTGATAACTTTAGTTCACTGGTGATGCATGCTTAAAATCTCAGCATTCTGGGAGGCGGAGGCAGGAGGATCACAAGTTAAAGCCTAACCTGGGTAATTCAGCAACTTAGTGAGACCCTGACTCAATAAAAAAATAAAAAAGGCTCTGGGTTTAAGTCCCCCACCCCCAAGAGGTGACAACCTGGGGCTGGGATATAGCTCAGAGGTAGCCCAGCCGCTCACTTCACAGTAGTACGCACGATGTTCTGGGTCTGATCCCCAGCACCACACAAACAAATGAACAAAACCCAAAACTTAGGTTCCAGCCTGAGCTCCTGAGAATCTCAATTTCTATGTACTTTTACATTTGTATCTTTCTGGGGAGCAGGACCTTAATTACAATCAGATTTTCAGAGAGGATCTCCATCCCTAAACATTAAGAATCATTATTTTGGGGGCTGATTCACATAATGTTCTGCTTATTTAATATTAACTCCAGCCAGTTTTAAATTAGTTTGCCTTTCCTGGGAGGCTTCTGTTTAAGTGGCTTGGGACCTGGCAAGACAGTGGGAAAATACTGAGTGAGTGGAAAATGTGTCACTGATTAACCAGGGAGGTTTAGAGCCGTGGTTAAGAGGCCATTGTCCACATCCAGGAAGAGGTCCTTGTTTCAAAGGTAAACGGTAGCACCCCACACCCCACCTATGGCCCTGGTGATCATATTTCACTTTCTATCACCTTGAATTTGACTCTTCTTGGTAATGCAATGAAATGGATTCAAATGGTATTCGTCCTTTGCTTATCCAAAGCCTCAGCTCTTTCTACTACACAGATAGTTATCAGTTTTAAACCAATACTCTCTTAGTCACTATGTAATAAATAATCCCTAAATGTAGGCCTTTAAAATAAACATTTATTCTGGGGGTCAGGAGACTGGGGGTGGCCTGGCTGGGTGGTTCTGAGCCCTCTCTCTCCAGGCTGCCCTGGGTTGCAGAATTCACCCCACGCCTCAGCTCTACCCTGGCTGTGGTGGCTGCTGTGGGCGGTCTTGGGCCATCCTACATGGGCCTTTCCATACTCTGCCTACCTGCTCTTGTGACATGGCAGCTGTTTCCCTCCTGAGGGGTAAGGGAAAGAAAAAGGCATAGAAAGAAAGAGGCAAAGAGGGAGGAGAGGAAAGAGAAGGGGGAGAGGGACAGCTGGAGAGGGGATAGAGGGGAAAGGGGCACCCTACCATAACAAAAATCATAGTATGGGGCCAGGGACTTAGCTCAGTGGCATAAGTGCCTGCCTGGCAAACATGAGGTCAAGAGTTCAATCTCTGGTTACCAAAAAAAAAAAAAAAAAAAAAAGAGAGAGACAAAAGTCATAGTATGCTATTTTAAAATGAAATGCTACTGGAAATGACATGTCATCCCCTTGTGGGTTACACGGCCTGGGCCTGGTAGAGTGTGGGAAGAGATCACACAGGCTGAGGCACCAGGAGGTGCATTCCCTGGTGCCATCTTGGAGGTTGCCTATTACAAATTGTTGGGTTGATCTGTGGGTCAACCTGACTGAGAGGTCCAAGAAGTCCAAGAGGTGGCAACTCTCCATGTCTAGTCATTGGCCATCTAGTGGGGATTTAAGTTTACTCTTTGGGGACCTAGGAAACCTGCTGATGTCCACTCTGGTTCTATGGGCTTAGGCACTAGAGATGACATTTGTATTGCTCTGGGCCTGTGGCATCATGCCCCACTACTCTGACCCTGAAATTCCAAGCCCAAGGGAAAAAGTGGTCTGTCATCTCAATAGACTGGGAGGCTGAGGCAGGAGGATCACAAGTTTGAGCCCGGCCTGGGAAACGTAAGTGAGACCCTGCCTCAAAATTAAAAAACAAAAACAAAATCAAAGTCAAAATCAAAACAAACTAAACTAAAAAGGCCTGGGAATGTAGCTTAGGACAAAGGTTCAAGTTCATTCCCTAGTACTTAGGATAAGGTAGGAATAGGGGGAAAGCAGAAAAGCCAATGCTCCTGTAATAATTATTTTTTTCTTTAAGAACTTGCCCACAGTCATAAATAGACTTGAAACTTGAACTTCCAGTGTACAATTATAGGTAAGGCAATATAACCTATTACAGTAAGGGTAGTTTGAGATATTATTCACCATTTATGAGATGTTTGGCTTTGGAAAGTTATTTCATCTTTCCGAGCCTTAGTTTCCTGTACTATAAAATAAGGCTGGCATCATCTACCCCCAGGAGTGTTTTTTGGTGGTGGTAGTGGTGTGAAGATTTACACATGCATGTAAACCACTCTGATCCCATACTGCCTGCTGAGGAGTGGGCTCCAGGTCCCCCCCTTTAGAAGGCATTTAGTCCTCACTGCTCTATGTGATGGAACATTGCCAAGTCGATATGGCATGCTTTCCAGAGTGAGTTCATAAAAGTAATGGCTCTCAGTGATTCTGTGTTGGGATGTCCACCCTGGATCCCAGCCACCTCTTTGGGAGGAAGCCCAGGCACCTAGCAAGGCCACAGATGAATGTCCCAGTGGGCCCTTCATCCGCAGCCAGCACCAGCTATTAGACGAACGATGGGTGGCCTTCATGTGATTCTGGCATCCCGCCTTTGAGTTTCCCAGAATCCTAAAGCAGAAGCCATCCCCACTTTGTCCACTTTGATTTCTAGGTTCACAGAAAAGAAATGATCATTGCCATTTTAAGCTACAGGAAGGTGGGTTAACCCATTATGCGGAAATCAAACGGGAATATACACAGTATTTCCTCAGTATCATATCTGAAAATAGGTAATTAATAAATTCTTAGTTACATATTTAAAGAAAAATATGCCTCATTATAAGGTATTTCAAAAGTTGAGCTAATTACTTTTTTTTTTTTTAATCTTAGCTAACATTCTGGAAGGGCTTTGGGGGATGTTTGTAACTCCTTGGCTCCTTTACACACACGATTGCTTACTGAGTATAAGCATGCAAGAACAGACTTTAGCTCTCCATCTGCTGAGCTGTCTCGAAGATTACCAGTCCATTGCTAGAGGTTAGAGTCCCAGCTGTCTCTGGAGCTGGCTTATTCTTGGTTCACTGGTTCATTTAAGCTGTTTCCCAGCGTTAATCAATAGGCATCCAGTGTTCACTTTCACTCCTTGCTCTGCACACAAATGTAAATTAGAATCATCTGCACTCCTCTTTTAAAAACATAACGTTGATTTGCAAGGCCAGGAAGCCACAGGGGAAAATAAAGGCATAGGCAGGAGTCAAAGCTCAATTGTTGCACAAATCCTGACAGTTTTCCAGGCTGCCTCTTCCTCCTCCCTGACTGCTGGACGGGGATTTGTTGGGAGCCGCGGCTGAGCCCGGTCGCCTTACTTGGCGGACGTGAGGCCTGTAGGAAAGAGCAAAGCCTGAGCTAGATTACCCCTCCCATCGAGTGTGCTAAGATGGCGCTTATCTCCTGCTTGGTAAACAACCCGCCCTGTAAGATCTCCTGCTTCACAACCCGCCCTGTAAGATAGTCTGCCTAGCAACAACTGAACCCTATAAAAGTGAGTGCCTCTCCCGCCAAGAAAAGAAGAGGAAGCAGAAGAAGCAGAAGAAGCACGCAAGGAGCCGCGGAGAGCGGACCGGTAGAGGCTTCGGGACAGACTGTAGGGAGAAGCACGCAAGGAGCCGCGGAGAGTGGACCGGTAGAGGCTTCGGGACAGATTGTAGGGAGAAGCACGCAAGGAGCCGCGGGGAGCGGACCAACAGAGGCTTCGGCCGGGAGGATTCCCGGGGCAGGCTGTACGGAGAAGGAAAATAAAAGAAAAGGTTGTCCACTGCCAGACTTTGTTGTGTGTCCTTCCTGCCGGCCGGGAGTGACACCGACATTTGGAGGCCCGCACGGGGACTGATCACCCCCGAGACGTGACAGCGGACAACGCTCCAGTACAGAGCTGCGAGACAGGTTAGTTGGGGATAAGCCTGGGCTCTGGGTGGCGCGCACCTACAGGGCTTTTAGACTCCCCTCAGGCTCACGCGTAAGTGGCGGATTCCTTGGGCCTCACGCGGTGAGTAACATATTAAAAAATGGGAAACATGCTAGGTAACGGCACTAAGAGTGAGGGTGGTTGCGGGGAAAGCTCTCAAGAGCTCACAAAAGTACGCAGGGTATTTGAGCAGGCCCAGTCAGGGAGCTCCCGAGAGGGGTCCGTCAAGGGGAACAAAGATGCTAAGGAGGAGGACGGGGCTCAAGCCTCGGAGTCGTCTGACTCCGAGGACGAGGGAAGGTTGAATGGTGAGGAGGCCAAAGAGACCAGCTGTCAGGGGCCTAAGTCGCTTGATGGGGAGACGCAAGGCTCTTTCGCTGCGTTGCGCCGCGAATTGCGCTCCGCTCAGCTAGGCTTACGAAAAAGCAGAGAGCTTCTGAGCGCCCCCTGGCAGGGGAGGGAGACAGAACCTTCTGCTCCGCCCTGGAACTTGTTCCCGGAAGCGGTCCCTCGCCGCGATGCCGCCGCATGGGAACTCCCCCCTCTTCCGTCAGTACAGGAAATAACGCACAGGCCGCCATTTTCTGTTCAGCCACGGCCGCCATCTTACGATGCTCCGCCACCGGCGGAACGTTATTTCCACAGACAGCTGTGGCGTGGGGGTCGTGTGTCTAATGAAGACCACCCGTTCCCAGGGATAGATAGCGGCCCCTATGGGATATATCCTGTACAGATGGCCATGGGTCAGGGACGTAATGTGTGGGAACCCTTTGAAATAAAGCAGATTAGAGAACTTAAAAATGCAGTTACAACCTTTGGGCCGACTGCGCCTTACACCATTGCCATGCTGGAGAACCTGTCTTCTGGGCCCCTCACCCCCGCGGACTGGATTCAGCTGGCAAAGGCGTGTCTGCCCTCGGGTAGTTACCTGGATTGGCGAGCCTGGTACGCCGAGTTCGCTGCCGAACAGGCGGAAAGAAACGCTAACCGAGGGAACCGGGGGTGGAATAGAGACATGCTTATGGGGGAAGGCCAACACGCTGATAATCAGACTCAGTTCCCTGGTGCAGTTTATGAGCAGATCAATACCATTGGGCTTCACGCCTGGAAGCAGGTGAGTGGTGCCGGAACGGCATCCTTGTGCCTTTCTAAAATAGTCCAGGGCACAACAGAGCCATTCGTTGATTTTGTGGCTCGGATGCAAGATGCCGCCGATAAGATCTTTTCCGATAGGGAAGTGGCTCAACCGCTGGTTAAGAAATTTTACAAAAACAAAAAGGGGGAGTAGGCCAAGGCCTGGCCCCAAAGGCACGATTATCCATGGCACTATTCACACACAATTTTTTAAATTTAAATAATGATAATTGCTCCCCAGCTATGGAGCACTGCAACCCTTCCCCCAACCATAAAGGGTGGGTTAAATGGAAAGCTGTCCTAACAGGACAATGGATGGGCCCGGATCCGGTAATCAGCTGGAGCCGAGGCGCGGTTTGTGTTTTCCCACAGGAACCGGGACGAGAACCACTGTGGGTACCGGAGAGACTGACACAGGCAACAAAGCCCTCAACTGAAGATCAGACCTGCCCTACCGGAGATCCATCACAGACCAACCAACAAGATGAATAGAAATAGTGGTAGCCCAAAATGGACAAGAAGATCCTCAGGCATATGCATGGCTCGCTCGCCTAGCCTACGACCGAATCTAGGGGTGGTGAGCTTCCCACACTCCTCCTCTAAAAAATTATGACATAGCTGGGTAGGAGAGTCAATGATGGGTAAGAGCGTACTCCCCCGGTGCGACTCAACCTAAGCCAGGCCCTACCCCATCCTGCACGTAAGCCGCTGGACTGTTAGATGCTGCCCAGGTCTAAATTTCTCTCCGAGGGGATTTCTTTACGGAGAGGAAATGAGTGCAAGCTTGTGTGCATCCAGGTTCCGTCCAGTTTGTGCCTGGCCCTAGAAAAAGGACGAGGGCCTCAGGGCCTTGGCAGACCATGGGACGGCCGACCAGGGTCTAAGCCAAGGACCTACGGTGGGCCTACGCATAGGGCATAAGCCTCTGCACCCAGTCCAGAAAGGGCTACGATGCGCACATTCATAAAAAATAAAAAAGGGGGAGATGTTGGGAGCCGCGGCTGAGCCCGGTCGCCTTACTTGGCGGACGTGAGGCCTGTAGGAAAGAGCAAAGCCTGAGCTAGATTACCCCTCCCATCGAGTGTGCTAAGATGGCGCTTATCTCCTGCTTGGTAAACAACCCGCCCTGTAAGATCTCCTGCTTCACAACCCGCCCTGTAAGATAGTCTGCCTAGCAACAACTGAACCCTATAAAAGTGAGTGCCTCTCCCGCCAAGAAAAGAAGAGGAAGCAGAAGAAGCAGAAGAAGCACGCAAGGAGCCGCGGAGAGCGGACCGGTAGAGGCTTCGGGACAGACTGTAGGGAGAAGCACGCAAGGAGCCGCGGAGAGCGGACCGGTAGAGGCTTCGGGACAGATTGTAGGGAGAAGCACGCAAGGAGCCGCGGGGAGCGGACCAACAGAGGCTTCGGCCGGGAGGATTCCCGGGGCAGGCTGTACGGAGAAGGAAAATAAAAGAAAAGGTTGTCCACTGCCAGACTTTGTTGTGTGTCCTTCCTGCCGGCCGGGAGTGACACCGACAGGGATTCAAAAGGTGTGGGTGTGTGCAGCTGGGGAGCTCAGAAAGCTGTGGGGCTTCTTTTAAGTTCCTGCGGCTTCTTGGTTGACCCTATGCCTTGAGGGGCCCCAGGACTGCCCTGCCTGTACATGTAGAAGGTGTGATCCATATATATGGCAGATGTTTTGTTATTTATTTTATTTTATTTGACTTTACTTTTTGGTACCAGGGATTGAACTCACAACTTCATGCTTGCCAGGCAGGTGCTTATCCGGCTGAGCTAAATCCCCAGCCTGGTAGATGTTTACATTTTTAAAAATTTACTGTGGTAAAGACATTGCCATTAATCTCCCTCAAGATATTCATCCGTGCTTTGAACAAACTTATCCCGTTGTTCTTGCTTTCTGAAGCATTATTGGAAGTCCTTTTTGTGACTTTATAACATTTGAAAAAAATACCATGAATGCTGCTGCTGAATGCCATCCAACAGAATGGCAGGCTCATGAAAACATGATGGTGTGACCTCTGCCACATGATTCACTGATGTGGCACTGTGCAACTTCTGCCTCTAACCCAAAGTCAAAATGACCATTTTGAATCAATTCAAGACACTGAAGAAGCCATGCCAGTGAAACTGAAGCTACTCAGGAAAGAGAACTTTTACAACTGCTTCTGAAAGTGGCAAAAGAGTCAGGTGTGGTGGCACATACCTATAATCCCAGTACTCAGGAGGAGCCTGAGGCAGGAGGATCACTGAGAGTCAGAGGCCAGAGGACAGAGACCTACTGAGTCCAAAGGTCAACCTGGGCTACACAGACCATCTTAAAAAAAAAAAAAAAAGTGACAAGAACATGAGACAAGTGTGTTTAAAGTGAAGGGGAGTGTTTTAGAGGATTAATAGGATTTATTATTATTTAGAGGATTAATGTGTCTTTTATTGTAGTACATTTTTAAAATTAAACATTTATTGTATTTTTTTTTTAACATTCCACCTATATAACGAAGTATAGACAGAATGGGCAGAGAGGAATGTGTGCCCAGGGCTCTGGCCCTATCTACGTTTTAAAAAATTTAATCATTGCCGAGTGTGGTGGGACATACTTATAATCCTAGCACTCAGGAGGCTGAGGCAGGAGGATTGCAGTGAGTTCCAGGCCACCAGCCTGTGTTACATAGTGAGTTCAAGGCCAACCTGAACTACCTAGCAAGACCTTGTTTCAAAAAAATGTAGCAAAATATAGATACAATGAATAGATACCATTTTAAGCATTTTTAAGTGCATAACTCTTTGGCATTAAGTACATTCCACATTTTTGTTTAACTATCACCACTATCCATGTCCAGAATAATTTTGTTGTTCCAAACTGAAACTCTATGTATTAAACACAAACCCTCCATTTCTTCCTTGCTGTAGTGATCACTATCTCATTTCTTGTCTGTGATTATAATTATTCTAGGTACCTTATATAAGTTGTACAGTGATTTTCCTTTTGGGTTGGATTTAGTCACTTAGCATATGTTGCATTAGAATTTCATCCCTTTGAAAGGCTGAATAACATGGCATTATAACTCATTCTGTTTATTCTTCTGTCAATGAATATTTGGGTTGCTCCCACCTGTTAGCTCGTATTAATATTGCTATGAATATCAGTGCACAAATATTTGAGTCTTACTTTTAATTGTTTAGGGCTTATACCTAGAAGGAGAACTGCTGGATCACATGGTAATCCTACTGTCCAGAGACCTGACCTTGGTCCTCCTGGTAGCTAAGCATCTCTTTGATGATGGAATGGACGCAGAGAGCTTCCCTGCTATCCCAGCGTCCCGTATGGTTATGCAAACTAGTCTTGTTGTGACCCACCAATAGAATGGTACTCTGTGTCTCTACTTCACATTTCCTTTAGTTTCCGTGGCAAGTGTCTCAAATAATTTTATAAGGCACATTTGATTATTATCCCAGTTTTGCAGATTAAGAAGCTTACACATGGGGATATTATATAACTAGTTCAGGGCAAAGAGATGGCAAGTTCTGAGCTAGGATTTGGGCATGCAGAGCATCATGCTACCTCCCAAGCATTTATACAGTTCTGCCTTTCCAAATAAAGTGGTCATTAAGCCCATTAGCCAGGATTAGATTTATTTATGCAACAGACATAAACTGTTTAGATGGGATAATTACAATAAAAATCAAAGATCTAAGCAAGAAAATCCAACACAAACTGAGTCATCTCAGTGGGTTTATGAGGTTTTGTATAGGGAGCCATTGTCCATATTTATATTTTGTCTTAATCTGTAACGCATATGAGGGAGTTAAACTTTTTGTATTTATAAATATAAGCATGCTTTGTAAAATGGGGTATTACATTGCTCTTTTAAGAAACCCAGTGAATCTTATACATAAATGTAATGTGTTGAAATAGCCAATACAATGTATCACTAGATGGCAGCACATGTTAAATTTTTAAAAACCCAACTACTTTAGGAATATGCATAGTAAAATCTGAGGAAAGTCCCTTCATCATTGTTGACATGATCAGAGCAACTGTATTTAACTCAGAATGAATTTAATGAGCTAGAAGAGAACTCTTAAGCTTTGTTAGGCAGAAGATCTGAAAAGTATAAAGGCTCTCATATGGAAAGCTTGCTTTTAAAATTTTAGATATTCCTGCTTTTGGAAGAAGGTAACATTTTAAGTAAATGGGTTGACTTGGGGAATTTTGCCTCAGCGACACAATGTTACATCCACATACATTTCAGATTTCCCTTTGGCTAAGATTCGGTCTTTAGTCCAAATTCCCAGTCCCCAGCTTAGTCCAGTGGGGAAGTTCCTTTCAGTTAATGCTGGAGAAAAATCCAGTGCTTAAGTAATTTACAAAGTGAGGATTAATATAGAGGTTGTTTTGACACCTGAGCCCTGCACCTATTCACTTGTGGTTGAGATAATGAAACCGATCTCAGTCATTAGAATGGAATCACCAGCTTTTCATTGGAGAGTGTGGGTAATAGGCACTGAGAGGTGAGGTAAATGCATTTACTTATCTCAGTTTGCCAAGCTTTCACTTACTTTTTCTCTCTCCCTCCCTCCCACCCACCCTTTTTTTTCTGGGATAGGGTTTCATGATGTAGTCTATCCTGGCTTGAACTTGCAGCAATCTTCCTGCCTCAGCTTCCCAAGTGCTGGGGTTACAGGTGTGTGCAACACACCTGGCCACCCTTCCCATTTTCTGAGACAGTGTCATGCTATATAGCGCAGGGAGGCCTTGAACTCCCAATCTTGAGTACTAGGATTACAGATTTGTGCCACTGTGCCCAGCTAAGGTTTGACTTTCATAGAATAAATGTGAATGATTTAACCTGGCTTCTGACAAGGTGAAACAATGTTCCATTTCAGAAGAGGGTGTACTTTTGCACTTGGATATGACATGCTCTCAAAATGGAAAATGTAGAAATAGATCTGACTGCCAAATGTAAGTGATCACTGCCCCCTACAAGGATCAATGGTACAAATCATCAAAGAAATGAAACCCAGTTAATTCCTCCAAGAATCTGATGTTTTGGAACATCATTTCTGAAAGGCAGATATAGGCCAACTCCTTTTTATACCAAATGCCAAGAGCCAAAATGTATCTGAAAACCACTGGCAAAGCAAAGAGTGACAAGTCTAGGATCAAGGCCATACTCTGCGACCTTATGGGCATGTGGAGCCTCCCTGAGCCTGAGTCATTTGTAGAATGAGCACAGTAACACCTCACAAGACTGTGGGGAGGGCAAGTGAGATACCGGTTATGAAAGCACGTTTGAGTTATAGGGCACTGCCTGAATATTGACTACTGCAGTTTTTACCATGTGAGCCCACCCAACTGCCTTGTCCCCTCACCCTAATAAATGGCTGTCACTTTCTACTGACAATCTTCTAATTCTGTAGACTGGCAAGCCAAGTATATTTGTTCTCTCTCTCATCTCCCCCAGTCAGTCTTCACCTTTTATCTAGTGCCCCTGTATAGATATGTATACAGGGTCTCCTAGCAGACCTGCTTCTAATCTAGCTTGCCCTCTAGCTTCCTCACAGTAGGAGAAATAGTTTTATTAAAATTGCACTGATCAGATTGTTCCCCTGCTCACAAACTTTCAAACGTTTTCCACTCTCCGTAGATTTAAGTCAAAATTTTAAAGCAGCTAGATTTAAGAACTGTTGACTCTCTCAGGGCCCCTTGCCTAAATAACAGCAATGAGAGAGCTATGCAGAAGTCAAGACACATGAAAAACCAAGACATAAATTTTGCTGCTGCTGCATGTTGTATCAGAGGATCGATTATGTGGCCACAAGGGTTTGCCAACCATCACTGCTTCCCATTCCTCTACTGGCGACCTAACAATAGTCCACCTGAGGCTTGTTTTTCTCCCCGTGCTCATTTTTAAAGTAGATCCCAACCATTTTTTCTAGCATTTCACTCTCCTGAGGGGTCCTGCAACCCTCAGAATCCATCTCACCTGCCAATTCCATCTATTTGGTTTTTGAGTGTACAGCCTCTCAGCGGACGTCAGAAGCTCCACACTGGCTAATTTTGCCCTCCAGATGTTTTTTAAGCTCTCCCCACCCTGGCCTGCTCTGTGTTTAACGATACATTTATCATCTTCCCTGACAATTCATATTATAAAAAATTCTGCTGAGAAACTAGAAAACCTAGCAGAGCAGGTGTCTCGGATTTGAGTCGCACCAGTTGGCTTGTAAAAGCTGTCAACATTGCTGTCTCCAGCTCTTCAATCTCAACTCTTCCTAATTCACCGCTCCCCGTGCAGGCTGTGCTTTTACTACCAGTGACCTCCGCAACTGCCAGACACGGTGGTCACTCCTCCGCCTCTGCCGCAACTTTTCAGCATTTACTCTACTTCTCCAGTTACTTTTCCCACTCCCAGATTCTACGGCACCGCATTTTGTGGGCCCCTCCTGGTCTCTTTCATTAGCCCCTCTGCTTCACTTCTAAAGTCAAGGTGCTCGGGGCAGAGCCACCAAGCCCAGAGCAAGGCGCCCTTCCGGCCGCGGCCCACACACAGTGGCACGCTGACGCCAGAGGGTGCCGATTCCGCCCCTCAGGTGAGGACCCCAAGGCCACGCCAGCTGAGTGCAGCCTCTGGAGTCCTTTGTGCCCCTCACAACCCAGCCTGCCTTTCCTGAGCTGCCGCTTTCCACCCTTCCAAGCACTGTTAGTCTACTCTCTGTCTCAGGGGCAAAATACGTGAGAAAATCCATTTAAAACGAGAAAAGACTTTTTTTTTTTTTTTTTTTTTTTTTTTTTTTTTTGCTCACGGCTTCAGAAGTTTCAGTTCATGGTCTGTTGGGCCTGTGCGAAGGCGGCACCTCACAGTCGGGAGCACCACGAAGAAAAACGGCTTGGTTCACTTGGGCCACTGAGAAGAGACCGGAAGGGGCGGGTCCCAAGGACCACGTCCAGCCCACGCCTAACGTCACTTCCTCTCACTAAGCCCCACCTTTTAAAGGTCCCCACCGTTTAAAGGTCTCGATAGCACTGTAGATTGACAAATGGCCCAGTTTAGCATATGTCCTTTGGAGGACATTTAAAATCCAAACCATAACGGCACCTCTCTTCAGAGCGGCCCTCCTAGAAAATCCTGTGTCTGCAACACTATCCCAAATTTAACCGTCTCTTTCCGTCGCCACTCATCATTTTAAATCTGCCCCTCAACCCCAACTGGGGTTTGAACCTGGGCTTTCTGCACTTAGCAACCGCCTCAGTTCTTTAAAAATTATTTTGAGACAGGGTCTTGTGTTGCTAAATTGTTCAGGCTGGACTCAAATTATAGTGCTGTCATTACAGATGTGTACCGCCATGCCTGGTTTACTATTCTAGTTTAAGCCACCACCTTTTCTTCCTCCTGACAAGATAGCTTCGCTTCAATGTCCCTGCTGCTTCTCTTGAACTTATCATTTCTTTTCCTCACAATTGTCATTAATATTCAGTTTATTTTTTCTGATAATATTCATTCAATTCATTTTACCTTGTTTCATTTGGTTACATTTGATTTAAAAAAACACTGATGTGCACTTAGGTAGCTTAGAAAGTATAAAATAAATGAGCCCATGAACCTTCCACTCAAACACTGGACCTACTCAAGAAGCCTGCACGCCTTTCCTGGATGGCCCTTCCTGCTCTCCAGAAGTAACTATGCTCTTGAATTTTGTGTGTTTCATTCCCATAGTTATGTCTTTGTTGCTTTACCATTCAGGTATTTGTCACCAAACCATTTAGAGTCCTCTTCCCCCTTGGTTTTGTTTTTGAGACAGGAACTCCCTGTGCAGGTCAGGTTGGTCTTGACCTCACTATGTAGCCCAGGCTGGCCTCGAACTCACAACAATACTCCTGGCTTAGCTTTCTGAGTGCTGGGATTTATAGTTTAGTTTTGTTTGTTTTTCAGATTTATAAAAGTGGAGTGTTAGTAAGCTTTTGAAACTTTCTTTCCCTACTCAAGATTGTATTTCTAGTTTCACATAATCATTTTTGTTCACACTTGTAGCTGAGACTTATTCATTCCCATGTTTATGGTGGTATTCATTTAATCAATAATTAAAATAGTGAATAATGTATAGTTTATTTCATGTTGATGACTTTTAGGGTTTCTATTTTTATACCTTTGTTGTTTTGTTGTAGTTGCTTAGGTGCAAGAATTTTTCCAGCATATCTACCTAGGAATAGAATTGGTGAATTTATGTATACACATGTTCATTACAAGATAATATCTATTTTTCAAAGAGATTGTACCAGTTTTTACTTCCACCATAAGTCTACGTGAGAAATCTCACCACTGCACAACCTCATCAGTACTTAATGTGGTCAGACTTCTAGTTTATGCCAATCAAAATCATAGTGTTATGATTGTATTATCAGTTGCTACCTTTGTTTCCTGCTGAAGTTGAGTATGTTTTAATATGGCTGCAATTTGCATTTTTTGCTGTTATATTCCTGTACATATCTTTTAGTTACTTTCCTTTTTTCTTTCTGCTTTTCAAAGGTTGCTTTTTGAGACATTATTGTTCTTTTATTAAGCTAACACTAATTAAAAAAAGAAAGACCTAGTGCTGTTGGTACAACTCATTGGGGGAAAAATATGTCAAAGTATGATGATAGCCGTACCTTTCAATCTGGCCATCTCATTTCTGTGGCTCTTTCTACAGAATATTCCAAAGTATAGAAAAAATAAATCTATAAACATGACAATAATTATCTCAGTGCTATTTTTGATCTCACCTGGGTGTGGTGAAGATCTTAATAACCTGGGAGCAATTTAAATTTATAGTGGATCAAGTTATGATAGACCATTTTGTAGCTGTTAAGTAAAATAAATGGCCTATAAAAATATTTACCATCTAAAAATGTGAACATATGATAATCCATATTAAAAATATATTTTGAAACTATGGAACAGTATACCAAATTGATAGTTACATTAGGCTATTATATCATGTTTCTTTTTTTCCTGTTATAAAGTTGAATTTTAAGAGTTCTTTATATATTCTGGATTGTTGTACTTATCAGCAGTATATTTAGCAAATATCTTCTCACAGCCAGACACAGTGATGCATGCCTGTCATCTCGTACTCTGGGATGCAGAGGCAGGATGATCACAAATTTGAACCTATATTGGGCAACTCAGAGGATCAATTATTTCCTTTATGATGTTTGTGTTTCATTCAGTAAATCTTTCCTTTTCCCAAGGCAATCTATATTTTCTTCTGAAGTTATTTTTTATTATATTCTTGAAAAACGAAGAGCAGATGTTATGTGCTCTAATCACTAAGTTGATAACTATGTGAAGTAATATATTTGTTAATTAGCTAGATTCGACCTCCTACAGTGAACATGTACTTAAACCTTCATATTGTACACAATGAGCTCATACAGTGTTATCTGTCAACTTAAAAAACAAGAGAAAAGTTAAATTTATTCCTTTCACAGTTGTTCTTTAATTCATGTGGGGTAGATTTTTATGGAAGATGTAAGCTAGATATCTAATTTCCTTCTTTCCTCAAATTGATAACTGGGATGAGTCTTAGATTTTCATCATTTTTGGAAACTAACAAGGTAACCTGCCAGTCTGATAGATGCTGGGAGAAATGTGAGACTCCTGGGTCAGAGACAAAGGATTTTATTACTCATGGCAAAGCAAGCAGCATGTTGGCATTCATTCCCCTTGGCACAGTTCCTAGAGGGCTAGAAGAGGGTGTGGTGCTGCCTGCACTGTAGTGGGTTATGGGACAGGAGAGTCTTTTTTAATGGGCTGGCTCGCTGAACTCTGCCTCTGCTGAACTCTGGGGTCGTTATTATTGAACAGAAAACAAACCCATTCTTTTCTCTGCAGAGAAATGTTTGTCAGAATGTTTCCAGTATGAGCTAAATGGATAGTCTGGGGGAGGTAGTCTGGGATAAAGACAGTCAGTGCCTCTGCTCAGAAGATGTGCAGAACCACAAGAGATGTGTGTAGAGTTGCCTCCTAATATTGACCAAGTTTGTGTTGTCTAATGGACCTTTTCCTGACCTACCCTGTTGTCCCTTCCTATCAATTTTCTTTTCTTTTTGTTGTTATACCAGGAATTGAACAAACTAGAGTTTACCAAGGCAAGTGCTGTGCTGCGGAGCTGTATGCTTGGCTCCTCTATCAATTTTTCATCTGTTTATTTATCTATGTTAATTATAGTAGTATTTTTTCCAGTGCTGGGGTTCAAGCCTAGGACCTTACACATCTAAGCAAATGCTACATCTTCAACCTTTAAATTTTATCGAGGGCACAGTTCAGCTCTGGCAGGCTCCTTAGCATCGTGGTCTCACTTTAAATGCTATCTTTTCCCAGAGGCCTTCCTATTTCTTTCTCCCATCACCCTGGGTTAATTCTCTCTAGGGCACTGACTTTCAGCTGACATTTTCCTACTTATTGTCTGAATTCCCAGACTAGAGCACAGATTGACTGAGAGCTGGGATCTTGCTCATCTGGTGCACCCCGATCCTCTCATCATTTAAAAAGACGAAAGTTGGTATGAGCTGAATGAGTAGAGCTGCATATTGGCTGTGTTTTCCCTTTAGACAGGATTTCAGCTATCACTGCCCCCTAGTTCCCGCTGCTTCCTGTCACCTTCCCTGCCCAGCTTGCTTTACTTTTTAAAATCTACCTGGGCCCTCTATGCATTTGAATTTTCCAACCTGGCTCATTAATGTTGCTGTAATTATCTTCCATGTTTTAAAAGAAGGGACTTCATGTTTCACTTTTTTTTTTCTTCCTTCAATATCATGCACATAGTGGGAAGGGAAGAAATTAACACTGAGAATCTCTACCTGCCCAGCACAAATACTATCATTTGTATCCTCACAACAATGCTATGAGGTTGGATAGTATTATTTATATCAATTTTGCAGGTGAAGATCCTGAGGTTTAGTTTTTCAGGGTTGCATTCTACATGAAGCATCTGGGTTTGAGACTCTCCTGGGCAACATTTACCCAGCATGAAGCATTGCAACAAGCTTGCGGGTGTCTAAGTAATACACAGCTCTTTCTCATTTGCAGAGTGGAGATTGAACAGTTGGAGATTTCAAGCAGTCTAGCTACTTAGTAGTTTTCAACATCATCCCATGGAATGCATGGATACTGGCTGGAGAAATGTGTATGGTCGCCTGGAAGAAGCTTTGCGGGGCTTGAGTGTGACCTTTACTTGACAGTCCTGCACAGCTAATAAATGTCTGAAATTGGCAACTCTTATGGGATGCAGCAGCACGTTTTTCTGAAGAGAGCTGCTTTAGTCAAACCAGATGCTTACCCTAGATCACTGGGGCAAGACAGAGATTGAATACACCAAATGTCTACCACACCACCAAGCGTTCTCTTAAGTAACAAAATCTTATTTTTATTATTTTTTTTACAGAAATTCAGATATTCCAACAAATTTCTTTACATTTCCTGGACCTTAAAAAAATTACACACAACTTTTGGACAGAATACAACAGAACAGAATGAGAAAGGGAGTCACTTTTTTTTTTCTTTAAAAAGATAAAAACATACTTTCTTGTACTTAACATTTAGTGATTTACATGTGTATTGTCTATGTACAAATGGTACATCATCGATGACTTATCTTCATAGCACTGTGGTATGCTAAATGACACTTAGGTTTACAGCAAAAACTTCTTAGAAACATTTGCACATGAATGGGAAGTACTTTTTCATTTTTGCTAATACCACTATTAGTGATGTAGGACTCCTAATGGAGTTTGTACTTGCCATGGATTAGAGAAAGCTGACACTTTCTGTTTCTATTTTAGAGAGATAAATAAATGAATTCTTGAAAAGTTGTGTGTAATTAAATTTAGGAAGTAGGGTGTTCTGAATGCAATAGGACAGCTAATACTTAAAGCAATAGATAATCCCCCGAATGACTAGGACTGTAGCTACAGATTCTAACTAGTCCCTTAATTTAGTTCTTTCAAAAAGTCACATCTTTGTAAATTGGGTCTTATGTACTTGAGCCTACCTGTAATACACTTTAGCTATTTGATATATTATTCCATCTATGATGAAAACATGGCCAGTACCAGAAAATTCTGGCTGAAACATAAATGTGTGCCTAAAAGAGAAAGGGTTAGAGAAGTCAGCCCTGCTCTGTGTCCACGTTATCATCAGTCTGATGGTCTAGAGATATATGCTAAGTGGATCTTAATCTATCCAAGCCAGAATGAAGGCATTTTGTACGTTCATGTTTCTGGATCGAGTATAGAACATGGATTAGCTTCTGTTGAGTATTCCTGTATGTACATTTTAGCTTGCATTCATTCTCAGGCAATGGACTATTTCAATTTTAAGTATTCTGTGTTGCAGGATATTGGTAAGATAGGCAATGAGGGAGATGGTGGGGGAATCCTGGGAACAACATGTTTTTATAAACAACTGGTTAACTGTAACTACTTCCAAATGGCCAGCTAACTAAAAAAGAAAAAACTCTGAGAATTTTGGGACCAACATTAGTAAATAAAAAGTTAACTTATCCTTACCAAGTTACTTTGACCTGTATAAGTATATAGTCATTTATTTCTAAGGCTATTAAATTTTTATTTATTTTTTTAGTACCACTTACTATCACTTAGAAATAGTTTTAATGGAATAATTTTTTTAAAAAGCAAATGCCTGTCAGTCAGAGAAATAAATGATATGGATTTTTGATGATATAGATGGCAAAGAAATAGGACAAAACCCAAATATTTTCGATATCTATAAAGTATATTAAATTCCTATGCGTATAGTAGAGAGAATTTTTAAAAAGTGTTTGTTAGCAGCCTATATATTACATGTGAGCGTCCAAGGGAAAAACAAGCTTTCTGTATTTTTCAGAGTTCCTCGATGCTGTTTCCTGAAAGTCAGGGAAATCTATGTTGCTTGGGAACCTAGGGTGTCAAGACGTACTTCCTGGAATATACAGCTCTGTGGTGTCTGAGTGTATGTTGCAAACACTTTCTCGGTAGTAACTTGTACAGATAGGTTCAACTGAACACAGACTTGATAAAAAGTTTGAAGTGTTGCATTTCTTAACAACTGAATGGTTGTAGTTAATTACACAGTGAAATAAATGAACAGTAGAGACAGAGAACCAAAGATCAGAGGCATTTCCTAAACTGCTTCCTCAATAAATGACTCTTGATCAGCTTCTTGGCTACTGAGATAGGAATAATCTAGAACTAACTGCCCCCTTTTTTTTTGTAATACTATTGAAAGATTAAAGCTTTTTGGTTTTGGTTTGATTAAAAAAGGACAGTTTACAAACCTCAGTACATACACATTTTACATGTTAATTCTAGCACATTTATATTCCTCTTCATTAAGATGTTTCCTGAATATGATTTTTCACTGAATATTATCTGACCTTTTCCAATGACAGTTTCCAGTGAGCTGGTGTTTAATCTGTGATCACCTCTCTTTCCAGAAAATCACCCCATCTCTGCGGATCTACATTTAGAAGGTGCTTTGACGAGTGGATGCTTCACTCTTGAGCGTATTAGTCCTTGGACTTTGATCTCTCCCAAGCATTTTCCTTCTTGATGTTGATGTACAAAAGCTGTTATTCGATTTGTCTAGCTGTTATTTGATTTGTTTTGTGCTCATTCTAGAGAATATTGGCTTAGCAGAACTGTAAAAAAGGGAGGGAAGAGAGAGAAAAAGGATGAGGGGAAGAGAAAAAGACACATTATTTTCGGTCAGTAAGACTTTTGTGCATAATATTTGTCACGGAAAAAGAAAACATGCCAGCAAATGATTCCAATGCACTGAGATTGTTACCAGAAAAGACTGAGAAGTTGGAGAATTGTTTCACTGAACACACAGCACAGTCTTCCCAATAGCTGATCTTCTTAAAAAAACCCCAAGATTACCACTGTCTGCATGAAGACCATAGTCTGTTTTGAAGGAGCAAAGGGTCTTTGCCCAGACCACCCTGAAAGCCCTGAATCTCGTCTCAAGGAGCAAAGAAGAATATAGTGCGATCCCAAGCATCGTGATCCTGCCTCACATGGAAAACTAGCACTTTCCTTTTCTTTTCAAGTTTTATTTCACACTTGATGTGATAATACAAAATCAATGATTACAAGGATGAATCACTCAGAAATGCAATCACCCTGACATACCGTTTTCTTCCATGGCTCCTTCTGTTCCTTATGTAAATATGTATTTACTTATATAGTTGGAATCACATAAATGAGGTTTTTAATATTATATCATTACATTAAAAGTGTACACATTTCCACTAAGATATCACCTATATCAATTTCTAATACCCATAGTAACATTCCATTTTATTCACATATCTTTCCAATCCATACCCTCACTATTCCGTTCTCAGTTTCACTACTGTCAGATATATAGGTAGATTTTTACTTCCTTGTTACTATAAATGATGAGCATCTTGTGTGTAAAGATATACTTGGCCTTTATTTGTTTGTTTTGGGACACAGTCTTGCTCAGGCTGGCCTTGAACTCACTCTGTAGCCCAGGTTGGCCTCATGGTGATCCTCCTGCCTCAGCTTCCTGAGTGCTGGGATTACAGATGTGCACCATCATGCTTGACATCTATTTGGTCTCTTGCTCCCACCCCCCCTGCCCCCGGGTTGTCTGCTTTTCCTTTTCTCCAACAGATTAGGGACTATGCCTAATATGAACAAAACTAGAGTGTAAGTGGTACATGATCAACCTCATTCTTTGGATGATTTTCATAGACTTCACTATCCAGGGCTTAAGGGTACCTGTGAAGATGCATAAAATGCACCTACCTGGCCACTGTGGCAGATTTGGGCCGAAAGGAAACAGGCATCCCAGAACACTTTGAAATACAAGGCAAAATGTTGGCTTCTGAATGTGTGCTGAAGAGAGCTAAAAGATTCTGCTGTTGCTTTTAATATTTTCCTCCGTGTCTTCATCACACTTTAAAAATCTGCCTGCACATCATGATCTGCACATCATGAATGTGTCTCTGCAAGTGGACTCTGTTAACGTACCCAGTGCACAGGGGATAACTGAAATAGGATTGTATCATAGTGACAGCGCAGCTCTTACGGTTCTGTAAGACTGAGCATATTGGCAGGAGCACTGTGGATAATATTTCTTTCTTCTGATAATATTAAAAGTAACAGCAGTAACTTATGCTGCTTTGTGCCAGGCTCTGGGTGGCTCTGAACCTCTAGAGATGCTCCTGCCTGGTGGAATTCAGAGTCAGGCTGGAGCTTCATGATGCCACTCTAGCCTCATTCTTCAGCTCTAAATATTTTCTGTTTTAAATCTTCACAAGGGGATGTCTGGGTTTTCCAGTAAGATGGGAAGGTATCATGGATGGGGAAAGATGGTTGTTGGGGAGGTGGTTGTAAACATTTGGGAGAGAATTTGGGACTAGGTGTTGCAAAGCTGCTAGGCACAGAGGATAGAGAAGATGTGGACACGCACAGGGCTGTACCTGTATGATGAAGCAGAAGACAAGGGCAAGGAGGCCCTTCCTGGTTCTTGAGACTTAAATACCTCCCAGTTTCGCGATAGAGGAGGTTTTTTGGCCCAAGTAATTTATTGGCATCCATGAACCAGAGACTCCCTGTTTCTCTTTCACCAGCTCTGAGCTGCTGGCTTGTGTTTATGACATCACAGGATGAAGGAAAACCAGGAGATTGCAGGAAGGAAGTACTTATGTCCACTGCTGCATCCCAGCTTGCGTGGGACACATTCCCAGTGAGCTGGGCTGGGTATGATGAGTGTTGGATGGGTTTCAAATCAGCTCCCAAGTGGGCACATCCACCACTGTGTCCTGCAAGGTAGGCAGCTCCCTGGGAAGACTCTGAGCCCTTCATAGAAAGGGAATGCCTGTGACCCATCATACAAACAGCATCCTCTACCCCCATCATCTGAATCCACAGCCCCGGCCTGACCAGACCAGGACAAACCATTCATCAGCATGGTTCTACAGTTATTCTTGGGTCTGCAAAAGGCTTGGGTCACCTGCGGCCTCCACTTGGCCAAACCTCTCATTGGACCTTCCACTGTAATCTCACCATTCATGGGTCTGTCCATTCTTCTTGAGGCTGCCTGTGCTGACTGTTAATCAGCATGGGACTATACTCCCCACCTCCACATCAACAGTGGACAGAGAGGTGAGGAGCACAGAGAAAAATCAAGCACGCAAACCTAGAGAACTTGGCCTAGCCTAGAATGAGGTGAGTGAGATGCATGGGGTTCAAACTTGGAGGCCCGTGCACAGGGCCACATGGATGTGGATCCTGTGCCTGCTTAAACTTTCCACTGTAGGCACTAGGCTTGTCTTGTCCTGATGCTGGCTCTGCCCTGAGTGCAGACATTGTGTCGAGAGGCTTGCAGGGAAGCTTTGCAGTTTAAATTACTTAGACCCTGCTACCACCAGGTATTTTTTTCTTTCTAGTATATGACACCAACATGCTACAAGAACCCCAGGGCATGCGAGGATTCTGCAGACTGCTAGGCTAAAAATAAGCAGGATATTGCTTCCATCGGTGCTCAGAGCACAGATGCTCCCCACATGTAACATCAGGAAGACACTTTTCCAGGTGGGGGGTGAAATTAGGAAGCCATTACCATTACTTAGATGGTGTGCCCCGCAGAGTTTTCCACCTGAAGGTTTGGTAGAGCCCAGCTCTTCTGAAAGATCTGTGGAGATAGGTGGAAGACAAAAAAGGGCAGGATTTCCCACCCCACAATGTGGTCACTATTCCTCTTGTCTCGAGGCTGTGGGGCATCAGGGCAGTCTGGGGAATTTGTTGGAAGCCTTCCTGTGGTTGCACCGGAATCACTGCCTTGTAAAACACTCTGCTCTTCAAAACTTCTGCTAACATTTTCCATACACCGTGGATATTGCCTATTGGGAAACTGACAGGCAACTGAAAAGATGTCACATTTGCCCGGGCCTGCTCAGAATGGGACTGGATAACAAGTTCCTCAGTGCCACTTTGGAGATTTGTGCAGTCAGGTTTGACCTTGTAACATGTCATGGGCTCTGAGATGCCCACATTCTGTTTCCAAAGGGCTTTTGCAAACCCTTTCCAAAGCTGTCATTGGAACTTGCTCCTCAGAGCAGCATGTATAACCGCAGCTTTGTCCAGGCTGGCTAAATACTACTTTGTTGAGTTTTTTATGCCTTTATTGGTGTTTGGTTTCTCCTGGTTGTTCCTGTGTGACCTATAAAGTTAGGGTCCGGAGTCCCCTCAGTCAGGATCGCTGGGTGCAGGGGCTGGGACAGGCACTGAGAAAGCAAAGAGCCTCGCTATGTGACGGGACGGCTTATGGAATCTTTGCTGTGAGAACGAATGAGAGCAATTCCAGGTGCCTTTTCTCCCGCGGTTGCACTGGAATCACTACCTTGTAAAACACTCTGCTCTTTTCCAAACTCCAGGTGGCTGAATGAGCTTGGTCAGTTTCTCTCAGTCTGCTGTAAAGGATTTTTTATTCTTTTTTTTACCAGTCCCCTCTCTACAGGGTCTTCCGATGCCCTTCCTCCCCGGGAGGCAGAATGCAGTCTGCAAAGAAAGAGTAGCTCACCATCTGTGTCCTCAGGTGCTGAGCCCTGGCAGGCCCCTGGTGACGTGGCAAAGGTGACAGCAGGTGCTCTGTCACTGTTCCTTTGAGAGGTGGAGTCCAAGTGCCTTTCCCCTGGACTCTGGGCTTTAACAATCCCCAGGTTCATTTTGTATGTGTGGTAAAAAAAATAAATAAAGCTTTCGGTATTAACCTTCTTTTCCTTTCTATTTTCTCCTTTATTTGAGAGGGGTACTGGACATTGAACCCAGAGCCTTGTACCACATCCCTAGCCCTTTTGAAATTTCTTTATTTCTTCCTTTTTTCTTTTTTAGCAGACAAAAGGTTTATTTAGCTCACAGTTTGCAGAGGTTCCAGCCCATTATTCGCTGACTCCAAGGCAGAGCGACACATGGCAGAGGGGCAACTCTTAAGCAGTGAGAGCAAAAAACCTCTTTTTAAATTTCTTGTTACAGGTCTTCTTAAGTTGACCCTGCTTGCTGGAACTTGGGAGTCTCCTGCCTCAGCCTTCAGAGCAGCTGAGGCCCCAGGTATACGCCCCTGTGGCTGGGTCCTGTGGTAGTTCTGTGAGGACCCTCCACACTGTTTCCTGTGGTGGCTGCACCATCCTACAATCCCACCGACAGTGTGCAATGGCCCCGGTTTCTTCCCACCGTGCCAAGTCTTGGGCTTTGTTTGGTTTCCTTAGCAGTGGCCATCCTAATGGGTGCAAGGCAACAGCTTGTAGTGGGTCACCTTGGATTTTCTCTGATGATGTCAGGGATTTTTCGAGGCTCAGGGACATCTGAATCCCTTGCTGGAGACAACAGGGAGAGGCCTAGGTGCTATGAGGAGCCAAAAAGTGGTCCAATGAGTGCACTTTTCCCCCAGTACCTTGCTAAACATGTAGATTTTGATCCAGTGGGGCTGGGGCGGGTTCTGAGGCCTTGCATTTCTAATGATCTTCTGATCTGCGGGGTGCTGCTGCTGCGGGTCAAGTACCAAGCTACGAGAAGCCAGGCGTTAGACTCAGCTCCCTGGAGCAGACTTGGCGATCGCCTTTGCCTTCCCACTATGATGCTTGCTATATGACAGGTTCTCTGAAAGCACTCATTAAAAGCTCAAAAATCCGGAGAAGCAAATCTCCAGTAAGTGGTGGAGTCCACTTCCGCTTCCGTGTGGACTTGGGGGGGCGGGGAGCAAGGGGCGGGGCTTGCGATTTCTCCTCCCTCCATTGAGAAGCGAGGCAGATGGGAGCTAAGGGTGGTAATGTTCTCTCATCTTGGGTTGACCTATGAAACTTTTATGACGCGGTTCCAACGCTGTTTATTCCCCAGTATGAACAGGTAGAGAGGTATCCAGGAAACCGTGGAAAAGATCCCACCTAACACAGCTCTAGGACATTTTCTTTCCATCTTCCTTTTTTTTCTTTTTGTTTTGTTTTTTGGTACTGGGAATTGAACTCGTGCTGCCAGGAGACTCCCTGCGGCTGAGCTGTGTCTCCAGCCCTTTCTTCCTTTCTTCTCTAAGCTTCTTTTAAAAATCTTTCTATTTCCTGCCTTTCTTATTGTCTCTCTCTCTCTCTCTCTCTCTTTTTTTTTTTTTTCTGTTTCTTTTTTATTCCTTTTGGATCTGGGATACTGATTTCAACAAAGCAAGCATGGAGGATAAAGTGCCAAAACCATTTTAACTACTTATGCAGCTCTTCTTTGTTGGGAAGGAGCTTAAAGTGGCCTAAAATGCAGGTTCTGATTCTTTCTTTCTATTCTTTTTTTTTTTTTTTTGGTACCAGGGCTTGAACTCATAATCTTGTGCTTGCCAAGCAGGTGCTTACACCACTGAGCTAAATCCCCAGGCCTCTTTCATGTTATTTTTATAAGTAATAGACAATTAGACTTTAATAAATTAATTAACTAATTGAGATAGGTTCTTGTTTTGTAAAGCAGGCTGACCTTGAACTCACTTATATAAGCCAGACTGGTCTTGAACTCTCAGGGATCCTCCTGCATCAGCCTACAGAGTGCTGGGATTCAGGACAGTTAGACTTTAACATCGGGCGCAACACTTCCTCATGTGACCTTTTCTCAGAAAGTAATTCATGAGAAGGAATTGTGATTGTTCATTTAAGAGTATCTTAGGAGCAAGAAAGCAGGCACAGGATATTGAGAATGGCTTGCGCCACTGGTGTCCTGATAATACTCACATTGTTGTTTTGACTTGAAACCATTCCATCTTTTACACAGATCAAAAATCTTTCATTATTAAAGCTCAAAGCATAGATAGGCCCAAGCAGGGTGAGACTGTAGGCTTCTATTGTATCTCCTAATAAATGAGATGATTTAATGTGCCATTTCTACATCAGTATCTCCTAACATGCTCCTAAAACTTTGTAACTAAGTTACCTTTAAAACTTCATCATGTGGTCATGACAGTCCATCAAAAATACAATTAAATGCAAAACCCAATTGGGTATCATCACACATGAAACCCAAATACGAAATGGTTCTTGTATAATAAATCTATTTCTGTCTTGCCACTGAATATTCAGCTTCACAGGTCTTCCTCCAAAGCCTCAATCCCTGTGACGGTTAAGATTGTCAGTTTGATTGGTTTGAGCGCCATCTAGTGGATTAGTAAAGCACAATTCTGTGTGTCTGGAAGGATCTTAGAGCAGTGACCTTGGGGGACTACATAATTTCTGGTGGGTTACCCTGCTCTGCTTCCTGGCTGCCGTGAACTGAACATCTCTACCACACCTTTCCACCATGGTGTTCTCCCTTGGAGACAGCTGACCATGGACAGAATCCTCTGAAATCACATGCTAATTAAGTTATGGGTGTTGGGTATTGTGTCCCCGAAGCAGAAAAGCTAACTAATGCAAACACTTACAGGTCTGTCTCTTTGGGCATGTTACCTGGCCTCATCTACTAACGTGTAAAATGGGGATAAGCCCAGTCTCCTTCATGGAGCTATTGTTAACACTAAATAAATCAATGCACAGAGCAGGAATATGCCAAGTACTTCTGTCATTAGTAGGAATGTTACTGTTTAGAGATGAATTTACCTTGATGTTATAAGGACAAATAAAAATAATCTTGATTCTCCTTCTTGAATAAAAGGGAAGAGACTTCTTCCCTCTTTTATAGCATTTGCTTTAGAAAACATTGTTTCTCAGACTCTTTGAAATATGTGAACTTCTTCCTTTTTTTTGAATTTCTTTTTTTGTAGTAGTAGGCATTGAAGCCAGGGCATGCTAGGAGGTGCTCCTCCACCAAGCAGTTTTTTCTGTTTTTAAAACTTCAGTACTGAGGATTTCATTTTTTTTTGGAGACAGAGTCTGGGTTTAAACTTGTGATCCTTCTAACTCAGCCTCTCAGTGTTGGGATTACAGATCGGTAGTATGCTTGGCTTTTTAAAAATATATATATATATATTTGCTAGCACTCAGGAGGCTGATGCAGGAGGACTGTTGAGAGTTTGAGACCAGCCTGGGCTACAAAGTAAGCCCAAGGCCAGCCTGAACTGCATAGTGAGACCTTGTCTCAAAAAGACAAAAAAATTTTTTCCAATTTTTAATTTTTTATTAGTATTTATTTGCAGTACATAATGATTACATTCTTTGGGGGAAGCTGATACACCTAGCTTTTAAAACAAATTCATTAACTAATTCATTAATGGTCTTAGAGATTGAAATTTTGCAGTGACCTACTCTAGGCTTTTTAAAAAATTTTTTGAGGCAGGGTCTCATTGAGTCACTAAGTTTCATAGGTTTGGTTTAGATTTTTGATCCTTTTGCTTCAGCCTTTGGAGTTGTGAGGATGACAGATGTGCCCCACTGTGCATAGACTGTGTAAGCTTTTTAAGAAACTAAATAAGGGTCTTACCAGCTTTTCAGCCTACGGACATCTTGAAGTATCTGGGAGCCATCTCTTTGAAAGCTAAACTTCAAGGGAGATTGTACCCCTGCTTTTCACTTGGAAACGTTTCAGTTTTTCTATATCCCACTGGCACCTTGCTTCCAGTTGCAAAACTACTGTATGTTACAGACAGGAGGAGTTTATTTTTTTCCTTGGAGAAAGTCAGTACACTAACGCAGATGGTCACTCCAATGACTTGGGGAGTTTAGGGTACAGTAAATGATACAGCCAGGTCTTCTTCTTGGAGGACTAGCTATTGCTCATCCTGAGAACTTGTATCTGATGGGTTGAGCTGCTTTGACTACAGAAGAGGGAAAGATTTCTGTCTGTGTGCAGTCTCTTAGCAGGTTGCCTGGAATATATATCATATTCTGCTTTAATTCTTACTCAGAAAAAAACCTGTTTTCTTTGTCTACTACCTTTATGGAAAGTTTGTCAGAGGTGAGAGATTTTATTTTTATATTACTTGGACGATGTATATTACAATGTATAGTAACATTTCTGTATTTGTGCATCAAATAGTTTTATTGCATTCCTATCTTCTTTTGACATAGACTTTACAATAAGAGGCACTATTTTTGGAAATTTCTCAGAATGCCCTCGCCAGTGTCACCTATAAAAATCCAAATGATGTCTCTTTTCTTTTCTTTTTCTAATTCTTTTCTTTTTTCTAATATGCTCCAAGCTTCAGTAATGTCTTGGTAATGCATCTCTTCTCCCCTCTCCAAGAAACAGACTTGTGTTCTTCAGCCAGCCTTTAGTAGGCAGAAATTTCAGGATTACAAGGCTTTCCATGTGTTTATTATCACAAATTTAACAATTCTGGTCCTCGTTATGCATGTGGGTGCTATAATAGTGAAATAAGACTCTGTAGTATGCTGAGTGCCTCCGCTCTAGCCCAAAGGAAGTGGATTTCAGGATCTAGTGGTGATTTACAATCAAGATCTAGTGACTCCCTGGCTTCTCCCCTCAATATACCCGAGAATGAAGGCATTTGGTAGCTGTGCTCCCTGCTCTGACCAGCTGACTCTGGTTACCTATGGATCATGTAGCAGGAATAGAGAGCTAGAGATGGGCTAATTGCCCACTTAGGGCTTTCTGAAATGTCAATACAAAGCATTGTTTTTCAGCTTGAAAGTTTTTAGAAATGACGCACTGCCAATGAACGCACACTGCAGCCTCCTCCCTGTTCAAGGCGGCCCTTCTCTGTCCCACCTCGGCCTGGGCTCAGCCTCCTGAGCCATGCCCCTCCCTGCACCTTTGTGCCTGCTGCAAATGCTCCTCCTCTCCCTGCCTTTCTAATCACAAGTTGCTTCCCTGCATGGCAGTTCCTTTCTCTTTTTCAGGTTTCCGTTTTGCCCCAAACAACCCTTATCAGACACCTCATCCTGACCACTGAGCTCCAGGAGAGCGAGGGCCACATGTGCTAAGCTCTGTGCCTAAGGCCTGCTCAGCAGGGCTGCTCAGAAGGCCTTAGGTGCTGGCCAGAAGGAGCCCCAGGCATTGTGTCTCCTCGGTATTGGAGGCAGAGCCTTTCAGGAGGGAATTAAGGTCAAATGTGGTCCTCAGGGAGGAGCCCTAACCCAGTAGGACTATGCCCCTCTAGGGAGAGAAAGAGACACTGACGTGTGCCCACAGAGAAAGGGTGTGTGCTGCGCAGCTAGAGGGTGGCCACCTGCAAGCCAAAGAGAGGGTGTCCAGGAGAAGCCAACCCTGCCAACCCCGATCTTGTCTTCCAGCCTGCATGAGGTGGAGAAAAACTCCTGTGCTTCAGCCTTTCAGCAGTGTTTGGCAGCCTGAGTGTATTAAAGCAGACACCGACCACCTTTTTTTTTTTTGCACGTAAACATCCCAAGTCCTGGTGAGATGAAGCTATTTGCCCAAAGCCTTCCAGGTGCCTGAAGACCTAGGTTGCTGTTTGCTCCCCACTGGTTTTCTGGCTGTGTCTTGATGCCCTCCATAAAGGCTTTGCCTTGTGCATCTTTTGGGAATCCCAGTTCTGTAGCTGAAACACACTAGAGCAGGAAGCAGAGCCTCCCTTTCCCCGGCCTCTGGAAACCTCCACCTCTTCTGCGGCTTAGGCTTCAGGGGCTCTCGCTTTGTCCTACGCTGTCTTGGTCTCCACAATCCAGTATCACAAATCTTCCCAATGTGCCACTTCTCACACACCCACTTCACACCCTGGAAACCATTCGTAAAGCAGGAAGCCCAGTTGTGTCAGGAGAGGATAAGACCAGCTTCCTGGGGGATGGATGATTAGGATTTCAGAAAGGAAAGGTCACTGTCATGGATTTGACTCCATCCTGGGGTGATAGTAAAGAAAGATGTCAACAGGTACCGCTGGGCTGTCCAGACAGCAGAGTGCATCTCGGGAGACAGCAAGCAGCCAGCCTTGGCACGGCATGCGGCTTCACCCTGTGGTGTGCTGAGCTTTCTGGAAAGCCACTTAATGAGGACCAGAAGGAAAGCTTTCAGCTCTACGGGACCCTGCTTCAGGAACTTGTGAATGGCCAAGGCCTCCATCTCTCTAATCCTAGCTGGGTCCTTTTGTGTTTTGGTCACTGGGGAATTTGGGGCCATGCAGCGCTCAGGGTCCTGCTTAAATCTACCTAGTGTCTCCAGGGATGCACAATATTTAAATATCACATTGTTAGCACCTGGGCTTTAGAATTGTGGGGGATGCCACTTCCCAGATGTGGCCAAGCTATTTCACTTGTCACAGCCTTGGTGTCCTTCCTCATCTGTGACAGTTTTATGGGGTGGTTTTGAGGGATGAGGGCAGCATTTGACACCCTCCCTAGGAGGTACAGACAGGAAATGAAACAGTGTAGAATAGAGAAAAGCAGTTTCTAAGACCTCCCTTGAAGTTTTCCTCATTTCAACAATGAAATAATAAATGCGGAGTTTCTTAGTGCATACTTGGCACTAATGAGAACCCTTGCTGGTTTTACAGGCACCAAGGGTGACAGCCAAGGGCTGGGAATGTAATTCCACTTGGGAGCAGGACTTTGGCTGGAAAGTGGAGGGAGGTAGCAACAGATTTAATCACAGAGAAGACTATTTTCTGGTTTTTTTTTTTTTTTTTTTTTGTAGGGTAGGTTGAGATAGGTTCTTTTTTATTAATCCAGGCTGGCCTTGAGCTCGCTCAGGCTGGCTTCAAACTCACAATGATCCTCCTCCTTCAGCCCCTCAAATGCTGGGATTGCAAGTGTGCCACCACACCTAGCTTTGTTTCCTGTACTATGGATGTGATCATATTATAGTTTGTTTTTTTTGGTACCTAGGACTTTGTGCTTGTCAGGTTGGTGCTTATGCCACCGAGTTACATCCCTGGCCCCGATGTCTGACTTTAAGGTTTCTCTATGAGAATAATAGCTACTTTTACTATCAGCTATTCACTAGTTCTGTTGTTTCTTTTTAAGGACCAAAACCCTACAAAACAGGATAAAGCCAATCTAAACAAAACAGTGAAAGAGATACAGCACTCAAAACAAGATAATAGGAAATCAATAACAGCTGCCATAATGCCCCTTGTTATCTTCAAAATAGTTGCCCATCCTTTCAGGTATAATAAAGTCAAACAAAGCAGAACAGAATAAAGCCAAACAATGAAAATGATACAGAACTTTAAAACAAGATAATAGGGAATTAATAATAGCTACTATCTTTCCTTTTTAGACGTTTCCTCCCCTTTCGCTTTCACAATATCTATTGTACATTTTGGACCCCACTGACTCCAGTTTTTTATACTATGGAGACAAGATGATGTTCACCCACATGAGTCTGAGCCATTTCACCCAAGAGCATGATCTCAAGTTTGCATCCATTTATCTACAAGAGCTTCATGCTTGTCTATCTTTATAGCTGAGTAGCTTTTCATTGTATAAAAATGCTGTGTCTTTTTTATCCATTCTGCAGTTGATGGGCAAGCTATCCTTGCTTTTTTCTGGTTCTCTGTCACATGGAGCATTGTTTTCTCTCCTTCGACTTTCAGTCTATGAATTTCCTTTCAAGTTAATGTGTTTCTTGTACTTCACTCCAAGCTCTTCTTAACTTGATGGTTTGTGTTGAGAAGTCTGTCATGATTCTGATGAGATTTGCTTTATAGAGGATTTGTTACTTTTCTCTAACAGCCTTTAATATTCAGTTCTTGTGCTGAATTTCTGGGATCTTCATTATTATGTGTCTGGATGTAGGTTTATTTTGGTTATAGCTAGTTGGAGACTTATATGCCTCACTTATCTGTATTTCAGGTCCTTTTCTCATGCTTGACAAATTCTCTGCTATTATTTCTGTAAATATTGTCTTTATGTCATTTGCATTGACCCTTGCTTTTTTTGCTAACACTTAGCATTCATAAATTATTTTTCTTTGCATCATCTTGCAGCCATTGAATTGTTATTTCCTGGTTCCTTGTTATTTTTAAGAGATCTTTCTTTTTGTAATCACTAGCTGCTATCCTTCCTTCAGGGTCTGAAAGCCTATCCTCAGTTTCTTTCAAGCAGTGCTGCCAGCTTTTGATGGAGATTTTAATGTCCCGGATATCTCTTTGAGTCTGTTTCATGCCTCCCAATTCTTGTCTATATTGTTCACTCAAGCTTTCCTTCATATTCCTACAGTCCTCTTTTTTTCTGTCTTCTTTAGATACACTCAGCAACCCTTTTATTATATTTGTCATTTCTTCTTGTGCCCGAGATTATTTCTGATCTCTGATTTCTTTTACAGCCTCATGAAGTAGTTTCTTTACTTCAGTTGCCAGAAATTTCAGGCATGTAACTTTCATTTTTCTTCCATGTCAAAAGTCTCTTGGACTTGCTCTGCACGGGTTGGAGCCCAGAGATTGACTGCCTTTTGCTCCTTAGTCTTGCTATTTTCCTGGGTTCCTCCAGACAAGCAGATTGTGGGGTCCCAGGCACTTCCCATGTTGGCTACTTGCCCATGGTGCAGAGGGATGGGCCAGGCACCTGGGTTTCTCCTAACTCAGGGTCCCTGGGCAGGCACTGGGGTGTAGGGTGGGCTTCTCCAAGGTGTGGCTGGCTGCTTCTCCCCACACATACTGGTTACCTGTGGGAGAACCCTAATGGTGGCCTGCATGCACACAAGGGCTGGGCTGGCTTCTTCTGTATTTATTAGTTATTAATTGACATACTGTTAACTAGTTACTAGTGCTTTGCATATGTCATACAGTTCAATCCTTATCAATATCTTTAAGTGGAAGGCAATGTCGTTAATTCCATGTTATCTGTTTTGCAGTGCTGGGATTTGAATCCAGGGTCTCACACATGCTAGGTTAGCACATTACCACTTGGCTACTCATTAATTCCATTTTAGCAATGAGAAAAAGAAAATGGAAATTATGACTCCAAGTAACATCCATATCCTTGGAAAGGTGATAGAGAGCAAAAGCAGAAAAGGTTTGGCTCTGCTGTTTTTTTAAGCATTCAGTGCTGGTTCTCAGTCCTGATTTGGTCTGGCCTACACTCTTTTTCTGCTCTGTACGCACAAAGGGCAGGGGGCGGGTCTTGATTCATAATGGATTGTGAGCTGGAAGCCCAGTGAATAGCACTTAATACATTTTTGTGGACAATGCTCTGAATACACTAAGCATCCTTTTTGACGCCTTCCTCCCACATGCTCAGGGCATTCTTGTTTGTTTCTAAGGTGCAGGGGATGGATCCCAGGCCCTCAGGCACGCTAAGCATACCTTTTATCATTGGATTATGGCCCCAGTTCTTAAATGCATTCTTTTTTTTTTTTTTTGGTACCGGGGATCAAACTCATGACCTCACATTTGCCATGTAGGCACTCTCGCTGCTGAGCTAATCCCTGGCCTCATCAATGCATTTGTGTTTTAGGAATTTCTTTTTTTGAGACACGCTGGCCTTGAACTCACAATGTAGCCCAAACTGACTTTGACCTTATGACGGTCCTCCTGCCTCAGCCTCCTGGGTTCTGGGATTACAAGTGTTCACCACCTTGCCCAGAAAATTTTTATTTTTTAAGGCATATTTGCAGTGCATTCATCAAGGGGAGTTGGTACATGTGCCTATCACGTTTTAATTGTTTTTACCTCCCTTTCCTCTCCTTGTCCTTTCCCCTCCCACTGTCTGTTTCTCTATTACCTCTTATTTTTTTCTTTAATTTATTTATACCTTGGATTTCTCATAGGTGAGAAAGCATGCCTCAGTGAACGCTTTGTTGAATGGATGACTGGATGCTGAAAAGAAAACCTGTGATCGATATATAAAGTATTACCACAAACAAAAAATCAAACACTTGCATAAGGACTGGAAGAAGTCATAACCATAGAAAACGCTGCTTCTGATTTCTTTTTGCTTAGATTCCTGGCTGCAGGATTAACTTATGTTCAGAGTGATTCGATGTGTCTAGTGGGACCCTAGGAACGAGGCACGGTGGGGCGGGAGTTTAGGCAGGACGAGAGCATTCCCTGCAGAGGCTTCCCATCAGCTCAGCCACACATTTTCTCCTTTTTTCACTATGGTTGCCGCTGGTGGCTGTCAGAGATAGGAGGGCTGAGTAATGCTCACAGTCCTAATGCAATTTCTCTCTTTGTCTGCTGCTTACTCACTGTAGTGGGACATCTGTCCTGCACAGACGGGCCACAGGCGCCTGCTTCTTAGGCTTCCCACGTGACCAGTCCTTGATGGGATTTGTGATCCAGGGGAAGAGCTCTCGGCCAGGACATGAGAGTCGAGCGACGGGCCATTCACATTGGACTCTGAATGTGGCGACTGGAGACCTCTGTCTGACATGGATGGGCGAGGGGCCGGATGGCTCTGCACATTGCCCCTGCCACTGCCTTGGGCGCATAGTAGCCAGACAGAAACGGAAATCACCCTCTGTGGGAGAAGGGAAAGTAAGACTCTAGTAGCTTCCAGGGATCCCCCACTCTGTGGCAGGCCTGGGGCGGGGCAGGCAGGAGCCCTGCCATCCTGCAGGCGGGTTTCCTGAACCTCTACTTCAGGTAAACAGGGAACCAGCAAGCAAAGCACGAAGTCGCTGTCACTGTCTGTGAGGCCCGGGGCAGGCTCAGTCCCTGAAGGCTGCCTCCTGCCTCCTCTCTGGTCTCCGATTGGCTCCTTTCCTGAGCGCTTTACTCCAGCTCTGGGCTCCTAGGCTGTCACAAGGCGAGGGTGCAGCTGCTTAGTGTCCTCCACCAGTAAACTGAGGCCAGGGGCTCTGATAGGACAGCACTCGGGCCGCACTCCGCCAGAGGAAGGGGACAGAGGGAAGACCAGGCTCCTGAGCTAATGACCTGGGGTTACTTGGGCCTCCCTTAGGGCCTCTGGTCTGTTGGGGTGGGGGGGACCCAGGGAGGTGAGAAGAGAAATAACATTTCTAGGGAATTCTCTTCCTGCTGTTCCCTAGTAAGAAAAACTGACAAACTATAATTTTAAGATGGTGTAATACCCCAGCTAGGGCATCAGCTTGAAATTTTTCTTTCCTTTCCTTTTTTTGTGGTCCTGGGGACTGCACCCAGGGTCTTGCATGGACCTACATCCCCAGCTCTCTTTCTTATTTCCCATCTTGAGACAGGGTCTCCCTAAGTCATTATGTTGCCCATGTTGGGCATGAACTTGTGATCCTCCTGCCTCAGCTTCCCAGAGTGCTGAGATTATAGGCATGTGCCCCACACCTGGTTCAACGTGAATTTTTAAATTTCTACTTGATGAAGGTAGTCTGCACATATTAAAAAACCAAATCTCACAAGTGATCTCGTGATAAAGTCACCCTGGTCCATCCTTTCTCATACCTAGTTCTATTCCCTAGAGACAATCTCTTCCGACAGCACCCAGTTTTATTACAGCAGTTACTTTGGCATTCTAGATTCTGTGCTAATATTTCACTGTTTATTCATTAATTAATTTTAGCCATAATCTGTTGAGTGTCTTCTCAAAAAGCAGGGATTTGCCTGTCTCTCCTCGATTTCTTTTCCTCTTGGTTTTGGTTGGGCTTTATGGTTTCAATAGTATGCAAACCTTTTTCTTCTTCCCATTCTGAATTCAGATGCAACATGCTTTCTCCTGCAGTCGAGCTATCTTACGCCAGTTCTTCTTCCTTCTACCTCTTTACTGCGACTTTCTGACATAAGCTCGACTTTTTGAAAAGAAATTTTGTCAAAAACATACCAAAAAAATCCTATGGTGTTGTAAAAGTCAGTATGGGGATTTTTCAGCACATTAATCAGTGCAAACAATTCTGTTTTGTCTTTGTGACTCAGGGTCTTGCTATGTAGTTCGGGCTGGCCTTGGGCTCACTTTGTAGCCCACACTGGTTTCGAACTTGCAACGATCCTCCTGCCTCAGCATCCCGAGTGCTGGGATTATAGGAGTGTGCCACCACACTAGTACTAACAATTTAGAGAGGAGCCTTTCTGGTCTTTCAGCTCAAAGCCTTACACTCTTCCCAGTGTCTGCTTATCGTTTAAGAATGCTTTCGAAATCCCCAAGGGTGGCTCCACACCTCTGTCTTCCACAGGCTGGTGTGTAGTAAAGATTCCTCTGTCCTGTGACGTAGCTTCCTAGTGCCCTAGCGTGTGGCTCAGTGATGAGAGCCGGGACTCCCTTTCTGTATCCCGTGACTTAACACATGTCACGTATACGGAGGGCATAGTTGGCTTGGTAGTAGTGAATTCTCTATTGCACATTTTTATGTTGACTGTTGAACGGTGGCTTACTGCCTTGCTATGGCTTCAGGCTGTCATCCTGGTGAACATGGACACCAAGGTGCATGTGTCTCCAAGCTTGTCCTGAAGGGGGAGGACAGAGCAGCCCTATGGAGGAAGGTCCTCCTGCGGCAGGCGCTGCCCTTCTGATGGCTAGCACAGAGAAGAGCCAGCTTCTTGCATGCAGAGGGGCCACTTTCTCTCCCCATGGACACCAGGTCTGCTTCTCTCTGGAAGTTGTTCTGACTGCCCAGCTGCTCAGAACTGTTGCAAAGAAAACCGAAGGCGACTGACTCTGAAATCTCTACCATTCAGGACAGATCTGTCCACTCAGCCTGACCTCTTTCTGATCACTGCTAACATTTCAGTTCTCATAGGAACCTTCCCAGAATCTTCTTGTTTGGCTTTGTTTATATATGAGATGACTGAATGGGAGAAATCTCACACTTGGAAAATGCTTCTTGGAAAACCAACACTCATAGCCGAGGCTATGGCTCTCTGCCACTCCCCCTCAGGCTTTCCTATCTCAGTGCCCACACTGTTTGGCTGCCAGCTCTCTGCACCTTTTTTTGGCCAGAGGACCACGTCAGTCACCAGAGTCCCCTCTGTTTACTATGGGGTGGACCAGAGGTACCTGGGAATGGACATCCCCTACCACCGAGTAGTTCTTGGTCAGCGGCTGATGAGAACCAAAAATAAATAACATCTTCCTGGTCCCTGGTTCCTTGGGTTTCCCTTGGAAACCCTTAATCCCTTAATCTTAAATTCCAGTTACACAAGTAATAATTTGGGTGACAACAGACGTGGCTCAAATGTGTTCTCTGGACGTTCATTTATGGAAAACTTATCTCCAGATGTATGTTGGGGCAGCCTTTGGGAGGTAATTTGGCATAGATAAGGTCATGAGTGCCACTGGTGGCTTTAAAATGACAACGAGAAACCCAAGCTAGTGTGTTTGTCCCACCTGACTCTGATGCCCCTGTCACATCACGTGCAGCCAGGGGCCCTCGATACAGGCTGGTGTGTTGCTCCTGGACTTCCTGGTAGCTCAGGGAACTGCTCTTCTTTGCAAATCACTCAGTCCCAAGGGTTTTGTGATAGCCACAGAAAAAAGATTAAGATAATACACACCCTTTATTGGCTGCCCTTCCTTTCCCTTCCCTTCCCTTCTTAGTTAGACTTTTATCCCTTACTCTGTTCTGGGATCTCTTCTGAAACTGACCACTTCCTCCTGAAGTCCAGTCTTAGAGGCTGTCCGGATACTATTCTTACACAACCAGTGAGACAGGCATCTGCCTTTCTGTCCAACTATTTTCTCCCAGGGAGTAATTTTGCCTCTTGGTGTGGGCTGTGGAACAAATGCTGACAGGCCACCAGTGGACGTCAGCACCACCTTGGTGGGTGACATTTGTGAGGGAATGGCTGCCAGTATATCAAGCATTTGCCTGAAAAGTCAGCACTGGATTTCTTTAAGAGCCAGAGAGCAGACTCTCTGAATCCATAGCTAAATGTCCACAGTCGGTGCGCTGCTCTGTGAAGCTATATTGGTTTCTCCTCCTTTGACCCCAGAGACCCGTGGAGGATGGCAGGAGTTTTAATGTGCTTTCTGGAATGTGTTTAATTTTCCGAAAGAGCAGCTTAGCCCCTGGGAGATTCCATTAATAAAATTTTGCAATAGTAGAGCTTCCTATTGCCCAATCTCATTAGCTCTGTTTTCTGTACAGTAAAAGGGTAAAGGCTGGGTTTGTGATTTGGTAATTATGAATGTGTAATTTCAGGCACTTAGAAGGCAGCATAAAGAACAGTTTTTCTATATGCCACAGGGGAGGTCCAGAAGTTCAGAAAGGACCATCACTGTAATGAAATAGGGATGTGCCTTGTCTTAGAACAGCCACCATAAAACAACCCAGGAAGGCTAACGACAGCAGTCCGGGCTCCAGCCTGTCTTCCAGCCCTCCTAATCCATGAGATGCTGCATTCGGCTTTTACAGGAGCGACCTGTGATGCTTCTTTTTCTTCCTTTCAGTCCATTCACTCAACAAACACTAACTGAGCATGTGCGATGTCAGGTGCTGATCAAGGCATGAAGATTCTGTGGTGGACACAGAGATCTCCCAAAGCTCATATTCAGCTGAGCAGAAAGACAGTAACTATACCTATAATCTGTCAGATAGCTTTAAGTACTGTGTGGGAAGATAAACTGGGGAAGAGAACAACTGCTGTTTCAAAGCTGGTGGCCAGGGAGGGATTCCCTGAACAAGGGGAGGGAGAGGAGATGTAACAGATGGACAGTTGGCCAGGAGGAGGTGTGGGCAAAGTCAAAGCCGGAGGGAGCCTGGGAGCAGGGGCAGCTGGACAGAAGAGATGGCCCGGGACTGTGGATGGGCGGTTGCATGGAACTCTGGGGCCATGGTGGAGCATTTTGCATTCTCTCTGTCTCTGTCTCTCTCTGTCTCTCTCTCTCTCTCTCTGTCTCTCTCTCTCTCTCTTCTTGAGACGGGGTCTCCCTATGCAGTTCAGAGTGGCCTTGAACTCACTATTGTAGTCCAGGCGGGTCTCAAACTCACAGAGATCCTTCTGCCTCAGCCTCCAGAGTGCTGGGATTACAGGCATGTGCCACCATATCTGGCTTGAATTTATTCTTAAGGCAAGAGGAATTTACAAAAAGGCAGAAAAAAAAAGAGAGATGATGAGAATTAGGATGCAAAAGGCTTACTGGGGCTAGCGTGGCAACAGGACTGACTACAGGGCGGAAAAGCGGAGGCAGGGAGGATCGTGAGGAGACCACAGCGCCCTCTGGGTGACAGGCGGTGCGGGCTTGTGCCAGGCTGGTCGGTGCAGGAGGCCGAGAGGGTCAGGGGTCAGATGCACGTTTAAGGCGGAGCCAGCAGGATAAGCAGTGGGAGAGTGGGTAGGGATTGGGACAATTACCGAGGTTCTGCTCTGCGTAGACAAGTGAGGTGCTGCCCACGCCTAGATACAGAACAGACCCCTGGACGTAATAACTATGTATGTGGGAATCACGGGTGGGACCGGCAGTACGTCTTTAAAACCGGGAGATTGGTGGGGTCACCGCGGGGCTGCAGAGAGTGAGGGAAAGAGGCCATTGACCGTGCCCTTCCCAAGCCACCTCGGGAGGGAGGGGAAATGCCTTGGGGACAACAAAGCAGTGCGAGGGTCACTCTCCCTCTAGCAGCAGCCGGGCGGCGTCCTGATCAAATTATCCACCTAGCAAATAAAGTCAATCTTTGGGGTACTGTGTGTGTGTGGGCGCAGCGCCTGGGTCCTTTCTCCACGCTGCCAGTCACAGACGTGGAGCCGGGCGCGTGTAAGAGACCCCCGCCTCAGTTGCCCTCTCTGCCGCACCGCTGCTCTTCCCCGGCTGCACCCCCCAGCGCGGCGCCCCCTGGTGCGGGGCCGGAAGGGGCGGGCGAGGGGGGGGGGTGGTGGTGGCCGTGGGGCCCCGCCCCCTCCCCTCTCTGCGCATGTCCAACTCCATGTTTGACCAATGGCAAATCCATTCAGGCTAGCAAAATGTCAGAATGCAAATTATCCTGCAAGGGGCTTGTTTGTTTACAGTTCAGCGAGAATTGTGTTAATCAGATAAAAAGCTAATTTTCCTCCCAACATTTGGCTGGAATCAGTCTACTACATTCTATTAAAAAAAAGAAAACAACAAAAAGCCCAGTAAGAATGTAGGTCAGTTTCTTAGGTTTTGAGATGCAAAAGATTCACTTGGAAAATTCACTGAATGCAGCTTCCTAGGCCCTGCCCCGACTTTCCAACGGGGGTGTATGTCCAGGTGATGCTGGTTGGAGGCTGCTGAGGGAGAGAGGTCCGGACAGAAGCTTGGGGATCACAGGGCATTCTAAGGAGTTCGTGCTTGGCAAGCTGCAAAACTGAAAACCTTTTTGAGATAGAGGCTTCTTATGTAGCCTAGGCTGGCTTCGAGTTGGCGGCAGTGCTCCGGCTTCAGTCTCCTGAGGGCTGGGCAAACAGGCGTGCATCACCATGCCAGCAAGACTTTTTGAATTGAGAGAGAGCGAGTTCCCAGAGGACCCACTCCCCGGAGAAAGCCCGGAATAGGGGGTAACGATAGCGCCCTGCGCGCTGCGCTCCGGCTCCTGGGGCGCTATGAGGAGCCGCGCTCTTGCCACGCCCAGCCATGGGGTCAGGCCTTCCGCTCCGTCCCCGCAGGACTGCGTTGCGCTTCCTGCCTCCCCTGAGAGAGGACTTTATCCCTGTTTGCATGCAACGCAGGCAGCTCCGGGCATCGGCGAAAACCGTGCAGCCCAGGAGCAGCTCGCTAAGGGACAGTGAGCCTGGATCCGCGCTCCCCGCCTCGCGGGTGGGCCGCTTTGGCGCCCCCTGGCGGCCTCAACGGAGACCTCAATCATTGCACTGGTCACAGCCGGAGGTGGGGGCACAGGGTTAGATCGTTCAAGTCTCACGGTTTCCACCTGATCTAGCACACACATTTTACTCCTAGTATTTGACCAATTCCAAAGACTCCCATGAGAGCCGTGTTCCTCGGCTTCTGCCTTGGCGACGTTAGCCACACTCATTCCCAGCTTTGTGACTGTATCTCAGCAGTGTACGCGCCTCCTGTCCCTGCACTTAGGTGGGAGACCCGGCTTCGTTCTCTTTAATCAGCAAGGAAGGGCTCCGGGGCCCCTGCACGCCACTCGGCCAGGCTTTATTTTTACCAGTATGTCAACGCAGGAGCGCGCTAAAAATAGAATTCCGTCTACTACAATTCACCGTGCGCTGAAGAAGGAAGCCACCGTGCCAGAAGAAAGCTTAATTTAAGCTTCATCCAGGATGAAACACCTTTTAAGAAACACTTGGTTTCGTGAGACTATTCATATCCGTGTGTTAAGCGCCCTTCAATGCAGCCTCTTTGATAAAAACCTTGGAAACCAGAGCGCTGTCAGAAGGCTGTGTGCAGAGACCTCTGCTAACTCCTCTGTCGTGATCTCGGCCAGGGCTAGAAAATGCTTTGAGGACTCTTGGCTCATCACTTCGGAGTCCTTTGGTCCTTCCTCGTCTTATCTCTAGTACTTTGTAAGTACAAAGCCTGTCTTCCTCTTAGTACTTCGCATTTGATCACAGTGGTGCTGATCACCACTGTGAACGGGGCCTTATTAAAAGCAATCGTTCTGCCTCTTATTGTGAGTGTATTTTGCTTCTGTTTGTTTATCACGTAACTTAAAGACTTCTAAGAGGCTGTTGAAGCCTGAAAAATTTCTGCTTGTCGCTAACATTTCCATGACTGTTCGACACACCAGAGACACCGGAGGACTTGGTTAGGACGGCCCACAGCGTCTGGGGTTACCTGGGAGGAACGAAATAAGCTGCCCTCAGCTAGGTAACATTTGCCCTGGACTCCTTCACCCGGATGAGTCAGTGCCTGGAGGGACTCAGCACTAGTAAATTCCCAAGCACTCTGGTCAGACCCGATCCTGGCCAGCTGCACTGAGGGCAGCAGAGCTGGCTCGGGTCTGGACATGGGTGAAGCAGCCAGAGGGTGTGGGAAGAGGGAAGGCAGGGCAGGCCAGGAGGAGAGAAAAGAAACAGAAGAAACAGAAGAAGAGTTTGTCTCTACAAACTTTGACTTCACTAGTGCTCAAAGCTTTCTTTGTGTATGCAGAATGAGCATTTTGTCTTGTTAAGCAGAGAGGATAATTCCTGTAACTTTATCTCCTGCTGTTGTACCTTGATGGCCGGGATCAGGGTGCAAATGAAGGAGCTGGATGACCTCATGTGCGTCGAGGCCCGCGCAGCCTGCTGACACTCAGCTCACTGAAGATGAGAAGGAAATGCCTCCACCTGAAAGGCTTCTTTTTAGGCATCAAAACAATGCTGACAGAGAGACATTTTTGAGACTTTCTCCCACCTCTTTTTATACAAGTCAGATATGAATTACAGTAAATAAATTGGGTTGTGATTATGTGCCACTATGAATCGCAGTATTAAGAGGAAATGCTCTTTGGCAGTTCACTGGTCCCATTGTGATGCACCCACGTGAATTTCATATCGAGTGAGTTAATATTTTGAACATTCTAATAATAAAGCAAATTAGAGAAATGAGTCTGGAGTACCTGCCGGCTAGACACAGATGACATTTCTTGGGAGTTCCACTGTGTGTCTGGGCTCATTTGGTCACTCTCGAGCATTCACCCCAGGGAGGGAAGATCCTGGGCCAGTTTTCTGTAGGGATCCCTGAATGCCTGCTGATCGATCCCCTTTCCCCCGCGGCTCCCTCTGCCCACCGCCCCTTCATAAAAGTACCATTAGATCTTCCATACCGCTTGGGGACAGCCCAGACTAACCCTGTGAAAGTCTTGCTCTGGGCTTTGCCTCCCTTTCACACCTCTCAGTCTGTTCAGGGAGCACTGGCAGAGGCAGTATGTGAGAGCACGGGATATCTCTTTGCTAACGCACAGGAACAACATATGCATGGGACTGTATACATCATTTTTTTTTTTTTTTGTCTTTTTCGTTTTTATCGGTACCAGGGATCGAACTCACGACTGCCTGCTTGCAAGGCAGGCACTTATGCCGCTGAGCTAAATCCCCAGCCCCATACTGCATACATCATTAAAAAATGAGTCTAAAAATTAACATACTGGTTTTTTTGTCGCTGTTTTTTAAAAATTTTTCTGTAGTGGAGTCTTCAGTTTTTCTTTTAAAATAACATCACTAACAACATATTTACTTGACACATCTTCCATTTAGGAAGTGGAGCTGAAAATCAAACAAGCCTGCCATGAATATGTGCATATGCATGTGTGAGCATGGGCATGCACATCCCTATACTTAGTCTTCTTCTGTAACGAGTAAAGCAGCCCCCGACAGCGTTGCCTCCTGTTCGCGGAGCATGTGAGTGGGAGGGGGAAACAGGCCCATTAGCTGGGCCTCACCTGCCTTGACCTTGATCTTGACCCCCACCTGGACCCTCTGCTGACTGTCCCTACAGCGCCTGCCCTCTCTCCTGTTGGTGAGGATGAGAGGTTGAGTTGACCTTTCCTTGTCTAAGGCAGGAGGGGTCAGTGGAAGAGTCTGGCGCAGAGGGCAGCAGAGGGTCTCTCCTGGGGACCAGGAAACAGAGAGAGAAGGGAGAATCCGGGAGGGAGAGGACCCTTCTGGGTCACCCCTCAGGGATCTGCCCCTTCCCGCCAGACCTCGCCTCCAACAGCGCACTCAGCTCTTAAACTCCGCAGTCAGTATGGATATCACCCCAGGATCCAGACACTGCCGGAAAGCCCACGAGGCTTTGCAGGCCTTCTAGGTATTAGTCACACTAGCACCCTCAAACAGCAGCCTAGGAGCCTTTAGTGAAGCAGCTGTTTATGCAGAGTTGGCCACACTAAAGCCCAGGCTGTGAGATGAGGCCTACCTAGCAGCAGCGGGTTCCTGAGGGATGCTTTCTGGAATCTGGAGACAAAGCCAGCCGAAGCTGCGACCAGGGCCCTGGGTTCAGCACAGAGCCTCCGGCCAGAGCCAGGACTGTCCTTAAAAGCCACTGGACTGTAATGGTTGCTACACTGTGTCATCTTGAGAAGTTTAGAAGCTTAACCACTGGCTGCTTTTGCAGTCCTTCGCTGCTTTGATCTGTTGCCCCTCATCATGCCGCCCTGCCTCGGAGCCAGCTGATTACAACTGAAACCTCCTCAAACTGTGAGCTAAAAAAAACACAACACTTTCCTGCCTTTAGTCTGGGTGTCAGGTATTTTCTTGCAGCAATGAGTGAGTAACTAAGACAGGTCCCTAAGAGGGAAAACACCCAACCGCCTTCTCCTTGTATCTCCCTTCTATAACCCTCCCTGTTTTCTTGCTGGCCTTAACTGGTGGGCAGAGGAGCCCAGGCCCGTATTTGCATGTCCTGCACCCCAGCAAAGAAGATTCTGCAGTTTCAGCCCTGCAATCTATTTGCTATAACTCTGAATTACAACTAACGATTTATAAAGTTTCTGTTTATCTAAGAGTGATCAAATATTTTACCACTAACGAAGCAAGTTCATAAGATCCTGGGGTTCCTGCATGTATCAAGAGCAAGAAGGAACCACAGCCCATAGATGCCATTCATTATGCAGTACTACCGCATTTAATAATTCACCCTCTGTGTATTAGGCAAGAAGACTCTTACATGTCTTGAGGACCCCTATGAAGCAAAATGAGTGTGTGAGTGTCTTTATCGGCCCTCAGATTTCCTCTTCTGTGTGTTTTCCTTGACTTAAAAATGATTCACTTTAGTTTTTATAGGAAGGCTGAATATAGTCCCTTGTGGGTTAAATGCTTGCAAGAATATCTTCCTTAAGACTGTGGGCTATTAAGTCAGTTATGATATTTTTGGTTACATAAAACGTTAATATTTTAAAGTGGTTAGATCTATCATGCTTATGGCTTATTTGTGTTTTATTAAGAAAAATATATGCACACACAGATTGTATACATTTATATGTATTATGGACATACATACTCATTTCTTCTAGAAGATTCAAAGTTTGTTCCTTATATAGGGCTTTGAATTCATCTACAATTTTGTTTTAAATGAGAACACCTATGTGACTCTTTAATGGGGCCTGTACTGCCTGGGGGGGGGGTGTCAGTACACAGCGGGGAGCCCTCCTACATGAACCCTGAAAAATGGCTGAGGAGCACTGCTCATAGAGCAGTGGCTGGCCAGTGTTAGGGAGCAGCAGCGCAGAAACTGCAGAATCTTCTTTGCTGGGGTGCGGGGTGTGCAAGTGTGGGCCTCGGACCCCTCCCTTCCTAATCTTAGCCACACCCTCCTTTTGTGTGTGATGTGAAGTATGCATGCATTTTAATACTTTTCTTTTTAATTTTCAATAATAAAAAGTTCACCTTTTAAACAAAAGATTTATAATGCCACTTATGTCATATGCCAGATATCTCTAAAAATGTATGTTTTGGGGTTCTAGCCTAAGTCTATCAGGTGCAGAAACTGTTTTGGCTATTCTTGGCCCTTCGTTAATTCTCAATTTAAGATCAGGTTGTCAGGTTCTGAGAAAACTGTGGAGAGACTGGTGAATACAATTGTATCTGTAGGCTGCTAAGTTAGAGAGAACTGACATTGACATAATCTTTCCACATGTGAGCATTTATGTTTATTGTATTTTATGCCCTTCAGCTACATTCAGTATTTTCTAAAAAAATTCAGGCCATATTTAGGTGCTTTGCAGCTTTTGTTACTCTTGTGAACAGGATCTTTAAAACACTTGCTGCTGGTGGGCAGGCACATTATTGATTTTCGCATATCTATGCTATGTTCAAGAAACATTATTGAACCACCTCATTAATCCTAGTAGTTTGATGTTAGATTTTCTTAAATTTATATAAATATCATCATACCTTTTATGAGTAACAGAATTTTGTTACTTCTTTTCCAACCCTCACTTTTTTTTTCTTAAGGCAGAGTCTTGCTGTGTAATTTAGGCTGGTCCTGAACTCACAATGTAGCCTGTCTCAGCCTCCTGAGTGTTAGGACGACGGAGTGTGCCACTACAATCATCCTACATTTCTTACTTTATTTTCTGGGATCCTTATTCTGGGGAGGAGCTCCAGCGTACTGGCTGGTGGCTGAGTGGTGGAAGTGTTCTTTTCTGTTCCTGATTAATGTTTACCATTTGAAATGGTGCCTGCCAAGCTTTTTTTTTGTTTTGTTGGACTCCTTAGGAGGGCCAAGGAAGTGGTCCTATATTTCAGGTTTGCTCAACTAAGTTATTTTTTCTTAAATTTCTGAATGCTTGTTGCCTGTTGTCATGAGAAACAACCTTGGATTGTTCATTTTTAATGTGTTAATTAGTGTGTTAGAGTGCGGATTTGGGCATAAGCAAAGATCTGTGGTGGAAGAGGAGATCTGAAGGGAGAAAGCTGGAATTTCCAAATGCATGGCCCCTTGCAACCTTCTGTGGTTATTGCTACCTTCCCAAATAGTTCTTCCCATCGTGTGCGGCTCAGAGTTGGAGAATTCTCCACCCATCTGTGCTGGGTCAGTATTATGTGGTGTATTCTACAGAACCTGGACAATATGCAGCTATAAAGAACCTAGCTCTTCTTTTCTGGATATCCCTGAAAACAGGGCCATCGAATCCATTTTGACTACGCTCACGGTCCCAGTTGTGCCTAGTGAGTCTTCTATGTCCAATCTGAAATCCGCACTGCAGGCCTGAATCCGATACTGTTAAATTGAGGAGGGCACTTCCTTCCTTGCTCTTGATATTTTACCTCTTATTTTTTTCCAGCACGGAATATTGATACATCCTTGTATTTTTTGAGACAAAGACCTGCTAAATCGCCCAGACTGGGTTTAAATTTGCTGTTCTCCACCTCAAGTTCCTAGAGTGCTGGAACTACAGGCATGCACCACTCTACACAGCTTAGATACTGTATCAGCAGGATGAGATTTCATTTGCCTTTCCATGGTATTGGTGCCAGAGGACCTTGATACTTAACTGAAACCCCTGTCTCTGTTTTTATACACTTTCTGACATACAACCCTCTGATTGTGTGGTTGTATATTTTGAACCATTCCCAGTTTCTTTTATTGACTCTTGTTAAATTTCAGTCTGTCAAAAATAGTCTTGATCCATATTCTATCATCCAGTTATGCAATCCTCCATGTAGCCTTATGCTTCACAAATTTGGTAAGCTCATATCTCCACCCGAGTCACTGTTGGAACTGTCAGACCAGACAGGGTTGAGGATGCAGCCCCAAGTTGGATAAGCCAATTTGAAGCACTAGAAGGACAGTCTCATCTGTCTATGAGGCAAATAAAAATTTGGATGTGGGTCACACCCTGCAGTTTAGAGTTGGGAGTCACTGATATTTGGGAGGAATGAGAGAAAGACAATGGAAATGGATAATATAGAGAGAAGAAACAATAGAAGAGCAGGAGACAAAGATTGGAAATAGAAGAAGGGAAAGAGAGGAGGCAGAGAAGAGGGAGTCGGTTGTCAGATGAGAATGGAGAGTCCAGGTTCATGGCAACCAAGAGAGGAGCTGGCTCCCAGAAAAGAATCAAGTGAAGTTGCAAAGAAGGTCTGAGGGGTGTGTGTGCGTGCATGTGTGCGTGTGTGTGTGCAGTGGAAGGCTCAGGAGTAAGATGAAGTCCCAGTCCAAATCTGAGGCTATTGAAATCTTTTGTTTCTGCAGTGAAATGAGCAGGTGCTCATCATGTTATTGTTTGCACATAATTTGTGTTTCTTTTTACAGCCCTGGAGACATAACCCAATGTCTCATACTCAGCTATGTCTATCACGCCTTTAAGCTCTAAAAATTTGAGATGAGGTCTTGCTAAGTTGTCCTGGCTGGCCTTTAACTTGGGATCCTCTTGCCTCAGCCTCTGAATAGCAGATGTGTGCCACAGCCACAACTGGCAACAGCTTTTCTTTTCAGGTTTCTTTTTAAATCAGTTTCAGGGACGTAACGAACTTTAGCAGAAGGCACAGAGAATTCCACCAACTCCTGCCCCTACACAAGCATTGCTCCCTCCATTGTGAGTGACCCCTCCAGGTGGCACATTTGTCACCTAGGATGATACTGTTCAGAAGCATTCTCACCAAGAGAGCATGTTAGAGTCACCTCTGTGGCTTCGGGCACATTTACAGTGATGAGTTTCCACCTCCACAGCATACAGTAGAGGTTCACTACCCTAAACATCTGCATTCTGCCCACTCAACTCTCTATTCGCACTTTTTTGAATGTAGAAGATACAGTGATTTTTTTGGAAAAAGCATAAAAACCGTGGGAGTAGAGGTATAGGGACTAGATTACATTTTTAGTTACTTATGCATTTTGGTTTTTGGAGATGGGTCTCACAATGTTGTTCAGGCTGGCCTTGAACTCTCCATCCTCCTGCTTCAACCTCCTGAGTTCTTGGATTTTAGACATGTACCACCATGAGCAGCTTAGAGTTAGAAGAATGTTTTCAAATGAAGAATTGCTAGCCGAAACGTGAGAAAACAAGTAAAAAGCTCACGGTGTGGGGGGTGCAGGTCATAGCTGGGAGCACATTCATAGAATGAGGAAACAGTCAACTAAGGGAGAGCTCTCCAGTACAGGGGAAAGAAAATAACTGACAGGTGGTGTGCTGGTGCATGCCTATGACCCCAGCACTCTGGAGGCCGAAGCAGGAGGATTGTTAAATTTGAGTCCAGCCTTGGCAACTTAATAACTTATGAGACCCTGTCTCAAAATAAAGAAATAAAAAAAAGGGCTGAGGACGTAGCTTGTAGCTCGGTGTGAAGGCCCAGTGTGTTAATAACCCATAACACACGCGCGCACACACACACACACACACACACACACACACACACACACACACACGGACTCCCGTCTCTTGCAAGACTGGATTAAGAGCTCAGGAGCAGATGCTGGGATAGAGGAAAAAGGAATTAGAGATGAGGGGATGAATTAGGTGAAGATAAAAAGATTTGAAGTTAGAGAAGGAATTGAAGAGCTGTATGATATGGGTTGGACCTCATCCAGGGTGCTTGAGATCCCCAGAAGGTGGAGGTGTGCTGCACATTTGGTCAGAGGAGGTTTAGAGCTTCTTCCGGCAGGACCTGAATTTCTGCAGTTCCCTGAGCTTGTTCCAGTTTCTAGGTGTGGACTGAGTCTCTAGGGCTGGGTTCCCCCCAGGGGCTCCCAGCATTTCAGCTCCCCATAATGTTCAGGGAGCTAAAGAAAATTCTTTCCAATTGATTGCTTTGTGATGGAAAGAAATCCGCATTGCTAACTTTCATCAGGGCAACTCCAAAGGATCTTCAGGATATTTTTACCCAAGCTTTCAAATTGACAGCTAGATATTCTGGTTTGGATTCAGCCTTCCGAGAGCAAGCAGCCTGGGACACAGCTAGACTTTGCTAACTTGCTTTTAACTGGACTGTAACTGCTGCAGAAACAGTCACGATTGCAGACCACATACCCTGTTTCTCTCCTGCTCCATCTTTAGCTAGAAAATTCCCTGCTGCTCTTGCCCTCGGTTTCAGTGCTTTTGTATTAGGGATTGCACTGAGGTACCAGCTGTGGGAGCTCAGTAAATTTTACCAGTATCCAGAAAGGAGGAAAAAAATAAAGAGACTGAGTTTAACACATTTAAGGATGTTAAAAATGATAATCCTCCAGATTTCGTAACAAAGGGGATCCAGGTCCAAATTCATTGCCTGCCGGAGAAGTTTTACTTGAATAAGAAGAGTCAAACTGGCAGAGTTATTCTGACATCACAATAACACAGCAGATTGGAAATTAATTCTCTTGGGATTTTTTTAGGAAGGCAGACCAGACAGCTGAGCAGCCCCAGGACTGATCAGAAAGTGGAGAATTCTGAGTTCTATTTTTGGACTCTGTGACTGAAGGTCTTAGTAATTGGGAGCTTCCAAAGGCCCACGTTTACTCATTTTGGATCCCTGGAGCCTAACACAAGGCCTGACATCACTCTTTGCTTCATGGATTGAATATGAAATGGGTTGGAAATAGAAATTAGGAGGCTTCATAACACGAAAACATATTTGCATTTGGTAGCGTTGTCTGTGGTGCTGCCTTAGAAGGGCATGACAAAAGTACTGTGGTTTGAGAGCTGGGGTTGCAGAAGCAGACTGCTGGGAGGAAGCTCCTGGTCCATTGCTTACTGGTCCAACCACCTCCCTTAGCATGGTGTCCTGGTCTGTATACCAGGGGCCATGTACCTGCGCCCACTTCACAGGTTATTGTGAGGGTCAGCTGGGATCTATGAGCAGAGACCCCACTACAGCAAAATCACAGTTATGTGAGGAAATCAGGATCTTCTAGCTGTTACCATTACTTTTTTCCTAGTCCTCTCAAAGATTCACTTTTCATCTGTTTAATGCAGCCTGAGGTTTTCCAGTGTACACCAACCATATAGGGGGCCGGTGTTCATAGAAGAGCTCTGAAGATTGATTTATGGAACCTAGCACAGCACCCAGGTCAGAGACCACACTCCGTCCACACCAGCAGAAAGGAGGAGAGTGAACAGAAATGCACTCTGAGCTTTGGGAATTACTAAGACACATTAGTCTTGCTAAGTAAATGATTTATGTGTGCAACAGAATGTTTGGGTCCTTAGGTTTTACAAGTATAATAATTACCTGGATTTAATGAAAGTACCTGGAGGTTTGTAGTTCTTAAAGTTGTGGTAGATAAAAGCCTCTTTAAACTCAAAAATTCCCCAAGAATCAGAATCAGTAGACCTGGGCAGGGTGCAGGTACCAGGATTTCAACCCACACCCCCGAAGGTGTAGGTGCCTCAAAGCCCAAAATCCTCCTCTGAGAAATACTAGGGTGTTGCCTCACATGGCGACAGACACTTAATCTAAGAATCTTTTTGTCCTTTTCCTCCCATGAAAGAAAGGATAGTAGGTTGGCATTACCTGCAGTCATGGACGGATCTGGGGGATGCAGGCATAGGCAAGCCCTGGTTCAGTACAAGCATGGGTACGATGACAGGATTTGCCGTGGACCTCTAGAATTACTTGAACTGTCAGAAACAACATCCAGAAGGGCCGTTCTTTAATGTTGTGAAGCTAGGAGTTGACCTGGTTCTCAGTCTGAATCTCAGTCAGGATTTTTTTGATACCAAAGATTGGACTCTTGACCTCACATTTGCTAGGCAGGCACTTACGCCACTGAGCTAAATTCCCGGTCTCTCCATCGGGATTTAAGAAGAAATATTCTTCAATGCCGTGATAAGTAATTCAAACTCCAAGAGCAGGCAGTGTGAGTGGTAAGAATGTGAGCTGCAGTCACACTCCAGGTACAAGAAGAACACATCTAAATCGGCGTTAAAGTGTATTGCTGGGAAAGAAGGGGTACACCCCCCCCGCACCCCGAGCTACAGGAGAGCTGTTTCTGTGCTTTTCTGTGATGGCTTCCTGAGGATCTAAACTGTCTGTGGGTCTGTACTCCATACATTTAACCATCGTCAGGGTCATCAGTCTGTCCCACCTGGCCCAGGGCTTTGAGGTATCACTCCTTCCCCATCCCCACCCCAATCTGTTGTTGTAAATGTCATCCTAAAAGGATCCTGAGATTCATTTATTAATCGGAGCCAATTTAACAGGCTGTTGATGCTAGGGATGAATTTTCTTTTCAATTTGCAAAGCCGGGATAAGCTGATCAGGAGAACGGCACTATTTCACAGAAATACATTAAGCCTCCCACGCCTGCCTAAAGAGCTTACAGAGGTTCCAGAGGGAGCAGAGGAAGGTGTGTTTGGGTGGAAACATTAGTCAATGGAGCATAATTATGGGGAATTTATAAACCATAGCAAGCATCGCTTTATTATAAATAAAGTTTTCCTGACCTAGAAGGAAGGGCCAAATTGCTTTACTGTCTGTTTTCAAAAGTCTCATTTAGACTGTAGCCCCATACGCTTTACTTGGATGAACGGTGCTGTATCTTCTGCACTTAATTCTACTTTATTCCCTTTTATTCATGCTCAATTTATGATATGCTACCAGTTTATTAATTGCCTTTTGAGGTGCCGGACTTCAGAGATGGGTTGACCAGTGACTAAAGTCATTAGTGATGCACAGAGACTGTGCTGAGGACGAGGCTGTAGCGTGTTGTGCAGGGTCCCCTGGAGCTGACAGTTGACTTTGCATGGAACTCTCAGCCTGCCCTGTGCAACCAGGAAGTTATGTTAAAAATGTGACGGGTGCTACAGAAGGCTGGGGCGAGACACCCCACGGTATGCCTCTTAGCTTAAGGAATGTTTCCAGCTGATTGTTTTGGGAAGCTGCAGATACAGGAGAAAGTGTGCAGGGTAAAAGTCGCCCCTTTTTAGGGCAAGTTTACATCTACGAAGGGACTGTCCATCTAGAAATGTGTCTCCTTCTCTGAAACAGGAAGACAAGAATGACTCAGAGCTGTTAGTGACTTCTCAAGGGCGGCAACCCTGGTTTATTTTGCATAGCCAATTCACCGTAGTTTCCCTGGTCCCTCTCCAGCTGCTCTCTACTTGCAAACACTTTTATTTTTGTTTCAGCTTAAAGCAGTGTTTGTTCTGAACTCACAGCCACCTCTTTGAGATGTGCTTTGATCTCTGCGCATCGTCCATGTGTATGTATGGCATATACAACCATAAACCCCTCACTTTTCACCTGTGCAGGTGTCCTTTGGTTTTTTTGGGGGGGGGCTATCCCAGCTGAGAACTCAGGGGGGCAGAGGGAGAACTGTTTTTCTTCCCTTACAGTGCTGAATACAAGTGTCTATTTGTTTTATTTCTGAGTTCCTTTCCTTTTTTCTTTATTATTCAGTAGATGAACAGGTAAGAAAAATGACCCACAGCCACCGATTGGAAACTGCGTTCTCTACAGGACTAGGATCTCAGTTTGCACACTTTTAGGACAGATGTGATTGTTTCCGAGCTAAGGGAGCAGGGGTATGGGCAGGACTAGCAGCTAGACACGGCACCACATGAAAACTGAGCACATAGCAGGGGACATTGCCACGGATAGCAAGAAAATATAAAACCTTCGTCCTTTTTTGTGGTCTCTCACCTTACTATGGGGTTTAAAAATTGGCCATTATTGTCATCCAAAACAAATTAACATAAAAAAGTGTAAATGATTCACACCAGTTTTTACTGTTCATCTTTGCAGTGCACAGTGGCAGTTTTAAATGCAAACGCCAGATCATTTAACTCATTTGTGCTGTCATTGAAACTGTACAGCGTGACTTTGGTCCCTGGAGGGTTCCTTGAGCCGGACACAAAAGACAAACCCAGGCAGCTGCAGGAAGGGTAGATGGAGGAAGAGGAAATTCTTCAGGTGGGCACTCAGCAGGCTCAGGGGAGCTGCCCCAGTGCCTCAGCCTGGCACCAGGGTTTTAGGGTCTTCATAGGTTATCTGTCCGTGCTGGCCTGATGGTTTCTTGGATTCCCTCTCCTGCCAGCTGCTGGCCCAGCATACTGTCCCCTGACTCAGGACAGGCCCTGGAGGGCTCCCCAACTCATAGCAGACAGGTACCACCAAGGGACTGCAACCTCCATGCTAGGTTCTTGGATCAGCTTCCCTATCATGAGTCACAGCTTCTTGCCACTGTCCCCAAGACACACTGCAGTGCTGCCAGTGCTGGGCAGGAGGCCTATGCCCTGCCCCGGGATGCTGCCCAGTAGGTGCACTACTGTTATCCTACCCACCTGTGCACAGACCCCTGACTGGGGTGGAGGCAGCAGGGGTTACTGAGCTGGCAGAGGGAGGGAGGAACCCGAGTTCCAGGGCAGGAGCATAGCTGGGAACTTGCCCCAGGGTGGCAGGAAGCAGGAGCCAACAGCCTCTAAGTCCCCACCGGTCCCCATCCCTTAGTGCTTTCTTATCCATCAGACTTCAGACTTCACTTACCAAACCCAATAGAAGACATGACTGCTCCTAATCCCAGGTCAGCGCAGCGGAGAATAAACCGCCTTTGTAGGACCCTCGGAACAGGACACCCCACAGACTCTGAGGTCCGATGGCCCCGAGTGCTGCAGGAGGAGGAGGCTCAGGGCTTCCTGTCCCACAGCAGGTCCTTTTCAACCAGAACCACCCCACGCCAAGAGTGGATTCGCCTTCCTGACAAGCCTGCCCTACTCTCCCCCTCCGCCCTCTTCTCCTCCCCCTGTCTCCCTCAATGACTCTGACTCTGGTATGGGGACAGTGACTGCTCCTGTGCTGGCTCTGGACACAGTGAATTTCAAAGGCAGCGTTTCATGGTCCATGTTTGTGGCTTCTCTTTGGGTTCCCTTGGCTGCTTTTTTCCTTTTTGCTCCCCTCTATCTCCCTCTGCCTGAGTGAGGGGAGATCACTGTGTTTTACAGTGAGTGGGGCCGGCATCCCTGCCTGGCAGGACGCATGTGGCTTCAGCAGAGTGCAGATGGGGCTCGAGTGTGTGTGTGTGTGTGTGTTGCCTGGTTTTCAGGACTGTGGGGAATCCAACAGGAGGAATGAAGAGAAGGGGAAGGAAAAGAGCTGGAGAAAGCCACAGAAGCCCAGAGAGGCGGGAATGGAGCACAGGAAAATGGGAAGAGGAGGGGAATGGAAAGAAGACAGGAGGGAAAGAAGGAGGGAGGGCAAGGAAAAGAAAGAAGAAAGAGGGAAGGAAGGAAGGGAGCTTCTGGCCTGCTCTATTCGAATGACTGGAAAGAGGGCTTGCACCTTCTGAAGCTCCTGACTGCCGGAAATCTCCCCGCAGTGCAATGCACGGCTGTTTGTGAGTCTCCTAATGGCAGGTGGCAGGGAGCGTCAGTACCACTGACCCTGCTAGATTCCTGAAAATGTGACTGCATACTAACGCTCTTAGAGCGCCTCCCAACAAATTGGTGCTTCTACAAAGTGTGGGTGCCCTGAAGAGAGTGGGGTGAGGGTGTTGCATGATTCGGTAAAATGGGACAGAAGAATCCTGGGACAGAACACTTTCTCCTGTATCTGCAGCTTCTCAAAACAATCAGCTGGAAACATTCCTTAAGCTAAGAGGCATACCATGGGGTGTCTCACCCCAGCCTTCTGTAGCACCCGTCACATTTTTAACATAACTTCCTGGTTGCACAGGGCAGGAGTTCCCAGTCGGCCCAGAGCTGCAGTGAAGAGAGCTCTTCATTCACGAGGCTCTTCACAAACACGAACTTAATTTTCCAGAGAGACCAATGCAATGACCCTGTAAGGACATATGACGGGGCACAGCCGGATGCTGGGCTGCTTCAAGTTTCAGAAGCCAGTTTTTCCTGGCGAGATCACAGTTGCTCCTGTTGGGTCCAGCTGGGAAAGTATCACTGAGTCTCTGTGTCTGAGAATTGAGAAGAAAAGGCGACTCCTATCTGATGGGCTTGGCCTAAAGATGACTTGTGGTCGGAAGACCCAGACTCACGATGAGACGTGTCTCACACTCAGGTGATTCCCAGCCACAGGCGTCCTGTTCTCTCAGTAATGGGAACTATTTCTGGAGAAATATTTCATTCGTGGATTATAATGCAGGCTCCTCGGAGATTTTCCTTGTAAAGGCAACAAAAACTAATTTCTCAGAGGACCAGTAGGATCCCACCCAAGGACTGGAGAATCTGACATACTGAGATCTCTTTCATGACTGGTGAGATATGGGCACAATATTTATCTCTAACCCAAGAGAGATGTTAGCTTGATAGCAAAGAGGTGCTGCTCCTGCCCGGGCAGGATTTGTCAGAATAGTGGACCCTCCTCATTAGCATCAACTAGAACGATGATTAAAAAGCAGTCTTCTACATCCCACTGCAAAGTGACCACAGGTCTGTGGATTCGAGGTCAGAAACCACATTTCAAGTAAGCAGGGAGTCGTAGTCTTATATCCACTGCTGTTTGAGAATCAGCATTTAGAGAGTGGTTCTCGAAACTCAGGAGGCCTCAGGTTCACCTGCAAGACTGAACACAGATCTCCAAGCCCCTCCCAGAGCTTTTGCTTTGGGAACCAAGGATTTGCATTCCTGACAAGCTCCTGGCATGGCCATTGCTAGTGTGGGGGTCACATTTGGAGACCTGGTTTAGAATAATTAAACCAATTCAGTCTCCTGTCAGTTAGGGATAACCTACTTCCTGTGGCGGGGAAGCTCGGGATCAGAGTGTGGAGGTGGCCTGGGGAAGTTGGTTTCCTCTGGAGGGGAAGACTAGGGCCACCGTGCAGGACCAACTGTTCCCAGGAGCCAGGCCCAGCTCCAGAGCCTTCAGGTGGTTCAGGTGGGATGCTGTGAGTCTGTCTATGACCAGGCTCTATCGGCTGAGTTTTGGGAGCTCATGAAACCTTGGCCAAATCGAGGACTTCTAGTAGATGCCGGAGCAAGAATGGAAGCACAAAAGCAAGTTGTGTCCTGGTCACCCTGGCTAAGAAAGGGCTGCTGGGATGCATTCACATTGTGACGACCCGAAGCCTTGGGCTGAGGTGTCAGGGATCTCAGGCCATAGTTGCTCCTCCTCTTCTCCCTTCTGGAAAGAATTTCATGGGGCTAAGGATTTAGCTCAGCGGCATAAGCGCCTGCCTTGCAAGCAGGCAGTCGTGAGTTCGATCCCCGGTACCGGAAAAAAAAAGAATTTCAGGCTGGGGCTTCCTCAGAGCGTGGCCACGCCTGGCTGCGGTTCAGGGGTGGCTCCTGTCTTCCTCAGATGCTTGCAGTCTCCAACTCTGTCACTAGAGGTCTCAGCAGGACAACAATTACTTCAGGCCTTCAGGGAGCAGCCCTGACTCAGGAGGAGCCTGAGCAGTCAACTCCTGCACCAGTTCCACGCCTGTAGGTTTGTTCAGGAGATTTGCTGACATGGAGAGAAACAAGGCAAGGAGTTCGTTTCCCACCTGCCTGCCCAGGACTTCTGTGGGGTGACTGACCGGTCTCAGGTGGCCACCCACAGAGGCCATTTTCCTCCTCAAATAGGGCCACAGCTACCACAGGAGGAGGATTATTTCCTCTCTGTAAAGGATTCATCATAAAGATTTAATACGGAAAAGAAAGCACATTTGAGACAGTCAGACCCGGAGCTGGCTGAGATCACCTGGGAGGGGTGGGTCCCTGTCTAGGGAACAGGCACTGCCCTCTCACGTGTGTCCTGGGCCTCCTGCCCTGTCTTCTCAGGCTCTCACGCCTTTAGGTTGTCACTGCCTGGCACGGCCTGACTATAACTAGTTCTGTACTCTCTCAGTGCCAGATAAATACCAGTGGGAAGAAACTGTGAAAATGGCCCAAGGTGAATGAGAACATTTGGCATCTTGATACATTTTTGAAGTCAGTTGTTTCAAAACTCACAAACAAGGAGCTGTAGTCTGCAGTGTCACATTGACTTTCTCCTGCTCACCCTGTGTTAGCGGCAGCTTCGGGAGCAGGACCCGGAGTCCTCCTTGGGATGGATCTAGTAGACGCTTTCTCTTTCTTTACTTGTAAAAAGCTCTCCTGGTGGGGTCGCTCCTCCGGGAGACAAAGGGGCAGGGACACACCACCCCTCCAGATGATTTGATGAAGGAGGATTGTGTTTCAATCCGGGCAGCCTCGAATCTGGGGCAAATTACTTTCCCTCTCGAGGCCTCTGTTATTTTCTGTAAGTTCAGGGTTCAGAGCGAAGGGTCTGGCTGCGGGATTTTGCGGCTGCGGGATTTTGCAGCTGCCGAATGCCGTGGGTTTTGAACCAGTGGCTTGGGCAGCACGGAATCGCCTCTCAGGAGGGGCCCTTAGGGTCATGTTCTTGTCATTTCTGACAATGGATGTGGAAAGTTTCCCCCTGCTTCCCATTACACACATGCTTGAAACTGCATGGAGGCTCACAGCACCAGGCTAGGCTGCTCCAGTTCCGAAGTCGCGGCTGGCGGGGGAGGCTGCGGGGGCGAGCCAGGACTGTGTTTTGAATCTTCCAGAAGTACACCCAGGTGCAAATATCTCCTCCCCAGGTCACTTATTCTGTAAATCTGCTTCATCACATACTGAATTCACTCCATATGGAAACACAGTTTGGACAGAATCAAGGAACTCCAAAAAAGAATTGTATGTGTTTATACAGTGAAGGCCCATTTACCAATAACTGTCCTAACACTCATTGTCCTTTCTCCTCCACAATGTGAGGTTTTCTTGCCTACATGCAAGTGTTCCCCATAAAAATATGCACAGGAGAAAATAAGATCACTGCCTCTCTCCTTGGCTCACTGGAGCCCTGTTTCTTGGCACATCGTTCACATGGATACACAGCAAGAATCCACTTAAACCCAGCGCCCCAAACTCGTGCACAGCTCAGGCACCGGGCGCAGGATCAGGACCTTCATCGAGGGGCTCAGAAGCAGTTCCCACACTTTGGAATGCTGCGTGGCCAGAGCGCACCAACCAAACCCACCCCACGAGGTCCCCAGCGCTAGGCCGACAGCCACACATGCCCTGGCTCTCACCCCTGTGCCCGGAATAGTGTGTGAGCGAAGCACAGACATGAAATCAGGAACAAGAACACAGGATCCACGGTGCAGAAGAGATGGTTCATGCGGCCCAAGCGCCAAGCGCGGAAAGCAGAAGCGAGCCGGGAGAGCGGGCAGGCATGCGGGGCGCAGGGGCGAAGCGCACAGACACGGCCCGGCCAGCGGCAGCCACGCGCACTTACACGGTGCGATCTCACACTACCTTGGTTGCCTTAAGCATTTCCATCGTCTGAGAGTGTGGCAAGGAAAAACAGAAGGGTTAAAGATAAGTCAGAGTTCGCTTTCGGATGTCAAGGTTAAAAACAACATTGTTTTTGCTGTTGCATTCACGGGGCACAGCCGGATGCTGGGCTGCTTCAGGGTGGCAGCTGGCCAGGCCTGGTTGGGTCACAGCTGCATCGGCCCCTGGCTGGCTGGGGACCCTGCACAAGGGTCTCCTTTTTCTGTGCCATTTTTTCACCTGTAAAACGGGTGTAATCACACTTACCTCCCGAGGCTGTGGGGAGCAGAGTATGAATGAACACACAGGGAATACTCAGACCGGTTCTGCTCAAGACTCAGCATTAGTTAACTGTTGAATACCAGCATTGTAGTTCTGTAATTTTACCTTTGGCTTCTTCGTGCATTATCACTCAGACTAGAGGAATAAACATGTTTAGAAAGCCAAGGACCCGCAGAGAACTCGAACTACTCAGTATGAGGAGAAAAAGACAGAGTTGGAAATGCAGGGCTGGAACAACAGTCTCAAGTGTCATAATTCTTGGAGGGCACCGTCTCAGACTCTGGACGATCTCAAAACAATGCAGAAGAGCTTTTGATGATGGATAAGTAAAACTTGGTTGGATACCAGTGGACCAATCATGACCCATGACCCTGGTCACCGCGGTGGGCAGCAAGGCCTGGGGATGGACCTCAGCCTGCGTCTCCTCCTTCCTTCTATGCAGCCTCCCGGAGATCAGGAAAGGAACCAGTCCAGTGTGTCAAGTCCTGCAAGAACACAGCTGTCTCTACTCTTTCCCGGAACCACTTAATCAGCTTTGCCTTCACCTGGCAGGCTGTTGTGGTCCAACCAGAAAGAAAGGGATGCTCAGCTTGAGAGACGCCTGCAAGTGAGATGCCCCGGGGTGACGCGGGTGAGTGCTCCTTCAGGAACACCCTTGGGGCAGTACCAGTGCTTGGCTAAATCTTCTAAATTTTTATTTTAGATTTTGATGGTGCTAGGGAGTGAACCCAGCATCTTTGCACTGAGCTTTTTAAATTCCGCTTTACTTTTAAAATTTTGAGTCAAGGTTTTGCTAAGTCACTCAGTTGTCCAGACTGTACTCAGACTTGCCTCCCAGAGCACTGGGATTACAGTGGGCACCACCATACCCTGCTGGTTTCTTCACTTTCCCTTAAAGCGAACACCACCCGGTCTATATCTGGTGGTGCATTTGCACACACAGTTGGGCCTATTGTAACGGATCTTATTTAAATACACGAATGGAGTTCTACTCAGCCATAAAGAAGGATAAACTGGAGACTTTCATAACTAAGTGGATGCAACTTGAGACCATACTCATTAGTGAAGTAAAATAAGACACACACATGTAAACATCAGATGGTCTTACCAGTCTAAGAAGCTGAAAGCAACAACACATTTTATGTGTATGTATGTAGAAATAGTTAAGATAAATTATTTAAATACATGTAGCATTGCATGAGTCTCAAAGACAAAGCTCAGGTAGTGAGTTGGCTTCTCCTTCTCTTGTGTGGACACTTACTTTTTCCTTAGTAACTTTTATCTGATTCTAATTCTATAGCCTCTCATCTCCTACTTCCCATTTTTTGTCTTTTGGTTGTAACCTAGGTGACATTTAAAAAATTTTTTTGGGGCAGTTTCACTAAGTCATTAGATTGCCCAGGCTAGGTACAAACCGTCGATCCTCCTGACTCAGCCTCCCAGACTGCTGGGATTACAGGCTGCACTACCATCCCTGACTCCGAGGTCATTTCCAATACATCACTGGCCCATGGGAATTTCCAGGATAGAAGATCTCGGCCTCTCCCTCTAAGTTTCTTCATTTTTTGGGTCGCTTTGGCAATGACATGAATGCTTGTGTTGGCTCTTTTTGGGACATGAGCGTTTGGATGAGGAAACCTGATTATTTAATGTTGGATGCCAGAAACCTTGTTTCAAATGAAAATGGAGGTCAGCCTTGGAGGATTTCAGCTGGCAGACCGAAAGAGGGAACACTGGAGAGGAAGGCATCGAAGCCTGGTAAGTCCCCTTTCCAGGAAGAGGCGTCCTGTCAGGTAAGCGTCTGCTCCTGAAGAGACATAGCCAGGAGGCTCAGCTGGGAGCCATAAGCATTGTCTCATGTAGTGGGAGGTGTGAACGTCTGAGCCCACCAGTCCTGAGCGGAAGAGACCCTCCTTTGAGCGAGGTTTGACCTGGGTTTCCTCACATGTGACCGCAGCTGCTGGTCAGGCCGCAGCTGCCTGGAGCTCAGAGCTTGGCTCTGGGCTTTTCCGTCCGGGCTGCCTCCCAGCCTGCTGCAGCCTGCCCGTGCCTGGGAGGGGTTGAGGCTGCCGGTGATCACAGCTTCATTTGTCTGGCGGGGGAAGCTGGCTGTTTAAGATGCTGTCTTACATCTTCCCAATCACAGGTACTGTTTCAAGGACAGAGACTACAGTGCTCTGGAGCACAGAGAGACACCTTGATCTGCCTCTCATCGCCTTTTTGAAGGGATGCTATTTATGTCATTAGGATGTTGCTCAGGCAAAGGTACAAATGGGAGAGAGAGACGGAGGATACTCAGGAAAGCAAAGGGATTTTCAGCCAGAAAAAACAGGTCTAATGAATTGATGTTTGCAGAAATGGTGACATTTAAACAATTATTAAGCAATTAGCCAAATTATAGGTAGGATGGAAAATATAAGACGATTTCAGAGGGAATCATTTCAAATAAGTGACTATCCTGTGGAGTTATCATCTTGCATTTGGTTCCAAATCAAATGAAAAGGTCATTATTTTGACAGGAGAGGGAGGGCAGTTATGCCTTTACTGCTGATGGACAAGTACTGCCACGTCAGGGTGGCGTCACGAGCTCATCAGCCTCTGGGCCACATCTGGAGGGCTGGAGCCCTTAGGGCAGCCATGACAGCTGTGGTGTCCTTGTCTTGCACAAGGTGACTTTTGGAAAAGAGTTCATGGCAGCCACTTCTCAGTTCTGCTTTGAGTCTCAGTCCCCTCCCAAGGCGGGTCAGAGCTGTGTCAGGGGTAGGCTAAGTCTTGGAGAACAATCCATGTGAGAAAAAGGTCAAGCATGAAAAAGACATTGTGTTACAGTGAGGGGTGCATACCCATGTTTGTAGCACTGCAGCTCCTAATGGCTAAATCTCGGGAGAGGCCCGTATGCCCATCAACAGTTGCACGGATAAAGAATGTGGTGTTTGCACACAAGGGAGTACTGCTGAGCCATAAATAAGGTCAACTCAAGTTGTCTGTAGGAGAATGGATGCACCTTGAGACCATAATGTTAAGGGAAGTAAATCAGACATGTGAGCTTAAATATGGCACGGCTTCTCTTACGTGAGAAATCTAAAATGTACATAAAGAGCAAAATAAAATACAGGTAACAGGAAGAAGGGAGATCTTTTTCAAATGAGAAGGAGATCAAGAGATGGAGGGAAAAGGATGAAAATAAGATAGCTGAAAGAGAAAAGCAGAAGTGGAGCTTTTGCAAATGAGAAGGGGGACAAGAGATGGAGCAGTGGAAGGGGTAGGGGACAAAGGAAGAGTTAAAATGTGCTATGTCCGTGTATCAAGGTTTGTGTTTTGTTTTTCTTTGAGACAGGGTCTCACCACGTAGCTCAGGCTGGTCCTGAACGCACCGTGTAGCCCAGATTGGCCTCGAATGCTCAGTGATCTTCCTGCCTCAGCCTCCTGAATCCTGGGGTTCCATGTGTGAGCCACCATTCATGGCTGAAGCACCAGTTTTAATCCTTTGAAAACCACACTCCAGGGGAGATGAAATCCTTATGGTGGGGAAGGGGGAGCATAGGGGAGGAGTGAAGGGGGAGGCTGGGAAGGGCAGGGCCCTGAGCGTATCCCCCAGCTCTGCGAGTGCCAGGTGAAGCCTCACCTGCCCTCCCTGTCTCCTCTTGTTTTCTTTGGCACTGGGGACGGATGAACCGTTTGCCTGGGGAATCTGATAGGGGTGAGTGTAAGTGTGTGTATCTCATCAACGAAGTCTGATTCTTCTGAGGGGCTATAAAATGCTGTATCCTCTTCCTGCTTGGATTAATAAGAGGGAACATGAAACTTGAGTTTAGTGTTGCAAAATTGATTTTAAAGATCCTTCTAGTTTAATTTTATGGATTGCAAAAGGAGGCTGAGAGAGAGAGAGAGAGAGAGAGAGAGAGCGAGCGAGAGAGAGCGAGCCAGTGAGAAAGTGAGAATCCCAGAAGAGGAGACAAGAATGAAAGCTGAGCACACAGGAAGACTGAGGGAAGGAAGACACGCGACAGCTTAGAGGTGGCATCTAAAGGTCCCCTGGCACACATGCACACGCACAGCATGTAAAACCCATGTGACTCCATATCGTTGTTTGGTCTCATTCCATTCTCCATCTGAAATTCTCTGTTGTTCTCGTCTAAGAATAGGCTCAGGGATGGACCTGATGTTCTCGTTGGCGCCCCGAGAATGGAGAAGCTGACTTGAAGATGAGATTTGTGCAGAAAGTGGCCTGAAGGCCACTGAAGAAGGATCATGTTCCCATCACCCTGCCCTTCGGGAAAGATGATTGTTATTTTCAGTGCATCCTCTGAACAGCCAAAGCTCCTCTGTGAGGACAGTGCACTTTGCTCTGTGCGACAAACACACAGCCAGGCCTTCTACCACATCCGCCCGCTCGTGTGCGAGACCTTTGTCCAGAGCACTACGAATACAAGGCTCGCTCTTCCCACAGGGGATCAGCGAACAGGCGACATTTCATTCATTAAGCAGCATTATTTATAGTACTCAAAACATTAAAAAAAAAGACAGTTGTTATGGTTCCCATTGATTTACTCAAAGTTGAGTGAGCAGCTGTCTCATTCACTGGAAACTTCAGAAAAATCACCAAAATGTCCCTCAGAGTGAGTCTTTCTTTTGTATCTGGGCGACCTGCGTTAAGCCGTGGGGGTTTGGGTTCTGTAGTTTAATTTCCCACTTCCTAGGCGGCACTGGATAATAGGTGGAATGCTGAGTGTTGACTGATTTTTCCTTCAAAAACTCACACTGTGCTCAGTGGTGAAAGGCAGCAGTGAATAGAAAAGGCATGAAATAAAGTCCTGGTAAAAACGAGTTTCAGTGAGAGGCCTTCAGGGAAGGAAGACGGGATGATATTGTAATTTACTGTTAGAATCCAAGAGATCTAGAGTGGGGTGTGATCTTGGTGATCAATTAACCGGTCAGCTTGCATCGTTTCATAGATTGGAAAATAAAAACTCAGAGAGCAAGTGACACAGGCGGTTGGGGGCAGAGACTGTGGGAGAGCTCTACACACCAAATCCCGGACTCTCCACCACACTGCTTCCCACAGTCGGCAGAAGGGTAGCACTTTTCTTCTGAGATACGGTCTTGCTATGTAGTCTGGGCTGGTCTTGAACTCACTGGATAGTCCAGGTTGTACTCAAGTCATGATGATCCTCTTGCCTCAGCCTCCCAAGTGCTAGAATTACAGGTGTGCACTACCATACCCAGTTTAAGAGCAGCATTTTTTAAACCGTGAAACGTTTTATAGGTTGAGTATGTCTTATCAAGCTGGAGATCAGAGTATGAGTTTTTTTTTGGATTAGAATATTTGTATGTGGACAGTGAGATACCTTGGGATGGGATCCAAGATGTCTGAGCATGAAATTTATTATATTTTATATACATACAGCCTGAAGGTAATTTACATAATTTTATATTAGGTTCACCTGTGTTTTGGTTAAAAGTTGTCACATGACATCAGATGTGGAATTTTCCACTGACGTCAGTTCAGTGCTCAACAAACGTCAGATTTTGCAGCATTTTGGACTAAGATTGTCAGACGAGGTGTTAGACCTGTAAAGTGTGAATAATATGCTCAACCTGCCTTCTGAGTCTAGAGAGGTTTGTTTTCCACATAAGCAAGCTAAGGCAGAGTTAGGAAGCTGCTTAGCTCTGCCAATAAAATAAACTCAAGTGGTCTCTGTGCTGGGTCTCTCTCTGATTGGGGTCACTGGTCTCCAAATCTGAATAAACTGTGAACTCTTTTAGGAACCTCTAGACCGCTGATAAATTTTCTCAGCTTTCATCTGGGAAACATTTGCTTAAGAGAGCAAAGTCTTTTTATCTTTTCGTCCCCTCCCTTCCCTTCTCTTTCTTCCCCTTCCTCCTCTCCCCAACTCTTTCTTTTCTTCTCTTTCTTCTCCTTCTCCTTGTCCTTCTTGGTGCTGGGGTGAATCAGGGCCTTTGCACAGATCTACATCCCCAGCCCCTTTATGTTTTGTGCTTCTGAGACAGGGTGGAGCTGAGCTGTCAGCTGCCCAGGCTTTATCCCTGCCTCTCCCCCACCTACTCTCTTGGCCCGGGACTGCTCTGTAAGGTGGGGGGTGGTGGTGGGGAGCAAGGACAGGCTGATTGGGGCGGGCCTGTCTGGTCTCTAGTTTTATTTATTTTTTTCTTTCTTTCTTTCTTTCTTTCTTTCTTTTTTTTTTGGTGCTGGGGATCAAACTCATGACCTTGCGCTTGCCAGGCAGGCGCTTAAGCCACTGAGCTAAATCCCCAGCTCTGGTCTCTAGTTTATTATGGTCTCTAGTTGCTGATTATTTTCCAATTGGTTAGGTCCCACTTTTGAGAAAACCTGGGTAGGAAATTCTCTTTAATCTTTAAAATACAATAGTCTAGTCAGAGTAAATATCAATCTTGTTCATTTCTCTTAAATTTTGCCCCAATACACAAAAAGCCCTGTACATAGACACATTTAGATCTACCTTTCATTCAGACAATGTTTTATACATTAGTTTTATTCTATTTTCTTTAAGTGTTTATGCTGTTTTCCTAATCCCTTCCCTAGGATCACAAATAAGGGTGTATTAAATCATCACTGTATATATTCTTTGCAATAATTTTTCTAAGTTTTTTATAATCTTTGTAAGAGTTTTACAGTTTTTCTTGAGTGGTCAAATTAATGTTCTCAACCAAGTCTTAGTGATTCAATTTCCTTGCCCTGGTAAGTTAGCTCCTTACTATTTGGAATGCTTTAATAGCAGTATTTATTTTATTAGATTTATTTATTTAGTTAACAAAAATTTCCATGGCTTATCATGTACTGTCACATTCATTTATTCATTTATCTATCATATTATCCTTAATAGTCCAAAATTTTAATTTATTAAAATTAAAATTTTAATTTTATTACCCTGAATAAATCTTATTCAAATAAATACTTTTCTACTAAATTTTTCCACCAATAAATGAATGAATAAATAAATAGCCCAGGCTGGGCTTAAACTTGCGATTCTCCTGTCTCAGCCCCCCGAGTGCTGGGATTATAGCTGTGTACCCCACATGGTGCTAATATCTTATTCTCTAAATGTGGCTTTCAATAGAAAATTTTTACTGAGAAAAGCCGAGTGTTAGTTTTGTAATTGGTTGAGTGAAAACACAAAACATTCTTATCGAACCTAAGGACTTCTAGGACTATGTCCTTGAAATCAGATTTGAGAAGCAGTGTTCTAGCTCAGGCTTCATCTCTGCTCATTTTCTAGGTCCGTTAATGATCTTCTTCCCTATTTTCCTCCTTCCCACCTTGGCCCTTTCACTGTCTCTTATACAGAACAGACTTTCCAGGGCACTTTTCTTCTGTGGTGGAGCCTGAGTCCTACGTTTCTGTAACTTGCTGCGCTCTCTCTGAATCCCGGGTCACTCTGTGAATTCCTTAGTAATTGTTTTACATGAAAATCAACATAATCCTGCTGTTGTGGAGTAGAATTTTTATTGAAAAGTGTTAGTTTTATGAAACAAAAGGACTCATGCTTGGAATCTGCCAGACAGACCCCTTCAGCCACGCTCTGGGTTTGGGAAGGAGGCTCTGTCAGCACGTCGCCCGGCCTTGTAGGTTAGTTCGGGTTCTTGTTTCACCGCCATCCTGTCCTCCTTCGGGGTGACAGGTGGCTAGAGCACATTGAGACTTTTCTCTGAGGGGGAATTTCTCTCTCCTTGATAGTCTCTCTCCTCTGTGCCTCGCAGATGGAGAGGAAACCTCGGGAGCTCCCGGGGGAGTTCCTTCCCCGCCTCTCTGCTTTCATCCTGGCCTGGGTCAGAATCCTCTTGTCCTTCACAACTCCTTCCTTTGTGGGAACTAAGTGTGCAGGAATTTCTTCTTCTTGGTTTTTATAGCATTGTTGCTGGTTTTGTTTTGGGCAAATGGAATGAATCCTGGCACTCTATTATTTTGGTTAAAAAACATGAAAGGCTGTTTCTCTACACTGGCACTTCCTAAGAGGGAAGGCCCTAGCTACATATGGTTATTTAAATTTAAATTAATTAAATAAAATACAATTAAACATTTGGTTCCTCCATGTAACTAGACTCATAGCATTTGCTCAAAACCCATGTGTCCACAGTGTGACTTCACACAGAGCAGATACAGGACATTTTCATCTTTGTTCTGCGGGACAGCACTGCCTTACAATATCCAATATTAGGGAGCTGCAAGGGGAACTTCTACAGTTTGACAAAGATCCTCAAGTTGTTCCCTGTACCTTTCCCACCCCATTCCTCCAGCATGGAACCAAAAGCATAGCTAACTGCAGAAGGACATAGGTCACCTATCTGAGCTAAGCACTTAAATCCTTATATAGGCTAAGCTCTCATTATGTGGGCTGGACTTCCAAGCAATTCTACACCAAGTCAAAGTACAGAGGGTAAAACTTCCAGGTAGCAAGGTTATACACATTACCCAAAGCAGTGTGGGTAAATATTGAATGCAAATTAGCATTAAACATTTATTCACTCAAGAATCACTTACTTAGCATTGAATAGTCTGTCACACACTGTGATCCAAGGATGGTGTGGTGTCTTATACCTATAACCCCACTATTCTGGGAGGCTGAGGCAGGAGGATTACAAATTCAAGCCCAGAAAGGGCAAATTAATGACTAAGTCGGACCCCGTCTCTAAACAAAAAAATAGCAAAAGAAAAAAGTTGGGGATGTTGCTCAGAGTGCAGATCCCAAATTCAATTCCTGGTATCACAAACCAAACCAAACCAAACCAAACCAAACCAAACCAAGCCAAACCAAACCAAACCAACTCCACAACAACAAAAATAACCTCCCTCTGCAAACTGAACCAGAACAACATCAAAAAGCCCAAAACACTATAATTCACATATTACAGATTGTGGCAATGAAATTCCTGTGTAGGCTTTAGAGTCAGCCTGAGTTTAAATTTGGCACTTTCTATCTGTGTGCCCTCAACAAGATTACTTACTATTCCCAAGGCTCAGTCCCCTGTATTAAGTTGGGACTAATCCATGGGAATATTTTGAAGATTGCATCATACAAGATATGTAGCATAATTAAAGAATCTATGGAGAGTGGGGATGTAGTGAGCAGTCATGAAGAAGGTGAAACCCACTTGAGCTGTATTATTCCTTGAACCGAAAAGGCTGGTTCGAGCAATAAGGAAAGGTGCTCCAGCCGTCAGCGGTGTAGGTTTGACCCCTGTGTGCTCTGATGAGCTTTGGGTGGTAGACCAGATGCCCCTGTTTCCTGTCCTGCCATCTCACAAACACAAGCCACCAGGAAGTGTGGTTGATGGTACGTGGACAAATAGGAGAGCTGAGAATGGCCCCCTAGAAAGTCATCCAAGTTCCTGCTTTGAGGATGAATAGACTGAGCTGCAGAGTTGAAAAACTTTGCCAAGTTTTAAACACAGCCAGTTGGCAGCAGGGCCGAGGGACTGAATGTTTTGTAATGGCACAGAAATCTTCATCATCAACCTTAATATCACCCGGCTATGGGATTATTTCCAAACACATTTTCTGAACCTAAACACCAGACTGGGAGCAGTTTTCATTTGTCCTTAGAGGTAAATCTATATTCTAAGATATGTAGCTCCTAGGAGGAACTGTGCACAGACTTACAAATGATCAGAGCCAAGTGTTCTTGGCATACAGTTTGTTGTACATCCCCGAAGCTGGCTTGGCTCACAGTTATGAGGCTTTCTCTGAAATACCAGAAAGGCCAGGAGAGCACAGTGGACTCACAAGGAACCAGACTGTGGGATCTGATCTTCCTGTTCTCCAGAGTCCTGATCTCGAGGGTTGATCTTCAGTTCTCTGAAAAGATTGTCACCTCTTACCCTATCACTGCTACTATCTTGTCACCTCCTAAAAGCACGAGTGGTGAAAGAACTGTAAGAACTGTAGGCTTTTCACAGCAGCCTGAGTGGCCTGAACACATCAGTGTGCGAGCCCTTCTTTCTGTGTGGCCATGTGATGGCTACTTCCAAAGACAGAATGTGCCTCAGTGAGGGGGCCAGCATGCCCACGGCCAGGACAAGAGAGGAACCAGACAGCATGGAGTGCTTCTTTTTTTTTTTTTTTTTTGTCTTTTTCTTTTTTATCGGTACCGGGGATCAAACTCACGACTGCCTGCTTGCAAGGCAGGTGCTTATGCGGCTGAGCTAAATCCCCAGCCCCACGGAGTGCTTCTAAACACAGAAGCAGAGAGTGTCACTCCTGTGCATGGACCTGCCGTGGCTCCCAACGTTGGTGCTCCAGCAGTCACCAAAACTGGTTTCCTGGCAGATCTCACTGACGGTGCTTGATCCTGGTCCACCTCTCCTCCTGCCCTTAACACGCTTCCCTACACTTACCACACCCAAGGCCATTCGTGCTGGCTCTTCCTGACTTGCTCTTCCCTCTAGCAGGAATTCTTCCTTTCTGATGGCTGCCAGGCCAGTTTCCCTCATGCCAGCTGAATCTCACTGCTCAGAGCCTTCCGACTGTAACCTTGCACAGCTACGTGGTCACCAGCTAGTGTATCACCCAGTTAAAATTCTCTGCATAGCACTTTTCATCTTTTGGTATTTTCTTGCCATGTAAGTTTATTTATTGTCTGCTGTCCCCTGTTGGAAAACAAACTTCAAGAGAGCAGAGGTTTGTCTGTGTGGTTCACCATTTCCTACCATGGTGCTCATAGTATTTACTGAATGGAGGCAATGAGTGAGTTCTTGAGTGCCAGTCCAGGGTCACAGCTCATCTGTGTGTACCTTCCTGCTGGGGCTACTCGTGCCTGTGCAGGATCTCTTGGGCTCTGGATGGCACTGGCCTAGAGCAGGTATGGGGCACCAAGGAAAAAGTCACTTTTTCCATCAGAACACACTGCACAAATTGGTTGATTAAACAATATTTAATGAGTAGTTGCTCTGTGCCTGATTCCCACGTCATTTTTTTTGGAGGGATTTAATCTTAATAAACCAATTGAATAGGCATTATCATCATTCTCACTAGTGGAGAATTAGTAAACTGAGGTCCAAATAGTTTAAAGGATCATTTAAGATCACACAGATGGGTCAGGACTAGAATCCAGGTGTCTGACTCCTGAGACCATGTGGTTAACTGATATAGGAAATCACAATATAACCTACACTGGGAAAGAGAAAGCAAGGTGAATAGGAGATGCCAGAGAATGTGAATCTATAATTGTTTAATGAATATAAATTAGGCTACAAGTGTTTCCTACCTACATCAAAATAGAAGCTATTTCTGCCTCTCCAAGGCTATAACGCCCTCAGTGATTTGAGATCCTTCACAGAGACAAACAAACTTCCCAGCATGTGGCGTTTCTAATGCAGAAATTCCTTGGGCAGTTCTGTCCAAACTTCCATGAAGCCAAAGCCGCCCTCTGTGCCTGCAGGATTGATGGATCACATACACGTGACTCAATAGACAGGTAGGGGCATCGGTGGAAGCCAGTCCGCTGGGCTTTGGTCCTAACCCTTCCCTCTGCCCACCTCCTCCCATTTGTATGTGTTTGTCCTACTCAACAATGGCAACTGTGGGTGTCTGATGTGGCAGCTGGACTTGCCATCTTCGTCCCTCCTGCTCAGCCACACCCCAGCAATGTCTGATCAGCCTAAATAGATGATTTTGAGAAGTAAATGATGTTACACAATATTAGTCAGGCATTGGTGAACTCCAAGAGTAGCCAGGAAACGGGGGAGAGAGAGACAGAGAGAGAGAGACAGAGAGAGAGAGAGAGAGAGAGAGAGAGAGAGAGAGAGAGAGAGAGAAAGACTGTGATTCAGATTCAGAAGGTCCTGGAGACAGATTCCAGAGCTAGGAGAAAGCTCCTGAGGGAATTATTCTGACACTGAGTTGGACCTTTTCATCAAGTAGGAAGCTGAACAGAAAGATCCTGAGATGAGATGGTTGGCCATGGAAGGGAGAGAGCTTTGCAAGGTAAAAAGAGTACTCTAACTGAGAAAGAGTGGAGTACAAGAAATGCTTTAGGACTCAATTTGCCAGGTTAGTTATGCTTCACAGCAGTATTACACCGTGACACATTTGGACAGGATGGACATGGGTTATGAAGAAGCTCTTCTGATGTATGCACTTGAGCGCTGTAAATTAACGTCCCTGGCTGTGTGTTTGGTGTCTCACAGTGTTTTGTTTTCTTTATGTTCAGTGGAGGGTGTAATGCTATGGATGTTAATATTCTCTCGTAGAATGATGGACAATACAAGCAGCATAATTTCCTTCCATCACAAAGGGCTGGTAGCAATGATGTGGTACATCTAAAACCCTCAGTGTTTCAGACACAGCATTCAAGTCTATCTTCTGCATCAAGCCCTTTTATGAGAACTGAAATAATGAAGGACAAGGCTGATTTCTGTGAGTTTCATTTCAAAGTTGTCTCACTGTTCAGCTGAACTTCCATGACTACACACTGAAATGGCAAAAGACAGGAAAGCGGGCAAAGCGAGGGTGTGGGGCAACTGACATAGGGCCAATATCATTGGGCTCCCAGTAATTGAAGGGCTAATTCTGGAGCGGGGCTGGAGAGTGGCTGCTGCAGACCAGGCAGTTTCCCGATTACCCAGGCGGCAGGTGTTACCCTCCTTTGACAGATGAAGACAGTGACCTTAAATGGTTTCAATCAATTAACCTGAGTCGCCTAACTCACGAGCAGTCGTGTGGATTTGGTGGGGGTTCAGATTCAGATCCAGCTACTCTGGGTCCCTCTCTAGAGTCTCAGCTGTGTCACACCCTATTCCAAAGCATCTTTGTCTCATGTATTTTTTTTTTTTCTTTTTTTTCCGGTACTGGGGATCGAACTCACAACTGCCTGCTTGCAGGGCAGGTGCTTAGGCCGCTGGGCTAAATCTCTAGCCCCTGTCTCATGTATTTGAGGTGTGCGATGAAACATTATTTCATTAATCGCCACAATCTTTTTCATGAAGCAGGAAAAAATCCTCACTGTATCTTCATTTTTCAAATAAGAAAACTGCCCCAGGGAGGCTGTCAGAGAGTCTGGACATCTCACTGGGTGCAATGTGAGTAGGTGCAGGGATGAAAGACAGGCGGGGTGATCAAGGGTGCTGTGGTGGGCAGCGGCTGCAGGTCCACCGTGGACGGGAGCTACCTTCTCTTTTCTGACACAGGACATGGTTACACCTAGCTGAAATACAGCTCCAGGCTCTAAATATTGCTTCTTACTTGGTCTTTTAAGAATTTTTGTTGTTCCGTCAAAAGACGCAAACTCAGTTTTCCTTAAGAAAAGAAAATGCTTTCAAGTACACAAAAGTTTTGCGGGCATAACTACTTTCTCTCCAAAGTTCTCTATACGTAAGTTGGAACTGGCTGAATTGAATTTCTAGCAGTCAGGAGAATAAAGAACTGCATAGGCTGCACTTTCATCAAAAGCATCTTGGGTTAATTTCAGTATCACATTATGCACGGGTAATATATTTTTTTTATTAAGACTAAAAGTGCAGCTTGATGAGGTACTTTTTTTTATTAACACAGCTTAGAATAAAATATAATTTTATATTTTTATATAATGAGTTACAGGAGAAAAGATTTCAAAAAAGTTTTTAATTCTAGTAACTTTCCAAGATAGGCACCATGTTATTTGTTGCTCAATCAAGTCAGTTTTGAGAGTGAAAGTGGGTCCTATAAATGGTTACCTGAAGTCATCACTGTGAAATGGGGCTATCTAGGTAAGCACCCAACCTGACCAAAGAAACCCGTCTTTCTCCTCTGTGTTCCATGAGAAGGGCAGCAATCCATGACTCAAAAGGCCCTGGGACCTTCAGCACTCTCCCTTCAGGAGTGGTTTTTACTTTTCCTCGAGTCTCTTTCTTTCTACTTCGCTAGAGCCTTAGGAGAGGGACCTCTCTTGGGAAGTTCTCAAGGTTGATTTCCTCTCTGCCTTACAAGTGGCCCACGTCCTGGGACCAGCATTGAGCCATGACACAGTCTGAGCCTTCAAAGTAAGGCCTCTGGGAGATGGCGTGTGTGGGAGACTGTTTTTTCCTCTTTCCTCCCCACTTATGCCATTTGTTTGGTGATTTCTTCAGTTGCTCTGGGCTGGGAGAAGGGTCAGGGAATCTTCACCTAACAGCAGCGTGGGGAGAAAACAGGGAGGCCAGCTAGTTCTGCTCTCCCTAGAAGCCCTGGTCGCTTTGCCTTCTGGGAAGAGCTGTCATGCCAGTGTTGCCTGGGTACAAGTGCTGTAGCCCTGGAACTCTGCTCCTTTGCTGGAAGGGCCTTTGGGCATCTGCATCTCTTGGCTTCAGACAAAAGGGCAGAGGAGGGACAGGACTGGAGACCCTACCTTCTTTGCTTGCTGGAGCAGGGGTGCTTCCTTCCTGTTTTGTGAAGCTTTCTCCTTGGCCATTTTACCTGCTGATTCAGTGAGCTGCCTCTTGCTGGGTGGGAGCTTGAGTGAATGTAGCTAAGAGACCCAGGAGCCCTAGCTCTCTGCACCAAGGGACCCAGAGCTGAAGAAGATGAGCTGAATCTTTTAGATCATCCCACACAGAGAGACCTGCGGCTGTCTCGGAGGAGGCCTTGGCTGAGTCTCCAGCACTGAGCTGAGTCAGCCGTGGCAGAAATGAGCTGTAAGGAGAGCCCACAGCTAGGGCACTGATGGGCCTTTTTGTTTCCTCTTGATCTGGCTGAAGAGGAGTGTTCATGACTTGTGACAACACAGCTCTATGGGCAGTCAGTCTGGGGCTGAGGTGGTCTGATGAACATGAGACAGTGGTTTTCAGATCTGCAAAGACTTGGTTAGAAGAGGTCTAACCTCTTTTTCAAGGTCCCCAAAGGGTAGTGGAGGCCTTTGAGATCCAGAGATGGCTTAACTCTCTGAGGCAGTCAGTGTAATGAAATGGGCCATGTACTTCTAAAATAGCATGAAGAATGAATTAGGTCATAACAACTCTTGTTCATCAAGCATTCTATGTGCTCTTGGTAGGTGTTTTACACGCCACTGGAAAGTCTGCTCATTGATTACCCAATAGCTATCCTCCCCTTTTTGGCTGAATTCCTTATAGTGTTGGAGGTAGCAATATATCCAGCTAAAGCCTTGACTTCTCTAGCCCTGTTTAAGGATTGGTGTGATCAGTGAGTTGTAAATAAAAATTTCTGAGTGGGGCATCCAGGAGAACTCCTCAAAGGGTGTTTACTCAGTTGGGAGGAAGACTTCTTTTTTGTCTTTCCCTCTTCTTTCTGAGATGCAAATGTGAAGGTTGGGTCTGTTGCAAATACTTTATAATTGTGTGGTAATCTTGAGAATGGAGCCACTCACAAAAGGTAGCCAAATAAGAAAATGTAAGACATTGCCTGGCTCTTACTCATTACCATTAAATTTTATATTATATGTGTGAAACTCAGCTTCTATCATGTTTAAGACATTGATGTTTGGATTTTTCTTTTATATGCTGTTGACTTCATCCTGAAACACACACAATATTTTATTTAACTCTCCTAAATAGAATAGGAAATAGTCTCCAACAGGTTCAGACATTTTCTCAAGATCAGAGAACTAGAAAGTGACACAGTTAAGACTCAATCCCAGATAGTGTGACCATGAGTCCATGATCTTTCATGTTGCTTCTGTTTGCAAGAGCAGCTGATATGTGATGGCAAACTCTGCTCAAATCCAATGCATGCATCACTTGTGCTGTATAAATATGCTTTATTCTATCGAGTCTGTATAACTGGGTTTCATGGCTGCCCTTGAGAGTGGAGAAGTGATTATCTGCATCTTTCTGATTTTGGTGCCAATTCTTTCTATGGTGTCCTCCTCCATTCATATACGCCTACTTAAATGAATAATCTGGTTTCTACATGAGTCATACGAACTTGAATAATTCTGAGAAGGCCTGTCATGAGCCAGGGCCTGTGCTTCCCAAGCTCCTAAATCTTGTATGAATAGTTTTATTAGCCGTATCTCTTTCTCTCCCTCTTTCTTTCCGTAAGCTTAGTGGCTGTAACGGCAATTGTAGTGATGATTTACAGTTTGTGCTGTGCACTCTTTGAGATGAAGCGAAAAATTGAAAGGCTTATGTCAAGTCCATTCATTCACAGATACATTCAAGATCAAATTAATTTTAAAGCACTTATGGGCCCTTTAATGTTTCTGAGTTTGGCTTTACAAATCTAGGGTGATCTTTAAGGCATAATATCTATTTTAAACTAAAGCTATTACAAACTTGGAAATATAATTTTATATAAAATGCTCTAGAATTAAATGGGTCATAGGATGGAAATTGAAGCTCAGACAGGAGAGATACTAAAGTGCTTAATACATTAAACACAATCCATCACCTGCTGGCAATTAACCAAAAGGGCTCGGAGTCACAGAATGCTGTAGTTGGAAGGGCCTTAGAGATGAGCTGATCCAGCCTTTTCATTTTAGAGATGGAAAAATTGAGGCCTAGAGCAGATACGTGGTTGGCATTGGGTTGCAAAGACTATGAAAGCAGGACTGGTCTTTCCGAATTTGGCCCTCAGTGTGCTGCAGGGCCTTCCTATGTCCATAGCACATACCGCATGTGTGTCCTACAGGATCACCATCTATGAACCATCTACTGCTATGGGGCGCAGTTCTACTGTGGCATCTGGTCACAATCTCATCCTCATGCAGACTGTTCTGGAGGCCTGGGACTCTGGGTCACTTTGTTTTTGTGTCCTTCACAGCATGCCGCTCCAAGCCAGGAGCATGGTGGACAATCAGTGAGCCCTTAAGATGATGCATCCCATTGATGTGAGTCCATTTGCTATTTCCTGGCCTTTATGGGCCTTTCCACCCATGTCCATTCTCTCTGGGTTCACCTTCTGTTGAAGTTAATAGTTATTTTGGTCCATCTAGACTCCCTCAAGCTGATACAACTCATTTGGTTTCAGGCTGCCACAGAAGGGTTTACTGACAGGCTTCTGCTTGAAATTGTGTGAACTAGAAAAAAGTAACTCCTTTCTTTGAGGCATAAGTGGTCCTCGACCAGGAGAGATTGTAGCGGTCCTCGACCAGGAGAGATTCAGATGACCCTGGGCAAAGACTGGAGGCATTTTAGGCTATTACAACTGACCACTACTGCTGGATTCTAGTGGATAGAGGCTAGGAACATTGCTAAACATCCTGTAGTGTGTAGGAGATCCTTCATCACTCCCACAACTTAACTGGTCCCAAATGTCAATAGCAGTGAGGGTGAAAAACCTGGCAATGGAGAAAAAAAACCCTTTCAGATTTAGGCTAGGATAAAATCCCAGTGACTCAGTTAATAGTTGATAACCATGTTATAAGTTAGCATTTCCTGCATCAAATATCTGTTTGGACCAGCACTGAATACTGCTAGATATTTGTATTTAGAAGCAACTTGAACCACTAGCCTTGTAAACAGCTTTGTATGTTTCATTTTTGAGAGAGACCCTTCAGACAGAAATCGCTATGGAACATAGCATGAGACCCCGACTACTGAAATCAGGTTCTATCACACTGGCTCCGAAAATTCCTTTAAAGAGATAGAGTTCCACACACAGTTTCGCTGGCTATGAATCAGTGAAAGACCTACCCTTCTCCCCCTTTTTCCCTCAGGGTGACACTCACTAAATTCCAAGTTAGGACTCCTCATGCTTCACTAATTAGCTCCCTTTTCTCCCTGCCATTGATATAGGTAGGTTGTTATATCTCCACCCTACCATCAGGGAAGCTAAGGAGCTCTCTAACACCCTTGGTAAATTTACCAGCTTCTGATTACAGTACTTAATTGGTGTTTGCCAAGTGCTTCATGTATATTCTTATTTGTGCAGTTTATTGTATCTAACTGAGGTTTCACTCAGGGCCACAAGAACTGGTGATCTTATTCATTTCCTAGTAAACTGCTTTTCTAACTCTAGAAGCTTTGGCTGTGCTTAGCTGGGCCTCTACACTCGGCCAAACAAGCTCAGAAAGCAGCATAGTGAGATGGTCACACTAGATTATGTCAGGTTCTGGCAACTCAGCCTCCCGGCTCATGCACACATGGAACCCGTTAAGAGTCCAGTTGTCTTCCGAAACCTTTGGACCCACACAGGTCTACTTCCTGGGACTTGAAAATTTGGTTCTCTCTGAGGAATAGCAGAGACAGATGAATGTACTTGAGGGATAATTCAGGGTTTCATTTCAAACTCAAGCGAATATGCCACCCTTCACTTGAGAGTAAACTTACATTACATTGTCTCTAGGTCACAGCTGCAAGTTTCCAGGCTGGAATTCTTCACCTCCGGCCTCTTCTCCTGAGCAGAGGCGTGCACTTGCCAGGGAGGAGGCTTCCTGGGGGCCTGTGCTGTTCCGCATGCCCCTCAGAGCCCCAGAGTGGGGGACTGTCAGGCAGCCCTCCCTGGCCTCAGAATCATGGATGCTTGAAGAAACTCAGAGGATAGATTTTCCTCTGGCAGTCACTTCCTGTCATATTTAGTCAAACATTGAACACCCCATGGGGACATTTTTTAATAAAGGCAGTAAAGATAGAATTAATTGTGATGCTCTGAAGACTTCGTTTCCTGAACGAGCAATGCAGGGTTAACGTCTGGAGGCACAGGGCACTCCCAGGGGAAGGAGAGGCAGTGATGCAGTTTAAGGGGGAGCCTGGGGAGTGGCTGTCTAGGCTCCTCTCTGGAACCAGACTCTGGAGAAGCTTGAAATCAGTCAGGGGAAGTTGAGAAACCAACTGGACTTGTTTCCCCTGCCGTTAGCTTATTCCAAAGGAACAGGGGGCATTTTCTGCCTCTTCTGGAGAGGGTGTAGCCAGGGCCTTGTCACCTAAGGGTCTCTGCTTCTTTGGTCTGGGAAGGAGTTCAGGTGTTTCCCCCAAGTCTGAGATCACTGAGGCAGTGAAGTCTGATTGACTGAGAGTGGGGGAGCTGCCCAACTTGAGGGACAAGTGGGCAGTTTCCGGTCCTAGGAGGGTGCTGATGTTACAGGTTTGTATTGGCTGAGCCTTTGCTCCAGAAACCAAAGAAAGCTGGGGATGATGTGAGCTTCTTGGGAGCCTTAGCCATGATGCCTGGAAACACCAACTCATCTGCTCTGAGTTTTGTTGGGGACTCCAGCCTCACCCCAGGCTCCTGCCAATCACCTCTACTTCAGGTTTGATGGGACGCGTTGGCTTGGGAAAATGTATCCCAGCCATGCAGCTCACATTTCCCTGAATAGTTTCTCTTTCCTAATGAAAACCCGGAGAAGCATTTCATCTGCTTGGAGGCCGAGCAGAAGCACTGGCACTTTAATCTGGAGCTCTGCTATGTTATTAGCACTCTGGTCACTTTTTCATTCATTTGCTTTTCTTGCAGAAGCTCCCTGGACAATTGTTTTCTTCAACAGGAATGATAAATGGGCTTGGCGTTTCACATTCTCTCTCTCTCTCTTTTTTTGGTACAGTCTGTGAATGCACTTTCATTTTCTAATTCTCAGATATAGCATGTCCAGATGTGTGGATGTGAGAATGTGTAAACGTCCTGATGAGCTCAATTTTCCTGGAGAGAACCCTGCCATCATATGCAATATGGAATCTAATTTGTGAAGCACATAGAAAACAGAACCCAAATAGAGCTTTCTCATTAAAAATAAGTCACAGTCAGCTCATTTTGCTTTGATCTGAGTTCCTCTTCCATCAGGCACCTGGTGTCAGGAGGGACCACTGTGGCAGCTGAGGTTCTGCCATGGTCATGTGTGTTGCTGTAATCTCGAAACTGTTCCTTGAGAAATTGTCCATGTGCCTTCAACAACAGAGGCTGTGCTGAGTCTGTAAACATGCCATGAATCCTATTAAAGTGTGCAAATATCAGTGAGGTCCAATAAAAAGCTCCTGGAATCCTGGATGGTAGTGGTTACTTTCCAGCAGTGTGCTTCCCAGTGAATAGCAGTTACGGTGATTAATCTGGCTGCTGTGACTTTTGGATCTAAGTGCTGAGGTGATATACTTCATATTATAAAAATCATACAACTGTTGCTTTTTATGAGAGAAGAAGGGAAAGGCACAGGCCTTCTACTACAAAGACTTTTCTGCTGGGATACTGAGGAATCATTTGGAAGCAAGGTGTGAAATCACGTTGGAGGGTCCCATGCAACGCTGGATGTGGGTGGTTGAAAGAACAGCATTTTCTTTCCCAGAACTAAATGGGCAGGAGGAATGTCTTCTTTTGGGGATGGATAGCAGAAGATGTTTGTGTGGAACTGAAAATGGCGAGCCCTGATGCATCGCTAGTGGTGATGTGTTAATTGCAATGGTTGTAAATGGGGACCATCTGTTTTAGAATTATTATTAGAAATGCAAGCACATTCCCTATCATTCATGTGATTTACTATTTTCTTAGCAGGATCAAGATGAAAGATTTTCAGTTGCATTTACAGGGATCAAATTAAGCTGATATTAAATCCATTTAGTAACGCTAGGAATGGTTCAGAGCTTTGCCTAATGCTTGAAGTCACACAAAATAAACATTATGAATGCTGACAGGGGCATGTGACCTGTCTCTTCTCAAGTTTCTGTTTAACTATAAATTGGACAGGTAGTTTCTTCTGCAGCAGACAGAGGATGACAAAAGGAATCTCGAAGTTAGTGGTGGTATCACCAGAGATCAAAAAGGAAGAGGAAACCTATATCAGGTGGTTAAAGATGAGTCTCAAAGATCTTAGGTTTGTAGAGGAGCTCCTTTCCTTTCCACTGTAAAACACCAAAACATGGGTGTGTAGGTATGTGTGTATTCACATGTGTGTATGATGGGGGTGGAGAGAGTGAGGTTTACTAAAATAAATGAAGAAACCTCAAATTCTCAAACTCAACAGATATAAAAAATCACATTAAAGGAAAAATAAAACATCTGTTTTTCTAGCTTTGTTCTCATTTTGTTTGAGTACTTTTGAATATCAGATATTTAAGTTATTGAATATTTTACTTATAAATTTGAGTCCAGTGTGATATGCTCACTCTGGGCTCAAGGGCTGATGAATGTGAGCAAAGTCATACATAAACCTAAAGCTGCAGTAACTGGCATGAAAATAATCAACTTATTTAAAGATGTACAGATCTTGGGGTGCCCAGATCACCTGCTTTATGTGGGCAAGGGCTTCCATGTACAAGATTAGACTTTCGGGACACTGTTAGCTAGTGACAATTTTGATAGGTTATTTGGAGGGTGATAACTTTTCTGGAAATTGGTAGAAAATAAAACAGAACAGGAAAATGAGCCTCCATCTTTCCCAGAGGACTTAGGGGCACTCATTCCTAAGAGCTCTGAAATGAACCATGTGGCCTCAGCTGGCTCCATGAGTCTCTGCTTCTGCTCCTTCCTCACTTGTATTTGCTCTGTGTCAGTGCTGGCCAGGGGCACTCTCTGTGATGTTGCAAAAGTTCTATTTTCTTTAAAAAATTTAGAAAACTTTGATATACTTTCTGGGAGGAGCAAAGATGACGGATAGATAACAACTGGCTACAGAGGCTCCCTGAGATAGTCAACTTAGAATTCAACATAATACAGAGTGGGGAGCCCCAAAAGAGGGAGATGAATTCTCTCATCCCAAGAAGAAATTAAGCTGAGAAAAACCAACCAAACATACAGTCCTGGTGCTATTATTGGAACAGTTAAAGGTTCAGGGTCCCTGCCACAGTGGGTGACTTGCTGAGGTCCTGCCACGACTTGCCAAGCCATCTGAGGTCCTGCCACTTCGACTCACTGAGGTGCAGTTACATTGGGTTTGGGGGTTGGAGCATTGAATGGAGAGCAGAGTTGGCAGGATGCCTGCATCAACCTGTGGTGAGTGACGGGAATGGATCCATTCCATAAATAGGGGGGCTTCAGCGGATGACATTCTGGGACCGGGCAGGACTGGCAAATACAAGGGGCAGCAGTGACTTTAGTCTATTGTTCCCTTCCTGAATGGAATTGGTGGAGTGAGCTAGGCCTGGGTCATGTGACATGGCTGAGACCCAATAGGTTATCTGAAATCAAGTCCCTACGGGAATGGTGCACACTAATCACAATAACCCAGTGAAGCCTCAGAAATTTGACTGACCCAGAGGGGAGGCGGTGCAAAGTAATATAGTGCAGGCCACAACAGCTTGACTGACCCAGAGGGGAGGGGCCAGCATACGCTGTCCCTGTCTGCAACTCACTAGCACACGGCAGTGTGAAGGGTCATCTAGCCAGAGCGTTTCAGAATATTTGTAACCAACAAAGAAAGAAACTGGGGCCTCCTGGAAGAAGCAAAAAAGATGGGAAGAGGAAGTAACAATAAAAAGGTCCCAACCCGGAGAACACTGACCCAGGACAGGTAAATACAAAGGAGAATGACAACAGCAAACATACAATATTAGACACAGCACCATTGGACATAAAGAGATATATTTAGGACCTCATAGACGAGTTCAAAAGGGAAATATTTAGCCAAGTAAAGCAAGATATAAGAAGATTAATAAAAGAGATGCTAAGCACCCCTCAAGCAGACACAGATAGAAGAAGGGAGGAACTCAAACAAAGGAGAGAATCATTTGATGAAGAATATAAAAAATATAGAATATATGAAGCAGATTCAAAGAGATTACCAGGAAATTAAAAACTCTATGGAAAGATGGCAAATCAGCTTGAAAGAAACTAAGGATAGATTATCCAAACTGGAGGACAGTTTTGCAATGTGGGATTATGAAAGGGAAAACTTTTTAAAAATAACAAGGAAACAAGAAATACCAATACAAAGCCTAGAAGATGACAAGAGGATCTATGACTTGAGAATAAAGAATGTGAATGAAGAAGCTGGGGTACAAACAAAGGAACTACAAAGGCTATTCACAGAAATAGTTAAGGAAAACTTCCAAAGCATTGGAAAAGGAAATGATATTCTGATATATGAGACATACAGAACTCCAGCCACCTACAACCAAAACAGAACTACAGCCAGGCATATAATAATCAAGAGCCCAGAAATTCAGTATAAGAACAGAATATTAAAAGCTGTTAGAGACAAGAAACAGATAACCTATAAAGGAAGGCCCATCAGAATAATGGCAGACTTCTCAACACAAACCATCAAGTGTAGAAGAGCCTGGAGTGAAATATTCTAAGCCCTGAAAGAAAATAACCTCCGTCCCAGATTGATATACCCGGCTAAACTGTCTCTAAAAATTAATGGAGAAACAAGATGCTTCCAAGACAAAGAGAAACTTGGGAAATTTGCAACCACCAATCCAACTCTACAGAGAATACTGCAGGGCATTCTAGAGAGAGAAAAAAGTACTAGGATTCCAGAAACAGTGGCAGAGAGGCCTCAATGAATGGAGCAGAAAACAGAATGAAGAAGATAAGCAGACAACTGATGGCAAAAAAAGAGCATACCAGAAATGAGGCAGAAAAGATTTTATTCAAAACTGATATGATTGATAATATCAAGTCTGAGAGTACAGGCAACTACAATGAAAATGACAAGACTCTATGATACACATTCTGGTTTGATAACTGCCGGTTTTTGAAGTTCTATACTATATACAAAGTTGTATTTTTATTAATACTGTTATGTACTGATATATTCAATTATACTCTGTCTGATGATATGGCCAGTTCTATTGGAGATAACAAGAGACAACACAGGAACCATGGTAGAACTCTGTACAATGGTCTTATATGTTTTTTTTCATTTCATGCATGTATAAGAATATATTTTGTTTTGTCTTGCTTTGTTTTGTTTCTCCCTCTAATATAGAAAGGATAGAAATACATGTTAAGACTCATGCATGTATAGAATCTATAAACAGTTTATGAGACTTGATCTTATGACACATGATGAAATGAACAGACACTTGGAAGAAAAAGAGACACTAAAATACCCAGTGCTGATCCTGGAGTATCATAATGTGAAACCCAGCAATAGTATTGTTCTTTGTTCACAGTGATATTAGCCTGCTTGGGTTTATTCAATCTCACCATAATTGAAGATATGGCTAACTGCATGTATGTTGAAGTGTATAGGATTGATGACCATATTTCTAAGTTTTTGTTGGATAGTTGAACAGAACTGGTTGCAATCTCCTGTTTGAATCCCCACTTCATATGCTCCTCTTTAGTATCTTGAATATCTATTTGTAAGAAGACAATCTGTAATCATCAGCTAGTGGATTTCTTACTGTTTAGTTTTTTCTTTGAAATTATGTATTATTTCTACTCTTTTTCTGTTTTGTTTAGTCTTTCTTTAAATAAAAAAAAAAGACACTACAGTACCCAGTGCTGATCATGGAGTGTCATGATGTGAAATCCAGCAATACTATTATTCTTTATTCAGAAAGATTTTAACCTGCTTTAGTTTGTTTAATCTAAACATAAATGAAGAAATGGATAACTACATGTATGTTTAAGTGTATAGGATTGACAACCATGTTACTAAGCTTTTGTTGGACAGTTGAACAGAACTGTTTGCAGTTTCGCTGTTTGAATTCTCTCTTTACATGTTCCATTTTTGTATCTTAAACAACTATTTGTAAAACAACAATATGTAAACATCAACTAGTGATTTCTCACTGTTTATTTTTTCTCTGAACATATGTATTGTTTCTACCTATTTTCTGTTTTGTTTAGTCTTTCTTAAAATTAATACAAAAATAAAAAATTTAAAAAACTTTAGTTAGCATAATAATTCCATGGTGTCCAACATGGGTGCCACTAGAAGCCTTATCAAGTGCTTGAAATGGACCTAGTGTGACTGCATTAGAGATAAATTATATTTTATTTTAAGTAATTTAAATAGCCAATCTTCAGTCTAAGTGCTTGATGCTGGGATGGCATTTTAACTAGGGACTTCACGATGAGTCCGCCATGGGAAGATGTCAGAGGGACGGCCAGTGATGTGGTGAGGGACTGGACAGAAGAGGGCGTAGCCATATGGTCAAAAGATCTCCATGGGCTGTGGAGGCATTGGACTGGGCCTGAGTTTGTCTGAGGAAAAAGCAGAGAAAGAGCCCAGCTTTGTGGCACATGCCTGTAATCCTGGCATTCTGGGAAACCGAGGCAGGAGAATTGCATATTCAACTTCTGCCCGGGCAACTGCGTGAGACTGTGTCTCAAAATAAAATAATAAAAAGGCCTGGGAATGGAGCTCAGTGTGAGGGTCCTGGGTTCAGTTCCCATACTGGGAAAGAAAGAGGGAGACGAGAAAAAAGAATTCCAGAGTGACCTGACAGTTGGGAAGTTACAGTGCTCATGGTCAGTAATGTATGCTTAACCCGGAGGCTGATGAGATGACAGAGCATATGGGAGAAGAGGCTTGGAAAATGCATTTTAGTGATGAATGCAGTGGTGTGACAGTAACCTGAAGCTGCAGGGTAGCAGGGCAAGATGAGCCCTGGCCGCACCTGGACAGAGGCTGGTTTGGCTTCAGCTCTCTGCCACCTGGAGTGGTGGAAATGAAGCTGCTCAGCTCTGACAGCCACTGTGTGCCTTAGAAAGCATGATCCAGTGTTCCTTTTACAAGTGCATCACCGCACCAGGCTCAGGTAGAAACTTCAGATGGGGCTGAAGAGATTAAATACAACGTCTCCCTTATGCAATCACTCCTGGTAATTGAAAGAAGGATTTGGGAACCATGGTTACCATAGAGAACTAAGATGAAGATCAAAGGTGATGATTTCAAGTCCAAGGAAGCAAAAGAGGTTTGAATGAGAGCTCACTTGTGTGCTTGTACAGACTATCTGTCTGTCTTTGGCAAATGCATCCTTTTAGTGAGCAAGCTCAGAAAACAGAATTGTAGACTCAGTTCTAGGTTTCAGGAATCCTGCTAGGCCAGATTGAATTTCTAATAGGCATGATATTTCTTTAGACATGATTCTCATGCAGGGCAGTGATTCTTGTTGCCTCTGGTGGGCCTGTTGGGAGGAAAGCTTGGAATCTACTGGCAAATGTAGTTACTGTTAAAAACACATTTGCCCAAGATGCTTCAGAATAAATATGTTCCAGAAGGGCATAATGACACGAGCCTGAATCCAAGCACTCCAGGAGACTGAGGCAGGAGGACTGCAAGTGTGAGCTTGCACAGGCAATGTAATGGCTTAGTGAGGCTGTCTCAAAATAAAAAATAAAAAGGGGTGAGGATATAGTTCAGGGCAAGGGCACTGGGTTCAATCTCCTGTGCAATTAAGATAGATAGATAGATGGAGAGAGAGAGAGAGAGAGAGAGAGAGAGAGAGAGAGAGAGAGAGAGAAAGAGGAGAGGAGAGGTTCAAATGGACACTTTCTAGATTATAATAAACATCAGTGGACCACTTTCCAAGGAACACCCCACATTCAACCAATAGAAGGGACCAAAGAGGTTGACTTACTAAGAGAACCCCAAGGTGCCACACTAGCCACTCTAGAATTTACACTTGCTGTAATTTTGTCAACCTTTGAGAAACAATTCTTGGTATTATTGCACTCAGGTTAACAAATTGCTGAATAATAATGTAAGCCTTTCTTGTCGGTGGGATGTATTAATTGTGTAAACTCATACAAAAATTCTTCATTGTTTATGCATTCTCCAAAACAGCTTTCCCTCATGATGATAGAATCAGCTAAGAAGTGACAGAAATAATGTCTTCATGTTATTCCAGGTTTAACTTTCAAAATGAGCATGAACTAAAAGCGGAAAGAACTTTAATACATGAATTCACTTAAGCGAGCCTTGACAAAGACGGATGCTTAGCATCAGGGTGGCATCTGTCATAATAATAATGATAATTACTAATGATTAGAACAGCCACAGCAATAACATGCTGTCATCTGGATATAAAATGATGCCACTAACTCAGTAGACTTGTTTTCAACTTTGTTTTTCGCCTTCAGTATCAGGGGCAAATGTGTGCTTCTCTATCCTTGTTTTCTTGATAGACCTCCGTGAGAAGATTTCTCTTAGCAGCTGCTCTGACTAGATTTTATCGTAAGTTCAAGGCTGAGGCTTTCTGTTGGGCACATGCAGCGGGTATTCCTGGACACTTTTAGAGGAAGTGTGTGGTAAGGAAAGGACAGAGCAGCGACTCTTCGTTTGGCATTTCTCCTTGGCCTTTACAAAAAGACAACAGCCATAAAACGTATCTTAATTAAATATCATAAAGCAGTTGGAAAGAAACAACTTCTGCAAATATTTTCCTGATGGAAAATGCTCCAGTCAATAGTTGCTTCCTAAGTTCTGAGTCACGCACCTGCTGTCTACTTAATGTATTCACTTGGGTGTGTTGGCATCTCCAATGTCAGTAAATCACCACACGAACATGACCATGTGTCCAGTTTGACAAGTAGGGTGTCAGTTCACATCTGAATGCAAGTTGATTCAGACAAAAAATGCTGTGGTCACCCCACCCAAAGGCACTCAAGGCCTTCCTTCTCTAACATTCCTTCACAGCCCCAAACTTACGGCTCCCCTTATGATCCTTTTCTCTGTTACTGACACCATCATCTTTCTGGTGACTAAGAAGTACTAAGTCTTATGGATTCTGCCCCAGAAAGTTCTTTCCAACTAGGATCTCTCTTTACTTTCTGGCCATGGTACATCGTCATCCACTGTGCTCGCTTGTCAGGGTGATTCTGTGAATCCTTCCTAATGGTCCCTTGACTCTCATCTTGCTTCTTGGCAACTTGATTTCTATCCTTTTGGGACTATGGTCTGACTGTGCCATTCCGGCAATAGCTTCTTATCGTCCTTGAATAAAGTCCTGAGCCCACAGGGCCTCCAAGGGTAACCTGTGGCACACCTGTGCTATTCTTTCTCTTCCAGAAATTCAGAACCCCAGGAAGAGACCTCAGATTTCAGTTTGGTTGTTTCCTCCAAGAAGCTTTCTATGAGCCATCCAGACTAGGTGCAGTGTTCCTGCCAGCTCCAGACCACATGTTCTCTGTCAGAGCACTGACCACAGTTGCTTTCTGACAAACTATGCTGTGAGCGGGTGGGAACTCTGTCCATCTGCTCATCGGTGCAGCCCCAGCACCTCACTCAGAAGTGAGCATCATCTAAGGGACTAACACAGCTAGGGTACGCGAACTGCAGGGTAAGAACTGTCCTTTGTGCCGTGTGGGTCAGACTCTGCTCCTGCCTTCCACAGTAAACTGTGCAAGCTGGTCATTTGGTAGCACATGTTATGAAGCTCATACATTACATGACATGAGATTATTTACAGGAATCTCTAAAGGTGTTGCTATTCCAGAATGCTAGTGACAGAGTTCAAGCATGGAGATGGGCCATGCACAGGTAAACATAGCTGTCCTTGAGTCAGGGTCTGCAGGACGGTTCCTAATGGAAAACCTTTCCTGAGAGCTCAGCCCTCAGAGGCCGAATGAAGGTGGTCACCTTAGTACCTCACTCAGAACTGGCTGGTCTGCTCTCCTCAGTAGAAACCGGGAAGAGCTTTCCACATTTTGTTTGCTCTTTTAAACTCAGCTACTAAGAAAAGGATCTCAAGGCCTATGTGTCTCTTCTGCCTGTATCAGGGGCCAGACGTTTTGGAGAAGGATGTTAAATGATTTGTACCTGTTTGGGTATCTTCAGATTGAAAGAATTTTACTTTATACTTGTTCTCAAACTTTGGCCAAGGTGATTCAAGCCTCATAAGGTTTGCATGAGAGGTCAGGAAAGGACTACATGATAATTTGTGAAGTAAGTGTTTTGTTGGGATAATCTAAAATCAACAGATGTTCTGAGTGATAATAATATTTGCTCTTGTTATTTAGTTGCATTTTAGACTGACTGGCCTTATGGTGTTTGACAAACATCACCTTGTATTATGTGTGGCATGTTTGTAGAATCGCCACCAATAACATAAAAAGAAATGAAGTGTTGTCTCCCACTATCCGGGCCTCTGTCACCCAGAGTTTTGGCCTCATGTTGCTGTCCTCTTCATTCCTTCTCTTCCAAATAGAGAGCATTTCCACCAGACAGTGAAAGTACTTCAGGCTCTGGAGTCATTCACAAAGTATTTATTAAACACCTCCATTCAGCTGCAGTCCTCTTCTGACCACTGAGACAATGGTCCTGAATTCCTTGCCACAAGTAATTTCTTCTGCCGCAAGCACACAGGCGGCCCAGAACTATGATTTCCTCTCAAGGTGTCTTTGTAATTAGCTACCAGCTGGCGATCACCATGTTCAGCAAGGATAAAAATTCAGAAGATTCAATAATCAGTCTGCTTCAGACATGTAGGGACTGAGTGAATGGAGGAAGAGCAAAGGCAGAAAAGATAGGTATATTGCAGAGACTTTATAATTCTTATATTTCACAAAATAGAGGGGAGCCAGGCCCAGCGCATTCATTCTCTTTTTTCTTCGGCCTCTTCTTTTGCTGCTATGGCTTTCCCTCCCCCTTCTTCCACCACTTTGATTATCATTAGCAGCAGAAGCAGCACCATTAAGTTTTACTGAGAACTTGTCACGCACCAGACGGTGATCTACATGAGGTGTTACAGTTAGCCTAGAAGTCCCCTCAGAGGCTCGTGTGTTCAGAGACTGGAATTTCAGATGGCAGCCATACCACGTGAGTGCTGTGCTCATCAGTGGATTCATCACTGAAGAGTTCAGAAGTGAATGTGCAGCTCGGAGCTGAGGTCTTGTTGGAAGAGGGGGGTCACCGGGTACGTGACCTGGAAGGGTGTACTTCTGTTATGGTTGTGTCAACTTGAGAAGTTTAGAAGTTTAGAGACTCAGCAGGGAGCCAGGATCTTTACTTTGTAAATATCCTCATCCTATGCAGGAGGAGGGCACAGAGATTTTGTGAGTGCCACACTTGCCCTGGGGTGCGGTTGGGGATGGTTGGTATACAATAGAAGGGAGGAGAAGAGGCTTATTCCTCTCTTTTGCTCTGGCTGCTGCCTTGAAGGGTTGCCCCAGTGTCAGGTCACCCTACCTTGGAGCCAGCTGATTATGGACTGAAACCTCCACAGACAGTGAACTAAATAAATCTTTCCTTCCTTCATTTTGGGTGTTGGGTGTTTTGTCCCAGCAATGAAAGAAAAGTAACCAAGACAACCTCCCTTTCTGGTTCCTACCTTCACTCTGTGCTTCCTGGTTTCCATGAAAAGAACACCTTTCCTCCATCCAGACCCTTCCACCAGCCAATTGTGGCTAGAAGACCTGAGCCCAAATCAACCTGTCTTCCTTTGGGGTGTGGGTGTGGTATATTTGGTCTCAGCAATGAGATAGTGACTAAGACCCAAGCCCTTTACATGCATTGGAGAAGCCCATGGGTACCTTGTCAATCAGCTGGTTCAGAAGAGGATTTTGAGCTGCAAGTAATAATTTGAGAGTTGGAGTCAGTATCAGTTTTCTAGGGCTGCTGTAACAAAGAACACACACAGTGCACTTTAAGCAACAGAAATTTGTCTTGCAGTTCTGGAGGCTGGAAATTCAAGATCAAAGTGTGGGCCTTGTCAGTTTCTTCCAGGCCTGTGAGTAAGACTCTGTTCCACACCACTTTCTAGCTCTGGAGGTGTGTAGGCAACATAGACGCACTGTTCTAGTCACAGCCTTTACTGTCAGATGGTGCTGTCTCTGGGCAAGTCTGTGTCCAAATCCACCCCCACCCTAGTTTTGGGACGCTTGTCATATCAGAATAACCCAAATGGCCTCCTTTTAACTTGACTACTTATGAAAGGCCCTGGTTTCCAAATAACATCATATTCTGAGATTCTGGGAGTTAGGACATCAAACTACTTTCCTACAAGGCACAGTTTAACCCAACGCAAAGTCTTAGGAACAAATGAAAATATTAAGGACATGTAGAAGGAGGAGGGAACGGAGTAAAGGAGATCAGAATTTTCAAAAGTAGTGTTGAATACTGAAGGCACATTATGAGTAAAAGGACACTGTGGCTTTGGCAGTTGGCAGAGTAAAGGACAGATCTTGGTTGTGGACCATAGCAAAACTTGGTTGGGCAGCCTTTCATCATTCCATGGCCCAGCCCGGATGGTACTGTGCAAACATTTTGTTCACAACTGAATGAAGGTAAAGGAACTTCTTTGAACTAACAAATAATCTCCATTGTAGAAGGATCAACAGAGTTTAATCAATTTGTTTTCTATTTTTGTTGAAAACACTTGGATGATGTTCAGATCAAAGAACACAGAGAACATACATCTTAAAATGGTTTAAGGGCTCTTCCTTGTAGTAGACACTCAAGGGAAAATGTACAGTCACCCAGAGACCATATCATTGCCACAAAGAGAATTTGATTCTTTGTTTCTCAGAATCTAGAATTTGTATATCATCAAACACAACTTTGGGGTCAGTGGAATCCACAGAGAGATCAAGAACAGTCTGAGAGTTGTGGTGTGCATGTGTAATCCCAGGACTCCAGGAGGCTAAGGCAGGAGAATCACAAGTTTGAGCCCAGCCGGAGTAACTTAGTGAGACCCCATCTCTAAGTAGATAAATTTTAGAAAGCTCTGAGATTGTAGCTCAGATTGAAGGCTCTGAGTTCAATACTAAGTACTGAAACAAAAAAGCTCAGCAAATCAAACCAAACCAAACCAAACCAAACCAAACCAAACCAAACCAAACCAACAAAGCACCAAAACAATGTAAGGAATCTTGGGATAAACTGTGATAAAAGATTCTGGGTATTATTTTGAATTAATTGTTTAAAATATGTAACATTTCTAAACAGTTTGTGGCTTAGTCCTGAACTGACTGAAACTTCAGTGTGAGTGAAATCGTTATATTTTGTAGCATATAAGCATCCAAATGACATAAATGTCAATGAGAAGAAAGTTATCGGCATTCTCTCCTGTCTTGCTTTTGTCTAAAAGCTTGTCGAGCCAAGCCTTGTGGGAGCAGAGCTGTTTCTTCGCCAGAGATTGCTATAATTCCTGCACGCTCAGGGATGTACGCAGCTTACATGACCTGCAGCAGGCTTTAATTACCCATAAACGCGCCACCTGTCTCTTTTTTAGTGCTTGATCACAAAACACATCATCGTTGACTGTGCAGTGTGACTGAAACACTCTACTGAGTGCTCATGGAAACTTCACAGACTCTACAGGGGAGGAGAGCCCAGGGTTCAGGCAAAGCAATGTGGTGAGGGCAAACCTGCCCCATCCTGTTCCCTGAGGATACTGTTGTAGGATCTGGTCTCAGAGTTGTGATCAGGCCTGAGACGAGAAGCGGGGGAGGTCAGTCTAAAAAGCCCCACAGGAAGAACGTGTAACTCAGACAGGATTACAGCGCTCCTAAGAGCTGGGAGGTGATGGGTCAGACGGGAGGAAGGAAGGGCGGGCTTTGTGCTGGGTACCTAGAGGCTTTTGTGAAGCCCCGTAAAGCCACCCTCAGTGCAACTGCTGTCTGTGCTCTGCGTGGCTGCAGGTGCATACCCCTAGGAGGAGAGAGGGGAGGAAGGAAAGAGGAAGAGGCTGAAGACTGGAGGAAGGCTGGGGTGGGACAGTATGGAGCAAGGCTGGCCTTTTGTGGTGACTTCGGATAGGACAGCCCTTTAAAGAGTAGCAAGTCATGACTGTCTCCCTCATCATGGATGCTTGCGACCTGCCTTTAACAAGGATGACACTTTCATTGCAGTCACCCTCTCTCCCTTCAGGAGGTGTTTTGGAGGCCACATGCTTTCAGAGCCCTTAACTTTGCAACCTCCTGTTGTGTGATCTGATGCTCCTCTGTGTGGCTGATCTTAAGAGACGCTGAAAGGACCCTAGATATCAACAATGAAACAACGTCACTAAGGGTCCTTTCCTTTGGGTAAAGACCTGAGAAATCTGTGATGATTTACCCAGTGAGATGCTTTCTCTGAATGGTAAACTGAGGCCTGCACACAGAGGAAGGAGGAGAATCTAGGAGAAGCAGGGAGCGCTAGGCTTTCCCCAGAGCAAATAAGTCATTTTGAGACCTCGCAGAGAACCTGTGGTCGCTTGAGCTTGGCACTTGGTGAGTGGAGCAAAGCAGATCTGGGAGAGATCGTGACTGCAGTGTGGGAGGAAAAAAGGAAGTGCTTTAGATATTCAGTGCATAACAATATTACCATAAACCTAGTAGTTTTAAAGGGCACGTTTGTTATTTCCATTTCTGTAAGTCAGAGATGGTTACAGGTTTCCTGGATTCATCATCTCAGTAGTTTTTACAAAACTACAATTTAGATATTGGCCAGGGCTGATTTTTTATCTGAAAGCTTGATGGGGAAAAGATCCATTTCCAGGATCCTGTGGTTGTCTTCCAAACTCATTACTTTGAAGGCTACTGGACCTCAGTGCCTAGCCAGATACCACTCAGTTCCTTACCATAGAACTTCTCCAACAGGACGGCTGGCTTCATCAAAGCTCACAAATGAAGAAGAACAGAGTCTATAGCAACATGGGATCATGATCTTATGTAGCCTCATCAGGGTAGTGGTGTCCCATCAATTTTGTATATTTTATTGGCTAAAAGAAGGTCTCCAGCCTCACCCATACTCAACAGGGAGGTCACTACAAACAAGTAGAATACTAGAGAATGGAGGTTGCTGGGGGCTACTTAGTTGTCCACCCCAGGGAAGAAGAGGGGCTGCAGACATCTATTTTTTTTTTTCCTTGTAGTAATTATGTCTAGATTTGCTTTGAGATATAGCCCCTATCACCATTCCTAAAGTCTCTGGAAGTCCCAGAGATGGACGTGCAGCCCAACCAGCCAATTAGTATATCACATGTCTGGATTCCTGGTAATTGGTGTAGAGATCTGACATGATCTGACAAGAACCACATGATCTGACAAGAACCAATGAGAAACAATGAAATTTTCTTGGGACTCCTGGGAGAATATGATCTATTTTTCAGACTGACTGAAAATAAACAAAACAAAGCAAACAGGGAGGACCCAGAGGCTGGAGCCATGACCTGCATCTGCTATGATCTGAAGCCCAAGACTGAAGATATAGCAAGAGCAGAACCAAGAGTCTTGATGCTATTACTGAACAACTCCTGAATCCTGCTGTATCTCAAGTGAATTATTCCTAGTGTTCAACCCAGTTTGGGTCAAGTTTCCTTTGATCTGTACCTGGAGTTTACACAAAAGAAGAAATTAATATTTATTTGACATACTTAGGACTATGAACATCACATATCTCCTCTACAGGCAATTTTTGCATCTTCCAAAATTGAATTTAAATTTTTTTTTTATTTTAAAAAGGGTAAAACAGAATAAAATCAACCAAAACAACCCAGGGTAAGAGATGCAGGACTTCAAAACATTACAAAATCAACAATAGTTACCATAATGCCTTTCGATGTCTTCAAATAGTTGCAGATAACTTTGGACATAGTAAAAACCAACCAGAAGAGAATAGGATAGAAACAATAAAAACAAGATAATGACTGCAATAAAGGACTTCAAAACAAACCAATAGTAAATCCAAAATTGCTACCATCTTGCTGTCTTTGAAATAGCTGCTCCTGCCTTCAGATTTGACATAATCAAACAAAATCAAAAAGAATAAAACCCAACCCAACAAAACAATGGAAACAATATAGGACTTACAAAACAAGGCCATAGGGAATCAACAATGGCTGCAGCCCTCAGAAGGAGACTCCCTGTAGATGCACACTGCATACCCCTATCCTCTGAACCCATGGTCAGACCACTGGCCCTAGATCTGCAATGTTAGTGAAACCTCAGAGCACCACAGGCATCCAATTGCATTTCACCTCCATAGCTATCATCACAGCCTGTGTTTCTCCAGATAAGCCGGTCACTTATAGTGGGGGTGGGGGGAAGAAGGGGCTGTGGGATGGTAGTTCTTGTTTGCCAGCCCACGCGCTGGAAGGGGCTGGGGTCTGGCTGCTCCAGTCTGGCAGGGGTCCGCGCATGGTGCTGGTACCCAGGCTGGGTTTGCTCCCTGATGTGTCCTTTGTTCTGTCTACACAAAAGTCTCCAAAATTGAATTTAGAGTTAAATTATTTTACCTGGTGTGAAAGATTCAGCCTATCTAACCTGCAGATAGTTGTCCTAAAGCAAAGGATGTAAGACTTGGGATATTTTATCAAGCCTCCCTTCAGGCATGGTGTTGCTTCCTTAATTAGCACTTTCATTCCATGTTTAACTTTGTTGTAATTTTAGTGCAAGGACCTCAAGATACTAGAATTTTATCTACCTACATATCCCACATGGAAGTTTATAGCTTCTCATAGAGCAGATTTCTAGCTGATAAACTTGAAAAAATTGAATGAGTTATATCACAACATAATGCCCGTATTGATGTAAGCCATGTGCTCTATAGATTTTAAAATCACCTTACCCACTTTATTGTAGAAATGAAGGGGCATATGTTCATATTTCAATTTACTAAAATGTCTGCCAGTGTTTTGTTACCTGTGTGCTATGCTAGCTGGAATTTGGATGTGTGAACAGACTATGTGGGGACATACCAAGTGGTGAAACTGTTAGGAAGAAGCAGATGGACATGCGGTTTAATAAGCCACCAATATTAATATTACTCTCTCTCTTTCTCTTTCTTTCTTTCTTTCTTTCTTTCTTTCTTTCTTTCTTTCTTTCTTCCTTTCTTTGTTTCTCGAGATAGGTCTCACCATGCGGTTCAGGTTGGACTTGAACTCACTTTGTAGCCCAGGCTGGCCTCAAATTCACAACGATCCTCCTGCTTCAGCCTTTCGAGTTTTGGGGTTACAGGCTGCACCACCATGCCCAGCTCTAGTCACCAATATTTCATTTTCTTCCTTTCTCTGTCTCTGTCTGTCTGTCTGTCTCTTTCTCTGGGTCCTACTCACTACTACATAAACCAGGTTGGCCTTCAACTTGTGATTCTCTTGCCTCAGCTTCCCAGAGTGCTGGGATTACAAGCATGTGTCACCATGCCTGTTGTGATTTATATGACACAATTCATACCTAAAATCTAATCTTTGAACATAATTCATTTATGAGAAGATGGGATAATGGTTGTATCGGAAGCATTAAAGAAACTGCAATGAAATTTAAAATATTAATGTTAGTTTTATTTAACACATATGTACTGTGCTGAGTGCTTCATGAAATAGTGCTGAATAATTTTTCATTGATGGTGCAAATATCATAGTACAGTAAGTGTCTTTGGCAAAGCCCGACAGTAATTTATTAATGGTGTGCTGAAGAATACACCATGGTAATTGCACATAGCTGAACAGTTTGTGGGACCACAAATTTTGGAAAGATCTAGAAATGTGGATGAAGACTCATCAGAGATAGGTTAAGACAGAGGATGGAGCACCACTCAGGGTTATGCCACTGAGTTGGAGAGACCAGAGTGAATCTCAGCACTGCATTGGTCCGGGTACTCTGCCCTGCCCTGCAGAGTGATTGGCCATGTTGGTCTTCGAGGCCACTTCTCACACTCTTCATTTCAGCCACATTCTTCCAGTTCAGAGTCCTTACATTCTTCTGCTTCTGTGCCCAGAATCCAAGTCCAGAACTTCTCTGGTCCATTCCAAGGACAAGCAGCACCTTCTGAGGTCCCCACGCCACTCCACAGCCTTGGGGACCCGGAAGCCCGGTGTCTCAGGCCCATCTTCCTGGTCTCCTCCCTCAGCGGTTTCTGCTCTGTGGCTCTGTGGCTCAGCTGGATGTGGATTTCCCTACAAGGCTGTTAGTCCTATAAAGGGAAGTGGGTCCAGGTCCAGTCTGCTTTAGGGGCGTCTCGGATTTACTTGAATCTTCTGCTGTGTTGACCCGCATTCCCTTATTGGTTTTGGCACAAGAGTGGAGGGTGGATGTAGGAACTGCAGCATCTCGACTGCAGACTCTTTCTCCAGTCCCTCCCTCTAACAGTGACTCTCTGGCTAGCAAGAAAAGAAACTAGATCACCAAGAAACACTCAGAGGTGTTTGGGTAGTAGGTAGATGATGGCAGGAAGGGGTAAACGTTGGGTTAGGGAAAGAAAAGGACAATTAGTTCAATATAGACAGAAGTCTCAAGGTATCTCAAATAGAACAGCCCCTCACCCCAGCCCCATATGTGAGGGTGCATTCCAAGATCCCAGTGGATGCTGAAAGCTGTGGATGGTTTGGTGCTGAATCCTATAATTTAATGTATTTTCCATCTTAACTAAACATTTATCACAAATGATAGCGGTAACTCTTACAATTCGAAGTGATGGCCAAACTAGCACGGATATTTTTCTTTCTTTGCAACTTCACAGACTCATTCTTACTACAGGCCTTAGCAATGTGAACGTAATTTTGTTTTTCTTCCTTACCAAGGCAAGAGCTTTCGCTTTTTTAAAAAAATTTTTTTTGTCTTTTTCTTTTTTTTTTTTTTATCGGTACTGGGCATTGAACTCATGACCACATACTTGCAAGGTAAGCGCTTATGCCGCTGAGCTAAATCCCCAGCTCTGAGCTTTCGCTTTTTCACAGAAAGGAAGTATATTGCAGCTTATCTTTGGTGCACCAACTTGCCAGCAGCATCTACTCTTGCACTTTGCAGTCATTGCTAAGTAAAATAAAGGCAACTTGAAAACAACCTCTGTGATCTCGCAACAGTTGCTCTGATAATCAGGAAGGAATACTAAGTGACTGACAGGTGGATATGCAGAAAGTGTGAATCTACTGCACAAGGTGATGATCTGTGTCCTAGACAGGCAGAGTAAAAAGGAGTGGGATTTCATGAATTACTTTTGGAATTTTCCATTTATTATTTTTGGATCTTGGCTGGCCAGTGGTAACTGAAATCCCAGAAAGGGAAGCTGCAGCTAAGGGGACCACTGTATTCTAGGACGTCCTGCATGTGGCAGTGGGAAATAAGGCTGAAGGTCAAGACAGGCTGTGGCTGGGGTTGCTTACTATTGGTGGCTAAAAGAAAGGGAATGGATGAGTTTAAGGACACACAAGAAAATGGGAGAGAGGAAGAGAGGTTAGAGGAAGAGCAGCTCGAAAGAAGGGGGAGGGAGCAGTAGAGAAGTAGGAGGTGAACAGAGCGACCTCGCCATCTCAGGAATGAACCAGAGCCTCTATCACGGATCCCAAAGAACCTGAGGCCTCCTACAAAGCTGACAAGCCCTTACTTACACTGAAGTCCTTAAAACTTCATTTTGTAACTCTGTTCTTGGTGCGGTAGGTTTTCAGAGGGAAGGCAACATCAACCTCAGATTTAAAGCCATCTTTGGTTCAGGAACAGTAAATCCTCCTGTGATCTTCCTTTGTGGCTATTTTAAGTTCCAACTCACACAACGGCACCAAAGGGTACAGCCTAGCCCTGACATCTTGTATTTGCAAATAGAAAGGTCACTTGGAGGAACAAAATAATTCTCTGGAGTCTAACAGCTTAGGGTGAGGAAGAAGAAGGCTGCCGATGTAGTTGCTGAGAACTAAAGTGGAAAACAGCTCCTGGAGATCTAGACAGCTGAGTGCACGCTTGAGTGGTGACCGCAGGATAGAACTGGGGGACGGCAAACTTCCGCAGCACATTATTAAGGCCAAAGAAAAAGAGAACGAGGGGCTTCAGGACACAGTGTGTGGGAAGCACCAGCGTGATGGGAATCATTGGGAGAGATGCCCACAACTCCCCTGACCAGTAGGGTCTCTGCTTCTAGCTCCTGATGTGTACAGTGTGGACAGAAGCTAGGATTATCAACCTGCATGTGGCCCTTCCCTGGAGAGACCAGAGCCTTCTGGATATTTTTCTCCTTGGGTTGACTGTCAGGAGAAGACAAGGCTGGGAAGGAACCGTGTTTGTGTTTCCCCTTCTGTTTGATCAGAAGGACCTCTGAAGGTCATTGTCAAAGGAAGAAACGCCCGTGGTGAGCAGGCCAGGGGCCTACTGTGATCATGGTGCATGTTTTCCTGTCAGCAGGCATCTGAGACTCCTCTCCTGTCTGGACTCCTCTGGCCTGAGCAGCCATCCACCTGTGAGGACTGGAACTCAGATCCCAGGCCTCCCGATTCCTCAGCTAGTGCCTTTTCACCAGCCAGCACCCAACCACATACCAATTTTTGTGCTTTTGTGTTTTCATCTCTGAAGGGAGGACAGTAAAAATAGCACTCAAGTAGGGAATTATGATTGCACTGGAGAATAGTCATGAAAAATCCTTGAAAATTGAGCATCCTGTCACCAAGCAATCACAACATGTTTTGAAGATTACAACCTAACCAAAATTACCCAGGTATTCTGCTCTGGAAGTGCTCAACAAACAGACAGGATGTCTGTGAATGGACCAGTAAAAATTATCTTCAGAAGAACCCCACTGAATCTTAAACTCACTTTCAAGAGGGTGTGGGAGCCCTCCAAGTCATTGTCAGATTTTGCCATGAAATTCCACAGAATTCATTCCAGTGGAGATAGTAATAATTTACAGCATGATAACTTTCTTGTTTAAAAAATTTAAAAACCTAAAATGTATTTTAATAAATGACATACATAAGTTTTTTATGTTCTCCACTATAGAAATTAATAGAAGGAGAGAAAGCTTATGCCTCGCTGGGGCCTGGAAGCATGTGATGCTGACATCTGGCTCATATAAGCTCCTCACCCAGGACCAGACCCCGAGTGCTGATGGCAGCGGCTACCGTGAGTGTTGTCATTATCAGACTAAAGTTTGTGGAAAAAATTCAGAAAAGGAAAAGGTAAAAAAAAAAAAAACCAAACCAAGCGAAGTTTAGCCACAAAAGTTGACTTCTTGCTCACCTCCGCTGTGGGCTTGCTGGGGCCCTGCGCCCTGATTTCTGCCTCAGGGATATATACTGGGGAAGCACTAGCTGAGCTCCGAAAGCAGAACTAAAGATGACTCTGGAGGCCTCACGTTGGCATCAAAGTTTCAGGCTCGGCGGTAGCCTGTCTCTGGGCCTCCCTGGCCTTCAGGAGCACGAGGTGCAGTCTCATGGCGTGGCAGGAAGCAGGAAGCTGCAGGGGCCTGCTGGGCAGCATCAGCATGATCCCGGGGCCTGCACCGTGCACGCCTCCTCCTTTTACTTCTCAGGAGGTTTCCAGCTTTGATCGGTTCCCTGTTTATACCCCATGCTGCCCATCCATCCAGGCAAAGCTGTTCCAGGGATGGAGTTTGATGCCTTTAAACCAACAAAAATAATCTTGTCGTGGTTGTGACTGGTCTGGGCCAGGCGATACAAAGATGCACAAGGAGGTTTACAGAAGCTTCTGGGAAAGTTTCTCCTCATTTCCCAGGGTATCTTCTCAGAGAAACTCCTCGTATCCCCTGGATAAGGCATTGTGGAGTGGGGCGATAGAACAACCTGTTCCTTGATGGCATGACTGGCTGCTGGATCAGCTACCCTAGAGACTATCCATCTCCGGACCTCCAGTTCTCCAAGTCAAAAATGAGGCCGCTGTTTCAGCCACTATGAATTGGGATTTCATTACTTGTAACCCAAAGCATCCACCGTGGGATCCCCTCTTAACTAGGTTTTCTGTCACGTTCTTCTTGCTTGATTTGTAGCCTCTGTCTCCAACCTGGCCTCATTTTTCATACTTTACTGACTGCCTTTTTTTCTTGTGGCAATTCACTTGGAAATGGAATATGGATTTATTTCAAGGCTCAGTAGCTTCTTTGCTTACTGACTTCCTGACCTCTGAATACGGTCCAGTAAACCTTTACTGTCTCCCAGGTTTCACCCATTGCTTGGCCTATTACTGCTCTGACTGGCAGTAATACCCCTCCAAAGCTAACTGGAAGACTGGTTTCTCAAGGATATTTTTACTTGTGAAGTCAGGCCTTTTTTCTTGCTAAATTGTATCTTGCCTGTCCACTGATTGAAACTAAAGAAGCCTACATAGTCCAATGCTATAAACTACAAAAGGTCAGTGAAACATACCCTCCGGTGTGTCGGACGTACACACTGGCCCTGAGTGTGAGTGTTCTCATTTAATGACTCGCTTGCTAGAGTCCTAACTCGGGCATGCACTGCTGAGATCTTGGTGAGGTGATAGAAAGCTGCTACTGAATGATCCCATCACACTCCCTACCCGAGCTTAAGGGTGACAGGACAGCGAATTCCTGTGATTTGTTATGCACAGCAAAAGGCAGGCGTCCCAGCACTAATGTGGGTAGGGGAGTGCTTTATAGATCTCTATTTTAAAGGGCCTATTTTCGGTGCAATCAATAGGCAGGAAGTTAACACGTTTTGTGTGTGTCCCATCCTGGTTCATTTACCACGATAAATGTAAGAAGCTATGCCAAGTTAACTTACCTCAGATAGTTTGGGGAAGTCAGGGACAAGGCAAAGCTATGAGCAATCCAGGAAAAAGAAACACTCTTGGAATGGTGTGGGGTAGAGAGAGCGAGGGGACAGGTGGATTCTGAATTGGTCTTTTCTAAATGTTTAATTCTTCCTAAATCATACTATGGAAGACCTGGACCTTTTAGATTTACTGTCGTTGTGTGGGACAAGGGTGATTCCAGGGAAATTCCTGACAGGTTTTGTGAAAATGTGCTGAGACTGACAGTTGCTTTGGAGAACAAAAAGACAGTGTGTGTCTGCGTATTTTTTTTTTTTTCCTTTTCCTTTCCTTTAGCTCACTTCATCAAGTCACATGGAGCTTCGCTAATACAATTGAGGCTTACAAATTGTTAGAAGAATCGCTGTCTTAATGAACATCATTTAAAAAACAGAGGAGGGGAAAAATGTGGCGAGGGATGGGAAGAGGGAACAGAAGGCTGTTATCTTTCTGGTTTGGCTTCCTGTCACCCAGAAGGCTGACTTTCCGGCTGCGGGAAGGAGGCTGGTCAAATTATGGTAATTAGGACCTTATGTGGCAGCTCACGATTTGCATTTCCTTCATCTCATTGTATCCCTTCGTGTTTGCAAGACTAAATAACACTTCTGTGTTCGTACCCAAAGATTATTCTTGGGATTCAGAAGAGGATGGTCATTGGACTGCCTGTCTGGGTTGGTTTTCAACAGAATTGTTTCCAGTGGGATGAAAGCAGGTGGCCTGGCAGAATAGGTGACTTATTTCAGGAGACGTTAGACTTCAGGAAGAAATCATAAGATTTTAAGAATTTTCTCAAGGAAAGAGCTCTAAAGGATTCAACAGCAAGTGTGTTTAGGGGTGTTAAATAGCTGACCATATTAATGTTTTTGGTTGGATCATTGAACACAACTGTTTGCAGTCTCACTGTTTGAATGTCCACTTTCTATTCTTTGATACTGTGATTTGAGCAACTTTTTCTAAGATGATAATATGTAATCTATTAACTGGTGATTTCTTACTGTTTTTTTTTTTTTGTAGTTCTGTGCTACGTGCACCCTTACACCGCTTTGTTTTGTTTTGTGTTTTTCTCTTTTTCCTTTTAAATAAAATTAAAAAAAAAAAAAGAATTTTCTCAAGGATCTGTCACATAAGGGCTAACTACCTGTTTTGTACAGTGGATTATTAAAATTGTTTTCTCTTTTGCCTCCCCCTTACCGTGTCTCACCTTCAGAGAGACTCAGGCTGCAAAAAAGCACGCAGGGAGACAGGTACAGTTCATTTTCACACCCCCTGGAGGTCACAATGATTTCCCCCATCACTCTACCAATAACCTGCATCCCAGAATCTGCTTTTATCCGTGGTGAGATAACACTGGCAACTTCTCTTCAATGATAGAGATGCTGATTCTCCTTACCTGCCAGTCAGTCATTGTGTAGGTCACCTTTAAATTCACTTTATAAAACACAAAGAGGAGAAAGAACTGCTTGCAGCACAGGACTATGGGATTGGTGGAAAGTTCTTTTTTAAAAAAAAAGCCTGTTTTAACAGAACCATAATTCCCAGCAGCTATTTTTGAGAAGAAGCGATTAGAGGAACATTGGCTCCCGAATTTAATGTAATCACACACATCGCTAGCTGTGATGAACATCTGCTTTAAAAGCGGGGACCCACACTGACAGCCACCTCAATTCTACTTCTTTGCTATCAACACGAACCCTGTGGCCCCAATTATTCTACATTGTTCCCCGCGTGGCAAATTTACACAGCCTTCAGTTCACTGCTTTCTTGAAGGCCTGTGGCAACTTTGCCCATGTTCTGCTTAGTATTCAAGTCAGTAGTAGCAGCAATACCAGAGCTATTCATCATGTGCCAATGGTGGTGGTACTGAGAAGCTTCGGGGCTGGGGTCATCTGGTCTACCCTCTCATTCTGTTTAAGAAATTAGCACTCATGTGACCTCCCCAGAATCTTTTGGCTATTTAAAGCACACTTGGAGAGGAGACACAAAGGCTTTTTAATGTAAATGCTTTATGGAAGTGTATTTTGTATTAAACTTCGGTAGCGTATGTAGGAAAATGAAGATCAGATGTGTAAGCTCATGAATTCACAGAGGTGCGGCAGTGTCTTCCCAGCGTCCAGCTCTCACAACAAAGGCTTCACACCAACCCCCATAAGGGCGATCTCATGCCGTCTAACACTCTAATTTTGCCTGTGTTTAGACTTTATCTGAAGGAATATAAAGATCTTTAAATCAGCGCTCTTTTTAACCACCATGATTTCTTTGGGCTTCACATTCTCTTAAGGAAGAACACAAAAGAGTCAAGCAGTGAAAAAAAAAAAAAAAAAAAAAAAAGAGAGAGACAAGGGAAAGAAAATCAAATTGAATCTCAAAGTCATATTTCCATCATATTTAAGTTGTAGCTCTGTCATCTTCCACAGTTATGCACAGGGCCACTCTAAGTGCAAGTTAAGCTGCCAAAAAACAAAAAACCGCAAACGAACTACCTAAAACAGACTAAACTCAGCTCCTGTCTAGTCACTGGTGAGCGCAGGTCTACCTGCTGCTGTTTGGTTATTCTGATGACAGTTGTAATTCTACAAATGTGAGATAGACTCGTTCTTTAGAAAAATTTATTACCGTTTTGTGGCTGCTATTGATTTTCACCCTGACATATTACTATTCTTGACAATATTGCTTTTTCATCACTGACATCTTAGTAGATCCAAAGACAGAAATATCTCTGGATTGCTTTCAAAAATTCTCCACAACAAATGGCCTGCTGTCTACATCTCCTTTCCTACTACACAATGCTAGCTGTTTGGTTTGTTTGCTTTTATATGTTTGTTTCAATATGTTTGCTTCGTATTATAAACATTTCCCCCTCTCCTCTGTTTCCCTTATCCCTTTCTCAAGGAACTATAAGCCCGCGAGCTTGATTTTCCACCCAGTTGGATAGCGGTTCTGACTGCATCTTACACATGCCAGCAAATAGCAGGATCAGAGCCAGACCAGTGGTCCACTCACAAAATTTCTGTGTGAGCCTTATCTTTTGGTCACACATCCCTCCTGCATAGTCACATATTTCCTCATGCAGTTTTCTTCCACTTAAGCATTTATTTACCTACTTGAAAGTATAACGTTTTTATTTTAAAAGAGACAGCAATATGGAGGTGAATTTACACCACAGTTTCCTAGCCTCCTTCCTGCGCTGCACTCATAATGGATTATGGGTTCTCATACACGCTGCCGTATCCTGGGTTATGCACAATTACCTTCGTCCTAAGAACAATTTCCCCTCCTACACACTCAAGAATGTATATCAGAATGCAAGTGAGAATAATATTATGTGGATAACCTTGAGTTCCTCGTAACATTAAAAAGAGAGAAAGTACTTTTCAACTTCACTATTCCAACATAATTGGTTAAATCATTATTTAAACTATTTAGGATGTACTTCGTTGCTGATACCCACAAGCCTGGTGTGGTCCACAGGGAGATGGAGACTTTAAACAGTAGCAGCTTAATTGTACTTTTTTTTGAATGGGAACTACAGCTACTTAAAACAGCAGGTTTTCTAGTGATCTTCTGGTTATACCAAACCAATTTTTTTTTTAATGCACTAAATGACACATGACTACAAGGTTGGGAGTACAGCTGTTCAAATCCTTTTGTCATCAGAACACCTCCTTTTTCTGCTCTGTGAGTTACTGCATGTGGGGAAAAAGAACAGGCTCTCCCATGTTTAGTAAATGAAAGGGTAGAGTTAGTGGCATAAACAAGTGCCAGAACAAAGTTCCTGTGAGACTCTCTGAGGGCACTTTATAGAGTCGTGTACTTTCTTAGCTCAGGGCAGCAGAATTTGAGCCTCGAGGAAATATTAAGAACCAGCAGTGAGAAAGCCCTTTAGTCATGGATAATACCATGTCAGAATGAATTAAAATAAGTAGCCATGATGGAGGTAATTAATTCATCTGTACCAGAGTTTGGACTCACAGAGAATTCTAGCAGTTTTCAATGCAAGGGAGAGAGAGAGAGAGAGAGAGAGAGAGAGAGAGAGAGAGAGAGAGAAGAGAGAGAGAGAGAGAGAGAGAGAGAGAGAGAGAGAGAGAGAAAGAGAGAGAGGGAGATGTTATAGCTGTTGGCCAGGAGCTGGCCAGAAAGGGATGTGTGCTTAGAATTTTTATTTTTATTTTTATAGGCCACCAGCATTCTCACTAATGAGGAGGTGGGAGGCACATGCTTTGTCTCATTTTCTTCTCAGGTCATCCTCCTGAGTGTCTTTCTATTGGTTGATTGTGGGCAGCACTCATGGCCTTTAGGGAGTGAGGGAGAGAAGAAAAAGGTGGAAGAAAAGAGAGCAGGGACGGCACCAAGGACAAGAATCTGTGTCTTTGCCTTTGAATGGGAATGTGATGCTTTTTCTTCTGCAACTGGTATTGAAGTTTTGCTTCTTCGGACTTCTCAAAGATCCAATGTCTCTTTAGAACTGACAGAGAGTTTGAGAATAGGCAAGTCGTCCAGGTGGGCACACAGGTTCCTGAGAGTGTAGCATCTCAAGAAAGAAAAGCCTGAAGTCACCCTGTAGAGATGACACTGAAGCTCTCTGAAAAGGTGACTGTTAGATCCAGGATCCCAGTCTGATAGGCCAGGTGAATCAAGACAGCTATCATTCCTCCCCTCAGTACTGGAAATTGGACCCAGGGCCTTTGCACTGAACTACATCCTGGGCCCCTTTTAGTTTTAAACCCTTTTAAATAGGGTCTTGCTACATTTCTGAGTTGTGGAGGCTGAGCTCAAACTTCTGATCCTTATTCTGTCACTGGGTCAATATTATAGATGTGAACCACTATACCTTATGACAGTCACCCTGGAATCTAAGAATACAGAGGCCCTGCATTGCTGGGGCAATGTTGCTTGCAATCAGGACCCTGCAAAAGATAAACTGGAACTTATCTTTTTAGATTGGTGGACACGGCAATAGTCCAAAGAAGTAGAGCATCCCAAGGAGGGTAAAGCCACTGGCAGTTAAAGCCACTCTTCCAAAGATCCAGAGAAACGAGGGGGTGAGAAGACCTCCAAATTGCTGAGATCAGATGGTTAGAAGCTAAAAATATCAAGAGACCTGCAATGTTAAAAGAGAATCGGCTGGTAGGGGAGTAATGTCTCAGCCCAAGCATGCCAGGAACTCTTTCTCTATACTTAACTCCATGATTAATTAAATGTTTTAATTATACCAGGATTATCTCTGTCAATGGAAGTGTTGCCCACAGGTTCGGTTCCCAGCCTTTTGAATCTTTCTTTGTACTTTTGTGTTTGTTTTCTGGGCAATGACAAAGTTTCCACGAAGTCTGGGCCAATGTCAAAGTCTCCCAGCCTCCAGGACGGAGCACTTAATGATGACTGCTCGGTAATGCAAGAGACACTATCTAAGAGAAACAGTTCTGATCAATAAAAAGCATGAAGGAAAAGGAAGCAGATTATAGAAATAATAATAGAATATTAACAATAGGAAAACATAAAATGTGTACCTGTTCCAGAAAATTCGAGGTATTCTAGTCATGATTTTTATTATGGTAATGTATTGGTTACTTTTCTTTATTGCTGGTACAAAATACCTGACACCCAAAATGAAGGAAGGAAAGGTTTATTTGATTCACTGTTTGTGGAGGTTTCAGTCCATAATTAGCTGGCTGTAAGGCTGGGGCAACAATTCAAGGTAGCAGCCAGCAGAAGCAGCCGTAACAAAACAGGAGCAAGAACAAGCCTCTTTTCCTCCCTTATATTGTAAGCAGGCCACCCCCACCCAGGGCGAGTGTAGCACTCACACCACCTCTGTGCCCTCCTCTTGCACAGGATATTTAGGAAGTAAGAATCCTGGCTCCCTGCTGAGTTTCTTAGTCAAACTTCTAAACTTCTCAAGTTGACACAGTGTATCAACCATAACAGGTAAAAACATGAAGAAAAACCAAATGATTTAATAAAATAAACATGTACTTAAATAATATGTTAAAGGTATAAAATAAATTGCTTGTGCTTATTCTATCTTGCTTGATTTCCTTTTTTGAACCTAGGAAATAGAAGGGTATATTATACATGCATTTTCATTTGTAGTTAGGAACATGAAACTTGAAAATGTTACACGATTTGTCCAAAGTCACAAAAGACAAGAAACCTGATCCTCTAGCAACAGGTTAGGTATAACTTTCAGTGTCCTAGGTTGTTCATTTTTCTTCTATTAAACATACTTCAGGGGGAGAGATACTTAAGGATGGGCTTTGGCAGACTGGTAGAACTCAAAGAATAATTAAGATTCCTGCAGCCTGCTGCAGGTCCCAGGTCTGCAAAGGAAAACAGGATATAATGCTTCTTGCAGGTGGTTTATAACGTGGTGTTGGGGTTGGGGAAGGGGTCGGGGGACGGAGGGATAGAGAGAGAGACTACAGACACTTAAGCATCGTGGTTGGTCACTGGTTGTCCCTTCCATGTCAGAAGTGTAAGCTGTGACAGGAGCTGACTCCCACTCTGCTTAGTCCTTCTCAGTTCCTCTGTGCTTTCCACAGGGTGACTACTTTGCAGTGACGTGTGTTTTGGGGGAGTTTTTTTTGGTACTAGGAATCCAACTCAGGACCTTGCACTTGCTGGGCAGGCTCTGTGCTCCTGAGCTACGTCCCTGACCCTGTTTTGTAGTTTAAAGGTTTTGTTATTTATTTATTTTTGTTCCAGGGATTGAATTCATGATCTCACACTTGCCAGGCGGGCACTTGTGCTGCTGAGCTAAATCCCTGGCAGGTTTTATTTATTTAAAGAAAACATAGTTTATAAATGTGAGAAAGGTACTCAACCAAGAAGCAGCAATTACTTTCAACATTAGTGGAAAGAAAAGCTTGCTGTGCTGGATTTAGAGAATAGTGGTGTCTTCCTAAAGAGGTTTTCAAGCGTAATCTCAGCTGCCAACGACATGTGCTTTGCCTACTGAATTTAGACCACAAATGCCGCATCAATGGGGTATTGCTGAAAATAAAAGGGGAAATGGATGAGGAAGTGGCCAGTGGGATGGGAATGACCCTCCCTCTAACACTCTTGACAAACACACTTGCTGACGAGTGGCTATGTGCTCCCGGTCACTGCAGCATCTCCCAGCCCTTCAGGGGGAGGTGGGGAGACAGCAGCTTCATCCCCACTGAAAAGGAGGTCATGGTACTGACCAAGCTTGGTCACAAAGCAAGCATGAACTCCAGACTCATGTTATCCTCTCACATGTGAAATCCGACCGTGAATTGGCCACTGTATACTTCCTCTAGGGTGCAAGAGAAAAAGTACCAGAAAAAGGCTCCCATGGTCCGATCGGATGAAGCCCAGCAATAGGGTGAGAAAAACAGTGTGTGGAGAGATGAGCTAAGTCAGCGGGGAGCTGGTCTGAGGCTGCAGGAGGCTGGCGGGGTTCAGGATTACATTGCTGCTGCCTTCTGGAGCACAGTTGGAACAGCCCAGATACCCATGTGCTGAGCTCTCCCCAGTCCTGTGCAGGTGACTCTGCTCTGCTTATTAACGAAGAGACAATGGAAATCTTCCGAGAATACTTTTCATAAAGTGCATATTTTTCTCCCCGTGTGTGAGCAGAAAGGACTGGATTTTACTCTTCCTGTGGTACTGCATGCAACTTGTAGAAGCTCACTCTGGAGAGGGTGCATTCCCAGGGCCAGAAGTCAGAGAGAAGGAGTTCAAGGACGGTAACTGCTGTAGCCTGTTTGTACCCCCACCCCCAATTCATTTGTTGGAATTCTAACCCTCAAGGAGAGGATACTGGGAGACGGAGACTGGGGTTATAAGGTCATGAGACCTCATGCGTGGAGGAATGTTTCTACGAATGAGACTCCAGCGAGCCCCCTGACCCCTCATGCCAATGAAGATGCAATGAAGTGATGTCACCTACAAATCAGGAATTGGTCCTCACCCGACACGGACTCTGTCAGTGCTTAATCTTGAACTGCCTAGTCTCCAGAAATGTGGGAGATAAACTCCTGTTGTCTGTAAGCCGCTCAGGCTATGGTATTCTGTTACAGTAGCCTGAACTGAGTCAGTAACCATCCCAAACATATTATTTTCATCCTTTCTATGACTCCAGGACACTGACTGTGTTGCAGACGAGTGAACAGGAGTCTCCAACCTCACACCTGCTGCCCCCGCAGGTCGCCCTGATAACACCAGAAGCAATAGCAAGCTGTTCCTGTACCTGAGGGCAGAGAGCTTAAGCTGGAAGATGCTGGTCTTCAGTGATGGGGCTGAGCTGATGCTGGAAACAGTTCCCTTTACAAGTGGAAGACTATCTGCAGCAACCCCCATGGATGAAATTGTTTAAAAAGAACAGAACACGAAGGTAAGTGGCTTGCAATATTAAAGACGTGATATAATAACTTCAGGTTGTATATAAGCCTAGTTATACACAGGGAATTTTCTAAAACTGTTTTGTCTTTAGCCTTTAGGGGAATGCAAATCAAAACTACAGGAGAGTCCATCTCACCCCTGTCAGAATGACTGTCATCAATCATATAAGAAGAGTAAGCGCTTAAAAAGATGTGGGGGAAAGGAAACTTCTACACTCCTGGTGGGAATGTAAATTACGGCAGCTTATATGGAAATCAACATGAAGGTTCCTCAAAACATAAATCCTAAGAATAGAGCTGCTATTTGACCCATTGGTAATCCACTCCTTGGTATATAGTCAAAGGAATGAAAGTCAGCATACTATGAAGATGCCTACGTAGCCATGTTTATTGTAGCATAATTCACAATAGCTAAGATATGGAACCAGCCTAGGTTCTCATCAACACCCGAATGGATAAAGAAAATGTGGTATATATATTTATATACACGCAATGGAGCACTATTCAGCCATGAAGAGGAACAAAGTTTTGTCATTTGCAGGAAAATTAATGGAACTGGAGCACAGGGTATTGAACCAAATAAGCCAGACTCACAAAGACAAATACCACATGTTCTCCTAGTATGTGTAATCTGAAAAAGATGTTATTAGACAAGTGGAAGGGAATAAAAGGGAAAGAGAGAATTAGAGAGATGGGTATGATCAAAGCATATTATACACATTGAAACCCAACGTATTGTAAAATTAATAGGCACGGATTGTGAAAAAAAAAGCTTAGATGATTTACTCTAAAAACCAAAGCAGCTATTCTTTAATCTCATTGTATCAAAGGAAATAAATATGTAGGCTATTTTGTGAAAAAGCAGTCTTGTTGGTTCAGAACAATGTTGGGCTTTTAGTAAACAGTACATTTGTTTCTTTAAAAGCCTTTTCCTAATAATACAAATGCATTCATATGACCTGGGTGATTACACAAATTATGTAATTAGAAAAAATGAGTGGATTTAGATTGTACTAACCCTGTATATCAGCATTACTTGTTATATAAATCTTTTCTTCAAGTTTTGTATGAAGCATATGCACAGACCTGGCTCGCTCTGACCTCATTGAACCAACATTATTTATCCTATCATGTCTAAGATATTTCTCTCTCCTCTTTAGTCCTTGGTCTGAGGAATTCTGCAGAGGCACTAGTGATGTGAATGGAGTCAGCTCGCCAGGAGGCAGGCCTATGCAGCAGACTGAGAAGGCTCATTCTGTGATAATAGTAATAACAGCCATTTATGTAATCACATCACACCCAGTTTTGGGTTAATCACTTTACCTACCATCTCGTGTGAACTCTGACAGTTCTAAGTGATACGTGTTAACTTTCCCCTTATTAGACAGATGTGCAGCTGAGCAAAGGGCAAGCTAGCTGCAGATGTTTTGATAGCTCTGGCTCTTGACCGTTAGACTAGCTTGATGCAATTGCTTATAATATTTCTAAACACTTTCGGTTAAAACCTCCGTTCCCTACCCTTTCATCTTTTCTTGAGGGCAGCTGGGTTTTGTATGAACATTTCAGTCTGTTACTAGTAGCTAAGCTGCTTGAACCATTGTGCTGAGAAAATCATCAAGATGAACTTGTCATGCTATCCAGCTCCTTGGTAATTTTTCCCCAATACTCTTGAGGGATTTAGTTGTTTCCAGGAAAAGAAAGTTGGGAGTGGTCTGTCTACATGGAGGTTTGAGATGGGCACAGTTCACAAGGGGTTACAGAATGGGAATGGGGGAATTGCATCTTCCTCGGAGGGGAAGGAAGGGAAGACGCAGTGGAAGCCATAGCACAGGGGCTTCGCCCCATGCCTGTGGAATAGACTTGTAGGGGATGGGAGCCCACCGTGGGGCTGGAAGCGTAGTGTAGCTGTATGATGGGACTTGTCCTTGAGAAGGAAAGTACCCACAGGCGTGCAGGAGAATGAACTCCGGGGAGGACAGGTAAACAGCAAGGGCTGAGGTTGTCCAGTTGAGCGTGACGAGCCCTGGGGGAAGGAGAGAAGTGATCAGATTCTCAAGGCATTTTAGTTAAGGTCAACAGGGTTCAGAGAAGCAGTCAGAGCAGGGATGGAAAAGTACTGAGGATGACATAAACCAAGATCAAGAGGAGATGCTTTTTAATTTCCCGCAGGACAAGCTAAAGAAGTTCAGGACGTGTTGAATTTGAGGAGCTTCTAGACAGGCAGATGGAGGTGCCTGGAAAGTAGCTGGAAGGACCGTTCTGCAGCTTGCATTGCGGAGGGGCTAGATACCCAGGAGCTCATTTACTTAGCAGATAATCAGCCCCTATTGAGACATGGGGTAGAGCGGTGGGTAACAGTCATTTGCAGGTAAATGGCTCGCAAAGCTGCAGAAGTGGCTAAAATCCTTAGAAGTAGAGAGCAAGAAGAGAGGGAGGCCAGGGACTGAACCCAGAAACCTCAACACCCTAAGGGCAGGTGGGAGAGGAGAAGGGAGTGAAGCGGGCTGAGGAGGGCGGCCAGGGAGGCAGGAGAATATGTTAGTAGAGGGCAAAAGGAAAAGAGCATCGGTCTACTTTTTTTTTAAATTAAAAATTTTGAATTGTGATTAAAAAAAAAACTCATGAAGCCCAAAATTTACCTTACCCACTTTTTTTAAAGTAGTGTTGGGTACATTCATGTTGTTATACAAAGGATTTCCAGGAGTTCTCCATCTTGTAAAACTGAAACTCCACACCCATTAAACAACAACTCCCCTCCTCGCCCCGCCATGGGAAGTCCTCATTCTACATTTCCCTTCTATGGATTCTTTGGATTCCTCATGTAAGGAGGACCATGCAATATTCATCTTCTTGTGACTGGCTTATTTCATGGGGTACAGTATTCTCAAAGTTCATCCGTGCTGGAGCACACGACACTTTTTCCTTTATAAAAAGTGGAACAATATTCTATTGCATATGGATGCTCCATTTGGCACATCCATTCCTCTGTGAATGGATATTTGGGTTGCTTTTACTTCTTGGCTTTGGTGAATAATGTTAGAGAACATCAGCATCAAATACCTCGACAAGATCCTGCTTAGAATTCTTTTGAATTTGCACTAAGGAACAGGACTGTGGAACCATGTGATGATTTCATTTTTAATTTTTTATGGAACTACCACAGTGTTTTTCACACGTGGCTCAGTTTTTGATGTCACTAATTCTGTTTTGGGAGAACAGAAAGGATATCAGTTTTGCATATTAGATACAGTGTGTGTTTGTCAGAGTATGTGCAGTATCTTATTAAAGTCTCCAAACAACATTTTGAAGAGGTATTATTACTTCATTTGCAGCTGAGGTCCAGGAACACTAAGCATGCCGCACCAAAACTGCCATCTGGAACTTAAATTCATACCTCTCCAGATTTTCAGATGTAGCCTGACTACCTCAGTCTCTCCTTTTATATTTCTACTTGAGAAAGGATCATTTTCCACAAGACATTCCTGAAATGTTCTTCATAATTTGGAGAGAACAGTACTTAAAAGGATAGATTCAGTAATTATATCATCATTCCTTGAGAATTCCAGCCTCAAAGTCTTAAACAGTCATGTCCCTCTAAGCAGGACACAGAAGCAGTTCATTGATACACACCACCAGCAGGACCCTGGGTTAGCACTACACTGAGCCTCGCATCTTAAGTTTGGTGTCTGTATTGTACCCAGTTGATGTTATTGTGCAGAATTAATGAACAGTTTGCAAACTAGCATCCCTTCTATGAAAGTTGATGGACATCCTAATTATGCCTTATTTAGATTTCACAGTTACATGGCCCAGATTCTTCTTTTCTGCCAAATTTCTAAAGGCTCATGGCATTTCAGGAATTTAAGTAAAAGTAATATACTGAAAAGCAAGTAACTGGCCATGTGAAAATGGGAAGATGATCATCTTGGTTTAGAGGACTTCAAGGGTAGAGCCAAGTACTCCTCTAGGCAAACTAAGCCCTCTATTTTGTAATTAATTTTATTGCTACACTTTTGCTATACATAATAATCGTATTCTTCGTAGGGAATTTACCTGTACCTAATATATCTTGGTTCTTCTTTTTTTGCCCTGTTCCGCATCCTCCTTTTAATCCTTTCCTCCTCCACATTTACAAAGGTTCTGTTTCTATTTTTCTTCTCTTCTCTTTTGTCTTCTTTTACCCTTTCCCCCCTCTCATTTCCCTTGGTCCAGTCCTCTTTTGCAGTTAGGTATCCTGTACTTATTCAGTGTCTGGTTTCTATTACATGAAGGTAAGTAAAATAAACTAAATAGTAAATAAACAAAAACCTTTGAAGCCTGATCACAGTAGCTGATTACAAATATCCTCAGAGTATTAAATAACTTGTCTTTGGTATCTGTGGCATGCTTGTGTATGAGAGTGGGATGCATTCCTTGGGTTTGAATCTGACTTCACAGCTTCTTACTGAGCTACTGCTGTGTTTTGCATTATGTAGATGCTGGACTCATAGCAGTAACCAAGATAGAGTCCCTGTTTGTTGGAGCTCAGAGAGAGAGAGAGAGAGAGAGAGAGAGAGAGAGAGAGCACACAAATAGACAATATTACTGTCTTGTATCTGTGATAAAGTCTATGATCAGGCAGAGGATGGAGGACTGTGGAAACACACAAGAGAGATCCCTATCTCTTGTTCGATGAAGAGTTAGATTTGAGAAAGCTGCTAGAGAAAGATAATAGTGAGTCCCACTGAATGTCTCTTTCCCTTCTAGAATCTGGATGGGCTAAGGACTGGATGACTAAAAGACCAACAGAATAATTCAGGAATGATGCTATCTAGTTTCCAGGCTCAGGCCCTAAGAGCCTGGAGCACTTATTTTGGCTCCTTGAACTGTCTTGTGAGAAGACTGGCAATTTTGCTGGGGAGACCAGGGGAGAAGCTGGGGATGGATTCTCAGATTTCATGATGCCAGGCGGGTAAGCAAAGTCACTTTGGAACCTCTAGCCTCGCCTGGCCACTAGCTGAATTAGAGCTAGCTGAGGCCATGCAGGACAAAAGAATTGCCCTACACAACACTGTCTAAACTTTTGGCCCACGCCTTTTTGATCATGATGGAATACTTGTTACTTTAAGCTACTAAGTTTTGAGGTGGCTTGTTCTATGATAATAGAGAATTGGGAATAAGTTTCAGTAATCGAGTCACAAAAATTTGAATGTTTAACTATCAGATGGGAGAAGCAAGGCTTGAAAAGGGAGTAAATGACAAGGAAAGAGGAAAACAGAGAGTCTGGTGTCAGGGGAACCAAAAGGAGAGAGTACTTTGAGTAGGAAGGAGTAGTTACCGCTGTTAAGTTGTGCAGAAAGGTAGAAAAGATAAGGACTGCACGGTGTCCTTCGGATTTGATGGCACAGGCATCACCAGCGACACTGATGAGAGTCTGGTGAGACTGAGACAGTCTGCAGCTGGGAAGTGAAGGCAGAGGTGAAAGCAGCTTCTCAATGACAAAAGATATGGACTGAAAAACATTTTTATTTCTACGTTATCTACAAATTGAGCATATTTCAGTGCTGACGGGAAAAGTTGCAAAATGAAGAAAATGCAAAGAAGAAATCCTGGTGGTAAATACTGGAAGGATTCTTAGGAAGCCGGAAAGGAAATTTATCAGGGTGTGAGCAGAGGGGATGGGCTGACACAGAAGGAGCCAGCCCTCTTCCACCGCAATGGCGAGAGGGAAAACGAGGCTGCAGAGGCTGACCAGTTTGTCAGTGGACAGTGGCTGTGAGATAAGGGATACTTTATTTGATGATGCCTCTTTCTCCTGTGAGGTAGAAAGAAAAGGGCTGTCTGCTGAGACCGGTGGGGAGTTGTTAAGCTAATGCTTTCAGGAGAATGGTGAAAACCTGAAATGGGATATCAGGGGACCAGCAGGGAAACAGAAGGATTGCATCCTTGGGAACAGTATCTATTTCTGTAGCTGTGTGACTGTTTTCTTTTTGATGCTACTTAACAGACCAGAAGTAAAGCTGCAAAAGGCAGAGAGCTGGAGGAATCCAGAGCTGGAATCTCGGTGGACTCCAACAAGGCCCTTGGCAACGGATTTGAGGCCACTGGCAGGAAAGCGTTGAAGTGAGGGTACACTGATTAGAAAGCAAGTGATGGCCAGGAAGGAACATCCAGCTTCAGAGACTAAGATCTTGATCAGGATGAAAGACAAAGAAGTTTGGTTTTCTGGAGGTTCTAGGTAATGGCAGAGTCCAGGGTTCAGAGGAGGTAGCTGGGTTGGAGAGGAAGGTATTGAAGGAATCAAAGTGCTGAGAACTTGCTTTCATGTGGATGGCCATTGAAGCGGACAAAAGAGGTGCCTGGAAAGATGACATAGCTTAAGGGCTGAGGGAGACGGGGATCAGGTGCCAAAGTATTCAGAAATCCAGCACGTTGACATAAATCTCCAAGGGGCCTTTTTTCTGGTTTGTTCTTACAATGCCAGGTGCCCTAGAAGCAGCATTATAGGAGGATACTGTCAAGGAGAATAAAGAGGGTACTGTCACGACTGCCTTACAGAGTTTCAGGGTAACGAGCCACTGTCTCTGGACTGGACTACAGATGTGAGACCTTCAGTGCAGGGCTACTGGATTTTAGTTGAGAAAAGAGGAGAGAAGACCTTGGGGGAGGATTTTTAGCATTGCCTGGGGGTCCCAGGGACTTGTCGACAGGGAGCATGGGCTGCCCCCCTGCCTGGGTCCATGCTCAGCTCTCCCTTTTCCAGAGTTTCTGTTCCCATGAAAGAGAGAGCTTCCACATCTGCACTCCCCTGGGTGGGAGGTGAACACCGGTGTGTACCTGAGGGAGCTCTGGCCGGGTGTGACAAAGACCCACCTGTCCAGATGAGCAATGGAGGGGACACTGGGGCCCCAAGCCTGTGGCAACAGGGAGCTCCTTTAGTCAATGCCTTTAGTAGATGATTGAATGTCTGCTCATGTAGGTGTGAAATTCATAATTCTTCCCTTCACCTACAGGCATGATTATAAGCTTTAATAAGGTTGCTTCACAAACATGTGCAGCAGAGTTCTAGTTAGGAGTCTTAGCCGTAAAGCTGTGCTCTGGGGATCGCTTTTACAGGTCAGCCGCAGCAGTAATTTGAAGCCTGTGCATGGATTGGTGTGGAGCAGACCTACTCTGTGTGCCTGTTATTTGGGTCCAGCACAAATTAGTGCAGAGTCAACTTTCAGGGAAAAGGAAGAAAGGAAGGAAATGAAATGAGAACAAGAGCTCACAGGTCCTGAACTGTGATCTGCCAAACTCTTTTTTAAAGATGGAATAAAATATAGGTATAAAAATAAATAAGCAGGGCAAGATGGTGGCACTCATCTGTAACCCCAGCACTCAGGAGGCACAACTTTGAGGCCAGCTTGGGCTAACAGTAAATTCAAGGCCAGCCTGGACTAATGAGACCCAGTCTCAAACAAAGCAAAGAAAACAAAACAAAACAAAACATAAAACAAACAAAACATTTCCCTGTTCTGAAGGAGCTGTACGTTTACTGAGAGGTGCACACAGGTGATCATTTGGTGGTAAGAATGGCCATGCCATGTGATGCTGTGTCACACACTGCTGAAGGCTTCACACGTGTGAGCTGCTTAATTCTCATAGCCACTGATGAACTGCGCACTACCATTATCTCCATTTATAGAACACTAAACTGAGGCAGACTGGTCATAAGGCCCTCGAGTGGCTGAGCTAAACCTACAACTGGGCTGCAAGTTTGTGCTCTGCATCAGGAAACCACCTGAAATTACCACGTGGGTGATAATAGCTACAGGACGAGATAGAGGAAGGGGAGAGAGACAGGGTGCCTGTGGCATTTGGACACGATCTAGAAGAATAATAATAGCTTGCATTGATTTAGACTGGCATTGTAGCAATCACTCTATGTAAAATAATTCTGTGTAGCTGACCCCTTCTGATGTTTTGTGATGCTAGCTCTGTTATATATAAAAAACCCATTGAGGAAACAGCATGCTGAAACACAGGTTGAGGACATTCTAGATATGACCGAGTGTGGAAGTGTTAGAGCCTGGATCTTCACCCCGGCGGCCTGGTCCAGAGCCAGCCCACTCAGCCCTCAGCACAGGAGCTCCAGGGATGGACAAGTGGCAAGTGGTGATGGGAGACGTGGAGCCTGGGACAAAGCAAGATGTGTACCCGAGGTAGGAGGTGGTATTGGAAATGCAGTAGATGGCACTGGGCTCTGGAAGTTTCTGTGGGGTGCACATAATCACTGGAAAACTGGAGAAACAGAGTGAAATTATTTCCTCTTAGGAATCAGGATAATTTTCCCTTCTGTGGGAGGATCTGCCATTCAGTGTATTTCTTGGCTAACTCTAGGTAGTGGTCATGTGTGTGTTTGGTGTGTTCTGGCCTCCCCTGTTTACATACCAGGCTCAAATTCTACACCACTTTGATGTTTCTAGAGCCAAGAAGTTCTGGCTGAATGAGAGTAGAATGGATCAGGATGCTCAAGACTGAGGCAGGCAGAGGTAGATGCCACCTCTACATAAGACTGTCAGAAGATAAGCCTCTTTCCAGCAGGATAGCTTTTATTTGACTCAAGGATGCTGAAGACCATTGACAACTGTCTTAGTTACTTTTCTCATTGCTTAGATAAAAAATGTCCGACCCCCAAAGTTAAAGGGAGAAAGGCTTGTTTAATTCAGTTTGTGGAGGTTTTAGTCCATAATTGACTGGCTCCCAGGCAGGGCAGCATGGCAGAGGGGCAACAGTTCATGGCATCGGAAGACAGCAAAAACGAGAGAGCAAAGGTGAGCCTCTTTCTGTCCCGTATACTGTATCCAGCCTGCCAGGATTAGGGCCGTGCCAATCCAATCAGTGGGCTGATCCAGCAATCACCCACCCTTAATCCCAACATCGAACCACGAATCAATCACACATGTTGGATTCAGCCACTTCTAAAAATCCTATGACCAAACGAGGCTTTGGGGGACATCTAGACACAAATCATAACAAGAACTTAAGACAGCGTCAACTCTAAATCCCATCTGAATGTTTTCATTCTAAGAGCATGTGAAGGATATAATGAGAAGTATTTGGGCTGAAGTTTTCCCTAGTTAGAGTATCTACAGGTCCACCCTAATGGGGACTGGGTCTGCCTCCCCGCTCAGTCCTCCTCCTCCAAGGCAGAACTCTCATTCTAGGAAGTGGAGCTCAGATTGTCATGGGAAGAGCCTGAGTGGCACTGTTTGGTGGGGGATGGAGAACAGATTAAATACGTCCCAGGTTTCTCTCCTAAAATCAGATCCTGTAGGCAGATAAGCAGCTGCTGAAATGATTTGCCTGAATTATAATGGATCTCTTCATTCTCATTTTTCTTTACCTGTAGAAATTTCTTGAAAATATGTGATTTATGCCATGTTTCTAGTTTCATTCTGTCCATAGGTCAGGTACTCGGATAAGGAAGAAAATAAAAATGGTTCATCGATGACAACCAAGCCAAATGCTGGACACCCAGCGGAAGAGTGGAATGATCTCCTCCATTTCTTTTCAGAATAATTAAATGAGACAAAGCAATTTTCTCTGAAGTGTTGGCAATCAGAAACTAGAGATTTCTGGGAAAGCTGCATTTAGAGGTTTGGGTCAGGGCTAGGTAATATTAGCTCCAGAGGGAAATGAGAATCTATACACATAGCAACCAAAAGGCATCTTCAGGAAAAGCCTCCTAGCAGACTGCAGCACGGGGCTGCAGCACTGCCTGGTTCCTGGGTACTCAGGCAGCACTGGGATCAGGGCCAATTGGACAACAAGGGGTCATTTGCCAAAAGGCTTCAGGGATGATTAAAGTGCCATTCCTTGTTAACCATTTTCAACACCATTTTCTAGGAGCCCTGAGAAGTAAAACACCCAGTGCTTAAACATGAGGTCTCATCTCCAGCTCTCCAGATTATCTTCAGGTCAAAGGGACCCACTGGCCTTTGAGGTGCTGATAGAAGGATAAGATCATAGTACTTGCATATTTCAAGGCAGCAGCTGAAGACAAGAGAGGTGACTTCTTCTTCCCAATGTCACATGGTGATCTCCGAGGCCATGTCATAGTTGACGAGGCCATCCTGTAGCTCACTGCAGCTGTTCCCTGTGACCCAGGCATCTTGAGACACTCAGAAGTCACACTCAGGGAGGACTGGAGCTTCATGATCTTTTCAAGTGAGCCAGTTTCAGGAGAGGGTTCGCTAAACTGAGCACCATCTTAGTTTTCAAGTGGGGCTTTTTCTAGTTGAACCAGGAGTGAGGGGTTTTCAGCCATAGTGATCTTCATTCCCCTTGTTGTTAAAGCCTGTCACAGTTTTTTACGATAGGGTGTTGGTTACCCTTCAGGATAGCAGCCCACCCATCCAATCTGGGTCTTTATATCCTATCTGTATAAAATAGGAAACTAAATGCAAGAAAGTTATGCAATGAAGAAGTCCATTTAAATATCAGGATGCTTATTTTGGACATTGAAATGGCACTTTCTTGTTTAAGACCAGAGGTTCTCAAAGTGTGGTCACGGGACCAGCAGACTCACATTGTCTGGGAGTTTGTTTAAAAATTCACATTCTTTGGTTCTGTGTAGATCCACAGAATCAGAAACTCTGAGCCAGCCTCTAGGAGGTTGTGTCATCTGCTTTCCTGTTGTTAGACACAGTGCTAGACACCCACAACTTAAAGGAAGAGAGGTTTATTTTGGTTCACAGTTTAGGGGGGTTCAGTCTATGGTAATGGTGGCAAACCCTTTAGAAACCGAGTAGCCAAACTGCAACTCAAAACCCACTTATTTATCCCAAAGTGCCTATCTTGCAACTAAGCCTGAATACTGAGGTTTAATTTAGGAAAACCCCCATAAATTAACATATTTTGCCTTAAAATAAAAAATAAAACAAAACAAATCCTGTGCCATAGGTTCACCACGACTGGTCTATGGTTATCTGGGTGTATCATGGCGGGAGAACATGGCACAGCAAAGCTGCTTTATACATGGCAGCCAGAAAGCAAGGTAGAGGAGCAGCACCAGACCGGAAGAAGCCAGGAATCAATATCAGTACACAGCTGCTCTCACCATGCTGTGCTTCATGATGCTCAGATACTCAGAAGCGTGCTCCACCAATCCCTGGGCAGATCCCAAAGCCAGTCTGACATCCCTCCCTATCCACCGTAGGCGTCCTAGACTTCAGGTGATTCTGATGCACCCTGATGTGTAAGAACGGCTGGTTTAGACCTGAGTACAGGTGGAACAGTTGGGGCTCTATCTAATACCTAGACTATGATTTCAAGGTGTTTCCCATACAGGATATCTTCTATAGAGATTAAGAGCAATTAATGCCAGGCAAGTGCCGAGCCTTCAGCACCAGTGTTAGTTTTAAAAAACTGCTCTGTTTGGCATTATAGTCATCTGATAGGCTAAAGCAGTGGTGGTGACCTATAGCACCTGTGTTACTCGTTTTTTTTTTTGAGACAAAAGACGTAAAGTATGAGTTGTTTTTTTCTAAACTAAAACCTTGGCATCCAGGTTTAATTGCTCTGTTGGCATTCTGTGATAAATATGTGGGCTTGGTTATAGTTTGGCACTAGTCTTTAAAAGGTTCGCCACCGCTGGGCTAAAGGGTCATATTCCCAAATACATTTTTCTCAACAGTGTGGGTATTTAATTTCACCTAGACAACTTTAGGCTCACAAGGTGACTGGCGTCCTAGTCCTTTGTATTTATGATGTTCTTTTTTTGGTCCCGGGGATTGAACTCACGACTTTGCATTTGCCAAGCAGGCACTTATACTACTGAGCTAAAGTGCCCTGGCCCCATTTGTATATTTTTTAAAACTTTTTTTCTACTGGATGTCTAATTCTCACACAGGAATTAGAGAGAAAAACTTTCCATACTAAAAATGTTGGTATTTAGGCATACGCAGGTGATATAAAGAAGGCTAAAGCTTCTGTGGAAGGATTTGGCTAATAGCCACAGAAAAATTAGTAGCTGTATTTAATCACCTAAATTCCCCTTACTATGGTGATACTATTTTTGAGCTCTGACATGAATCAAGTCCTGATGTGTGTTGGCAATGGATAGGACCCTTAAAATCAAACCTTCCCAGAAAAGCCAGTGATTTGCTGTCACTGTGATGCAGTGTTGAAGGCTCAGCACTTGCCTGGCATCAAGGGGAGGCCAGGTGGAATGGCTCTGCTCTAATGTTTAACGATGCTAAGACTCATATATTTTGCCTCTGGAATGAGGCCTCTAACCCAGCAAGTTCTTTGTACAGCGAACAGAGATCCTCAGAGCAGGTGCCATAAAGGAACACAATCAGAAAGGACTGAATGCATAAAAGTACTTGAATAAAATGGACCATATAAAAAATGGACTATATATTGATGCTCAGCATATAAGTAATAAAAGTACTCTTTTTCTAAAAAATCCATGTTCTGGAAAAACACCAGGGCATAGTGATAAGCATTTGTTGGGAGGTTTTACTGGAGTTTAATCACCGGAGAAGTGGAGGACGTTATTTGACTTCACATTGCAAAGGCTTTGTCTCTGTTTTGGCACAGGTGCAGAGTGAGGGAGTCAGAACTGGATTCTGAAGACAAAGCTGCCTGGGCCCAAGTTCTAGCCCCTGTGCTTGCTAGCTGAGTGCCCTGGAAAGTGATCTGAACATCTGCCTTACCTTCTTCTTCTGTATGATGGGATAACAGCAGAGTCAAACTCACTGAAGTTGGGCAACCTGTGTGTAAACGCTTAGAACAGCAACACATTTAGCTCTTATTACTAATGTATTTTGAATTTTCATCCATCATACGATGAAGGAAGAGGAAAGGGGCCAGTGGGAAATAAAAGGAAATAACAAAAGGAAGAGAAGAAGGTGCACTGATCCTTTTGTGTTTGTCTTCTTCCTTTCCTTTTCTTTTGTCTGTCTTCCCATCTTATTTCTTGGCCACATGGCAAGAGAGATGGATATAAACCAGGGAGCAACTGCAGGGAAGTTGCCTTGCCTTCCAGATTAGTTTTCTAGTAGTGCTGTAACAAAAATACCACAGCCTGAGGGGCTCAGACAACAGGAATTTAATGTCTCATAACTCTGGCAGTTAGAAGTCTGGACCTGTGTGAGCTGGGTTGGGTCCTTCCGAGGGTCACCAAGGAGAATCTGAACCAAGTCAGTCACCAGCTGCCAGTGGTTTTCTGGCAATATCCAGAGTGCCTTGGTTTGCAGAAGAATCAGCTGATCTTTGCCCTTGGGCTTATGTGGTGTCTCTGGCCATGATTTCCCTTCTTATGCAGATTGAGGATTACGGCTCAGCCAGCTTTGACGCAACTCCACCATGGCTAATTTCATATTTGACAGCCCTGTTTCCAGATAAGGTCACATTTGGAAGTAGTAGCACGGTTTGGACTTCAATGTGCTGATTTTCAGAGGTGACACAATTCTATCCATAACTCCAGGGGATTGCTGTGCTCTGCAATTCTCCAAGAATGGCATCAAGTATGCATGGTGTTTCTCGCATTTACCTCACTGGAAACACATTTGCTCAAGTGTGGAGGAGCAGGAGGGCCTCCCTCTAAGTCTGTGCCCTTCTGGGGAATGCTGATGTGGCCACTGTTTCCTATCACAAATATGGATATGCAGGGCTGACTCTACCCAGGCACAGGAATTCCTTCCTCCATCGCAGGGTGGAACTTACCCCAAACTTCCTCCGTGGCAACCCCGCAGTCCTTGGTTATCTTGCTGGAATGGTGGGTGAAGCTAAGCCACCGACTACTCCCTGCCCTGTCAGTTTCTGGGTACTGTGTACTTGGGAGGCACCGTGCTCTCAATTATTTGGGAAGTTTTCTGTTTTCATTCTAGTTCAATTTTACACCCAAGGATTGAGGGTTTACGTGTAGGGCATGGTACATAAGCCAAGATGTCACCTATGCAGTGTGACTAGGTGAAGCCAGAGGAGAAGAAGGTGGTTTCCAGCTGATCTGGGAGGGGAAGGGCAGGTTCCTCCACCTCAGAGGCAGCTGGTGTGGGTGACAGGGACACTGGGCCACTGCTTTACGTTTGAGCAGCTGCAATGCAGACCAGATGGGAGAGCCCACAAGGGAGAAATTGACTTACTCGTAAAATTGTAATAAATAGGTTAAGAGAAATACCTGCCTCAGCTCCTTTTGTGTGGCTGTCAGTGAGCACATCTCTCACGCAAGCTGACATTCTCGTCGACAAGGCTGTTAGCAGCACGGCGCATGAGGTGACTAACCAATAAAGTTAATATTAGCCAAATTGCACAGAACTTGAATTAAAAATGTATCTGATTGCAAGATTAAAGCCTGAGTCGTGTGTCTTACCCACTGAATGTGTGGTTTGCCTGCCGGTGAGATAAACATCTGCCATTTTATTTGGTTGTGGAGAAGAACTGCTCAGAAGGAGGAGCCCAAGGGTGCATCCTCCTCTTGCTCGAGGAATGAGATTTCTGTTTTCTCCTTTATCTCTCGTGATGCTTCTGGTCACATCAGAGGGCAGCTGTACAGTCTGCACGGCCTGCTCCTCCCCACAGAGGAGCTCAGGGGCCATCGGAAGGAGGACGGGCCTTGCTAGGCAGGCTCTGTGTCCTTGCTGTGAGGACGCAGTCTGAGCAGGCCCTGGAGGCTCCGGCTACCTGACAGCTCGCTCACGGGCTATCTGAGCAGAAAGGATGCAGGACCAGGAGTCACTGAGTCTTTTACTCATGGAATGACTTTGGGCAACTCAATTACCTTCTTGGAGACTCATTTTTCCCTTTTGTCAGATGTAGATAACAAAACTTGCCCCATTCCTTGGTTGAGAGGTAAGAATAACAGACAAGTAAGGGTTGTGAATAGAAACAGTTATTCATATGCTTACATAAACCAGGATTGGCTAGCAGGGAGAATGAAAAACCAAGACAAAAAAATCCTAATCAATATTTAAAATAAAGCAAAAGGTATGTCGTCTCTTATTTTCTTCAGAGAGAGGTTAAGAGAAAGTAAATAACTCAGGGGGGAGAGTTAGAGGTTAGGGTGGCCTGAGCAGTGTTAAGTAGTAACTTCAAAACAGCCAAAATAGCAACATTCCCCGGGCTGAGAAATAGGTTTTCTTTTAAAGACATCTAGTGCCATACTGCAAACAGAACTACAAGTGTATAAGCAGTCTATTATTTCTAAAACCCATAAAATTAAAAAATACGACATAGTCTCAACTAGGACAAATAATATCTCTTTTTTTTTTTTATTTTTTATTTAAGAGGAAAAAGAGAAAAACACAAAACAAACCAAAGCGGCGTAAGGGTACACGCAATACAGAACTACAAAACAAAACAAAACAAAACAAAACAAAACAAAAAACCATAACAGTAAGAAATTACCTGCTAGTAGATTACACACTATTTTCTTGAAAACAGTTCCTCAAATCACAGTATCAAAGAACACAAGGTGGACATTCAAACAGGGAGACTGCAAACAGCTGTGTTCAATGTTCCAAAAACATTGATAAAGTCAGCTATTTAACACCCCCAAACACACTTGCTGTTATATCCGTTAGAGCTCCTTTTCTTTTTTTTTTTTTCCCTCTCTTTTTTACAACAAAATTTACACATCTTGGATTTTATTACTCCTTAGTGCTTATTACTTTCTTTGGGGGGGGGGAAGAATACAGTCAAATATGGCAAAACAAAGCTGTCAGTCAATACCAAGGATAGACGTAGCACATGGTGTAGAACAGAGTACAAGTTTATCAACAATGGTTATCAACGTTGTCCCTTGTTTCCTTAAAAAGAATTGTCTATCTTATTAGATATTATAAAGTTGGACAAAACAGTAGAGAACAAGACCAATAAAACTTAGGCGTTGTAAACATTACAGGACTTCCAAAGAAGACAATAGTCAAACCAGAATGGGTATCTTAGTGAATCTTATTGTCTTCAAAGTAGTTGCCTATGTCTTCAAACTTGATACTATCATATAGAATGGAACAGAGTCTAATCAGTCAAAACAAGATCGTGGGAGTACTACAGGACTTCAAAACAAGTTAATAGGAAATCGAAAAGAGTTACTATTTATATATCCTAATTTTTTTGAATTTTTTCTTTAATTAAGACAAACATAAGAAATGACTAAATAATTTTTTTTTGAAACAATAAGGGGGAGATTGAGATAAAACAGGACATAACAATATAACAATAGAGGTCACAGCATGACTGTTTCAATAACCTAGTACTTCACCACCTTATAACCTGACTTAATAGTAGTTACCATAGTGTCTTTTTCCTTGAAATATTTGGGTAAAACTTCATATACTCTAGCTTCAAATATTTTCATATCAAGAAGCCCAGAATAAAGCCTTTCTAATTAATGAGTGAAAACTTTATAAGGCTTCAAGGCCACCTAATGGGGAATCATGATTACCACATATTTTTATATATTTGAATCATTACTTACATTAGGGAAACTATTCGGTATTCACACATGCGAGATTGATTTATTTCACTTATGAGTATGGTCTCAAGCTGTGCCCATTTATTGATAAATATCTCAATGTGATCCTTCTTTATAGCTGAATAATACTCCATTGTATAGAAATACCACAACTTTTTTATCCATTCCTCAGTTGATGGGCACTTGGGTTGTTTCCAAGATCTGGCGATTACAAATTGTGCTGCTATAAACATAGGTGCACATATATCACTGTGGTATGATGCTTTCAGTTCTTCTGGGAATATGCCTAGAAGTGGAATAGCTGGAATAAATGGGATTTCCAGTCCCAACTTTTTGAGAAATCTCCAGACAGATCTCCACAAAGGCTGTACCAGTCTACACTCCCACCAGCAGTGCAGGAGAGTTCCTTTTTCTCCACAGCCTCTCCAGCATTTGTTGTCGGTTTTCTTGATCCTGGCCATTCTTTCAGGAGTGAGACGGTATCTCAGTGTGGTTTTAATTTGCATTTCTCTAATGACCAATGATGATGAGCATTTTTTCATGTATTTATTTGCCATTTGCATTTCTTCATCTGAGAATTGCATATTCATCTCAGATGCCCATTTTTGGATTGGATCTTTGAATTTCGGAGGTCTGAGTTTCTTTAATTCTTTATATGTTTTAGACAAGAGGCCCTTGTCTGAGAGAGAGTTCACTAAAATCTTTTCCCAGTTTGTGGGTTTTCTTTTCACTATGCTGGAGATTTCTTTTGACATGCAGAAACTTTTTAATAAGAAGTGGTCCCAGTTATTGATTCTGGGAAGTATTTCCCGTGCGGTTTGAGTCCTGTTCATGAATTCTTTACCTACTCCTATGTCTCCAAGGTTTCTACCTATTTTGTCTTCCAATAGATTTAGTGTTTCTGTTTTAATATTCAGATCTTTGACCCATTTATATTTTAATTTAGTACATAGTGATAGACATGGGTCTAGCTTTAGTTTTCGGCAAATGGAGAGCCAGTTTTTCCAGCACCATTTATTAAAGAGACTGTCGTTCTTCCAGTGAACCTGCTTGGCTCCTTTATCAAAGATAAGGTGGTTGAGTGTGTTCGTAGTTGTGGTTGTATCTTCTAATCTATTCCACTGATCTTCAGCTCTGTTTTGATTCCAATACCATGTTGATTTTACTACTGTTGCTTTGTAGTATAACTTCAAGTCAGGGATTGTGATGCCTCCTGGTTTGTCTTTGCTGCTTAGAATTGCCTTTGCGATTCTAGGTCTCTTCTGGTTCCAGATGAAATTTAGGAGTGATTTCTCTAGATCTATAAGGTATGTTGATGGTATTTCTATTGGGATTGCATTGAATCTGTATAACAGGTTTGGGAGAATGGCCATTTTCACAATGTTTGTTCTTCCTATCCATGAGCAAGGGATGTCTTTCCATTTTCCGAGATCATCTTCAATTTCCTTTTTCAGTGTATTATAATTTTCACTGTATAAGTCTTTCACTTCTTTCGTAAGAGTAATTCCTAAATATTTCATTTTTTTGCTTGCTAATGTGAATAGTCCAGTTTCTCTTATTTCCCTCTCTGTAATTTTGTTGTTCGTGTATAGGAATGCTATTGATTTCTGAGTATTGATTTTGTATCCAGCCACATTACTGAATTTATTTATTGTATCTAGGAGTATTTCAATGGAGTTTAGGGGGTCTTCTATGTAGAGTATCATGTCATCTGCAAACAATGAGAATTTAACTTCTTCTTTTCCTATCTTTACCCCTTTTATTTCTCTTTCTTGCCTAATTGCTCTGGCTAGTACTTCCAGTACTATATTAAATAGGAGTGGTGATAAAGGACATCCTTGTCTTGTACCCGATTTTAAAGTAAAGGCTTTCAATTTTTGGCCATTTAGTATGATGCTGGCTGTTGGTTTGTCATAAATGGCCTTTATTATATTGAGGTAAAGACCATTTATTCCAATTTTCTGTAAAATTCTTATCATGAATAAGTGTTGGACCTTATCGAAGGCTTTTTCTGCATCTATAGAGATGATCATGTGATTCTTATTTTTGGCTTTATTGATATGGTGGATTACATTTATTGATTTGCGTATGTTGAACCATCCTTGCATTCCTGGGATGAATCCCACTTGGTCATGGTGTATAATCTTCTTGATGATTTGCTGGATCCTATTTGCCAATATTTTATTGAGGATTTTTGCATCTGTGTTCATTAGGGAGATCGGTCTATAGTTCTCTTTTATAGTTGGGTCTTTCTCAGGTTTTGGTACTAGAGTAATATTTGCTTCCAGGAATGACTTAGGAAGGATTGCTTCCCTTTCAATTTCATTGAATAGTTTGAGGAGTGTCGGCATTAGGTCTTCTTTATATTTCTTGTAGAATTCTGCAGTGAATCCATCTGGGCCTGGGCTCTTCTTGGTGGGCAAGGACCCAATTACATTCTCAATTTCATTAGCAGAGATTGGGTTATTCAACAGTTTTATATCCTCTTGATCTAGCTTTGGTACTTCATATGCTTCTAAGAATCTGTCTATTTCTTCTGTGTTATCAAACTTTTGAGAGTAGAGGTTTTCAAAATAGGTGTTGATGATCCTCTGTATTTCTATTGGGTCTGTAGTGATTTCTCCTTTTTCATTTCTTATTGCATGAATTTGAGCTTTTTCTTTCCTTTTTTTTAATAAGGTTGGCTAGGGGCTTATCGATTTTATTTATTCTTTCAAAGAACCAACTCTTTGATTCGTTGATTCTTTGGATTGTTTTCTTAGTCTCTATTGCATTGATTTCTGCTCTGATTTTTATAATTTCCTCTCTTCTTTTGGCTTTGGGCTTGACTTGCTCTTCTTTTTCTAGCTGTTTGAGGTGTAGCATCAAGTTATTTATTTGTATTCGTTCTGTTTTCCTGATGTGGGAACTCAGTGCAATAAATTTTCCTCTCAGAACGGCTTTCATTGCATCCCACAGATTCCGGTAAGTTGTATCTGCATTTTCATTTTCTTTTAGGTATTGTTTAATTTCTTCTTTAATTTCTTCTGTGACCCACTGATTACTCAAGAGTGTGTTATTTAGTTTCCATGTGTTTGCGGAATTTTTGCAGTATCCTTTGTCATTAATTTCTAATTTCAGAGCGCTATGATCCGATAATATGCAAGGGATGATTTCAACTCTTTTGCATTTGCTTAAATATGTTCTGTGAGCTAATATATGGTCTATTTTAGAAAATGATCCATGTACTGCTGAGAAGAATGTGTATTCTGATGTTGTTGGGTGGAACATTCTGTATATGTCTATCAAACCCATTTGTTCACAGGTGTGATTCAGTTCTGTTATTTCTTTGCTCATTTTCTGTCTGGTTGATCTGTCCCTTGGTGTCAGTGGTGTATTAAGGTCTCCTGTTACAATTGTGTTACTGATAATTTGAGTTTTCATTTCTGTTAATAATTGTTTTATATAACTGGGTGCTCTGGAGTTTGGTGCGTATATATTTAAGATAGTTATCTCTTCCTCTTGGAGTTTTCCCCTTACGAGTATGTAGTGACCTTCTTTGTCCTTTATGGTCATTGTTGGTTTAAAGTTCACGTTGTCTGCAAACAGAATGGCTACTCCTGCCTTTTTTTGGATTCCTGCTGCATGAAGAATTGTTTTCCATCCTTTGACTTTCAGTCTGTGAGTATCTTTCTGGGTTAGATGGGTTTCCTGTAAACAGCATATGGTTGGATTTTGTTTCTTGATCCATTCTGCTAGTCTGTTTCTTTTGATTGGTGCATTGAGACCATTTACATTAATGGTTATTACTGTTAAATGCTGGTTAATTGTAGGAATGTTATCTCTCTGCTGTTGCATCTTTATCTTTCTGTTCTGTTTAATTATTTGCTTTGCTTAGTGGTTTTTTCCTTTGTGTATCTAAACTGTCTTTCAATATTTTTTGCAGGGTTGGTTTGGTGTTCATGAAGTTCTTCAGCTGTTCTTTGTCATGGAAGTATCGTATTGCACCATCTATTTTGAATGATAGTTTTGCAGGATATGTCAGTCTTGGTTGGAAATCATTTTGCTTTAGGATCTGGAATACTTCACTCCATGCTCTTCTTGACTTTATCGTTTGTGCTGAGAAGTCTGCTGTGATTCTGATAGGTTTTCCTTTATAAGTGATTTGTCTTTTCTCTCTGACAGCTTTTAATAATCTATTCTTGTGTTGGATTTCTGGGATGGTGACTATTATATGTCTGGGTGTAGTTTTATTTTGGTTATGACTGTTTGGAGTTCTATATGCTTCACTGATCCTGATGTCAGTTTCTGATCTCATGCTTGGGAAATTTTCAGCTATTACTTCTCTAAATATCCTCCTGACATCCTTCATGTTGTCTCCCTCTCTTTCATTAATCCCTATCATTCTTACGTTATTCTTCTTTGCATCGTCTTGCAGTTGTTGAATTGTTGTTTCCTGGTTCCTTGTTATTTTCAAAAGATCTTTCCTTTCCTGTTCACTAGCTGCAATCCTGTCTTCAAGGTCTGAAATTCTATCTTCACTTTCATTAAGGCGGTTTTTACAACTTTCAGTGGAGTTTTTTATTTCCTGTATATCTCTGTGCATCTGCATTATGTATTCTGTTTGTTTCTTATATTGCTCGTCTAGGGATTCTATCTTTTTGTTTAGTTCCTCCAATTTTTTATCTGTGTTTTCTTTAGATATATTTAGAATCTCTTTCATTTCTTTTATCATTTCTTCTTTTATCTGGGAGATTATTTCGAGTTTGAATTTCTTTAAAGCTTCCTGGAGTTGCTTGTCAATTTCAGTGGCTATTGTGTCCAATATATGAGGTGGATGGGATATATTTTCTTCTATATACATCGCTCCTAGGGTTTCTTGAGATGGGCTGGAGGTTTGAGGTTGTAATTTGGTCTTTCGTTTTGTCATTTTCCTATATTTCTGTGTTTCAAGTGTTATTTGAAAGCTTCCTCAGGATCTGTTGAAAATCCCCTTCTATGTTTGGAGCTACTGGGACTCTGGCACCGCGCTACTCCAAGCCATTAGGCCTACAGAACCAGTGGCCCTCCTCTGCCTGCTCAGAACTCCGCAGTTCCAGACAAGCTGGGCCTCAGGGACACTGTGCGCCCACCTGCCCCTTGGAAGTTCCACAGTTCTTCAATCGCAGCCGGGTTAGGGTACTCACCACAGGCCGCAGTGCTTCAGGAACCTGTGGACCCTCCCTGGTTGCAGAGATATCCACAGTCCTCCAGACACGCAGAGAGGCCGGTGAGGGCACCCCAGATCTGCCCAGCTCCTCCTCTGCAGACCTATGGCCAGGCGCGGCAGCTAAACAGGCTGGGCTAGGCTGGTAGTGTGGGCCAGCCCACCTATCGGGAGCTCAGCAGGTCTCCAAATGAAGCCGGGAATGGGGAGGCTGATGTGGAAGCCTCAAACCCACCTCTCCCCTTCACTGCACCTGGAAGCCTGAGGGAACTCCAGCAGACTGGGCGCAGATATCCAGAGTCCTCCAGACACGCAGAGAGGCCAGTGAGGGCACCCCAGATCTGCCCAGCTCCTCCTCTGCAGACCTATGGCCAGGCGCGGCAGCTAAACAGGCTGGGCTAGACTGGTAGTGTGGGCCAGCCCACCTATCGGGAGCTCAGCAGGTCTCCAAATGAAGCCGGGAATGGGGAGGCTGATGTGGAAGCCTCAAACCCACCTCTCTCCTTCACTGCACCTGGAAGCCTGAGGGAACTCCAGCAGTCTGGGCGCAGAAATCCAGAGTCCTCCAGACACGCAGAGAGGCCAGTGAGGGCACCCCAGATCTGCCCAGCTCCTCCTCTGCAGACCTATGGCCAGGCGCGGCAGCTAAACAGGCTGGGCTAGGCTGGTAGTGTGGGCCAGCCCACCTATCGGGAGCTCAGCAGGTCTCCAAATGAAGCCGGGAATGGGGAGGCTGATGTGGAAGCCTCAAACCCACCTCTCTCCTTCACTGCACCTGGAAGCCTGAGGGAACTCCAGCAGTCTGGGCGCAGAAATCCAGAGTCGACAAATAATATCTCAAATGGCAGCATTATTCGGAGAGGAGAGCACCCGTCCTGAGCAGATGCAGCTGCCTCGGATGCAAAGAAATCACAAGAAAAATCCCCGCTGACCCTGCCTTGCCTTGCCTGGAAAATGGAGATGAAGATTCTTGTCCTGTCCAACTCACAGGGGCCAATGAAGTGACATATCTATCTGAAAAGGTGAAAATGCTATATACTCTGGAGGTACCGTGCTCTTAATTATTTGGGAAGTTTTCTGTTTTCATTCTAGTTCAATTTTACGCCCAAGGATTGAAGGTCTACAGGTAGGGCATGGTACATAAGCCAAGATGTCACCCACGCAGTGTGACTAGGTGAAGCCAGAGGAGAAAGAGGTGGCTTCCAGCTGAAAGGGGTCTGGAGGTGGGTTTTTACGGAGGCAACGGACGAGCGGCCCCTGAAAAGTTTGAACTGAAAAGTTTGGACAAATAACATACTGGAAAAAATACTGAACAAGTATTTATTTATTCCATCAACATCTTTTGAACTCCAACCCTGAGCCGAGCAGTGTTCTAAGGCCCTGGGCATTGACTCATGAAGAGGGAATGTAGAGGGCGCTCCCCGTGTTTGCATGCTAGTGGGCTGAGATGCGGGCAGGGCCTTGTGGGGGTTACAGCAGTGCTATGAAGACATAGACAGGCGCTCAGCTGTAACAACTGCAGCCCTGGAAAGCAGGCTTCATCTCCGGTTTTCAGGTTAGCCTGCAGCCTGTGCCCAGGGGGATTCTGAGGCTTCCCTCCGACTCAAGAGAAGACCTGCAGAATCGATGAGTGATGTCTGAGATGGATGTGAGGGGGGAACTGGGGCATGTGTGCCAGATGTTTGCCAGTCTCAGAGAAGTCTGGATGCATCTATGATTCCTGTGGCATCCTGGTCTATTCCTTCCAGTCTTTTGAGAATGTTATAAACTCCGAAAGTAAGTATTTAGGAAGTATTTTATGTGCACATAAAAATTATTTGGATATTCTAAGTGCTACTATTTTTGGTCTTTAATTCTTTATCGTCTCTATATTGAGACCACAAGTAGGCAAATAATCAAGCTATGTTTTATAGAGCTTGTTTCTATCTGTTCATGGTTTCAACTCTTTCCATCCTTGGACTTCAAATTCAAAATTGGCATCAGTGTCTTAGAATTTTTAACTGCTTATCTGCTGCTCTGGTCTTCTGTGAGGAGTCATTCAACAGTCCCAACAGCAGCTGAGAAAGTCCTGGATTTACCGTTTCCTGTTGGTATCCAGAGGAAACTGCAGTCCTCCTGTCATCACGGCTTCATGTTTTCTACAGTGCAGCATGTCTGAAATACCAGGCTGGCTTCAGCTTTCTAGCTGGGCCGTAGAGCCAGATGGATGTTTGAGTGACATGATTTTACTTAGCCCTTGATGTCACATGAATACATTTAGAAAATCTTTTCTTATTAAGACTGTATTGCTTTCAAGTCATTGCCTTGGCACAAATTCCCCTTTTGTACCTTACAAATAAAATGTTATTTTTCCCATTAGATAGTAGATTGAACCATCTAGAATTGCTATTTTTTAAAGGTTAGAAATGTTGACTGTTTGGAGTTTTCTATGGTTCAACCTAGTATTTGTGTACCTCCAATGACACTCCTAATCTTGAGGAGTTGGGCTCTACTGAGAAGAATGTCATGTACTTAGGCAAAAGAGAAATGATCGATATTTTGTTTAAATATGTCTTTCTGTCTTCAGAGATTACTCTTTCTGGTTCCTCATTAACAAGAAGAATAGCTGCTCACAGACCTCTCTTCCCAAACCTGAAGGGCACCCGTGGGTACCCTTGGACTTGGCTTTTGTAGGTAACAGAAAACAAGCGAGCAGCCCCGTCCCCTGTTGTATCCACTGCTTGGTGGAAGGAGTAGGCATTTAATGAGCAGCTCCTGGGATGTTTGGGATGTTATACTCATCTCTGCTTCTTTCCCCAATGACTGACAGCAACCTGGTTTCTGGATTAACTATAAGATAGCACCTATATTTAATAGTGGTGGAACCTTGGAGAAAGAGTGGACTGGCGCCTGGAGTTTGGCCTGGATGCTCCACCTCATTCCATTCTTGTAAACAACTGCTCTGTGTGATGTGGGCATGGGAGTGCTGGGATGCTTTTATTAATACTTGTATGGAGGACTGCAGTCAACTAAAGAGTGCAACAGACTAAAGTATTTGGGGCAAGGGCTGTTTCAATTGGATAAAAGTTAGCAACAAACTTGTCTTCTAAAAAAAGGATCTTGGAGAAGTCTTCTGTTCTTGGAAACAAAAGTCAAGCTCATCTCTGCCGCCAGAGGCTTTGCTCTGTGGACCTATTGCTCATTGTCTGAAAACTGTCACTCATAAAACTAATGCAGCCAGTTGACTAATTGGCAAGGATTCTGCTGCAGGGAAAAGGAGTAGGCATAGATGGCAAAGGGACACTAAACACCCGTAGGTGGTCCCTGAACTGCCGTGTCATAGTGCTTAGTCATACAGCACCACTTGCAGGGTGGGAAAAGAAGACTCAGCGCAGTTCTGTTGATTTTGCTAATAAAAATAGAGCTGTTGAGAGTGGTTCTCGCTCTCCAGAGACTGGAGTGGGAAGCCAGTTCACAAAAGGCCAATGAGATGCTGGTTTCTGGGGTCAACCTTTTTGCAAGAAAGTTTCCCCAGCAACTTATCAGACGCCCTCAGCCAAGTGACCAGGTCACTACACAATCCTGAAAATGAGGATCAAAACTGGATAGCTGAGATATTTTCAGTAAGAGAAAGTATGGAAGAGTTCTTGCTAGTTTTTCTTTTTCTTTTCTTTTTTCCTTTCCTTTTCTTTTTTTCACCAAAAGACTCACAGGGTGTCTTTTGTGAGTAGCCTTCTTGGAGCTGATGGGAAAGAAGGCAGGAGCTACTTTTGCTTTGCTGAGTCATTATCTCAGAGATTTAGGGATTAGAAAATGGGATGTCACGCTGTGGGGATGAAAGCACAGAAGACAGAATATGCAAGGACTTGCTTTTAGGTACAGACAAAATGCTATGACTTTCTTTTGTTCTGCCATTTCTTTCAAGGTCATGCCACATGAAACGTACATAAAAATTATCTTACAGAAGGGAAAAAGAAAAAGAAACCAAATCTCATCTTTGATTATTAAGAGAGGGAGATGGAAGCCATTGAGCATCTGGTTTTTATTTTTAAACCAAATCCATGGATTTGGTGATTCTGCTTAATTTCTATGTCATTTTTAACAAAATTACTCCCATTTCACGAGGAAGTTGCAAGGTCAGTTTAATTAGTGTTCGTATTTTGAAAGGCCCCACAGAAAGTACAGAAACATGAGGCAGTATAGCAAAGTAAGCAGAGAATACTTTATTGGAAAGAAGAAGAATATACAGAGTACCTAAAATTAATTTTGGAGGAATCACAATGCAAATTCCACCCGGGACTACATAAATAGCAGCCAAAGCGAATCAGATCATCTTCCCTGGACAGATCATCTTCCCTGGATCTCGTAGCATCAGCGATGGGGTGATTCTGTTAATCCTGTCAGTGTGGGTGTTACTGGAATTTCCAGGCATTCTCTATTCCAAGACAGAAGCAATTTGCTGAATGCACTGCTGGGCTTTTAGCTCATCCAGCATTCACCCAAATGGCAGTTTTGAAAGCTTGCTCCCCATTTGCAGAGCCGAGTAACCTGTCTCAGCTCCATCTTGCTCCAGCTGTTCCGTCCTGACAGCTTCTATTTGGCCTCTGCATGTCTCCTCACTGAGGGTTCTAAACTAGAAGCTGGCAGAGCCTGTGCTTGATGGTTACCTTGACAAATATCATCTTCGTCTCATTCCAACTAATCAGAACTTTAACCTTTGTCGACAGTTTGTGATTACAACCTCACTCAAAATTTGTAGATGCTCAAGTGATTCCTTTAAGCTTTGAAAAAGAAAATTGAAGATTCTCAAGGTAAAGACGAACGATTACAAGACTTTTTATGGGTATAAGCTCTGTTAAATGCTAATAATAATGAGAATAAAATGGTTAAAGTTAGTGTGCAAATCAAGGCTAAGCTATTTTTGGATTTAGTGCTAATCAGATACTGACTAGATACTCTCAAAGTAGGATTTCTTCCAAAAATGTCAATTAATGTGTTTTCAGTTTAGCTTCTGAGACCTACAGTAGGTTCTCTATACTTACATTTAGAATTTTGCCATGGATTGATAGAGTGAGAGAGGAGAAAAAAAATAAGACAAGAAAGAAATAGAGAAAAATAGAAGTGTGAGGAAGGGGAGAGAATGTAAGCTGCAAGGAATGGTTGCTTTTCTTTGCCTCCTCTGATGACAAACTTGTTATTCATCCAAGGGGTCCAGAATTGGAAGGTCACACACAAGGCTAGAAATATGGCAGTGGTTTTCAAACTGTACACCAAGGAATCCAGGATATTATTTTTTAGGAGTGGCCAAAAGATGGGTAGCAATGGAAAATCAAAATGAAATTCTAATAAGAGCCAGTTATAATTTTGCAGATGAAATTTTACCCATTTAGTATTTTAGGCTTAAAGTTAAGATCACTACAAGCTACACAAGGTGGAGAAAATCATCACAGATCAGAAACAAGTGGCCAGTGGCTGGACTGTCTGAGGGGGGTCTAAGAGCCTTGGCAAAGAAGGACCTCCTCAGATTGGTCTATGTGTTGGTCCTATGGCATCCACACTCAGGTAAATGCATTTCAGATTTTAATTATCCCACTCTGTTTTTAGATCACCTTTACCATATCTCCTAAATTTTACTTGTTCTCTAGAAAGCCAAGATATCAACAAAGCTCAACTTTACCATCCACAGAAACTATTTTAGGGTCATTCCAGAAAGTCATTATGGATTTCTGTGTCAACTCAAGAATAAAGAATGTTACACAATGATGATACAGCAGGAAAGATACTGAAGTCAGCCACAGAGCCAGTGTAGTAAATGATGAACGCTGACTACAAAATAGGGAAGGACAGGCTGGAGTTAAATCGGCATCTCTAGTACTGGTCAGAAGTGCAGGGGTTGAGTGGGTTTGGTGTTGACTCTCAAGTAATTGCAAGAACTGGTCCAGAAGGACAGGACTTGTGCACAAGACCTGGAACCCGACTTTCCTTAATGTACCACAGAGCCACTAGCAACTGCATGTAGACAAGGGGGACTGGGAATGCCTGCTGCCAGCCTTGCTGGGGCAGAGTCACGATGACTGGGTGTTCTATCACAGGACTGGCCCTGTTGCCACCGGGTCATCACAGGAGAAATAACAGAGCAGTTTGCAAAAATCTGAAAAGTATTTGCACCCTTTGCACCCTTGGCACTGTACTTAGGTATGTGAAGCAGCTCAACAGCTATTAGTCAAAGATGATGCAGAAAATGCCTTTGTAATTTCTCTTGGGAAATGACTTTCTTTGAAAAAGTGAGGCTGAAAGGAAAACATAATTACTTTCAAAAGTAATGAGAAGAAGCACAAATGAGTCCTTCATGCCAATGCTGTCCCTATCCAATAGAGGTAATTTCCAAGGAATATTAAAATTGGAAGTCCATCTAGGTGTCTCTATACACCAGCATGGCTTCATTGCAAAATCTTTGGCTAACTATCAGTGCCAACAGTGTGCTAAAGTCCGCATCAGTCTTTGCTCTCTGGAAAGTCATCTAATTCCTATTTCTGATGTGTTTGTATCAAGTTTTAATAACCTTTTGTAATCTTTCCTATTATGCTGTAGGGAGAGAGGAGGAAAATTTTCCTTGTAGCTAGGGAGGTGTCTCCTGCCCCCACTAGATTTAGATTTAGGTTTATCATGATTCAAGTGTCCAACAGAAGTTTCCCCAACTATTTCATCAAAATCAAACTAAAAGAAAATAAAGCAAAAAGAAAGCGTTATCTTCTGTTTGCATCCCTCCCTTAGAACTCATTATAGGAAATGACCCTGAAGCTATCATATCTGACATTCTTTGGGATTTAGCTCCAGTTACGTCTTGGTTTTTCCCACTTTTTCCCTAATATTAATTCCTTTCAGAACATAAAGATGGAGATTTGAACCTTGGCATGCGGTCCAGTGAAATGTATGACCTTGAGCAAGTCATCTAATTTTTGCGAACATCAATTTTCTTGCCTTTAGATGGGGACAGCAATAATAATGAGGCTGTTAGAAGGAAGAAATGAGCTGCAGGACATAAAAATACATTGTAAATTATAAAGCACTCACTAGAATGAATGTTAAATACTGAAGAGGAAGTGATGGGATGGTGGGTTTGAGCCAAGCTTATAAATCTTGATTTATCTTGTCTGATTTAAGACAGATCATCTAAACTACATAAAATCCATTTTCCTTAATTATAAATGTGGATTATTCAACTACTAAAGAGCCTTGCAGGGTTTTTGTAATTGAAATGATGGTCAGTTGAAAATCAGTGGACACCTCACCCCAACTTTGTCAATCAGGTTCTCTCTCCTGGGGATTTGGGATTGGGATTAAATCACCTTTTCTGGGTGAGTGTGTGTCTGAGAGAAAACTCAAAATGCATTGTACAAGTGATTGGTGGAGAAAGTAGCGTTTCTGAGGAGGACGGAGCAGGTTAAAGAGGACTGGATACATCCTCAGAGTGAGAGAGAAACAGCATCCCTTGCTCTCTACTGTTCTACTGCTAGGCGACATTGCTGTGTATCCTTAACGTAATTTCCTCTGGACCAGTCAAGGTTTGGTTGCAGGAAAGAGAATCTACTCTAAGTCCCTTAAGCAGGAAGGAATTTAATGAGGGAATTAGGTACTCAAAGAAGTTTTGGTAGGGAGGGGAGAAGGCTTGGGCATGAGCCTTTAGGGCAACTTCCCAAACCACCAAACAAATCCACACACGCGGTCCAATGCGGGACCATCATTTCATCATTTCTAGGAAGTTGGGACAGCTCGAAGCTGCTCTCTCAGCTACTGGCTTTGGAATTAGACTGCTTTTTTCAGGATCCACACTAGCAAGGTCTTGAGTCCCATGAAGAGCCAGCCACTGAGACTTCCGGTCCCACATCCCCTCGCCCTCTGGAGGGCACGGCCTCCACCTCTGGTGCCGCTTTGCTTGGTGGAAGCTAAGCGGGATGCAGACCGCAGGACCAGGAGTCTGAGTAACATGGTCTCTAGAGTTGCAGCCTGCAGATGCACTGAACCATGTAGGCGGATGCATTGGAGTCCACGGAGCTAATCTGCACATTCCTTCCCCATCTACATTTTTTCTCCTTAAATCAAGTCAGTTTCTGTTTGCTGTAGCTGAAGCGTGCTCCCCAGCACACCCACATCACTGTTGGACTTGGATAGGATGCACTGGGGCCTTTAGGTTTCTCAGAATGAGACAGTCATCTCAGAGACTAGCAGGAAAATGTGGACGAGCCATGGAAAAGGCTGGGGCTTTACAATGCCGTTCCAGTCCTCTTTCAGTTTCTACTGACCAGCCCAGAGCTTGTGCCTGCAAATGGGGCACTGCTGTTATCAAGAACACAAAAAGCAACACACGTTGGCGAGGATGTGTGGAAATAGAAATAATTCTACGTTGCTGATGGAATACAAACTACTACAGCTTTTAAGGAATCAGTAGGGAGATCCGTTATAAAATGAAAAATAGAAGTTTCATCTGACCCCCCATGATGGTTTATATCTAGATGTCCTCCAAAGCCTCAAGCACTCATAGGTGGGGCTTTGCGGAGGTGGCTGGATTGCTCATATACGATACTCATCACTGGATTAGTTCACTCACAGATTTAGAGCTGGGTGTGATGTTGGGAGGTGAAGTCTGGTGGAAAGAGTTGGTCACTGTGAGCACGGTGTGGAAGGGTACATCCATATCCCTCTTCGGCCCTTGATTTTTCCCTGCTTCCTACCTGCTTGCCATGTGTTATTTCTCCTTCTGCCAGGCCCTTGTGCCATGCTGTTCTGCCTTGGAGCCAGCTGAAATCTATGGACTGAAACCTCTACAGACTGTGAGCCAAAATAAAGTTTGCCTTCTTTGACTTGTAGGTATTGGTTATTTTGTTAATTGGTTATTTGGGAGAAAGTAATTAAGACACCTAGTCCTGCCTTCTCAGTATATTCTTGAAACAGTTAAAGGCATAATTTTAGAATGATATATAAATAATTTTGTTGATAGCAGCTCAAATCACAATAGCTAAGCTCTGGAAACAGCCTATATGCCTATTAACAAGATGAATAAAGATAATGTGATATATACATATAGTAACATATGATATGTGATATATATATTTATACTAGTAGTAGCGTATATTTATACTACTGATTTCTCTTAGTTCATTGAAAAGAAGGGTTTGTGCTAATATCTGTTTGTTTCTTCTTTGTAAGACAGAATCCTTTTGGTGGATGTCTTACACTTTACTTTAAAGATAATGATACACAGTGTATTAACTATTGTTATTCTCTTGTTATGAAATTTTATTCTAGTTTTTTGCAAAATAAAAAGAAAAAGTAAGTCAGACGTAGAAAGTCAAGTATAACAAAATTTTTCTTATATGAGAAACCTAAAACATATCTAAATAAAGAAGCAAAAGAAAGGAGGTAGCATAGGACACAAAAAGACAGACTTAGTTGGACACAGAGCTGCATGCCTGCAATCCCAGCACTCTGGGAGGCTGAGACAGGAGAACTGCAACTCCTAGCCTGGGCAACTTAATGACTCAAGAGAGGCCAGGGTCAGCGGAGAGTAGGGAGCGGACTGTTGCCATGGTGGTAAAGGGATTGTAGTGCTCAAACTGTGCACATACACCAATCCCCCAAAATGACACTTTTTTTTGTACTAGGAATTGAACTCAGGACCTCGTGCTTGCCAGGCAGGTGCTGTGCACTGAGCTATATCCCTGGCCCTCCTGCCTTTTTCTTGTTGTTTGTGGTTAGTTCCTTACTTATGGTCTTTGCTACCTGCATCATTCATCTTCCCCTTCTTTCTTGTGGCAAGTCCTGGATCTTAACTCTGTCACACCAGGCAGTGTTTTCAGATATGAGGCAGGATCCTTGGGGTCTTTGTTACTAAAGTACAATGCACTGGCTTCCCTGGGCACTTACAGACCCACCAAAGATCCCAGGGTGATTTGCAGGCCTGTGACCATTTGAGAAGCACCACAATGTTAGCCAGGAAATGTGGCTAGGTTAGAAAATACTTTGGTGTTTGTCTGGCAGAATTTATTAACCATCCTCCTGTGATAGTCTTGAAATGAGTGCCTGCCTCCTGATACAGCTTTGGTCCCTTCCCCTCTTTAAAGTTCCTGGCGCTGTGAGGCCAGATCCTTATATAATTTTCACACTCGTAAGTCAATCAGTGTATATTGTGACGAAGAAACAGGCTGGAAGCGTCTGCTATGAGAAGGTGATGCGAGTGTGGGTGGCGTGGAGAGACCTAGGTGGTTGGTCTCCGCCGCCTCACTGCCCAAGGTGCTTCACTTTCTTTTATTTTGCCACTAGATGGTTGTGAAAGGCCCACAGCTCACCTCGTTGCAGTTTTAAACCCCTGGTGGCCCCATATCTCTAACAGTGCATCCCACGAGGACAGCTCTTTCGTTCTGCACTGGTATCTGACCTGACCCTGTCCCAGCAGCACACCTGGGTCCCTCGTCATCTTGTGACTGTGATGGGCTCCACGATATGCACAAGGTAATCTGTTATTGTCCTTGGGATGCAACAGGGCTTGGGAGCAGGGAAGGAAGAAAGGGCTTAAAGGCATTAAAAATAAATAGAAGAATGGAAAGTGTCCTGCCCTACCAGGACGAAAAGGGCGAGAGGTCAACAGTGAGGAAGATTGAAAAGCGCCCTTGTGCCGCTTAACAAATCAAGAAGCCATGGAACTGGCAGGTACGTAGAAAGAGAAACACTTTTCTTTCTTCCTGAGCACCGTGGTTAAAATACAATCAGTTAAATTTCAGACTCAGATAGGTTTTATTCCCCCCCTAAACTGTGGTGAATGCACAATGACTATCATTTGTCTTCTTGAAAAAAATAGCACAGGGAAAATGTTTGTGATGTGGCCACAACCTTGAAGGATGCTAGTATGAAGTTTTTGAAAGCAAATGATGATGACTTGAAAGTGCATGCACTTTGGAAAAGACCTTCCAGTGTTTGCGTGGTACCAGCCATGCACACGCACCGCTTCCTCCCCACAGGAAATGAGGAAAGATGCGAATCCTTCCCTATTGCAATAAAATACTCATGTTCAATGGTTAATTAAAAATGCGTAAAAAGATTCCGAATGGGTGAGCCTATTCTAGGTTGACTATGCAGCAGCCAATTCTAGCTGACTCAGGAAGTAATAATGGAAAAATTTATAAGTCCGGGTTTGGCTGATGGCAGAGGAAGTAATTATTGTGTCAGCTTACGATAAGCAGACTCCTTCTGAAAGTGTGGTCCTTAGACTGGTAGTATAGCATCTCCTGGAATTCTTCTTGAACCGGGGAGTGAACCAGGTTCTGTGCACTGGGCCACATCCCCTTCTTTTATTAGTACTGTTCATGTTTGCAGAACATGACGCTTACATTTGTCCTGAATATAGCACAGACCTCTTTCCCTTTCCACCCACCTCCTTCCCTCGGGCTCTAAATCCCATTTTCCTGCTTTTGTTCTTGCTGTTGTTATTATAGGTTCACGTTTATGTCATACAATTTTCATTTTCATTGAGGTTATTAGATTCCTGTACCAAGCATCTTTTAATTCCGCTGATTTCTTCTTCCCTTCCATCTCTCCCCTTACCCTTGGTCTCCTGGACCTTTCCCCATTTGCAAATCTACCCCGCCCTTGTTTATTTCTATCCATCTGTAGTGGATTGGTAACTGGTAGCCAGCTTAATACCAGCTGAACTGAATCAGCGTGGTGCTGCGTGTAGATGGCCCACCTGAGGACTGCTGCCAGCTTAAAAAGGAGACCTGGAGAGGAAGAGGAGCATTGTGGATTTTCCTAAGTGTTGTTTGAGCTGTTGGTTCTCCTGGAGGAACTTGTCATGCTGACTCCTCTGATATGAACTTGGTTATTATCTTTGGAGGAGCTCGGGACCTTGTTGCTGAGAATGGCTGCGGTTCACTTTGGGGGAGCTCTGGTCCTTACTTTGAGCATCGTTTCCTGGATCCAGGGAAAATGTGTGCTGTTTAATCTCCAGGAAAAGCTTGTCACACTGGCTCCCGGATATGTACTCAGCTATCTGCACCATCACAGGAGCTCAGGACCTCATTGTCACTGAGGATGGCTGTGGTACTTTTCAGGGGAGCCCTTGTCCTTATTTTGAACATTGCTTCTTGGCTCCAGTACAGAACCTTGGCCAGTGGCACAGATCCTTCACTTTGCTGGCATAGACTTTTTGGCTTCTACAGCTGACCTCTGGGCCTTCTGTGGGATAGACTGGCATAGGTCACTGTTGTGGGTTCTAGGTTTTCAGCTGAACTCATGTAGGTTATTGCCATGGGATCCAGGTCCTCGGCTGGATTTTCTAGGCCTTATGTGTTGTAGACAGATTTCCTGTGCTTTCTTTGTAGTTGACTTCTTGGGTAACCATTATAAATAATACTATAAATTATGTGTCCTGTATGTAATAGTTCTCCTTGCAACCCCTGACTACAACACCATCCTTTATTATATTTTTCCTTTTTTATTTTGTTAAATTGCCCAGGCTGGCTTTGAACTTGCAATCTTCCCGTCTCAGCCTCTCAGAGTGTTGGGATTACAGGCATGTGCCACCAGGTCCTGCTCCTGGGAATTTGTTTGGGAAATGCAAATTCTCAGTCCCCATCATGACTTTCTGTGTCACAAACTCTGGGTGTGGAGCCCAGCGAGCAGTGCATTAATCATAAGCTCTCCTGGTGATTCTGATGGCTACCAGTTTGAGAGCCAGCGCTACCCGTGATGTGTCAGGAAGCCACACGATACAGAGACAGCACCAGGCATCTGGAGCCAGGCCTGTGTCCTTCCAGCTGTGCTGTCACCTGCTGCATGATTTAGGCAACTCCTGGCTTCCTTTTCTCTCCTGCAAAATGAGGGCCATGTGCTGTTATCACAGATCTGTGGTATAGCAAGTGAGGTGACATAAATTTGTATTGAGAACACATTTATGCGTTTCTTCTTTTTCCTGAAGCTGAATTCCTGCCGAAAGTCTAGCAGGCAAGAGTCATCGATATTGGCAGTAACGTTAACAACACGTTCCCATACTCATGGGCACTACTCAATGAAAATCAGATGTGGTGAATAAGCCAGTTTTCTTCTGTCCATGCCTGTGCTCTCCTGCACAGGGGCTACTGACTGCATCTTCACTGCCATGAACTCAAATGTACAATACACACCGGATTTTTAAGATAATATGGAAACAGTTTGACTTGTAATTTTAAAATATTGATTATTTGTGGAAATGAAGTTTTGGGAAGTAGCAGGCTAACTATATCTCACCTTCTTATAATTTAAAACAATGTGGTGCAAGGCAATGTAGAAGTACTGTGTCACAGGGGCTCAGGTGGCATTTCTGTGGGACAGCACCCGTCCAGCATCCTTGGGATCACTGCACTCCCTTAATGTCAGGTCTCAGGGACAAGGGATGTGGCAGCTGATAAAAACTGTTAGCTTCCTCCGTACACACTTCACAGTCTCGGTGGAATGGTTCCTCATTATCATCTTCGCAGCATTTTGTAGCTGCAAAGGATTCCAGGATCTTTTCATCACTTACTCTTCATGGCGCAGTCTCTGAGGCAGGTCGCTGAGAAATTGGAAGGCTCATTAAAGTGAATTCACTGTTCAAAGGCCAATGGCCGCTGCTATGCTCCCCCTTCAGCACACATGGGGACGTTAGATCTTCAGAAAGAGCTACAAACCAGAGACTGGGGTGGGGAGCAGATGCAAACAGAATGTTAGCCCCGAGTAACTGAGGCTTGCTAATAAAGTTCACTCCTAAGTAAAGTTCATTGAGTGACAAACCTCAATTCCATCTTGCATGGCTCCTCCTATGTTGTGTTCTTATAGGCAGAATCTAGAGACTTAATCAAAGCACTTAGAAAAGTCAGTTTTCAGGAAATGAGAGTTCTTTAAGCATCAGCCCACTAGCTTCCCTTGATTAACAGAAGACAACTGAAGGGCAGTGCTTTCAGGGATCTATGTGTCCTCAGCCTGACTTCAGAATTGGCTATGGAAATAATCTGTCAATCAAGTTACAGAGAAAAACATTGATGGAATCACCTGAGTCGAGGTGTTTCAAATGAAAATTTCTTGTTTGCGCATCTTAAATTATTCAAGACAACACAAACTTGCTCTGATCTTTGAGAAGATTTTTGGATTATGGGAATTTACACTGTGTGTTTGAAATATTTAGTCTTCTTTTAAGAACCCAAGTCTTATAGGAGCCTCAGAGAACATTCTAATAACAGAAAGAAGCCTCTGGTGAGGATGCAGAACTCATCAACCCATCTCTTAGCTTGCTGCCCTGAGAGAAATCAACTAGTTACATGAGCAGTGGGCCAGATGGCCGGGCCAGATGACTGCATGCTGGGGAGAGTGTGCAAAAAATATCTTGTCACTCTCGCATTTTAGGGTTTTTTTTGAGGTTGGGAAGCAGACAGTTCCCAGTTAGTTAAGTGCAAGCAAATACGGGGGCACCTGTTCGAAGCTAAGTGCCTGGCCAAGCACCGGGGTGCAGAACTGAAGGAGACACAGCCCTGTCCCCGCTTGGACTAAAACAGAAATAAATGTCAATCCACTCCACACAGCCGTGAGGACGACTGTATTGATTTTCACGTACTGGGCTCATGGCTTTCTTTTTTCTCACTTGCTGGGCACCGTGGTTGGTACCAGGCCCTTGGTATAGCAATGTTACATTTTTAAAATATAAAAGACATGTTAAAATGAAATTTTAACAGCAGAGAGACGTTTTTACACACAGTAGAGAAAAAATGTTGTTAGAATCTGGACTGGACATTAAAAGCAAGAATGCTATTTTGAAGGAATGACTGCTTCCCTGAAAGGTAAAACCGTGCCGTTTATAATGCAGTATGGGAACACAGCTCAGACTCTTTACACCTTTTCTTTTCCTGAAAGGAGGCCTGTGGACCCTCATTGGGTGCACCAGCCTTGGACAATTTTGTGCGTATATTTGGCACAGAGCAGGCTGCAGCTGCTGATAGCAGCCTGACCGTAATCCACAGGCGCTAACAGCGAGGCTACCAGCGGTTCAGGGCAAGGTGAGGGTAAAGGCTGCAGAGAGACTGAATACTTGTCACCTCCATCTCAGCCCTTAATTAATTTCTCGGCACGGGCTCTGGATTTCAAAATACAAGTTTTTTGTTTCTCTCTTCCGGAACAGCAGTATTTATCCGGTTGTCGACTTCCTTCCGGCTAGATCTCCACCCTCACAGTGATCTTTGGCCTCGTAGGAAGTGTTTATTTCTAGTTAGAAACTTACTATCAGGGCTAATACTACACGAATCCCTGGAGTGCTTGTCTCCATGTATTCCTCCCATCCCTTCTAGGAGAGACTCCGCCAGGCCCTCTTTTTGTGATATTTGGCTTTCGAAAAGATTTTCCACTTTGCAGACTGCCGCGTTCCCCTCCTTCTGTTGCCCCTAAGGAGCACACAGCCTCCTGGGTCACCACACTCATGCGTCCTCCTGGCTGTGCCCACGTCCTTTGCCAGGTCAGGACTGCTGTGGGTGGGGCCCACGGCCACTCCGCTGCCTTTGACAGGAGGTTTCCCTGGAGATGTGACCCAGCAGGTTATTCAGGTCTCTGTGCTGTTGGGCCTGACCATGCTGACCATCATCACCAGGAGAAGGACACTCTGGGGCCTGCGGTTCCTCCAGGAAGAGACAGCGATGCGCCTCCCAGAGGGCTGGAGCCCAGATGCCCCCGCGCAGGCACAGACTCGGGGGGACACTGATGATGTCACTGAGAGCCACCGAGGGCATCTGCACAGCGACAACCAGCAGATGCACCACTTCTCACTCATCACCAGACTCCAGATTCTCCCCGTCTGCTCCACTGTTTTCTTTCCCACCCAATCGCGCTCTCCCTAGCCTCTAGGGGCCAAAAGGTGAGACATTCTGTGGCCCTGGCAGGGCAGAAGGAGAAGTAAGGGGGAAGACGGCAAATGCCCGCGGGGAGTTCCCGGGGAAGACAGCCAGCTCCCTCCTCACCATCCTGCTCTGGAACTCGCCCACTCCCGTCCCTGTCCCTCTCTTCTCCAGCCCTTCCTTCCCACCCTCAGTCCCTGCATTCTCACCAGCGACCTGCGCGACGTGGCCGGGCATCTAATCCAACCATTCCTAACAGTCACGGAACGCTAACCTTACACTAAGCCCGGAGCTCAGTGCTTTTGTTGGATTATGTCTTCAGCCCTCACCATGTGCTGCAGGATGGCCACATGATCTGCACTTCACCCCTGAAGAAGCGCAAGAGATGTCAAACAATCTGGTCAAGATCCACTGCTAGCCAGTGATGCCCCTGAGGCTGTGACCCAGGACTTGGATGTCACAGCCTGGGCCCCACTGCCCCTTCCTGTCCAGTCTTCTTTGTCCTATTTTATCCACTGTCACTCTTTCACTCTGTCATTCCTTTCCCCCTACCTGGGCAACTATTAATGAATATATTTTTATTTGAATATATTTTTCCACAGTTTTGATGGTTTGTATATATTAGCTTTCTTTACTTAAATAATATTTGTCATCTTACTCTCTTTTTTAACCACTAAGTAAAGAGCTTAAGATCCTCTGTGCTAGAGAATGCATAGAATACGTGAAGCAGGTTCAAAGGGATTACCAAGATACTAAGAAGTCTATCGAAGACTGGCATAACAGCTTGAAAGAAACTAAGGACAGACTATCTGAACTGGAGGGCAGACTTGTAATATGGGAGAATGAAATGAAAAACTTCTTAAAAATAACAAAGAAACAAACAGCAATAATACAAAGACAAGAAGATGATAAGAGGATCCATAACTTAAGGATTAAGAACATAAAAGAAGAAGTAGGGACACAAACAAGTGAACTACAAAAGCTACTCACAGAAATAATCCAGGAGAATTTTCCTAATTTAGCAAAAGGTAAAGACACTCAGATGTATGAGGCATACAGGACCCCAGCTACCTACAACCCAAACAGAGCAACACCCAGGCCTATAATAATAAAAATTCCAGAAATTCAATACAAGAACAGAATATTGAAAGCTGTCAATGACAAGAAACAGACCACTTACAAGGGAACACCCATCAGAATTACAGCAGATTTCTCTGCACAAACCATCAAATCACGAAGAGCGTGGGGGCAAATAATTCAAGCTTTGCAAGATAATAATCTCCAGCCAAGATTGAGATATCCTGCACAACTGTCCCTGGAAATTGATGGAAAAACAAGGTGCTTCCAGGATAAAGAGGAACTGGGGGAATTTGCAACCACCAATTCAACTCTACAGAGAGTTTTGCAGGATGTTCTAAAAAAAGAAAAATACAAAGAATCCAGAAATAGTGGCGGGGAGGCCACAATGAATGGAGCAGAGAACAAAATGAAGAAGACGAACTGATAGCCACTGACAGAAAAAGAGCTCAACAGAAATGAGGCAGAGAAGATTGGATGATAGGAACAGCTATTTTGGAGAAAATGACATCTTAATAGGTAATACTGATTTAGTATCATCTTGTTTTGAAGTCTCATCAAGCTTTTGTTCTTCTGTCTCCATTGGTCTAAATAGGTTGTATCTTACTGGATTTTATTATGTATGATAGTATAAGCAAAAACCTTTTAAAGACAAGGAGATTATACAGAAACCATTGTTCATTTTCTGTTAGTCGATTCTAAATACTCTGTAATGCTGTCAATCTCTTAAATGGTTCTACATTGTTTTGATATACTTAATGCTACAGTATACAAAGTTGTACTAAGGATTTCAAGGAAAGAGACAATATGGTAACTACTTTTAGGTCAGGATTATCTGGTGGTGAAACACTATTCTGCTTAAATGGTTATGTTTTGATCTGTACTGTTTCGCTGTTATGCCCTCTTTTATCTCAATCTCCACTCCATTATTTACTTTTTTATTTTTATCCTTTTAATTAAAGGAAAAAAATAGCAGGATATATTATAGTAACCCACTTTGACTTTCATTATCTCAATTTAAAGCCCTGTATTACTCTCACCATCTTATTTTTGACTGAGGTTCCCCTATTCTGTTTTGCTGGATAGTATCAGGTTCGAAAGTTTAGGCATCAGCTGTGAAGATAATGAGATTCATTATAACGCCCATTCTCGTTGACTTTTATCTACTTTTGAAGACCTACAATGTCTCCAATGCTTTGGTTTTGTCGGTTTTATTCTTTACTGTTTTGTTCAATCGTATTATAACTAATGATATAGGCAATTCTATTAGAGATAGCGGGAGGCATTATGGTAACCATTGTTGATCACCTTGTATTATGTTTTTACATTATCTATTATGTCCACCCTTTTGACTTGACCGATTCTGTTCTGTTATGTCACATTTGGCTCTACTCTCTTCCAAAAAAGTAATAAGAATCATGGGAGCAATGAAACCCAAAATGTGTAACAGTCATTGTACAAAAGAGAGGAAAAGAAAGTGCTCTAAACTATATAACTGCATGTATATTTAAGTGTATAAGATAGGAAATGATATCACAGAGTTTTATTGGATCATTGAACAGATCTGTTTGCAGTATCATTGTTGGAATGTCCACTTTACAAGCTTTAATTTTGTGACTTGAACAATTATTTCTAAGATGACAATATGTAATCCATTAACTAGTGATTTCCTACTGTTTATTTTTTTTCTGTAAATCTGTATAACTTGTACCCTTTCTCTGCTTTTTTCTTTTCTCCTTAAATAAAATTAAAAAAAAAAGATCCTCTGTGCTGTTTTCAATTAATTTGTTCATCTTAACTGCTGCATAATACTCTATGGTTTCTGCTTATCCCAATTCCTTATCTCCTTTGTAATGAGCAACAGTGAACATCAAGAATGACAAAGTCCTCACAGAACAGGGAATTCATCCACATTTATCCTCAGCAGGAGCAGACCTGGTAGGCCATAGGGAACGTTTTGTCAGGCGGACTAGAATGATCTTCAGTGGTCCGCACTCCTCCTGCATTCCAGGAAGGCACATTCATTGCTACGATCTTTTCTGAACTCAGCCAGCCTCCCAGGTGTTAGTTGATAGCTTGTTCTAATTTGCATTTCTCTAATTATGAATGACTTGATTTGTAACATTTCTTCATATGCTAGTTTTGCTTTTGAGTCTCCTCTTGTACAAATTGCCTTTATAATTTATGTTTGAATTTGTTTTTACTTTTCCTTATTGATTTGATGGAATCCTGGGCTTATTCTAGGTGGTTGCTGGCTTGAAATATTCTGAATAACTTCTCTGAATCTATTATCAGGACTTCGTTGTTTTCCTTGGCAGCCATTCTGTTTTGCTACAGCTCAGTTAATATAGTTTTGGTCTTATGGGTTGTACTTTAGGAGTTTTGTTTAAAAGTTCCTCTTCTCTCTCTAGTTCTCAAAGATTTTGTTTCACTTTTATGTCCATAACCTTTCTGGATTTACATTTCTGTTGCTTCCTCTTTGAATGTGATCACTACATTAACATTATTTGTGTAAAATCATGGGTGGAAATAAGCTTTCAAGGGCAGGTCCGAGAACTTTATCATTGTGTACAACTGCTTCTAAGAAAAACATGTGATATAAGTCCAACACATGCATTTATTTATTTCTTATTGAGACAGAGTCTTGCTGTAGTTCAGGGTGGCCTCGAACTCACTGTGTATCCCAGACTGGCCTCAAACTCCCAGCAGTCCTCCTGTCTCAGCCTCCCAAAGTGCTGGGATTACAGACATGTGCCACCACACTTGACACAACAGATTGATTTAGAAGGGAAATTTGGCTTGTTTTAGCATGTGAGGTTGCCTGGTTATGTGGGAATAAACAAAAACAAAAACAAACATGAAAAAACACCAATGCAATCACACTGATCTGGATGGCCACTGGCCTCAGTGCTGTCCCTTTGTGATCACTGTGTTGATCTGATCATAAACGAGGGCTGCTTCTACGGTGGCTCTCAGATCTGGGGTACCACACTGACTGGAATGTGCCAGTTGAAAGTAAGGAAGTCATTTACTGAAACCCACCTACGGTACAATACTCATCCCGAGCCCTGACGTACTCCAGGGCTCTCTGGTTGATTAGGATACATCAGGACCGGTCTTCCCTTAGGACAAAGGGGACACACTGATGTCAGGTGTTCATGGAGGGAGGCTGTGTGATGGGAACACTCTGTGCTTTCTTCTCAGCTTTGCGATAAACCTAAAACTACTCTAAAAATAGTTTATTAATTACGAATAAAAGATTCCAGAGCTGTTTCTTAGGCCTACCGAAGTAAAAATTTGCATTTTAAAGCAAGCATCCCAGGCAAATATTATGCTTTTAGAACTTTGGTAGCCACTACCTAAAAATTATAATTTGAGTAGCAGTAATGAGAAGGTGGCCTGGGATATCACCCAGTGGGCGTGAATTAGCTGATGAGGGAAGGACTTGCTTCAGTGTATCCTGAGAGACAGCCAGAGAGAAACAGGTTTTTCAATGTGGAAGAGTCCCCAAGATTTTTTTTTAACTTCTAATAAAAATTTTATTACTTATGTTTGTTTTATGTGCCTTTTATTGGCTACAGTTATAGTGAAGAAAATAAAGATGTGTTCTGGCCAAAAGCACAGAGGCCTTTTAGCCCAGTAGAGACTGAATTTTTATTGCCTTGTGGGTGAAATGGAGTGATCAGACCTCCTACGTTCAGGGGGTCCTCATCCTGACTGTTCCTCCTCCTGTGCAGAGTCTCCGCCCTAGGACACTTCTCATGACATTTTTAGGGACTGTATTTGTTCTTCTTCTGTCCTAGCAACACAGTGAAGGGATTCTTGCCAGGTATGAAAAGGGCAATGTGGCACGGAGTCCGTCTCCTCTGGGGAACACACGCTCTCCCTGAAGCTGAACTTCAGCCCTGCAGCTTAGCTCTGCAGATAGGAGATGCTGCACAGGAATGAAGGTTACAAAGGAATCACCTTTTAATCCCTCCCTCTTCAAGATTAGGGGTACATCTGGGAAGCTTATAAAACACAAAAGAAAACCTCCAGCCAAACAACAAACTCATTCTCATCAGTCTTAATTGTAAAATAACTATGAAGCAACCAAATGAAAAAACATCACATTTAAGCATGTGGAGAAAGCAGTGCCCAGGTTGCAGGGAGGCCTCGTTAAGACTGAGTGTCTCTGGGCACAAAGAGAAACGGCAGGGGAAGGCACTCGGGAACAGGGGCTCTGCAACCCCCGAATCTGGAGCCGCATAAATAAATGTTTGGGAAAGAAAATCAAAGCACTAAAAATAACAGCAGCTAATATGTGTCGGGCTGTGTGAGGGTTTTGATGCACTGAGTCTTTTTATTTCCACAAAACCTTGGAGGCAGGTTTTTTTTTCATGTCCCCAAAGATGAGGATGGGTAGGTCTGTCCAAGTTCACAGAGCTGTCAAGCGGCTCAAACCAGCTTCTGAAGGCTGGCAGAGACCTCTGCTTCTCCCAAAAAGCAACACCAGAACGGTAGCAGAGAGGCCACTGTGCAGACTGTTATTAAATGAAATGACTCTGTCATAAGCCACCTATTGATCTCTAGCTATAATAATTAGTACTAATGCATGGTCTGCATTTCCCCATCTCCACGGGGAGATGGCTGGGTGAGCCTGCTGGCCCTTGACCATGGCTGCACAAGTGACTGTCTATCTCTATCTGCTTGTGCTCACTGAATTAGATCTGTGGATGGGGAGGGTAGCATTGGAATAATTTTGAGAGCCTTTCAGGTGATTGTAAAGAACCAGGGTCTTTCTGCCCCTAAAAGTCCTCACTTTGTATCAGATCTCAACATTCCTTTAACTTGATCCCCAGTAGAGGTGGAGGAGAGTGTCTTAATCACTTTTCTTGCTGCCTAGATCAGATTCTCAGCGTCCCAAGTTAAAGGGCAGAAGGGTTTATTTAGCTCACAGTTTGCAGATGTTTCAGTGACAATTGGCTGGCTCCAAGGCAGGGTGGCACAAGGCAGAGGAGCAACAGTTCATGGTGGCAGAGACAGTAAGAACAAGAGAGAGTACGAGATAAGCACTTTCTGTCCCTTATACTGCATACAGGCTACCTGCCCTAGGGCAGGTGTAGGTACTTACACCCTGAATCCCAGTATTGGGCTATGATCAGCTCAACTCAGCCACCTCCAAAAAGCCTGGCTCCCATGACTGCATGAGGCTTTGAGGGGACATCTAGACACAAACCATACCAAAAGGGTGGGCTTTACCTCCTTACATCTGAAAGGGTATTCAGCCCATCATAGAGATTTCTCCTCAGGGTGACCAAAGAAAGTACAGCTGTTCATGCTTTTAGAAGATTTTCCTGCAAAGGGGAAAAAGAGCTTCATTTGCTTCCATGTTCTAATCTAATAGCATCTTTGGGTCCTGCTAATGAAGTTCAGGAAGGATTATCAACTGCATCTCTTGCTGGACGGTAAGAATGCCATTCATTTTCTATGTTGCCAACTTCTGGTAAGGAACAATCAGGTCAGCAGATGAGGTGGCTTCTGCTTGTCACCTTTCTTGGGGCAAAGAGTTTCTTTGGAGAAGCTTCTCTCTTCTAAGGGTCCTGGCCAGGGCTCTGATTTCAGCAGGTACTGTGGCCTCCCCTGGTAGTGCTCTCCAATGACCCCGTTCTCTAGTGGCTCTGTTGGAACATGTGTTGAGGTGACACAAGGCAGCTGTTTTTTCCCCTGGCCCCTGGCTGGAGTCTGCTTCCAGATCTCTTGACAATGCCATCATTCTCACTTCTGTGGGCTTTGACAGCCCATCAACATGCAGACAAATTGTCCAGCCTCCTGATTATTCCAGGCACATCACCAAAGGTGACATGGTCACGTTAAGTTAGGGACAGGATACCGAGTTAGGTCAAACTAATTTTTCTTTCCATCAAACATGAGGCCTTTTTTATATGTACGGTAGGACAGGAAGAAATATTCCAGCAATGCATAAATATAGCACCTGCCAAGAATGTGCTGCCCGCTGTCTGTAAAGGCAGGGTCAGGAGTGATCATGTCAGCAGTTACAAGGGATTTTCTCCAAAGAAGTTTCTTGAGTTTCAGGTTTAAGTAGGCTGCTCTGAAATTAATGCTTTAAACAAGAAGACTGTCCACCTCTCCCATCCTACTCATTCTTATTCCACAGCACATTTATTGTATTTTTCATTTATTCATAGTTTAGTCTCCTCTGTTTTGTGTAGTACTAATCGACTCACTGATGTTTTTCTGCAAGCTGATTTTTCTAAAGCCTCCCAACAGATGAAATCTTCTATGTCCAATTGTCCTTGGGCAGCAGTCTCTGCTTATTATAATGTCATTTTTCACTGGTGCTAGAATAAGTCAGCTGTCAGGGACAGGTGTTCACTCACTTAGCACAGAGATGGCACCAACAAGGTGCCCTCGTGAAGCTGCAGGTGTCAGAGAAGGATGGGATGTCAGCAATATAGCCTGGTACCTAAATACTAAATGTCCTCCTCAAAGATGCTCAGGAAGACCCTGTTCTGATTGTTTTTGAACACTCGTGGCATGGACATGGCATACATGGGACATAATAGAAATGTTATGGTAGTTCGACTGAATATCATAGTTTTGTCTGTTTCTTGGCACACAATAAATGCATAATACATTTTGGTGGCTTTTGAAATAAGGTATGCAGAGGTGAGGTGACTAACTTAAGGAGGCAGAGTTGCAGGATATCATTCCAATATGCCATTCCCAGATTCTTTAAATGTATGCATCTATGGTAGGTAAAGTGCCCATTTATTTCCTTTGCAGTAAATAAGATAAGGAACAAAATGCTTGTTGTACAGAAGAAATTTTTAATGGTCTAAATGAACTGTTTATACAATGTTTTCATTAAATTGATTTTAAAAAATAATGAAAAGTAAAATTTATTGACCACTTACTTTATATGACCTATGACCTAGGAACTGTGACATGGGAGACTGCACATAAATAAAACATCCTCCTTGCTCTCTAGGACTCTAATAGTAAAATGGAAAATTTTCAGTTTTTTTTTTTTTGGCAGTGAGAGGAGCCATGTTTTGTGAAACATACTAAGGATAACATCTTTCTTTTTGTCTTTTTGGTACATGATCTTTGTTATGCAGTTCAAGCTGGCCTTGAGCTCACTTCTGTAGCCCAGGCTGGCCTGGAACTCACAGCAATCCTCCTGCCTCAGCCTCCTGAGTGCTGGGATTACAGGTGTGCTTCACCCTGCTCAGCAAGATGATGCATTTCTTCAAAGAGCCTGAACATTTATTTATCTCAGCATTGTTTTGCTTAACTCTATGTTCTTAGCCACTCTGTGCATGAAAGAACTAGGTGTCCCCTTCCAGGGGTAACTGAAAGGACAGGATCCATTTTCATTGTATTCTTGAAACCCAAATGGAACTTGTAAACAGGTAGCAAGAATGAAAATACCCAAAAAAAAAAAAAAAAAAAAAAGAAAAAAAAAGGGACTGGGGGTTTAGCTCAGTGGCATAAGCACCTGCCTTGTAAGCAGGCAGTCGTGAGTTCGATCCCTGGTACCGATAAAAAAAAAAATGAAAAAAGACCAAAAAAAAAAAAAAAAAAAAGAATGAAAATACATGCTATCAAAAATTTTTATGTGTATTAAAGAAGAAATTTAAGTAGAGACACTGAGGCTCTGGGAAATTTGACCAGAATTAAACCCAGGAAGACTAATATTTCACTTCATGCTTGTTCTTCTCTGCATAGGACAGATGGAAAAAACAGTGCCCAGGATGTTTGACAGAAGCTTGCAGGGAAAACAAACTTGATCAAACAGCAAGAAAATAAACTCAGAAGTCAGGCATGATGGTGCATGTCTGGAATGTCAGCTCTCAGGGAGTCTGAGTAAGGAGGATTGCAAGACTGAGCCCAGCCAGAGATACTGGGGATGTGGTGCAGTGCAAAGTCCCTGGGTTCAATTCCCAGTGCTGCAAAACAAAACAACAAAACCAGCTCATATAAAAGAGACAATACCTTAGGAGGTGTATTTGTGATCTTGAACTTTAAATATTTTGTATATGGAAAGGCCAGAAACAGATTTGTCCTAAAATAAAAATTTACCTCATTTTTTTTTTTTTTTTTTTGAGTCAGGGTCTTGCCAAGTAGAGTAGTTCAGGCTGGCCTTGAACTCACAGCAATTCTGCTTCAGCCTCCTGAGTACTGGGATTACAGGTGTGTGCCACCACACCCAGCAAGTTTACTTTAATGAATGAGTTTGTATTACACATTAAAATCAAGATGGAAAAGTCAGAAAGGGAAAACTGTGAACTAACTTCACATATGAAGATAGCTACCAAAGCTATGCAGAGCTTTTCTGTCTTAGAAAAATGACTGACATTTACTGGTAAGTCTAAATTTTGTATATTATGACTTTGTTGTACAAAGTTTCACTTCCTTTTTGTTGAACATGCCCTCTTCCTTTCTTCTAGCTGGTTTGATATTTATCTAGAGAGCTTTGATTTTTGCAGTCTTTATTTCAGGGACTGGAGAATCACTGTGAATGATGGGAGCTGAATTACTGTGGTTACAGAAGTAGAGTAGATAGTGATGGGGCTCAAAACAGCTATTCAAAGGCAGTTCTGATTTTCCCCTTAGATCCCTAACCTACTGACTGGAAGTCAACTAATTGGGGGAGGCTGAGAACAAAAATCTCTATTTTTAGGGTACAGCTGGAGAATGGATACTGGTCAAAGGAGAGAGCTTTCTTTTTTATGCACAGTACATTAATGATCCAAAACACAGAATTTTTTTGAAAGGATTACAGTCCACTTCTCAAATTTAGATGTTCTCCAAGTTACCTATGGGGTGGAAGGTAAATTGGAGGAGACGATATCCAGTAACACACTGATAAGCGGCTCCTGTAAAGCTCTCTTCCTCCGCCCACACCTTTGAATATGCATCGCCCTCTTCCCACCAGTGGCTCTTCCCTAGTTCTTTGAGTGACTAGTGGACAGTACTGCCAGCTGTATGCTCAAAAAGCTGCAAAAACCACGCCGTTAGATATGTGACTCCAATCACTAGCAATACTGTAACTGTTTCTAGATAAGCCAAGAGCTTACAATGGAAGGGGAATAGCAATGGATGAACGTTACAAGGAGGTATATTAAAAGTTAACCAAAACAAATGTGCTCTAAACTTAAAATCTGTACACCCACAGAATAACCTTTTTATGAGACGGAGATTGAAAAGGTTCATTCATCCATGCAAAAATTCTCTCATTCAACACAGTTATTGAGTACCTACACACGCTGGGCATCATCTATGTACTGGGGATACAACAATAAGCAACAATAACAAAACCCACACTGATCTCTGCCCTTGTCCTTCGTGAGAGGTTGGAGAACTAATAAGAAAAAGAGGTGGAATACACGGTGTGTTCCTTACAGAGAAGGGGATGTTTGGCGGAACCCAAGAGAGGGAGGGAGTCATGTGATTTCAGTAACACAGTTTCGGGCACAGGGAACAGCAAGTGCAAAGGCCTTGCAATGGGACTGTCCCTAGTGTCCCCGAGGAATGAGGAAGCCTGGACATCTGGGGCAAAAACTGAGAGGTGGTCCAAGTGGCAGAGATGGAAGCAGATTTCCATGGCCTCATAGATCGTGGTGAGTGACTTTGAGATCATCTGAAGCCGTTGGGAGTACTGAGATGAAGGGCGTGATTTGGTTTACCTTGCTACAAGATCACACTGGTTCCTCTGTTGAGAAGGGTCCAAGCGTGAACGAGTGAAAATATGCAGGAGTCTCTTGGAATAATGTCAGGGAGAAGAATGATGGCCTGAACCAAGATGGCAGCAATAACAGTGATGAGAAGGGGAAAGTTCTGGATATGTTCTGAAATAGAGCCGACAAGATGATGACGATGATGATGATGATTTTTGGTGATCAGATGGAAGTTGTGTGAGCAGGAGGGGCCTGAATGATTCAAATTTTGTCTGAGCAGTTGGAGGGATAAGTTGACATTACAACAGATGAGTGAGAATGTCGCAGGAGGTTTTGGAGAAACATCAGGAGCACAGTTTGAAAGTGGTAAGTTTGAGATGTTAATTGTATGCTCAAGTAAGCTGTTCGGTATATGAGCTGAGACTTCCCTGGAGAGGCGGGAAGTGGTTAAACTTGGAGCAATCAGGGTGCAGGGTAAAATCCTGGCACCAAATGAGACAACCAGGCAGTGAATGCTGACAGAATGATCCTCCAGTTAAAGATGGAAGGATGGGGGAAATGAGCAAAGGAACTGAGCAGGAAGAGCCCCAGAGAAGCAGAAGGAGAATCAGGTAAGTTCAGCGAGGGGAAGCCAACAGGAGAAAGCTTTAAGACGGGCCAGTAGTCCACTGTGAAAGCCTGCAGGGAGGTCAAATAAACATTGAAAACTGACCATGAATTTAGCATTTAGGAGACTGAGATGACCTTGATAGGGCAGGATCTATGAAATGCTGGTGAATGCAACGAGCTCATCAAACAGTTGGGGAGAGGAACTAGAAAAAGCAAGGATGTGAGACAGCTCTATGAGGACTTGTGAGATTTTCTCCAACTCTCAGAGTAACTTGAGCCCTTCTGAAAAGGAGCCAGGCTACAAGCAGGTTCTTTTTTGGAGGCTTATTCAGAGATGAAGCTTTGAAGACCATGTGAACTCTGTTCAATGCAAATCCCATTGGGAAGCAGATTCCCTATGTCTTATTAAAGTTTTAATTCAAAGTACTTGAAGATTTTTCTCCCTAGGCTTCCAGATAGTCACTGAGTTTTTATAAAATTTCATAGCTAACTAAGATCATGAAGCTTAAAGTCTATTACAAAATATATTAAACTTTTGATTAAATAACATTATATAAAAGCTATTAAATAAAAATGAAACTACATCCTATTTGTGCAGGGCTGACTGGTCAGACTGAAACCAGTAAAATCAGCATCTCTTAAGAACTGATCACATGGAGTGGTGGCACACACCTGTCATCCCAGTGTTCTGAGAGGCTGAGGCATGAGGACTGCAAGTTTGAGCCCAAGCTGAACAATTTAGTAACTTGGTGAAATCTTATCTCAAAATTTAAAAATTAAAAAAGTTCAGCATGAAGGTCCTGTATGCAATCCTTAGTACACTCTACTAGAAAAAGACAAGGACTAATTACACAGGGTTTTGTAAGAGAAAGAACTTGAAATTTTAAGTAAAATGATTTGTGTCTGAATCCAAATCTTTGCCTTGCTAGCTATGAAACTGCAGACAATTTTAACTTTTTAATAATTAATTAGAAAATGACTAATTTTTCTTTACCTTAGTTTCTGATGTGCAGACATATGACAATGATTATTTCTGAGTGTTATTGCAAAGATCAGATACAACTTTATATGAGAAAATGCTTAGTGATAGTCCATAAGGATATTATTGATTAGAAAACGTTTCCCTTCATATGCTTTTGTTGGACTCTCCTTACCCCCGTGGAGAGGACAGGACTGGGCGTTGTTACTGCCACACTGCAAGAGTGAAGCTCAGATTCTAAGATGTTAAGGAGTTGGTGGTCCACAGTCAGAGGACTGATACCTACTGAGGTTGAGACCAGTAATAAGTGTCCTGCTCTGATCTGGACTCTGTCCACTATCATTTGTCCACGTGGGCACCAGATGGTATCAGTGCAGAACACTGTTAGGCAAAGAGGCTCCACTTCTGTGAACCAGAGTTTCTAACCTGATTCATTCCACTCTTGATGGCGTGAGTGAATGGGCTTCTGACAGTACACATCACATACATCTGAGGCAGAAACTTTGTCTGAAGTTGCCTAGAACCTCTTCCTCTGACTTTATAATGTCTTCCTCTGCTGCATGCAAATAAGCATCTAAAATAGTAATGTGTTCATACTCTGGGCTCAAGAACTCTTACTGTCTGTTATGGTTTGTGTTTGGATGGCTCCCCCAGGCCTCATGCAGTTATGGACATGGCTGAATCCAGTGTTCGTGATTGGTTCATTATCTAGTACTAGGATTGGTGGTGTGAGTGCTATGCCCATCCAGGGGCAGAGCTGACATATAGTGTAAGGGCAGGAAGAAGGCATGCCTTTCTCTTTTGTGGTTCACTCTTGCACTTTTGCTATGGCCATGAATGGCAGCCCTGCCATGCCACCCTGCCTTGGAGTCAGCTGAAATCTACAAAATTGTAAGAAATAAAACTTTCTTTCCCTAATTTAGTGCATCAGGTATTTTGTCTCAACAAAAGAAAAGTAACTAAGACCCTGCCCTCTGATATTCTTTAACACAGTTTCTGCTGGCTTGAGCCACCAGTGGTCCATGTATGACTGTCCTGTGCCACCCCTGGTATAATCATGGTAGGACCATAAGTGGTTGGGAATGGTTAGATGTATGAATTACAGCTCTGCTGCAAACATGTCAAAGGATGCATCTGAAGATGTGTGTGAACTGTAATATTGTGGAGCTGGAAATAATGACAGATGCCATTTGCACAAGGCTTGCACTTTGCAGACCAGGAAACTTAATTCTGGAATTAAGAAGTTGATCCCGGCTGGTGTCAAGGACGGTACTAGCATAGGGTAGTTTGAAGCCAAGTGCACGTCCTTTCCCAGTGACCACATTGCTACTCTCCATGTGGCTGGGCATGATGTGATCCCTAAAATCACAGCTGTGAAGGATTTCCTAATTAGTTCAGTAAAAGGAATTTATTCTAACTTCCCCTATTATGGCACTACAAAGTGCTTAAACCACTTAATAAATAAATGGTAGCTTAAGTCACCTCTTGATAGATCATCATGTTTTTTCATTTGCCGTTTCAGGGCTAATGGACAAAAGTGACTTTAAAACTGCTCATGAGAGGACCCAATTATCTGATAAGAAACTCCAAAGACCATACGCCCGAGTGTAGAAACAGACCTCTTTATAAATGATGTCTGACAAGGAAAAAAGAGATTTGTGGCATAGGAGCTCTGGAAAATGTAATTATTTATCCTTTCACAATTAATAAAAGAAATTGAAATTGAAGCTTTCCTTTCAATCTCTTTTTATCTGGATGAAACTTTAATTTTACATAATTAAATTGACTTCACAGTTCAGTGTGTTAAAATATGCAATTAAACGGCATATCAAGGTTAAATGCCTACTGTTGTCGGCTCATTTAGAAATCATGCTGCTCAACTTCTAAACAAGAAGGAGCACCTGCCTGTCCCTATTGTCACCAAAGCCAGGGATGGCACATAACCTGCAGGGCTGGTCCCTCCAGTTTAGAGAAAGCAGTTGAGGTGTATTCTTTTTTTTCCATCTTTTTGTATGTGCTGACTCCTGCATAAGTGAATTTAAACTTCTCTTTGTTTTTCACTAGGGTTTTTTTTTTGTGGCATAAAACATATTTTGTCACTTTAATGGTGCTCCTCAGATGACTACTTTAAAGTTTTATAGAGGTTTCCTCTCTAACACTTGCACCTTCAAAGTTGTTACTTTCCATCTGAAATGTTGTTAAAATTCTTTTATTTCAAATTTTCCATTTCACAGTGTATGATACATTTCAGCTGAAGCTTCTTTCAAATGATCTTCGCATTTTGGGGGAAGGAGATAAGTTACAAAACACCGGGGGAGCATTACAGGGAGTTGTGGGAATGGAATTGGGTGAGTCCACTGGAAATGTCTGCAGAAGTGGAGATTTTCACCTGTGTACTTCCGCCTTGCTTTCTCTGAATAACACCTTTCTGATGATTAATTTATGGCTCAATAGAATCTCATATTCTCTTTCATCTCAAGGCTGTGAGTGGAGCATAGTTTAACATTTAGAACTAGTTCCTTCCTTTCTCTGATGTATTCTAGAATTCATGTAACTGATTGTGTTTTAGGGTAGTTGCTTAGAAGGCTTATGGATCTAAGCAAGGTCTTTGCCATGATGTTTCACAGAAAAAACATGAATGTAATGGAGGTTCATCTTCCAGATGAATGGGGGAGGTGTGTTTCTGGATTAACTACAATGGCCAAAAAAGAAGATACAACCATGGCATGAAATTGATCTCTCTTGGATATGGTGGTGCACACCTGCAATCCCAGCACTTGGGAAGCTAAGGCCGGAGGATCATCACAAGTTCAAGACCAGCCTGGGCTACAAAGTGAGCTCAAGGCCAGCCTGAACTGCATAGTGAAACCGTGTTATTTATTTAAAAAAAAAAAAAAAAAGAAAAGAAAAGAAATAGAAAGAAAAAAATTGATCTCTTAGGGTAAACCTCAGATTAGGGGCCACAACTGCAGGCTTATTCTCTCTAATGCTCCTGCTAATAGGCTGTAGGTTGATTGGTGGACTGTAAAACTGGAAGAAAAATGTAGAAAGCATTGCAGTGTGTGTGTAGTGATGTAATCAGTTTAGGAATGTATGAATGCCTTACTCTTTTGAGTTCAGCCTTGAGATACAACATTTCCTGCTTCTATGGCCTGAGAAGGCATCATCAGGATGATGAATTCATTTACCTTTCTGAGCTAGACTTGGATTTGTCTCTGCTTCTTCACATTGTCCAGAAACCAAAATGAGGTCTTGGCTACCAAAGAACATCTTGATAGTTTTATCAGAAAAAAATTCATAGAGAAAAGAATATCTTAATAAGTAAAACACTGGCTTAGTTAAATTAATGAAAACTGTAAAAGCATCCATTTAAACATAATCAATTTCACAATTACCAATTATTCTAATCTTTTGGTTAAACCCAATCTCTCTTTCCTTAGAGTATAGGAAAGACTTACTTTTGATTAGTGCATGTAGACATTTAAAAGTCATTAAACTAATATTTAGTGAAACTATGTTCATACATAACCATATGAAAACACTGGTCTTAAATACTCTGACTTTGGAAATTTTGATATTGAGCAAATGTTGAAACATTTGTAACAATCTGCAAACAAAAATAGTATCAAACAATAGAGGCTAATTTGAACAACAGAAAAGCCTATATGGTTTCTCAAAAGCATGCAGGCTTGGTTACATTTTCTGCTCGGCCTACTGTTCCTGGTGTGATTTATACCACGTAGTCTGCCATGCCTGCATAACAGAGCTGTTCACATCTTTTTAGAGTCTCAGGTTACAATCTTCAGATTGAGAAATAAACCTGCAGTGTGACTGAAAGTTTTCACCAGGGTAGTGTCATGTTTTCTGGTGCTTTATTGGACCTACCCGGTCTGACACAGATGACCTGATACTGATTTTAGTCTTCAGGATTTTACTCTTCAGGACAAGATGGCAAAAACAACGGTGATGGATGCAGATGGACACAATGATGGACACAGAAGAATTACACACAGGTGATCCCTGAATGTTTCCCATAAACACTTCTATCAGGATGTTTAATGGGGCCCATTGTAGATGGAAGGGATCAGATATCAACATTCCACGGAATCACCCAAGAGAAAAAAGGTCATTTTAGAAAACAATTATTATCCTATAATCCTGGCCACACCTTTCTGAAGCATGAATTCCAGAGAACTGGCATTTATATACGTGAGTAAAAAATTTCCTGGCTTTATTTTTGTCTTCCTTTTTCTGAAAAAAAAAATTTTTTTTTTTCTATTTGTGATCAAATGGTGGTTGGGAAGTCAAAGGTTCTCAATGTAACTTCAAGCTTTACAGGGAGGGGGCTGGGGATTTAGCTCAGCGGCATAAGCGCCAGCCTTGCAAGCACACAGTCATGAACTCAATCCCTGGTACCGATAAAAAAAACTTTACAGGGAGGAGATAGAGTCTGGTCTACTAGGAGGTGGTGGTGGAAGTCAAGCACGTGAAGAACCAAGTAGTCTTTTCTTTATTCTTTCAGGATAGGTAGCTTGTTCTAATTTTGAGCATCCTTACCCTTTAACTTCAAGTGAGCTTCTAGAGACCTGTGTGCACCCAACAAGCCACAGAGAGAACAGCGAAGAGCAGCAGATTCAGGAGCACAAGTCAAAGGAACGAAGGTACAACATCAGTAGTAGCGTCACCGTCTTTGTCTTTTGGTCTACGAGGGGCAGCTCTGAGAGGGAGGCAGTTTTGTTTTAAGAAAGTTTTAGCACTATTCCCTGTGAGTCATTTTTGAATTGAGAATAGGCCTGAGTACCACGTGTTCTATCAGTCAGGGGGCCGGGGTTGGGGACCAGTGATTTCCTAGACGGTCCTCTTTTCTCTGGTTTACAGTGACGGTCTAGATGCGAAGCTGGCATCCAGGCTCGTGCTGGAGGCCTGTTAAAACAGTGGAGCGTTTTTGAAATTGGCAATTTCTTGAAATAATAAATGAAATTTCATAATTCAAGGATAAGTTGAGTTCCCAAGGAGGAACAACATTTAGAAGAAGCCGTTCAACTGAAGATGCTAAAGGTAGGTCGCATGTGCCCCCAGGACTGGCCACTGAACGTAAGATCTCACACCTGAGACTCACCACCCGGCCACACCCCGCCCTTTGTGTATTTCATTTTGAAACAGGGTTCGCTCAGTTGCTCAGGCTGACCTCAAACCTCAAACTTGCTATCTTTCTGCCTCATTCTCTTGAGAAGTTCAAAGTATTAAAGTTAAGGATAACACCAAGAGGAAACAGTTATAAAATCCACATCCATAATGCAATCCTGACACATTAAAGTTCTACCCCAAGAAATTAAATATGTAAAGAAAATGAAAAGACGTTTCTTGATAAATGACTCGCACCTCTTACAGACCCCCTGTCATATGTTTACACATCATGCACCGGTCAAGATCCTGTTTTCTCTACTACTTTCATTGTGTTTCGGTGGGTGATTTCCTTTTGAAAAGAAATCTGAGGACCTTTGATTACCCAGATAATGCATTTAAAATTCAGCTAATTCCACCAACACTGCAAATTCTATTTGGGACCAGGATCACCGTCTCTCTTAGAGAAGATGAGTTTGAATTCAAATAAAGTAATTACGATGACTTTAGAGATTTCCCAGGCATGTTGTTTCATCCTAGAAAATAGCTGAATACATTGAAGGGAAACCTTTCCTTTTAAAGAAACAGCTCTCCCTGCAATGTTTGCATCATAGTCATTAACTGCCGAGGTCAAATCTGAAATCAGAAAAAGAGGAAAGAAGAAACTGGAACGAAACGCATTTACGTAATAAAAATGGACAGAAGAAGCCACAGAAAGATAAGTGCCTTCAGGTGATAAGCAGGAGAGACAGGTACTTTAACAGCGCACAGCTCTTGCATTGAGTCGGGGAAGTCTGGGAGTTAAAAGACAGTATGAAAAGACAGTAAATGGGCCCACAGGAGGGAAAGCTGAGAGCACCATGTCTGTGCTTGAGGCATCTGCTTATAGTTCCCCAAAGCAGTCTTACCTTTGTTTTCTGCCTTCAGTTCCTCTGCCATCAAGCTGTCTTGTCGGTTTCCAAGCACGAATGCTAGAAACGAGAGGATCAGGGCATCCAAAATTCCAATAATAGCCAAGATGTATGCCCAGCGGACCGAACAAGCCCCGAGAGTGTACTTGTCTGTCTTTTCTCCGCACATCCGTTTGACTTCATCCGAATCCCAGCCATCAGGGAAAATCATGCAACCGAGCACAAGGCAGGCAGCTTGGGGGGAGAGAGGAAAACAAAAGAAGAAAAAGCAGTTAACACGTTTTATTTTAGCAAGATTTTCTACTGTTTTGTCAATCGTTGTTTCAGTTTTTTTCTTGTTTTAGAGAGTAGCAGATCTCACCACTGTTTTCCTGGTTAACTTAAAAACAACCCAGCACTTGCACTAAAAAGACTCTGGGAATATACTTTAGAGTAAGCTCACGCATCCTGAGAGAGATTAAGGCAGATTGATCTAGGAGAAAATCTTCAGAAATTGAATTTTTGTGTGCATTTATGGGAAGGCTTCCATTGCAAACCGGCCTTAAGGAATCATAAGACCGCAGCATGACAATTCAAGGCCGGCTTTGAAGAGCTACCACAGCACCAGATAAGGGATTAGGATAACAGGGAAAACAACAGAGTGCATACTGACTTTGAATCACTGTGAAAAACAATTTTACATTGTGATCCCCCCACCTCTGACATACAGAAAAGTTTTTTGAAACTATCTTTGCCCTGTGCAATGCAGGCTGATTATTTCTACTCTAGTTGCCATTCTGTTTCATTTTTTAAAAGACCGAAAAATATTGCAACACACAGCAGCCTCACAAGCTTTTATAGAAATTAAGAAATTCAGAAAAATATTTATGTTCTATTTCCCAAGTAACGCTATGGGATCAGATGGCTGCTTTTTATAGCACCATGGTACTTGGAACATTAAGGAAAATAAGTGGGTATTGTTGCCACTTTTTATATTTAATTATTGAATTATTTAGGGGGTATAATCATATTTTTAGGTTAAGTAGAGATTTCTGGTTAGGTGGTTACTCATCCATTCGCTCATTCATCTAAAAACAATTTTGGGTCATCTCCAGGAACTGTTCTTGGACCTAAGGATACAGTGGTCATGAACAGGTACAAGGTTTATATCATTATATAGCTTATGTTTTATCTGGAAGAGAAGCAAAAAAGATGCATTAGCATACAAATAAAATGGTTTTAATTCATAATCAGTACTAAGTAGGAAAGAAACTAGGCTCAGATAAAAATAAAGGTGGTCAGGGAAAGGCTCTGGAAGGGATATAATTTAAGTCGAGGTCAAAAATAGACAAACACTCAGCTGTCTGAGACTGGCAGGGGTTAGGGGAGAGTCCCAGGGAGCAGCATGTGCAAAAGTCCTGAGGTTGGAAGGAGGCTTGCAGTATATAAGGAGCAATATGGAGACTGGTCATTGGGTTTTGGAGGAAGCTATTATATTTAGGTTGAAGGGCAGGTAAAACTACGTATCATAGCTGGCTGTTATTTCTAGGGTGCGTAACTTAGGAAGACTATGATGCCATAACCAAGGGAGAGATCTGTGATGACTAGGATCAAACAGTTCCTGAGGCTGGTCAGAGGGGTTACCGTATGACTGATGTGTCACTGAAATTTACCAAGCAAGACAGAAATGGATGCCTTCTTTCCTTTTCCAAAACAGCACACGAAGCAGACATAGACCAAGAGGGCAGACAAGCAGGAAGGCCACCCGAGAACGCTGCTGCAGTGTTCCACGTTCTCCTACAGGCATGACCTAACCCTCCGAGCCCTACGACTCCTTCCTCTCCTTGCCTGTGCTCCTCACATGAGGCCACGCTCTGACCCATCTGGGTGGAGTCTGCCTAGACGTGTCTTTTAATTTTTTTACTTTAAAGAGAAAAGAACTGAAAAATCAAGAAGCAAACAATAATAAAAAACAACAATAAAAGCAAAATGACAAAGCAACAGCAAAAAATAGTGATACAGGATTTAAAACAAGATGAGAGGAATTTAATAATGGTCGTTACAGTGCATATTGTTATTTTCAAAATAGTTGTTCAAGTTACCAGACACAGGCATGCAAGACTGACCAAGTGATATAATTTCCCTTTGAGCAGTTTCTTTCTCTTTAACTATATCTATTATAATTTTGGGATCTTATTTATTCTTTCAGTTTTAGGGGCCGGGGAATTAAGCTCAGTGAGGTAATTGCCTGCCTGGCAAGTGCAAGGTCATGAGTTCAATCCCCCATACCAACCCCCCCAAAACCCCCAAAACAACAACAACAACAACAACAAAACCCGAAGTACAATATTCTTTTAGTTTCTTATGCTAGTGAGACAATACAGTGTTTACATATGCAAATCTGATTTATTTCACTTATGTGTATGGCTTCTAGTTGCATCCATTGAAGGTAAAAACCTTGTTCTTTATGGCTGAGTAGTATTCCATTGTATGGAAATATCATATCTTTTTTTTTTTCCATTCCTCAGTTGATGGGCATTTGGGTTGTCTCCAAGATCTGGCCATTACAAATTTTGCAGCTATAAACATGGGTGCACATATATCGCTGTGGTATGATGTTTTCAATTCTTCTGGGAAAATGCCCAGAAGGGGAATAGTTGTGTTGAATGGAATTTCTAATCCTAGTTTTTTGAGGAACCTCCAGACTGATTTCCACAGTGGTTGTACCAGTCTACACTCCCACCAACAGTGGAGAGGGGGTCATTTTCCCCCACAGTCCCAACAAGCATTTGTTATTGGTTAATTTCTTGATGTTAGCTGTTCTTTCTGGAATGAGATGGAATCTCTGTGTAGTTTTAATTTGCATCTCTCACATGACTACTGATGTTGAACATTTTTTCATATATTTATTTGCCATTTGTATTTCTTTATCTGAGAATTATATATTCATCTCAGATGCCCATTTTTGGATTGAGTCTTTAAATTTGGGGGCCTGATTTTTTTCAACTCTTTATACATTCTAGATAAAAGTCCTTTGTCTGAGGGACAGTTGGCAAAGATCTTCCCAATCTGTCAGTTTTCTTTTTGCCTGGACGGATCACTTCCCCACTTTGTCTCCAGTCTGTCAAAGTGAACTCTGACCTCTCTGCCTTTCTCCGCCCTTCTTTGTCCAGATTACACATGATTAGACCTTTTTGCTAAAAAACGTTTTGCTGGCCACCCACTGAGCACTGCTGGGCCTCTCAGGCACTGACAAGCTCCATCATCCAGCTGGCTCCCTTTAATATGCTCCACCTCCTGGGGCTGAACTGCAGAAGACTCCACATTTTTAGATGTCTCTGTTTTCTCTTCCACCTGGAATATTTGCATGGTTGTCCCTAAAAGTTCTTCTCTTACCTAGCCTTTGACACCCACACCAAATGCAGCACCCTCCACAAAGCAAAGCAGCTCTAATTCTTCTCCACCTAGAATATTCCCTTCCCTGAACTCTTACAGCTGCTAGCAATCCCTATCTTAGATGCTTTGCTGCTGTTTATATATTATCATAGCTATTCATTTACCGATATCATCTCAATTAACGGCCTGTAAGCTTTCTAAGGAAAGTCATTGAGAGTCATCACAAAGTGGACACAAAGTCATCACAAAGAGTCATCACCTAGAACACTGCCTTGCACAAAGTGGACACTAAAACACAATTAAACGGGGAAATGAATGAATGGATAAATGACCAGTAATGCCTAGACATACATTGAAATAGTTTATGTAGACCAATGCCACAATTACCCAAGGTTGTAAATCTGGTTAAAGACGGACTCACATTTAGCTGACATTTAATGGAGACAATAGATTACAAGAACTTGAGAGGATAATTTAAATAAGTGAATTTGGTGATTTGGAAACATTTTCAGGGTCCCATTCCTCTGTGCCGCTCAGCACTTAGTACTCAGTGCACCCTGAAAGGCACTGTCTAGTTAAGATGATCTCTGTATTTTAACTACATGATTTCCATGAGTCAAATTCATTTTATTTGGGCAGTATAGACTGTACTTAACACTTCTACATTATTGGGATATTTAAAAAATATTCTGAGCTGGGTGTGGTGTGCACACCTACAATCCCAGCACTCTGAAAGGCTGAGGCAGCAGGATCTCAAGTTTGAACCCAGCTACTAGGGCGCCTTAGTGACTTAGCAAGACACTGTCTCCAAAACAAAACCAAAATATCCCAAATCAACGCAAAATAAACAAACAAGCCAAGACTGGGGTTATAATGAAGGCCCTGGGTTCAATCCCCAGTACTGAGAAAGTAAGTTCTAAATGCTTTTTAAAAAAAAACCTATTAAATATGTTTCATCAGCAAGGAAACGGCTTTCTTATAAAGAACCAAAAGAAAATTTTTCTTTTTTTGTGAATGGTAATCACTTGGAGAATGACACTACAGTTAGTTAAACTTCATAGAGATCCCCAAGGGACGCAGACTCAGGCAGGTGATCCGGCCTGCGTGACGACCAGCTGGGACGGGGCAGCTCCAGAGGCATAGTTTTAGGGTCTGTCTGTCTAGAGGATGCACCGCCTTCTCCAAAGTTTCCATCTGGGGAAACTCTGAGCCATAAACTGGAATGAAAATAGCAAAGGAGGGATTAACGCTCTGCAGCTGAAGCCGCGGAGAACAAGACTGGCAAACTGTTGCTCTCCAGTTGCCAGCGCTCGAATGACTTCCCAGATTGAATTTTAAGTGAGCAATATGCGAAGACAGAGGAAGTAATACACAACTGTATTTTATGCAGTGGGTATTTTGCTGAAAGTTATGAAAACAAAGTTGTTGAAACAGAATTTTAATTTTAACTATCCAAGGAAGTCAGATATTTAGGAAAAAAATGTTCTTGTTTTCCAGTACTAGGTACTCAGCTCAGGGAGCTCTGAACTAGATCCTTTGACCCCTCTGTTCCCTTTTAGTTTTTTATTTCAGGACAGGTTTTGGCTAAGTTGCTCAGGCTGGCCTTGAATTTGTCATCTTTTTGTTTCAGTCTTTGAGTGTCCCAGATTTTAGGTGTGCACCACAGCTTGCTTAGAGGAATCTCAAAACCTAAAAGGTTGGTATTTCTGGCTTCTGGAGAAAAAAATGTGAGGCTCCCCCCAACCCCCCACAGAAGTATCCCAGGTCTCTAGGTGATAGGACACTGTCCTATGTCTAGGTTTGCCTTCTGGTTTTTGTCAACTTTTTTTTTTTTTCTATGTTCCCAAAAAGCTGCACTGCCCCCCTGACAGGTCAAGGCCTTTACAGCTCCCTGGAATGGATCTCTGGCAGACAGAAAAAGCACCTGCCTGGAGGCTGCAGCCAAGTGCCGAGTGAGTCTGCAATTGTCAACTTTTTTTAATGTGAAGGATCTGATCCTTTTTATCTGCTTGGAAAAATCTAAATGGTTGTGCAGTTGGATACCCCTCCCCCCAATACATTTAAAAGGTTTTGAAACTTTAGATGGCTGTTGCATAACAGAAGTTAAAAAAATTTTAAACACTATATTATCAAAATATATATTTTTCTTCCCCCTGTATAAACTCCTTCTACTTGGCTGTCTTAGTTTTGCAAGGAAAAGTTTCCCAGACTTTAGAATATTTAATTTAAGCCATTTGGATAGTCTAGGCTCTGTTGGTTTCTGTGGGACGCCATGACTATTATGTTCTGCATGAACGCTCGAGTGCTATAATAAATTCTGGTTTCTGCCATTCTACAAAGCAGATCCTTCTCTACTTGCACGGTTTGCACAGCCGCTGGAAACTTCACAGCTGTTCCCAATCCTGACTAAGAAGTACCGGCAAAGTCTCAGACTCAACCAATGAGAGATTAAATAATATCCCCCTCTGGCTTTATACTTATTTCCAGTTCTCCTATGATCAATCTGAAGTAGTGTTACATCTTACATCTGCATCACCACAGTAAACATTAGCACACACGAGGCCCCAGAACATTTGATTTATTCACGCATGCTGTTTCCTGACCACAAGGGAGAGTGGAGAATTAGCTCCAGTTGGGCTGTTACCCAAAAGTGGGTTCCTTATTAGAATGTCACCTCGGAAGCAACTAACTGCCTTGAAGCTGTATATTCCTTCCTTTTGGCAGCAGGTTTTCTGGAAGTATATCAGAGGACATTATTGATGCTAAGGAGCAACAGGAGCTGGAGGGTAGTGAAAAGAAACCCAGGGCCTTATCATATGCGGCCCTGATGCTGTGATACCTTTTGATCTAGAATACGTAACACAGGCTTCCTTATGAAGCTATCACTGTTGATTGTGAGTGTATTCCAAATGGTTAAGAAGTGTTCGTATTCTAAAAGGAAGCCCTAGGCAGTGCCCGTGGGTCCCACAATGGGTTCTTCCAAAATAGTACACAAGTGGCTAATGCTTCCCCAGAGCCACTAATTGCAGCAGCATTTTTCTTGCTAAAGAGCGGATGGTAATCTCTATGGAAAAATCTACAAACCTTTGTAATTGGGTCTTTCTCCAAAGGAAAATGAAGCAAGATGAAAAGAGCCATAGGGGGTCTACGACTTGAGTTCCTTGGGTCTGCTAATAGTGCCCCCCAACTATCCCAATCAGGCTGTTAGGGTTTTGAACCTGAGAACTTACTCCGTGAACAGGAAGAGAAAGTTTCAAATTCATTCTTTAAAAGGCCTTTGCACTGTTACACACGAAGCATGATAAATTGCCTCATGTTGCAGAGGCACTCAAGGGGAACTCGGTGAAAAGAGGGAGCCTGCATTCACTTAACTCTATCAATTATTCAGGCAATAGTAGTCGAAGAAGTTGATGCCAGCAGAGGCTGCCAAGCTACGAGGGGAAAACTTTCACACGGGGATTGTCACCGTAAACACCTGCTAAGAGAGAGAGCTGCCTTATTCCTAGAGCTCCTCCATCAACTCACGGGTGACTAACTTTTGCTATTACATTTATACCTCTGCAAAAGGCTTAATATTTACATCTCAGTTTGCTTTTGGAAAGCAGAGTCACTAAATAACCGAAGACCTGAAATACTGTGATTTAGAGTGTGGTGGAGAAAACCAATGGTGTCCTAGAAAATTTTGCGCTTAAACACAACATAATCTTATAGGTATTCAGATTAGGATTATAACACAAAAGAGACAACATCCTTAGGATAGTGAGGGTGAAGAGAACACATAAATAAACACTGCACTCTCAGAGGAGAAGAGTCAGAAGTTTGTATCTGATGGTAAGAAAAGCCTGTTTACTCTGCCAAGCTGCCCTGATTTGCCTGAATGAAGGATACACGTAAACATTGGTGTATTGTGCTGCGTTAGATGTGTGTAATGTGTTTATGAGCCTGTTTTACAGCTGGAACATGATAGCAGAATTTATCCTATTTTTTATTTTACCTCCGAAAGACCGGAAAGAGGACTTCAAAACTGTTTCCTACAGTGGCAAGAGCAATGGGGTAAATGCGTTTGGAGTGCGATAGAGTACTTGGAAAGTGATTAATAGCAATCTTTTATTTTAGTGAATTTAAAAAACAATCCAAACATTCCCATTATTTTTATCATCTCATGTAGACACAGGAAAATTATTTTTTACAGATATGATACTAAACAAGAGGAAAAATTCTTAATTGTATAATATCAGTTACTGATTTGGCCAAACTTTAAGGGTTAATAGATCACAACTCAAAATTTAAAATTTAAGGGGCTGGGGATTTAGCTCAGCGGCATAAGCACCTGCCTTGCAAGCAGGCAGTCGTGAGTTCGATCCCCGGTACCAATAAAAAGAGAAAAAGAAAAAAAAATTGGAAAAAAAAAATTTAAAATTTAAAAACAATAAACATAGTTTACATCATTAGAGCATGGCTGATGGCTTTTAGCCTACGGGCTCAAATGATAATCACAGTCCTAGTAATCACACAGTTAAGAAGAAGAGCACACAGCATTGTAATACAGACAGCTATTGAATTCCTCCCACGAATGGGGTACACTTTATATGTACCTCCTCATTTTACTCTCAAATAAAGCTGACAGAAACATGAGGACATTCCTCCCTGACTCAGTTACCATAAGGAGATTTTTTTCAGAAACACTTTGGGCCTCACATCGCACCTCTGTCTGTCTCTGTGGAGATGGAGTGGGTCACCCGATGTCTGGGGCAGGGAACTGGCATACCTGCCTGCTCCTTCCTCCCTTACCTGGGGAGCTGTTTGTCCACAACACATATGTATGAGTTTTACACAGGGCAGGGCTGCCTTTAAGTACTGCCTCAGCCAGTCAGTTTTATGTTACTATAAGGAAATGCCCGAGGCAGATTACTTCTGGAGAAGGGAGATTTACTTACTTTACAGATTTAGAGGCTGAAAGCCCAAGATCAGTGCAGCCTCTGGTGAGAGGTTGTTAGTGAATGATATTACGACAGCAGCACATGTAGGAGTGAGAAAACACCAGACAGGAAACCAGGAAGGGATTTGGGCCAGTCTACGGCCTTTATAACCATTTGCTTCAGAGAGAGTTCACTCCAGGAGACCAGCATTCCCCCTCCCCACCCGGGGTGCACCGCAATGCCCTAAGCACTCGCCATGTAGCCCACTGTCTCCTAGACCCACCTCAGCATGTGAGCCTGCAGGGGAAAGCATGTCCAAACCACGGCACTGCCCAAGCCTAGGAAGGTACGCGTGCCTATTCTTGGAGTGCAGACGGGGAAGTCTCTTGCTCCAACAGACCCATATATTACAACCTTGTAATAATGGGGCCAGTTTGGTCCCTGTCTGCCAGCTGTTCACCGTCTCTAAGGAAGAGAAGATTGGCATTCATTGTTCTCTGCCAACCTTGACATCATCATTTTTACATATGAATAAACCGCGATGCAGAAATTCAAATAGCTTGCTCAAAATCACATTAGCCCTGGGATTTGAACCCATTTGATTTCTGCTGCAATCCTCAACATCTGAGCAACAACAATGCACACAAGATCACTTTAGAATGTTGATTTTAGTACCAAGAACATATATAGAATTTTGGCAGTGCTTAGCATGCTATTTATAATTAGATATTCTGGGATTACAATAACTACTAAAGTGATACTTAAAAGCTGTACATTTTTAATGTATACACATTTCTTTTCTTACACTGGTATTTCACCTAATCCAAATTTAATCTTATATAGGACCAAGAATGTTAGATTAATTATAACTCTAAATATGTAGCCTGAGAATTAAAGACAATTTATTATATAAATATATGTCTGAACATATGTGTATTTTGGTTTTATACATATTTCATTGGCAAACTCATTTTTTTTTGGCTTGAGCTTTTGGCATTTTAAGTTGGCTATGCATTTTAGCCAAACATTTTTTTTGTATATTCTTGAGGATTTTTATTCCTTTGAAGATTATGTGCACTGTTTTGCAAAACTACCAACAGTGTACAAGTGTTCCAGCATCTTCACAGGCTTACCAAGGTGTCTTATTTTCTGGTTTTTTTTTTTTTTTTTTGATAGCAATCCTAATGGGTATGAAATGGTACCTCATTGAATTTTGGTTTGTATTTCAGTGAAGATTAGGCACACTGAGCATGTTTTTATGTATCTGTTGGTTACTTGTAGATCTTCTTTTGAGATATGTCTGTTCAAGTCTTTACTTCATTTCTATTTTTAAATCAGTTTTTTTGGGGGGGGCTATTGAATACATAATAGGGGATTCTTACGTACTTATGGCTTCTGGAAATTAACCCAGCATTAGAAGTATGCTGCAGAGTTTAGTCCTGATTGCCAATGTGATTGGATTAAGAGACGTAATGGGGTTGGTTACCCCACCGATGAGTTCACAGCTCAATGGGAACTGTATCTGCTCGCTGGCTTCTTTCTCTTTGGCTCATTCTGACCCACTCTGTTTCCTGGCTGCCATGAGCCAAGCAGCTCCCTTCTGCCACACCCTCCCACCGTGTCACCACTGCCTTGGAACAAGTCAACCACAGACTGAAACCTGTGAAACCATTAGCTAACATAAACCTTGGAGTTACGGATGTCAGATATTTTGTCCTGCCAACAGAAGGCTGACTGATACGCATAGGTTGCGTATATTTTCTCCTGTTTTGTAGGTCGCCTTTTAATTCTGTTGATTATTTCCTTGATAGTGCAGAAGCTTTCTAGTCAGAGGTAGCCCCATTTGTCTATTTTTTGCTTATGGTATGTGTACTTTTGGTGCTCTATGGATGAAATCATTTCCAACAGTAATGTTACAAATCTTTCTCCCTGCATTATCTTTTCAGAGTTCTCTGTGTTTGGGTTTTATGTTTCCTCAATTTGATTTGTTTTTTGTGAATGGTTCAAGATACATTTTTCAAGCATCTGTCTAGTTTCCCCAGCTCTGTTTGTTGAAGAGGCTACTCCTGTCCTCATTGTGTATTCTTGGTAAGCTTCTGGACGTTCACTTGGACAAACATGTATGGACTTGTTTTTGGCCTTTCTATTCTGTCCCACTGGTCTATATGTCTATCTTTATCGCAGTACTATTGTTTAATTATTGTAGCTCTGTAATATATATTTGAAGCAAGAAAGTGTGATACACCCAGTTATTTCGTGAGACTGAGTTGGCTATTTATGGTCCTTTGCGGTTCTGTATACATTGTAGAGTTGGTTTTTGTGTTTGCATGCACATATGTGTGATCTTATTTCTGTAAAAAAGTCCATTGGGATTTGAAAGGAAGTACACTGAATCTATAGATTGTTTTAGGCAGTATGAATGATTTTACAGTATTAAGGCTCCTAATTCATGAATGTGGGACGTTTTTCATTTGTTTTTTCTTCCTTAATGTCTTTCAGCAGTGTTTCTGATGTTTAAGTCTTTTACCTCCTTAGTTAAATTTATTTATAGAAATAATCTTTTTGGTGCTATTATAGATAGGGGTTTTCCCTTAATTTTTTTCAGATAGTTTATTGCTAGTGTGTAGAAAAACTGATTTTTTATGTTGATTTTGTATCTTATAGTTTTACTGAAAATTTTTTTACTAGTTGTAATAGTTTCTTTCTGTCTTTTGGTGAAGTTGTTAGGATATTCTTTATGTAAGACTATGTCATCTGAAAAAAAGGACAGTTGTATTTCTTCTCTCCTGATTTGATTACTTTTTTTTTTTTTTTTTGCCTAATTTCTCAGGTTTGGACTTTCAATACAGTAGTAAATTCTACCAAAAAAATTAAAGAATTAAGGCCCAATCCTTCCAAAACATATCTGAAAAAAATCAAAGAACAGGAAACTTTTCCAAGCTTATTTTATAAGGTCAGCATCACCCTGTTACCAAGCTAGACCAAAACACCCCAAGAAATGAAAGTAGAAGCCAATATCCTTAAGAATACAGATGGAAAAATCCTCAACAAAATATTGGCAAATTGAATTTAAGAGCACATTAGAAGGACTTTACCACATAGGATTTCTCCCTGGGATGAAGGGATGATTCGACTTTAAAAAAAATCAATTAATGGGATATACCACGGAGACAGAATAATGGGTAAAATATGATGACCATCTCAGTGTATGTAGAAAGCACATTTGCCTTTAACACCCACAGATGAGGAATAGAAGGAAATTACCTCCATATAATAAATGTTACCTATGAAGAGCTTGCAGCTTTCATTATCTTTACCACTGAAAAACCTTTTCTTCCAAGATCAGGAGTAAGGCAAGATGCCTATTTCTTCCATTTTGATTCAACACAGTGCTTGTTAGTAACATTTTAATGCTTTCAAAAGGTCGAAAACTGTTTAAAGAAAACATAAATACTGCATACTGAAAACATCGGAGATGTAACTAAGCTCAAGAAAGAGAAATGCTTCTTTGTCTTACCCCTGATAAGAGAAGACCTTACTTAAGGGGACTTAGGTTCACACATTCATAATTTAAACAGGCACCTACATTGTACTTTTTCAAAACACAATGTAACTAGTTTCTCTTTCCACCTATGTCATATATTCATGCACACACATGCACACACTGACGTGTCCTGCTCCTGCAGTCCTGGTCCTTACCTTACACAGGATTAGGAGTGGAGCAGCTGTGTAAGCTGCAGTTGGCAGTCTTCTTGCAGAGGGGCCTTGTGATCATCACAGACATGATGTAACCTAAACACTGAACTAACTCTTTACCACTTTGAAATGGTTGCATAGCACCATGGGATCTGGGTAACAAACTCTTGAAGCTGACTGTTCCTTATGCCAATCGTTAGCTTCTTTCTATAATTTCCTTTTCCCATCCTCTTACCCTTTAGAGGCTTAAGATCAAAGTCACAGGGCCTCTGCGGGGCTGATTTATGACATTTAAATTAGAGCACTGTGAAAGAAAGAGACAATCATGGCAAATTGTTTAAGTTTTCTTTCTTGTTTTTAAAAAGTTCTTGCTTCTTTCTTCACAGATTTACTTTAAAATTGTTTTGAACTTCTACATTTTTACTAATTCTTTGAGACAATTTAGCCAGATATTAAAATAAATAAATTGGTAGGATAAACTATGACGAATCTAAGAGAAGATTTTTCAGTAACATATACGTATTTAGAATGCTGGTGCTTTAGAACTAGAAACTGTCTTCAGAGAAACCAGATTGGAAAAAGTGAGAGGTCTTTTTGAAAGAGCAGGACTAAAACCACAGAAGAGGGTGAAAGTAGCCAGCACATTGAATGTCTGTCAAAAGATTTTCACATATCTTTGCACTTTATATTCTAACAGCAGCAGCCCAAAATTTACAGATGAAACCTTGATCAAAATGACATTTGATGAACAATACCTGATCACAACAGTGCCCTCCTTTGATTAAAATGGAATTTAATCCAGTCTTAACCTTCCAGTGAAACATCCAGAAGGTGGTTTCGCTTTGAACCATGGGTGCCAGAGAGCCCCAGACAGAGATGACAGGAGGTTTCAGAAACCGAGCAGGCTGCTTGCTTGAGGTTTGCTTTCTGCCCCTGGGGCTTTGTGCTTTTATCCCTTAACCGTGGGCCCCAGGTCCTTGCTTGGCATTTATACATTTACCTTGATTTGTTCACCACTCTTACAATGGAGAGCAGTTCTGGTGGAACTGCGGACTATGGTGATATAAAGCATTGTAAGTTCTGGGAAGGTGCTCATGTGAATTATGTACGGAGATGGGGATTCATGAAAATGAACAGAGTTTAGAGCTCCCAGAGCATCTGTTGCAGCTACGATCTCTGATCTGGATGCCATCTTTACCTGGCTACAGCTCCAGGGAATAAAAAAGATGGTGAATGTGTGTTCTCCATCCTCTAACACTGTCCACTCCCTTCTCTGAAGGACTCTGCACTTTTCCAAGAGAAGTTGGTTTTATATATAAAAGAAACATTTGGGACAAATTGTGGTTTTGTTGATTCTAAGGCATCAAGTACAATCTGTACAAGATGAAACATTTTTTCAATTGTAGGATGTATTAATATTCAGATCTTAATAACCTTTCAGTTTTCTTTTACACTAGGGTGATAGCACAGTATTTATAAATGTGAGTTTGATTTATTTCACTTATGAGTATGGTCTCAAGTTGTTTCCATTTATCTATAAAAGCCTCAACATTATCTTTCTTTATAGTTGAGTAATAATCATTGTATAAAAATATACCACATCTTTTTTATCCATTCTGCAGTTGATGGGCATTTGTGTTGCTTCCAAGATTTAACTATTACAAACTGTGCTGCTATAAACACGGGTGCACATATAGCACTGTGGCATGACATTTTCAATTTTTCTGGGAAAATACCCAGAAGGGGAATAGCTGGATTGAATGGGACTTCCAATCCTAGTTTTTTGAGGAATCTCCACACTGATTCCACAGTGGTTGTACCAGTCTACACTCCCACCAACAGTGGAGAAGCTGGTCCTTTTTCCCCACAGTCCCACCCACATTTGCTCTCTTCTGATGGCAGCCTTTCTTTCTTGGAGTGACATGGAATCTCAATGTGGTTTTAATTTGCATTTCTTGAATGACCAGTGATGTTGAATATGTACAATAGATATTGTGATAATGAAATGGAAAGAAAGTGCTCAAAAGGAAATAACAACTGGAATGGGGAAAGAACAAAAGGAAGAAGGGAAAAGAGTGTATATATACATATATATATATATATATATATATATAGTATACATATGTATGTATGTATGTATATATGCAAGATAGATAACTATACTACTAATCTCTTTTAGTTCATCAAAAAGAACAGTTTGTGCTTTCATCGTTTGACTGTTTGATCATTTTTTTCATGCCTAAATCTTGTGATCTGAACAACTACTTCCAAGAAAACAATATGTAATATATTAACTAGTGTTAATTTCCTACTTTTTTTGAAATTCTGTATCATTTCTTTTTTCTGTTTTGCTTTTTAAAATAAACATTTTTTAAAAGTGCAATAATTTTCTATTGCTGCTGTGACAATACAATAAACCTGGTGGCTTCAAACAGGCATATTTATTATAGTACTGTTCTCTAGATGAGAATTGCCACATGGGCCTTAGGGGGCTAAACTGAGTGTAGGCAGGACTAGATTCCCTTCTGGAGCCTTAGAAGACAGTCCATTTCCTTGCCTTTTCCAATTTTTAGACGCTGCTTGCACCCCTTAGCTCATGACTTCTTTCCTGCTTCAAAGTCAGCACAGGTGGATATCCTGGACCGAATGTTTGAATGTTCCCCATAATGTGTACACTGAAATCCAATCCCCAACATGATGGCATTTGAGGTAGGGCCCTTGGAGTGATAGTCACGAGGGTAGAGCCCTCGTGCATAGGATTAGTGCCCTTATAAAAAGAAGCCAGACAGTTAGGATTTGTTCTCTGCTACGTGAACATATGCTGAAAAGACAGCCATTTTCAAACTATGAAGTAGACTCTCCTTACACACTGGACCTACTCACACCTTGATATTGGATTTCCTGGCTCCAGAATGGTGAGAAATAAATGTCTGTGATTCAAGCCGCGAGTCTAAGGTACTTTGTCGCAGCAGCTCCAATGGACTAAGACAGTGGACTGAGTCATTTTCATATATCATTTCTCTCATTTTCTTCTCCTGCCTCTTTTCTCATTTCTAAGGACTTGTGTGAATAGACTGGACTCATCCAAATAATCTAAAATAATCTCATCATCAAAAGGTCAGATGCTGATCAGCAGCCTCAAGTCAGCCACAATCTTCCAATTTTACTGTAAAAGTGAGCTCAATAGCAGCAACCTTAATTTCTCTTTTCCAAGTAACCTAACATATAGGTTCTAGAGATTAGGGTGTGGGCTTCTTGGGGGCCGGGATTATTTTGCCTATTATGTGATGTTACACTCAGTAGCATGCTGTTATGATTTTGATACTTAAACGTTCCTACCTTCTAATTTCTAGTTACCATGGTCCAAACTAAAGGCAAAAGCAATTGTAGAGCTCATGAATGGAATAAACCTTGAGCACCTGTGTCTTCCAAGTAGCTCTGCTGAGTTTTTGCAGCTTTTGGCCCCTGTCCAGGGGGTTTATGATTAGCTGGATGGTTTACTGCTGGATGCAACACTTGATCTTACTTTGTATCTCCTTGTCAGGGTTTCAGATATTTTGCCTGGTTTGACTGTGTAAATATTTTGCTAAACTCTTAACACCAAGTGTGAGCCAGGTCCCTGGAGGATAGGTCACTTCAAAGCAAATGATGCTCAGAAAGGCCATGACTTGAGACCCTCTTGCTGCAGGCCCTAATTCATGGCTCGGTCACCAGTCTGTGTTGGTACTACCTCCAGCTTGATTCAAGCTCAACTTTGGAATTATTTGGGTGATTAGCTTCCTCTGTTAGTGATTTTATGTAAGCCCAGTATTGTAGTCTTAGCTTTCTCTCTTTCAGCATTGGCCTCCTGTTGGGTTTACAGTATGCTACTTGGCTGAGCACGTCTGTGCGGCGGCAAGCGAGGCCATCTGGTTAGCGCTAGTCCTATGGAACTGTCACCGAAGACTGTGTCCGGCCCATCTCGGAACGTAGCTGATCTCCATGAATAATTCTGATGTCTGCAGAGTGACAATGCGTGGGGAGCCACAGCAGATTGCTTCAATCTCAGGACACTTGAGGACGCATAAGGACACAATCCCACTGCCTGGCACATGTGCACCATGGGTTACACTTACTTAAGTATGACCTAGTGTAGCTGGCCACACACATGCTACGCAAGAATGTAATGCTTGATACCGGCCAATATATACCAGCCAAACAATAAAGATGTTTGCTGCTGTTGCCGATTGTGGCTCCATGTGCTTTCTTTTCCTTGGGGACCTCACCCACAAAAATACCCCTCCAGCCCCCAACCCCAACACACTGCTAAATGAAAGTTTCCTGAAACTGTCCAGTTAATACATTCGGAGGTTTGAAGGACAGTGTGTATGGATCCTGTCACTTTACCTCTAAATTCTGATTTATTCAACCCACGCTCTCAACGTTTGCACCTTTAAACTTGTCTTGATGAAGGTAAGTAAGGTATTAGGAGGTCCAGATGCAGACAGTTTGAGTACGTTACGGGCCCAGTGTGCAGAATGAGCTCAGAATCTCAGTTCTTACCAATTATTCTACTCAGTAATTCTATTCTACCCTAATGACATTATCATTAACATCATCAAAGCTTATCATTTAGGTATTCTACAGCCCAGAATGCCCAATGGGGTTAGTAGTTTGAACAAATGTTGAAGAAAATAAAAAATATTGTCATGGTAACTTGTAAAATATTTTGACAATATGAAAGTAATATTTATTGAGAATTTACTCTGTACCAGCCACTCTTCTAGGTGTCTTATATTAATCAACTCATTTAAACTTCATTATAACCATATTAAGTGGGTACTAGCATTACCTTCATTTTATAGAAGATGGAACAAGAGAGCTTACATAATTTGAAAAATGTCCCAGTAGGTGAGAGGCCAGAATTGACATCATGCGCAGTCTGTCAGCTATTCCAATTCTTAACCATTATGTAAGTAGAAAGTTTGATTTCTACTGTTTTAGGAAAATACAACGCTTTCTTCTGATGGTAAAATTAAAGTACCAAGCAAAGAATAGATTCACTTAAGAACCAGTGAGGCTGACACAGGTATGTGTTCTGAGACAAAGGGCTGGCCTGTCATACTTTCTTGCTTCTGGTTAATAGTTATAATACAGGCAGTTTGGAAAACATGCACAAACTGGACTCCCTGAGATGTAATTGTATTGTAGTACACAGCTAAGAGCCCGTTCCTGAGAAATGGTCTTTGGAGAAACAATACTAGCATCACCCTGATCTTTAAGAAATGGACCGACTTATCTCAAACTATTGGCATTCTGAGTTGTCAACATGACATCTGCAGAATAACTGGCAGCTAAATCCCAGTAAGCTAAAATGAAGAAACGCATTGATTTTTGTTGTTGTTGTTGCTGAACTTTAGAGTAATAGACTCCCAGTTATGGGGATTCGTGTCAGCAGCAGTTAAATCTTAAGAGGTGCCAGTTTTTTGAATGGCCAGGTATAAAGTGATTTTCTATATCTTTGGCAAATACTTTTTTCAGTCAGGCAACTGTTAATGATGTCCCAGGTTGGAGCATAGCGGTGAGTATGACAGATGGGATTTTAGTCTTAGACTTGTAGTCTAAAAAGCTAAATGGTTTAACTTCTGTAATAAGTAAGAACATGAGAGGAAAGGGGAAAAAGTTGATTGAGTGTAACTGAAAATATATCTTAAACCTCCAACCTGTGCTGGAGCATCTAAAAACATACTTAAAGGGGAAATGCCAGCTTTTGAGCCCCAAAACCATTGCTGCATGATCCAAAAGTTAGGAGAGGACTGGAGTGGACCGGCTGACAGGTAGACAGGGGAGCACGGCTGTTTAATTGTAGTATGTAAATATTCAGTATCGGTGTGACTGTAACTTTTGAGAATAGGAAGGTCATCTCTATCAACATAAAATTATCCAGTAGAGAATAAAAGGAATTTTAGGAGCATTAATATTTCTAGCAAAAGACATGTGAGCTTGGTTTAAAGTCTCGAGGTGGTCTGAGGATGTTTCTTATATTGCAATCAAATTCAAACTCAAGCTCTTTATGTCATTAATGGTGCTTAATTAATCTCTTTTACCTGTATAGGAAGTATCAGGATTAGATATTTTTACTTAGAGTGAAAGATATGCTTCTTTTATAGAATCCTCCAAATGACAGGAACAAGATTTACCACTCCTATATTTTGGACGAGGATATTACAAATATTTTTTCAATGCCAGATCCCAGAATGCTGCCTTGAAATCTTAGGTGATCTGTGGATTACAAAAGCCGTTGAAGACCTCACTCTTAGACCTTTCCATGCAGCAATGGTTGTCTGGTTGTTTTTTTGTGACCCTCTAAGCTGGCACTGGAAAAGGGGAAAGAAAGACTTCTAAGCACTCTGACTGCTACTCTTGGATCACTATTTTTGACCTATTTTAAGTTTTTCACTTTTGGCCATACCGCCATACTTCTTTTAGCATTATCATAATTAAGCACCATTTTTATGATTTGAAATTACTCTCGCTTCTCTTGCGTAGGCCCAGCCTGCAGTATCATGGCTGAGTATCTACTCCAGTTCCCCGACTCTTATCTCTTCTCCTCTTCTGCATCTCCCTTTCTGCACTGGGGAGGGAATCATACTTGTTTCTCCCATTCTGCAAACAGTGCTTTCAGTCATGCGGATATAATCAGTGTCCCTTAAAACCCAGAACAGAACTAGTATATGGAAAAATATGAAGAAGTACTAGAGAAAATGGAAAAAGCAGAGTTCCATTTAAAGATTCTCAGGTGTCAGAGCTCCACTTAAAGATTCTCATGTGTCCCTAGCCTCCTAGCAGGCTCTCTATCAGGCGTGACTGAACCCCTTGAAATAAGGAGGCTCCTCAAGTTTCCATGTGGCCAAATTTAAATGTGGCTGTTTTAGTCTGGGCTTTCAGGATATAAACTGCTTCAGTATTACAGATTATTTGCATCTGCATCTTAGCGGTTCCTAGAAGTTCCAAATTTTGCAAGTCAAACTTGACCAGGAAGTTTCCAGACCTGGTTGAGGATGGGGGTGTTTATCGTATTCATCTTTGGCTGACAGCCCTAACTTTGACAAAATGTTTTTCAGTGAACTGGCATTGACTTGAGCTTTTGGCTCTTACCTGAGTGAATGCTGTACAGTACACCCTGGGAAACAGCGAGCTCTGGAGTGAATTAAGCTTAATGGAGCATGAACCGAGGTCTCCATTTATCTGCTGCCCGGCACACTCATATATTGGGTTTGACTTTGCGTGGTACCTTGGATGTGGTTGAGTGATGATTTAGCTGTGCCTCTGGATATTGGTCATATGCTGGTCTAGATTTCATGGGTGTTTGTGCATATCTCCTCTCTTCTCTGCCCTGGAGTGTCACAAATGCAGCTACTCATGTTTATGACTAGAGTTGTTGCCAAGAATGAGAACTGTGGTGACCTTACTTAACCTGGAATGATATTCACATCAGTGCTGATCAGTAAGTTGCAATCACAGAGACAAATAGCATTCACACAATGGATCAGTGAAGACCTTTCTCCATCTAAAGCCTAATAACGAGGAGGCCATTGTGGGTGTTGTTATGATTTGTGTCTGGATGGCACCCTGCTCCCCAAAGCCTCATGCACTTTTAGATGGGGCTTTTTCAAAGGTAGCTGAATCTAGAGTTGGTTACTGAGTCATGGTTCAAGGCTGGGATTAAGGGTGAGTGATTGCTGGGATCAGTGCACTGATTGGATTGGCACCGCCCTAACCCCAGCAGTCTGGATAAAGATAAAAGGGGCAGACAGAGCCTTCTCTCCTCATTTATTTCTTTTGCTGTCTTCTGCCACCATTAACTATTGCTCCTGTGACATGTGCCACTGTGCCTTGGAACCAGCTGATTATGGACTGAAACTTCTACGAGCCACAAGCTAAATAAACTTTTCCTTTATTAACTTGTGGGTTTTGTGTATTTTGTTTCAGTGATGAGAGAAAAGTAACTGAGACCGGTATTTTGTAAAATACACTCCCTACAAATGAACAGTGACTTCCAGTAAATTATTAGCTTCTGGAATTTCTACCAACTCCATAGAGTAAGTTCTGAAACTTGACGGAAGGGGGTTTTGGCCTACATCTCTAACAATGTGACTCTGGGATACAAGATTTACTCTACTTAAATTCTGGCTCTGTTTCACTGAGGGCTGAAATATATATCATGGATGATGACGGTCTTATATGTGAGCCTTTGATGGCCAAGAAATTGAGGAAGACATTGTCAGATTTGTTCAGCTGTGATAATACATGGAGGTGCTGGGTGTTGTATAGTGAGGGTCCTTGTCAGAGAGCATTTGTGAATAATTTCCTCATTCAGTTCACCTGCCAGTGGGAAGAGTGACGCTTTACCAGGCTGAGTGCCTTCAGTTCCGGGAATGGGAGAGGATCCTGTGTATTTCCAGGAAGGCCCCTTTCTGCTTCAGGGTGGGGACTTCCAGCTCTACTGTTACAAACTGCCATAGGAGAAATTTTCACACTCTACATCCTGGCACTGGGGGACCAGAGTTCTGACTGAATGGGCTGCTGGAGGTACCTAAACCAGGAAGAGGCAAACAAATTACAGTTCCACTAGAGAGCCATAGGAATCAGAGGCCCAAAACAGTCAAAGCTAAACTGGACCTGCAGGTTCCTGGTGCTGCAGAATTGAGGGAAGAAAAGAGGCAGAACTTTAATAAAGCCTTGAAGGTCAGTTGGAGATGGAGTTGGCATGCCTAAGATTTTTAAGACTAATCATGATGGTCAGCAAAAAATACTTAAACAAAAAACCCAACCTGGCACAGTCTTGCATTCCTGTAATCCCAGCTACTTGGGAGGATAAAGGGGAGGGCCCAAATTTTAGACTAGACTGGGGAATTTAGCCAGACCTGTTACGGTCCATACACTGTGTCAATTTGAGAAGTTTAGAAGTTTAATGGAGAGACTCAGCAGGGAGCCAGGGTTCTCACTTGGTAAATATCCTCATCTTGTGCAAAGGAAGGCATCGAGATTTTGTGAGTGCCACACTCACCCTGGAAAGGAGTGTGTGTGTGTGTGTGTGTGTGTGGTCTGTGTACAATATAAAGCCAAGAGAAGAGGCTTGTTTCCTCCCTTTTGTTCTGGTTCCTTTTGCTCTGGCTGCTGCCTTGAAGGGTTGCCCCAGTGCCTGCCTCCCTGCCTTGGATCATGCTGATTATGGACTGAAGCCTCCACAACATTGAGCAAAATAAATGTTTCCTTCCGTCATTTTGGGTGTCACGTATTTTGTCCCAGCAATGAGAGAAAAAGTAACCAAGACACCCTGTCTGGAGACAAAGGTGTTAAAGGGTTGGGAGGTTGCTCGGTGACAGAGTGCATACGAGAACCTGGGTTGAATCCTCAGGATATAAAGAAAAAATAAACAAAAAAAAACCCAAACTGAAGAAAACGGCTGCTGATGTGAAATAAAATAAATCATGGTTTCGAAGACCTGGTAGAACACAATTCTGAGGACATGCGGGAAAAGATGAGAGATTTAAAGAGACTTAAAATACAAATATTTAGTACTCAGGGTGTGGGGTGGGGAGAAAAAGGATGCATAAAGAAATAATTTTTTAAAAAGGAAATTTCCTTTAGACTTAACTTTTTTAATTGATAGTGGTTACAGAGGTCCAGATAATATTAATTAAAAAATCACATACCTATTGTTATCATTTGTGTATCGATGTCTCCCCAAAGCCTCAGGCACTTTTGTTTATTTTATTGAGTTTGTTGGTACATTTCAAGTATACATAATGATCGCATTCATCATAGGGAATTTATAGCTGTACATGACATGTGTTGATTCTTTTATTCCCAACCCTCCATCCTCCCTTCAACCCCTTTCCCCTCCCTATTTACAAAGCTTTGCTTCACTTTTATCCTTTTTTAAAATTTTTTTTCCTTTTCCATTCCTTCCTTTCCTCCTTCCCTCACCCTAGTTTTTTGTCCTTTTTGAACAATTTCTTCCTGTTTCTATTGTGCATTTTGATCCTTGTTTACTCTTTTGGTTTCTCACACCATAGAGACAACATGATGTTTACAGGGCCTGATTTATTTTACTAAAAACATCATACCACAGCAGTATATGTGCACCTATATTTATAGCAGCACAGTTTATAACAGCTAAATCTTGAAAACAACCCAAATGCCTATCAACTGAACAATGATAAAACAACAAAATAGATTAGTTAAAAGGGAAGATATGTGATCAGCAACAATCCATTTATTAGCGATGCTGGGAAGCAGAAGAAACCAAATATTACCTGTTTAGACTCTTGAGGGGAAGATTTAAAGTCCTGGCTAAGATTATCACCCGCATGTTGGGACAAGAAAGATAGTTTGGATATGCAAATATTTTTCTTCATAGTATTTGGGGGCAACTCCTAAAAATACTCTATTCTGATAAAAATGAAATGAGATCTCCAAATATAGAAGAGTAAAAGTTAATTAATCAGCTGTGAATAGTAAATCTTTAAAATTTACGCTTCACACTGATTAGCTTTTCATATGACTAGAAACGGTTAATGTATGCTATGGAAATTTGAAACAAAATATATGCTAAACGTGAACAGGAAAACTCTGAAGTAAAATTTTTAAGCAATGTAGAAAAACCCCACAGATGGAAGGAGAAAGCCAATAGTGTGGTTACAAGTGATTAACAACTAATCCTAGGAAAAACAATTTTTAAAGCCCCACTTTTTATTATTTGAAGATTTCCAAGGTAGAAACATTCCCATCATGTAAAGTTCAAGCTATTGGGGCAGGAGCACTGAGCATAGTTCGAGAGAAATAAAAGTTCTAAGCGCAGTCTGTGGGCAAGGGCAAGGTAGACAGAATTCGTAGCTTCCTAAAATGTTCATGCAGGTGTAATGGTAGGTGAGTAGCTAAAAACATATACATCCTGGAGGATGCTGCTAATTATTTTTATCTGTTAATTTTAATTTTTGTACCAGGAATTGAACTCAGGACCTTGTTATTGCTGAGAGGGCACTAATGCCGCTGAGCTATATCCTCAGCCCCCGATGCTGCTAATTTTTATATATCAGTAGAGAAAGACAGGTGTAATTATAATCATGGGCAAGAAGGTAAGTGTTGAAAGATCTGAAAGCAATTAATTAAAACTTCTGAATTAATGGGGCAAAAATTCAATAGAGAGCTGATCAAGCCATAGAAATAGAAGAAGAAAAATAAAAGTTTTTGTAATAGCTAAATCTTGAAAACAATCCAAATGCCCATCAACTGAGGAATGGATAAAGTTGTGTCTTTTTTAATATAATGAAATACTACTCTGCTGTATACTATTTTAAAAAAATATTGCCTTGTGACATGATGAATAAAATATTTCACTTTAATTTATATAAGTAGCCAAAGGAGATTAGCCTGTTGTCTAAGCTCATAATAATATGGGTCAAATTCAAGTTTCTTGGGACCCAAGACCCCTATTAATGTTGTCTGTGTGAAATGCTAGTTTACAAACCACATTTACCAACATTCTCTTGATTTTATGTTCAGCCTCGCAGCTCTGCATGTGACCAGTAAGAGATGTGCTTGATACCGAAACTTACAAAAGCCCCCTTCTGTTTTTGATCAGCACACAGAAAAGCCATATGCCTGCAGTAGTTACATATTTGCATGCTTGCCTTTAAAACAAAGTTGAAGCGCAACATAACACTTGTTTCAACTTTGCACAGCGCTCTCATCAAGGATTCAAATCATACAGTGAGGGATTCTCATGGTGTGAGCAGTCAACTACCTGCATCAAGCGCCCTGGAAAGCTCGATCAAAAACATACTCCAGCCCATGTTCCCCCACCTGCAGTGCTATGGGATCAGAATTTTTAGGGTAGGAACCCAAGATTCTACATTTTAATAAGGACCCCTGGGGTTTCCTAGAAAGAGTAATATTTTAGGACCACGTGACTCAGAGTCATGTGCCCTCCAGAGCTCCAATTCAAGGTAGCACTTCACCCTCGCCTGGCCCAGCAGGCCCTGTTGTCACTATTTTTTACAATGGGCTTTGGGGTCAGCCCACAAATATTAAGACAGAAATAATCTTGGTAAAGCACTTTTCATGGTGCTTAGTACTTTAAGTACCCAATAAATGATAGGGAAAATCATTCTTCTGTTCTCATCAGAATGGCAAAAGTGGTGATAGTTTTATCTGTATTTACAAAATGCTTTTAGTTACTAAGTAAGCCTTATCAATTTTCTCATTTACAGGCTTGACACTGAGTCCTAGCTATGTAAATAACTTGACAAATTTACAAAATTATTTGGCTAGTTTAACTCCATCTGGTTCTTGATTGCTAATCAAAATTTCTAATAATCCATATACTAAATAAACACTGAACAAATGTGACCCAGTTTCCTGGCAAATAGTGAACCTAAAATAAATGGAAGAAATAACACACATCCACACACACATGCAATCAGTTATAATAAATGTGAAAAGTCTGTATGTCTCCATCAAATTACTTATCATATTTAGATAAACAATCTATCCACGTTAAATGATGATCACAGTTAAAGTGAGAAGTAAGATTGAAAATAAGGGTACAAAACAGTAAATAAACATGAAAAAATGTTCCACATAACCAACCATTCAAGAGATACAAATTAAAACAACCCTGAGATTCTGTCTCATCCTGGAAAGAAGGGCTTTTATCAATAAATCAACCAATAACAAATGCTGGTGGGGAAAACGGAGCCCTTCTCCACTACTGGTGTTACTGCTGACTGGTGAAACCACTGTGGAAATCAGGGTGGAGATTCCTCAAAAAACTAGGATCGGAGGTCCCATTCTGGGTATCTTCCCAGAAGAATGAAAAACAATACTACATATGTGTACCCATGTTTATAGTTGCACAATTTGTAAAAGCTGGATCTTGGTGTTATGGTTGATACATTGTGTCAACTGAGAAGTTTAGAAGTTTAACTGACAGACTCAGCAGAGAGCTAGGATTCTCATTTTGTAAATATCCTCATCCTGTATAAGAGGAGAACACAGAGATTTTGTGAGTGCTACGCCTGCCCTGGAGTGGGGTGGGCCTGTGTACAATATAAGGGAGAAGAGGTTTGTTTCCCATTTTTGGGGCACTGACAAATGACAAGAAAAGGCACTGACAAATAACAAGAAAAAGGCACTGACAAATGACAAGAAAAATAAAATGCAAACCTTGAAGTATGTTACACACAGCTGACAGACAGGTAAAATGTGCAGAAAATTAGAGGAGAAAATGTCAAACATTACAAGAGGAAATTTTAATAAGCCAGGATTTTTCAGATAAATCGTCTAAAATACACATTCTAAAGGATTTGAATAATGTAATCAACAAGGTCAAACTAATTGACATTTATAGAATTGGTATTCTATGAACAGAATAGGTGATCTGAGACTATAGAATATGACAAACATCAATTTGGTGATAAAGAATCTAAAAACCCCCATCACAGTTGTAATTTTTAAAAGCTAAACCTTGATTTGAAAAGATCAGAAATCAACAATACAAAGAGGACTAAAACCTACTAGGAAGCTAAATAGATAGTTGAAGTTAAAATGAATTATGAGCGAGGGAAAGGTTTATTTCATTGTTCTCTTGAGACTCTAATTAAATTGACAAAACCAGGAAAAAAGATAGAAAACAAGAGAGTAGATGGGAGGGGAGGGTTACTACCGGCAGCTGAGATCTTTCAGAATTTCTCGAAGCATGAAAACAGAGGGTGTGGTGGTGAATGATGGAACGATGTGGTGGAGGCTACAGCTCAGAAGAGGAGACCCTGGTCCAGGGAAGAGGACTGGACTTGCATTAGGGCAACAAGAAGCCGGGGGAACTAGAAAGTGTCTAGATGGCACAATTGGTCTCATTCTCTTCCCAGGTACGATTCCAGTTGGTCAGTAATTTATGTCCCAGGCAAAAGAGTTGGTTTCTTCTTAAGAAGCTGAACACAACTCAGGTGACTGATAAGGATGCTGGGCTTTCAGAGAAAGGTCCTCATGGTTGGGCATTTCTCTTTCTGAGTGTGAGAGTCAGCAACCCCTCCTGCAGTGCAGCCCACCAGTCTCATGAGCCCTCTTTAGACAGGTAGGGCTCCCCAGGAATTTAGGGTTTCCCTCATTCCAAATGTGAAAGGAAAATGAGGAATTCGTAGACATCTGAGAAAATGTGACATGAGCAAGAACAAAAAAGAAAAAAATGGCAATAAAATAATTAGAAAAAACCAAGAGAATCTGAAAACACAACACAATCTTGACTTGCTTCTCTGACACACAATTTCCAATTAATGTTCTCCAAAGAGACAGAGATGCCATAAAAAGTCAAAACAAAGAGCAGTTCCCAGAAGTGACAGAATTTCTTGAAACTGAAAGATGTGAAATTTTGGAGTGAAAAAAACTCACCCCATGCCAAACTAGATGAGTGAAAACAGAAGACACTTCACATGCGTCACTGTGAAGCTGTGGAACCTGACAGGTGGTAAGTCAATGTCCATAGGCTGAGGTCGGGCGTACCAGCTACACTGGACGCTTGAAAACAATACAGAAATTCCTCCATAATGATAAGGCAAAAAAATTTTTTTACCAGAATTTATACCCAACAAATTATTTATCAGGTGGGAAAACAGAGTCAGGATGGAGGGAGGATGGAGGGGAAGAGAAGGGAAGTAAAAACAATTGGCACACACGGAGTACATGCACCTACCCCTTAAGAGGAAGTGCATGGTGTGTGCTGCCAGCATGCACTGACACAGACTTTTGAAAAGGGCTTAACCTTTAGCGTCCATGTGTCTTTTCTTAAGATGCAGTCCAGCAACATGATGGTGAAGATAAAGGAACAGAAGATGTGAGGTCCCGAAACTAGATCCTAAGATCCTAAGACTGGAGAGGAGAATGAAGGGCTCAGGAAAGAAAGGAACTGGATGGAATGGACGCTGTGTGGATGCCTGGGGGAAAAATGAAAGATATAATAACGTAAAATAATAAAGACGAAAACAATTGAAACCAGAAAAATCAAAGTTGCAAATCAAACTATGGCATAAGTTTACGCAACTCATGGTACATGAGAAAAGTTAATCCATGAACCCCAGTGCTAAATATAACCCTTCTTTGAGACACTTATAGAGAAGGAAATATAATCAAATATGCCCAGAGAGCCCAACACAAAACTACACAAGCTAGTCATATTAAAGTAAAGGTAGCTCAAACACTGTCAACTTTTAGACCAAGCCAGTACACAGAGTGGAGATGACTTAGTGCTTGCAGGGCACATTGCAGGGCACATCACAAACTCTCTGCCTCCTGGGGAAGGTGTAGACATCCATGCGGGTGGAATCAGGAGTGGTAGAGACCAGGGCAAAGAATGAAGAGGAAGACCTTGACCTGGTACCTTGGGTTTAATCTTGCTCTTGGGCTTGGTAATTGGATGGGCAGAGATTATGAAAACTCAGGTAGGCTAAGAGGGAAGCCAAAAATACAGCCCAGTGCTCTGCTTGCTGGTCATCTTCAAGGCAATAGAGAGGAAGGGACAGGAGAAAATGAAATGGTGGCATGGCATGGCGATTCAAGACAGGGCTGCAGGTAGCCAGCTCCCACTACTCCCTTAACTTGTAGATCTTGCGTGGTTCTCGCATGTGAAGGATGTAAAAGGCGCTCCATGAAGCTGATTGGTGGGCTTGCCAGAGTGGTAACTGCAGGAGGGCTGAAGGCTAGACTCCCGGACGGGTGAATGAAGAGGGATCACGGCAGCCCCTGAGGAATCTGTAAGGCCTGATGGTTGAAGTAGAGGGTTATTCATCAGAGGAAGATGGCAAGCTCCTGGAAGCAGGGCCCAAGAGGATAGATTACGGATATTATAATGCTGACTTGGCTTCCTGAGGTCAACATACCCCAACTGATGTGAGCAAGAGCCTGGCTCCAATGCTAGGAGGGTGCTGAGCTCTGTCCTACTAGAAGCTTCTATGAAGAAGGAAACAGCAGGAGAAGACTGGAAATCAGGGGTAACTGCTCGGGGAGGCCTGTTTTTGTGATACAGTGCTCATAAATAAAATTAACCTTTCAAGCCATTTTAAGTGTACAGTTCTGTTGGATTAAACACATTCGCTGAGCAGCCCCCAGAGCTTTTCCATCTTTCCCACATGAAATCTACACCATTAAATACTAAATCCTATTTACCTTTCTCCCCAAGCCTGGGCAGCCACCATTTTACTCTCTGTCTCTGTTCTATAAATCTGACCGCTCTATGAATTTCATATAATAGGAAATGTATTCAGTATGTGTTTTGTGACTGGCTTTTTTTTTACTGGATGTAAAACCTTCAAGGCTATGTTTCTCCCACGTATCAATGTTTCCTTCCCTCTTGAGACTTCATAATATTTCGTTGTATGTATAGATCACATTTTATTTGTCAATTCATCTGTTAATGGATGCATGAGCTGTTTTTACTTCTTGGCTATTTGAATAATGTGGCTGAAAATGTGGTGTTCAAGTCTGTACTCTTATTTCTTCAGGTCCTGTACACATGCAGACATGAGACTGCTGGGTCCCATGGTAGTTCTATGGTACATTTATTTATTTATTTATTTATTTTTTATATATTATTTTTTGGTCTTTTTCAATTTTATTGGTACCAGGGATCGAACTCACGACTGCCTGCTTGCAAGGCAGGCGCTTATGCCGCTGAGCTAAATCCCCAGCCCCTCTATGGTACATTTATTTATTTATTTTTAAACTTTTTATCGGTACCGGGGATCGAACTGACGACCACCTGCTTGCAAGGCAGGAGCTTATGCCGCTAAGCTAAATCCCCAGCCCCTATGGTGCATTTCTTGAGGAACCTCCATACCATTGCCCACAGTGTCTGCGCCACTTTACAATTCCACCATCAGTGCCCAAGAACCCTGATTTCGAAACATAGTTGCCAGGACTTGTTATTTTTCTGTATTTTTGATAGCAGCCATCCTAGAATTTGAAGTGATATCTTATCATAGTTTTGGTTTGTATTCTCTGATGACTAGTAACGCTGAGCATCTTTCCATGTGCTTATTGCCAATTGTGTGTCTTTGGAGCAATGTCTATTCAAATCTTTCTCCAATTTTAAAATCAGAGCCTTGGGGCTGGGGATTTAGCTCAGCAGCATAAGTGCCTGCCTTGCAAGCAGGCAGTCATGGTTTGATCCTCGGTACTGTTAAAAAAAAATAAAAATCAGAGCCTTTATGTTGTTGTTGGATTATGGGAGTCACTGTACATTCTGCACATCAATCCCTTATCAGACGCAGTAGTAAGAATTTAAGTTTCCTTCATGTCTTTTCATGGCCTGATAGCCGATTTCTTTTTAGTGTTAAGTAACAGATCATTGTCTAGATGACCACAGCATAGGTATCTATTCATCTACTAAAGGACATCTTTTTGGCTTCCAAATTTTAGTAATTATGAGTAAAAGTTGCTGTACAGGTTTTTATGTGGGTGTGTCTTTAGATACATGACATGATTTACAAGCATTTTCATAGGTTGCCTTTTCAGTCTGCTGATAGCACACTTTGATGTACAAAGTTTTTAACTTCGGTGAAGTCCAGCTCACCTATTTTGTTTTTGTTGCCTGTGCTTTTTTTGTCTTTGTGTTTGAAACTTTGAACTGATTGAGACCCAAAACAGTCTAAGGCAACTTCTCCAAAGCTTAGCAAACAGAGAGAGAGATGTGCTGAGCTTTCAGAGTCGATAATTTGTTTATTGTGAACAAATAGGAGGTCTAATGCAAGAGAAGATGAGTTATAGAAAATAAAAACTGTCACCTTTTTGTTCTTCATGTCTGATTTTTATCATGTACATTTAGCCCCTTGCTCAGAAGGGTGGTGGAAGGTTCAGAAGCAAAATGTAGCAAAACCCAGGAGAACTTCCCGCAGGGGGCCAGACCAGTGAGTATGTGCCCAGGCTCGAGACAGAGAAAAGTGAGACGGCGGCGGTGGTGGTGGTGATGTTCCACCAAGTCCTCTGATGGTGATACTGGGTGAGGATTTGGGACTTACTTCTGTTAGTTTGTTTTCCTTTGGAAGAGCTCAAAAACCATCATATTGGGAATAAGAAACTCAAAATGCAATCACGGTAAAAGATAGGAATTTAAATTGAAAGTCATAAAAGGCAAAACAGGGTTTCAGAAGGAATTGATGAGCTGCCGCCTCAGCTGCCGTTCCACCAGATCCCAGGGACGCTAATTCATTAACTGGGGCTTCTCGTAGCTGATGTTCCCACAGAGCAGGTTAAAGCACTGACAAACAAGCTTTCCCCCAGTTACATTTAAGAACATAAATATTATATCAGCACTAGGTAAAACTCAATTATAAGGACAAGTTAGATGAAAAGCTCAGAATAAAAGCTTTGCTCTGTGGTTCTGCTGTAGTTCTGAAATCAAATATAGAACAACTATTCCAATCTCCAAAGCACAGTATTTTATATTTTTGAAAAGTCAGATGAATTATTATACTGTACTTACATTCTTTGACCTAATATATAGCAAATCTGATTTTAGTGCTATTGGTGCTTCTAGGAAGGCTATAAAGTTACTCTGGACAGAAAACATCACTCTATCTTTTATTTACTTTTAAGTCTTGCACTATTAATATACTCAGGCAGTACAAGGCTCAAGCCTTGTTTATGGATGCTTGTAACACATAAGCTATGTGATTTTTTTTTGTATATCTGCCAATTTAGAATAGATTGTAGGTCACATAGATTCTTAAAAGCATTCACATTTTTCAAGAGGTCTTTGTTCAGAAGTTACCTCTATGAATCACTAATGCTTGCTTCAGTTTTTTGGACACAGGCTGTTTGCAACAGACTGAAAGTTTGCTCCCAGCAACACCTGGTACATTGAAATCCTAACCTCCAGTGTGCTCATGTTAGGAGGTGGGATTTGGTAGGTGATTAGGTCATGAGGCAGAGCCCTCCTCAGTGGGGTTAAGCCCTTACAAAAAAGACCCAGAGAATCACTGCCCGTCTCACTACCGAAGGTCACCACTAGAGGACAGGAGGCATTTGTGAACCAAAAAGCTGGCCCTCATTAGACATTAAATCTGTTGGAGACTTAGTCTTGGACTTCTTAGCTTGTAGAACTGTATGAAGCAAATTACTGTTGTTTATAAACCATTCTTTCTGTGCTTTTTTGTTAGCCAGAATGGACTAAGACATACCTCTGTTGTTTGTATTTATTATTATTTTTTATAATGTAGCAAAAACATCAACTCCTGAAACAAATGCCTGGTTTAGAACTGTGCACAGACACCCATTTTACCAGGTGCTAAAAATATCTCAGAGCTAACAGTTCTTTTTGTCTTTTCTGGCATGACCTTGAGTTTTCTGTTAATTCTGGGGTTGCTTTTCTTCTTTAGTGATGGTCAGGCAGGGACTTAAAACAAATTTTCCCTTAATGTCTAACATTATTTTTCTGTACCCCATTAGCTAAGTTCACCCATGTTCCCAATAGCCTTTGTAAGATCAACTGTGATACCCATATACATTCACACACACACACACACACACACACACACACACACACACACACGCCTAATGACATTGTATCTTTTTCTGTTTCATCCTTTTGAACTTTGATCCACTGGTTTGTTAAACTTACATTTGCCTCCTACCTGTACCAGACATTCTGCCAAGCATCCCTGTTAGATACTTTGCCAAGCACCCATACTAGATTCTGCTTCTTCCAGCTTGTGCATATTATTAAATCCTCAAAACAGTCTTGCAAAGAGCAACTAATCCTGGCTTGCAAGGGAGAGATTTGAAGCTCAGAATTCAAATCATCTGGCAAAGGGCGCGCACATTTAGAAACTGGAGGAGCAAGTTGTGAGCCTAAGTCTGCTTGCTTTTTCTGTTACAGCTTACTTCTTTTGTACCTGGTGTTTGGTCCAGCTCTTAGACCTTCTGGTTGTTGTCCTTGTTTATCCAAGCTAGATACATGCTACAGTTAGTAGATTTATTGCTACTGCTTGTAGGTCCCTTGGGCATGTGGTAATTTTCTTCTGCACACTTTCCTTTCCTCCTGTAGCCTTATTTCATCTGCATGGACCTCACCCAGCAGAAACAATGTATAAATCTCCCAGGTCTGAAGCAAGCAAAGCCCTTGATTTTCTTAGGCTCAGCAGCTTCATGGCCTTGTTTACAAATTACGATGTTTGCTGCTGTTTATCAGCATTCCTCACCAATGAACTGTTCTTACCAGAATATTGAGGATAAGAAAAGGAAAAGGAAACGACAAGATAAGCCTACACCTTCCTGATAAGGGATCCACCTATTGCCTTCCCATTCTATTCTATTACTCTTCATTCTGGGTAAAGCAAGATAGCTCATCTGTGGCTATGTGTGGGAAGAACATTGTCAGTTCATTGTCATTTACTTATGTGATTAAAAATCTCACAAACCCTTCTCTGTGACTACCCCTCACCTGTGGCCCTGTAAGTCAGAATTTTTCATTCTGTTTGGACATCATGTTCATAACCCTTTGTATAGATTCCCGTCACCATTCTACTTCCAGAAAAAGAAAACAGGGGTTTTCAGGTTTTAAGTAAATTGCCTGTGTTAATTCACTGCAGTTGACACTGTCTTGGATAACTGGTCTCTTTTTGGATGCACTGGTTCCTATGGCTTCCTGATTACAATAAACCAGTGTTTCTTGAGCTTTGTTTTTTTCTTTTTCTCTAAGTGCATCTTCCTTAATTGCTTCCTCCAGGAAAATTTGATACTAAAATACACTGTTCATGTCCTGTACCTCTTTGGTAAGGGATCACAAACCTCTGTGAACTGAGGAACATGTGCACTGAAGAATGTTAAGCATATACGTATAGACTGCTAAGGTCAACTTTTTGATCCTTTGGTTAGATGTTGAAAAACTCTAAGCACTTTAAGCTCTGGTCTTTGCATTTTTTGTGTAGGAAATGGGAGACAGATGCTCACTTCTCTTTCTGTTTCAAGACCCTATCAGTAGACCTAGCTACATCTCAGTTTACATGGAATGTGAACTAATTCCTAATTACATGTGTGGTTATCAGGGATCACAGACCACAAATCAGGTGTGAAAGGGACCAATTTTCTGTATGTTTCTCTAATGGACTTTATTTCTGTCTCTTGTTCTGCTGGGTTGCAGAAATTTAATAGGGAATTAAAGGTTCGCATTCCCCTTTTCTCCGGGATTTTGTTTATAGATTCTTCACATATCTGGTCCTGGGTTTCTTATCAATGTCGGTGCCTTGCTGAGATGTCCTGGCTTCTAATTACTAATTCATATGGGCACTGTGATATTCTCCTTGTAACCAGTTTGTGAGATTGCGATATTTATATTCAGTCTTTGGTAGTTTCTTGGTTTAAAAATTCTAAAGCCATTGGAGTCTCCTGATTGCTAAGAGCATCTAGTGAAATGACTGGGGGCCCTTTGTTGGGCAGAGTCACCAGAAAGACTTAAGGCATGGTTAGAGGGTTGGGACTTCCAACCCTACTTCCCAGGCTCGGATCAGGGGAGACGGGTGAAGGTTAAGCTGTTCATCAGTGGCTCACGATTTAATCAATCCCTCCTATGTGAGAAGGCTTCTAGAAAAGGGCAGAACAACAGGTTCAGGAGAGGGCATAAACCACAGTATCCTCCACTCCATACTTTGTGTTAGGCATCTTTTCCAACTGACTGGTCATTTGTATTTTTTGTGATATTCTTTCTAATACATATATAAATGGCAGTAGTTATGGACAGAGACATACATTATGTATGAGAAATTGTATCAAATACTCTCTGGCTTAGTAATTCCTGTTTTGGGAAAATTATACTGAGAAATCATCAACCATGATCAAGAACTTACAAAGAAGAATGCTCACCATAATCTGCCTTAAATGGCAAACAAAATTAGAAACTATGCATTCTTTCAATTAGGAGTGGTTAAATTTTGCTAGAATCACAAAGCAGAAAAATAGTGATCCATCTAATTCTCTTGCAATTACATAATATGCGAAAATGTTCAGGTAAGTAAAAACCTCAAGTTACAGCATTCACCAAAATAATTTCACTTTTGGTTGAATTAAGAGTAGTACAAAATTCATCAGTGTTAGTATTAGTGGTCTGTGTTTGCTAACTTGTCTATAATAAGCATTGATTGTTTTAAGCATAAGATACAAATAAGCATCACAAAAAGAAAATAATTCCATCTGAACCAATCTGTGCAGTTGAATCCAAACTGTTGCATATTAAAAAGGCACAGCTGAATTCCAATGATGGCTCAGAAGTGGAGAGGGTAAAAATATACTTGCAATATAAATGAGCAAGGGAAGGGCCCACACCTGACCCTACAGTGGCTCTCCCCGTTGGAACAGTCCTGTTCCAGGGTCCTCTAAGGGCCCCCCTAGGCCTTGGAGCACCAGAAAACTTTGATCTTCTTCCCGGGGGATTCACAGTTACTGTTGAGAGGGGAGAAGCTGGAAGGGTTGAATCCTAAAATTTTATCGGATGAGACGACTGAGTTTAGAGCTGTGATTCTCCAAATATAACATGGCTGTGAGTCAGTGGGGATCTTCAAAAGCTCTGAGTCAGTGGACTGAGTGGGCAGTGCATCTCTGAATTTCTAGTATCCTCAAGCAAATGTGCTACAGGTTTAAGAAGATACTTTGAGGGCCCATGCACACAGAAAATGGGTGTGGGCGTGGCTCTACTTTTTTTTTTTTGGACTGATGTTAAATGAAGAAAATTGAGTTTAAAAGAGGGAAATGTAAAACATTTGTTCTCCCGGGATGCCTACATGAGGTATTTTCCATAACTAGTTAACTAACTAGGGTGCTAATAACAGTTCTTGGCAATTAGATAGTTCATTATACTTTCAAGGCTTTTTTGTAACTATTAATTTGCTAACCTATAAATTTCTCTTTAAGAGAGGTAACTATCATTATCTGTGCATTACGGTCAAGTTAATTGAATACACTGTCTCTTTTAAAATACTCTGAAGGCAGAATCTGGATTTAACTCAAGGTATTTACATATTATACACAAGTCATAGAGTCATGTATGACAATGTAAACCAGCACCTTGTGTCTGGGTTCCAGCCTACATGTGTCTTAGTGTGCTAGCCAGTTTTCTTTTGTGACAAAATATCTGAGAATACAGATTTAAGGAGGAAAGATTTACTCTGGCTTACGGTTCCAGAGGTTTCAGTCCATGGTCAGATGGTTTCATTGCTTTTAGACCTGCAGTAAGGCAGAAACATGGAGGAAGAGAGTGATGAAGGAAAGCCACCAACCTTATGGCAGCCAGGAAGCAGAGAGCAAAAGAGCCAGAGAGAATAGGGCCAGGAATGAGATTCTGTTCCCAAGGTCAGATTCCACACTCCACTCCCTTCAGCTGGTCCCTACCGCCTACATTTCCATTACTTCTCAATAATGCCATTGAGTTATTAAGTTGATTTACTCACTGATGAAGTTAGAGCCCTTGTGATGCTGTCATCATTTTAAAGTCTCCCCTTTGAACACATGAGCCTTTTAGGGGACATTAGATCTCCCGCACAGGGAAACACGCCGGACTGTCTCTTTAAGGTTAGAAGAATGTTTGTAGACTATGTGGAAGCCTTTGTTAGCTATGTGATTCAGGCTAGTTACCTAGCCTAAGTCTCAATGGGTTTCTCTGTAAAATAAGCCTAACATGGTTCTGTGGGGATTAAAGCTGATAATATATCTTTCTTCTCCTCCTCTGCTTTCCCTTCCTTCCTCTGTTCTCTTTTTCCTTTCTGTTTCCCTTCTCCTTCCTTCCTTAAACATTTGTGCTCCTCCCTTGGTACCGTCCTTGGTTCGGGTTTCCTGCTCTGTGCGGTCTCTTTGCTTTTCTTCTTTCCCATGACTGAAGGCAATTTTCTGCTTTCCACATGTCAGGTTTGAGAAGTCAATTAATCATCTTGGTGGACAAGCCTGAAGATCAAGGAGAGCCCTGGGCTACAGATCAAAATGTGAACCTTGCTGAACTGCGTGAGATCACTCAGCAAAAGACAGCAGACAAGGAAAGCGGAGGAGCGAGGAGTTACTCCATGTAGAAATCTGAGAACACAGAAGCCAGCATATGTTTTTGACTTTGATTTCATAAAGCTACATTTTTTTTAATGGGGAAAAATAGTCAGATGCCCAATTACAATTATGGTCTAACAAAACTCCAGAACAAGGTAGAAAAAAGTGGATTTTAAATCTGACATTTGGCTCTACTTCAAGTTCTAAGTCTGGCTTTGTCCTTATCTATTTGACTACGGGGTAATAAAATAGTCATTGATCCACAGAGCTAGTTAATGCCTAAAGCATTTCATGTGTGTTTGAGCTTAGAGTATGTACATTTATTCCTTGGCACAGCCCTAAAGAGGTAGAGTCTAATTCTTTCTCTCTATAACATGAGCTGGACCAGTTATTTCTTTGTAGTAACCAAAGGCAGAGGTATTAGGATTTTATAACAAGATTGGATCATATAAAGCACTGGGGCTTCAGATTCTCTAGTTTGGATTAGAAACATCACAGGGAGCCAGGTGCCACATAGTGAGCCAGCAGCCCTGTGGCGAGGTCCACTTATTGACAGCCCATAACGAACTGAGTGGTCTTGCCAAAGCCACACAGGGACAGGATCCCCATTTAAAGCCTCATAGTAAGCCTTTGGATGAGTGTGGCCTTGGCCAAAGCTTGACTGTGATCTCATGGGCAGCCCTGACCCAGAACCACCCATGGAGGCTGTTCTAGGATTCTTTGCCTTCACAACTGTATGACTAAGAAGAGTTTTAAGCAATGAAACTTTGGATGAATATGTAACACAGTGATGCAAAACTAATACAGTACATGAATGAGAGTTATAATAATTTGGAGTATTTTTATATTTTGCTTATATGTAAAAAATTAATTAAGTTTATTGGTATATTTTAGACATACATAACGATCACATGCATTATAGGGAAGTTGCACCTGTACATGACATAACTTGCTGTTTTTCCTCCATTCTCCTACCCTGCCCTTCTTTCCCTCATTTACAAAAGTTGTTTTCATTTTTTCCTTCTTTTTTCATTTTTTCTTTCCCTCTTCCTTTCATTCTCCTCCCCTTCACTAGTTCCCCTTCCCATTATTTTTCTCATTTTTAAAGAAAACATTGATATTTTAATTTCCATGCGCTTCTTCAAGCATAATATGTACAAAAAGAAAACAATCACGTTATTTTCAAAAATCAAAAAACAGGTAAAACCTATGGCCACACTGGTGTTAGTGTTCAAACACAGAGTTAATTGCAATGTAATGAAAGCCTAATTGGAAATTTTATTATGGCTATATAATTATATCTAAATGCCTCTGCCATAATTTCATTATTTTAAAAACATTATTCTCCCATTAGAGTACAATAGTTACATTACCTTAAGTGCTATAAAATTTAATAGTCCTGGTTAAGAAGAATTAAGAATTGTGCCTTTTTTCTTCTAGCAAAGAAAAGAAAGTAGGTCTTTTTCAAAAAGCTTATTCTAATTTTGACTGGGAGAAAACAGCTCTTACAGCTTCAGCCACAAAATGAGCTACTAGGAGGGAGCAGGGCTTTGTCTTCTCCTTGTCGGTGGTCACTCACTGCAGGACCCTTCTTCCTTCATCTGTAGTTCCACTGCTCCATTGTCTGCAGGTGCAGACAGGAAAGAGCCTGTTTATAAAGCAATATTTGTCAGGAAAGCTGGTTGACCACTTGGCATGTCAGGTCTGTATCATGCCTGATATATCTGGGTGGCATTCACTCTTACCAGGACTTGGAAGAGTTCTTTAATTATAAATTTTATGATAACAGCCAAATCTACACATTAAGAAAAATTCATATTATAGAACAGAACTTTATATGCTTTATCTTATTGCAAATTAATCTATACTTAACCTGCATCTATGAATGCTACCCATTAGTGCTTAGAAATAAGCGTCCAGTTTCCTTAGGAAACGGATGAGTATTCTAAATCCGGTGGCACTGATGATCTCAGACTTTGTGTAATCCAGTGTTATACCTGTTGGTTCTTTCCTTTACATGCCTGGCCTTTCCACTGTAGAGTGGCAATGTCTAACACATGCGCTTCTATAAATTTAACTCAATGAAATTTAAAAATCATTCTCTCCATAAAGCAAGAACAATGTTCATTAACTTTTTTTTATGTAACAGGTGTGTGAGTCCAGATTCATATCCAAAATAAATGGGTTTTTGTGCTTGCTCAAAAACCCCAAACAGTTTCTCAGCTGAATCATGTACACTGGAAGCACTCTGAGCCGTGTGCGAGTGCTGGGTATGGCACTAAACAACACAGACAGAAAATGTTTCCATCACCGCAGGACTTTCTAATGGCGGTGCTCTGGGAGAATATTGCTTCTATGTTGCCTTTGTGATAAATTCCCAGCTTCTTCTGTGATTGTTCTGTGCTCCAATGTAATTAGTAAATATATGGTAGGAAATGTGGAATAGGCAATTCTCATAAAATTAAAATCATTTGGCTCCTGCTGCCTAGAGATGAGCATAACATTTTGATTTATCCCAGTCTGTAATTGCAGAAATAGTTCATAGAGTTTCACTACACTGGAAAATGCTTCTCTATGTCATTACTCCTATGACAGTGTTTTTAATTGCAGGGTATTATTCTGTCATATGGGCATGCTACAGTTGTTTAGCTAATTCTGCACTGTCCATGTTGTCTCAAACTTCTCATTTTCTCCAACACAGATATTTTAAAAAGCCTTCTAGGTAAATCTTTGTTCTCATGCATGAGTGTTTCTTTTGGATATGCTATTAGAATTGGAAATTCTAATCAGATCAGAATTTCACTATCGGGTCAGAAAACATGCCAGTTTTCCCAGGATTTTGGTACAAATTCACACATTTGTCCAGAAGAATGCATAATGATTCACAAAATCACCAGTATTGTCTCAGAAAGATCATTTCTACATCTCCTAGTCAGCTCTGGAGTTTTTTTTTCTATTTTTCATTCTTTGCCATTTTGATATGTATTAATGAAACTAAATATTTTCGAATCTTCACCGGATATCTTGCTTCATCTAATATAGTTGTTAAATGATTTAGAAAAAGACTGTAAGTGCTCGACAGACAATTATCCCCAAGAAAACAATATATGCACCACAAACAAGTCCTTTGGAAGTTTGGTGGTAAAGCTTTTCATGATATGCTTGCTTTTAAAACATTTGATCGAATACTTTAAAAATTGTGGGTTTTATTTCAGTGGAGGCCAAGGTAAATGTTTTTCTTTTTAAAGTTAGAAAACAATAAATAAAAAGCTCTGATTGCCTCATGGCAAGTTTGCTCATATATGTATATCTTACTTGAGTGTTAGTGTGATTCTTGGGACTTTTGAGTTCTTTATTTGAGCAAGGAATATTAAATCTGTTGAAAAATTTCCTCCCAATCTTGAGTTTTTGCCTTCAGATTTAATATGCAGTGTTCTTAGAAGCATACAGGAACAGTGAACATAAAAGCAATGGGGCAAGTCATGGAGCTACAAATTTGACATATTTGACTGCGTAAAATTTTCACTCTTCTATGCTTCTCAGTTTTTGTTGCTGGATCCTCCCCTTCAGTTGGCTTTCAACAACTTCTGTCTACCCAGCAGGGAGCCAAAGTTTAGCTTATCCGGCCCCAAGCTTTAGCAGGATCCATATGTTGAGAATTTCTGATGTCTTTTTCTAGTCTGCTCTTTGCGTTTTTCTCCAGACCCAGGACCAGCAGCTCTAGAGGGACATCTCAAGTGTAACATTTCTACAAGTGAACTTGCTTCACCTGTCAAACCAGTCGTCCTGAAAATAACTGGCTTCAAAATGTTCAGATGAAAAAACTCAGGCATCATTTGAGATCCCTCTCTCGCCTTCATCCTTCAGCAATGCCTGTTTACTCTGCCTACAAAGTATGACTGAAAATTGGTTCTTTCTCCCCACTTGCTATGCTGTCACCCTGGTCCATGTTACTCCAGTGTCCCACATGTGGGTTGTTGCAGATGCCTCTGAATTGCCTTCTCTGCTTTGGCTTTTGTCCCCATATAGCAACCAGAAAACTGATCTTTTTAAGTTTAAGGCACATTATGTCTCTCATTGGTTAAAAATTCTAGGACCTCTGTGTCTTTCTGGGGCCAAACTCCTTAGAATAGGAAGACCTATAACATCTTCTCCCACCATAAGGTCAGGTGCCTCTCTGACCTCTTTGCTCATTTTTCCCCTCTGCTTTCTCTGCTCCAGCTACTTTGCTGGCTCCTGTTTTGAAGAAGTATATGCAGCCTTAGGGCATTTGTACCTACTATTTCTTCTTCTAGAAAGCTCTTCTTTATATATATATGTTCCATTTCTTCCCTCTGCTTGTCTACTTCTTAGAGAAGTACACAGTGTCCCAGCCCGGCCTTCCCTCCTGTGTTTTTTCTGGAGTATTTATCACTACTTGATACTTTATATATCACTCACTTTTAAAATTTTCTTATTGCCTTTCATTTCACATCAAAATTTTTCCCCAGGAAGCCAAGAACTCAGTCTTCTCTTCTTTGTAATATCTTGTGATTCAAGGCAGTCCTCTGTAGCACAGTTGGTATTTGTTCAGTGAATATTTTCATATGTCTTCTCCTGTGGGTGCTTCAAATTTTCCATCCCTTTTTTTGTCATTTATTTATAAGAGTGATGTACAGTTCAAATATATTAAGTCTTTACGGAAACTGCTACAGTTTGGATTTTCAATGTTCCTTCCAAACCCATGTGTCAGAGGATTGAGTCCCAGGGTGGCGCTGTTGGGAGGGGGTAGAACTTGGAGAGGTGAAGACTCCTAGGAGGCCCTTAAATCTCCGAGTGTCCTCTGAAGGGGCATGCATCCCTAACCTCTTCCTGCTGGCTCTCTCTCTCTGTCCCGTGGCTCAGGATAGAAGCAGGGTTGCTTTCCCATGTGCTCCTGCCGTGATGTGCTGCCTCACCACAGCCCAAAGCAATGGGGCCAATGCTTCACCTCCAAAACTGTGAGCCCAAACAACCTTTTCTTTTTGTCAGTTAACTCAGTTGATCCTAGTGACAGAAGTCAGTAAGCTGATTAGCACAGAAACATGTTCTAATTTTGATTTTCACTCGTATTGCTACCTGAAGTATGAAAATATTAAAATTTCACATCATCAAAGGGGTCCATTTTTTTCTCTGTGGTTCATTCTATGACTTCTCTGCCTTACGAAGTCCTTCTCTCATTTCCAAGAAGTCTTCTTCAGCAACCCAGTTTCTTCTTTTCTTACATATATCAAGCAGCATTGTTTGATGGACTACGCAGGTGAGCAGTAAGAATCACAAAGACATGGTTTCAACACAGAGTGGCTAAACGTGCTGTGCTTTAATTCCACTCCCAGGTCCAGTGGAAGCTCTAATTTCAAAACAAGAAATGTATCTTTTTTGTTCTCATTCAGTTCTGAGCTCTTGCTACCAATTGAGAATGCTTTAGCTTTAACCCATGAGACGACAGCTGTTTATGGGCAATGTCTTCAAGACTCATGAAGCACTCACAGCCTACGCAGGCAACTGGCAAACCTTCTCTGGACTATGTGTATGCCCATTTCCCTAAAGGAAATAAAAGCCACCCTCCCACCATGCCCTGATCTAATTCACATTGCTTTTGGAAAAGATCAGAGAGCATCACATCTGACTCTGTTTGAGTTCGTATCTCACGCAGTGCATGTGGCAAAGGTGCAGAGACGGGTAGTGACTACCAGCCAGAAGATGCCCGGTGTGTTCTTTTACTTACAAAGATCTCTGATCATGTGCCAACCATTTTCATTATACAATTACATAAATCAGTGATCTTCCAAAAAGTGTTAGGTGAGAACACATTGCACAGATAAAAGCAGATTACTTTATATTTAATATTCTATTATTGGAACTTAGGTCAACCAACAAAACAGTGCTAATTTAATGTTTCCCAAGAACTTTGTAATACATGTGGCTAAGTCCCCTGGACCTGTGCATAAATTCTTTCCATATTTTTCTCAAGTGTTATAAAAATTAATTCTGTTTTACTTTGAATTTTAAGGCATTCCAAATCCTTTAAAATATCTGTGTGTGGGGCAGCTGTGAAGGGAGTCTCCAGGATGTCATAGTGGGATTTATACATAAATGTAGATTAATCAATAAGTGAGCCAGAGCAGCAAAGGATAAACATCAAAGATTAAATAAAAGAGAGGAATCATTCATTCAGATCAGGAGAAAGCACAGTTTTGGGAGAGTCATGCTGAGAAATGACCATTTTTTTTCCTGTACAGATTGGGTGGAGGAAAAGATGCAGAAATCATGCATACTCAGTTGCTCTCTCAAGACTAGGGCAGCAATAAGAAGATTTTCTTGGGGTCAACAAAATTACAAAGGTGGGGACGGAAAGCTCCAAGTGAAGGGAGACTGCAGGAGCTCCTCAAAGGCTGGAACGAGCTGGCGAGGTGTCCGCTAAGCACCCCGTGGCTTGAAAATGAGTCCAGGACTGAGATACCCAACTACGCTCAGTGGAGAAGGAGGAGATTCAAACATCTGAGTCTTGTATCCATGATCTCATGAAGCTAATTCTCCCATCAACCATGTAAGGCACAGGAGAGGAGTGCACACTTGCTTTGCCACTTTCCAGAAGATGACCTTGAAGAGACCACTTGTTTATCTAAGGTTTGGGTTCGTATCATTCACCCTTTTTAGTCGCTTACTTATTTATCTAAGCATTTATTAGGCACATGTGTGTGCTAGAACCTGAGAGCACAAATGTGAGCCACGATATAGACTCTGCCCCCAAGAACTTCTCGGTCTGTCTACATCTTTTCTAGCAGATAGATTATGAAACGAGAGAGGAGCTGTGTGAGCCTAGGTCATTTCTCATTTATCCTGGGATGATACTGAAGATACCTGGCATCTCTGTCATGGTTCCAGTGAGTCAGAAGGGAGGCAGCTGTAAAAAGCCAAACCATCTTCTCTGTAGTTTGGCCCTTCTTTCCTGTGTCTGTTGCTTGGCTGAATGTCCATCCCTATACATCCTGCTACGTGGGGAACTTGTATAAGCAGCTCCGGCATTCCCCCAGTGAAAGCAGGGGAACAATAAAAGATATTTGAAAAAACAAACTTTCTCCTGCTTGCTTGCAGTGACAGCCTTTTAGCACTCCCATCATAACAACAACAAAAAAAGTAATGGAAGAAAAGAATAATTCTTTCACCTGGAATAGGACATTGAAACTAACAAGAAGAAGAAATCCAAATGCCAATTTTCCAACTAAATTATAAAATAAGCATAATAATATCTTTCTGTATTGTTACACATAACTAATGAATGGAGAGCATCTATTCCAGTGCTTATGTCCTAGACATTCCTGAAGAAATAGTGACTGTTAATTTCTTTTTTTTTTCAGATGATAAAATTGAGATTGACAGAGGTTGATTTGTTCAAGTCTGCATAACTAGCTAGTGTTGCAGCCAGATCTCTGCATTGCTATATGACCAGATATTGGAAAAGTCCAATATCTTTCCTGTGTTTAAGTATGCTTTTTCTAAGATGTAAACTGTAGATATAATGGCATGTGAACCTTAGTTCCCATTTATGCTTGGCTGTTCTGAGAAACTAAATGGGTAACAAATACTAGTCATGTCAACAGTTGATCCAAGTACAAAGGCTTCATATGAAGTCTGGTTAATCTAACCACAAGTTCATCACTCAGGTGACATTGATCCTGCTGGAGGAACTGATTTAAATTTCAGGCATAAATACCCCAGAGGATGGAAGCAGCCACTGGGATGTGAGCCTTGAAAAGTCAAATCTATAAAGTGACAGCAATGGCCCACAGCATGTGATGTTTAATGCAGGCAGGGAGCGTGACAGTGATTTGTGATAACAAAAATGTGGGCATCGCCACCATAAAACACCTTTACGCGCTCATATGTAACAGGTGCCAGGCAAGCCAATTAAGGATTATTCCCCCTGAAAATGGGTAATTATAAGAAGGGTCCATGATTGGGAATTTGCACCTTTAAAATGGTTTCATCACAAACTACTCAAAGGGTTTAAATGAGATTTGTAAAGGTGAAGGAAGGTACAGCTGCAGTGAATTTGGAGTTTGTGGTTTTGTGCCTGTGGGAAAACTCAGAACAGGAGAGGAGAGGGATGAACAACAGGAGAAATCACCACCTGCCACTGCCTGAGTCAGGCAGTTTTCTCTGCCAGGAAGGAGATCATGAAGCCGCCTGTCACTCTGGGCACTGAGAAAAGCCAGAGACAAAGCAGATCAGTTTTTCTCATCCACAAGTCAGGTGAAGCCAGACCATTCTTGTTTCATGCATCTGAAATAATTTACCTTTGTGTAGAGATAACATACCCATAAATCTTCGATGAAAGATCACATTTTCCTCCAGACAAGTTATGAACAAGGGATACATGTGAATTAGGCTGCCTCTAATCACAGCTCCTGCTGCCTTGGACACACCTCCCGTCCTGCTGTAGCTGATTTGAGGCCACACAAAGTGAGATTTATGCTCAGGGAAGAGTAAAAGTTACTGTGAAACAGCAGCTTCTGAATTCTTGGAGTATTATGCAACCAAAACCTCAATGTAGTTGTATTTTTTAATTAAATAGATTATTGTTATTAGAATCTAGACTTTAAGTCCCTAATCCACACTCCACCCGCCCCCGCTTTTGAAGAAATCAATTCAACCACAGAAATCAATTAATGTACAGTCTTCCTGGATGGACTCACCTGCTGAGGATTCTGGTTAAAAATATGCAGACAATCCAACAAGTAATTATAGATACACGAACTACTAATTTCCATCCGATGCTACATTTTAAAATAAGAACAGTGTTTCAATAAAAAACCCCTATTATTTCCAACATGCAATGAATTGACTCTTCCAAAAATGAGTTTTATAAAAGTAGTCTTAAATTCATAACCAGCAATTAGTAATTGTTAAAACTTATCCCCATGAATATGGTATTGCTACTGGGAAATCTGAAATTCAGTATGCATTCCTTTTGCAGGGCCAGCAGGACTGATGCTATCAATGTGATAGGCCAATGGCTAAGACGACTGGATGTGTATCAGGAACTTGTGTTTTTTTGCCAGGATGTAGAGCTGTTGCTGGGAAGTGCTTTCCAGCCAGGGACTACATTTCCAGGCACTAGCACAACTAGGGGAAGCCATGAGGCTGATACTCCCCAGCAGAAATGAAATGCATATTCTCTGTCTTCTCCTCTCCTGTCAGAGGAGTCAGACCCAAAGACAGGGACTAGCAAACTATAGCCTGTGGGTCAAATTTTGCCTGCTACCTGTTTTTGTGAATAAAATTTCATTGGAACTCAGCTTTGCTCAGTCACTGTCTGTGGCTGATTTTTAAAGGTTCATATGTCTGTGGAACTTAAAGTATTTACTATGTGGACATTTAAAAAAGTTTGCTAACTCCTGCATAAGGCATACGATAGAGGACACAGAACATAGGAATGCAGGTCCTTGAATTCCCAAGAGGAAGCAAGTTGGCAGATTAGGAACATACATTTCATATTCGATGAGTAAGAATGAAACTCCTATTGTATTTGAGGCATCTTAAAGTTTTTTCTTATTAAAAATTATACTGCTTTAGCATGCATTCAAAGAGAATTGCAAGGTCAAAGATCTTATAGGACTAAAAGAACGTTTGAATAGAATTATACTCTTGGTACATAGTTGACCAATGGACCAGAACAATGAAAATGTGCCCTGTGGGATGCTTGTTTTAAAGGATAGGCTATGGGGCAGAAATTATTTCTGCCTCTACTGGATAATCCTCACTGCAGCATGATCAGACAAGAATCATTTTTATCGACATCAGTTTCCCAATGCCATTATCTGCTAATCAGCATAGCAGACAGGCAAAGGCACACACCCTAGAGAATCAGAAGATTCTCAGGAAGAGCTGCCAGCGAGCGCATCACCAAACACTGGAAACACAGGCAGTGAAATTTTTTGACTAAGTCAAAGTTTTGAGGGGTTTAGGGCTTAGGTGACTAAAAACAGCTTTAGTGACTGAATATTGAGCCTCTGACTCCAAAGACCTCTCACTGACAAGGACCCACCTCTAAACATGGGCTTCTGAAAGTAAATTTGTCTTTATAACATATCCCCAAATCTCGAATCTTTATATTTTCAGGTTGTTCTTTTTTCTGCACAACATATGTAAACAGAAGAAAGGATTTGGAATGTTTTCATCAGAAACAAACAATAGTTTGAGGAGACAGCTATGCTTAAACTGAGTTAAGCACTATGCTGTGTGTGTGTGCATGTGTGTGTGTGTGACATCATATGGCACCCAATTACATGGACAATTTTTGTGTTTTATGTGCTAGTTAAAATGAGCTTAGATAAACACACACACAATCTGTTGTTTCCTAAATTTGCTCTTCTATATGGTAACCTGGAAAATTGTGGTTTGTGCTCTAATTCTTTGGCTTAGCAATGATGGTGGAGCTGCCTAGTAGGGCAGATGACTCTTTACAAGTCTGCGTGTTGTATATGAAGCCTTCAGTTGATGTCATGGTTGTGTTTCATTTGTCATCAACAGCTTGCATCAAAGCTCAATGAAGGGTGAGTGAAACATGGCCATACCTATATCTGGGGCACTCTAGCCAGAAATGAATCTTTTTTTCTTGAGCTGAATCCCTCCAGATGAAATCCCAGTTCTTCCTGCATCACACTGCTAACACTGTCTGCCCAAAGATGTTGAGAAAAAGTAGAAATCTGTACCAAGCTTCTTTAATGTGTTGGCTGTGTGATTTCCGGTGTCTGTGTTTTCTTTCCTGGTGTATGAGTGGGTTTTAAATACAGTATGAGGTTAAAGTGTTGCTTTTAAAAATCTATAAAGGGCTTCCGATTCCAATTCATATGCACAAGTTCTACTAGAAACTCAAGAGGATGAACTAAAAGACTTTCAAGTTTTGAATTTGTAGTCAAGGTTATTATTTTACTTCATATATTGAAGTTAACATTGTCAGAATAAAACATTCAAATAAACAGTGCTTTAAAAAGGTGCCAATCATATTTGAATTTCAGGAGAGACTGCATGAGGAATTGGGTCTTGAGTCAACTGTGATAAAGAGGTGAGTCTTTTTAAACATGGATGGTCATGACATTTGAGATAACTGTGAGAATATCAATTCCAAATATCTGGAGTTTTCTAGAAAATGGTATGGTTTAATTCAAAACTTTAAAAATTATAGTGATCTAATAACAATACTACAGATATTTTTGCCTTTATTATTTTGGGCCCATATTTTGGAAGATCCTATCTTCAAATTCAATTGATGTGCATCCAAAGACCTCCATGAGGAAAGAAAGGCCAACATTAATAGATAGCACTCACTCCCAAAACACTCATTCCCCTTTGCCATTGGTTGGATATTCACCTGTTTGTTTACTCTTTGTTCATGTCTTCCATCCAATAAGCCTCCTGTCAAGTGCATGCAAAGCCTGGACTGTGCCCTGAGACGTGCACATCACTCATCACACCTCACGGAGCACATGATTATAGGAAGAGTTGGCTCTGAAGCCAACCTGTGCAAACTTGACTTGGGCATCTCTGTTGATTAGCTGTGTTACCCTGGGAAAGTTATCAAGGATCACTGTGTTCAACATCTTCATCTGAACCATAGAAACAAATGACAGTACAAACATCTTTGTGTCTTCAGGCAGATTTAATAAGATAACCTTTGAAAAAAGCCTGGAACAGCGATGGCATTTCGTGAGTAGCAATATACTTTAGGATGGTTCAATTAGAATCTGTCACCAGAAGTGAACTTTAAAATCTAACCACAAGCTGGATTCTGCTCTTGGAGTTGTGTCTTTAGTTGTAAAGAAAACACAAATGGATTAACCACTTTGTTTTTTCCTCATCACAAAATAACACGGAAAGATTGTTTCCAATCCTCTCCACAAAGGAAACCAGGTCAGGCAAGTCAGGACATAGGCAGTTTCACTTGGGATTTAGTCGTCTGTGACTTAGTTTAGACGTGAGGATGGCTCGGCAGTCTCTCTCCAATGGGGGTGTGCAGTGAGTGGTGGCACAGCTTGGGGGCAGTGTTGCAGTGGACATTGTAACTGTGTGGGAAATGACTCCAAGAAAGGGGATGCCTGAGTGCAATGGGCAGGGCAGCCACAGTCCCCCTCTTCAGCCAGTAGTGACACTGTTGGAGACTGATGGGCTTCTCTGTTGGTCCCTCCAGCTGCCATCGCCCCTCCCAAGAAAGTGAGCTTCCTTTAACATCATCTTAATGTTCTCTGTGCCTCACAGCCATCCCTACACCGAGCCCCCAAGACTTCCTGATACCAGTGCTCACATAATCTTTATCTGGAGACACCCATCTGATTACGGAAATTAGCAGTGCTACTGATAGAAACGTGACGTATCCATGATTGCATTGCCAGCAAGCAGCGACTTAAAGTTTAAGTCATGTGAGTTTACATTGCTAGGTATACTATGAAGATGGGCAGCTCTCGCTCTCAGGGAAAGTGGTCTGTCGCAGCAAAAAGAGAGGCAGGAAAACGGTGCATGACGGGATATGTGACCTTGGGAAAATCATCTGCTTTCTGTGCATCATGTAAAGAGATGAATGCAGGAGATCTCTAGATGGATATGTCGTGAAGCCAAATGTGGAAGTTTTGTAAAAAACTATGCAAATGTGGCTATAAATACAACCTTCAAGGCAAAGCTGAAAGCCTTCAAGGGTGATTTAATTGACATTGACTTGAGAGTAACCTACTTCTTTACGCCTTCACATACAACAGAAGGTGTCTAGGAAGTTCACACTGGGTTGTTTATATAGCAACTTTCTAACACACTCTGACACTCAAACATGGACCTTCTGCTAAATTTGCATCCAGTTGATAGAAGTAGACAACTTGGCGTAGTACAAGCATGGCAGGTCAGAATGACTAATATTCTCTCCAGATACTGACAGAGGGGAAAAATAATCCATTATTTGTCTAAGCCAAGATTGACTGGGAAGAGAGCTCAGCCTGGAATTGAATATGGGCGAAACTAGGAAGGTTATGCTGACAAAGCAGATGGTGAACTCATCACTTGCTGTATATCAGTTTTTATTAACCAAAAAGGAAGGCTAGAAAGGAATCCGTTTGAAACTTCTCATAATGATCAGGGAGACAATCAACGAGGCCTTCCTTGGGGACAGACACCCTAGGGGACCACTTCTAAATGCTTCTGTCTGAGGTTAATGCTAGTTGGCTCAGAAAAAGGGTCTGTAGATAAGCAAGATAAAACAAGATTGCTTTTCATGGTAGCAGCTCAGCTTTCTCCCCAGTTTCACTGATTTATGTTCTGAGAAGCAGCGAAAGTGAGAGTCTTATACCCTTCAGCTCAGCTGCTTATTTAGAGCATTATGTTAGGGCATCCAAGTTAATGATTTTAATCCTTGTGTTGTAAAGTAGTTTCTTGAGTGTGTTTTGGGGTCTCAAATCAATCTCTTAATTCTACTATGAATCTGAGTACCATCGTGTATTCAGGTAGTTTATTGTGTGTTAGGAATTACTCTTGCAAAGGCATCAGAAAGTTCATTCCTTTTGGGGGTAGCCTGGGATTTTCTGGTGTGAAAGAAAGAGCATGGAAAGGCTGAAAGGTGACAGAGGTCCAGATCCTAGGTCTAACCTGGGCGCCATATTTAGAAGGCATCCTCTGAGTCTAGGAGAGACACTTCAGATGGAGTCCGCCAGGGAGAAGCCAGTGATCTATGGGGGTACAGAAAAGTGTAGGACTCATGAACTTCAACGTGGTACATGACAAATATTAGAACGAGCCAGAGGTGCTTTGAGCTAAGAGAGGGTGGTATACTCTGCCTACTCCAAATTAGCTCTGAGGGACGTTTGGGCAGGGAAGGAGAAGGATAAGCGGTTCCAGACAGTGAAAGTTATATGCAAAGGCACAGAGCTGTACAATGCATGGTGTGCTCAGGGATCCTGATGGCCCAGGAGGTTGCTCCTCACTGAGCCTCGGTAACTTTCTATCTCACTCACCAGTCTTGAGGATCCACTAAAGTAATACTTTTTGTGCTTGCTTTTGCATATCTCCTATATTTTTTGAAAGCAGAGTCTGGGATATCACCTATGTCAAAATATCTGGGGCATCTGTCAAAAATCCAGATTCCTGGGGCTCGACCTAGATAGCTTGAATTTGAATCCAGGAATGCAAAAGGACCATCCCTGGGGATTTTGAGCAATTCAGAGATGCGCTAAACTGATTGCGTGGATTCCCTATTTAGTGAAAGGACTAGGTCAGCATGTTTTCAAAGTTGGACTTGAGTATAACAAAAAACACAGAAAGATATATGTGTACAATACTGGGGAAAGGTATTTCCCCTGAGACTTTCTTCTTGGTCTATCTAAAAATGCATTTTATATTTAAAATAAGTCAGAACCGATAACTTGCAAGAATACATATATTTAATGATGCATAAAGTGTTAGATGAATATTATTTGACCAAGTCAGCATTAAATACAAAGCAATTCTAAATGCAAGGCAGCAAGAAATTTGAAAGCTCTCCGTAACTTTACAAGAAACTATGTATTATTTTCTTCCAATGAGTACTTTATGATTTAATATTATGGCCTCATTTTTTTTTCCTACTAAAGTCTCAGCATGGAAAAAATTGTACTAGTAGAGTATCTCTGGAAAAATACTTGATTAAGGGGACTACATATCACCATAATTGCTTTCTACTGGCAAGTTAGTAGCCAAATAAAACGAGATATTATTCAATTGTCAAAACTGAGAATTTACCGTCATTACAACAGTTCAGGTTGGATGTGAGTGTGGAAGCTTTCAACACAGTGGGAAGAGAGAGTTAAAAGCTCTGACCTCTGAGCTGGGGAAAGAGAGTTGATAGGTTTGGAGGAAAGTTTCAGAGAAAGAAGATGGAGAGACAGATGCAAAGGGAGAGAGGCCATGTGGGGCAGACAGCAAGCCAACTGCATTGGACAGGGTGCGGGATTTGGATCCAGACAGCATTCACATCCAGGCATCTTCACACATCCAGCAAGGGTATTAGCTGCAGTGTGCTCACTTTCTTCAGTGAGACAGGAGCACTATCTGCCTCTCCTGCTGGCCATGAAGAGCTCATCTGTGGGGCCATACACATATGAAACGGTAGCTATTAAAGCTATGCTCTGTATATATATATATTTAAAAAAGATTTTATTTCAAACAGAGAATATACATTTAACAAAACCAGATTTTATTTCAAACAGTGACTTGTACCCTGAAGAATCAAACTTGAACGAGGCCTTCCTAAGCCATGGGCTCCACCTGCCTAGGAATAGGTGACCTTGGTGATGCCTAAGGACACCAGAGCAAGGCTTTGGAGCAGGGCTTCTCCGGGCACTGTTTTGTATAGTCTCAACTCTTCAAAGACAAATTGTACAAACTGCTACTGGTTTTAAAGTGTACAGAGTTGGAAAACATCTTGGTGAAGGAATCTGTTGGCGCTTAAGAACAACTTGGAGAGATTCATAATATGAGTATGCCCATAAGATTGCTTAGCACATACTATGTTCTGATTGTATGTGACTGCAAATAAATAAAAGGATATATGGGCAACTGAGCCATCAAAAGCAGCCAGGCTTCTAGTAATGCCACTTTAAGAAGGTAAATGAGAGCCAAACGTGGTAGGACTAGCCCGTAATTGCAGCTACATGGATGCAAGGGAGGAGGCCCAAGTTCAGGGTCAGTGTGGGCAACTTACTGAGACCCTGTCTCAAAACAAAATTTGGAAAAGGGCTGGGAATATAGCTCAGTATTAGAGCATTTTCCTTGCATGTGCACAGCCTTGGGCTCTGTCTCCTGTACCTCCTCCCCCAAAGATACATGAAAGGTAAATGAGGAAAATGGAAGAAACTTGGGCTGCAAAGGAAAGTGATAGACACCATGACGCTTTAAACCACCATCAGCATGTCGAGATCCCACATGGGAATTAGGATGTCTGGGCGCTGTCTTTTTTTTTTAAACACATGTTAGTTACACAAATTAATGGGAGTGACTGTGACGGTTCTATACATGCATATACCTCAAGTGTTGATCATTTTCATTCATCCTTTAACCTCTCCTGCTGCCCTTCCTCCAGCCCAGCATACTTTCAAATCTCTAGTAATTCCACTACTTTCAGGCCAACGTTTTTTAGTGAAAGCGTGTGATTCTTGTTTTTTTGTGTCTGGCTTATGTCACCTAAGCTGTCTTCCAGTTCTATTCATTTTGCAGCAAACGACAGGATTTCATTCTTCTTTCATGGTTGAATAATACTCCACTGTGTTACCATATTTTCTCCTACCATATTTTCTTTATTGTTTGACCTATTGACAGGCACTTATGCTGATTTCTTATCTTAGCTATTGTGAATTGTATCATAATATACACTGATATGCAGGTATCTCATAATGCAACTTCATTTCCTTCATTATTACAGAGGAGTTGAATACATGAATCATATGGCAGTTCTATTTTTAGTGTTTTTGAGGAAACTCCATATTGTTTTTCACAGTGGCTCTACTAATTTACATTCCCACCAACGGTGTTTAAGAGTCCTTTTTCCTCCACATCCTCACCAGCAATTTTTTTTGATCATAGCCACTGTAACAGCATGGTTTCTGAAAAGGAAAATTAAACCTGATTGTAAACGGTCTTATAATCAGGAGATATTCAGCCAGACAGGTCAATGGCCCTTCTTGTGCAGGGAGTCCTAGAAAAGTCTGCAAAGGAAAGAGGTGATGCTGCCCAGAGGCTGATCCAAGTAATCGCGGGATCACAGCGGGGGATTTCCCTGGGGCAGGTCTTCTTCTGGCTGATCAATGCCCACAGGGCACTAGGCATTTAAACCATCTTCACGAATAGGGAAAAGGTGCCCATAGGTGTCACTTTATCCCCTCTCCCTCATGGATCACATATCATTCTCTGCTGGGAGATCTGGAAAGTGGGTCCCAGACACTTTGAGGGAAGCCACAAAGCAGGGACTGTGAGCAGGGAGTTATCAGTGTCACCGGCTTGAAAGCACCACCTACTCCATTCCCAGCCCTAAAGACATTTACTTCCCAGCAAGAGCCTTTCTAGTCCCATTTTCCTCCTTGCTAGCCTACTCCAGACCTCTCTAGTCTAATGGATTCACTTGTGTCAAACTCGCTGAAGCTCCCAGTTGTGCAGAATGGTACTCAGCAATCATGCAAAGACAAATGCCTCTAGAGAATGGGCTTGTTACCTGCAGCCCCTCATTCCTATCCACCTACTTTTCCTGGGATCATAGAAAGTGGTTAGCCCATTCAGAGATGCTGGATGAAATCAAATACAAAAATTAGCTGCAGTAATCCTGTTTATTTTACGTAGGTTGGAGAAACTCAAATTATTCTTTGTAAACCAGATTGATTATATAGAACTTTAAATCAAATGTCAAATTTCTGAAATCTGTGATGAAGGAAATAAAAAGCTTTCCAGTGAAGAAAACCACTGTAAGTCTTTTTCTATTCTTTTGTTAAAGTAATAATTTTATTGAAAAAACAAAATGCAATGCTTTCTGCAGACAAAAGCACAATTGCTTGTTCTAACCTTTATCAATGCAACACAAAAGCAGAGAGAGATTTTGTTGAACACCAGAAACCTACAAATGAAAAACTGAAAGTCATTGGTAACCAAGGAAACTAACAGTGAATGGTTGAGTGTCGCTAGAACTCATTCAAGGCAAGATAAGAAGAGGCAGGAGAAAGATAATGCAAGAGAGGTTAAAATCCCACTGCAGGAGAAGCTGCAGTGTGGCAAAGTATTCCAGAAGCGCCATCACTATTCACATTTTCCTAATTTCTTGTAACAAAAATATGTAGTTTTAACCTTAGTCCCCACAGGGGACTTCTGTTTTATAATAAGAACAATTTGATATTTCATTTTGTCTGTGATCCTTTAGGATCCCCAGTTTTGCCCGAAGGACCTATCTTACTTCAACATGTATGCCAAATGCCATTTCTTACTAAAATATCTATTTGCTTTTGTGATGATCAAATAGAATATAATCAATTGCACATATTTATAATGCAGACCTAGATATCTGCCCATACAACCATTTTTCTCCATTTTTAATCACCAGTCCAAGATTCACAGAATGCCAGCTGGACACTGAATGGAAAGACAGAGGAAATAACCTTCAGAACCCTGGGACAAGGGACTGAAGAGACAGAACAAACATAGGGAGTGAAAAAATGATAACACCTAGCTGGGAAAACAGCAAGAGAAAACACAGGAACCGTGCTCTGCAAGGCCAGCAGCTCAGCACTGTAGGCAAGTGTGGACAGACAGAGAGGAGCTAGGGCTGTCACCCCTGGGGCAGTCTCCCCCAGCCGGCCCAGGGAGGAAGAAGAAAGCAGGATGTAAGGAGCCATGCAAAGCTCCTAAAACAGAGACTATGGTGTGCATGCTTGGAGGTAGGAGGGAGTGATTTGCCCTTGGATTAAGGGAATGAATGTGCAAGGGTGTACAGAAGTGTGTGTACATGTGAGGTGTGCTTAACTTGTACGTGGTGTATACATAACCTGCACTAGGAAGAGGCCGGTGGGGCAAAGAAGTCCATAATGAAGAGGGCGGAGTTTATAGGATTAGGATGGAGAAACACCACGAAAAGATCCACAATGTCCAGCTCTTCATTCTCAGTCAAGTGAATACCCGGAGCACCGCACATACATGACACCTCGCTCCTCTCTGTATGTCCAGACATGAGACTGCATGACCTTACAAAGTATCATTATTACAACCATTTCCTGAGTGATTCTGGATGTCAGATGCCTCATTCGGAGAACAGTATGTGAATAGTACGTCTAAGCTTCCTGATAGCTTATGAAGTGGTGCGATTCTCCTCATCTTGTAAATGAGAATCAGCGGTTCTGAGAAGTTAGGTAATTTGTCCAAGATCACATCAGTATGAATTCGAGATGCAAATCCAAGTGTCATTCTCAAACTGGACCAGTCCTGCCATACCAGACTGCTTTCCTTTGAGGCGCACTTCAGAGAGTACTGGATTCCAGAAGTTGTTTACTTAGGGGAGCTCTCCCGACCCCTCCGGCCCAGGAAATGAGTTTGAAAACAAACTAGCCAAAATTTCAGACATTACCATCATCTGAAAGGAGCAAATTCCCCTGGCCATCCTTGAAGTTTCTGCCAATGACACAGAGAAGAAAAGCCAGCTTGTCCCCATGGACAGATACCACATCTGTCTCCCCGCTTCTGCTGTTAGACAATGCCACGGACTCAGAAAGCCATTTGTCACACTGCATGTGGAGCTGCAATCTGAAGCGACCTGGAACAGTCTACTTGTGGTTTCTCTTTGGAAGCAAGTCAGGAATTTCTTGGCATGGACTGAATGGACAGACCTTAGGTGCTGTCCTAAGATATTTTTAATGTGAGCATTGTCATGCAGGAAGTTGCTCCCAATTAAGTTTAAGCAGTGGGCAAAAAAAAGTGCTGTCTCCAGGGAAGCAACATCACCTGGCTCGGAATGGAGGCTGCTGGCACACAGCTTGACAAAATGAATTGGGCTTGTGGATTTGGGGGGATGCCAAGCAACAAATTAGTTCTGCATCTAGTAGATGAGGCTGTAATTTCTTTTCCTTAGGTGGGAGGAGGGGGTGAACTTTTGCAGGTGATCGTTCTGCGAAATCCTCATAGGCAGGTGGGATGTCAAAGTGTCCCAGGCAAATATGAGGGATGAAAGGTGTGAGCCCCACATGTACATGGGATCAAATCACTTTAGAGCAGGGATTAGCTGGTGGGTAGCAAGTCTAGGCTGCAGCATGCTCTTCTGGGGTCACAAGCTAACTTCCATACTTACAAAGGGCTAAGAAAAGAAGAAAAGTTTATGACAGAGGCCATATGTAGCCTAAAAAGCCTCAAATATGTATTATCTGGGCATCTACAGAGAACTGCTGACCTCTGGTTTGGGGCTTTGTCTCTGCGGGGTCTTTCTGTGCCTTACAGTGCCCTTCTGGGTACCTACCTATTCACTTGTGCTTTTCATCCCAACCTTGATTTTTTGGTTTCATTTTTCTATCCTGGATTCTTCCATTCACCTGAAAAATATCTTCACATTTTCTTGACCTTGGCTTCTTTGAAAAAAGCTTCTCTTTTTGGCCAAAATCAGACTTCTCTGAGTCTTCTGTAGGCATCAAGTTTGGCCCCTAAGGGTCACAGACTTTCAGCACAAATGACTTCATTTACCGACTGGACTTGTGGACTGTAGCAAGGTTTCTAATAGCTCAAGGTCAATGTCCCTGGGACAGCCCAGCTCCTTTAAGCTCCTGCCTAGGAAAGCTCCAGGATGCCACAAAAACTTCCTGTTCAGTTCAGCCTAAACTGAAGATACAGCCCTGTCTCCTTGCCTCTGGGGAAGGTACAAGCCTAACTCTGACAAGCTCAGTCAACAAACTCAGATGGCTGACCTCACTGACCAAACCCTCTTGGAATTTTTTGCTTTCCTGGCTGTGCTTGAGTCTATGCTCATTTCTGACACTGACTTCATCATTCATGTTTTAAAGAAGTGCAGTCACCTCTGCACTGATTGAAACTGACCTCTCCTTTCACTGGACTCTTTGACAGTAGTTATGGAGTAAAGTGACTTTGCAGCCTTGAGCTAGTGCCTGGCTTTGTTTCTCTTTGACAAGACTCTGGCAGCCTTGGTCTTTTCTTTGAGGGCACTTATTCAGCAACTCTGAGATCTCAGCTACTCTTCAACCCCCAGCAATCTGAGCACTACCTCTGCAGAGATCACCTGACTACCCAGGGCTCTCTGTGCAGTGATGCTAAGCTCAGACCTGCACTTCTGGAACTCCCCAAGGGCCTAGGCCACTGTACTGGCTAGTGCCACTCCTACCTCTCTGGTTAATTTTCTCTCTTTTCACATCTAGCCTGCAATGCTGGTGTTACCTGGGCTTTTCCTACCCTGTTTTCTCTACTTACCCCATCCTGATAGTGGGCTCAACCAACATCACCCACTACCCCAAGGATCAAAGTCCCTGTTCAAGTGTCTGGATATCTTGTCCCCTCATACAAAGAATATGCCAAATCAAATAGCCTCTTGCCCACAGATCTCCTCCTCTGGTATTTCCCTTCTCAGTGAAAAGCATCTCTGTTAACCCAACGACCAAGCTTAGACTCTCTCTTTCCTCTCCCACATCTTGTCACAAAAATCTCTGGATCCTATGGGGAATGTAGATAAGATAAATAATATTTATTGACTGTTTGTTATGATCAGAAAGTTATGCTAGACCCCTCACATGTCATGTCATTTAATCCTCACAACAACAAGTTTGGAATTGTGACTATTTTACAAGTCAGGAAATTGAGGCTCAGAAACTACTAAATTTCCCAATATCTCACTGCTAAGGAGAGACAGAGGCTGTCCCCATACGCCATGCTTAGACATGTGTCATGGGCAGGATCAAAGCAGTATATGCTGGGGGCAAAGAAGGTAGACCAGAGCCCTATCAGTGTAACATAGAGTTGGAGAAAGATATGAAAAAAAACTGGCTTACTTCACTTTTACTTCTGAGAAACAATCATGATGCTGGATCTTATATCCAACTCAGTTCTGCCTGCATGAAAAATAAAGAAAGGCACCCTGCCTCCTTTTTATTCACAAACTGCAATGCTGAGGGCAGGTGCCAGGAAGAGCATTTGATCTACTGCCAGGTTTAGAGGCACTGTGGAGCAGGTGCCAAGGCCCCAGGGCGCAAGCCTCATGCAAATGTGTTTCCCCAGGGATTGTTCATTCTTCGAGCACCTTGAGCTCACACAGCTCGAGGTGCACGCCAGCCAACTATCCTATGCTTTAAAATGTTCATTTTTGAATACTGGCAATAAGAGGTCCAGACAGTCAAGCCTTTGTTCAGATTTCTACCAGTTTCAGAGCTAGAAGAGGTTTGGCTTTTAGGTCATGGAAAAGGAACTGCATCGCCAGGGAAGGTGCTGCTCACTGTGGGTCATTAAACTGGGCCAGGTTCCTTCTTATTCAGACATCTGATAAACCTCCTTCCGCTCCCTGACTCAAATTCTCAGGTTTTGAGCCCCCGGTGAGGATGCAGGCTGATTTATGCTTGTGGCAGCTGCTCCTTAACCCCAGTGTTGCCCTCAGAGGTGGCCCTTCTGCCACACCAGAGTGGTTAGTTAGACTCCTGGAAGACCTTTGAGATGGAGACAGACTCATGTTGAAAGAAGTCACTGTTGAGGCTGATTTTTTTTTAAAAGCAGACTCTGACAATGTGAATCATTCACTTTAAAGTTCATTGTGATGCTCCACTGAAATCTGGAGTCACCTTAAATGGTTTCTACTTTGCTTTCTACCACCTTGTCCCTTTCTGCTGCTATTAACTTATTTTGCTTCTCCCCACAGTGCCCAGGATGAAATTCACTGCTTACACAGTGTGGATTATCTAGCAATCAAATGATGCATTTGATAAAAGTCCAGAGTGGCCAATAGCTGGTGGCATTAAGCTCTCTGAAGGTGACAGGTCTTGGCACTCAGGTGTAATGAAAACAGTGCTTTCAGCAAGGAGCCTGTTAATCTGCATGAAGTAATTTGACTTTACTCATGTGTAACTTTGCATTATTATTTTACGAAATGTTTTTCTAGTATTCTGGATCCCTTAAGTCTTGAAGCCACGGGTTAATTCTTGTTAGAAGGCACTGCTCGCCCAAGAGGAAGAAGCAGTGAAGATCAACGATGTCTACCATCATCTTTATGCGGAAGTTGTCTGTTGAAGAGCTGCCTCTCTGCTCCTCCATGTCAAGGGGTCCCCCACATTTTCTGAGGCTCTTGGGATGTGCACCTCTGCCCCCCAGTACACTGCTCAATCTGTCCCTGTGGAAGCCACATCCTCATGTGGTGGTGGTTTAGTCACAGCCGTGTGGTATCACTTCCAAGGTGCATCGCTTCAGAGCCTGTGGCATCCGATCACAGCAGCTAAGACTCCCTTCTTGTATAGGTAGCTGAAGCCTTCAGTTGATTCCTTTACTTTCATGGAAGTCTTCTGGTGGGATCAGCACTTGGATGGCATTTAAAGTAGGCTCCTTAATGAGCTTTCCTCCCTGGTCCCTGCAGTACTTCTCAGTGGGCTTTCCAAAGTTTTGTGAAGATCTTACTTAAAGATCTTCAGCTGGTGGATCTTAGACAAAACTTGAGATCCTTCCTTCCTTCCTTCCTTCCTTCCTTCCTTTCTTTCTTTCTTCCTTCCTTTCTTTCTCTTTCTCTTTCTGTTCTGCTCCTTTTCTTTTCTTTTTTTTTTTTTTTGAGTCAGGTCCTCAGTATGTACTTCAGGTTAGCCTTAAACTCACTATGTAGTTCAGGTTAGCCTTGAACTCACTATGTAGCCCAGGTTGGCCACAGACTTACAGTGATTCTCCCGCTTCAGCCTCCTGAGACTTGAGACTTATGCACTACCACACATGGTAAAAATTTTGTGGTTTGAGATTCCACATATCTAACAAGGCGGGTAAGGGGGTAAGGGCTGTGCCCAATGGGCCAACACCCTTCTTTTGAGTATAAAGTCTTGGATTCAGCAATATTGTGACAGCCCATGTTCCAGTTTGGGATACAGGCACTTGCTCTGCTCCTATTGCTCCCCCAATTCCTCCCCTGATTTAAATGACAATCTGTAGCCTCCCCAGGGGAGGCTGTATCCAGTTTGTCAAAATCCTGAACCTGGCAAACATCACGGTTTGGCCACCATTCACCTTTCTGGCCTGGTGTCCGCCCTCTTCCCTTGTCCCATTTACCCTTCTGGGAACTAACCCTGGCTCAGAGGATGCTCTGGGCTCTATCCCTTGATCCCTGAAAATTTCCCTGCTCCTTCATTCCTCAGGTCTCCTGCCCACACTGTCCCTTTTCCGGGAGTTTTCTCTCCCTTACTTTGTCACTGAGGTCCATGCCACCTCCTCTGGGAAGCACTCGAAGCAGTGTTGGTGGAACACTTCTCTGTGTTCCCAAAGCCTCCTGGAGGCTTCATTGTGCTCATTTGCTTGTTCTCTCCCCCAAATGCACCCTGCAGACCATGAGTTCTTTGGAGGCCTTGGAAGTACTTGCCATTCTTAGCATCTGTTCTAATGCCTTTCTTTGCTCTTCAAACTAATGCAATAGGGTGAATTTTACCTGAAAAAATAGCTAAGCAGTCAAATCATCTTTCAACTCCTAGACCGTGAGTTAGGAAAGCAGCATTTGAAGGATGATGTCCATCCACCTGCTACATTGGGAGATGAAGATAAATGGGAAGGAGATGGGAAGCTGAGAGAACTGAAGGCCAGGTGGGATGTGTATCAAGTGCTTCTAGTGTGGGTTGGATACTCATCAAGGTGCATGGATATGTCAGAATAAAGTATGTACATCTCCAAGGGACGGTGCCACATTGTGGTGAAGAGCACGGTGGTCTGGGTCAGACGATCTGGTTATAATCTGAGCCATCACTGTTGTCCTGTTAGGACTAGCATTCCTGAAACCATTGTGAGGGTCTCAAAGGCGTTATCCAACACCAGCGCTTCCCTTGTCACCAGCATGAGGCAAACATTGTCCTACGGTAGTTACCATGTTCCACATAACCACACCATCTGGGGAAGACTGTCATAAAGCAAGCCTGGTCCCCAGCTGGGTGACACTGGGCAAGTTACCAAATCTTTCCTTACAAAGGTAAGGATAAGCATTCGTGTCCTGAGATGGGAATAAAACCACAGAGTCTTACTTCTGTGATGCCACAGAAAGTGGAAAGACACTTCACTGATTTAATGACAGATTTTTTTCTGGAGAAATATGATGCTAATGGTGTATAACACCTGGGAGCTGTATCTCAGAACTGAAGAGGTATGGTTGATTGGAAGACTCAGAGAGACCATTTAAGCACAGTGTTGGCAGCAAGGAAGCATTACATACACATAGCTGTCACTCTCACTGTCGTGAACAGTAGCAGCCCACGGACTGGAAGGCTCACACTTTAGGACCCGTGTCTATGTCAGTGACTTCCTAGATCGGAGAGATCCTTCAGGGATAATTTTCAAACTGCTTTGATCTGTGAGATGGAAGTGGTACACCCTGGTTGGTAAAGAAGCTGAGGATGTATATTCAAATGTCTAATCAGAATAACTCTCCAGTCAGCTCACGAGAAGCTTTCCTTAGAAGTCAGCTATCACTGCCAGTATGTGTCAATCTACTTTAACTAGCAGGCATATGGGGCAAATTACCAATATCATGGTAAATACATCCATGAAGGTGGTGCTGGCTCACACATCCCCTTCCCAACTCCTTTCCTCTGGTCCCTCCTTTTTCTAGCCAATGGATTGGTAGCAGAGCTCTGCCATAGTCTTCCTAGGACACTTGCTTTCCTGAAATATTGCTTCTTTTTCCTTTTTTCTAAAGGGACATAAAAAAAGATGACAGGAAGCTCAGTCATCACTATAAATGACTGAGCAAAAGATGAGAATCAAGATTTCTGCACTGGCTTTGTAGAGTTGTGAGACAAATTTTAGGAATTTTATGCGAGAAAAATAAAACTTTCACTTAAGGCATTCTAGCTGATGGTGCTGCTACTTGCAGCTGAATGCATTCCTAATCTATATGGTATGACCCAAAATGAATATTTGTTGTGAAACTCTGTAAATGTGTGTTAAGAACCGATGTACCTTGAGACCATAATGTTAAGTGAAATCAACTAGACACATGGGCTTAAGTATCCCATAGTCTCCCCTATATGAAAAACCTGAAGTATAAATAAAGAGCAAAATAAAAGACATATAATAGGAAACAGAGAGATAAATCTTTAAAAGCAAACAGGACCAAGAGATGGGGGGAGGTGGAAGGGAGGGAACGGGAAGCGAACAGAACTAAGATGTGTTACGTACACGTACCAACTGCCACGAGGAGTGCAGTCACCACGTCCTGCAAACACGTACTAATAAAAATAAAAGTTAAAAAAAGAACAAGTGCAACAAAAGTAAGACAGATGGACAGGTTATCCAAGCCTTCTGCTAGATGTCAGGAGACCTCAAATTCATCACGCAAGCCTCATTCATTATGTTCTTCAGAGCCAGGCGGAGTGTTTCCTCAGGCAGGAGCTGCTAGCACACGTCACACTGAGCTGGCAGAGGTCCAGGACTTCGATGGAAACATCTAGACTACCTTAGTTTAGACTGTTTCACTTGGATTCAAGGTGCCATTGCCTCTTCTGAACAAAAGGAAGGTTCTCTTAGAGTTAATCCCTACTAGGAATCACCTCTTCTTGAAAAATTTAGGTCAACAGCCTCCTATGTTTCAGCTGCCATGTTACAAATAGTAAAGACACAAGGCTGGCGCTTTCATTAGGTTACGCAAAGTGTCTAATTGAGGCTGCTCTGAGACTTAAGACTGTCCTGGAGTGCCAAGGTATTTCTGACCCCTTTCCCTAGGCATAGGACAGGATGTGCGATTCTAGGATGAGCAGTGGCTGTTTAACAGTGGTCAGAGCAGTCCTGCTAAGCCGAGATGCTCACGTGCATGGCGCCCCAGGCAGCTGGGGTGGGCAGGAGGGAGGCGCAGGCACTGTGCTTGGTAGTGTTTGTACACCAGCACTTAAACATAGAATCTGGAATGTAACAGAAGTTCACTAGAAACTGAATAGAAGAAACAGTTTCTTGTCAGGAGCTCTTGGAGCTGGTGATTGACCACACATGCAAAGCTAGGGCGAGACCATCCCAAGAACAAAGAGCGCCCTGCGCAAGCTGAACGAAGCAGCTGCTTCAGCCCGGAGAACCGGGCGCCAACACAATCCAAACAGTGGGTTGCTGGACAACAGGGTATCACGCGACATTAAGTTGCTAAAATGTATAAATAAAGGCCCCTGCAGTGAGGGTCCAGTTCTTTCCTAAGGCTCCACCTGACCCCAGCTCTGTCTCTTCCTTATTTTCTCATCTTCTCAAGGTTCTTCACCCCAAGAACCTCAAAGCCACACGGGTCCCGGCAGTTTCTATTAACAGTGAGCTGGTAATTCAAGTTCCATTGCTGTACTCTAAGGACGCACTTGTGGAAACTCAACCTAGTGGCAAGTGACTTAGATTACATAAACACTCAAGAGCACAGTCCCCTATAATTACGTGTATCTATGATTAGGATAGCTACAATTCACACCTGCCCATTTAATTTGTTTTAGTACCATGCACATTATAAGTAAATGTGGAATCTTCCCAGTTAGAATGATTTTCTCATTTACCAAATGGAAAATAGTAATGCAGCCCAAATTTTCAGATTTCTTTTCTCTACATTTGCCAGTTCTTACATCCCATTTCAAAGAAATAAAACCCTGAATCATAATTCCTCACCAAACACATTTATAGTGGTGTTTTTCTTCATTTACAATGATGTTAACAATAATTTCAAGGATGTTGAGGGTTTACAATATGTGTTCTAGAAAATTTCAGAATCCTTGGTGAGCTGCTGGTGATTCAGGTGTGTATGAAAAAGATCTTTAAAATGTTTGTAAACTGAATGGTTGATTGGTTGACCCACTATAATACATATGACATTGGGGTTGTTGCTACACATAACTAAGTTTCTCACTAACACACTTGCCCCATTTTTACATAGCCAGGGAAATGGGGATCAGGGGATAAGCATCTCTCTTACTTGGGTAGTAAGAGTCAAATCAAGGTCTATGTTAGGAGAGTCCCAGGCTCCTCCTATGAGGTCACACTGCCTGGAGGGCTCTGAGGGAGCCCAGCTTCTCTGAGAGGATTAAAACCCTGTTCCAAAGAGCCTCACTCTAGGTGTCTTCTACACCAAGAAAAGCCACTTCAGGGAGGGGAGCTGTCTGGGGAGTTCCTTCATTTCCCACTGGGATTTAGATGTGTGCCTTTAGGAACATTCTGCTGTATTTAAAAGCAATTTCCTTTGCAGAATCACTTTACATTTTGGTTTGGTCAGGGACACAGTTACGGAGATACTCTCAGCATTCATCAAGGAATTTAAAAACCCCTCTCTGGGTGATTATATTTCATGGGATAAGGTCAGACATCGCCCAGTCTCATTCTTATTTCTAAATATAATCAAGTGAAGGACTAACCTACTCAGAAAGATTCTAGTGCGTTCTAGGGGTTTGGAGCAGGGTTAGATTGTTCAAAGGGATGAGGCAGCAACTAAATTTAAAAATCATTTAAAAAGGCTCTTGTTTTATTTAATTAATTTATTTATTTGTCTTTTTATCGATACCAGGGATCAAACTCACGATTGCCTGCTTTCAAGGCAGGCGCTTATGCCGCTGAGCTAAATCACCAGCCCCTCTTGTTTTATTTTTAAAACTCAGGCAAATTTTGTGCTTTTGGTCAAAAGTATCATTTAAAAAATATGCATCTATTGAAAGTTATTGTTTGGGGGGGGGCATTGGGAATCAAACTCAAGACCTCGCGCTTGCCAGGCAGGTGCTGTGCCTATCGAAAGTTTGACTAGATGGTTTTTTCATGGCTCAGAACAATAAACGTCTGAAAATGTCACTGTGAAATGATTCTCTCCCTCAACCTCCCTATCTCTCTATCCGCTTTCACCCCACTAAATAGGTAACAGCAATTTGGGGTCAACTTTCTAGCCTTTCAGAGAAGGTTAGAGCAGAAAATTCAAGTGTATGTCACACAGACACTCGTATTCTTGAACTCACTTAAAAATCTGTGTTAGCATGCCACAGAATTTACTCTGCACCTGGCTTCTTTTTCATAATTGCACTGCATTCTATTGTGTAGATCGCATTGCAGAGTCCGCCTCCCTATGCTGGGAGTTGAACTCAGGGCCTCTCACTGAGCCATAAGCCCTTCACTAGCAATTTTTATTTTTCTAAGTTTTGAGACAGGGTCTTGAAAACTTGTTAAGTTGCCCAGGCTGGACTTGAACTTGGATCCTTCTGCCTCAGCCTCCTAGGGTAGTGGGAATACAGGCATGCACCATGACATCTGCCTGTGTATATCATAATTTAACTGCCCTCTTCTTGATGCATATTTAATTACTGGTGTTTTTTACTGTGACCGCTAATCTTTATATATCAATTGTTTGGTATTTTCTTTTAAATTTTCATGGCTTTGTTTCTTTGACTAGTTTTTAACTTATATATACTGTGAAATGAGTCAAATTTGTTATTTTAACACTATTAAAATTATTATTTAATGATACAAATTTACGAGATACAGTGTGATACTTTAATAAATGATATGCACAGTGTGGAAACAAAATCAGGGTAGTTCACATTTCCATCTCCTTAACTTTAAAGAAATTTATTAACACATAATATTTATACATATTTGTGGGGTATAGGTATTATTTCCTAATCCCATTTATTAACTATTATCTCCACTGATTTACAGTAGTCCTTGATCATATATAAAAGTACCTCCTACACTGGGGTCTGCTATGGAATTTTCTCCTCACACACCTTGGCCTGATTGTTCTTAGTGCCTCATAGTTGTAGTTAAAATTCTACAAGGTTATGAAGTCTAGCGTGGGCTAATCTCTTGTCACTGTTCATTTCCGACTTTCCCTGACTCTTCCCACCTTTTTATTTCCCTGTTTAAACCTTATGATTGCCTTCCTGAGCTCTAAAAAGGGAAGGAGAGAGGTGGAGGAAGGAAAGGAGGGAACAGAGAGGGGGGGGGTAACGTGTGCACATATATAAGAGGGTTTTTGCTGTAGCTGTTTATGATGAGATTGGGCTAAATTTACAAATTCACTTAGGGAGAGTTGACTTCTGAGGTAATGAAATTTAAATTCTAAGGGGTTTATTGGTTTAGGATAGGAAATGCTTCCCTTGACAGTACAACAGTTCTCTAACATGATTCATTGGATTTAAACTACAGACTAGCTGTGATCGCCAGGTGATTGAGGCGGTGTGGCTCCCGAGCCATGCCTGGGGCTCTGGATGTCCTCCAATCAGAGCAGGCGGTTGATTTCACCCACCTGCACCTGAGTCCACATCCATAGACTAAAATCCACTTGTGGGGATTGAAGGAGAGTGTGTAAAGTGCCCAAACTCAATGCTTAGCAAGCACACGACAAATTTTAGTATTGTTAAGTATATAAGAGCATTTTTAAATTTGGAAAATTTCCATTATGGGCCTTCTGTGTGGGATTTCACTTCCCCAGCCCATGTGCAGTAGCAGCTCCCAGAGGAGTCCTGACCTTTAATAATCAGACAATAGATTGGCGGGTGTTTGATTCAAGGTGGAAAAATCCGAGGGTGTGAGGGCGGTCCAGCTGCAACACCAGTCACCCCACTGCTCACCAGAGTGGACTCTGCTCATCTGGCCGGCGAGGTCCCCTCCAGTCCTCACGGCTCCATGGAGGTCCTTCCCCAGGCTGCTCCCCTGGCTGAAGATGACCTTCCCCAAGTTCCAACACAGCAGGACCGTTCTTCAGTTACGCTTCCCTGCTAGAACCTCAAATGAGCTCCCAAATTGAGAGTATCTGAGACATGTTTGGAGCTGGGAATGAAGAGAGGACAATTTTGTTTCTTTTGGGGGCTGGGCCTGTTAGCAGTTTATTAGGTTTTGGTATATGATATGAGGAGGAAACGAAGCTGGTCTAACATGAAAAGAGGGGAGCAGGGCACAGAGAGTGAGATCAGAGCAGAGATGAAAACCACACAGAAGTTCACGGCCCTGATCTTTCCCAGGCTGCGTCCCTGTCCTTATATTCTATGAAACATCTTTGCATCCTGGTGATACTTCAAAGAGCTTCAGTGAACTGCACTTGACTTTTGATTCTTGCAACCAAAAATGAGTTAATACAGAGTCAAGGCTTCATGTGGAGTGGTCTGTATCAGTTATGTAATAACATAAGGGAAAACCTGAAGACATCTTCCAAATTTAAAAGTATTCTTACATACTTAATAAACATTTGTCATGTGCTTGCTAAGCATTGAGTTTGGGCACTTTACACACTCTCCCGCAACCCCCACAAGTTGATTTTAGTCTATGGATGTGGACTCAGGCGCAGGTGGGTGAAACCCACTGCCTGCTCTCTGTTCTGAGGAAGCGGAGATTCAGACAAGAGCCCCAGGTGTGGCTTGGGAGCCACACTGACTTGGCAGCGGGGAAGGGAAAGCCAGCTCACTCAAGGCTGGCCCACACCTTCCTCAGCCGGAGCTGCCAGGCCTGCCTTGGCATCTCTCTGTGCTGTCCCTGTCTCAACTGAAGAGCCGAGAGCCGAGGAGTTGGCCTGATTAGGACTAACATGTGCTTCCAGAAGAGGCAGCAGGTGAAAGACAGTTTATTTCTTTCTTCAGTTTAGATGAGAAGAAACCATGAGAAATGTGCTTTGAAGCTAGACACCACCAGGTGCCATTGGCCCTCGGCTTATTAGGACCTGGCTTAAGCCTTGAGAAAGAGGACTTACAAACAAGAAAAGGGTTTCACGCTTTCATATGGAATTTATGCATTGGTATAACTGTTTAAAATTGTTATCAGAGCTTTTGGAGTCTATTCCTCACACAAGGACTCTATTTTTAGATTTAGTATGAAATAAAATAGTTAATCCATATGCATATGTTGATTATTTTTTGAAACATACACTTTTTGGAAAACAAGCCTTTGCCACACCTTTAAGATTTCTTAGCCATGGAACTCTCCGACATATTGACTCTACTCTAAGTACGTGTAGGTAGAGGGGTGTTTCTGGGCCGGTTCTTGCCTCAAATTCTAACTCCACTCTCTCAGCCCTGGATTATAAGCACACTCTCCACTTTTGTCCCAGTTCTGTTCATAAATCATATTTGAACCCAGCTTCCCATCTTGCAAACAAGTGGAGGGAACAGTAAGCTAATCAAGAGACTGATTGTAGGCAAAAATTAATGTTTGCAAATCAAAATAAAGCAGTGTAGAAAAAAGTAAGGGTTGGACCAGTGCCTCCTGATGGAAAGCTGTTTCTGTGGCCGGCTTCATCAGCAGCAACCCCAGCCCAGCTGGTGACAAGAGCCCGGGGTTGCTGTGCACATGTGGAGTAAACTAAGCCAGCCTGTGTCTCCGTGGACCAAGTACTGTGAAGCATCTAGATGACCATGCATAAAATTCAACTGGAAAACCTGGATGCTGGCCTCTCTGAGATGGTGCGAATATTTTTACAGAGATATCAAAGAAGAGACAAGACTTGGGAACTTCCAGGGATGTGATGGGGAATAAAGCCAAGTTAGTGATCCTCAACTTTCACTATTTTAAAATAAAACCAAGTAAGATCCTTTTTAAAAAATGGCAATGGCTGAAGCCTTTTATTCAATTGATCTGGCATGAAACTTGGGCCTCTTGTAATCGAAAAGCTCATGCAAGTGATGCCCATGTTCAGCCAGGACTGCTGGGCACTGAGAATGGATGGATGAGTAGACACATGGGTGGCAGGGAAGTGGGAGGGGAAGTGACCCAAGGGGAAGCGGCAGGCACTGACGGGGAGGAGAATGTGCCCTCCAGCCCCCTCACAGCGCTTAGGAGGCTCCAAGGACTAAGGACAGAAGAAGGCATTACTCTAGCTGAGTGTCCAGACATCGGGGAGTCTTTCTACCAGGAAAATTCAGTCTTGATCACCATGAAATGCTCAGTTTGGCACAAGGAGGACATGTCACTAACCTAGTGCCTTAGGGCAGATTCTAGTTGCTGATTTCCCAAGGGTGGGCATGAATGCTGTCAATTCATCCTTGCTTTTTCACGCATCATTTTTCTTATTATCATCCAATGCTATTTATGTAGCTGTGCTGATGGCAAGGAGTGAGAAGAGGTGTCTCAGGAATGCTTAGGCTGAAGAGAGCTAATAAGAATGTTCCCAGCATTGGCAAGCTGCATTTGGACTAGGATTTAAATAAAAAGTCTGGATGAGAGGACGTAAGGGAGAGGAAGAGAGAGAGGAGTATTGTACCTACAGCCAGGACTGGTCATTGTACAGATACAGGCTCAAAGTCTGCTAAAAAGACTCAGAACTGCAGTTCTAACTGTGACTACATAACTGAAGTATTTGTCTTATGGTGAAGGAGAACTTGATAATTAGTATTTTGACTCATCTGTGAAATCAGTGACGAGCTATTTTGACTACTGTCAATTCAGAAGTGGGAAATGTTTCATCAGTGGCTACATCTCCTAGTACAGGTAACACTCAGCAAAGAAGCAGTGCAAGCACCCACTAATGATGCTTGGATCCGCACTACGTTAGCTTATCAGGTCACTAATCGATTTTACAGCACTTCTCACAGATAAGACGGTAGTTCAATAGCTACCTAAGAAAATTTTGATATTCTACTACAAAGGATAAGGAGTTCCTTTGTGAACAGACGGTGCATTGAAGATAGAACCCCAAGTTGGGGGTTGCAGGTGGCCTGAATCTAAATTTAAACAGAAATAGCAGGTTTCGCTGTGCTTGCTCACCAGAATCATCTGAGGGCCTGTTGTAAGGCTCCGGCTGTAGCCAAGACAAATAATTTAATCCCTCTGGGGGGTGGAGTCCAGGCCTGCGTAATTTGTAAAGCTCCCCAGGTGACTCCAATGTGCAGAGCTTGGTTAAGCTCTATTGACCCAGAGCTCTCTATGGAGCGCTCAATTTTTTTTAATGCTCTGGAGATTTCAAGATCAATATAGAAATGTCAAAAACTTTTCAAGAAAATCTGTGTGAAAAAAATCATAATGTAGGTATCTATGAATAACAAACCCTGCAGCAGTAGAAGTGGTAGTGAAAAGTAGCAAAAACAGCAATACAAATATTATGAGTTATCTCATTTGTCATAAGAAAAAAAGTACGTAAGCTGGGCATGGTGCTGTATGCCTGTGAACCCGGGTCCTTGGGAGGCTGAGGCAGGAAGAGCGTGAATATGCGGCCAGCCTGTGCTAATTAGTGAGACTGTCTTACAAGACAAAGTGAAAGGGTGGGAGATGTGGCTCAGCTGCAGAGAGCTTGCCTAAAGACTCTAGCTTTAATACCTAGCAACAAAGGAAAAACACCCGTGTGTGATAGTTGCTGTTATTAACTCTGTTTTAAAAATGAGAAAATGACGTTTAAAGCAGAGGCCAGGAATCCGAGGGAAGGCTCAGAGGAGTCTCTATTTACCACTTCCCTTTTTAAATCCCTGCATTGGAGAAGGGGTCAGAAGGCCACAAGGCAGGAAAAGCTGTCCTCCTGCAGAGAGAGCCAGATGACCAAATCAAGGATTTACAAACAGAGGAGAGAGTTAGAGAGATTTGGTGGGCGAATTCCTCCGCATGAGCCAATTTTATCTGAACTTTAAACTTCTTCGTGCAGGTATTCATGCTTCCTTTGCATAACACACACAAAACTGAGTCTACCTAACATATCTTGAACAAAACAAACAAACTCTTTAGCCTCCATGTAAGTTACATTAACAAAGGGAATGCATTTTTACTCTCATAAAACTGGAGAAAGCTGAGAAAAATCATGATGCATTACATGGTTAAAGAACAAAACAAACCAGAAAGCAAGTGCTGGGTTTATAGTTTGATAGTTTCATATTAATATGAAGAACGACAGCTGGTAAAGGGGAGCCCTTCAGGAGCTGGGGTTTCCAGCAGATGTCCCAGAGTCAGCTCTGCTGCAGAGAAGCCTCACACCCTCCCACCCTCTCCTGTCATGACGTGTGTGGGCCTCGGGCCCCGGTGATGGAGGAAAGGGACAGAGAGGCCAAGTAGATTTTATTTCTATATGGAGGAGGAAAAATTTTCTACCTATCATTAATGAGGAGAAAGAAGAGAGAAAATTCATAAACAAGAGGCATCTCTGTGAATCTGAAACACAACAGTCTCTGGAAATTCAAGGAGGCAGTGAAGAAACGTTTCTGATGGGAAGCATTCTAACGTATTTATTCTCCACCATATTTATTTCAGAACAACAAGATTAGTTGTAGGAGAGGAATAAGAAAACCACCCTAATGAATTTGGAAGGTATGAACTAGTAGAAAATCACAGTGTGAAGCAATTTAAATATCACTCTCAAGAAAACTTCTAGAGCAATAACCAAAAGATTTATTTTATTGTAGCATCTGTTTTGTTTGTCTGGATACAAAACTTAGGGTGGTTTTCATCACTTCAAAACTTCAAAACTTCAAAAACATTGCTAACTATTCCCTAGGCAATTGGTCGCCCTTTCAACAAAATCAGCTCATTCACGTATCCGTTCTACATCGTCTCCTGAGTGTGTGAAGTTCTCCACGGTGTGTTAAGCTGAGGGAGGGAGGAGCTCAGTCCTGTTGAAAAGCTATTCTTGATTTTAACTTGACTTATTGGTTCTAAAGTCTGATCTTGCCAGCTTTCTCCATTAAGTGTCTTCTTGGTGATGCGAAAGAAATGCCTGATTTTTTTGGTCTTTTTGAGACAAAGTCTCGTTATGCAGTTCGGGTTGGCCTTGGGCTCATTTTGTAGCCCAGGCTGGTCTCGAACTTGCAATGATTCTCCCACCTCAGCCTCTCAAGTGCACTACCACGCCTGGCTTGCCTCATGTATTTTGATAGGCAAGCTTTTATTATTTGCAGTGGTCCACAAGTTATTGGTGTCTTTATTGTAAAGAAGTCAGACTGCCTTGGAAACAGTGCAGTACCCAAACACACCTATTTCTAGTTACAGTTTCAACCTATGCCACTGTATGTTTGTTCACATGGGAAACAAAAACTTGTGTTTATGAGTTAACCAAAGCAGGGTTATGTAAGGTATAAATACACTTCTCAAATAATGTCGTGTGGTCCAAAACCAAACACAAATATTTGCCATTCAGTGTTTTAGGTTATCTGTGCAATTCACTTCTTTGGCAGAGTTAATCAAGAGTTTATTGTCAATTGCCCACAATAATTGTTTTGTTATCCTTAACTGGGGAATGAAAGCACACTTTCCTCTGTCATTTATGGTTGGTACCTTTCCAATTATGCTGGACAGGCGAGAAGGGGTGCTTTGCATTACAGGTGCTGGTTTTGGGTACTCACCATCAGTCTGATTATAACTTAAAATTTCACCAACGCTTTAAAATTGCAAAAAAGATTATAGAATAATTATGGAGTTCTGACAGGTGAAAAATTCAAGTACATTTCCAAATGTACTGTTTGAAATAATTACTTGATGTCAATGGTTTTATATCACTTAATTCAAATGACCCACCCACATAAATCTGGCAGATGCCTAAGTAAATATTAATCACTGCTGTATGTGAAGTTTGGTTTCCTTCCAAAAGCCAAGCTGTAGTTCAGTGGTGGCAAACCTTCGGCACGCATGCCATGGTGCGCTGTTTGTACCACTGAAAGCTCTAAAAGGCTTGCCATCATTGCACGGTCTGACTGCTTTACTTCAAAATCATTCCCCTATCCAAAATATTTTCCTGACAATGAAATAAAGAGTTTTGTCCATCTCTTTTGGACAAAAACCAAATGCCTAAAGATGAATCATTAAAAAGTCAAAAGGCACTAAAACATTATAATAAAAGTCTCTCCTTGCATCCTGCCCCATCTTTGCCCCTTCCTCAGACGTGCAGGGATGCATCCTGAGACCTTTTTCCACCTCAGTGACCGCAACCCCTTTCAGCTCCACGAGCTGTCCCTGCTGGCAGTAGCTTCCGTATTTCTCGCAGCATACCTAACCCTGCCTCTGAACGCATCTGCTTTAGACAGTGACAACTGAAAAAGGCTCTTCGTTTCCTTTACAGTAGATAAATATGCTTTGCCTTCTCCCAGTGCAATTATGTTTCAGCTTGGTTAAGTCCGTATGTAGTTAGTGTTTTCATTATAATGATGATGTAAAGATTGTTCACTGCCGAACTGGAAAGTTAATGTGGTTCCAATGCCTGTCTTGAATTACATTTTATTGTACCTAGAGTTAATTGTTTTATATATATATATATATCAATTGTTTATTGTTATATATATAACAATTGTTTATATATAGCTAATTGTTATATATAAAACAATTATAAACAACTGTTATACATATATCAATTTACATATAAGTTATACAATTTTTTGAGACCATCTGGTCAAGTATTTCCTACAACCTCCAGCAAGTCCTACACAGTGCCTCTCAGGGGGATTTCTACGTGGTCAAATCTGCCATTTAATTTACAGGCCTGCTTTCCCCCGGACACGGCCCTCCTAGAGTCCTTCAGTTCTGTTTTTCGTTTTCCCCTGTGCCCTGACTGGCTGTACCCTGGCCGGAGCGCTGCTGTCCCCCTGGACCTCCCGTGCGTTCATCTGCTGTTTCCCGCACCTGTCCCTATTTGCTTCCTCTTTGTCCTCTTCCTATTTGTCATCCTCTTTCTCAACTCGCTCCTTTTGGTTTTTGTTCGACATATTCCTTGGTTTCTTCTTGAGAAGCAGCATGTACAGGTAAATTTTTTGACTGCATGCTTGTCTGAAAATATCTTTTTTTCTGCTTTCTGTTTGCACAATAGTCTTGGTGGTACAGAATTCTAGGCTGAAGGTCATTTTCTCTCAGTACCCTGAAGGTGTTCTTCAAGATCTGTCCTCCAGTTCTCAGTGCTTCTGTTGACAGGTTCCCAACCGTTTTCATTTCTTTTTCTTTACATTTTACCAATGTTTTCTTCAGAAACTTTAGAATTTTTTGTTCTTCCCAGTGTTCCGAAATATCACAATGACATGCCTAGTAACCTGCCTTCATTTATTGTACTAAGGACTTAGATTTCTTTCTGAACTGGAAATCAATGTTACCCATTTAAAAAATTTCTTCCTGTCTTTTAAATTCTCTCATTTTAAAAATTTAACTCCTATTAATTGAATGTTTGACATTCTGGACTGATAACCTGTTTTCTTACATTTTCTCTTAGGTTGTATGTCAGCTTTTTGTTCTACATTCCAGATCCTTCTATTGAACAAGTATTTGGCTGTACCACTCTACATGTCCAAGTGTTTTCCTTATTCCTTACTGGTTCTCCTAGATACGTAGACAGGCAAGACAGAGTGTTCTTATTTCATATCACTTCCCTTAGCTTTGTGAGCCTTTTACATTTGTTTCTGCACAGGGTACTGTTTCTTTCTTCCCCTGGGTTTTTCCCCATTTATTTGCTTTAAGTTCTGTATTTCATGTTGGAGGCTTTCTTCCAGTGTCATACGATCCTTTTCTCTTCATCTATATTTAAGAGTGAAGCACCCGAAAGATGAAGCACTCTAGGTAGGGCTAGTGTGTGCGAAGGCTTCAGTACAGTCAGCTGGATGGCCAGCTAGTATTTTGGGGGGAATACTCAAATTTCAATATTTGTAGTTTTTCTTTTTATGTTGGCGTGGTTTAGTTTCTTTAGAGAAGGTGCCTACAACCTTCTCCTTCAGAGGTTTATTCTGAAGGCTGCCAGAGCTGAACAAGGGCGGGACCCTGGAAGAAGTGGTTCACTTTGCATATTTTGACTTAATCAATCCATTTTAAGTCTAACTTTCCTCTTTTTTTTTTTTTGGCTTTTTCATTTTTTATCGGTACCAGGGATCGAACTCACGACTGCCTGCTTGCAAGGCAGGTGCTTATGCCGCTGAGCTAAATCTCCAGCCCCAACTTTCCTCTTTTTTTGAGCCCCAAATTCATATGTTATAACCTAACAACCAGCATGACAGAGTCCTTAAGAAAATAAGAGCGGTAAAAGATGTCAACCCTAGGTAGTTTTATTCTCATAGAAACAGATTCATTACAGCGGAGGGGATAGAGATGGAGCTGCTGCAGGTTGCTTAGCTATTGCCCTTGGGGACGGCCACAGATAGGCTTGTTCGGTCCCGAGGTATCACTGCATGTAGTTTAGGAGCAACTTTTCCGGTCAGTTGAGTACAACAGTCAAACAAAATGCCTGACATCAGGTAGGTGCTCAATTACTGGGTATGGACAAGAATGAATGTTCTTTCCCTAAAAAGTTATAAATCTAGGGACTCAGAATGGAAGACAAGTCACTAAATTATGCTTTCAAATGTTTAACTGGCTCAGGATTGACTGATGTTTTTCAGAGGGAATCTGACATTGAGAAATTGAATAACGTAGCAAACAAAACAGAAGCCTTAGCCAGGGTTAGGAAGATTTTAAATGCCTCTACTGGCATTAGAAATTGCCCCGAGCCTTCCTTGTCATGGTCATCACCATCATCACCACCACCATCACCATCACTGCCAACACCAACATCATAATCATACTCAGCATCCTTTGTATTTATTGAAAAACCTCACTTATTCTGAGGTGCTTGAGGTATTATTGAAGCTAATCCAATACTTTCATAGTATTCACACACACACACAATATATATATATATATCATTAAACATTTAACCTGGTTTCCTGAGCTATATACATAATTGACTCAATTTAAAAGTGTTATCTAAGTAGAAAGACTGAATCATGTTTCTTAGGAAACATTTATAATATAGCCATTGTTCACTTTTAACAGTATAATCACTTTTTAAAATTGCTTCACATTATAAGACTATGGTCTTTAGGCTAAAAATTCACATAGTTAAAATAAACCATTGACTACTTTCCCCTTATTATAATAATAATGCCTCTACCCCGAAGGGCATATTCAAATAGTGGTATTAGTAATGTTCTGTGCAATTTAATTACGTGCTAGAATTTAATTATTTGGGTCTCTGGGACAGAGACTGAAAGTTCTGTTGCTGCCTAAATCTAAAAAGGTGAGTTTGAAGGCCTCTTAATTATTTTCTTTCTAAGAGAGATGAGATCTTACCAAGCACAAATAATTTACAGGGGATAGGTTCAATAGGAGAGTTTAGCCTGTCTCTTTGCAGTAATATTGGAGTAAGCAGGGCTATATTGGCCTGCTCCTAGAATCTCATTAAGGACCAAAGAAAGAAGATAATCTGAAGAAATCTGTCCTTCCCCTATTCAAGAGAGGTGACTCACTGCCTCTTTAAGCACTCTTTGATTTTTCCCAGCACTGCTAAAGTTAAAAATCTTGTTAGTTTGAATCTCAATTTTCTTTCCCAAACTTATTCCTGATGAGTCCTTTTCTGCCCTCTGGCACGATAAAGACTATATTACAATTATCTTTTGCATTGGTCAGTGTTCCCATTGTTAGGACTAACTCCCTGATACCCACAATTCAAAGGAGAGGCCTCTTTGGCTCAAGATTTTGGAGGATTTGGTCCATGGTAGTCTAGTTCCAAGGTAGAAAAATGATGAAGGCTGGAGCAGGAGCAAAACTGCTTAGTTCATGGTGGCCAGAAAACACTGCAGGGAAATAGAATCAGTTAGGAAGGGACCAGGCAGGCACCACACACAGTACCCAAAGTCACGCATCTGTAACCCACCCGGATACAGCTAGAAGTATGCTTTGCTAATCCCCAAAGTGACTCCAAAGCCAATGGTGCTGATAGCTGAGCTATCACATTTCCAGTATGAAACCTCTATGATGGCTGTAACAATTTCTGTGTCACTTTTCTTAGGCTGATGCTCGTAAGTCCTTTTGATGTCCTTACTCTTCATCATGATGTTTTGAAAGTGCTGTAGTTCTTTATTGGCTTTTGTTTAAAGCACATGCATAGAATTGAGTGCAATATTTAAGACACAACAAAAGCTCTGTGGATAAAAACTTAGGCCTTTGCATCTCTTGTTTTAAACCTCATAAACTTATCTTATTTGCTTTTTTATTAGCCATATCAAACTGTGAACTCTTAATTTATTTAAAGCAAACCACTGCCATTCTCTCCGCCTCAGCCTTGTTGAGAAGCACTGAGAGGCCTGTTCTTCCTCCACCCACGGCGTGTACAGATGCATGTTAGTTTTATTAGACCACGGATTCTTAGTCGTGGTTCAAGGCCTAACAGAATCTGGAGGGAGTGAAGTTGGACAGGTGAAACATAGCTCAGTAGTTTAAAAAGCATTTTCAATAGGATTTTATACTTGACAGAGACTGGACACTGGCAAACTCTCAGGAAATAAGAAGGCAAAGTGTTTCATTATTGAATTGTTACCTCAGTTACAAATTCATACTTCATCGCCTGCTATACAAAAATTTAGCAGGGCCTTTTAAATACTCTCCTTTTGTCGGCTTTCATGATATTACATGTTGGCAATAAAGGGCATGACAGAGACATTACTGGAGATGAGACACTTTGTTGTGAACAGCTCTTCCTGGCATGCAGATTTCCAGCAGGTGCCACCAGCATGGCACCACTTGCCATTCAGAGAGTCATGGCTGCATCCTCTCCCACAGGGTTTGGGTTTTAGTCGTGGGAGATGGAGGAGCTGTCCCTTGGGCACTCAGTGCCAATGGATACTAAAGGACTGATTGATTTCAGGTTCTCCAGCTTTTTAATGCAGATTTGCACCAGTGGCTTTCTGGAGGGGCTTTCAGGCCTTTAGCCTTGCACTAGGACTGCATGATTGGTCCCTGTTTCCTTCTTGTACTGAGTAGATACCAGTTTCTCAGGCTCTCTGGCCTGCAGACAGCCATTGGGTTATGTGGACAAAACTAAGAAGCACCTTCTTGCAATTGTATATATTCTATTGATTCTGTTTCTCTGGAGAATCATGACTAGTACAATATATAACATAAAATATGCATTTAAATGCTTGAAATCTCCCTTATCCAGCTGTTGAGACGCTATCTGTAAGTCATGAATTTCATGAAAGCAGGGGCTTTGTTTTTTATTTCTCTTACATTTCTTTCTCAAAGGACCTGATACTATGCTCTTTGGAGGCTTCTTGCTGAGTGGCAGCTAAATGGCTAGAGGCAGGTAGAGCCTTTAATTTTAATTTAATCTTTGACAAATGACATCTTGACAACCACTTCAGGAGGAGAAGAAAAATGTACCAAGAAGTATCCATACCCTTGAGGGACATGCAATATTAAAAAATAACCATGGTCCACTTAATGGATCTCCTACTTAGCGGAATGCACTGGTCAGAAGTGCACCTTGTCCACTGTGACTCGACAGTATCAAGCCAAGAGCCAATTGAAGGTGACAGTGTAGGGTCACTTCTTAGGGCCAATGCAATGGGACATGTACCAGCCACAGTTACTGTAAGTGGGTATTAAAATAGTTTTCCCAACATCTTCTATGCATCAGTTGGCACGCCTGAGTCATGAGAAGTGAGCTGGAACTCAGTTGCTCATCAGCACTGAAGCCAGGACTTGTATAGCATTAGCTCTGCGGGTTTGGGAATGTACAAGTGACAGATACCACCAGAAGGCCCGCTCGCCAGCTCCCACATGGGGTGGGAAGGGCGGGTAGGGAAATGCCGACTTCTTGAAGACCGAAGATGCTGCTACCTACTCTATCTATACTGCAAGCTGATCAGCACAGGCTTGTAGCCCTAAGAAATAAATTGATTTTGAACCATATATTCTGGAGGGTAAATAAATATGGATATGACCAAGCCAGCAGTGAACTTTCCACAGATGCGATGGACACAGCACTGCTGACCACTTATCAGTTTTTATTCAGTGCCAAAACCCATGAACAACTGTGATGTCAGAAGAGTCCTGGGGACTCCGAGAACAGTGAGGGCAGCAGTCAGTGTGTTAGAGGGAACAAGGGCGACCACTAACACTGGAAAAAAAAGACAAGGATTTTTCCAGTCATCAGCTGGTAACATATGTAAGATACCTATGGCTATGTCACACTTATATAATGCATAATGTATTTTTAAACATTTTGCTTTTGTCATACTGAGGATCAAACCAGAGCCTCACATATGCTAGACAAGCATTCTATCATTGAGCTGCATCTCTGACATTACATTTGCATAAAAAGAATAAAATACAAATAAAGTATAACAGAAAGTAAGATGCAATTTAAAAAAATTTATTTAAAAAGGAAAAAAGAAAAAGAGAAAAAAGGATAGAAATAATACAGAATTTGAATAAATAAATAAACTCTAAGAAATCACTAGTTGATAAATTACATATTGTCATCTTAGAAATAGTTGTTCAAGTTACAAAAGTAAAGCATCAAAAGTAGACATTCAAACAGTGAGACTGCAAACAGTTGTGTTAGACTATCCAACCAAGTCTTACTAATATGGATATCAATCTTACACACTTAAACATACATGGTTATATCCTATAGAGCATTTCTTTCCCTTTCTTTTTTGCAATAGTGATTACACATTTTGGACCTTATTATTCCTACAGTTTTTATTACTTTTTACACCAGAGAGTCAATGTGATATTTATAAATATGATTCTTATTTATTTCACTTATGAGGATAGTCTCCAGTTGCCTCATTTACCTAATAAAGGCCTCAAGATCATCCTTTTTATAGCTGAGTAATATTACATAATATAAAAATACCACATCTTTTTCATCCACTCTGTGGTTGATGGGCATTTTGGTTGTTTCCAAGATTTAGCTACTACAAATTGTGCTGCTATTCATTGGTGCACATATAGGATGGTATTTTTTAAAGCAACGTTTTTCATCACTTGGGTAAAGTGTGTTTTCAGAATATCTGAAGTTAGTGTATAAGGCTAGAGCCATACGGGTCAACACTGATCCCTTGGATTTGTGAAGCCTGCTTTATATCTGCTACCAGGGAACATTTTCATTTAAGGTACAGCTTCCAAAAAATATTGTCTAAATGCCTCAAAGGTGCCATTATTTATCAATGAGATTAGAATTGGAATGAGTGCTGACTTATTTAAAAAGAGAACTAAATTTTAGGTAATATTATACAGAGAAACCCTATAAAGAAGTACCTTTAATTTTAACTGAAAAAACCCCTGAGTTTTGCTCAAGGGAATCTCAGTAATATGAAAATCTGTCTGTCTCTGTGTCTCTGTCTTTCTCCCTCTCTCTCTTTTCCTCTTTTATAATAGCATTACTGTTTTGCAATGCTTAGAAAATCTGATACTAGTTTCAACTAACCTAACAATTCTGTACATACAAACAGTTCTCTGACAATTTTACTTGATGGAACTAAAGGGGAAATACCAAACCTAGTATTCCAACAATTGATATCTTCCCAAGATGTATTTAATAAATGTAAAAGGATGCTTGTTATACCATCAGATAAAATAATCATTGAGCATTAGATTTTTGTCAGTTGTCAAATTCCATAACTCTATTTACCAGTGTCTGTGAATTATGTGTATCATTTTCATCGCTGGTGTTTTGTGTTAGCTGAATACAGCAGTGATTTAGGGAAACCTTAGTCTAGTGTAGTAGCTGCAAAAATAAAATACTGCAGCATTTAGGGCTTGTTGGTAATGTAACCAAGATAGCACTAGCTCTGATGCGATTCCATATCCATACACAGTTGTCAGCAATCATGTAAAGCGGGAAAAGGCCACATGTATCTGTCTTTCGGTGGACATGAGAACAGCTGTCACTGTCATGCATCTTGCACTTGTGCTCCCCTCTGCCTTTTTTTCCGAGTCCTTTTACACTGAAGCATTCCTGAGTTGCTTGCGGTGTAGCTTCCCCGATCTCAGAGGAACGTTAGGCATCTTTGGTGCTTCCAGATGTAAAGGGCCATAAATTTACCACGGTTCATGAATTATATAGATAACTGCTTTCGGTGATTTATGGTTATCATTATTTCCTCTTTTCTTTTTGCAGGAGCAGCAGCCCACAACAGAATGAGAAAGTTAGATTTTTCGGTAGCTTCCCTTTTACAGCACCACATAATACAGCTGAAGTGCTTTCCTGGAATTCTACCTTGGGTAAGCGATAGCCTGGCAGTTTGATCACTGGGAAAATTTAGGAGACTTCTAATCTCAAACTGTCAGTGCTGAGCAGCTAGTGAGTGAGTAACTGTCCTTGGTACTGAACTCCTCTAGCATGTTATTCCTAGGACTGTTGAGTACAAATAGTAAGAGGGATGGTATCCTCATGAGGGGTGCGCAAAATTATTTAGGTGATTGAATTGGGAGAATAACCTAGTTGGACACCTAAATTTTATTTCTGGCAAAATTACTTTGACTGTTTACAAAGTCACAGAGGTTTAGTGAAATGAATAATCAATTAAAAATTGCATACCTTCCCTACGGCAAGACTTTTCCCTACAACTGTCAAAAATTCTTAATGCAAAGTAACAAAAAAGAAAAAGAAATATCAGTTGTTTACAAGAATAATAGATGGTTTACATAGCTAAGATCAGCCTAAGTGTCCACTAATGGATAAATGGCTGAAGAAAATGTGGTATTATCCCCAAGGGAATACTATTCAGCCTTCAAAAGAAGGGAGTCTTGTCATTTGCAATAAGGTGGGTCAACCTGGGGGACCTCATGTTAAGTGAAATAATCCAAGCACAGAAGGACAACCATATCACGATCTTACTGATACGCATTATACAAAAATGATGAATTCACAGAAGCAGAACATAGAATGGTGATTGGTAGGAGCTGAGGAACCAGGGATTGGAGAAATTTGCTCAAAGCATACAAAATTTTAGTTAAATAGGAGCAATAAATGCAACAGATCTGTTTTGCAATATAGTGGTTATAGTTAATATTGATATATTGCATACTTCAAAATTTCTAAGGGATTACATTAAGTATTTTCCCTATAAGAAAATGAAAAACAAATGAAATAGTTGATACATTAAGTTACTTCATTTATGCCTTCTATAGTGAATACATACACCAAGACACTGCCGCACACAACCAATATATTCAATTTTTGTCAGTGTAAGGAATAAGAGGTGATGTAGTTGGTTTCAAATAGCAAACAAGAAAACAACGGAAATATGGCAGGTGCTTGTCTGGACTGATTCAAAGAGAGAAACTTCCACAAGAACTTTGTGAATAAGCCTGCTTAAAACAATCCTGGCCCAATAGTACAATTATCTTCTATTTTTTCCTAAAGATGTTCCATCACCACATCCTGTAATCTGATTACAAATAGGGGCTCTTCATCATCAACTAAATAATTTGGGTGTTCTCAAAGAAAGCATTCAAGTATTTCACAATATCTGAAATCTTTTTGTGTCTTCGTGATGTCTAGATGTTAAAAATTCTAAGTTACACACATTCACGAGCTGGGCGGGAGCTCTCTGGTTGCTATGACAGGAGTCATAAAAGTAAAGATTGGAGGGCAGGTAAAGTGTTCTAAAGAGCTTAAGTGAGAGAATAGCAATTAAAAGGAAGATATACTGATCAGAGCAATTAGGTTTATTTATGGATTTCGATTTTGGAAACTAAAAATTCACAAAGCAACTTTTAAACCTTCTGACTCTGATATTGTAGCTGTGAACAGCCAGATTCTAGAGACAGGGAGTCTGATGACCAGAACATTGACACTTAGTATCTTTGGCTTGATAATGAGGCATGCACACTGTCCTTTCTGGTAAGTAACTGCAGAAAAAAGCAGGTGTTCATGTCTAAAATGTTAGGTTCTAAAGGTAAGACTTATTTTTTTAAAATAAAAAACAGGCTCAGAGGATGTTTTCCCCATAATATTACTGTCTTATTTATATGAAAGAAATGACTACAGTACACTGTGCTGTTTATTCTTTCTGAATATATGCCAAGTACAACCTTGGAGCCTATTAAGGCTTGTCACACAAATTGGCTCTGGCACGGCCGAGGACAGAAACAGGACAATGGGTGGGGTGGGGTGTTGCTGGGAGACTGAAGGTTTCTAGGTGGGAGTGTCGTGAAAACACTTTAAAGGCTTCCAAGGGGGAACCCTGATTGTGTCTTGGTAGTTAAGTGTTATGGTTTAAATATAAAGTGTCCCTGAAAGACTCATGTATTGAGAACTGGATCCTCAGTGCAGCAATGTTCAGACGTGGGTCTAGAGACATACTGTGAGGGTGCTGACTTCACCATGAATGAATCCCAGGCTGAGATCACGGCTGAATGTGCATGGAGCCCAGCTCAGGAGGCAGGTCCTGGGGCACGCCCGTGGAGGTTATACTTTGTTCCCGGCCCCTTCTTTTCTCTCTCTGGCTTTCCACCTGGCTGTCTGCTTCCTGGTTTTGCTCTCCATCCCCTTTCCCCCTGCTGCTCGGCCTCCCCTTCCGCACACAGCACGGTTCATGCTGACTGTGGGCTGAAACCTCTGAAACTGTGCGCCACATGTGATAAAGTTTCCTCTGTTAAATTTTGGTATTTTTTCACAACAATAAAAAGCTGACTAACAAAGTAAGGTCAGAGCCAGTGAATGAAAGGCTTGAAGGGAGAGTTGACAATTGTTAAATTCTATCCTTCAGGTTCCAAGTTGACCTGATAGTGACTGCAAGGTTTTTAGACTTGGAAATTGAGGACAGTCAACCAGAAAAGAAGATTGTGTTAGCTTCACAAACGGACATCAAAAATGCCTGTTGATGTCGGTCTCAATAGAAAGACTAATGATAAAAAGGGTACTATGGTCTTATCCTTCTTGGCTAAAACACAGGGGGACAAAATTAAGGAAGTAAAGGAAACAGTCTGAATAGGAAATGCCCGGTGTCGGCTTTGCTCTCTACTGCTGTGCCATGCTTATTACTGACGTTGGGCTTGTGCCATGTATGGGAGGATTTTTGTGTCCACTACTGTGGAACTGAGACATGTAGCAATTTACTCCTAGAACAAAGAGACAAACTCTTTGTAGCTCAAGCTGGCTGTTTTCTGTGATACGCCTCAAAATGCCAAGTGTAATTATAGTCATTGTCTTTGAATGAATGTCCTAATTAATTCAGAATTAAGGGACAGTTTCTTTTTATGTGTTTTGCTCCGTATAAGAGGACAATGTAGTCAATATAATTAACGTCCTTTCAATAAACTCATGATATTTAAAACTAGCTGGAAACAGGGCAAACCCAATGGTAGTGAAGAGCTCACTTGACCGTGTATGATTTGTGAAGCTGTTTTAGTAAATCAGGAGTGGGAATAGCCCTCTAAAGATAACCTACAGGCTTCACGGTCTCTAAGGAGGTGAAAACCCAATGCTTGTTATCCAGAAGGTATCTCAGTTACTTAAGGTCCACATGATCAGGCAGTTTTTAAAAACCTGAACACAATTTATTCTCCTTTTGTTTGTAATGAGTTTTCTGGAAATGAACTCCTTGTATGTAGTAAAACACAGCCACATCACATGTTTTTCACTAGAGAGAGAAAGAAAGAAGGCCATCCATCACAAATGCTACCCTGCCACTTTCTATGTTAAGTCAATGCTTTCAGTTCAAAGAAGACCTCCTTTCTCTTCATCCATCCATCTATCCAACCATTCATCAAGTTACCCTCATTTTTTTTAAAGTAATAATAATCCAAAATAGTGGCCTCTTTGCCCCAATATACAAATTACAAGAAAATAGAGTTGCTCTGGCTGAGGGGACGGTGAGGAGAAGCCCGGCCATGGGTCTCGCTCTCCTTTCCCACACCCTTGTCCACATGGGAACACAGGCAAGTGCTGACCAGCACCCCAGGAGACACCGCGGAGCTCAGGAGGAAAATGAGCTCCCAGGTGATGAAGTCATGTGGGTCTAAGTGACAAACTATTAGAACAGCTTAAATTCTATAGGAGTTTCCTGGTTCCCAACAGATCCCCTTCTTTTCAAAAAGCATAGGAGTTAGAGAAACCTCTGATCCTTGAAACTTGCAATTCATATATGTAAAGAATTCCATTCTGACTATTGTTGAGAACATGGAGAAAATGGAACCTCCCTTCATTGCTGATGGAAATTTAAAATGGTACAGCTGCTGTAGGAAATAGTCTACAGTCCTTCAAAAGTTTAAGTGTAAGAGTTATCACAACATTCATAGCAGCATGATTCTTATACCTAATTCCTGGAAGTAGCCTGTATATCCATCAACAGACAATTGGATAAAGAAAAGATGGTATCAGTATATAGTGGAATACTACTTGGCTATAAAGAATGAAAAGTTTGAGATAGTCATAGGAAAATGAATGTGCTTGCAAGACTTGATGTTGAGTGAAGCACACCAGACACACAAGGTTAAATACCATAGGGTACCTCTGTTCTGAGTGAGGAAAAGTGTAAACAAAGACAGTAACAAAGGATGGACAGGAGGGGACAAGGAGATGGATCCTTTGCAATAGGGAAGTGGTCCGAGGGAACGTGGGTGAGGGGTGAAGGGAAAAAGTAGCATAAAGACAGTAATGAGGCTGTGATGCTCTGCATCTGACTGGTTCTGCACAGGTTCTTGTGTATTGAGATTACTGGATTCTTTCTTGTTCAGTCTTAAGATTTGAGGTATTTCGTTTGTTTCCTATTAAGCAGCAATGACATTGTAATTTATATAGCACATATAGATTGCAAATTCCCTCTACCTACATAAATCTTGACTCAGATTTTGCCTTCAACAAAGTAAGGAATTACCAGTGCCATGAATGTGTTACAGAAAACCCTAAAAATCTGAAGTTTCAGACTGAAGTCGCAGAGTAATAAGCTTGGGGTACAAGAAATTAGAGCATTTGAGTGAAAGGGAAACCATCCAATTATTTATTGACAAGTATATGTCTCTGTGATCTGGCATCTGGACATATCGGAACATTAGAAAGTATCTGGAAAAAACACTGAAGCCTATTGATCAGATTTTTCTTTTTGAATGCGATGTTTTGTCATTATGTAGTCATGAACTGTCTGCAGGGAAACACAAAGAAATATAAGACACTTTTGGTAGAACTCCTTCAACTCTGAAACTTTGGAAGAGATGAACTGAATGTGGAAACGGCAGCTCTGTCTCTAAGCACAGTCTGGTCTGGCAGATGTGAAAGGCTTAATCTTGCGTTGTGATTTAAGACCACTGTTCCCTGTCATATGTGAAATGTTTTAAAGTATTCTTGGTGGCTAGGAAAAGCTTAAGCATTTTTAGAGTCATTGAGACTAAAGTCTACCTGACTGGGCTTCACATTCAATTCACAATCTTTCTGTCTTATTTGAAAGGCAGCTGAATCACTGAATTTAGGGAAACTTTTTTTTTTTTTATATACTTGTATTCTAGGTTCTACAAATATTCTAATCCTTCTACTAGATCTATTTTCCTTATCCAAGTCTAGTCTTGAGCGGCGATTTAAAATGTTTACAGAAATTATTATTTTTGTAAAACAATGATCAATGGAAAGCTAACGTGTTTACTTATAGGGAAATCTTTTTAAGAAAACAATGATATTCGTATGAATGTTTCCAAATACTTTTTAAAAGAAGCATATATAATATATTTTCTACAAATTACCTTTGTAAATTTGAAAAAGGTATGTAAGGTTTTCACTTTTTTATTATTTAAAAAAAAGGGTAAAGCTAAACATAACAAAACAGAACAAAGTGGATTGGAAGCAAAGCTATGTAAATGACACAGATTTCAAAGCAATACAACAGGAGATCTACAGGGCTGCCAGAATGTCTCTTGTTCTGTTCAAAGTAGCTGTCCATACCTTCATATATGTTGAAATTAAACAATACAAAACAGACTAAAACCACTCTGAACAGAGAATAGAAGCATTACTGAATTTCACAGAATGATGATACAGAACAGCAATGGATACGATAATGTCTGTTTTTCTTCAAAGTAGCTATTCATTTCATCACACATAATATAATCGATTCTCATAAACTGAAGGAGAAGTTCTAGGCATGTATAAGCCTCTACATGTACACCTATCCTTTCTGCATTAGAGGGAAAAATAAAAACAAAACAAAACAGGTTACTAGAAAAATAAGAATCAAAAAAGACAAATAAATAACAATAGCAAAGAGCCCAAAACAATAACAATACAGGCTTTTAAAACATGGTGGTGGGAACAGAACTGTGGTTGATATTTTATATAGTGATTTTCAAGAGTTCCTCAGGTCACCTGACACAAACATGCAAAATTGTTGCAATCCTATGAATGTTAACAGCTTTGTTCTATGAACTTACATAATTTATAGCACAATCATCTTAGCTATCTTAAGTGTGTTTTATACAAATTTAGATATTTTTTCTTTTCCCTTCCTTTTTCTTTTTCCTCCTTTTCCCTGAGATATTATTTTTAATATTAGTTTGTTTCAGCCCACATATGTGAAACAAATGTTTTCTACACCTTGTGTGTACACTTTGTTATGCTGTGTTTGTTTGATTCACCAAGGTAAGACACATATTTGCCAAGACAGTTCTGTACTCCTGGTAATAAATATTTTCTAACTAATAAATAAAGTACTTCTCCATTTACCTGAGAATCAAATAAATCTTTATCTCCATGATACCAAAGAAAGAGGGAGGAAACTTCCAAAGAAACTGCACTGTAAGAACTTTCTCCTCCATCCATAAATATTTAATACATGCCTACGAGATTCCAGGTACCACGTATATAATCTGTACTAAGGACACAAAGTAAAGTTCTCATCTCTGCCCAAATGGACAGATGCTAAACAAGCCAACTACGATGCTCAGTCCAGATACTTCTCATACTCTCATCAAAACTCTTGTTAAGCTTGCAAATTCACAAACGTTTAGACATCCAAACACATAATTACAATTGCAACAACCCATTATTAAAGTGCCATGAAGGCCTATAATAGACAGGTGGACTCGGCCAAGACAGCCCCAGTGTTTCCCTCAGCTTGCAAACAGGTATTTTCCCGACTCTAGGCCCAGACTTCCCTTTTATAGATTATTTAACTTAGACAATTTGTAATTGTAAATTCTTTCTCTGCCCCATTGAGATGCAAATTTTCCAGCAACTTGCTGGTTTCAGAACATAAGAAATATCTTTTTCAAGGACCAGGGAGCCACCTTTTCAAATATAATTTGCAAGTAAGGCAGAGCTCCTTTGCCAACACGGATGGCTTTTTCACACTGACTAACCTCACTTACTAATATCCTCTAGTAATTTTTCGACTCGTTCATCCCAGGACTCACACATTTTCCCGTGTTTTTACTTCAGTGGAGTTTGGTTCAATCTCTTCCCTTTATGCAATAAGTGTGAATGTGTCTCCCTTGTCTGTTTAATTTGTCTGGTGCAAATTTTCTTTGATAAACCTAATCTAATCACAGGAAGGCAGGGATGTGAGGATTAAACAAGGTCTGAACGTGGAGTTATCCAGGAAGATGTGGCCTGGGGTGAGTCCAGGGTGTGTGGGCTGCTGCTATGGATAGGATGAACTGGAAACCATGAAGAGATAACACATTAAATAAGGCTTTCAGTACCTTTCACCACCCATTTTAGCCTTCTCAGTGGTTCTGAGGAGATAATTTCAAAGGAATTATCATTTTCTAAACCCTGGATCTATCTTCTTGTTCACAGCTGTTAAGAAGCATCGAGTTCCATTTGCACAGAAAAGGAACTCTAGGATTCAAGTCAATATAGTTATTTTCCTTCTGAAAGTTCTTACATAGCTCAAGTTGCTTTTAAACCAGATATATCCTAAACTTATCTGTAGAATTTCTATCTAGGCACCAAGGTTTAAAAGCTCTGAGCTCTGGCAACATTTAGATCTGATTCCTTTTAAGTGATGAGAAAGCTGTCTTTCAAAGTGCCACCAAAGAACAAGGAATTGCTTTGGCAGTAGATACTTTTGCTGATCATTTTCACTTGGTGAAGAAAAAGAATGGACACCCTTTTAAAGACGGTGAAAATATATCCAGTCCACAAAAGTTAATTGCTAACTTATCTAGCCCCTACTTGCATTCAAGAGGGACTTAGATTACAAGTGCTGTGATTGTTAAACACAATTCTTTGCATATTTGTTTCCAAATGAATCGCTTCAATTCCACTTCTCAATATTAAACATGAGAGCTCTGTGTAGCACAGGAAAAGTTCTGCAATAAGGAAGGTACGATTAGTGCAAGGAGTTAACTCACATTTGCATTCTTAATGATCGTCTAAATAGGAGGAGAAAGAGAATCACTGGGTAAGGCAAGAAGCAAAATGAAATGTGTGTCCCTCTAAGCTAAGCAGTGTCGTCATCCTCCACAGCTACCCGCTTTCCTACTCTGGCTCACAGTTACGTACCGCTAATCATTTGAGATACATGAAGGTCTTTGATCTCAGCACAGGTGGCTATAGAGCTCCTCTTGAAAGCTCTTTGTAAGCTTTTGAATTCAGAGTCAAATGTCAGAAGCCGAATCATGTGGGCACTGAAATATTTCTAATACTACTGGTAGGTCTTAGGGAGGTAGGAACTCCCTAAAATTCATGACTTCTCTCTACTCTCAACTTCCGGTGTTCCTAAATCCTTTCCTTTTGTTTGTTTGTTTGTTTTTTCATAGTGTCCACTATTTTAGTTTTGTTTTCCATCCACCCATTCACCCACCCATCCGTTACCTCCATTTATGAGGAATCAGGATAACATTTCACTCGTTTTATTTTATTCAGGCCCCAGATACAATATGGGTGACTATAAACTGCTAGTTTACAGATGTGAAAACGGAGGTTCAGAGAGACTGACCATGTTACATGTTTAAGTTCTAGAGCTCTAGGTGGAGGAGCTGGGATTAGGCCCCGATTTGACTAAGAAGTCCATATATCTTCAGAGTCCAGAGTGCTGACCATTACACTATGGAACCCATGAAGTCCATATTCTTACTGTCTGGTGTTGAGCTTCCAAGTACACTGAAGCAGTTGAATCCCTTGATGTTTCATGAACTTCCCTCTGAAAGGAGATTAGACTTTCACCTAATAATGGAAAAGTAGCTGTGATAATTATACGATTCAACACGGAAGAAGGATAGCATTTTATTGAGCGCTCTCCATAGGCAAAAAAAAAGCCTGCAGCCACTTGAAGTGTACCGGGAAGCGCAGGAAGAGTCACCCACTACACAAGCCACCCATCATCTCTGTTTTCTCCTCTTTTCCAGTGAACTAAACTGGGATCTACAATTGCAATTACTCTTATCCCTCTATAGAAATCCATCTAATTTTTTTCCCTGTACTTTCTGCCTTTTAATCAACAGTCTTACTTTTGATACTGTTTCTTTTTTTCCCTCTTCTCTAATTAATTTCAACTGTGGGAATGGGAAGCTTGCGCAAAAATGATTTATTTCTCTTGTGTCATTTCCCTTTTCTTCATTTGCTGTATCGACTCTCCTTACAGCCAGCTTTTCTGAGTCGAGCTGAGCCCTGGGGATAGCCTCCCTTGCTTGCCCTTTGATTCTGACATTTTCAAGTGGTCTAACAAACAAATCCTTCCTCTAATTAGCAAAGGCAAAACTCTGCAACACATGAGGTGTGCCAAGTCTAACTCCTGCCTGGATCCCTTCCTGGGCCGCCTATGTTGCTTGGTATTACTTTTCCATCCCAGAAATACCACATAGTAGGTTAGAATTTCAGCTCTGCAATGGAATAATACACTGTGATTTTTGGTATAACTTTTAGAAGTTACGGTTTTCTTTTCTGAAGACTGAGTTGATAATAATAGCATGTCTCTCATCTGGTTGTTCTGATGATTAAAATTATTATTATCACCAGGCCTGCTTAATCGTTATGATTGTTTTTTAACGTTATCCGCTGTCTCCACCACTCCCCAGCACTTACCATCACCATCCTAGGGTTACTCCAACTCCCTGCTAATCGACGCCTGGTCGGGGATCTCAGAGCTGCTTAATTTCTTCACCCTTCCTGTTCTGCCACATTTTAACATTACGGGCATCTGACTGCTTTATAGGAGTTAAATGATTTCTATCATTATACAAATGAAAAGATGGCCAGAGGGTTGTTGCAGACACCCAGGAACTGGGTAGACTGCATGTGTTCAACAGACCTGCTCTACTCTTTTTCATCTGTCCTTGATGGTTAGCTTCATGGTCTTCTTCATTGGACCGCAGGATGCCTGGACACTTCGGTGAACACTATTTCTGGGTGTGTCTGTGAAGGTGTTTTTGGAGGAGAGATTGGTATTCGAATCAGTGGATTGAGTAAAACATCCTGCGCTTCCCAATCTGAATAAATTTCTAATCTACTGAAGGGTTGAATAGAATAAAAGACCAAGAGAAAATTCTTTCCTTCTGCGTGATTGATGTTTAGCTCAGATTTGGAGTTGGAGTGGAAGCTGCACCTTTAAACATTATCAGCTTTCCTGGTTCAAGATCTTCAAACAGATTAGAATTACGTGTATTAATGGTTCTCTAGCTTGCCAACTTCAGAGCTTGTGTTTCTCAGCCTTTATAAATGTAAAAACCAGTCTTTTACAGTAAATTTTTCCTCTCCTCTCCTCCCTCTCTCCTCCTGTCCCCTCCGCTCTCCTTTGTCTCCCCTCATTTCCTCTCCTCTTTTTCTTCCTATCTCTTACCTCTTATTTTTTTCTTGAGAACGCATATTAATATAAATCGTATAGGAGTAAGTTGTTAGAATTCTAGTTGACAGGAAAATATTAATGAATAACCAAGATCTTTAAGATACTTTAAATTACATCATAACATGGAATCAAGTTTTAAAAGTGTGTAACAGAATCAAAGATGCCAAGTAATGAGTCTCTTAGAGCATTCAGGATACAGGGAAGATGTTTTAAATTTACAACTCAGAATCTCACATTTTCCCATGTTTTAATTTATTTTATTCAATGTCTAGCCACAGGAAAATAGTTACACAACTAGCTGGAATCAGTACTGAGAGATCATTAACACAGTAATTTTGGTTTGAGCAATACCAGTGAACAAGGCAAAATGGAGATATTTAATCTTGGTAGTGGGAAATAAGGTGTCTTCTGTTATTTTTAGCACTTTTGATAGCTTGGATAGTTTCACAGTTAAAAATTTAAAGAAGAAATAATTACTCTTTTCTTTGTAAGCTCCTACTGTCTCCACTGAAACTGTCTGAGAGTGCAATACTGTGTCTCCCCAGAATAGCTGTTTCCTTTTATCCCTTTAGAATTGCATTATTTAATTACTGTACTTTTTAACCAAAATATTTTTAAACTAATTAGACACTGTTTTGTTTTAACTATGTTCCCAGATGTCTTCCTTGCTTACCAGCCAAATTTAGGAAGTGATGGCAAACAAGCTTGGCAGGAACTGCGTGTGTGGCTGTTTCACGGGCACTGTGATCACCATATTGTCATTTTAAGTGTGCTTTGCTATTCTCCTGGGGCTTTAATTCTCTGTACCATTTTCCTTCTGGTGAAGCCTGCCTTTTTCTGCTTATTTAGGCAGAGCTCTCTTACAGCATCCAATCTCTTATACTAAGAGAACATTATTTGCTTCAAAATTTAGAATATCTACATATGGATCTCAAGATACATCTCTGATACAGAGAAAAAGTCTCTCCCTCTAGGAAATGGCAGTTGCTTATGTTTATGTTATAGATGCTTACATTTATGTTACAAATGGAGGAATAAGAGTTTCAGATAATAAAAGATAATTAAGATAATAAAAATGAAACTAATCAGAGTTACTATTTATTGAGTGCTTAGTGTATTGCAGGCATTGCTCAGTGTTTTATTATGTCACTTAACCCTTTTAACAGCCCATTAGAAGTGCATTATTACTCCTCCTCTTTTACAGATGATAAGACCTGGGCACAGAGAGATGAGCTAACTTGTCCACTTAGGTGGATCGTGTGGAATCCAGTTATAAAATTCAGTCCTGGACTGATTCAATCACCAATATCACTTGCTTCTCATTCCGCAGGGCAGTGAGGGCAGTGCTTTTCGCTCAGGCCTGGTGTTCTGTGGGTGCTGATTTTCCTTAGTGGGCCCGACCCTCACTCCTGCTGGACTTAGCCATAGAAGGAACATACAGAGTTCTGCAAAGCCAGCGGTGGACACACCAGTAGCTCTGATCTGAGCAGATGATTCTGCATGTAGTTAGGATTCCAGGGCTGTGTGCTGGGCTTTCAGGAGTCTCTTCTGAGACCATCAGCGTGAAACTGTACATTTATACAATGCTTTGCGGTTTTTCAAAGTCCCCTTATCACACAGGATCTCACTTGACCTTCCTCAGAACCCTTGCAGGCAAGCAAGAGTGGTATTATGATTGTCTTCACTTTTTACACTTTTACAGAAACCTATGGCTGAAAGAGATAAGTGATTTCCAAGTTCACAAAAGATGGAGTATTTCAAATAGGGCCAGGCCTGGACCCCTGGGAGGCTGTTCAAAACAACAAAGCTAGTTGGTTGTTTGCAGATTGCACCGAACAATGAACTTACAGCAAACTGTCATAAACAATGTGCCTCCAACATTGCTGTTCATTTTCCAAATCTTCCTCGCTATGGTCTGATAGAGGTGGAAGCTGGCTGTGGTGCTGCACACTGTAAGCCCAACACTTGGAGAGACTGCGGCAGATAAATCACAAGTCTGAGCCTAACCTTGGTTGCTTGGCAAGACCCCATCTCTAAACAAAAAATAAAAAAGGGCCGGGTACCTAGATCAGACTGAATGCCCTGGGTTCAGTCCTCTGTCCAGCAGAATAAACAAACAAGCAAAAAACACCAAACAGGTGGGTAACTGACAGGGATGTGTGTGACATTACAACTCTTTGTCAGCTTCCAAATTCTGCCATCTAGTTGTGCCTTCTTTTTGGTCTTTATGTTTAATGATAAATGCCTGTCAAAATTTATAATAGGTTTTTAGTATGTCTCAAGTTTCTTTTTTTCAGAAACTATCATTTTGATTTTAATTAGTATCAAAAAGGATTTAAATTTTCTACCCACTTAAGGTGAAAGTAAGGTGTTTTTGCTTGTGTCTTTTCTGTTCTTGCACTTATATTATTATGCTTTGCTGTATGCAATATGAGTATTTCTGGAAGATATATTTAAACTAAATTGTCAAAAGCGTGATTTGAGGTTCATAAAGTGAGAAGTGCATAAAGTGAGTAAGAAACATTGATCACCAATATTTGTGAGTTTATAAAATTACAGGTGGCTTTATCAAATCAGAATACATCTTAGAATTTATGTGTATGTGTGAATGTGTGTGTTTATGCATGTTTTCATGATTAGTAAACATTAATAATACTCAGCAAGAAGCATTCTTAAATTGTGAGTTTGCATTACTGTAGCAGTTATAATTGTGTGTGATTCTGAAAGACTTAACCAAAGACAGCTAACAGAGCCATTAAGAAAATTCACACACATGCCTATCACTGTCACAAGAGATCAGAGCAGCTGCCTTTAATAGCAGAAAACTTTTTATTTCTTTCCATCCCATTAGGAAGAAGGTATTCTCTAGAAAATAAGATTATTGAAAAGGAGAAGAAGATTAAAGAACTATACTTATGAAATAAAGTAAAATTCATTATTGAGATTGAGAACTGTCAGGGACTTTAAAAATTGGCTGAATAATATAGAATTCTTGTGAATTATGTTTGCCCTGCCTAAGCCTAGATTATTGAAGTATTTACTTACAGACACACACTATAGAAGCTAAAAATAACAGAATTATATCTATTTAGAATCATTTCAGAACTTTGGAGGATGAGGGATATGGCCGGTAAATCCCAGTAGGAAAACGACCGTTTTCCTCCAGTAAAATACATTTAATTCTGATAATCCTTGGTGACCACTTTGAGACAATTCCTAGACTCCCTGGAGAATGACACTCCTGATAGCTTCATCTGGCAGTGGTTCCGTCCTGAAGCCAGTTCTGCATGGCTTAGCAGCTTCAACAGGTGAATAATTGAGTGGAAAAATCCATTACTGGAGGAATTTGATCCTCCTGCTATTTGCTTTCCCCAAAAGTTAAAAAAATTCTATCATAGTGACAGACACAGTATTTTGCTATCTTGGAAGAGCTTATTTCAGCATTTCTGCCAAGTTGGGTAGATTAAAATGAGATATTCAAGAATTTCAAGTAATGGAAACTCAAAATTAAATCATGGGATTTACATGGATTTCAAAAGTGGTAATTATTATTTTTCAGTACGTATTTAAAAAATCTGCAAGAGGTAATCTACATACTTAAATGTTAATAAATAATTGTAAAGCAATGAATAAACCAACATTCCAAGTCCTAACATAAAAGTTAGGAATTCAGAATTTTTCTCAGAATGCATTAATATGAAAAATTAGAAAATATTTTGTACAGCAAAAAATCTTCAGCCTCTATATGCAAGACATTGTGGGGGGAATGCAGGCAGAAGACAACTACCTGTCTTCACAGTGAGATGAGAGACAGTTTCAAAGATAAATTTCAGGTAAGTACAATGGACTCTACATGTGTTATTATCATAAACATACACAATATTTTAGAATGGTGGATGTGGATTAATTACAGCTTGGAACTTTTAATTCCAGCCAGATATATTCTATGAGTTCTAATTTTATTTAAACTTTAGCTTTGAAAAAAATAGCTATAGGATCAGAAACTCTCTTCCAGTAGCTTCAAGAATTTTCTTTCTGCTCCAACAAAGACCATGAATAGCGGACTTGAGCATAATGACTCCTATCAAAAGGGTCACAATCTCCAGGGTAGTTGTAGTTTCTCATGGAGAGAGAAGGAAGTTTCCCTGGATATATGTGCTTCTTTTTACCCTCATCACTGATCTTCTGGAATATTTTGCATGTTTATAGAACTACAACCTTGCTTACCATTTGCTGTAAGTCCTTGACTGAATTATTTCAGTGACTGGTTTGTATGCAACACTCTGACATAATACTGAAGACACCTTGATTCTTTACCCTTGAGTTTAATTTTGGGGAACTTTACTACCTAGATTCTTTCTGTAATCAATACTGAACAGAAACTTAGTCATATGATACGTGTCCTAGTCATTTTCTTGTCACTGAGACACAATATCTAACATGCAACTCAAAGGAGGAGTTTATTTTGGCTCACAGTTCTAGAAATTTTAATGCATAGTCTGCTGGTTCCAGAGTAGAAATGGCATGGTGGAAAGACCTGCTTTGGAGGAAAGTTGTTACCTCAATGGCAGCCAAGAAACAGAGCAAAGGGAAGAGCTGGGTAATGATATCTGCCCTTCAAGTCGCCCCTCAGTGACCTGTCTCTTTTACTGCCTCCCAGTCCCCCACTGCACACTCAACTGCTGAATTCCATAGTGGACGAATCCATCAGTGGGTACAGTGCCCCCATAGTTCAGTTACCTTCCAGAAACACAGCCTCTCAGCTATTTGGGAGCATTGTCTAGATCGAAACCATTACGATGCACACAAGTTGCAGGACACAGGTGCTACACATACCAAGGGGAGCACTCTGAGCCAAGATGCTCTCTGAACTCTTCTACTCCATTTGTATCACTAGTCCCCTCATCTCCTGTTTGTATGTTTAAGTTCTACCTTTAGAGGACAAAGGGAAGAAAAGGACCTGAGCTCTTAACAAAGATAAACTCCTTATAAAAGATAAAGATGGAAGTGTTAGTATATTTTGAACAAACTAACATTCTGAGTTAGGGGCTCTCTCAGAACAGGTTCCATCCTTGCTAGCATGAGGAATGGGGAGCTTTGGAGCAAAGCACTGAACTGGCTGAGATTCTAGATGATGGACCGAGACCACTCTGGGGTCCTCGTAAGAAAGGCTGGGGAGGACCAGGCCTGCCTGTTGGTCTGAGTTGGGAGCTGAGAGGCGTTTGGGTTTGTGGTGGGCACTCTGTAGAATGAGAAGAGTGGTCTCAGAGACAGATGTGGGCAGAAGCTATCCAGACCCAACTCTGTCCCTTGGCATAGCTGGCTGGTCTTGCCATCAAGGCACTGGCCCAAATGACACTCCGTACAGAGAGCTTACCTGACCGCCCTCTCTGATAGCCACTCTAGCTCCAATTGGTCTCGTCATAAATGGGAACTTGTTGCTCACTAGGTTGATATATTACACTTTAGATTTTGTTCAGTGTTGTGTCTCCAGCACCCAGAACATACTTAGTCCCTGAGGGCATTCAACAAATTTTGATGAAAAGATAAAACAGATAAAGTTGGATCTTAAAAAACAATGATTATAAGCATTAAATAGTATAATCTAATTGGAGGGAAAGAGCACTAGTTTAAATTGTCTTCTCTTCAAGTCCTCGTTTCTCATCACCACCCCTTCTTTTCTCAGAAGATTCTCATAATGCTCATAGAAGAATTAAGTTCTTATGGAACATCTTTGTGGTATAAGGGGAGAGATTACCAATGAAAGTGTGCTGTGCTTATCAATGCACTAGAGACAAGGAAAAGGCTGAGAACCTCTGATTTAGTGGGAAAAGCATTAGAAAGGAATTTAGGAACTAGCTCTGTAGCTGATAGACGGAGACCTTGGGCAATTGATTGGTTTTCATCAAATGTGGGTAATGTACCTGACTCATAGACTCTTATGGAATTAGATGAGACACTACACATGAACACATTCAGTGCAGCACTTGGCCCAACATAGCTGCTTAATATTTCTTATGCAGATGTGAATACTTGAGATCTGGGGTAGCTGCATTATCTCTATGTACTTTGATTTCCTGGTCTGTAAAAGAGCATCCACTCCAAGACAGAGGCACTATGAAGAATGAGTGGAAAAACTGAGCAAATCCTCTTAATGAATTGTAAGGTGCCATTAAAGCACGAGGATCTTTATTCTTGGCTTTGTCGTGAGTCATGTGACTAAGTCCGTCTGTGTTACCTTGAGATTTTTTTTCCAGTAAAAAGATAATTTTACCTGCACTAGCAACTTATTTACACTGAGGATAAATGAGATAATAGTTTGGAAATGATTTATAAAAGTGCAACAGATTATAAAAATACAGAACATTCTGTTATCAACATCATCAGCTTTAAAATGATAGTCCCAGTGGCTGCGATGACAGCTGAACTGAACAGTGAAGATTGTACTAGAATCTGCATGACAATAATCTTCCTGTCATAGAGATTAGAGTAGTGACGTGGAAAATCTATAGAATGAATACCAGTTCCTCTTCCCTTGAGGGTTTGATTCTCCACAGAGCAGAGCTCATTATCTTAATAAATGTTTGTAGACTGGAAAGGATGAGAGAGGACCAAGTAGCCAGCCCTGGAAGCATTCGCTAGTGAAGCGGTGTTGTAACTTTATAGTCAGAAATTCTGTGTTAAGTTCAGCTACCTTCTCTGTTCCCACTCTACATGTCTCCAGGGTGCTCCAGGTCACAGTTGCAAGGGTTAAATATAAAATTAAAGTGTGGCAAGGAAGACGGGGGCCAAGAGCAGTGAAGCATAAGTTGCTGGGGAAGGCTGCTGGAGCAGGAAAGAGTCTACAAAGCCTGACAGAGGAGAAGTTGAAGTGCCCAGGGAGCTCTTGATGGTAGATGCTAAGAAGCTTCTATGAGTAACGGGCCTCAGTAGTCTGCCCAGCAGGACCCTCATTATCAAGCAGCCTCATACCAGCCAGCGCTGATGTTTGGGTGGCAGAGGCACAGTCAAAGCAGGAGAGAAAGGAGACCCCGCCTCCATTTCATCACTGCTGCCATAGGGAGAGGTCTGGCTCCGTACCTCTGTGATGCTTCCCCAGCCCCTGGTGTTTTCCTGCACCACAGACTTTCCCCACTGGATGGAAGTGTGAAATTTCTGCGGTGTCCCTCTTTAGACAGTGATGTGTGCCTGGTGCAGCTTCCTGCCCCCAGTGCTGTGCATGGGCACTGCCCTGTCAAAGGTGCTTGGCTCCTGCTGGTTGAATAAAGCAAGCTGGACCGGATAGACACGTGGGTTCTCCTGCTCTCCACGTCTAATCCTGCTTTATTTACATAAAAAGGCATAGGGTTTACTGGTAATTGAGGACCATTTGACACCATTTTACTCCCCCACTGCTTCTGCTTCAGTCAGTCAGTCAAGAAAACTTACTTACACTTACAAGAAAAATTATGTCCACAACAGAACATGAAAGCCAAGTTCCAACTTCCATGTAAATGAAAAGAAAGTAAGTATAAAATAGACTGTTACTAATGATAACAGCTATTCTGCAAGTAACTATTCATAAATTATATGATTTAGTAGAAGTAAGTCTACAATAATTACTCTCATTTATTGGGCTGCTAATTTTCAACTTGGGATCCTTCACATGAGACCTAGTTTTATCTTCTGTTATCTATGAAGATAAGAGGACACAGCTGGGTGAATATTTACCTATTTAAGAAAAGCTCACCTTTCATTTCTTTATATAAGCACTCACATACGAGTGAAGGGGTCATTATGATGTTAGTGGAATCCAGCACCGTCACTATGCAAAAAAGAACTTCTTTATACATTGATTGAAACAGGATCATTTGGAATTTTGGAAAAGATAACTTAAGTTCCTTACAAACGCAATCCGTTTTAAAGCTCTTTTAATTAAGATTATATTTCCTCTGATTGTATACACGTAAGTAGTCACGCCCTTCCCCCATGCCCTGGGTTATCTCAGTATAGGCAGGCTTCATGTGTCTGCAAAGTGAAGGAGAACTGGATAACCTCAATTAGAAAAATAAGTAATTCTTCTTGCCTTACTGTATTATCAGAATCCTAGAAACTTGCTTTAATCAAGGGGGGGGGCTTCAATTTAAAGGTGCATCAACTGCTCCTACATAATATGCTTTTAATGACTCAGTTGTATCAAAGCTTGAGATACAAACAGTGAAAACAGGAACTTAATTTTGTAGTTAGTTGCAACATATTTCAATTATTATTCCCAAAAAAGAATGATATAAGTAGAAGGCAAAAGATAAACTCTCCATTTATTAAAAAAAAAAGAAAAAAAACCCTGTGAATGGGGAAAAAAGGGCCTTAACCCACTGCACATGCAACCAAGGAAGAATGATAGTCCCATCGGGCGAAGTGTTATTGTTATATCATATGCATCCATTTATCATGCTACAGCTATTGCAACCTAGAAACAGATGCAGTATAAATTTACCTGGAGGGCAGATGAGTCCAGCTACTTTCAGGGAAAGCACAAGAGATAGGGTTTGTGTGTTACTACAGCTCAACATTCAGTCGCCATTTAGATATGGGTCAGCTGTTGGCACTGAGGTTGGGGACAAAACAGATGAACAAGGCAGAGTCACTAATTCCCCCAGTGAGCTCATGGTCACCGAGGGAGGATGGGCCAGTAAACAGGTAATGATTTAGAGCTCATTAGTCCCTGCGATAAAGAGTGCAAAGGTCTAGCCACACCTTCTGACAATGAAAATGGGCTGCTCTTAGCAGCAAGACTGGCCAAGCTCAGAGCGTAAATCTCTAGTTCCATTTTTAGATATTTCACATAATTTTCACTCCTCAACACTACAATTTATGACTACCAAGACAGGGATGAAATGAGTCCTCTAGTACTAGCTACATTTCATTATCCGTGTGCTTCTCAATCTGTTTTAGAGCAAACAAATACACCTGAACAAAGTGACTTCAGCTTCCTAACCAACACTCAAAAAGATGAAGGGATATTTCCCGGTGCATGAAGAGAATTGAAAAGGGCTTATTTAGACCCAATCATCTATAAATTATAGTGAGATACTGAAATCACAAATGGAAGAAATGACTTCTTGGAGGTCCTACTGCTTCTGGGAACTTCTGTGATTTGTCTCAACAACTTACTTTTACTGAGTTAGGTGTACCCTGGGCTCACCTTGGAACTGGGGTTCATGGTAAGACTCTTACGGATGCTTGTTTATGAAACACACCTTTAAGACCCACAGAAAGCCCCAAGGCAGGGAGACTGCATCCCATGTGACTAAACATAGAGGAGTGATGTGACATATAGACAGTGTCACAGCAGCTGGACAGAGAATTCTTGTAGAGCCCAAACTTGACCTTTGGAACCATTAGATAAACTTTGACAGTTTGAAGTTATTTCCATCTGTCCTACAAAAGATGTCTACAGCACATTCTTCAAGAGGAAGGTATATTTGGGGAGCACATTTCATTTAGTAGCTATTAGAAAATATCAATGTTTAATTAAAGAAGTTCACCTTACCTAGCACCCCAGGATTTCATTTGCTCACGTTAGCTATATAATATGCCTTAGGAATATACCTAATACACCACTTATTCCAATACCATATATCAAGTTCCTGTATTTCTACATTTCATTATTGCTCCTTATTCCTACCTATTTCCTGCACCAGCAACTGTGCAGCCTCACGAGTGGGCCACGGGAAGTGCTCTTCCCTAAAGTAGCCCCCCTTCCTTCCTAGCATCTTTCCAGATGGAGGGGTCACTGTTGTTAGGCCTAGTGCCTGTCCTCACCCTCTCATTGGCACTTGAAGGTGATGATGCGACCAATGAATGAGGCTTTGGGAAGGATGGCCTGTGGTGGCAGGAGGGGGAATGAGATTATGACTCTTCATGACGGCTTCAGAGAGCTATTGTGGCTGGATCTAGCGGACAATGCGAGGGCAGGCACCAGGAGTTATTTTTACCTCACTATCTCCAGGCTGCGTGACAGCGCGTGGCACATGAGCACTCACTGACAGAGGAATACATTTGTTAAACAGAGACAGAGAAGCAACAGGAGCTCTGGGGCAAAGTGGCCCAGGCAGCAAGGAGAGCTTCTTTAGCAGTCCCTGGTACCGCTGTAACTGCCACCCATGTCACCCAGGGGACTACAGAGTAATAGTTGCCAGTGTTTATTTTTTGGTCAGAATATTTTAAAAATATTTTATCTTATACTTTGACTTCTGCTATTAAATTTGGTTTTACTGCTGTGCTCAAAATCATCAAGAATTGCAAGAGCCAACTGGGTAAGGTCCTCGTGTCTTGGCTCCCGAGACCCAGAGCCTGTTTCTCTACCTGGTCATTTCTGCAGCAGGCCCGCCCTTCAGCTAAACTTAGCTCTTTGAATCGTCCACCACTGGGCCCTTTAGTGGTGCTTCAGGATACACTGTACCTGTATCTTTGGCAAGCAGCTGAACACACACTCATCTTGTGAGACTTTGAAAAGTCTTTGACCTCGTTTTTGCTTATGCCCTCGAACATCACGCCAGCATGGCACCCGTAGCTGTCCCTGCATTGCCTGGTGTACGTAAACGTCTCTGCTTTCTACATAAGAGCCTCTCTCATAGTAAGGGGCATCACGCGCATTTCTGTATCTCCAGCCAATCTCTCAATGCCTATAACATGGTAGTACTCAATAAAAACAGGTTAAATGAACAAATAAACAACTCAATAAGCTTTCATCTCTTTGCTATTTTTGGTACCACATCAGGGACAATTTCTATTTCTTTTACCCTTATAAATACTAAGCTTCTTTCACACTTACAAATACCTACCTTCTAATATATGCCTCTAAATGAAGGAGAATGTTATATAATTTTCCAAAAAGGGCTTTTCAACAGTGACATCCTAGAAACATCTACTGCTTGTTCCCGTCTAGTAGGGGCCTATAGATTATGTTAAGATGCTTTGGTGCAAGGAGTTTTATAAAACACTTGCCTTGCCTACCACAGAGGAGACACACATCTGTTTATTGAGCTAATTAGGCTTTAAAATTTAATTTAATTTTATAGATAATAAAACCCAACAAAACAAAACAAAACAGAATTAAGCCAGTCAAAGCAAAACAGTGAAACTGGTACAGAAATTTGAAGCAGGATAACAGGAAATCAACAGTGGCTGCCATATTATATGTTGTTATCCTTACATAGTTATTCATATCATCAGACATAGTAAAATCAAATAAAATGAAACAAAATAAAACCAATAATAACAGAACATTGAATAAAGCAAAACAATAAATTAGAACAAAACAAAAGTGAGAATGATATTGGATTTAAAAAAAAAAGATAGAAACCTCCCATATTTGCTATACTGTATACTGTCATCCTCCTAATAGGTGCTTAAACTGCTAGCTTTAGGCCTGCATTGGGTTGTTTTTGTACCTCAGTTGCTATCAGCTCAGCCTGACCTCTCCACCAGCCGCTTGCTGGGGTGGGGGGCAGTTCTTGACTCTCAGTCCGAAGGCCAGTCAGCTCGTGGGAGGGGCAATCTGGCTTCTCTCTCCCTGGGCCCCGCATGCCTTGCTTGGCTTACTGGAAGGGCACATTGGCTTCTTCTTGATTTTGATGTGCTCTCCCAGACCCAGCACAGCTCTGCTGATTCACAGGGCTGAAGAAGTTTTAAAACATTACTACAACATCTGTGTTGGCTGCCTTCTATAAAAATGCAGTGTTAAACAGTGCTAATTCTCAATATGAAATATATTTTCACTCATTTTAAGAGTATTTAAAATAAATTTCTTTTAAAAATCCCAATTTTCTAACTTTAACCAAAGAGAACTGGGTGAAGGGAGTGATAACAGAGAAAATATATTTTAAGTTATCTCAACTTCTACTTTATAATGCTTTGTCCAATCAACTGTTTTTTGAGCAAGAAATATATAGACTTCTCATCTCTTTTAAAAACACAGAGTAAAGGTAAAAGGTGTACATACAGATGGCACTGGGAAAAGAAACTTGTGAGCACTAGTAGGTAAAGTATAATGACAGTTGCCAGGACCCTGAAGTGGAAGTGCAAATAAATGGTGTCTCCTCTCCTCTAACTTGCTTGCCCACCCACCCTGACCTCCTCTCCTTTTTCCACTAGAATTAAATTTTCCCTAGGCTCAATCCAAAACACTTTCTTTTTTTTATTTAAATTTTATTTAAAAGGAAAAAGAGAAAAAAAAAACCAAAGTGGTGCAAGGGTACAAGTAATACAGAACTACAAAAAAAAAAAAAAAAAAAAAAAAAAAAAAAGAAAAAAGTAAGAAATCACCAGTTAATAGATTACACATTATCATCTTAGAGATAGTTGCTCAAGTCACAGTATCAAAGCATACAAAGTGGACATTCAAACAGTAAGACTGCAAACAGTTGTGTTCAGTGATCCAACCAAAAACATTAATATGGTCATCTATTTAACACCCCTAAACACACTTGCAGATGTATCCTTTAGAGCACTTTTTTCCCTCTCTTTTTTACAACAAAATTTACACATTTTGGGTTTTATTATTCCTTAGTTCTTATTACTTTTTTTTTGGAAGAGAATAAAGTCAAATATGGCAAAACAAAGCTGTCAGTCAAAACCAAGGATAGACATAGTACATGATGTAAGAACACAGTACAAGGTTATCAACAATGGTTACCATAATGCCTCTTGCTTCCTTAAAAAGAATCGTCTATCTCATTAGGTATTATAAAGAATCCAACACATTTTCTGTTACAGTATCTCCTCCCTCTGAATGAGCATAAATGAATTTTATTTTCATGGTTCACTTTTCCCACAATTCATGCATGCTATGATCTCCTAATTCAGATTTTCTCTGTATTCACTTTTCACATCAATTCTCAACTGACTGACCTTCTTCATCTGTAATTATTACTATGAAAGTTTTGAATATCATTACACTTTTCTCAGCTTGCACTCACTTTAAGGTGGATTTGATTAATTTGGCTCAATGCAGATTGAACATCTTGAAGAATTTGTGTATTATCAGCATTTTGCAGCAACTAGATGTAAAAGATATATGAAATCCTTAGAGATCAAACAAAAAAGGCCAGTTGTTTCCCTGCAAGATATTAAGCAATTTTGTTAGGCTTTGAAAAGTGCATTCTAAATTGTTTCTCCCAGAATTACAAACAGAGCATTCCTGTGCATTCCCCTGCAGTCTTGGCTTAATAACGTTTCATTTCTGTGGAGCATGTATTATTTCCCTGGCTCGGCCAAAGGTTCTTCACTTGGGAAACACAGTGACTCAGAGGTAGGAAAAGTTATCAACTGATAAACCGTAAAACAATACGGCCTGCCCTAGCACTCATAATGCAAAGGCTTCTTTTCTCTCTAGCACTTACCAGTGACAAAACTCTCTGAAAGATGGAGAGAGGGAGAGAGAGAGACAGAGACAGAGAGACAGAGAGACAGAGAGAGAGAGTTGAAGAGGGAGTTAAGTGGCTTATTGACTTTCATCATTAGCTGCATCATGTTCAAATAAAGTGGCTGTGGATAAAAACATCGAGAGGGCTGATGGGAAAGCTGAGGATCCTAGTGCAGATCTTAACAAATGTAATATTTACTTTCAGTAAACATCAACTTTTTCCTCTGAAGGATCAAATACTTAGTTAAAAGAAGATTGTCATGGGTAGATCCCTTTTGGGGTCAGACATCCCTCCATGCAGACTGGGCCCTATGAGAGCCGTAAGGTTCCAGGGCAATGAAATAAAGGGCACAGAATAGAAGGAATAAAGCAAGGCTGGATGTTAGGAGGAGGAAGAAGGATAGACGACAAGAGAGGAAAACACACCAATCATGGCACACCTCCAAGGCTCAGGTACAGCCGAGGGACCACAGAGGAACAGAAAGCCTGGCCTGGAGGATCCGACACGGCTGATTAGAGCAGGTGGCAAATTAGAGATACTCAGAGAAGTCACCAAAATAGAGGTACTCAGAATCTGGGGAGGCGACTGCACGCAGAAAGGCGAAATCAATCGGAAAGATGGTCCGTGTAGATCAAACCGTAGTAGGAAGCTAGTGACTGGCAACATGGTTGGAGAAGTTGGCATGGCCTAGCAACTGAGGAGACTTACTAACTACGGGCACAGACAGCAGCACTGGGCCTCACACGGGATCAGGCTGATGGAATCCTGCAACTGGTACCAATCTTTATTATTATTATTTGGTATTTTAAAAGTTTGTTCAGAGTGTGGAACTTGAAACCATACAATGAACTTTGCACGGTCTATGCTGTTACACTTTAGTTTGCTAACCCCTTCACTTCGTTTTTAACCCATGCATGATTTTGTTATATCATGGCCTGGTGGTTTGAGAGATATTCCTTCCTCAGACATTATAAATTTTCCAAATGATGACATTTTAATTTATAATGAAAAATTTATATCAGTTAATATTTCTAACCATTGCATCGCAACAGTCTAAGTATTCAGAAGCTCTAAGCTTCAAGATACAAACTTTATGGAATTCAAATTTTTGCTTGAAAGCTTAAATTTTGTCATCAAGAGATTCTGCGAAATATTTTCTTTGAAGTGACGAGTTTTGTTCTTTTTTTGAGAAAACACCTGCAAAATACTCAAATATGAATAAGTCATAGTTTGTATCAGAGTAATCCTTTCAATTAAAATGCCATTCTATGAAAAATGGGACAAGTTCAGGTTGCGATAATTTTCCTTGATTTGACCACCATACTTACATATGTGAAGTATTATAAGTGTTCTTTTTAAGTTACACAGAACATTAAGAAGGATGTGTGTTCGTGAGGTTATATTTAATAAAGTACACTGCTTCATTAAGAATATTCTTGAATTAAGATATGCTAAATGCATGTGCCAACTTTCCAAAATAAACTCCTTCACTGTGCCAAACCTAGCACCTGAGACCAATCTTCTAGTATGAGCTCAAGTGGGAGCACTTTGATCAACTATCAAGGAGAGATGGAAAAATGGCAGCACTGTGGGGCCACTGCTCACTTATTTTTGCAGTGGTCCATTCTGCTTGGAGGAGAATCTTCTCTTTTTCCTCTAAAGCACACCCTTTTGTCCCTGAACACTTCTTTTGTGCTTCTCCTTTTTCTTTTCTTGTTCTTATTCCTGTCCTAAATAAGTGGTAATCTTTCACATCACAGTTTATTGATTGGGACAAATAAGACCTGGGAAACACTGCTGGTCCCTACCCCATCTGATAATCAAACCACATATCTGGATCATCAGAAAGGTAAGTGGTGCCACGGTGGCTGGCCTCCACCTCCCTCCTTCCAGCACCTTCTGGGGAGCAGCCATTTTGAAAGCACCCTAGGGAATGAGCAGCGCTGCAGAGGTGACTCCTGGGATAGGCTCTGCCTGTACCACCCCATGAGCCCCCTGCACATCAGGGAACACTGAGTCCCAGTGGTTTCCTCTCCAGAGCTCACCGCTGGCAAGGGAAGTCACCTACCCTAGGTAGAGAGAGGCTAAATGGGGTGAATAGCAGGATGGCACAGAGTCTACCAGCAAGGACCCAGAGATCATATCTCTGGAGCCCCAGGGGAGGGAATGGGACTGGAAATTTTGTCAAGAGTGAGCTTTTCCCTGTTATTTTCACAAAGACTAGAGACATCAGGGTTAGCAGGAAATCCTGAACTGTGACCATGGTCATGCTTGGGGGTGGGGTCCTTAGCCCAAGCCCAGGGACTGCCAGATTCCACTGGCCAGAAAGGGGAGCTCTTGAGAAAGGGTCAGGTTGGGATCTGAAAACAAAGCACAAGGTGAGGTGGTTGAGGAAAGAATGTCTCGTAACATATCAGGTGGGAATTTTCTGCAGCAAGAACATGGAGGTTCATTCAGCACGAAGAAAAGAAGTCATAAAACATTGGTAGAGGTGAAGGAGAATCGGAGTCAGGGAAGTTATGTCACATCCCCCTCTTCTAAAGTTAATTGAAGTGGTTGGATCATGGGACAGAGACAAAGGGCGACAGTTAGTCACACCCTAAGTGCAGTCTGCATCAAGGAGGTGGCTTCAAAACCGACAACCCTTACCACTCGCAGGTAGGCTGAGTCTTGCTGCAAACAGACAACCAAGCCAGGCATATAGTTAAACCAAAAGGAAAAATGAAAAAAAAATAGGAAAAAGACCACCATAATGACAGGAATAAATGAATACATTTCAGTAATAATTCTCAATGTAAATGCCTTCTTCTCTCCAACTAAAAGACACAGCAGATTAAACTAAAAAGCAGAATCCAACAATGTGAATTCCTAAAAGGAACTCACAGATTTAAAAATAAAATCAAAGGAAGGAAAACAATATTTCATGTACCAGAAACCAACCAACAAACAAACAAAAAAAAACCAATCAAGGGTAGCAATTTTACTCTTAGATACAGTAAACTTTAAGCTAAAACTGATCAGTAGGGGTAAAGAAGGTCGTTACATATTAGCTACACAATTCAATAGGAAGAGATGACAGTTGTAAATATACATGCACCAAATATACATGCTCCAGGTATTGGAGCACCTGCCTTCATAAAGCAAACACTGCTGGACATAAAAGGACAAGAAAACACCAAAACAATCATAGTGAGTGACTTCAATTCCCTACTTTCACGAAGAGACAGCTCAAGAAACAACTACAACAATCAGTGAAGAAATACCAGAGCTGAACCACATGTTCAAACAAATGGACTTAATAGATATCTACAGTACTACATCAGATTACACGTTCTTCAGCACACAGAGCTTTTCTCCAAAATAGACCACATACTAGTCCATGATGACTGCTTCAATGAATATGAAAGAAGAGCAGTTGTCCAGTGTGTACTGTCAGCTGTCTGTACACTTAAACTAGAAACCAATCACAAAAGAGAACACAGATGAATGGCTAAGGAAAATGTGGTATTTAAACGCAATGACGTAGCACCCTGTCATAAAGTGGGGTAAACTTGAAGCATTCATAGATACATGAATGCAGTCTGAGAACATAATTTCTAAATGAAATGTCAGACAAGCTTAAATACAGCATGGGTTTGCAAATAAAGAACAAAATAGGAAATAAATAGACAAGTAGGGAGGAGTTCAAACAATTCCCTATACTACCTATTCTGCTGTTTCAAAAAATTTTCATATAAATGTTCATTTGTTTCATTGACACTACTAATTTCTCTTAATATACTGGAAAAGTTTTGTGCTATTTGTCTTTTTTTTTACAAGAATTTTTAATCTTAGAGTCTAAGCAACTATTTTGAGAATAATACAGTGTCCTGAGTATTCTTTGTTTAAGCTGTTCTTATTCTCTTACTTTGCTATGAAATTTTATTTTCAAAAAAACAAAAAGACATCATAGAACATTAATAAACACCTGGAAACTTAATAACACTCTCCAGAACAATCAGTGGGTCACAGACGAAATCAAGGAAGAAATTATACAACTTCTGAACTCAAACAACAATGCCATTACAGCACCCCAGAACCAGCACCTGTACAGCACAAGGAAAGCAGTCCTTGGTGACAAGTTTACTGCAGCTAGTGCCCACATGAGAGAAACAGAGCAAGCACGAATAAACAATTTAATGATGAGCCTCAAGGTTCTTGGTAAATACAATAATCTACACACAAACCTAGTTTAAGGAAGGAAATCATAAAGTCAGAAATTAATAAAATTGAGACTAAAATACAAAGAATCAATAAATTAAAGAGCTGCTTTTGTGAAATAACAAACAGAATAGAGAAAAATAGGTAAAACTCTTGAAGTCATAGACATAGGAAGGCAGTTTCTCAACAGAACTCTAATTGCTCAAGAAATAACCAAGAGTCAACAAATGGGTCTCTCTAAAATTAAAAAGCTTCTGCACAGCTGAGGAAATAACCAACAGTGAAGAGATAATCTAGAGAGAGGAAATAATTTTGCCAGATATTCTTCAGAGAGCTAATATCTAGACTACTTGAAAAAGTATATAAAAAAGACATCCCCCTAATAAAAGGCCCAATTAAAAATGGGTGACTAAAATGAATAGACATTTTGCAGAAGAAGAAATACAAATGACCAATCAGTACAAGAAAAAAAATGTTCAGATTATTGGCCATTAGAGAAATGAAAGCTAAAACACTGACATTTCATTTTCTTCCAGAAAGAATGGCCATTATCAAGAAATCAAATAATTCAAATGCTGGCGAGGCTGTAGGGAAAAAGGAATCCTCCTACATTGGTGGTGGGAGTATAAACTAATACAATCATTATGTAACTAGTTATTAAGAGTTCTCTAAAAACTAAAACTAAAACTTCCATTTGACTCAGCTATTTCCCTACTAGATATCTTTCTGAAAGATTTAAAACATACCATATTAGAGCAAAACATACACACCAATGTTATAGCAGCATAATTTATAATCGCTAACTCTCGAAAGTAGCCTGTATCCATCAATAAACAGATAAAGAAAATATGATATCTATATATAATGGAATACTACTTTGATAAAAAGAAGTATAAGTCTGAGTCATTTTTGGGAAAATTGGATATGCACCTTGAAACCATAATATTAAGAAAAGTAAATCAGATGCACAGTTTAAATACTGTATCATTTCTCTCATATGAGAAATTCCAAAGTATAAATAAAGAGCAAAATAAAATTAGATAAAAAGAAACAGAAAATCCAGGTGTGATGATGGTACATGCCTGTAATTCTAGCTTTTGGGAGGCTGAGGCAGGAGGGTTGCTGCAAATTGGTGGCCAGCCTGGGCTGCACAGTGAGTTCAAGACCTGCCTGAATTAGATAGCAAGACCTTGTATCAAGAATCCTCCACTCGAGTCCCCCCAGACTCCCAAGGAAATAAACATTTGCAAATGGGAAGGGGAACCAAAAGATGGAGGTTGGGAGAAAAGGGGAGAGGAAACAAAAATAGCTAAGATGTGTTATGTACCTGTACCGACTAATCACAGCGAATATAATCATTATGTGTTGCAAGCATGAGCTAAAAAAAATAAGGAAAAGAAAATGGGGTGTGAGGAGATCAAGAGGAATGCTATGCCTCAAATTTGTACATCATACCTTAAGGAACTCTACATAGTGATATGCACATTTAGGCTTGAAGGTCACTGATGTCTGCAATAGACAAAAAATACGACAGACTGATGGATGGTAGATGGAAAGTTATGTGATAAGGCACAAACTTGTCAACAGTTCAAGAGTCTAAGAGGCAGACACATCAGTGATCACTGTATAATTCAACTTTTATCTCAAAATTTTAACAATAAAATGCATGGGAAAGCACACTGCTGATGTCTGTGATAGAGTGTACTCCTGGGCCTTCTCAACAGTCACCAATAATTTACGTATGTCGGCATTCCAGAGGGAGCTGACTTGTCAGCTGAAGGGAGTCTGTTCAGCATGAAAACATCCTTGGAACTTTTTTTGACTGAAGATAAATGAGTGTTTTGATCTCTATACTTACCTGAGGGGTTTTGCCAGTACATGGCTGTATGTTTCAGTCTTTGACTTTAGAGCTGTCTAAAAATTTTCCCCAACATCTCATAAATTCAGAGGTGGGATTTCAGGAAGGTGATTGAGTTTCTATATTCATAAGTCTACTGATGAGCTCATAAGCGATTGTGCTGTTAGGCTGTGGGACCTGGTTGGAAGTGGATCACAGAGGGTCTGACCTGCAAGTGTGTTCTTGTCCTGGTTGTTTCCCTCTTCCTCTCTGTTTCCTGGCCACAGTAGGGTGAAGAAGTTTTCTCTGCCATGCCAGTTCTGTCTTGGAGCCAGAAAACCACAGACTGAACACACCATAACCATGGACAAAATACTCATCTTCAAGTTGCAGATGTTGACTATTTTTGTCCTGGTGACAGAAAAGCGACTAAAACAGACCAAATATGAAAAAGTCTTATAGCAGAGAATCTACCACTAATATTTAACTGTTTGATTCCTCATTACAGAGACTTGACTTCTGAACTGGTAAAGTCTCGTAATCAATAGTAAGGAGATTTAACCTTCAATCTTAAAGAGGCATTGAGAAAATCTACAGGTCTAGACCAGCTATATAGTCAGCTTCAGGAACTCTATCTCAAGTCAGTAATTGTGTTAAAAGTGTTATCTTGGCTTTGTTATCATGGTAGGTCCTCAGTAAATGTTTACTACATTTAATAGCAGGGTAATCTTACTGCTGGGACTCAATTTTCTTACCAGAGTTCTTATCAGGGTTGAGTAGTTTACCTCTGACTAGAGTAAGTTAGATATGTATAAAATACAAGATAAATACCCAATAATGACAATAACAATGAAAGGTTGACTTACTGGCTCATTTATCGGGGCCTTTAGAAAACAGGGAAGCTGTACTACGATGTTCAGTATAAACTAAGATCGGGAAAAGAGTCCACCAGATCCCGTAAGTGATTCCCAAATGCATTTGTTAACACCTTCAAATACTTGGTCAGAGAAAGAGAACAATCTGAAAACCTGGTGAGATGGAGCCCTAAAATAAAACTGGGAGACTTAAAATATAATTCTACTTTACTCTCAGAAGTATTCAAGAATAGCTTTAAACTGACCACTTGCGATACAACTGAACTGTAACTCAGATGACTCGGACTTCATCTGCCGATGTGTCCACCTATCCACCCTGACTGTTTTAGGGCACCCTAGAATACAGAATGAGAAGGATAAGGCATGGAGCAGTCTCCATGGGAGGAGGATGATAGTTGCTATCAAGCAGCATCCATTATAAATAGGATGGGTACTTTCAAGGGCATGATCCACCATCAAACAGCAGAAACGCTGAAGCAAGGTGATGAGTAAAACATAGAAGATCAGAATACAGCATGAACGAAGATGACATGGTCTGATACGATGTAATACAGCCCAGTAAAATAGCAAACATGCTAAAGCTTTAAAATATCTTCTGATGCTTTGTTTGATCCTCAAAATACTCTCACTTGACGGCCTCTGGGCCTGGAACTCAGGTGAAGGCAGGAACTAGTCCTAGCCCCAGGTGAAGATGGAAAGTGTGGATGTGACAGCTGACAGTGGAGTCTGTCTGCCCTGAACAGGGAGACACAGTGTTCAGAACCTCATAAAGAGGAATGAAGAGCAACAGGGTTATAACAGAATCGGGCCCATCACAGGGCAGCTCGGCAGGGGGCTTGCTAGGAGTTCCACATGCCTGCAGGAAGCCTTTCCAAAAAAGTATATAATAATGTGAATCCTAAAAAATAAATCACAGTGATTCCTCCCTGAAATGTCAGTCCTGGAAAAGCTAGCTGCTTATAACTATTTCTTGACACATAGGACAAAAACAACCAATATAAGTGACTTAGAAAATACCTTACACAACTGTCCTCTGTTGCATTTCTTTATCCATGACTCTGTTCTCTCTGACATTCCATATATGACACAATACGATAATTTGACAGAATTTCCTTCTAGAACCTCTTTGTGTTCCTCCACAGAGAAACACTGAAATGTATTTTTTTCCCACTTCATTGTGGTTGAGGTGTATGTTTGAGGAAAGACAGCCTGTATTACTGTGGAAATGATTTACACATTTACTAAAGATGCCAGAATTGTTATGAGTCTGGGGTAGAATGGCCATAGTGATGGGTTTCTAGAAAGACAAGGTGATAATGAGAGTGACGACCTATGCAAACCACAATGCAATACACCTCGTATTATGGAGAATAAGCCTCATCTCAGGCTTAGCCATTAACCTTTATAGAAGTCATAGTTTCTGAAACCAGAGAAAAACTTCTGGCAAAATAGTGATGATCCCAGGGATATTAGAGAAACCATTTATAGACTTAGAAACCTGTGAATTGGAATTTATTTTTGCTCAGGAGGAATATACACATGTATATGCATGCATACACATATGTGCATGTGTTTATAAATGAGCTATCTATAATTATATTTATATACCACTTGAATTGAATCCACTTAACCCTACCTCACAAGTATGTAACACTGTTTTGAGACAGAAAGTATAATTAACTAGATGTTAAAAATTATTCCAATTTAAATAAAATCTCAAGTTTTAACAGTGATGTTTAAAGGTGAGATAGCAAAAATCAGATTTTCACTGGGTTGAAACTTGATAACCCAAGAAGAACTTTGCCTGCATCCTACCTACTCCTAACAAATACCTTCACAGAATTAGTTTGGTTGCTGATGCAAAGTTAATTAGTGTCATTTTCCTTTATTGCTATCATGGCTCTGTCTTGTCAGTTTCATTCCTGTTTCTATCTTCAGGAAAAATGTTGAAATCTCCCATCAACTGATGTAGTCTCTTGAAGTTTTTGGGGTGGCAAGTGGGAATTGTACTATTTTATTCCTTGTCATTTTATTGGGGATTCAGTGGGGGACTCCCACATTTAACTAGTATTCTACCCAAGTCTTTAAAAAAAGTCAAACTCATGGTTAATTATAATTTCCACTGTAGCAGGAGTCTAGGTTTTATTTTTTTTAACTTTTAATTGCTATGCAACTGTTTGTAAAAATTCTCATTATAACTTGTACTTGACTTTTTATTATAACTAATGTACTTAATTTCATGAAATTCAAGATTTTAAAACAAAATTATTCAACACACCAGTAAGAAAGAAAAGAACCAGCATCAATGAAATTTAGTTAAGTTCTGTTGGTTTAAAAATGTACACTAATTTCAGAGATATGAAAATAAGAAAAACTTGTATTCTTGGAATAAAGAATAGCACTGGCGTAGTATCATTTACTCCTCAAATTTTGTTTGGAGGGAGGTAGGATGCTTCTACCAAAAGAGTGACTGAGCCTTCACAGTGCCCCACGCTTCTTACTTTGGTTGGATGAGCTATTGGCAAAAATGATCAGGTAACAGGCACAGGCGCTGAGGAGGGGCCAGGGAGAGGGGCACACTCACAGACTGGAGATTATTTGAGCGGGTTCCTAATACAAAGGTTTCCTACTTACTTTTAAAACCTTTCTATTGTATCTTTAAAGCAATTATGACTTTACCAATAATTAATCTGCACATAACTGACATGATACATTTAGAGAAGAAAGGCTTGTTGTTTACTTTTATTGGTTCTTTTAAAATAAGACACCAATTAAGGTATGTTTTGATTTATTTAATGAGAGTAAATAAGGTATCGATACAATGCCTGACCAGAGAAGGTTGTCAGCATTTTCTGAATAAAGTTAATTAGATCTTTCCAAAATTGTTTTAAAATAGGGATTTCAAATATCAAGTGGTTTTATCTAGTGTCAAGTACAGAAATAGATAAAATATCTCGCTTTGTTTGATTGGCTGATTCTATGGTCTTGGTGTCCTCTGATGGAGGATCACAGTGTTACATAGGATGCTTTCTAAAACAAATCAACACAGAATGAAATTCAGGACCCAGTTCTGGTTCAGACCAAATGCCAGCCATCACTGTGACCTTGGGTTAGACCTTGAGCTCAGGCTCTCCATTCCTAAAATGGAGGAACTGAACTGAGTTCCGAAATATCATCCAGCTCTGAATATAAATTATGTAAAACTAACATAATTCTATATACAGAAAGCCATGAGGACGTCCATTCCTAAGTAATCATACAATCTTGACCCCTCCATTCTTGAACGAAACTTCAAAGACAGATTTTTATATCTTCCAAAAATAACTTTTCTGTTTAATATTCAGGAGAATGTCTCTTATTTAATGCTGTGCTTTTGATAATAATCGGATTTCCCATGAAAATCAATCTATCAAATAAAAAATGAACAACAATAATTTTAGGTGATTGAATACCTTCTAGGCTGGAAAACTTATGACAATTAAACAAAATTAGCAAGGGAGAAGTACACAGGTATAGCTAATATAAGTTTACATGACATGGGAATCTTCAAAAATGTTACAGTTTGGGTCTTGGGTGTTGCCTAAAGGCTCATGTGTTGGAGACCTGCTCCCAAATCATGGTTCTGGGGGGAACTGGGACCTTTAGGAGGTGCAGTTTAATTGAAAGAAGTTAGGTCACTGGGGATCATGCCTTTAAAGGGAACATTGGCAGCCCTGGCCTCTTCGTATCTCTCTCTCTGCCAACATGAGGTGGACAGGCGTCTTCCATCATGAGCTTCTGCCTTGACGCACTGTGCCACCACAGGCCCAAAGCAACCAGTTCAAGTGGCTATGGACGGAAACTTCTGAAACACAAGTCTCTTTTAAGGTTGATTATCTTGGGTATTTGTTATAGTGATGGGAACTTGACTAATATGATAGGGAAAGAAAGACCCAAAGAAGTGGTTAATTGGGCATTTTTATTGTAGGTTTGATGAAGAGTGGAAATCAGGGGAAAATGTGGTAAGATAAAAGAATATGAGTTAAGGGTATAAATGGTGGAAATTTAGCAAAACTTATTTGTTCGAATTCTTCCCTGTATCACTCCCTCCACAGAGAGAAGATTGCTCTTTTCCTCTGGGAATAAGGTGGGCACCTTGTGTGTGAGTCTTTGGTCTGTTTCAGAGGTAGGGAAGAGAGCCCTTCTTACACTTAGTGCTTCTGGAATTCTTTCAGTTTAAAATATTCACTGTGTTAAGGTGCCCTATGTTGGGGCTGCATGTCTTGCATCGCATCAAAAGCTATTTAACTAATAACAAGAACTGGGTAAACTCCATTCATCTTGAATCTAGTTCAAGTATAATGTCATAATTTAATTTGTGGTGTGAGGTAGCTACACATTTGACCACCAAATCTCCCTACTAGGGCTCTCTAGCAGTTTGCAGATAAAGCAATTTGTTGCTTGTCTGATATGACAGCGTATTTTCTACCCCTTCAAAGACTTTAATAAAGTTACATTCATGTGAAAATACCTGAATTGTCTCTTACCAGTCACAATCTATTAAGAGTTGGACTAGATTTTCACTAACAAAACAATATGGCTTAGAAATGTGAAAATAAACTTCTGTGGCACAGCCAAAGGGAGTTAACCCTTAATTTAAATTTTTGATAACTTGCCATTCAATGGGAGCTTAACGACACACTTGTAGTACTAGCATGTACAGTGGGAGGGACTCGATAACTCAATGTGCAGTCACTGACTAGAGAGACAGTCCTTATAAAAGGTTAAAATATAGAGAGCAAATGAATTACATGCGGTCTTATAATGAAATGCAGTGGCTACCAGTTTAAGACTCCATAAACACAAAGGCTGAAGTACACAGCAGACAGAAATGATGACTTTCCTTGTATACATCAGGATAACTCAAAGTAGAAGATGGGGATTTCTGTGTCAAAAGGAGGTTAGAAAAATAACTAACTTGGTATGCATTTAAAGGTGCAGGGCAGCTGAGTTATGAGAAGAAAAAGGGGCTTTAGGATATACAAGCAGACAGTGCCACCCGGCGCCATGGAGGAGGCAGACAGAAACATGGTGCCACCCGGGATATAAGACAACAGACTTGTACTGGAGAAATCAAGGCTCGTGGAGGTTACAAGATTGGCCTTAGAGTTTTAATAAATGGTGTGCTGAAAACAAAACAAACAAAACAAAACAAAACAAGCTATTTCCAGGATCTGTGGGAATCTCATCTGCTGGAATAAAAAAAAAAAAAATCTTGTTTGCATAAGCAGTCCTCTCCCTAAAACTATATGAGGATCTTGGAACTTTGAATTTGTTTTTATTGATTGTTTCTGGACTACAGACGATACTGGTTGTTTCTGGATAATATTAATCAAGTAATAATGAATCTTAGTCCTGGACTGCTTAAATTCCCAAGCATGAAGGAACCTTCCAAAACAGAAATCTGATACTGACACTGTCATCCGCCTCCCTGGCCGCCTGAGTCTGACTTAGGTTTAAGTCTTCTGCTACCCTGTCCTTGACCACTTAGAGCTGCGATGACGGGAGTGCGCGTTCCTTGTCTGTGTCTCGCTCACCTTTGTGTCCCCAGATCCACACACAGCCGGCACACACTCCGTGTTCAGAGATGTCCACAGGGTGCTGGAATCCTAAGCCTTTCCAAAGAGGTTTTTTCCAGGAGGAGTTTGGCGAACTCGCTAACGGAAACACAGTCTGCATGCAGAGTTTCTAGAACATGTGCTCCAAATGTAAAAACCTCTTACAGGACTTTGATGTACCTATTCTTTTCTCTTATTTACAGAGTTTTTTATTTTTTATTTTATTTTTAAATAGTGAGCCATGCTGGATTGAGCCAAGATGGCCGAGAAAACATTTAAAAACTCTGACTACAAGAAGCTTTCTCTTCAGGGACAACTGTCCTGGATCCTTCCTGAGCAGTGTACTACAGAATCAAGGACTGTGCCTCTCCTTGAGCACATTGTCTCTGATTATCTACTTTAATATGATGAGCTCGTTATCTGTTTAACATGTCTCTCTCTCTGGAGAGCAAAGCCGTAGTCTGTATATCCCCCAAAACAACTACTTTGAAGATAATAATACATAATATATTAACCAGTGTTAATTTCCCATTATTTTATTTTGCAATTCTATAGCAGTTTTTATTCTTTTTCCATTTTAAAATTTAAAAAGTTAAACACACTATGGTAACTACTATTAAGTTGGGTTATTTGGTGGTGAAGTACTAGGTTGCTGAAACTGTCATGCCTTGACCTGTATTGTTATGTTGTTATGTTTTCTTTTATCTCAATCTCTCCTGTATTTATTTAAAAATTATTTAGTTATTTTTATGATTTTTTAATTAAGGGGAAAAATAAAAAAAATTAGCAAGATATATTATAGTAACTTTTTTGATTTCCTATTAACTTGATTTGAAGTCCTGTAATACTCCCACTATCTTGTTTTGACTGATTAGACTCTGTTCCGTTCTGTATGATAGTATCAAGTTTGAGGGTATAGGCAACTACTTTGAAGGCAATAAGATTCACTAAGATGCCCATTCTGGTTTGACTATTATCTTCTTTGGAAGTCCTGTAATGTTTACAAGGTTTAGGTTTTATTGGTCTTGTTCTCTACTGTTTTGTTCAACTTTATAATACCTAATGAGATAGACAATTCTTTTTAAGGAAGCAAGAGGCATTATGGTAACCATTTGTTGATAACCTTGTACTCTGTGTTTATATCATGTGCTATGTCTATCCTTGGTTTTGACTGACAGATTTGTTTTGCCATATTTGACTTTATTCTCTTCCAAAAAAAAGTAATAAGAACTAAGGAGTAATAAAACCCAAAATGTCTAATTTTGTTGTAAAAAAGGGGAAAAAAGTGCTCTAAAGGATACAACTGCAAGTGTGTTTAGGGGTGTTAAATAGATGACCATATTAATGTTTTTGGTTGGATCACTGAACACAACTGGTTGCAGTCTCACTGTTTGAATGTCCACTTTGTATGCTTTGATACTGTGACTTGAGCAACTATCTCTAAGACGATAATGTGTAATCTATTAACTGGTGATTTCTTACTGGTTTTTTTTTTTTTTTTTGTAGTTCTGTATTACTTGTACCCTTACACTGCTTTATTTTGTTTTGTTTTTTTCTCTTTTTCCTTTTAAATAAAATTTTAAAAAAGTTAAACACTAAAATAAAATAGGTAAAAAATAATATCTATGATAAAAACAAAACAAAACAAATCACAGTGCCTAATTCATGTTTGCTGTTCAGTAAGTGTATTGAATAAATAAATCAATGAACTGCTAGGTGCTTTCCACAGAATAGAAGATAGCTGAGGCCGTAAGGATTCTGTTGATTTTTCAAGTAAGCACATACTTCATACAAGTGAGAGCCATCAGAAGGCAAGTGACTGCGGAGGAACCTCCCAAGGCTCAAGGAAGGTAAGAACTGACTATCAGGGCACAGATTTGTTGTAAAAGAGGACCTCATGAAAGGCCATCAGGAAGCTTAATACATATATAAAGATCCTCAGGGCTAGGGGTGGTGTAATCCCAGCATTAGAGGTTGAGGCAGAAGGATTGCCATGAGTTCAAGGTCAGCCTGGGCTGCATAAGTGAGTCCAAGGCCAGCCTAAACTACATAGTGAGACTGTCGCAAAAACAAGAAAAAAAAATCCTCAGGAGGTGTTGGTAGACAAAACTGATGGCTTGTGGGATTTTAGTATTAATCTTCTCCTTTTTGAAACCATATTCTGGGGTGGTTATACCAATATTTTTGTTTGTTTTTTCCAGAGACCTGGAGATCAAGATACAAAACTGACTGATGGCACTGGAGTAAATCATGACAAAGAGCATCACTCTTTCTAGTAGGACACACGATCAGTAAAAAAGAGCTGGGGAAAGACCTGTGTTCACTATGTACTGCTTAGTTAGAAGGTGATTTGGAAGGTTAAAAATTAATACAAACACTAAGTTAGCTTGGAGAGGTAGAGGGACATTCAAGTTCACCTGTCCTCATCAGCAATTCCTTCTTCCAGACCACTCAAAATGAACACAGTCTAAAGGTAAGCATTGTGTTTGTAATCTTTGTTGTAACACAAATTCCTTAACCATCCTTTTCAAAAAGCTTGCCTTCAGCTCTTTCTACACAGAAGTTCAGGAGACTGTTTCCAAGAGCACTAGCTGGGGTAGGAGTGAAGCAGGCTCCTGCTTCATATTTGAAGGATGGAGAAAGAAGTCCAATAGGGGAATTTTCTGAGAGGCTGCTTGGTTCTCTATTTTTTGAGCTCTTGGGGCACTGTTTGGTGTTTTTTCACCTCTTCCAACACATTAAAATAGGCCTATTTGTCAGTCTATTAAAAGTGCACACACTACTTTCAGTAAATTTTATGATCAGAATCTTTTAGCTACTTATACTAAATTTCTATTTTTATACTCTTTAAATAATCCCCAAATTTCTTTTTGAGATTCTTTTCAAAGTGACTAGTGCCATTGTATAGACTTCATGCAGGTCTTTAAAAGGGATTCTTCAAAGCAAGGGAGGGAGAAGAATTTCACAGCAGAAAGAGCAGTCTTTTGAAAGCTTGTGAAGGAATCTTGATATCTGGTTCTGGTGTACTAGTTACTTGGGTCAGGCACGATCTCTCTGGGCTTCAGTTTTCTATTTGCTAATTGAAAAAAATTGGATTTCTACTAAAGCTACTTCCAACTTTCAAATTTAAATAATTGTTAGTTTGTGAAATATGCTTACTCTTTTTAAAAGAAGAAATCTTTTGTTGGATGTGTTCCATTACATGCTGTCAGACAAGTGTATGACTGACTTTCAAAAAAATCTATTAGATGTTTATTGTCAAGAAGTTATTTATTCATCACAAGCACTATTTTCTAGTGAAATCTTCATAGGTCTTTTCTGACCAGGAAGTCTAGGCACTTTCTTCTCCAATTAAAGGCACATATTTTTGTGTATCTGAGTCTGCAGCAGGTGGGGTCTTGGTGATTTCTGAGATGTTCGTAAAGTATCTTTCTGGCTTCTTTTTAATGGTGCTAATATCTTTAGCAGCCACTCCTCCTTTGGCACCAACTTTATCAGCATCTTTTCTGGCTAACTTAAGCTTTTCAAATTTTCCTGCTCTTCTTTTTGTTTCCAATTCTCAATATAAATCTGGCTGAAAGTGCCTAGAAGTTCATATCCTATAATCTTTTGGGCTGTCTTGGGATTTCCTTTGCTGTATTAATTAGTCCACTGCTCTTCAGTTCAGTCTCATTCAAAACTTTAAGGCATAGACAAAATGTAGACAAATGCTTTGCCAGAGTGTGACATGAATTATCTCTAATCCAGGTCCCAATAAAATTTCTGCTTCCATCTGAAACCTCCTGAGCCTGGCCTTTACTGTCTGCATTCCTATCAGGATTCTAGCCTCCTGAGCGCTGACCATAACCACACATAAGGTTCCACTTGTGGTTGTCTAGGGCTTCTTTAGGTCACAACTCCAAACGTTTCAAAACTTCTCCTACAGACCAGTTACCAAGGCTTATGAATTACAGAATCATGCATACTCACAGCAACAACTTTTCTGGTACCAATTTTCTGTATTGATTAGCTTTCCCATTGCTGAGGCCAAAACCTGGCACCCATAAGTAAAAGGAAAAAATGGTTTATTTGGCTCATAGTTTCAGTCTGTGATCAGCTGGCTCTGATGGCTGGGAAACAGAGGACAGGGAAAGGGCCAAAAAGAAGTGACCAAAGACCAGATATAGTCTCCAGAGGCACACCTTCAGGATCAAGGAATTCTTATAAGTGTGTATTCCTAATCCCCTAGGCATCGCCCAAGTTCATCGAGGTGACAATTAAGTTTAATTACTATAAGTAGGTAGAGATAAGTTTCTATTTATCAGAAAACTTACACTATACTAAGTGGATTTTGATAATATTGATATCTATCCTCTAATTCAACATTTTAAATTCATTTTTACCTTTTGGAGGGCTAGCTCCCTTCCCTCCTCCCTAAAAATTCCAGTAAGATTAGGAATTTTCTTTGAGGAGTCTTTTATAGATTTGTCATTTAATAAGATTTGTACTTAAAAAAATGTAAAGTCGTTTAACAATTCTCTGAAAAAAGAAGATAGTCATATTTTTGTGTAATTATATTGTGAGTGTACTTTATTGTAATTCTCTAAAAATTAACAATCCACTAATGACAGTAAAAGACTTTTGGGTTCCTTATCCAGCACAGCTTGTTCCCATTTTAGTTCCTGTCCCCTTCTGGAACTTAGTGCACAGGGGCATGTGCTGGGGGCTGACTTGAACAAGATTATTTTCAGTTGGACTTGGAGTTGAAGTAGTGGCATTCTGAGTAGACAATTCAGTCATCTCTCTTATTGCACTTTTTTAGTTCGCCTTCATAAATGGCAAATATAACTAAGACAACTCACTTGTAGAACACTTAGATTATTGGGAACTTCCATAATTTCTTCATTTTGCTCTTTTTTTTCCATAGGTACCTATTTTTTGAGTCCACTTGTATTTCTTGGGTACAATCAAGGAATCTGATTGAACAGTAAATATGTTCAAGTTGCAGCATGATTGTTTTTATTCCAAATGTCAATTATTCCGCTTTCTGTATCTCCAATACGTGCTCTTTTGTAGATGGATGCCATCTTTACTGATACCAAAATTAAAGGCTTTTCAACAAAGGCAAAGGAGACAACCACATGAGAAACTACTAAGGGGAAGAGGAGCATGCAGCACGCAGCTGAAGCACTGTGGCCAGAGTAAACGACAGTGTTAAGAAAGGAGGGGGATGTCTTCCATCACCCACCTCTCATCAAGAAGAGCCGTCAGGTGAAATTACTGCAGAAAGACCAATAGTACCAGGCTTTCTCAGCCCTTACTCAGGACTTGCTGTTGGCAAGAAAGGGCCATTTCAGTGATTCATGCAGATGTGAACGTAGCTGTGAGCAAGAGAAACAGAAACTTCCAAAGGCAATAAACATCTGAGCGGGGAACTGATCTCATGCTACTTGATATTTCATTATATCTCACTTATCTAAGTTCCTCCAAATACTACTTAATACCTGATTGCTGACTTTCCATTTATTTATTTAACATCTTTCTTTAAATTAGTTAACTTTCTTTTCCAAATGAATTGGTTTTAAAAAAATGTCCTCTACTGTCTTTAACTAAACATGACTATCAATTGCCACAAACATAGATTGTTAATGTAGTACAATTAAAGTAAACAATTCTGTTTAATTCTAGTTCATCTTTCGATTGGCTAAAAACTAAGCCTGACTAGACCTGATATTTCTGCTTAACAGGGAACAAATTAATGGTAGGTATTTAAGACACACTAGCACCGATATGGGACTATTTTCCTCTTAATTTATAGACCTGAAAGAAAATTGAAGAGAAAATATCCTCTTCCCTTATGATTCATTGTTATTCAATTCAGTCCTAAAATGCCTATTCACTGGTGAAGTTCCAGATTTAGAAACACATTGAACTACTTTAAATCCTTAAAGAAAATTAATCTCTAAAAGCAGAACCCTAGTAGGAAATATATAATAGGAGAAAGCTAATTAATAGAGTATTACAGAACATTTTTAGTTCTTTGCAAAATCATCAAGCAGATAGACAACATAGAGGATCACAGTTTTCTAATTACATAGAAAATGTAATTATGAGACTGGTTAATATAAAAATTGTTATGCATTATTATAAATATTTCTAGTGCTTGAAGAAAAGGAAATCTCCCAAGATTTGATTTTATCACCCTGATGCTATGGTTTGGAAGTGTCCTTCGAAGGACATGTGATAGTACCAGCTGTGGTACTGCTGGGCAGGGGTGGAACCTTCAGGGAGTAGGGCCCAGCAGAAGGAAATGAGGTCATGGGTATGGTGTGTGGGTGCCTTTGAGGGGATATTGGAACCTGACACCTTCTGTCTCTCTCTCTTTGCTTCCTAACTGGGTCGAAATGAGCAGGTCTCTCTCTGCTGTACTCCTGTACCACACTGTCACAGGCCCAAAGCAACAGGACCAAGTGACCATGGACCTCTGAAACTGAGCAAAATAAACCTCTTCCTCTTTTTAAATTGCTCATCTCACTGCATTATAACATAGTAACAAAAGTCTGACTCAAACACCCACTGAAGTCTGTGAGTCTGTAACATTTTTCTCCTCAAATAGAATATTAATTATTTTGAACTGAAATAGATTCATTTTTCTAATTTATTTAATTTATTTTTTTGCTATACAGCCACATCTTCAAAGGGCTGAACAAAAATGATTTTAACATCATAGTTGTATGTTGTTTTAAAATATTTTATTTTATTTTAGTTTAGTTTTGGTACCAGATATCAAACTCATAACCTTGTGCTTGCCAGGCAGGCACTTGTGATACTGATCTAAATCCTTTACCCAAAATACTTAATTCTTAAGCAATATCATATATATTCAAATGTGTCAGTAAAATACTTTAAAATATCAACAAATCTTTTAATCTGGAAAAAATTTAAACTCAAGTGGTTTATTTTTGGAAAGGAACAGAATTATTCACTTAAAATCTGCATTTTAAGGCAGACCAACGGCCAGATGAATGTTCACCAAATAGCTCAGACTGGTTATATTAGTTCTGGGTCATGGGAAGATTTTGGGGAGGCTTTTATTTTCTATTGTACATATTTAAAAATAAGTGTGCATGTATGTGTATATAAATTTTAAAAAGATTTTTTCCAATGTCAAGTACATGATAGAAAATCATCAGGATGGCAAATATTCTGAAAACCATTCTTCTGTCCCCTGAGAGATGTTCCCAAGAGAGAGGGCATTTGAGCCATGTGAGAGGCATTTGTCTGCAAATACCTCTGGGGCTGCTGGGAGGGAAAGAAAAAATATATGAGTTTTGTTTCCTGAGTGAAGAATTCAAGCTACCTGGCAGACACAACAAAGAAGAAGGTTTTTGTCTGCATTCAAAGAGCATTTATTTTTCTTATAACCCCAACCATCCATGAGAGGATTTGCCTTCCTTCTAAGAAGCAGGCTCCCTCTCACTAATTTTCTCATGAAATGGCCTGGGAACTGCTTGCCAAGGACATCAGGGATGGGACAGCTGTGCAGGGAGGAACAGGAGACTAGAAAAAGGACTGCAGGGCTCCCTCCAAAGGGGAGAGTCTCGGACATGGCTGGAACCCAGCACTTCACTGCATGCCTCATCATTTACCATTGACTGAAGACTGAAAAAGCAGAGGACAGAGTTTGGTTTAATGCAAGAATGATTTATGGTCTCTTAACTGCATAAAATAAGAAATTTTAAATTTTTCATGACCTTTTCATTATATAGTCTCAAGTAGACACTTCGGGGTATCACACAAAGCTGAGAAATATTGCACAGTATGAATTATTGACACCATAAACCATTTAGGGTGAAGTTGCTGCAGGAGTTCATAAGAGCTTTTTAACACTGGGAGAAGAAAAATTTAACCAGAGTGTGAAATATAATCAAATTAATATTTTAATTCTTATATTACTCTGAGTCATATTTGCTGGGTTCTCCTAAAGAGCTTTTTCTTTTTCTTTTCTTTTCTTTCTTTCTTTTTTTTGGTACCAGGGATTGAACTCACGACCTTGCGCTTGCCAGGCAGCGTTTATGCCATTGAGCTAAATTCCCAGCCCCAAGAGCTCTTTTTTTTTTTTTTTAAAACCAGGTGAATACTAAAGGCAGAGTGTGTAAAGTGAAAATGTTTGAGTCTTTATAAGATAAATGATTATTAAGCGGGGTAGCAAAATGCATTTATATATATGAGTGCATAGGAAAGAGTCCTTTAAAATACAGATGTTCTCCCAGACTCTAGGAATCATTTAGAAAACTTTATTTTCACAAAAGTTAGGTGAAAGACAGTATAACCCAATTTTATTTTATTGTAAAGCTGCTTCCACTTTATATAGAAAATATATAGCAACCCTGGAAGAAGCTTTCTTCCCCAGCAGAGGAAGTGTGCTAGGTGTTCCAATAGTCATTGGAACAGACACAGGGGCCATGAGGAGGGAACCGCAGCACATTAGGTGGAGAAGAGAAACCATAATGGGAGTGCAAGGAGGATTTTTAATTCATTTGAAAGCATGCATGATATTTTCATCTTATGAAGTATCTTGCGCAAAACAGGCAGTGGAAAATTGCATTTGAGAGATAATGTTTTCTCTTGTTGTGTAGCGAAATTAACAACAGAGAGAACTGTTTCAATTTTGTATAGTCTTCTTAGGCTTTTCATCTTAATACTAATTCTCATTCAATAGGGTACACACAGGCCATGGTTCTTGAATAGGGGAAGGTGTGACTTCCAGGGTCAGGAACTAAATCACGGGAAAGAGAACAGAATAGAGCCTCAGGCGCATGTCAAGGACTGCTCCACGTCTATCAGTTTTAATAATATCAATCTTTGATTTTCCACCCCAAAATCCATCCGTCTTCCTTCCTAATATTAAACCGAAATCCTGCAAGGCCCTGTGTAAATAGCTATTATTCACAATGCAGTGTCTAAATAGGCACAAGGTAACTTGTGAGAAGTCAGGGTATTTTTATTTCCAGCTGTGGAAGCTGGGATGAGACGTGTAGGAGAAACGTGAGTCTGAGGCGCGAAGCTATGGAGCGCTCCCTCCTAACTCCTACCTCGGTTTTGCTCTGCTAGTTGAAAACACCCTTGCTCACCCACCGCCTGGTGACTGGAAGGCTGGGAGCCTTAGTCCTGTATGGTGCTTGTTGGCTCTGTCATGTGTAGTCGCAGGCCTCGCTCAGCAGTCCTGGCTCCAGCATAGGAGCCCAGAGTACACGATGATTGAAATTTTAAAGGCTCATAAAGGGGAAGGTGTTTTAAATATTTCTGCTCTACCTATGTAAATCCAGTTTTTATACAAAAGCCACTGACTACCGTATTTTCAGAGACATTTTAAATTGAGATGCAACCTGAGACATACCCCATGATCATTCGTGCCTCAGAACTGATCCTTTGAAGTGATAGGTCACACTATAAGACTGTTGGGAATTATACGCACCATGGAAAATGAAGTGTGGGGCCAGTTATTCAAATGTGGGGAAGCTTGAGAAATGAAAGGAGGCTGACTGTTACCTGGTCAGATGAAGTGCATGCATTTCCTGAGTGACCTGCATTAAAGTGCAAGTCATAGCAATCAGTACTTCAAAGTTATTTCCCAGGATTTAAGCTTTCAATAACTTTCATTTCTCCTCCTCTACTTCCTGTAAACTCCTTCTTCTCTTTTTCTCATAATACAGTTTCCTCTCATATCCACTGAACAAGTTTGTTTTGGACACATTGGATCAATTTAACTAATAGACCAGTTTGGGCCTGATGTTTAAACACAGGTTTTTAGAATGTGCCCAGGTAAATAGCAGTGATTCATGTCATGCATTAGTCTCTTAAATGTATTATTTAAAGCACAAAACTTTCTTAGTAGGAAGTAGACTCAAATTTAGGGTTTTCTAATAAATAAACAATAGCAGGATATATTATAGTAACCCACTCTGATTTCCTATTAAGTTGATTTGAAACCCTGTATTGCTCTCACCCTCTTGTTTTGACTGATTTCCCTCTATTCTGTTTTGCTTGATAGTACCAAGTTCGAGAGTATAGGCAACAACTGTGAAGACAATAAGATTCATTATGACGTCCATTCTGGTTTGACTATTACCTTCTTTTGAAGTCCTGTAATGTCTCCAATGTTTTGGTTTTATTGGTTTTGTTCTTTACTGTTTTGTTCAATTTTATTATAACTCATGATATAGGCAATTCTTTTTAAGATAGCAAGAGGCATTATGGTAACCATTGTTGATCACCTTGTATTTTGTTTTTACAGTATGTATTATGTCCATCCTTTTGATTTGACTGACTCTGTTTTGTTGTGTCACATTTGGTTTTATTCTCTTCAAAACAAGTAATAAGAACTGTGGGAGTAATACAATCCAAAGTGCGTAATTGTCATTGTGCAAAAGAGAGGAAAAGAAAGTGCTCTAAAGGATATAACTGCATGTATATTTAAGTGTGTAAGATAGATAACCATATTACTGAGTTTTGGATCACTGAACAGAACTGTTTGCAATCTCATGGTTTGAATGTTCACTTTATATGCTTTAATTTTGTAACTTGAACAACTATTTCTAAGATGACAATACGTAATCTATTAACTAGTGATTTCCTACTGTTTATTTTTTCTGAAATTCTGTATAACTTGTACCCTTTTTCTGTTTTTTTTTTCTTTTTCTCCTTAAATAAAATTAAAAAAAAATTTAGGGTTTCTGGAGGACTTCAGTTTTTTTCAAAATATCCTTGACCCACAGCACTGAATAAAATTATCTCCACAAGACTTAATCTTTTCCAATATCTGCCATTTCACAGGTTTGCTTAAGTGATTTCAAAGAGTTATTTGTATTTTTCTAAAGTCAACTGGTCAGTTATAATTTTAACTCATTAATAGTATTTTTCTATAGATAACTTAAGCATAACATAATGGCTTTCTGGGTCAATGCAGACCATGCATGGTTATTCCATTGTCCAGGGTCAGAAGACCGCGTCACTGACTTCCTTCAGCTTGTTTTGTGATCTAGTGGAGAGTCACTGGTAAGGGGGCAGCGAGCATGGGAATTCCATCCACGCACCCACCAGACTTGTCCCATTATTTCACGATCAACACTTGGATCCAGCTTCACTTTCTTTCTGGTGCCCTTTGAAGATGAGTGCATATTCATTTATAGGCATGATCAGCCAAGGGAGATGAGAACGTATTTCTTGACATCCAAATGACCTGTTTTGTTTTTTTCTAAAACCTTATTTTTTTTTACTTAGATCGTCAGATTCTATGAGCTGTCTAGATGAATTCACTGTATGATTCAAATATCTTTGTATCCTTCACAATAACCAGCTTTAGATCTTACCCCAGGCTCTCAATAAATATTCATTGAACTGAATAGAGTTGACTTCCATCAGTTCCCACTTGTGGCTATTCTGCCTTTTGTACTGGCATATTTTATAATTCAGGGACGGATTTTCTAAAAGTGGTCCCGCCACATCAAGAACTACTGAGCCTGTGATATGACAACTAAAGTTGTCCTAACAAGGCTTCTCAACATCAAATAGGAGAAATAGAGGCAACATGATGTTGTGGGTAGAGGTTTTAAGTCAAACTAATATAGGTACAAATCCTGTTTTGTCAGCTTGAATAAGAAACACCCAGCTCATTGGCGCAGCATAGTTCTGGGTGTGACTGACTGCTGAGTGAAGAGGGAAGACCCACCCTGGGTGTGAATGGCACTGGCCAATAGGCTTGTAGCCTGAATGAAATAAAAAGGGAAAGAAGGGGTCTTGCTTCTGTTTCTTTGAAGGAGCTCCAATCTTTTTTTTGTCTTTTTCCTTTTTATCGGTACCAGGGATCGAACTCATGACTGCCTGCTTGCAAGGCAAGTGCTTATGCCACTGAGCTAAATCCTCAGCCCCTGGAGCTCCAATCTTTGCCATTGCCTAGGATGCCCATCTTCTGGCTTCCATCTCTGGCTCTTCAGCCTTCTAGCACAGACTCTTTGGCTTCCTGAAGTGGAGCTGTACAGGATGCTACAGTGATCTCCAGGCTTTCACTCCTGACCGAATCCTTCAGATCTCCAGTGTGTAGACTGCTCTTTTACACACTTCCACACTGGGCTCCACAGGCAGCCATTGTGAGCCTAAGTTGTAAATCCTATATATATATCCATGTATAGTATATGTGTCTCTACATAAAGAGCTATCTATACACAGATATACAGAGATAATGTATAGTATATATTAGTATAGACCTGTATATACTATTTATATATGATACAGATCTATACAACACTGCTCACTTTATTCTAGTGAACTCTAAAACAATAGTACCCACATCACAGGAGTCTTTAGAAGATGGAAAAATGTTTCATATAAAAAGTTTGCCATAATTCCTGAGACATGATAAGTACATAATAAGTGGTAGCTACTACTATTGGTTATTTTCTGTGGCAGGAAGACCAGTTAATGCAACTGCATATTAGGTCTTTGGATGAATGTCTATGTAATATTTTTTTTACCACCTAGCTGTGTTTGTTTATTCAGGATGCTATAACAGAATAATTAGAATATTATGTTGTCTGAGTAGCTTATGAACAGCAGAGATTTATCTCTCACAATTCAGGAATATGGAAAATCTAAAATCAAGGTGCTGGCAGACTTGGTATCTGGTGAAGTCCTGTTTCCTGTTCATGAATGACAGTTTTCTTATTTCCTGGGGGAAGGGAGAGGGGAGGGCTCTAGGGTCTAGTTTGTAAAGGTGCTGAGCCCATCCATGAAAGCAATAATCGCAAGTTGTTCAATTAATTGAGAGTACAAAGATGTTGCAAAAAAACAGTAACACAAAATAAACAAAAATAGCTCCACCTCAAAAAAAATTTAACTTTTTACTCAAATGAAAGAGACATTATAAGAGACATTGTAAGACTGATAGGCAATATATAGGAATGTGAAATATCAGAAATTTGTTACTGATGAATTGTCATGAGCCAGAGAAAGTCACATCATAAGGAATTCTGAATATCATTTTGAGAAAACTTTGAGGCGGAAGTATGATAAGTGAACACCAGAAGGGAGAAGAAATCAGAATTAGTTACAATTCACATTCACACATTCATTCATACTGAGTCTTAGGTCTAGCCAGATAGCGATTTCTCTGCTGTCCCACATAGTGAGAAAAGGACGAGTCCTCCAGGCCTGGACTAATTAAGCTCTGGTGTTTACTTCTCAGCACGCAATGTCAATAACAGCTGGATGTTAGTGTGCTAACAGAGGGGACTTGCTTACTTGTAGGGTATAAAGTGATCTCAATATTCTGTGGTTTTAATTTGAAAATTGCCCTAGGGTTCCTGAGGAGTGTGATGTAGATTAGTAAGGCACAGTAAAAGCTCAAAAAGAAAAGAGAACTAGGTGGGTTTAAACTGCATACATTTTAGATTCATCGTCCTAAATTCACTAGGCCCAGAGGCAATTTCATATCAAATCTGGAGAGTTAGGGTTACAGAATTTCCTGGGACGTACTCAGAGATCAGGGAGCGAGCAAATGATTTTTATATCGTCCTTTCTTCCCACATTAGGAGATAAAAGAAGAAGCAAATTCTATATAGCTGAAGATTCTAGTTATTTTATAATGTTTATCAAAATAGAAAGGTGGAAAAGGAGCAGAGAAGATAATATTCTTGTATCCTACAGAACAGTGTTTTTGGGTTGCCTTCTGCCCTAAGAGACCAAACTCTGTCTTCAATTCAAAGGATATGACCTCTAAGAATGTGAAATGTTGCTTCTCTTAGGCAAGGACATTGCAAAACATCTGTACAACCCAATCTGGATTCTTATTTTAGATTCAGTCTCAAAACAAAATGGTAGAAAACTGCTGGGCACTGACCTGGAAGAGTGGAGAGGTAATTTACAATACAGAAGCATAATACCATATATAAGTAATCAAATACAGGTTAACATTTAACATTTAACAAGCAGCTTCTAAGTGTTTTATGAAGATTAACCCACCCAATCTTCCAAGTAACACTGTCCTTGTAAATATCTCCATTTAGACAGAAAGCTGAAATATGGAGAAGCATGAGGTACTGTTCCACAGCTAACAAAAGTCAGAATGAGGATCAGAACAGATGAGTTTAGCTCCTACTTTATGTTTTTATATTATAAATGTCCTGATGTAAAATGAGGAAACTGGACATAGTAATTTTCTCCATTACATTACAAAAATCAGCAAGCTTAAAAACCTGTTATACCTAAAATATTTCAATTATTTTTAGTGTATGTGCTGCTCAAATGAACACAAACATTTCAGTTATAAAATCTACTTATATATAAATTTTGAAACATGGATAAATTATAGGCAGCCTATACACTTTCTTTGAAACAGTGAAGAACTGTATTTGTTTTAAGCTTTCACTCCTGGTTGAGAGCTCTATTCTGTAACTCAAAAACAGTGTGATTTCTACAGATGATCATTCCGAGGGGAGAAAGCAATGCTTTCCTCTTTCTACTCCACCGTGGACCATCTAAATCCTCCTCACAGGTCCTCAGCAATCTGCATTGGGTTAGAAGATCTCAAACAGCCCAACCATGTGCAAGACAACACCGTAGGCTCCTCGAACATCCAGTGAGCCTTAATCAAGTAGGAGGAAATTACTATAGCAGCACTTTGATAGGAATCGCGTCTTTGTAACGTCACCACCCAGTGTGCCAGGAGCTGTCCACGGTCCTGATCCGCGCGAACCTGCTCATTCATCAGAGTTTATTCCTGAATATTTTCACTCCTGGGTTCGTAGCCTGTTCACTTGGTTGCTACTTGTCATCTTTTTGATTCTACCATGGGCTGCTTTAAACCTTGTGGCCTTTATAACTCATGGCTCTGGTCTACGCAGGGTTTTACAGACTAGAAAACTAAGGTGCCTAGAGATTAAATAATGCGCCCAAGGCATACAGCTGGTAAATAGAAAAGTGAGGATTCAAACACAGCTGGGTCATTTCCCTGAACAGAGACCAGAAAGGTGAAAATAGTACCTCACAGAAGCAGGAAGAAGGCACCACACCGCAAAGTATTTTGGAGAAGAGAAGATGAGTGATGAGCACAGCACATCATGAAAGGAGCAAATGACCAGCTAGTTAAGTCATTGGAAAGAGCCCAGAGGAGGCACTTCAATGGAAACAGCCTTCCTGTGCTCACACACATCCCTGGGAGAGCTATCTAGCTTTCTCCCAATTATTCAATTTCCCTTCATTTCTATTTATGAGAATGACCAATACTTCTGATTTAGTTTAGGTTAATATTTTTTCAGTGGTTGTGTTGCCAAGGGCTGGCGAGCATGTTTCATTTTCCTGCTGTCACTAACACTGCACCTAAACATTATTGCTCCTCCTCTTGCTATATACAGTATAGTGGATTTTGCATTAAAAGTACTGTGGCAGCATGACTGAAACCTCCCTGAGCAAAATAAACCCACAGGATCAGGGCAGCCAAGATGTGTGTGTGTGTGAAGGGTGCACAGTGGATAGAAAAGAGGGCAGAGCTTGATTCCTAAGAAAAGCATGAGAACCCTGCAGGGCAGTCTTTGCAAACAGATCCTGCTGGCAAACCAGACCATGTCTGAGGATGAGAACCCAAGGGAGAGCTATTCAAGGTGAGATTTACAGCAACTGGAAGCATGCCAATATTATCCACAATGAAAGACATTTTCCTAAGAAAGGAAGAAATGCAAATCTGTGCTTCCCTTATGCTAAAAGAAAGAAATCCTTTTAAAAACTCATTTGATTGCAAAATTACAAAACATCTGTTTTTCTCTGACTGACTAACTTAACAGTTGTTTTCCCAAATGCTCCCAAACACGAATATGAGTGTGTGCCTGTGTCTGTGTGTGCAAGGCCAGGGTAGGGGCTGTTAACCTCATTCAAATCTATTAGGAAAAGTATTCTGATTGGTGCATCATGTCATGCAGTCTATTGAAAAGGTCAAAGTCTATAGCTGAGCTAAATATAACTGAGAGAGAGAGAGAGAGAGAGACAGAGACAGAGAGAGACAGAGAGAGAGACAGAGAGAGACAGAGAGAGAGACAGAGACAGAGAGAGATATAGACAGACAGAGACAGACAGACAGACAGACAGAGACAGAGACAGCAAGGAGAGCTCTGGAAAATTCTGAGAGGGTTTCATACTGTTTGGAAGGTAACATTTTTTAAAAGGATTTTGTCCTTCTGTATGAAATATGAGCTGAGAAAAAGAGGTATCAAACTATAACCTCTTGTACAAAAAGCATTAAAGGAAAATCTAGAAAAATTTCACTGCTTAAAACATCTTAAAACAATGCCATGTTCCTCTTGTCTCTTAAACAGGTTTCACAGGTTTCAACAGAACTGGCAATTTTGTGCTGCTTTGTAAGAAGAGAGGTCAGTGTGACCTTCCTAATACACACAGCTGGCCAAGGTGCTTTGCCACGGAAAACCCCAACAACCCATCACAGTGTTTGGGAGAAAGCCCAAAACCCATTTGTCACGCACTCCGGGTTCTTTGGTTTCTGTGTGATGATTGTGTTTCCAGCTCCTCTTGCACCATTTTCTTCCAGTTTACTCCATTCTCCTCCAAATGATCCCCGGTGTAACGGTACCTCTGCAGACAGTGCGCCCTCCCCTCCCCTGCCTCTCCACGCTGCAGACTCTTCCTCATCTCAACATCGCCTGCCAGCCCTGTCCCACCTTCTGCTCCTCGCAGCAGGGCAACAGTAATTGCAGGGATGGTTAATTTTATGTGTCAGTTTGGCTGGGTCATGGCGTTCAGGTATTTGGGCAAACATCATTTGGGTGGTTTCTGTGAAGGTGGTTTTATTTTATTTTTTCTATGAGATTAAAATCTAAAACAGCAGACTTTGGGCAAAAAGATTGCTCCCGTAACACAGAGTTTCAGCCGATCAGTTGAAGGCCTCACCAGAACAGAGAGCAGCTGCCTTTATAATACTTGCTCTTTCCTGGGATTCCAGCCTGCAAGCCCATCCTGCAGACTTTGGACTTGCTGGCCACCGTAACCCCACGAGACAATTCCTTTAAAGTAGATCAAAATATACATCCAATTGATGATGGCTCTGTACAGAACTGATACAATTGCCTTTTCCTTTGGCCTCTAGTATATCTTTTATGGGCCTATCACTTACCACCTGGCATAGTCCTTATATTTATTGGTTATTATCTCTCTCCTTCTTCTGTAAGTGCCAGGATGGCAGGGTTCTTGCCACTTACCAATTTATCCCAAATGCTCAGACTGTACAATGCCCACGTAACATAAAAACTATAGATAGTTAAGGCCCTCAGATTTAGGTAAGGAATATAGAAGTTTAGCAAAATCATTCCCATTTTGTAATAGGTACCTTCACAAGATTATTTGAATCTGCTATAATTTTTGTTCTCTAATCTCATTTTTCCTCACCATTAATTGCAAATTATAAATGCAAAATCTTGATAGCAATGTCCTTTTTGAGTTCCCATCACTCCAATGTATATTTGGAAAGGGAAATACACATCAAATTATATTGTATATGTAAGCATGGGGGTTGTGCCAGAAAGGATACATGTTGAAAAAAGACTAGCTGGTCACTTCTCTAGCTCTATCTTAGTAAATTTTAATTGTCTGCAACAAGCAATAATATTTACCATGAGCCTAACACTGAAAATGTGGAAAATCTTTTTAGCTGCATTTCATATCTTTTAGTATGGCAGAAGACTGACCTTCACAAGATTATTCTTATCAAGAAGCCTCCGTAGGCTTCCTAGACCGGCTTTCTCCCATCCTCACAGTATCTGAGCTCAGTGACAGAAAACACGTTACACGTTCCTTCCTGTGTTTCCTTTCAGGAGCTCTGTAGTGTAGTGGGTAAAAATCTGGAGTGGACTGCCTAGGTTTACAACCATCACACGCTAGCTGTGGAGCTCTGGGCAGTTTACTTAACTTCTCTGTGCTTGAAGGCTTCATCTGTGAAATGGGGATCCTACCCACTTCATGGGACTAAATAAAATTCTATCTATCTATCTATCTATCTATCTATCTATCTATCTATCTATAATCTACCATCTATTATCTATAATTTACTTATCTATCATATATCATTTATTATCATCTACATATTATCTGCTATCTACCTAACTATCATCTATTACTATATCCATAGAAGAACAAGGACCACAACGTATGTGCCATTAGTCTCTTTCCTGATTCAAGATCTTCAGTGACCCTTTTGCATTATCACACCAAGTATAGAATTTCACGTTACTTTTAAAGTTATATTTGCCATTTATTGCCTTCTTCACCAATGTACCAGATTCTCTTATTTCTTTTGCAAATTTTATTAATTCTCATCCCAACCTACAGTACTTGCTTTTCTTCACAAGTCCAAGTACTGAATTTTGCAGTTTGTCCAGTTCTGCCAAATGTTTCTTGAGCTTGAAATTCTGCTGCAAGAATGCTGCAAGGTCTACACAATTCTATGAAACGTAAAACATAAATGCACTGAGCCTGTGGTCCTGCTGTTTTGTGTAGGTAGCTGGTTTGAAGGTCCTGGAGACCTGGAACAATGGCGACTGCCTCAAATCCTCACTGAGCTGGTTCACAGCTGGCATCAACATTTGTGTAAAGACAGACTGGAAACTGCTATCTGAGTCTGTCTCGTAAGATGACCCAGAGAAGAGATGGAGAACCTTACTCCTGCCGATACTCACCTGGGCTAGTGCAGACGCGGCCAGCTATGTCTCACCTTGGCGTAAGTTCTTACTGGAGCACTTAAGAAGATACTTTTCTCAGGCAAATAGTTACAGGTAGAATATAGCGACTGTATTACACTTAATTTAAAAATTACACTTTAGAATGTAGGTAAATCAACATTCTGATTTTTACTTGAACTCATTCATTGCTTTTCCACTCATTTTATTTAACAGGACTATTTTTTCAAGAAAGTTTATTTAGAAATTTTAAATTTTTGTTAGTCCATGTTTGCAGTCCACAATGGCTACATTCCTTGAGGGGTGCAGTGTGTGTCCATAATGCCTCTTAATTCTTCCGTTTGCCCCCTTCCCTCTGCCCCCCCTTCTCTCTCTTCCTTCTCTCCCTTCTTGCAAAAAATCTGTTTCCCTCTTTCCTGTTGTTTCCTTTTATTTTGGTCTTTAATTTATTTATGTTTTTGGCTATTTATATGCTCAATACACACATGAAATTGGAGAACCAATGTTTAAAATAAAACAAGCAGTCAAGGTCGAGAGGAAAACTGCATTAGCTGAACGAAAGCTTTTTATGGCTAAGGAACACTGCCTCTAGGTATTTGTGCTACATAGTTAAAAATGTCAGATGGAAATATTGATCCTGGTCAAAGAATTTAAAAATGTGAAAATCTAGATGTCGTCCCATGCCTCATGCTCTCGGAGCGGGGCTTGGATGGTGATGGCACTGCAGCTGGCCTGACGTGGGAAGGTGGGGTCCGCTCAGAAGAGGCGGTCACCGGGGGTGTGTACCCGGAGGGGTGTAGCTCCCTCCTTGGCCCGCCTTTCATGCGCTGCTTTCTGGCTAATAAGAGCAGCTGTGCTTGGCTAGACCCTCCCTGTACATCCTCCTGCCTTGGAACCAGCCAGCTGTGAAGCAGACACAGGTCCGAGGAAACCTTTCACCCCTCAAGCTGCAGATGTTAGGTATGGTGTCTGGGTCACGGGTCACGAGGAAAGTGACTAAGACATACACTGATCTTTTAATCTTCAAACATTAATTATTTAGGTTGTTGTTTTCCTAGATGCATTTTACACATCTGAAAAATCATATTCTATCTTTTTTTTTTCTTCCAGATTTGGAGTAATTTGGATGTAACTCGAACTTACTAACTTTTCACGGAGAAAACATTAAAAGGCTTTCTTCTACAATCTGAATTTAGGGCTGGCTGTCATAATACTTCTCATTAGACACATTTGATATAAAAACAAGGTCAAAAGAGATGGCCTGAATTTTCTTTCTGAAAGCCAATCTGGTCCTTGGAATTTGAAAAGGGATTGATCTCAGATCTTCTATTTTCCTCATGTTCTGTGCTGTGAGAAAAGGTGATGGGGTGGCAGGCTGATGTGTCTGTTGTCTGGAAATCTTCTGACTCTGGGAATGGTAGAAAGAAATGTAGCCCCCTGGACAGCTGTAAAACCTTTCACACCTTTACTATCACTAGTAATTGTGACTTACATATACAGCAGATGTATATATGCAAGGTACTTTTAGATTCAAGAGGCAGCCCTGAAAGATCACCCTAGAACCAGGTCAGTATTGCTTATTCATACTGTATAATTCTCATGCCCTCAGCCCCAATTCCAACCTCTGGAATACATGACTGCAAAGGAAATGCATTGTATACCTCCAGAGTTTTGAAGTAGCCAATGCGACCACCTGCACTGATTGGTGACTATATTAATTCCACTGGAGGGGATGCATAAGTATGGACTGTACACATTGGAAGTCACCGGTTTCTGAGCTCCTGTTAGTGTAGGTGTGTGGAGAAACCTTACATTTTGTCACTAAACTATGAAAGACATTCTAGTTATATAAAAAATAAAATTGAGGCCCAGAGTGATGCCCACAGCTGAGGCTAGGCCATGGAGTGGGGATCTGAACCCAGGCCTGCAGTTCCAATGCAGGAACTCTCATAACTCAGCTTGGCAGCTTCTGGAGCCAAAATACACCAAAATATACTCTACGTGATGAGGTCTCTATATGTTTGTATCACTGCAGCAAATCTTTAATTTGTGTGCTGCTTAGAAAATTAGCATAGTAATAACTTAAACTACAATGAAAGGAATCTAGATTGTAACTTAACATTAATATCAAGGGGCCCATTGTTGAAGAGATAAATCTTCATACTGATTATTAGTTCCGTTATTTGACTTTCTTTTGAGTGCTTTCTGGTTCCCTTCAAAGCCACTTGATACCCAGTGCCTTATGAACTTTCACTGTACGTGTGCGATTAACAAATTTTGGCCACACACCAAGAGGATTTTGAAGATAAATTAGATGCTATAATAAATACTTTTAGATTCATGTGTGCAATTAAATACGAACTACAAATTAAGAGTTAAATCAAGTTCCATGGTCTTTTACTGAGTTATTTCTTCCAGAAAGAGGCTGCAAATGGTGTATACCCACTAAAGATGCAGTAAGTATATTCTTACAAGAAAGTTAAAGATTGACGTCACTACAGTGCATGGCTCAGTAGCTCACAACCAGCCTCTGAAACAAAACTTTAGATGGGTAATACAGGGCTGAAAGTTTCCTCCTTTTTTTCTAACTATCTTCCCTAAGATTTTGACTTCACTGTGGGCTCATACAAAGCCAGTAACTCTTTCAGTGTTAGTGGATGAAGGTTTTTCACACCAGCTGAGAAAGGAAGAAAAAAACGCCTCCTTATCCCAGAAGAGGGATGACTTGGCTGATGAGCACTTTTTGGTTTGCTAGGCCCTATCTGGGAAGCAGGCCTCGTGGAGACAGGAAACTGATCCCTGAAGACCAGTGAAACAGTTTTCTTGCTTTTCTAACTTTTGGATAGATATGCTAAAAGCTGCAGGCTCTAATTGTGGGGCCTCTGAAGGGCGGTAGGAAGGAGCTGCTGATTGGAAAGATGCAAATGGCTAACCTAAGTCCCCACCCTTAGGTCAGGAGCATCTCAAGGGGCTACCATAGCAACCGGAGGGGTGGTGCTGAGTTGTGAGGTGCTCTGTGGGAGCCAACCAGAAGAAACTCACATTGAGGAAGGCCTGGGGGAAATCAGAACCTCCTTCATACTGCTCTCAGCCTTGGCAGGGGAAGATTCAGAGAAACTGACTGCTAACCTCCCTGGGGGCTGGACCTAGAAGAATGCGTGAATCTGGGAGTGACCCTGAGAAATGGGATTGAGGGGAAAGAACAGACCATGTAGAGGCAAAACCTAGAAGCCAGACTGGGCTGATGGGGAGCTTCATTTGGTGTTCAGTCTTCTCTTTTTTGTGACAAATAAGCCGGAGAAAGATGAGGATAAAAAAGTGGTGATTATAGTTGAAAGTGACTTATAGGAAAAATGTAAGTGGAAATGTTGTTCATACTATTCATTAGCTTTAAACAAACTAAGGAAAGGGCTGGGTGATTTTCAGAAGTAGAAATGATTTGAGAGTCAGGGAGGGTGAAAAGACAGGAAAGCTTGACCTCAAGACGAGACGAGGCAGCACTCATTTTGATTCAAATCTGGCAAACACACTGCCAAGTTTTTACCTCAGGTAATAATCAATAATCCAGAAATTCTCAGCTTGAGATTTATCTGAATGAGGATGTCTTCTATCAAGACAGTCAGACACCTGCCCAAAGACTAAGCCATACTTTCTTGTTTCTCTCTAGTGTGTTTTATTAACAGCTCTGCTTCTGATGAGGGGCAGGCGGAGGATTTATATTTTTAAAGAGTTCCACAGTTGTATACTCTTCTTTTTCCCCCAATCATTCCCCATATTCCATATGAAAGTGTACTATCCTTCCTCCAAAGATGTGAAGAAGAGAGAGGAGGGGAATTCCATCGCTGGTGCTGAATGATCACCCATCATCTCTCACCTACGAGTCCTGTGTGTCCTAGAAAGAACCTTGAGGTAAATGACTTCAGAGCTTGGGGTTAACGAGGAAAGAAAATGCTACATGTCAAAGGGAGAGAACAACAGATGTTCCATCAAAATGCACCCGACCCTAGAATGCCCAAGTTTCTCTCTTTGTGAAGGAAAATTATAATCTTGCTGTTGTCTCCCTAATTGTGATTTACTAAACAAAGTTTCTTCTGCTACATCATTAGCTTACACCTTGAGATGGCCATGGGTCAAACAAATTCCTTCAAATATAGTTCATCCTCTAAAAATAGGATCTTAAAATTCATCACAATAATTACTTAAAGGTTCTGAAATTCTAGTGATGTTTTATGACCAAAAGCATTTGAATTATACTACATTGATTTCCATTTGCTCTGAAGGGCACTTGGTTGAGTTAGCCAGAGGTGTTAAAACCAAGCACATGCTTCGGTGGGCTGAATGAAATTCAGACTCTTAATACCAGGTAACCTTTTGCTGCAGAAAGTAGACAAAAAAGGAAGAACATCAATTGTTTCCTTACTCCCCCTGTACACAGGGTGGATACAGCAGCCGATGTCTGAGAGGAACAGAAGATAAATCCTCACTGAGAACCACAGTCAATTAGCTAAGATTTCATTTTGGGGAAGGCAGAGCAGCAGACGCAGGCATCACAGCACACTTTGTACAAGACCAATTTGTGAAACCTCACACCAGCTGTAGTCTGAGACGGGCTCTGAGGACTTTTATAGAAGCCCTCACGTTTGCTTCTGATGCTCAGGATGCAGGGTCCGCTTCTCCGGGTGCATCCACTGACACTATGTAGGCAAGTGGGGAGCTGCCTGCTCATTGCCCTGCCTTACCTTGCTCAGGGAAACAGGTCAAACTGATAGAAGGAATGGAAACCATGGCCAGGTTCAGGGAGTGTGGCCTCAAAACACCAAGGGACCTCCTGTTTTAGGAATCAGCTCTGTTTCTCTGCTGGTACTTCAGCTTACCAGAGAGGAGAGCTCTGTGAAATGCACGCTTCTCCACCCTCGGCTGTGTGGTCTCTCTCTCAGCAGCGTCCTACCGAAACACCCACTCCTGGCTTCCTGGGGTCTCCCCTCCTGGTGCTCACAGCAGGCCCTCATTTCCCGATTGATTTTCCCCTTCCCTCTGGCATCTGTCTTTTCATCCTTTCCTGGGCTCCTCTTCCTTTAGTGACTGACGGACCAACCGTGGTGCTCCTGTGTCCTTCATCCTGGGGCTTCGTTTTTCTTCCTGGGTAGGCTTTCTCCCTAGGGGATCACATTAATTTCTATGATTTTTAAATACCATCCGTGATTTATTTGGATGACTGGCATTTACAGAAAAGACATTCAAGTTTATTTATTCAACATTTATTGAGGATTTTCAGTTTAGAAACACGCTTCTATATTATCGTTTATCACACATTTAGTATTCTTATTCATTTAGTAATCCTTTTTTAGTAATCTTGTTCCACCTTCCCACACTGCCAAACTCTCAACAAGTCCTAGAAACTTATTTCTACAATATCGTTCACATCTTTCCTTCTCCATGGTCAGAACCCTCCCCATGATAACCTTGAGTCTAAAAGGAGAAAAGAGCCTTACCTTTGGCCTTCCTGTCACAGTGACACACTGAATCTGCCTCATGGCCCAGATAAAGTGATAAAGGCAGTCGCTGAGCTTTTGGTGCCTATTGTGTGCCTGGTGGGGAGAATTTAGACTGGAATCACACTGTCCTTGCTCTCGAATCCCTTATATCTCTGTGGGACAGGCAAGTAAGAGAACCACTAATGAATGGATGGCAAAGGCACTGACCCTCAGGTGCCATGGGAACACATGAGGGGAGCACCTTCTTCCTCCCGGGGGTCAGAAAAAGTCTCTATGGGAGTCGGTTTGATGGGACTGGAGGAGCCGGTCAGAAGGGGGAAGGCGGGAGAGAGAGACAGGGAGAGTTAGAGTTGTGGAGAGGCTGTGCATATGTGGAAAACGAGACAAGCATAATGAAGCAGAAAAACTCCCAGGGTTCTAAGCAGAAAAGTGATAGAGACGGAAGCACTTTTTAGATGCTCCCTCTGACTGCAGTCCAGAGGCGAGTCACAGAAAAGCTTATAAGCAGTTGTTGCATTCAGTAACCCAGGCAACAGATAATGCTGGCTTTGACCTTGGAGAGTAGCAGTGGAAGTGGGCAGAAGGGGTGTAATCAGTGGCTGACCGAGCTCAGTGGATGATTAAATGGAACACCGTTAGGTTCATATCTGTCTCCAAGGATGGGATGATTCCAGGTCAATCACAACCTTCCCTGAGCCCCAGTGATTCATCTGCAGGTCAGAGGCACTGATCACTAATACCTCACTGATAGCTGAATAGGAACTTCTGATATATGGAGGATTCTTTTAAAAAATGGGGATTTTTGTTCCTTCCAGTTGAACACAGTATCAATCTTGTAGCTCTATCTTAAAGTCCATAGCAGTTCCCTTTTATTTCTTTACATTAGAACTTCCTGATAACTAGTTTCTCGACCTTGGCATTACTGATATTTGGGGCCAGATAATTCTTTGTGATGGAGGGGTGCCCTTGTGGCATGGCTTTTGCTTACTAGATGCCAGAGGCAAGCAATCTAACCCCAGTCATGACAACCAGACAAGTCTCTAGCCAAATTTCCATGTGATCTGTGGGGCAAAATCAGTCTGACTTCAGAATCTCTATTCTAGACTTTTCTGTCCTTCTGATTAGCTATACTGTCAGTACCACCTCTCACCTTGTATTTTACTACCTGTATTTACTACCTGTATGCACTAGACAAGTAAGGAGGGTTCCAATCTCATTCTCTTGTTATGCCACATAACTTCCTGATGTCCTGCACAATGTCTGCAGCACATCACTTAAAATCATTGAGTGAACATTCTTCTAATCTTTAGTTCAAACTGCTAGTGATTGGCCCAACACTGCATAAATTTAGGTCCACCTTCAGTGCCCCAGCTGGATCCTATTATTTCCACCTATGCCCCACCAAATCCATCTGAGTGGGAGAAGGGGCTCTTTGATAAATAGTTTTAGGGCATCTGCAATTGGCTGGAGAATTCCATAGGGACCCACGGTATTTGGTCCTTTACGAAGTTGTATGTAGCCAAGGATTTTTCATTCTGTTAAAGTGACGAATGCTATGGCTAGAAGAATTGGAATAATTAATAAAAGCAAATTAATTATAAGCATAAGTGTTAAGGAGAGGAGTTGAATCTCTGAGAGTAAAGTCTTAAGTTTTATGCAGTTACCGGGCTCTGCCATCTTAACAACCCTTTTCTTGGGTTAAAATTAGGATAACAACAAGATTTACATGATATCATCTTTTGGTTATCAGGGCATAATTGATTTATTGGCCCCACTTCTCTTGTCCTTTGATACTGGGAGAGGTCTTTAATAGATAGAAACCGACAGGATTGCTCTGGTCTGAACTCAGATCATGTAGGACTATTAAACGTTGAACAAACGAACCCTTAATACTGCACCATTAGGATGTCCTGATACAACATCGAGGTCATAAACCCTATTGTCAATATGGACTTTAAAATAGGATTGCGCTATGATCCCTAGGGTAACTCGGTCCGTTGATCAAAAAGTTTTGGGTCAATTAGTGATAGGAACTTTGACTTGCAGTGTCATTGGCTACAATACGCTGCTCTCCAGTCTTCTACATTTTGTGAAAAAAGAATTTACCATCTTTATCAGACCAAACCCTCATCCAACATAGAATTGCCAACCTTTTATTTTGCAAAGTAAGAGCATTTCAACAGTAGCAACTACACCACCATTAAAGAGACTTTTAATTCTAAAAATAGAAAATAACAATCTCAGGATCAAAGAACTCAAATGGCATAGAATTAATTTAGTTCTATTAAAACACAGGCTCCATTGTCTTATTTTCTTTATTTTTGAGAAACTGCCAGTAAAGACTTCATTATGGAGTTTCATGATGTAACTACTGATCATATTTCCTGCCCAACCACAGTTGGTAAGGTTATTTTCTTCCTTGATCTGAAGCTTCACCCAGAAGCTTCTGTATATTCCCACCATAGCTATGCTCTGCTCTCCAATCTCTGCCTGGAGACCTATTCTCTCTTCAAAGCCAGCATTTAAAAATTTGCTCATGTGCTCCAATCCAGAGGCAATGCTTGTTCCAGTTAAGCTTACCTTTCATTCTACCTATTGGAGCTGTTTTTTTTTTTTTTTTAAAGGCTACAACTAGCAGCATCTCCTCAGGTTTATAGAAAGCAGGTAAATAGTATCAAATAATTGTATGCTGAATTAAGCACTTAAAGTGACTTCAGGTTTTCTGCTCCCTCCACCTGGAAAGCCTCCTCTCTTGGTTTTCTATTGCTGCCATAACAATCACCACCAAGTTAGCTGCTGAAAAGAACACAAACTTATTATCTCACAGTCCTGTAGGTCAGATTTCTGACACAGGTCTCTGGGCAAAAATCAGCGTTGGCAGGGCTGCACTGGTTTTTCTGATGCTCTAGGGGAAAATCTGTTTCTTTGCTTTCCAGCTTGCAGAGGCCATCTGAGCTCCTTGGCTTGTGGCCCACTCCATCCGTCTGAAAAAACCAGATATGCTGCATCTCTCTGACCATTTTCCCATATTCTTCTTGCCATGTGAACTGACAGGAAAAACTCCCTGATTTCAAGGCCTCACATTACTGGATTGAATTCACTTGTACAAGGTCCTAAGTAATCACACGTGCACAGTTTCTTTTGCTCCTGGTGTAATATAGTCACAGTTCTGAGGATTAAGTTGTAGACATTTTTTAGGTCCACTGATTATTCCACTGATCGTACCAACTCTCACTATTCTTTATCTGTACACAACCTTTATATTTATCATCTGAAACTTGTTTAAGATCACCAAAATAACAAGGATAGAAGCCATGTCTATTCGAGGGCAGCTCTGTGATAAAGAAAACAGTGGCAGACTCCATTCCACTATGTGGGATGGGTAATGAGAGTGAAAACATCTTACTCTGAGACGCTTCTCAGATGGCATTTGAAAATGCATGATACTTTCCTGAATACACAGCATAGGTGAGGTTAGGTGCTCAAAGACAAACATTTAGGGCCTTGTAAGACATCTAAAAGACAGAATCTTCTAAATTGGGCTCTAGCTTTTATAACTCAGCTCTGCAAAGTTGGGCGATGCTTGTTCCCGAGTATCTGTGTATTTTTAGCACCTTGGGACCTTCACAGTCAGGCTCCCTGCGCTATGATCTAAGTACGGTATTCACAAGTTCTCCTTTAGCTGTCGTGCAGTTCAGATTTGCAAAGCTGATGCAGAGTAGAAAGGGCTATTTTTGTTTAAAGTTTTAGCATTGATTATACAGTGGTGACTCATGACTTGGGCACTTCAAGATCTAATTAATATAATAATGTATGGAACTCAGGTCTTCGTGGCAGAATTTATCACTAATTGCCACTTAACTGAAGTCTGAAGTTGTTTCATTTTTTTCTAGCAGATCTCAGGAAAAACTGTTTCTTATAGGAGAAACTTTGCCTTGATTTCTGCTCCCTAGGATCTACAGTCTGTTGAGTGGTTAGACAACGCCCAGAACTGCTCCTGGCTTCAGAAAACCTTTATCTACCCAGGCAAGACCTTGATGGAAGGAATCTGAAGTACTTATCTGTTTATAAGCAAGACTATAACTTGTCCTCCATGAATCTCTTCACCTGCCTCATTCATGGACATGAAAGAACACTAAGAATGCTTTCTCTGATTTAAGTTCTCAAAAGCTGTGTCACCGTTGAAAAAGCCTTCATCTGTACATAATGATTTTAGCTACACAACCATGAAGCAAGGAATTCGACTATTTCATGCTGGACATAACTGACAGGTACATCATGGATGTGAATGCACTGCCTGTTATTAATCATCAGCCAGAAAAACCAATGAGAGGGGCTGGGTAATGGGTCAGACTCAGCCTTAGAGAGCTTAGACAAAGCTTAGACTTTTGTACACAGAGCACAAAACAATTCGAGCAGGAATAAAACAAATGAACAGTCAGACCATAATCCAAGTTTCCTAACTGGGGAAGGGTAGCAGAAGAATAGCTTATTTATAAATAACTCCAAAGATTCCACTGATAACCTGATTTTCTAAAAGTCCTCCATGGGAAATAGAAGTGTCAGAAGGAGGAGGAAATGTGAAAAGAAGCCGAGAGCTGTTAGAAATAATTACTGTTAACTGGAAATGTCACTCTCCCCCACATCCCCAAGTCTCTTTTTATTAGCAAGCAACAGCGGCCAGATGGAGGCTGTGTGTTGAAATGCCTCCGATGACGAGAGCCAGCCCTTTGCAGGAGTGGAGCTCCTCTTGAACAGATGGACCACCAATTTCTTGGGTTAAAGATCAGCCGGGCTCATTAAAGAAGCTGCAAGGGTTCAACGGCTAAAATTCTTTTTTAACTTCATATCCTGACTGACAGAAGTATCTTCTGCTGTCTACAGTAAAAGGTTAGCCTGGGGTGGGAGGATTGAACAGTCCCTAATACTGATATGGGAGGACCTTAGGAAAGAAAATAGGAGGAAGAGGATGAAATCAGCCGTCACTTAAGCCCACTGCTATTTCCCACTTTTGACATTCTTTGGCATATTCTGCTACAAATGTATTGGCTCAGAGAATCAGGAAATGCAATCTCAGTAAGTTACAGTACAGGTTGTAAGAAGGATATAAATGGCAGAAGCATCTAACCATCAGTATAAAAGGATCAATTTAAAATAGAAAACTTGAGGTTAGCATTCCAGGGAAAACTTGGGGAGCCAGAGGACATAAGATGCATTTCCTGTTGCCTGCACACGATGGAGTCACAGAAGATTGGATCAATAGCTTCCTCTGGCAGCACTACAACATGAATTGATATTGAGAAAGTCAATCATTTATTCCTATTTTAATGGAAGACTTGATGTAATGATGCAGTATACTTGGGAAAAAATTACTTTCAATTGGCCTGGAGACCAACTGAAAGACTAAAGCTAGACAGTCCATTCACTCCAGCTCTTCCCTTTCTAGGTATGTTCCCCGAAGGGTTACAGACATCATTTTACAGTGAAATGTGCATATCCACATTTACGGCAGCACAATTCGTAATAGTTAAATTTTGGAAGCAGCCTGTATGTCCATCAATAGATGACCAGATAAAGAAAATGTGGTATTTATACACAGCAGAGTACTACTTTCTCATAAAGAAGGATAAATTTGAGTCATCTGTAGGCAAATGGATGCACCATTATGCATTATGAGACCATAATGTTAACTAAAATACATTAAACACATAAGCTTAAATACCTCGTGGTTTTTCTATTATGAAAAATCCAAAATATAAATAAAAGAGAAAAATAAATGATAACAGGAAACAGGGAGCTAGATCGTTTGCAAATGAGAAGGGAACCAAGAGGTGGAGGGAGGGAAGGAGAAGGGAAGGGGAAGAGGATGAAAAAAGAATTATGTTATGCACAGCTACCAACTTCCCATGAGAAACGTCATCATTACGCACTGCAGATGCATACTAATACAAAATAAAAGTTGAGAGACTTACTGATCTTTAAAGCATACTGCATACTTCTGGGCTGTCTTTAAGAAAACCACGTGCCATTTTATCATGGCATGCATTTGAGGCTCCTGTATTATGATTGGCTCTTAGGAGCCAGGGCACGGAAGAGGACAGAGCTGCTCGCGTGGTCCTGTGGGATGGCCCCCACCTGCTGAGGTGTGTGCAGTGCTGGTGCTTCCCACCCTTCCGTGCACGACCACCTTGTCTCTCTGCGGCGCCATCCTGCGTGTAACAAGCTTTTGGTTTTCATGGCTCGCTAGTCCTGGTGCTTTTCCCATTCACTCTTCTCTTCCTCCCACACTGCTTCTTTCTTGTGCTTTTTGAGGAATTTATCCCACGTTCTTTTCCTTTAGCTCTCAAAGGCTTTATGCACCTCCTCGCCTGGCAAAGGCTTTTTCTTTCTAATCTGCCGAACAGCTAATCACAGTGTTCTGTGCCACAAATTTAGGGGTTCTGTTCCTTTGGTTGCTGAGTCAGCGATTGCTCTTTTGCTGGCAAAATCTTTTTGACACCTACCTGGGTTAGAGTACAAGTGAGTGTTGTCACTAGAGGAGGGGGGTGCATATGAATTATTATGAGTGACTGAGTGGTTCTGAATTTTTTGCTCAGTTATAGAAACTTAATATTTTTTGATTCCTACATTAGCGTGCACAGAATCAAATGGAGGTTATAGTTCTGAATGTCTTGGAAATTGCATTTTGATACATTTCTTTGGATTGAGGCCAACACAATGTCTTATAACGGAGATCCAGAGTGACAATTTACACTGCTTGATAGAAGTATTATTGGCTTTTTGGGAAAGTCCTATCATGTTATGTGATCTGAACAATTGTTTTTCAGAGATGTAACTATGTTTTTCTAGTTTTTTTTTTTCCTTCATGCATCTCAATCTTATTTTCAGTTTACCCAGAGAAATGCAGATACCTAAAACATCCAGGGTAGGAGTAAAGAATATTTTAAACTTAGGTGAACGGACAAAAAAAAAAAAAGGAGTTAGAACTGATCTCCCTTCATCTCTTAGGAAGCCCACTCTTTCTTCCCCCATATTTTATGACCAGGCCCGTCTTATGTATAGTAGAGATAACAAAGAAGCCAAAGTCATAATTGTTAGTTAAAATTGCTGTCTTCATGGGCTTGCAATCTATTATTCAAAGCAGAAAACCACAATTTAAGAACTATACAAAAGAATGGAATAATTCAGGAAAAGTTATTCAGGAAAAGTTCTCCTATTTTTCTAAGGCAGTGTGGAAGCCAAATTCATACTACTTAGTTAGATGATGACTAAGGGAGGATCTAAAAGCAAACTATAAATACTTTAAAGGTGTAAATACCAAGTAGGGTGAAGAGTTATTTTGTCTGGTACTTCCCAGAAATAGCACTGAACAGGGCATTAAGAAAATGAATACACTGAACTGTAGTGTGAACAATTACAAAGGAAATCTTTAAACTCTAGCTTCAGGATCCTTAACAACCTCAGAAACATCTCTGGCTCTTTAACAATACTCACTGTCATCCTAGTTTTCCAGTTAGTGTCAACGAACAACAATAGGCCAGAGGCTACTGAGAGGTAAGTGGTCCCCTACAGCTCTCCTGGGGCAGGAAACATGGATAGAGGAAGCCCGCGGTGGAACTGGGGGGCCATGCTAGGGAGGCTGCTCTGAAGTTACCCAGAGAGCTCGCTCGGCACACTAATGTCAGCCCTATCCCCTAGCCACTGAATTACCATCTCTGTAACAAAATCTGCATCTTTTAATGGTTTCATGGATTTTTTTCCCAATGAGATATCGGGTTGCAAATATTTGTTAATGGGTTTAAAATAAAATAATACTCAGGATCGTATTTTAGAACACTCATGCTTTCTGCTGGGTGTGGAGTGAAATGGGAGGATGTTTTAATAATCTGTGGAAAAGAGGATGGGGCCTTAAATTAATGCAGTGTATGCAGGAATGTAAAGGAGCGTGCAGGGCAGGCTCAGTGATGGTTTAAGTTGATGTGAGGAGGTGGAGGAAAGCGAGAAGTCAAGCAGTGTGGGGTTCTAACTCATCCTTCACAGGTAAGGGGAAGCCTAGAGCCCTGGAGGGTCAAAGGAGTTTGCTTCCAAAATTTTATAAAATGATGCAGTCAGAGAAGCAGAACTAAGGTACTGAAAGTGATGCTGAAGTCCAGAAAGCAAAAAGGGAGACCAAAGTTCTCCAGAGTGGCAGGACCAGAAGCCAAAACAGCCCAGTGGTCGGGGTCCCACAGACAGTTGGACAAAAGCAGTAACAAGAAGGTTCTGGGTAAATCTGGAGCAGTTCCAGCAACTAGCGTAGGTAACGATTTTGTGTGCCAAGGAGGGTTGGCCAAAAATCAAGAAGTAGGTGTGGGGATTGTATCTGCGTGGAAGACGAAAGGAACCAGAAATGGGGGTGGGCTACAGGGAGTGGAACAGGAGCTGATATATTCTGTCTTCAATGGGCTGAACTCGAGGAAACCAGGAGCATTAACAGATATTTGGATATAAGAATCCAAACTCTGTGGGGCTCGGCAGGGATGAGTCGTTAACAGATTGTTGGTGGTTAAAGCTCCTCTCCCTTCCTCTCCTAGGTGAGATCAACCTGTGAGGAGAGAAGACAAAGGATGAAAGCTGGCACCGCGTGGGTGCGTACTCAGATATGAATAAAGGAAAAAGCCTCACAGGCCTTTAAAGGAGGAGAGATAAGGAAGGCAGAGGAGAACCATGAGGAAGTATTTCTGTGGGAGAAGACGGAAGAGTGTTTCAGAGTGGCCACTCATGCCCAATGCAGGCAGAAGTCAGGGTCATGTCCATTACTTCTGTTGTTGCTATTTATAAATATGGGTCTCTACAACAACCACTATAATGCAGAATGTTTGGCTAATATTAGTGGATAAAAGATGACTACAAAATCCTATAAATGTATATATAGCATGAATGAATATAGCATGATTTGGGAATGGAATGGCAATTGTAGATTCCTTGGAAGACTTCTGGGAAACTGATCCTCTCTTCATTTTCCATAAGTTAGGTTAAACGTAATATGCTTCTTACTTTACTTTGGATATTGTGACAAATTCACAAATTATTCAGTGAATAAAATTAGCGGTTCCTTCTTGCTAGTGCAAAATGTATCAACCAGACATGTGGCTTGGAGAATGTGTGGCTATGATTATACTTGGGTAATCTGTTGTGATAGTGATTTATAATATTCACCCTATGTTATCTATTTACTCTTTCCCTTCAGAGACAAAAAAATAGATTGACTAAAAGAAATGTCTCTCACTGGCTTTGTTTCTAGAAGCAAAATCCTGTAAGAAGTAATGGCATGTAAGGAGATAGGTACCATGAGAAAAACATGGAAAGAGAAAAGGGTGTCTCAAAAGAAAAACAGATGCCCAGGCTCAGTGAGAAAAGAAAGAGAAGTCTCCGTATTTATTTTTGATGGAAATGAGGAGAAAAGGAAAGATCTTCCCAGGTTAAAAACTGATTACTTAGACTGGGAAAGAGAGAGGTACGTGGTCCCTGAAAATCAGGATCTGGGGTTTCTGACCGCACCTCGAAGTAGCCAAACCTGTGTGTGATGAAGGCTCAGAACTCCAGTTTTGAGGTCGTTGTCAGTGTACTCGGTGTCACACCAAGCACACCAATCCGTGTACTGGTGATACTGGCTGGGATAACAGATGGGCAGATGTCCGGAGGGCAGGATGCTTCCTGACTCCAAGCACATTGTGGAAATCACCCTGGGAAGAGCCCCATACAGAGGGCTGAAGTTCACAGCATCAAAATGTGTATATTGCGGAGTCAGAAATAAATTGTTATGGAAAAAGATGTTTCCAGTCCCCCTGAGTTTGTGGGAATACTACATAAATGATTTCCTAGATCTCTTTGTTGTAAACCTGGATGTAACTCTTGGGAAAACCCTAAAAATCAGGATTCAGATAATAGACGTTTCAGGCTGTCTTTGTGGGGGTAAAAGAGCTGCCTTGTGAAGTGTCTGTGACGTGGTTCTCATTTCAAGGACAGTGACATATTTATGTAAACATCAAGCCAGAAAGTCAATCAGAATCTAAGTGTTGATCGGACAAGTTAAATTCTTTCACTAGGAGAATAATCAGTTCATACACAATGGCCCTACCTAACCCACCGTATCCAGAGGTTAACAGATGTTGTGACTGTTGGCTTATGATAGCTCCTTGTGTTTTCACTAGAGTCTTGAAGTTCTCAGCTGAGCAAGTTCTCAGCTGACGTGTGGAGACACCTCTGAGGGACGAAATGTTTATAAAGGGAAAGAAAAGAACCCTCAACACTGATACAAATAAAATCAGGTGATGAGATGTAATAATTATTTCTCCTATCTATCTATCTATCTATCTATCTATCTATCTATCTATCTATCTATGTATCTATCTATGTGTTTAGCTGTCTACCTATCAATGGCAGTTTGCAAATAAAGCAGCAGTTACTTAGGCACCCACTGATGCTTAGACTTTCTAATTCAGACATTCCAGGCCCCGCTCCAACTTTCAGAACTTTATTTATTCTTTAAATATGGGCAATGTTTTTTGTTTCAGACAAGGGATGATTGTAAAGCACTTTTCAGTAGAACAAATAAACAGCATTTTGTCCCTGCTGTGGTGAGAAAGTGCAAATGTAAATCGATATCATGTATCATAAATTACTGTTTATTACCAGACAAGTAAATGAGTCCCTCTGAAAGTGGACTTGCTTGCATGGTGAAGAATTAAAAGAATGTTTATTGTCGCAATCTAAACCTTCAAAACAAATCCCTTGGAGGTAGAAAGACAGATTTTAGTGCTTCTATTACGACTCCACAATACACTGTTAAGTCAGTCCCGTTTCTTAAAGCAGCTAGTAATTTATTGCCCAAAATATGATATGGTTTTCATCTGTGAATTCAGAGTCATACAACTGTTAAATTTAATGAACTATGGTTAAGAAATAAACGAATAGTTATGAGCTTCACAAATCAAATTCTCAAATCTACATTTTGCTTTTCTTGAATTCTAAATATGCTGACAACAGGCGCAGCTCCACCCCTCATTGGCTTGTCACGCTCAATTTTACAAGGACAAGCAAACAACCAGGGTGCTTGCTGTCTGCCAATGGCAGCTGTGGCTGCACAGGACCCTGGGAATATGACTGTTGGTGAGGAAACCACACTTAGGCCACATGCTTGCTGTTGGTGGCTGTAAAGTGCCATGTGGCATCCAGTGCCAAGTGATTTTAGCTACATTTGAGTCACCAGAAAGGAGAACCAATCTCATCTTCTGGAGGGCCACAGAAATCACTTTGCTTTCCTTTCTGTGGGATGTAAAATGCCTGAGATAGAGAACTAAGGCCCCAAGTTTGGATCTCCTAGTTGCAATCATATTGATGATTATTCAATTACATAATCTTTTATTTCTAAATTATACAGAGCCCAATTCCAGACATTACACTGTTGTTAGGATTCCAACAGAGGGTATATCAAGGACTATTTAGGCTAAGAGGATAAAAACACAGGCCCATTCCTGGATGGAAAGCGGCTGAAGAAATCCTCTTATACTGAGCAGTCTGAAGAGCTTGTCTAGAGGAGGTCAGCTCCTGGCGTGCCCTTCACTGGGGAGACGGTCCTCTTCTATGGGGCTGGCTGTTCTCTTTGAAAGAGCACGTAGCTTTGGGAGGGACACGCAGGGAGTGCTGAGGGAGAAAGGGGACACCTTCCTAGCCAGCCGGATCATCCCACTCAACCTGGGGATGAGTGGGGTGGCAGATGTCACAGCCAGATGGCCGCACAGCCGCAGCGACCAGTGCAGTCTGGGCCTCAGTACCCACACATCCTTGCTCCTCCTGCCACATCCATGCTCCCTTAGGAATCCATCTTGCTTTCCTGAGTCACACTCTTACATTTGCCTTTGTTAGCTCACCCCAGCCTGACTTGTGTGCCCATCCAGCCTCCCCAGATTCAGGCTTTTCTGAAATGGCCTTAAACAAACACTGTCTGCTCCAGCACTGCTCGTCACGCCACTCGCCAGCTGGACCCGGCCCCTCTCCTGCTACCTCCTCAGTCCATCTGGCTGTCAAACTGTGGTGTCACTCAACATGGTATTTTCTGTCTTCTGTAAAAAGCCACAGATGAGAGCTGAGACCTACCTACCTCTTTCACTGAAGATGCCATGGTAAGCAATAGCTCATGTATGCTCTTATCATACTTCTTGGAATGTCTCTCAAGTCAGGCAGGAGATGAGACTTACTTTTACTGAAGACAGAAAATTGCATTGCAGGCATTGAGAACTGCATACTCTCAAATTGTTTCTTGGAATACTGGATGCTAAACAAGGAGTAGGAAAAGATGAAGCTGGGCCTAACTGTGAGGAATCCTGTGTTTATGGTATCTGCTGTTTTATTGTTTTGCAGAAAACAAGGAAAGCCTAAGAGGGCCTAAGGGATGTGACATCACTGAAGTCTGGCCAATCAGAGCATCACACTCTTCTGATTACAGTCATTGGCTCAGAACAGTCGATCCAGTCAGAACTAAGAGACATGTAACACCTTCTGCCAAGCCACCCGGGAAGGAAGAACCTTTTCTTTTTATGCCTGGGACCATGAGACTGGAGGTGTCAACAGTCACCCTGTAGATCGAGACTAACTGCAAAGCTTCACCAAGGCTGGGAAGCAAGTCAGCGCCTAGATCGAACTATGCACAAAAGCAGATCCAGTGCTAGACTGGTTATATGAGCTGAGAATTTCCCTTCAGCTCAACCTAACTAGAGTTGGGTTTCCCATTTCTATATAAAAAGAAGTGGAAAAAGGGATTTTAGCCATACATCTTGGATTTCAAGCTAAGGTATTTGATGTTTGTTCAATTCTCTAGAAAATAAAAGGATGCAATTTGGGGGCCATTTAATTATGAGTATCTTAATTAACACCAAGGTATTTATTTTCCTTTCATAACTGTGGAAAAGCCTTTTGTTTTTGGAGAAGAGTAAATAATTCTGTGTGGTTGGAACACTCCTTAGCATATTGTTTATGCAGGTTGTTTAACCCTTAATTTCACACTACTTCGAAGGCTTATCACTCAGTCTTCTGTCTCTTGTTCACTTGCTAGCTCTTTCCTTGTCGATGCTAGAGTTCACTGTTCTGCATGCACCACAGAGTCATCGGCATATAGTAGGTATTTTAAAACCATTCATCTGTCAGAGGTAAAAGAAAAGGATAAGAAAGGGAAGGAAAAATCCTCTTGATGGAAGTTGTAAGTACTTTTCACCAAATTCAACCCTTTGAATTTGAGTATGATTACATAACTGCATACAGACTCACCCACTTGCTTTGAAATGTGTTGATAAAGCCCCTGGTGGCTACTATACCCAAAAGAAAAACAGCAAACCCTTTGAAACAATCAAACCAGCAGAACTCCTGATGTAAACAACTTATCAGTTTCCTTTGTGAAAAGTGCATCACAGGAGCTAAGAAGCTATTAATTTAATTATCCTCCTTCTTCATGAATCTTGTGCTCTCTTGAGACTTTAATTAATTTGGAGCAGCCATTTTCAAGAGATGGAGAAGGCTAGAGATCAGCGTCTCTAAAGATAACCATGCATAAACTCTGATTTGTAATTTACATTTAAAAATACAGTGTTAGCTCTTGCTACAATTTTTTGAATTCTGTCCTCCATCAGGCCAGGAAACATGGCACATGGATAGTCCTGAGAGAGCCGAAGAGAGGGGACATGAATTTCCCTCTGTACTCAGACATCTCACTGAAGGCCAAGTCCATTGCATAGCCACGGTGAGCCCAGGACTTCCAGGCCTGGTCCTGGGATCACACTGCCTGACCTCTTCAACACCCACCGCCTCCTGCCCTCTGCTGCCCTATTTCCTTTCCAGAATCTCCCTATGCCTTTCCAGGCTCACCCTGATATTCTTTTTACTTAAGAACAATAACTGATCTATTGTCCAATTTAAGGAATTTCTCTCAGTCATCACTCTCCCCATTTTGGGAGAATGTCCTAAATTTTGCTTTTATTGGTACATGTTTGCAGTACTTCATGTTTACATTTCTTGTGGCCAGTTGGTACCTGTACATAACACACCTCAATTCTTTTTTTGCCCTCTTCCCCTTCTCTGCCCTCCTCCATTCCTGCTCTCCCACCCCTCATCTCTTGGGCTCCTTCTTACTTGCAAACATCTAGCTCCCTGTTGCCTACTGCGTATCTCTTATTTGCTCTTTTGTGTATAAATTGGGTTTCTCATGTAAGAGAAACCGCGATATTTAGGTTGGTGTGTCTGATTTATTTAACTTTACATTATGATTCTTTTTTGTTGTTGTTGTTGTTATGGGGAACAAACTCATGACCTCACACTGGCCAGGCAGGTGGTGTGCTGCTGAGCTAAATCCCTGGACATTGCATTATGGTTCTTAACACTAGCTCTTGTCTTTTCTTACCGAAACTCTCTTCCCCTAGTCTCTAATCCAGTCCATTATTCTTAAAAGTTTATCCCAAAGCTGTTCATATTGTCCCATTTCCACTGTCTCTACCACCCAAGGACAAGGTTTCATGAGCTCGCACCCAATCATTCAGCCCTTCCTTTGGTCACGGTCTATGCCTCATGCAAGGCCTAGAGGAGCTCAGCTGTATCTCACCAAGCCACCTGCCGAACCCCCTGGCAGCTTCCCACCGCATTTGGAACACAGCCTCAACCCTGGCATGGCCTGCAAGGCCCGCCCTTCCAATACCCGGCCCCTCATCACCACTGCCTGCGCTGTGGCCACACGGGGGTGAACAGGCTTGTTTGTGCTGAAGGAACTTGGTTCTTCCACTTGTCCCCCAGACTTGTGGGCAGCCAGTATTTAACTTCCTGCCTGGGTCTTCTCCTTGGAACACCCTTTTCTGGTCTTTCCTGTCTACAATGCCTCTTGTCACGCCTTTCTCCACCCTTAGTTTCCTCTTTGCACTTGTCACTAGTTGACACTGTATTCTACAGGAATATATTTCTTTACTGTCGGTCTCCCTACAAGAGCAACGGCTCCAGGAGGCAGGTACTGAGAATCTTCCTCATCACCAGAACAGTGCCTTTTATGTAGGTACCCAATGCAGATGTTGAATGAATGGGTTTCTTTGTTCATAAGAATTCTGTGTTATTAGCACTGGGACTCCAGAATTGAATTAATTTCTGACATCTTGAAATCACTTCCTAACCTCTGCTGTGAGAGCACCAAAAAGTCTTAATTGCAGTGTCAACAGAAGTCTGAATAACATTTCTTAAGTGGGTCAATATGATTGTTCATCAGTGTTTTGCAGAAATGTCTAAGTAATGTCGTAGAAGGGTTTGTCTCTCTCCAGCTGAGAGTTCAACAGCCTTTTAAAATTTATTTTCAGATCAACACTGGCCATCATTTAACCATAAATTTGTCATCTGTACTTAGATAGCTGAAGGTTATTATTGATATTTCATAAAAAATGCTTCACCTTTTCTGTTTACCTGTAGTACATAGCATCACTTCTGGGTCACAGATGCTTGATGACATTTTCATGGAGTCCCAAATCCTGAGTGAGCTCTTTAGTGCACATCAATTACATAGGCTCACTGGTTTCATTTTGGTGCACTCGCACATGTATATAACATGTGTGGCCCATTCTTCCCATCGCCTCATCCTCCTTTTCTTCCCTCATCTCACTTACTTCCTGCGTCTTCCTAAATGAGGTTCTTCTGCAGATTTTTTTGTTTCGCTAATATTTTTTTATTCTGCAAAACCATCTTTCCCCCTCATTCCATGTAAGTTTCTTATACAATAAATTAGAATTTCTGGTACTGGTACCTGGAGATCTGAATTTTCAGGAGCACCTGAGGTACTTCTTATGCACAGTAAGGCCTGAGGAACTCTCATAAAATGAATGGGAATGAGGCTCCCGTTCAGTCTGAATCTTTCCTCGGGGTAGGGCATGGAGAAATACGCCTTCTTTTTATTGGGACTGCCAAACAGAAAACATGTGAATCTGGGTTTCTCAGCAGCCCTCTTCTCCACTAAGTGGAGATTCTATCTGCAGAATAAAGTCAAGGAGAGATCAAATGAGTCGAGAGAAGATTGAAAATTTGGGATGATTCCTCTGGACTAGTCTTTAGGACCTGATTCCTTATGACTCATATCAGTGGCCTTCTTCATGATACGATATTCATTCTTTTTCTTAAATGAACTGATTTGAGTTTATGTGCATTGCAACAACAACAACAAAAAAATAGCCTCACTGCCCTAGCATAAAATAATGCCCAGGAGAATAATAACTCTAAGAGGGTCCTTGAATATATTATATTTTTTGTTCTTGCTCTTCATATTTCAAATGCTTGATATCATTAAGTTTCACTGTGAGTGGGATAATTACATGGAGATGTGGTGAAATGAACAGTTTAAGAAGGGGAGGAATTGCTTTTCTTGGGACAGTTTGAATGTGATGGGTTTGGAGCTAAAACAGTAAGCAGCATATTGAGATTTAAGATGTGTGATACATATTGAGGAGCTCACACCCTTGAGAGGGAAACAAACACACCCACTACTGCTTTAAAGGAGCTGCTACTCCAGCACAAGCTGAAGGAGCTGCTAAATCAGCACCTCATATTTCCACGACTATGCATATGGCCGCAGCACATTCTGCTACAGCAAGCCAGCATTACAACTAGGTGTATAACATTTGTGAGCTGTTTCAAACACTGCAGAAGCCAAGCTGAGAAAAATGAATGAAAACCCTTTTTTTTCTTGGAAGTTCTGAGAATAGAAAAGAACAAATAGATTGAGATCTGTTCAGAGCTGAAGTAACATCTTATGAAAGGTACAGAACCTAAAAACTCTGGAAGAAATCTGAGAGAGGCTTGTCAGGTACAACTCAATCTTAAAGCATTTCTATTATTGCTGATCTTCATCCAGAATAGCATTATAATTAGTGTTCCAAAGTTAACTGCACTTCTTTTTTGTGAATATGATTTTACTAGACAACTGAGCAATAGACCCCGACTCCAGCTAATTCAGTTCAACGCAACCGGCGTGCAGTGGGTTAGACCTGAGGGTGCAGGGTTTGCTCTTTGGTGCTTCAGCTGGGCGGAAGACATAGGTCCTCAGGCAGATGCTATTATTGATGTTAGTACTGGAAGAACCACTTTTAGGGCCCAGAATTAGGAAGCACAGCGGTTCCCTATGAGCAGCCAGCGATAAGCTTCAGCTTTTAGAGGTCTTCATGTCCTCAACACTTGAGCCATGTGCATGGTATTCGTTGGATGTCTTTCTGTGAACGTGACTACTTGTCACGGTGTGAGCTTTGCATCAGCTCCAGGGTTTTGTGTTTGATATGTCTTCCTGTCCCTTTATCTGCCATTAGTCATGCTTCAAGATCTACCTTGCTATTTGCTGCCTGCTTCACCCAATTCCTGTCCCCTCCTACTATCTATTTTGGTGCCACATCCTGTGACCAAATTCCATAAACACACACACATACATCATTAATAATTAATTTAACAGAAATATGACATTGCTGGACCATAGGGCTACAGAGAAAGACAATGCTGTTGAATTTGTTAACATTTAAAAAAGGGTGAGACTTTGCAAAGAGAAGTGAATGGGATCTTCCAAGAAAGAGAGACAACCATTAAGATTCTATTATATTTATTGATTTAAATGATTCCTAGACAGTCATCTGTAGATTAACTGACTGCATTAGTATCATCTGAAGAAAAAGTTAAATAACTGATTCCCTGAATGAGTCTGACTTTTGTACAGTAAGTCTGGGATGAGTACAGTGGGTCTGATGTTTTACGAGCTCACCAGGAATGTACCAACTTGGAAGATCACCATTTCAGAGGCTCTGTTACTCTTTACCAATCTGAAATGAACCGAGAAAGATCCTAGATTTCCTTGGACTTTGTTGCTGCTGCAGTTCACAGAAAAGGGATCAGTTATTTACATGTGAAGGGTGCAGCAATGTGGCCAGCGCACACATCACATATGTACATATTTCAGTGACTGTTTGTATTATGTATTCAGGGATTTTTGTGCAGAAGATAGAAAAGACGCATGGGTCACAGACTAAAAGGATGGGCAAGTTGAAGGATTGACAAGCAGATTGCTTTTGGTCATGAGGTAAATTGCATTTCAGTCCATTTATTTGACATTGTTAACACATATGACGTAGATGTAAAGAGCAAAGCACATTTTGTTATAACTTTTTCTTTTTTTCTTAATGTGAATTTTTTATGAGATGTGACTTTTAACGATCTTCTCCAGGATAGTTTTGAACTGCTGAACTCCAATGAGTGCTGAGTACACAAATGTGTGCCACGGTGCTTGGTGTTATAACTAACCACTTCCTAGTCTTTTGCTGGTATCTTATTTTCAAAAAGGTTAGAAAATAATCATTTTAGTTTCTTGTGTGTGTGTGTTCTATATAGTCCAGAGGCAAATTTGTCACGTGAGAAAGAAGTAGGCATTACATATTTGTTTCAAGGGTCTATTGCACATTCTGACAGGTGGACTTATGATTATTATTGCTCAGAATGGTGCTATTAACCAGGATCAACTTTAAAAGTATGAAATTATGAGTGAACAACCAGAAAGTAAGTATCTAAGTGTTTACTCACTCTCCGCTTGTCTCTCTTTCTTGGAAGATCCCATTGGCTTCTCTTTGTAAAGTCTCACCCTTTTTTAAATGCCCTGGTCAGGTCCTGTACCACACACTGCCCTTGCTTGGTGAGCTTAAATTCGAATAAAATCTTTTCACGTGAACCGTAGTAAACAACAAACGACAATAGACTAACCTGCACTGCCTTTCATTTCTTTAAGAACAAATTCTCCTTACATGGCTAGATTTTGAGTTTCTTGAGGCTGGAACCACATTTTATGTCACATGGAATTCTTCATACTTGGTGCATACTAGGAACTCACTAATTTTTTCCCTCAATGAGATGCTGTCCTTACACTCAGCAAGGCCTTCACAACTGAAGAAGTCAAGAGAAATAGGATAAATTACACATCTGCCAAGAATGACCATATTTACACTTTACAATTCTTTGTAAAAATGATGCTTTTGACTGTTCCTCAGTGTTCCCTCTCCGGTTATCTCCCCAGAACCACAGAGATGCATCTGTGCACGGCTGGTTTGACCTCTCTGCATCAGAGAGCTTTGCACCTGTTGCTCTTAGATAACAGAACTGAGTCAACACGGTCATCCAGCCATGACCTCGAACTGTTCAGAGTTTTTTCTTTTAATAATGGGAAATAATTAAGGTGTTATCTTCACACAGACATCCTTTGGGGGAGTAAATGCAGTGTGAAACAAATGACCTCCCAAATGTAAATTATTGGTTTTTTTTAAGGTGCTGATTTTCTGCTTTCCTACTCCTCAACTAGTTTCAGCCATATTTTGGGTATTTATGCACATCCATGAAAGTACTGGTGTTGGTACTTCACAAGTAGCATAAAAATTCAATGCATTCCCTGTAAGTTTAACTTCCCCAGTTAGAATTTAACCACAATTCTATTTGGTCCACATGGTTGCCAATGCCTCTCCTTCTCTGGGTGGGCTCTGGTCAGGTCCTCTTCCCTGTGGTCAGGCCTGCCCTGCACATCACAGCACTCTCGGCGTAAGTTCTAGGAACTGTTCCTCTGCCTTCACAGGCCTCTGTTCTTGACTGAAAATTCTCTCTCACCTTGCTCTTTGTGTTACATTATAAGCCCTTGGAAAGCCCAAAGGCTTGCTAGAAGACCAAGTGATTGAGTCACCCACTCCAAAGTGAGCGTCCCTGTGTCAGTTTGGGAGGGAACAGTGAGAATCCACAAGAACAATATTGTTGGGGGAGAAAGCAAAAAATAATTTTGTTCAAATATCCTTTTTCAAAAATTTTGAATAATTATGTACCTTGCATTTTAAGTTAATATTTAAGTCTCCTTATTATAAGTTTAAATAGTTATCAAAGAAGTATATAAATATTGTAAAATGAAACTCTTGCATCACTCTTTTAAATATGTCTGGTAGAATTTAAATACCACAGAGATTGAATACCATTATCATTCATTTAAGAACCAAACCCACGCTCTTATTAGTCAGGCTACTTATAGCAATTTCCTTTGTCCTTTTACTGGTATTTGCCTTCTGCTTTTCCTACTATTATTCAAATATAATATATTTTTATCTTGGAAAAGCTTTTATTGATCAACTTGAAATAATTCTCTGAAACAAAAAGAACTACATAAATGGGAATATTTTTAGGAAATTCTGTCACTATAAGCTACAAAAGTTTAATTTTTTTCTAAATGCAGAAATTACAATAATTATTAATAATATATAATCAACACTAATTTTACAAAAGTAATCAACATGATGAGCACTGATTACAAATTTTGATAAATTTGACTCTTATTTTTAATGTTGATAGACATGTATTGAAAATATTGCTCAAACAAATTAAAATGGACTGCATTATAATAATGCCAATCAATTATTTGAATAAATACCAAAAATCATAAGATTATATATTATCTAATATTACCTGTTAAATATTTGCATTTAACTACATATCAAATATATGCAATATTCCACATTAAATATTAAAATAATAAATGTAACATAACACAATACATTATATTATATAAAAATTACTTATAATTTAATTAGTGAAATTTATTTTCAATTATTTAATATGTCTAGCTAATTAAACTTAATATTCATAGTTAAGATTAATATTGATAATATTAATAATATAATAATAATAAGATTAATATTGATAATATTAATAATAATGATTAGCTATTTTAATTCATTTAGGAAACCAGAAATAGTCTCAGAAATCATTCATTGGGGTCATTTACTTTATGAGGCTCTGTGAACTGTATCAAGAAGTTTTCACCAAAATATTTTAAATGATTGTACATCATCAAGGTTGTTCATTTACTTAGAGGCACTTATTTAATTCCATGTACTCAGGAATGTGTGCAAAAATTTATTAATTTCAATATTTATTTGTTAATGCAAATCTTTTATAACTAAAATTTTTGTCAAAACTTCAAATTTGTGCATCTCACTGATTTTATTTACAGAAGATGTCCTTGATGTACCATAGTTTACCAGCCAGTGGCTGTTATTGAACAATTGGCTAAGCAGCCTCACTTTCTGGTAGAAACAGCTGGGCCTCAGATTTCACTGCCTTAAGTTCCTTATTACATGTGTTTGTGGTGGCCACCGCACTTTGGCTTTTTGATTCTCAGGGAGACAGACGGACATGGAACTCTGCCAACACTTGTTGCAAGAGTGAAATAGCGCACTGCCCTGTCAACACATTTTATACTTTGGTTTTCTCACTAAGAGTTCTCCCTCAGAAGCAACACATTCTTTGATGATGCTTTAAGGGTATATTAGTCACATTTCTGCTGCTGGAACAAAATACAAGATACCCACAATTTAGAGGAGGAGATGTGGATTTGGTTCACAGTTTTAGTGGGTTCAGTCCATGGTTGATTGGTTATAAGGCAAAACCTTATGGTTGAAGGAGCATGACACAGGACAGCTGTTTACCTTGTGGCAGCCAAGGAACAGGAGGAGAGACAGAGACAGAGACAGAGACAGAGAGAGAGAGAGAGAGAGAGAGAGAACGAGAGAGAAGAAGAGCCAGGGGACTAGCATCCATCCTTCCAGGTACGCCCTCAGTGAGCACCTCGAACCAGGTTCCACTTCCTATTGGCAGATTCAACTACAAACTCACCAATGGGTTAATAAGTGTTGCACCCATGAGCCAATGACTACTAAGACCCCTGTTTCTGAACACAAGAGTATTTTGGGAGACACTTCAGATTTAAACCATAACAAGAGGGCTGTAAAGAATTAAATCACTCAATAAAAATTACCGTAACTCTGGAATTCAAAACATTCCAACAAAGACCTGAATGCTTGCTTTCTGACAACATGTACAGCTTAAGAGAGACGTACATGTAGGGAAGACATATTCCCTGCCTAAGTGCTCTCTTTAGGGGATTCTTTGCCAACTTCAATATTCCCAATTGTCCCTTGCTCTATAGTGAGATCTATGACTGGTGAAGGAGTACTTTCGTAAAGCTGGAAAAGGTGACTGCTAAAAAGGAAGCGGGAAAGAGGAACCTTTGAATCCCTGAACTTGTGGACTACAAAGATAGGCCTTAGGAAAAAATATACAGTTGAGGGCAAGACATTGATTCTCTGACTCTTTTTCTGTGCCTTCCACGTGGGATGTCGTTGAGTCCTGGGATCATATGAACCTCATTGTGAAATCGATCCTACAGAACCAAAGGAGAGGGAAGGTGGTACTAAAAACCCGAGTCTGCAGGTAGAGATTATGAGGCAAGTTGGCCACAATTTGGACAACTGTGTGAGTTTTCCCAAGGCTAGTCATGCTCCCCAATTCACACATTTTCCTACAGCTGTGTACACACCTATATTTCAAGAAACATATTTTTCACTGTCACATAGTTTCACAATTTAAGAAAACATGCAAATCCTGTTTTAAGTGGCCTCCAGTCTGCCAGGTCTGTGACACAGTCAATCTTGGGCTGTATTCCTGTGTCCAGGCATCGGGAGCACTCAGATTGCTTCTGACCCTAAGAGATCTTCCACCATAGGGACCCATCCAAACCCTTCTTTATATTCTGAAAGTTATATACCTCTTATCTCCCTCCCAAACTAGAATCTCATTTTCCCTATACGTCTAATTTCTCTAAAGAAGAAAGCGATCTGATTTTTAAATTTACATAATTTACATTAACATGTGAATGATCAAAAGCCTTAAATTTTCCTGCTATTGCCTTCATTATATAAAAGGAGTTACAGATGGATAAGGGCTTTTTCATACAAGGTTGAGGTCGAGGTGAAGAATGAAGAACTTCTCTCTTCTTATCTTTTTCCCCCAAAGAGAAGAATAGAAAGGCAGCAATTCACCTGCCTGCCCTACCTTCAAATGAAAGATTTCTATGAACATTGTAAGTACTGTGAGGGTACTATCTGACGGCAGTAAGTTACAGACTTAAGGTGGCACCATATAAATAACTGAATCACTGCACTATGGGCTCATACAGTGTTTTTCTGACTTCAACAAGTGGACAGATTTCTAGGCACTCATGTGAGCAAGGGTGCGAGGCAGGTAGAAGAGACCCATTTGTTGCCCATGCAGAAAGGAGCAACAATTCATTCTTGGGCAACGGTCTTGCCACCTAACCACTTAAACCCTTCTGTTGTTTTTCACACATGGTTCTCATACACTGTCTAAATGGGCCACCACAGAACGGTGCTTAATCTCAAGAGCTACAAAAGGGTGGACAATTTCTTCGTTTCCAACCTGGGTTTGTTTCTTATGCCAGTAAGCTCTTCCAGTTAGGCTGAAATATGCTATCACAAAGCTCAATTCCCCTATAATTCTAGATATTCTATTAATAAACTGAACTTTATGTCATGACTCCAGTAAACAGCAGCAAAAGAAGAAGAAAAAGGAAGGCGGGGTGGGGGGAAGCACAGCTTCAAAGAGCTGAAGGAAGCAGAGCAGGATTTTTACTTCTAGAGCAGAGCTCCCAGGCTGCAGGAAAGACTCTCCCCTCATTTGTATACTGTTATCTAGTTCTTTGAACAAGGTCACTGCTCTGTTACGGATAAGTCATGCAACCTGATGAGTGCCTTTAGATCTTAGAGTCTAAAACGTGACAGCAAATGAAATTTGGCACTGGACTTTATTTTAAGTGTTGAATATTAAACCAGAAATCTGTTAAAGATGGAAACGTCCCAGGGAATTAATCTTTAATGCAGATTGACCCTCCTGGGCATTGGGATGGAAAGATGTGTTTTTAAATTGCTATTTTGAGAATGAGAAAGTTAATAATGAAACAAGCAAATTTTTATTTGTCCTGCTTTTATGCTGGCACTTATTTTCCAGTTTACCTGTATCTCTCCTAGCTGATCTCATGTCGACAGACTAAGCCTGGGGACAGGTAGCAGTGCAAACAATGCTGCTGTTGAAAGTAACAAGCAGGAAAACATTATGCAGTGAGTTACAAACACCTTTCACTCTGTGTGTGATTTCAACCTATAAGCTTGGTTTCCTCTGAATACTGATGATCCTAACTGAAAAGGAACAGTCCAAGCAAAGTGCTTCATAAAAACCTAAATGTATGCAAATATGTCAGATTGCCGCCATCAGTAAGCCCAGTCCAGTGGTTCTCAATTTTGACTGCATATTTGATCACCCTGGAGAAATGTTAAAAAGCCCTGATATCTAGATACCACTTTAAACCAGCTAAATAAGAAAACTTGAGTTAAGTCCCAGACGTCGGTATTTTTAGTTTCCCAGGGAGGTTCTAACTTACAACCAAATTTGAAAATCATCCTTGTTTCAAAAATATGTACACCAAGTGCCAGGAATGCTTAGTGACCTGCCCAGGGTCACATTAACTAGTTTTCAGCAGAAGCATTCCTAAGTAACTGCTTTTATGACATCTTCTATCCCTGGTGATATCTCTCAATATTCCCAAGTTTCTAAATAGAAGCTGGTTAGTTCATTCAGGCAACATATTATTGAGCATCAATAATTATCAGGCACTAATTGATGGAGGGAGATAAAACTGTCAGCAAAACAGATGAGATTTCTGCCCTCAGAGTTCACAGTTTGGTGGGAGAAGCAGACACGATGTAGTGGTGACAAAATAATTGGAGAAGGGGTTACTAAGAACTAGGAGAGGTGAGGGGCAAGGGGCCTGGGAGAGTGAAGAGGTGGTGAGGGAGAAGAAAGGTGTACAGACATGGACAACGCACAATGCTTGTATGTGTAGCACTAGCACAGTGAATCCCATTAAATTGTACAATTGTATGTGTTAATGATCTAATAAGAAAGCAATTACTGATATAGTTGCATTAATACAAAAAAGTGCAACTGATAAGTACAGGGAAGGAGAAGTTCACGTTGCCTAAGAGGGTGACTTCTCTGGGGAAGAGGAGACTGAAAGAGATCTGAAAGATGAGCAGATTAATAGGCAAGAAAGGACGTGAGGGATGGGTCGGGGTTCATGATCTGTTTAAGAGACTGATACATTCCAAAACTGTGCGGCAAGAGAAAATGTGGACTATTTAAGAGCTGAAAAGCCATCAAGGCAAAGGAATTCTTAGGGTAGCTAACAACACATATGTTCATCAATACCATTTACTAGTATAATTTCTACTCTAAAACCTTTACATACTTAACAAGCTCATCCCTATAGGCACAGTGAAATGATACACCCATGTCACTGTCTCCACCTTGTCTCCTCAATCTGCTTGAAAAGAAATACAGGATAAATAAGATCTGAACACGCTGTGGGCCTCCACTTGGCGATGGTTCTCAACCATGGCTGTGCTTTGCAATTACTTGAGGGCCTTTAGAAATGTGGTTGCCCCAGAGATACACCAGACCGATTTAATCAGAATCTTTAGATCTAAGATTAAGGTACTGGTATTTTTCATAGCTCCCCTGATGTGGAGCCAAGGTTTAAAACTGTTATTCTAGCCTAAAGATTTGATCACACAAAATCCTAGGAGAGAAGCGATAAACTGTGTTTGAAGTTGCCATTCTCCATCTTTCTAGCCTGCACTCAATACATCTGAACTCACCATGTGTGGGAATCTCCTCTGTGTTATAGCCTCTTGGTAAGAAGCTGGATTGAAATTACAATGGCAGGGACAGTGGGAATAGCTCCTAAATGAAAATAAAAACTCCTTATCTCTACTTCTGCGAATTCTCTAGTCTCATCTTGAATCATCCCCTTCCTACTGGTTCTGTGTGTTTTGTAAAGTGAACAGTTTGAGATCATTGTGGGCTGACTTGCAATTGTAAGAAATAACTCAGAGATCCCTTATAACCCGCTTCCCACAATGCTAACAGCTATAGCACAGGATTACAGCCAAGAAATGGAGATTAATAGGAGCAAGATACAGAACAATTGTCTCATAGCAAGATGTCTGGTGTGCTCCTTTATTGACCAATGCCCTTCATCTGTACTGACCTCTTCACAACCGCTAATGTGCTTTCCAGCTCTATAACTTCATTGTTTAAAAGATGGTATGTAAATTAACCATATGGAATATAATCCTTTGGGATTGATATTTTCTCACTTAGCGTAATCTCTAGAGATTCATCTAGATCACTGCATCTATCAACGATTTATTCCTTTTAATTGCCGAGCACTATTCTATGATATGCGTGATTACAGTTTGCTTTAATCACTCACCCACTGAAAAGCATCTGGTTGTTTCCAGTTATTGTGCATTAGGAGTGAGTGGAACTGCAATGAATTATTGTGCATAGGTTTCTGAAAACATAAATCTTCACTTTTTTGTGGATCATGTGGTAGTTAAATGTTTTAGTGTTTTTAAGACACTTGCAAACCATGTTGCTAAGTCCTATACCATTTTATATTTCCACCAGCAATGTGTGTGAATAATAGCTTTTCTACATCACTGCCAGAATATGGTCATGTCACTATTTTTTCTTTTAGCCATTGTCTAGTAATATTTCATTGTAGTTTTAATTTGCCTATCATGAATGGCGAAGGTTCCCCTGTATCTATTGATCCATTGTCTACCCTGCATAAAATGTCTTTTGTCCATTTTATTCTTGGATTATTCACATTTTTACTGTTTGGTCTTGAGAATTCTTTCCATATTCTATATTTTAGTCCTTTGTCAAATATATGATTTGTCTGCAAATATGTTTTTCAGCTCTGTAGTCTGTATTTCATTCTCTTAATAGAGTCTTTCATACAACAAGAGCTTTACATTTTGATAAATTCCATTTTGTCAGTTTTCCGTTTTATAGATTGTGTTTTCAAGGTCAGGCTGAAGAACAGTTTCCTTAGTTCTACATCTCAAGGATTTTCCACTATAATTTTCCCCAAAAGAGTGTGTGTGTGTGTGTGTGTGTGTGTGTGTGTACATGCACAGGCACGTACATATGTGTATACTTGTGTATATATTTCTGGGAATTGAACCCAGAGCCTTCACACAGAGCTACATTTCTAGGTCTTTTACTTTGAGATAAGGTCTTGTTTAGCTTTTGCAAACTGTGCTTGAATTTGTGATCCTCCTGTGTCAGCCCCACCAAAGGTTTTTATAGTCATATATTTAAGTTCATGATCAGTTTTGAGTTAATTTTGTATCAAACTTCTGTGAGACTTAGGTTCAGAAATATCTTTATGCATATACATGTATACATGTCAAATTTCCTAAGCATCATTTATGGTTAAAACAGCTACACATTAAAATGTACTTCCAATTTTGTGTATTTTAGGGTGCTTGTTTTCTTCCAGTGATGCATGTGTTTACAGTTCTGCCAATATCACACAATTAGTTATTATAGCTACAAAACAAACCTTGAAATTAGGTAGATGAATTCTACCCATCTACTTCCTCAAAATTTTTATAGCTATTACAATACTGTTGGCTTTCAATATAAATTTTAGAATAATTTTTTTATATATGTAAAAATCTTCCTCAGACTTTAATAGGAATTGTGTTAAGCCTGCAATCAGTTTGGGCAAAACTGATCTCTATTACAATGAATCTTTCAACTTGTGAAGTGATGTCTCTGATTTGGTTTTGAGGTTTCTTTCATCAGCACTGTGTGGTTTTTTAGCATACAATTCTTGAGTGTTAGATTTTTTATTTTTACCAAAATAGTTGATTTTTTTTCATTTTTCTTAGTGAATATAAATAGCATATTTTAAACTTTGATATCCTTATGTTCATTGCCACTATCTAAAAATAGAAACAATTTTTATGTTTATATTGTATCTTGTAACCTTGTAGAGTCATTCACTAGGTACACAGAGGGTTTTTGTAGATTCCTTGGGATTTTTTTGTGTAGACGGTTTTGCCTCCTGAAAATAGAAAAAGTTTAATTTTCCTTCCAATGTTCTTTCTTTTATTGTTCCTTTTTGTTTAGAGAATTTTAGTTAGTCATTCTTCTAAGACAAATTCTCTTAAGTTTCTCATTATCTGAGAATGGCTTATTTCTCTTTTATTCCTGAAGGATATTTTTGCAGGATATAGAATTATGAGTTGACTTCTTTTATTTCAGTGCTAGAAAAATGTGTTCCAATTTCTTCTTTTCTCTATGGTTTCTACTAACAGTCCTGTTAATATTCAATAAAATTCTTTTTACTGTATAAGGTATACTTTCTATGTCTGCTTATAATCATTATTTTCTTATCTTAGTTTCAGAAATGTAATTATGAGAATATTGGTGTGAATATCTTTAACTTTATTCTGCTCAGCTTCTTCAATCAGTACTTTGCCTCACTAAATTTGGAGAGTTATAAATCAATGTTTGAGTACCTGTTTAGTAGTCTTTCTCTTCTCTTTCCAGGACCTAGATAACATGAGTGTTAAATCTTTTAAAACATAAATCCATGGTCCTAGAGGCATAGTCTTCTTCTTTCTCTGTTTCTTTTTTTTTTTCTTGCAGATTGGATAATCTCCATTGTTCCATTTTTCATTTCCTTAATTTTTCCCTTGGCCCTTCCATTTGTTATTAGTTCTATCCACTGAACTTTTCATTTCAGTTACTGTGATTTTCAGTTCTAAATTTTCCATATTTTATCTTTCTTATTTATTTGCTCAGATTTTCTTCTTTTTTCTGAGGTTTCTCATTTTTCCGTTTATCTCAAGCACAATCATTATTACTAACTAAAGTATTTTATTAAAGCTATATCAAAATATTCATGAAATTAATTCTAAAATCCCCATCATCTTGGTGTTGGTATTAACTCATTGCTTTTTTCTCCTTTTTGTGGAGCTTTTCCTGATTCTCTGTGTGACAGTGATTGTTTAAATTAAAACCTGAACATATCAGGTTTTAAGACTCTGAATCTCATTTAACCCTTCTGTTTTAGCAGACACCACTCTTGCAGAGGAAGAGGGAAATGCATTGCTTGTCACTATTAAGTTCAGATGAATTCCATATCCACTGCTTGGTATTTTGACTTCCAAGTTTGTGAAGTTTTTTTACTTTGTAGGGGAATAGGAGTTTGGGTCAGTGGGCAGCCTCAATTAACTGTGTTCTGGAAGTAGCCTTATTATTGCTCGATGATGATGGACATTTTGATTCTATACTAGACTCTGAAGTCACCTGTGAGGAAGACGATGCACACCTCATTACTTCTGAGTATGGATAGAATTTCAGATTCCTCATGTAGTTTCCACCGATACCACAGACAGAGGATAGGGGCTTGCTACTGCAGACAGGGCGGGAGTCTACGTTTCCTACTTGGCCATGGCTAACATGGAAAGGGGTAGAACCATATTTCGCAGTATTTTTCTTGTGGGGAGACTGGTTGCTGTGGATTAAAACCTGGTGGTCAACTTAACACCAGCTGAATTAAATCAGAATGCTGCTGAATGTCAATGGGACGCCTGAGAAAGGTTGCCAGCATAATTAGAGATGTGGAGAGGAAGAGTGAGGCCTTGTGGGTTCTCCTAAGTGTCATTGTTTGGAGCCATTGGTTTTCCTGGAGGAGCTCATCATGGTGGCCTCCCTGATATGAATTCAGCCATCATCATCAGAGGAGCTTGGGACCTTGTTGTTGACAGTGGCTGTGGTTCACTTTGGGGGAGCTCTGGTCCTTACACTGAGAATTGCTTCCTGGATCTGGAGGGGAAGATGTCTGCTGTTTAATCTCGAGAAGAAGCTTGTCATGCTGGCTTCCTGACATGTACTTGAGGAGCTTTAGACCTCACTGTCACTGAGGATGGCTGTGGTACATTTCAGGGCAGCCCTGGTCCTTATTTTGAGTATGACTTCTCAGTTCCAGTGTAGAACTCTCAACCTACTAGCTCAGACCCTTAATCTCACTGGCAAAGACTTTCTAACTTCCTTTGGGCTGACCTTTGGGCCTTCCCAGTATAGATCCATAAAACAGACTTGTAAGGGGGAGGTCCTTGTCATGGCTCTAGACCTCCAGTTGGACTTGTGGGAGGCACTGTCATTGGCTGTAGATCTTCAGCTGGACTCATGCAGGGCATTACTGTAGGATCAAGGCCCTTGACTGAATATTCTGGGTCTTTAGTGTTGTGGACAGATTTTTTTTTCTGTACTTTCTTGTGTTTAACTCTGGATAACCATCATAAAATAATATTATAAATTCTGTGTCCTGTGTGTAACTGTTTTCCTTATAACCCCTGACTACAACACTGGTCATTATTTACAATGTTTTATGCCTTGCTTGTCTTTCCCTGATGCCTGGCCTTTTGATTATAATAGAGCAGATATTGTGTATTTACTGTTTTGTCTATACCCATGGACATTCCACTTTTCTGGTTTTATTTTTTTCTTTCTTTCTTTTGTTCATTCTTTCTTTCTGCTCAATGTTTGGAAAACTCAGAGAAATTTTCCATTGTGTTCTTTGAGACTTCATTCACCAGCCTGTTTGCCTCCTTTTCCTCCACATTCAAAGTCTGCTTATATTTCTTTTGTATATAACATAAAGGTGTTTTTACTATATTTAGCACAGAGAATAAGGAAAAATGAACCCTCTCTTTTCCAAGAAGTGGAACATTGTTGCGTGCTTGGGATTTATGTATAGCAAGTCTTCCTTCTGGAAAAGAATTTTCTTAAAAGGCCTTTTTGGTGACCACTGTCATTTTTGTGGGCTCCAATGAAATATTTCATGAATTAGTTAGCTGTTTCTATTACTTCCATTTATTTATTTTTATTAGTTCCCCTTTTTAATTGCATTATTTTCTGTAACTTTCTTGGATTCACACTTCTATTTCTCAGACTTCTGGTGAAATTGCTCTCAAAACCATCAGTTATCCTCCAACCCTTTTCTTTAACTTAAATCCAAATATGTGTTGGAGGTGGAATTGTTTGATCCTTTTAAAGTTCCATTTTCCTTGGTTTTCATGACCAAAAGTTTGAATCACATCTGTCTGTATGACCTTGTGACAATCACAGAAGCTATAGAACCCTCATTTTCTTCATTATAAAATTGTGATTGCAATCCTGACCTGTACCTTGAAGAGCTGAACTGAGGCCCAAGTGAAATTATGTGTATCTAATTGGCATCAATTACTATCAGAAACTGTGGTACTCCCTGGATATAGAATGAATATGAAATAACTTCAGGTACATGACCACAGACTGACAGCAGAGGAAAGTAAGTGAGTAGGTTTTGGTACAAGTGATAGGAAATATTATAGGCATAGCAACATCATAGAAATGGGAGCCTTGAGGGATCACTCAAGGCTTCTAAGAGGAAGTGCAACCAAGTCGTGTTCAGAAGATTGAGTAGGAGTTCAGCAATGGGATAATTTCTAGGACGGGCTTTGCATGGTCTGAGGCACTGGAAGAAAAAGAATACCTTAAAAAGTCAGTTTTTATGCAATTCCATTGAGTTGATTACCTTCAGTTTCAAACATATTTATTATACACAGTTATGTCCATTTTGAGCTTAGTTCCCTTGGAGGAAGAGATATGCACAAAATGTCCTTTCAATATGTACCTTCTGGTATGTAATTATAACCTTTGAAAATGGAGAGGAGTTAGCTTTTTAAAGACTTTTCATTAATCTGCTTGAAAGATTAGGTTTTATATTGCAATGACATGCTTTGGTAATTTGAGCAGTGACTAATTCTATTAACTGCATTCATTCATACTTGATTGGATTCTCCTACTACAATCTTTCATTCATCGCCTTGTGCTTATCTTTTGTGGATACACACACATACACACACACACACAGATACACACACACACACATGATAATTAGCTGATATGCTCTGATATTCCCAGAATTCTATGTTTTTCCCCTGTTCAAACAAAACAACTTGGTCATCCATTTTTAGACAGCTTCTTCCATGAACCCAACTCTAACACAAAGATCATGTCTTCTTCCCCAGGAACTCACTGTCAGCTCGTGCTCCCCATCTTTCTGGGCTCCAGCTTTCACCCTGTTGTTTTCACTATCTCTAGGCAAATGCAGGAGAGAACACAAGGTGGGGCACTGTAATTATCATCATTTGCTTCTAATTTGCTCTTCAGCATCAGCAATGAGAAGGCTTTTCATTTCCATATCTCATTTGAATGTGATGGCTTTAAAAATAAATGCAGCCCAGGTAAAATGTTTTCCTGTTTTTATAACTGATTGTAACCATGTAGTTAGAAGACAAAAATTCCAGTGGTTAAATGATTTATGACTCCTAGGGCAGAAAAGTAATCTATATATCTTTTAATGCTTATCTTTCTGAATAATTTTGGGATCCACTGCCACTCTGACATAACTGAAGAGCTATGAAGAGCTATGTTTGGTGTGCTACCTCTTACATGTACTGGCATAAATGTATACACACTGCTTTACACAGATACTTGTGTAACTGCAGCAGTGTGTCATGTCAAAATCCTTGAAGGCTAGAAAAATTTCATTAGTCTAATTGTTCCACTACTGATGATTAGCTAACAAATACCCTCCACAGTAAATATATGTAGGAGAAAGTATGCCATATATGTTTTATTTTTTGTGGTATTGTCATACAACAAAAATGGGATAGTAACCTGGCTAATTTTCATACCTTGAAATTTGGCAATTATTTTAATGCTTATAGCTGCCATGTCTCATCAATAAGGTTCTTTTTGCTCTATGGTAATGTGAGCAGATAGTTGAATCCAGGGTATAATGTGGACAAAAAGCTGATGGAGTATTTATTGGAATAAACCCTGGGCTACTATATTTGTATTCAATATTCATGACCCAGAATCAGAAATGCTAATATCAGATCCACAGAGAATTCTCAATCAGTAAGTATTGCTGCCGCTTTTAACACTACTGACTGAATTAAAAAATGGCCTTGGTATTTTTAATAAAAATTTCCTATGAAAAATTTAATTTATGTTCTAAGGGTAGGCATACAAAAATTTAGGACAAAATATATAGGACAAAAATATAACACTATACATTAAGTAAAAGAAGTGGAAATTAATGAGAAAATTTAGCCAGCGAATAGAAAACTTTAAGAGACATTAATTGTTTACACATATAAAGCAAATTAACGATGACAAATGCATGGTGCTCTTCAATAGCGAAGGGTGAAGGACAGTGTTTTACACTGCAGTGTACCTCAGCCATAGACTGTCTTCAGTTTGGTCATGCTGCATTTACATTCTACATGAAGGAAGCAGGCAACATTCAGAGATGAACAGCAAATAAAGATGAAAGGAATCCGAAAATCAGTTCATGAAGAAAGATGAAAGGACTATGTGGTCTTGAGACAGAGAAACGAGTAACAGATAACTTGATTACTTTCTTCAAATGTAGTATGAAAAGTGCAAGTGTGCTGAGCAGTTCTTTTCCATTATCAACCACATAAAAACAAAGTAAGAAACACAAAACAAGAATCTAATGGAAATAAATTGGCATATATGAAGACCAAAGAAATGTTGGATGGACTTAAGCCAAAGATGTAAAAGCTGAAATAATCAAAGTATAAAATAGAACATTTTGGAAAACATAGCCTTGAGGAAATAAAAATGTTTCCTTATTTCTTATAAAATAAACAAACATTATTAGAGAAAATCTAGAAGAACAAGTGAGCAAAGAGAGAGACTATTAAAAGTTTCTATAATTAATTTAACAAGCCAAAGATGGCTCAGTTATTCCTGCCTTTTTTATATACACAAAAATACTCATACTCACGCCTATATTTGTGTGTGGGTGTGCATGTGTGTGTTTATATTTTCACTAAAATGAAACAGTATTGTTCATCCTACTTCTTAACTGGCTCTTTCACTTAGAATTATATGTAAACATCTTTTCAGTTTCATAGTATCCTACTGTGTCATAAAGCTTAATTTACTTAACCAATCCATTATAATGAAATATTTAAATTGCTCCTAGTGTTTCTTTTTATAACAATGTGATAAGCAGTTGTATAATTAAATATTTGCAGGCATATGTAATTATATCTTTAATATAAGTTTTTACAAGCCAATTGCTAGGTCAAGGGTTCAGAAAATTTTAAAGCTGTTGTAGCTATCTCCTATTCTTCTTTTAGAAAATTTGAAATAATTTGTACTATCCATGACAATTTAAATAGAATGCCTTTTTCTAAGGACTCAGAGTATTATCATTTTAAGAGAATGACCTAAAAAGCATACCCTCTAGAACTGTGCTGTAACTCAGTATGGAAGTGGGTAACAGAGAAAATAAGTGTTACCCAAAACTCTCCAAGTTACAAGTGTTGGAAAAGTGCTTACAGAAGTTACATGAGTCCTGAGGAATTTCACCGTGCTTGCAAGGAGCATTCCCAAATGCCCCAGAAAGTGCTGTAGATGGGTGGGTGACAAGGATGGTAGCTGTGATCTTCATGTGTTTTGAGACTTAGGATCTGGAGCAGTAATAATTCACGTGGTCAGAGTTTAGATAGCTAACACGTGTGCATGATTTGTACGCTCATCATTTTCCTGCATATCCCCATAATCTCTAGAACTGAAGCACTGTAACAGTTATTTTCTTACTATTTTAGATAAGAGAGGAATTTATTTCTAAATTCCAAACCATGGGACAAAGACAACAATTTTTGGTTATTTCAGTTGTTGGGTTAACAAGTAAGTTGCACTCAACACAGTACTATAACGAATAAAGTAACATGCTACACAGTGAGAAGCAGCCGGGGTCTACAGTTCTTACAGACAGGCGCAATTCTAAATTAATTTTCAGTATCCATAAAATCTCAATACTGGTGTATGAATGATGATTCACATCTATTTTCACTAATCATTTTTCCTATAAATATCTTTAGGAATTTGCTTTCAATCTCTTTGTCCAATGCTTTTACAATAATTTGACTACAATCTGATTATTTTGAAGTTTTCTTTCAGTTAATTTGATCCCAGTACAGTACAATTGGCCTAATTTATTGTTCTGAAATCTAGTTCTTACAGAAAAACAAAACAGACAACTATCAAATCAAATATATTTCACATAATTTAATATTAGAATGTAAATATAGCTGCAGATTATGATTGGTTTTCTTTAAGGTTTTTCTTTTTCCCCATATTTTGAATATTAATATAACATTTCTATATCTATATTCTGTCTATCTGTCTGTCTACGTTTGTCTCTCTGTCTTTTTCTCACTTCAAGTCCAGACTGAACATGAACTCCCTATCCCACGCTGGCCTTGAACTTGAAATTCTCTCATCTCAGCCTCCTAAGTGTTGGAGTTATAGGCATTCACCATGAAGTCTCCTTTCATTTCTTGTGAGAGACTTAACTCCCAGCCTGTATCAGGTCAAATGACACAGAATTTCTGGATGCAAAGAATTTTATGGTGGACAGTAGAGAAAAGCAAGCCTGGGAAATGTCACCCTCAACCTCCAGAAGAGGCAGGAATGAGCTGCCAATACGACACACTACTATGCTTAGGAGATACGAGGATCCTCAGTTCTGCCATTCATAACTATAAAACACATGCTGAGCATGCATTTTAATGAAGCTCCAAACTTTATTAACACTGCATTTGCTCTTAGCTTCATTTAATGCATTTCAGTTAAAGCATTTTGCATTAACTTCATTTATTAGCACATATTTGCAGAACATAATGATTACATTCATTGTGAGGAATTGGTTCATGGACACACCACATCTTAATTCTTAGTCCCTGCCTTGGTTACTTTTCACCCTTTGCTGGGACAAAATACCTAACACCCAAAGTGAAGGAAGAAAGGTTTTATTTCGCTGACAGTTTGTGGAGGCTTCAGTCCATAATCACTGGCTCCAAGGCAGAGTGGGCACATGGCAGAGGGGAGCAGTTCATGGTGGTGAAAAAAGCACAAGCAAGAGCAAAAAAGGAGGAGCACAGAGAGAAGACTCTGTTCCTTATATTGTATGCAGGCCACACCCTTTGGGTGTAGCACTCACACCCATAATCCCAGTATTGGACTGTGCGTCATTCACAAACTCTAGAAGCCTGTCTCCATGAGTGCATGAGACTTAGGGGGCACATCTAGACATAAACTGTAACAGTCCCCTTCTCCTCGACTTGGTCTCTCCTCCCTCCATCTCTTGATCCCCTTCCCTTTTGCAAAACATCTATCTCCCCATTTCCTATTCAAAACTAAAAAGGTTTTCCTCTGGTTTACATCATATTCAGATTTTCATGCAGCACTGATTGCTCCTGAGTGCCTGCAGTAGTTCAGCTGCCTGGTTTTAAAGGCTTCATCTTACTTAACAGTTTTTAAGTGAGTAGAACAAACGTCATTGAAAGGAAAGCAGCATTACAGTAGAATGTTATCAGTTTACTATATTGTAAAAATCTGTGAAAATATACTTATTAACCAAGGAACAGTATTTGAAATTTAGAGACACCGAACTGCATAGTTTTTTCTTCCTTTTACATTTTCCTTTCAACCAACACCTATTTAGCATTTTACCAGCACTGTGACAAACTGTGGAGATATATTCATGACAAAGATGCAGAGGCAAGAGGTAAACTCAACACTGCCATGTAAAATGACATGTGCACATGCCAAGACAACCATGCACATGTTAAATGGCAAGGAGAATGTTATGGTTTGAAAATTGGTGGTCAACTTAACGCCAGCTGGATTACATCAACATGCATTGAGAGAAGATCCTCCACCTGAGGAGGGTTGTCAGGATAAATAGGTGGAGAAGAAGAGAGGTGTAGAGAGGGATTGAGGCGTTACGGAGGCATTGTGGGTTCCCTTACGAGTTGCTATCTGAGCTGTTGGTTCTCCTGGAGAAGCTTTGGTCTTCACATCGAGCATTGCTTCTTGGCTCCGGAGGGGAAGATATGTGCTGCCTGGTCTCCAGGATGAACTCGTCATGCTGCTTCCTGGCACGTACCTGACTGTGCTTGTTGTCAGAGGAGCTCGGGGCCTCCGTGTTGCTGAGGACAGCTGTGGTTCCTTTCAGGACAGCCCCGCTCTTTGTTGTGAGTGTGACTTCTCAGCTCCAGTGTAGAACCCTCATCCCACTAGCACAGCTCCTTCACCCTGCTGGCATAGACTTTCTGGCTTCCACCGCTGTCCCTTGGGTCTTCCCAGATCCGTAAAAGAGACTGGCGTGAGTCCTTGTGGGCCCTGGACTTCCAGTTGGACTTGTGGAGGTGTTGTCCTGAGCTCTGGGTTTTTATCTGGACTCATGTGGGACATTGCCGTGGGGTTTAGGCTCTTGACTAAATAATCTATGTCGTTGGTGTTGCGAATAGATTTCCTGCATTCTCCTGTGTTAACTTCCGGTGACCATTATAAAAATATTATAAACTCCATGTCCTGATCTGAATTGTTCTCTGTGTACAACCCCTGACTATAACAGTGAAGCTGCCTAGGAATCTGGGGAGGTGGGGATAGTTTGAGAGGGCATCTAGGGACACTTAAAGGATGACGAGGCATTTGAAAAGTCAATAGGGGTATTCCTAAAGGAGGAGGCTGGAGGCTGGAGGGACCTGCATGCAGTCACACGTGAACACAAGAGAAGGTCTGCTCTACACACAGGGATCTGCACAGGTGTTTCAAGATGGCAAATGATCTAATGTACTGTGAAAATTCACTCCGGAAGGGAAAGTAATGGAAGAGGGAAATACAGGGAATTTCCCTGAGGCAGGGAGTTGAAGGGGATCGTTAGTTACAATGGCCCAGCTGAGGGAGTGGAAAGGCTGAAGTGGCTCAGAGTAACAGGGACAGAGAAGAGAGGGCTTTAAGAGACAGCACATGAACCACAGGACCTCCTTTCTCTCACTGGGGTTTGGATCCGCAATGCCCTTTAGAGGGCCCTGTTACAGCGTGGTCCCCAGCAGGTGGCGCTGTTCGGAGGGGTGGAAACTGGGGGTCAGGTGCTGTTGAAAGAGGAGGGTCCTGGGGAAGGGTGCCTGGGAACGGTGTGTACTGTTCTTTCCCTCTCTGTGTCTCTCTCTTTTATTTTACTTCTTGTTATCCTTATAAAGGTGAAATGTTAATGTTTTCGGTTTTATGGAGCAAAAAACGTTTAAGAAGTACTTAGTAAAATTAAAAAGTAGGCTATAAAAATTATTTCAATTTTGTTTTTCAAAATGTCAAGTGCTGATCTCCAGTTGATTAGAAGGGATCATAAGAATGTTGGTAAAATTGGCAGGCTGTTGAAATAGATTCCCAGAAGCTTCCGAGCCCTCTTGGCTGTCTCTAAAAAAGACAGATCTCAAAAGAATTATGCCACTATTACAACAAAAACCGTGTGATCTTGCGAGCCTCTGAAGCTTCAACTCTAACCCTAACCCTACCTGTATTCCCATTTCTTCTCTGAATCAGACCATGAAACAGCCGTCTAATTGGTAGATGATGCAAAGTCAAAGTGAACACTGCCCCGTCCACACACGTATCCATCTTTGCGATTCAATGTTATACTAAAGAGTAATGCACTCACTGCATTTAGAAAAATAAAAGTTGCCAAACATCCTTTTAATGTGCTGGTTCATCTTACATTTTAACTTTTCAGTGCTCTCTTTCACTTTGTTTCTTCCACTAGTGAGAAGGTACTAACTGAAACAATGAAATCTTTGAAACAGTTTACCAGGTTAAATGTAAGTATAACTGTCTGCATCTTATTAACTTGCTTCAAAATAAGAGTTAGATCATCAGCTTAATGATTTAAACCCAATAAAAAGAAATTAACATTTAGTAGATTGAGCTACTTCATCTTATACTAGTCCCCAGGCCTCTTTGGGGAGGAAAAACAGTGTAATTAATGAAAGCTACTACAAAATGTTCCTTATTCTCCTGAAGTCTTCTCTCCGAAGGCCTGGGGTTCCTGAGCCAGGTTGGTGGGAGCACTTCACTCAGTAACTTGCACAAGTACGATCATGGTAACAACCTTTTGCCCTCACAAGCGAATACAGGTAAGCAATTCAGTTTAGGGATAACATGGACTGTTTTTCATTTTCAGAGCACGTTGACATTAATGATTTAGTTTTATAGCAAGAACTCTGGGGAAATGGACAGGAAAATGCAATTTATTATGCAATATGGAAATAGGCAAATAAGAGTTAAGTGGCTTTCTTAATGTCAAGCCTATAGTCAAGCCTATAGCACGGTGAGCAGTAAATTCCAAGTCTTCCAGCTCTTTCCTTTATATTCATCTTTTCTTCATAAAGTAAAAGTAGGTAAGATGATAACAACTGCCCCGAGAAAAATATGAAGGCAATTTACTATGCCATCACTTTTGGAGCAAAAAATGATTTTTAATCATGCCTCAATTTTACGGACTTGAGCTTAAATGAGTAACAAGCTGAAATGCTCATGTCCAAAATTTAGACTCTTCTCACGGAAGACAGTTATTTGAACACATTAAGAATTCTGCAGAAAAACAAAAAAGAATTTTTCATCAAAAGAAAAATGCACGAATGTATCTTCCAACTTTCAAATTCACTTAAATGTTCTGGTTTTAGCTTGGGATTTACCGCTTCCTGTGTGCATCCCGAGGACTAACACGTCCCGTTATTCTTCTTGCCAAGTGCAAAGAAGGTTTTAGTGAACACAGTTTCCACGTGCAGACAGTAAAGCCTAAGTGAATGCAACAAATAAGGAAGTACTTTCTGTTATGATCAAAACTTCTTGCCAGATTCTCTTCTTCTAGTACAAAGACAAGACATCTGGAATGAGGGGCGGGACTGGGTGACAAAGGAAGCTTGGGTGCCCATAGTTTGATAGAAAACACAGAGATTTTTTCCAGGATGGTAGTATAGTTGATTTTGCTGTCATAGTATTAACCATAACCACAGTGATTAGCAACTGCATTTTCTACTCTATCAGGTCCTAAGTATATCTGCAGTGATTATCTCTTTAATCCTCACTATAGCACTAATATTTGTCCTCATGTAAGAGATTAAGAAACTGAGGTTCAAGGTCCAATCTGCCATAAGGAAATAACTTGGCAAAAATCACTGGGGTCCTGGGGACACAGGTCTGTCCTATCTCGACACCTCATTTAACTCAGCACCCTAAAAGGCAGGCATTAGGACCCTGGCTTTTCACGTGCCACTGTTCCAATCTGTGACAAATCAGGGCTCTGTGACCTGGGTGTTTTGACTTTGTGATCACAAAGAGCCACATTTGGTCAAGTTTCTCTCCAGACACCAGGGGTCTGCTGCCTGCCTCAGTGGCTTTGGAAATGGGGTTCAAGGGCGACACTGGGTTTCAGCACCCCAAGATTCCTGATAGACTCCAGGCAAATTCCAGCAATGGCCCTCCAGCTTACAAAGGATGTGTATTAATATTTAAATTTATGTTTATGCTTTCCTTTCCACCTTTTTTTTTGGTGTGTTCAGGGATTCTGTAGGATGGTAGCCATAGTAACAGCAGAACAAGAGAAATGTGATTTCACCCCAAAAATGCATATCACAGGCTGTTTACTAAAAGTGGCAGAGCTCTGACAGATGAAACAAAGGGGCTTGATATGGCTTCCAGTTGGCTTTTTAAATTGTTGCTCTAACTTTAATATATATACCCCCCCCACTATGTATGTGTGGCTATTTTAATTAACAATGTTCAAAAGAAAATATAAATTGGGGAGTCAAAACCTAGGAATGTTCACTAAATTACATATATTATTATTATACATATTATATCTCTCTTCATATTATTTGTACAATTTTATTTACATTAATATTCAAATGAAAACTTTAGGGTTGAAACCTAAGTCTCTTCTTCATCAGGTAAATTAACAATGTTTCATTCTGAAACATAATTAAACCTTGTAAATGCAGAAAACACACTTATGTGTGCGTGTGTGTGTGTGTGTGTGTGTGTGTGTGTGTGTGTGTGATGATACTGGAGATCTAACCCAGGAGGCTGCACCACCGAGCTACATCCTCAATGCTATTTACTTTTATTTTGACACAGAATCTCGCTGGGTTAGTTAGGTAGAAGTCAAACATGTGATCCTCCTACCTCTGCCTCCAGAAGTTCTGGGTTTTTGCTTTGTCCACCACACTTCATGACAATATTAGTAATCAGATAATCTACTCTTCTTCTCTAAATGCAAGTAGACCATGATTTCTGTAAGTACCAGGAAAATGAGGCCTCTTAGGACAGGAATGATAAAGTGAGCAAAAGGAATTTTGTTTTCACCTAAGTCTTTAATGTTGTATCAAAAAGGCTAAAAATGGAACCGGAAACATAATCTTCGGCTCTGGAGATTTGATAAGGGCTGAAGCTAAGAATCTCTGTTCCCTCGTCTCTGTCTTTTCACCAACACTCTTCATTTGCATCCTGCATGTACCGCTGTGTGCTGGGTGTAGGACGAGCAGTGCTCCTGGAATCTAAGAGTGTGAGGGGCTCCCTCTCCAGGGGGTGGGTTTATTCCACTTAAGCCTAAACAGCCCAGGCTAATGACTACACACAGCGTTAGAGCCAGCAAGACTGTGTGTAAAATGTGGATCCCTCTATTCGCTAGTAATCTCACTCATCTGCTCCAAGCGAAACAGTAAGTGGAGACTTGGTGAGATGACGTGCACGGAGCGCCTGGCTTGTGTTGAGGACAAGCCAAGGTGAACCTGCCTTAGTAAAGGTGGCGCAGAGGGCGGGAGCAGAGCCGTGCCCCCTCCAAGGGGGAGATGATTGCACCCTGAGGACTCCTTAGGAACACAGCTGTGCAGAAGAAAGAGGGCAACGTATTAGAGACACAGCTGCAATCTTGGCGTTCTGCTTCTAGCTGTGGATTCGGAGACAGGAAAGGGATTGATCTGAAGAAGAGTTTAGGAATGGAGGCCGGTGTGTTTTGTTCAAGGCAGGGATGTCAGATGGGAAGAGCTGACCTCCAGGTAGACCTGCAGACTCCTGTTGGGTTTTGGGGGGTGAGGGACCTGCACCCTGCTTGGGGACCAGAGAAAGCAGCAAGGTGATCTGGGGAGCTGCTTCAGGACTGTCTGGCCTGTCCAAGAGCCGCCGGGAATTTTGGAAAGCAAATCTTTTACTGTTTCCTCAAGATCTCATCAGCTCTTTGATTTTTACATGCACCCGGTGGAGGTAAGGGCAAGGTCAGCAGACGGAACTTTCTACAGAGAGAGACCAGGCAGGCTTGGTTTGACTTGAAAGGATGAATGAATGAATGAATAAGTAGGCAACAAGACTGAGGACCGTGGGCCGATCTGCACACAAGACAGCGTTAAAGCCGTCCTGGGGGTGAAGAATATTTTTCTGATATGGAAGAAGCAAGGGAGATTTTATCAAAGCAAGTGAGGAAGGAAGGAAACAAGGAAACAAGGAAGGAAAGAAGAAAGGAAGGAAGGAAAGACATTGTTATGGCTTAGATCAAGAACAACCCTCAAAAGTCTCATGTGCCCCTTTAAATTGTGGGTGTCAGGATTGTGTCTCAGCAACTAGAAAAAAGACTAAAGAGAGATATGAATATGTAAAAACGAGCAAAGACTTTGTCCTGTTTTTCTTTTTGAGACAGGGTCTCCCTATGCATGTCAGGCTGGCCTTGAGCTCATTTTGTAGTCCATTTCAGGCTGGCTTTGAACTCTCAGTGATCCTCCTGCCTCAGCCTCCCGAGTGCTGGGATTACGGGTGTGCAACCCCACACCTGCCAACAAGAGCATTCTAAGTAGAGGGAACATTATAAATGAAAAAAAAATGGGATGAATGAGCTGGTATAAGTGGGGACTAATTTGCAGAGGCAAGGTTTGGAGGCATGCAGGATACAAGCAAGGGACTAGGGGAAGATCATGCGTATCCGTGGAATAAATGAATGGCAAGTAGGTGGGCATCAGATGGTCCAGGGCACAGAATCTTGAGCTAGTAGATATGGATTTGGGAATAGAAGAAGACATACTGAAAGAATTTTAAAAAAATAATATGCTAACTGTTGCTTCTATTATCAGTCATGTTATAGTAATGAAAAACCATTGAAGCTATCATGGAGGAGAGTAAGCTAAGCCTCACTATGCTGTGCACCACTGCTACCTAACAGGAAAATATTTAAAGCCAAATATGCAATTTAAAATTTTGAGTCACCATGAAAAATGTATTAATTTTCATGTAATTATCTCAAATTTAATCAAATAAAAATTATCAAGATTTCTTTCTTTTTTTTTTTTTATTTAAGAGGAAAAAGAGAAAAACACAAAACAAACCAAAGCGGTGTAAGGGTACACGTAATACAGAACTACAAAAAAACAAAACAAAACAAAACAAAAACAAACAAACAAACAAAAAAACATAACAGTAAGAAATCACCTGTTAGTAGATTACATATTATCATCTTGAAAATAGTTCCTCAAATCACAGTATCAAAGAATACAAGGTGGACATTCAAACAGGGAGACTGCAAACAGCTGTGTTCAATGATCCAAAAACATTGATATAGTCAGCTATTTAACACCCCTAAACACACTTGCTGTTATATCCGTTAGAGCTCTTTTTCTAAATTATCAAGATTTCAAATCAATCTTTTAGTGTAGTGTTAATATGTAATGTAGACATTGTCTAGTGTGGTTTCTATGTCTCAACTAGGACTAGAACATTTCAAGTGCTCAGTAGCCACAGGTGACCAGTAGTTCCTTATTAGACAGCACAGGTCTGAAGGACGATGCCGAGAAGTAAGAGACCAGGGTGAGTTTATTAGCTCAGGAGAAAAATAATGAAGGTCTGAATTCATATGCTGGTAGTAAGAGCAAAGGACAAGAGATTTAAGAATTTTTGCAGAAGTAAAACCAGTAGCCTCTAATAATTAATAGACATTGGGATGAAGGGAGATGAAGACCTAATAGTGATCCTTCTGATTGCAAGGCTAGGTGTGGAGGGGGCATCAGCAGAGCTAGGAACAAAGCGGGGCAGCTGAGCTGTGTGGAAGTGGAGCAGCAGGCTCAGTCTGAAGGTGTCGGAGGACCTCTCAGAGACAAGGTCCAGTAGGTTGGAGGTGCAGGAGCTCTAAAGAGGAAGGGCACAGAGATTCGACCAAGAGAGCATCACATAGGGGGAGAAGCTGCAATCCTAATGCGAGGTGACATTTGGGAGAGGCAGCTATGAAGGGAAAGAGAAAGGAGTCAAGGGTCAAATGCCGACGAGGAGGTGAGGGTGAGGAGGAAGAAGAGATGGAGAAGGAGCAACAGAAGAGTCAGGAGAACTGGGAAAGCTCAGGTCCAAGGTGGAGCGCATTTCAAGAAAGCAAGGGGGCAGCTTTTGTAGTGATAGAGAATGAGAGTTAAGTGGGAATCTATAAGGTTCCAGGACACTGTGGAACCTCTAGATAAAACGCAGGGTTGCACATCTGATAAATGAAATTAACTAGTGCACAAGTATTACTATTTTCATAGATTTGAGTATTAAATGAACACAGAAAGATTCAAGAGAAAAATTTGGCAGAAAAGGGGATGTATGTTAGGACTGGGGATGGACGGCTGGAGGACCCCAAAGATGCAGAACAAATGGGATCAAAGGCGATGAAAAGCAAGGTGAGCACTCACATCCTCTGGGACAGAAAGGGAGGAAGACAGGGTGGATTCAGTATTAATATTTTAAACTGGAAAATGAAAAATTTGAGGGCTCTTACAAGTCAAATATCCTTGATTAGTGCGCATGGTAAATGATTGTGAAAGCACATTTGTTTTTCATAGAATTTACACAAAAATAGCAAACTCCATGTTTTGAATATTTGCTAGTATGAAGTAGTTAGTTATTAAGCCATTCTGTGCTAAATGTAAAAGTTCCAAATAGAAAACAGAACCAATGAAATGGGAGGTGCCCGGCCAAGCCTGACTACAAGGCTCGTGCCCAGCAGCAGCACCATGAATTCAGTGTGATACAGGGTCAGAACCTAAGCCAAGACACGGTCTGCATGGATCTTTTAAGAGTCATTCTTTCTCAAACTGTTCAGCATGCAGTCTGAGGAGTCTCCTCTGTGCCCTCCTGGTCTCATAGTTTAACAGTGGTAACATCCAGTTTTTATGGTAGGAATTTCCTACTGCTTCCTCTTAACTTCTAATAAACAGGAAAAGGGGAAAATCATTTAATGGAATATTGAATACCAAAACCCCACTTCACACTAAAATCCAATAAAAAATGGCATTGCTATTCAAACAATCTTATAATTCTTATCTATTGCAGAGAATTTATCCTAGATCAGAAAAATCTTTAATAACTTTAAAATAAATTAATTCTTGGTAAATCAATACATACTAAAGAAGTGAAATATTCAAATTCAAGTTACCTTTTCCACACAAACCTTCCAACACTAGACCAAGAAAGAGCTTACACTGATACACACACACACACACACACACACACACACACACACACACTTCCTTGGATCAGAGCCTGCATTTTTGTTACTCGAGCAGAAATAATTTGTGTGTTAAAATGTGATGGGAATGAAAATAGGAAGTTTAAATTTGGCAAAATGAAAACAGTTCTAATTGGGAAGTTTGCATTTTGTATCCTTTGTTGGTCATTTTAATTTAGATGGGAAAAGCATTTTGTTGATTACTTTGGACACTTAGGGCATTTAATTTGAATGACAAAAATACAGACTATAATAGAAATCACTTTAAAATGGAAAAGAATTATAAGTCTACCTATTTTCTTTATGCTTGTTTTGCGCTGCTCTTGGCCACCCCACTGCTTAGCATTCACAGCCAGACCAGAGGCAGGACGCCCGCGTGGCTGGCCAATCAGCCTCCCCTACTGTGGTCTGCTCTTTTCCTCCGCAGGTACCCAGTACTGCCTTGATGTTTCTCTGCTCGCCCCAGGCTGTGTGTGGGCTGTTGTTTTTATGTTCAGATCCCACCCCTTTCCACAGTTTATTTTTACATGGAAAAATCCTTGCTATTTTTCCAGGAGTGAAGAATTACTTCTTTAGTTGTACTAATAAGCAAAGATAATGCCTAGAAAGGAATATGCATGTGGAATCTCAGTTGCAATCTGTCAAGATCTAGAAGGGAGTGACATACACCTATGTACACAATAAAATTCCCTAAAGCTTGACTGAAAGTGAAGTTCGTTGTCCATTCTATGTCCTCAACTGGGTATCCTGAGGGAGAATGTAGGGTACTGCTAGACATCCTGCTTCGCTGATGGCTGATGCATGTGGATCTGTGGCATCAGGATAGAAATAACCAAGAGTCTGTGGTTCAATACAAACCCTAAATTATCTCCTGTGGCTGTGGCTGGAGGGAGGCCCAAGGCTCTCTGGGGTCTGCTCTTCTGGACCCACATATCCCTGGGTCCCTCCAGCGCCCCTGAGATCTAGAGTGAAATTCCTGTAGCAACGTCCACCAAGGAGCCTAGACCCCGGAGGGCTTCTAGGGGGTAGGAAGGGGACTAAGTACCAATGCATGCTGCTCTTTTAACAGCAGTTCCTTTACATAGCCTTTACACAGAAGGAAACACATGGTGGAGGAAAGAGCGAATGTCACTTAGTGTTTAGACAGAGGGGCTTGATTTCCATATGATACATTTTCCTATGTGCAAAGAGAATTAGAATAAAAATTTGCAAAACAGTTAAATTGACATTTACTATTTATTTTTCAGATTGTTATTGTCTTTAAATAGATGAGAATTTAATTTTGATTTTAGTAGCTTTAGGTTTCCTTTCCTTCTGTGATTCTTTGAATGCCCAGTTGACAGTGGAGAGATAGTGCTGTTTTTTTCTGTTTTATTTTTGACTGTTCAATGTTACTAGTGGGAATCCTGGGATCTAGGGACTAAGTGGCTTATTTTCAGATATCTTACTACAAATTAAGAAGAATTAATGTCTCCACGCACTTGACATACTCTCTGGTTTCTTTGGAGAGGGTCATTGTACTGGTCATCTCATGAATTAGGGAAAGACTGTATTCTACTGAAGATGACTTGGGCTGCTTTTCCATATAAAAGTCACTGGCAGTATAGCAACACAAAGAAAGTTCCTAAAAGGTTAAGAGAGTATTGGTTGCTCATTAGGGAGTCATTTTTATCTTATTCAATAAAACCATGTAAAAAAAGATTTTTCTCCTGTTTAGTTAAGTTTACTCCTTTTTTTTTTTTTTTTTTTTGAGGCTACTGTGAATGGGGCTGCTTTCATTAGCTCTTAGCAATATTTATTGGTGTATGCTTTTGGTACATTTTTGCACATTGATTTTGTATTCTGCAGCTTTACTGGGTTTGCTTATCTTGTTAAGGTCTTTTGGTGGATTGTGTGGGTTTTCTATCAGTAGAAACATATCTGTAAACAAGAATAATTTGACTTCCTCTCTATCTGTATGCCTTTCATTTTTTTTTCTTGCCTAATTGTACCAGCTAGAATGCTGAGAGTGACAGCCTGGTCTTATTCCAGCACTTAGCTTTTCCGCCCTCATTGTGATACTGGCTGTGATTTGCTAACACACCCTTTATTATGTTGAACTGTGTTCCTTTGACACCTTTCAACTATGTTTGTTTAGAGTTTTTGTTAATGGAGGGATGCTGAATTTTACCAAAGGCTTCCATATCTTATCAAGATAACCACTTTATTTTGTTGATATGATTTCTTACATTCATTGATTTGTATATGCTGAACTATCATTGCATCCCTGGTATAGATTTCATGTGATCATAGTGAATAATCTTTTTTATGGGCTGTTGGATTTGATTTTAGTGCATTTTTGGCATCATTAGAAATACTGGCTTTTAGTTTTTTTGTGTGTGCATGCATGTTCTTGTCTGGTTCAGTATCAGGATAATCAGGGTAATATTAGGTCAGACAAAAATGTCCGCTATCTAAATTTTTACAAATGGATTCCAAGAAAGGTAAAAAGTGAAACTAAAAGCAAGATTCCTGAAACTGCTTAAAAATTAATGACAAAACCACATCATGATGAAGTAAGCACACGGCTCTCAGCGCAAGCCCTCTCCAGTCCTCAGGGTGCTGTACTGGATGGCTGGCATGTGGAAAAGGACTCTCCCAATAAGCACCCTTCACTTATGCCTGCAGTGGGACAGACAGGGGCTTCGGGCTTCAGCAGTGAGAGGCAGTAACACCTGCATGGCTCTTTGTACCTAACCATATAATAAATAAAAATGCACTGATCCTTTTTCAGATTTTCCTTGTGTTCAAAATATTACAGTGAGCAAGAAGGCCACATCTCCTTGGATTTAGGGTGGGTTGGAAAAGGTTATGATTACTATGTGGTCTTTATTGGGCCAGTTCTCTGTCCTCATATATTTCAATCCGTAGAGGTGAGTATCCTGTGGCTCATCTCATCCCAGATTCTGGTTTGATGTCACACCTGACAAGTGGGAGCCAAACATGGCCCAGGACAATTATTTCCGCTTTTGGTAGCAGTACATTCATTTGTTAAGTAACTATCTACTGAGACCTCCTGGATGATAGGAACAGAAAAGAAAGAATACTCGAATGTTTGAAATGAAAAAGGATGAATAGGATTTCTTTAGGTTCTGTGCTGAGTTACACAAGCATTTGTGACAGAATTTGCAGGGCCTGACGCACAACAAAAATGTGGGTCCCTTCTTGGAAGCCTGTTAGGATTTTAAGAGTGATAACAGAGCAGTAAACAAGCAGAGGCTCCCGGGCAGGGGATGCTATGCAACTGCCCAGATCACTTGGCCTTGGAGCCTGCCTAATTACCAACCTTATGCTCTTGTCTAACATCCATCTTCCAAGAACACAGAGCCCACTGCCTGATTTCCTTTAAAACACTTTGCACTCGTCCTCAGTGACAGGGCCTGGATCATAGTAAATGTTGGCATAGTTTGGTGCCCACCTAAGACTTCGTTGCAAGCTCTGGACCCTAAATATGCGGATCATTCCAGTTGCGATATCTGGACACCACACTCAAATTTCAACTGCGCTTGCAGTCTGCTGCTCTCTGGACCTCCTTTCTCCTATGACCAGCTGGATTTCCCCTCATCCCTTGGCTACCCACACACCTCAAAGTGGGAGTGAAAGGCTAGACATAATTTAGGTCGTGGATCTTTAAACTCTTAGGCTCTCCAGATGAGGAAAGGAGGGAAGGAGAGAGAGATAGACAGGGAGGGAAGAAGGGATAGAGTGAGAGAGAGATTGGACAACTGTATCTTAAAAAAAGAAATGCCTTAAGAATATTAATTCATGTTGATCAGATGAAAAACAATGTGACTGCCTTCTTGACCCTTTTTATCTCAAGAAATTTAGCACTTTCCCAGAAGAGTGAACCCTAAGGATAAATGAGGAATTTTGATATGCACATGGTTTTACAATTCAGTGTTTTTTCATCTACTCTTGGAAACCACCCAAAAGTGCACTCAATTTTTGGCATAACTAGGAGAGAAATTCCAAAATATTTGTAAGCATTTCCAAAAGCAATCAAGTTCACTCAGGAGCTGCGTGGAGGAAACTGGAGAGGAGCCAACTGGAGATCTCTAAGGCAAGAACTCGGCTGCAGGAGGTCTGGAAAATGATGACAAAAATACCGTGTCTGAAGTTAAGAAGCCCGTTCTAAGAAGTGTCTGCTTGCAACAGCAGGAGTGAAGATGGGGGTGAGCTGACTAGTTTAATTCAGAAAACCAGACAAGAACTAGATGTGCACTCTATGATCAGTCACAGTAATGAGCCATATTTGCAGGAAGCAATTTGTTTTGGTTACAGTCAAGAAAAAGAGGGTCTCCTATCTGGGAATCTGAGCTAGTATATACTATTACACATGCTCTTACCTAAGTATAGAGATCCAGGAGGTCCAGAAAAATGTTTCCAGGATGCACATAAAAATTGTGAACAGCTGGGCTGGGGTTTAGCTCAGCGGTTTAAAAGCTTGCTTGGTTAAATGCAAGGTCATGAGTTCAAAAATAAAACATTGTGAATACCTATAATACAAGAAATGAATAAAACACAAATGTAACAATTCATGGGCAGGAAGTGATGGAAATAAAACAGGAAGAGATAAATGCTGTAGGATAAAATTGAGAAAATAACCAGAACAAAAATAAAAGCATTACATACATGAAAATGAAATTGCAAGTAATAGAAAGCCAAACAGAGCCTGTAGGAAAACAGGAGCAGTAAGGAATATGTAGGATGAAAAATAAGAAGAAATGGAAAACATATAAGGATATTTTAAAATATTAGCAAAAATAATAGCACTAAAACGGTGCTAAATTGGAAATTTCATAGGCAGATGTTTACTGCAATAAATAAGAAAACTGAAGCATCTTACTAGTGAAGTTAGAAAAAACAATCAATAAGTTAAGAAGAAAATGCAAGGAGACATTAATAACTTAAGAAACAGTAAAATGGAACTAATAAATAAAGTAAAATATTTATTCTTGTAAAAATTGCTTGCTAAATGCAATTGACAGAATGTTTATATCCCCATTTTCACCCACATATCCAAGTATGTCTGCTGAAATCCTAACCCCATGAGGGTGATATTAGGGTATAAGACCTGCGGGAGGTCAGTGTCCTTGTAAAAGAGGCCTGAAAGAGGTCCTTCACCCATTTCCTCATGTGGGCACACAGCTAGCAGGTGTCATCTACCAATCACAAAGTGACCCTCACCAGAACTGTGAGAAATGAATTCCTATCATTAGTGAGCCTGCCAGTTTATGATCTTTCTGTTATAGGAAACCAAATAGACTAAACACTAAGTCAAAAAGAAGAGAGAAAGTACACACAAATAGAATTTTTTAGAAAAGAGAAATAATCACAGAATCATAGATATGTAGAATGCATAGGACAGCCTATTTTGTTCAACTCCAGGTAAATAAAATTAAAACTTTGATAATGTGAATTACTTTTAGAAATACATCAGTTATCAAAGGTCTCATCAAAAGCAGTAGAAAATCTTGTGCCACCTGCTATCTGTGTGTGCGCAGACGGCAGGGTCTTATCGGGAAACACAGCCTCAAAGTGGGTTGCAGAGACTGTGAGCACCTCAAGGGTGCAGGCTTCCTCAGGTTAGACTAAGGACTTGGCTGGAAATGAATACCGGAGCCATCTGCCTGAGTGAAGAAACAAATATCTTTGTTCACTATAGTAAACAGACAAAACCCTTTAGTCTTAAAGTAAATGTCCGCTTTCCGTAGCTCAATTACAGGGAAATTGTTAAAGCACTCTCCCCTGTTTCAAAAGGTTTCCACAAGAAAACTACCAAACTTTGAAAGAGGACGCAATTATAATGTTATTTTAACAGTTCCAGAATTTCATGGGAAAGTATAAAAGGAACATTTCCATTTTGTAAACATAATTCTACTATCAAAAACATGAAGAATATACTATAAAATTCTAAAATTTTAGACCCATATATCTTATGGATACCAACATAAACATTCTAAATAAAAATGCAAGTAAGTAGATTCTGCCACTGCATTAAAAAGTAATAACAAAAAGTTCAATATTTAGAATTATAGCAATATAATCTACCTTATAAGTAGCTCCAGAAAATTAAATGTACAAGCATCTCTACCTTTGATTTTTAAAAGAACAATCCATAGAACAAGAATAATGCAAAAACTATCCTTGCATATGGAGATATATTTCTTTTAGTGCAAAAATCAACATCATGCCTAGGAAATGAGAGGATGAGAATAAGAAGTGGGTGACAGCACTGTCACTGCATACACTTGATACGTTATGATGTTACATCACATGGTGGGTTATCATCCAAAAATAAATAGCATTTTAAAAAGAGAAAAGACGCCTCACTGGAGTTTCATTCCTCTGCCTTGCACCCTAGTTGAAGCTGTGAAGAAGCCCTCAGTTCCCTGGTGAGATATCTTGGGTCCTCTGCCTCATCTCCCTTGAGAGGAGACAAATTTCAAAAAGGTAAATCCGAAAGCACATCAGAAGGCAAAGAGATCAGCAGGACCTGCAGCATCGCCCCTACAGCTTCTGATTGTCTCCCTTCCTCTGCTGCTGCACTGCCCAGCCTCAGACTCTGGTCCAGTGGTCTCTGCTCCAGAGGGGGGTAAAGGAAAAAATGGAGAGGAAGAAGCTTGTCTGTACAGGTGGGATGTTTGAGAGGGGGGTAAAATTTGAGACCCGCTGTGGGCTAGGATACCTTAGTGCCTGCTCAGTCAGTCCTGCTTCCATTTATCTTTCAGAGACAGAGGACAGATTAAAAAATCTGTTGGCTAAAGAAGTGGGACCCATTACAATACAGAAGAGGGAGTCTTTTAATGGCAAAAGAACATAAAACTTAAAGAGCCTTTAATCATTATAAGAAAGAAATGGAAGGGAATTAAAAATTCTAATAGGCCTACCATGATGGGTTTGAAAAGCTCAAGAATATTGTACAGAGACAACAAAAGTTTCCACGTAAGCCAGATTTGCTCATTTCCTGGATTTATATCTTATATAAAGTGAGTACTTGTCTGACATATAAGTTTAAGAATTTTTCTAGGTTATTTGGGAGAAATGCAAATGTTCCAAAATGTGTTTATTTCATGATCTCCTTTACATGATACACATTTTTTTCTTGAGGCAAATCGTAAAAATAACAATGTAATTGTAAAAGTCTGTGGATGATTAATTTTTACATCTTGGTCCTTGGTTAGGAAAAGAAAGAAAACTGCCTGTTTAATCTCAGTGTCCTCAACAGTTTATCAGCACTTAGCTCAGTGTCGTTACATGCTGGAGATTTTCTCCTATCTTAGATGAGAAAAAGGCTTCTACGGGAAGAGAACTGATACTGCAAAGCAGATGAGGAGTGAGATTAAGAACACATATTTGGCTCTTATTCTTTGATCAATTGGTTTGGAGGCTGCTAAACACACAAACGTGTGTGTCTCTGTGTGTCTGTGTGTGTTGGTTAGAGTTCTCTAGAGAAATGGACTCAATAGAAATACATGTACAGTTATGCAAAGGGACTTATTAGGTGGCTCACAGGATCAGAGCCGGGAGAGACTACAGCTGTCTGCACGCTGGTGATTGGGGGTCCAGGAACTGCTCAGCCCAAGGAGATGGGTGCTTTTGAAAAAGAGGGACCAAGGGTATAGCAGCAGTTCAAGGACAAAGGCCAGAAAGCTCACTGGAGGCTGGCTCACTGGTATGAGTCTATTGCGAGGCTGAAAAAAATGAGGTTGACAGCCAAAGGTGGTGGCAGGCGACATTCCCGCTTGAACAGACTGAAACTTTTAAAAAAATGCACTCACTTCCTCTTTCTTTCCCTTTTATTCCATTCAGGCTAAAAGCCTATTGGTCGATGCCACCCATAACCAGAGTGGGTCTTCCCTATCAATTTACTGCTCCAAATGCCAATATCTCTGGACACCTCCCAGACATACTCAGGAATGTGTATTAACAATCTGTGAGGCATTTCTTAATTAAGTCAAGTTCACCTATGACAATCAATGTCTTTTTTGATATGTGTATGATCATATTGAGCATATTTTCACAGAATTTGGTGATTTTCTTCTAGTTTAGGGTCAATACCTCTATTTGTCTGCAATTGAAACTGTAAAACCAAAGTTGTGACTGTCCCTGAGCCCATGTGCCTACGTCATGAGGGCACTGAGGCCATCCAACCTACATACTGTAACCCTCTCCATATAGGTAGATGACAGTGTCCTCAGACTGACACCCAGATAGAGGCTCAGTCTCATGAAGAACTATGCTGCGTGTGTCTTCGCAGATCTTCTCTCCCCCTCAGACCAGACCACAGCCAGCCTGTGAGCTGCCAGTCAAGGGAGGGAACACCTGCAGTGGGAGATGGGGACGTACGGCACACTGGGCAACTTGCCAGCTGCCTTTGGGTTCTAAATATGGTCAGTGTTCATGAGAACTGTTATGGTTTGATAACTAGTGGTCAACTTAACGCCAGCTGTATTACATCAGCATGCATTGAGAGAAGATCCTCCACCTGAGGAGGGTTGCCAGGATAAATAGGTGGAGAAGAAGAGAGGTGTGGAAAGGGATTGAGGCGTTATGGAGGCATTGTTAGTTCTCCTACAAGTTGCTGTCTGAGCTGTTGGTTCTCCTGGAGAAGCTTTGGTCTTCACATCGAGCATTGCTTCCTGGCTCCGGAGGGGAAGACATGTGCTGCCTGGTCTCCAGGGTGAACTCCTCACGCTGCTTCCTGGCACGTTCCTGACTGTGCTTGTCGTCGGAGGAGCTCGGGGCCTCCGTGTCACTGAGGACAGCTGTGGTTCCTTTCAGGACAGCCCCGCTTTTTGTTGTGAGTGTGACTTCTCAGCTCCAGTGTAGAACCCTCATCCCACTAGCACAGCTCCTTCATCCTGCTGGCATGGACTTTCTGGCTTCCACCGCTGACCCTTGGGTCTTCCCAGCACGAATCCGTAAAAGAGACTGGCGTGAGTCCTTCTTGTGGGCTCTGGACTTCCAGTTGGACTCGTGGAGGTGTTGTTCTGAGCTCTGGGTTTTTATCTGGACTCATGTGGGACTTGCCATGGGGTTTAGACTCTTGACTAAATAATCTATGTAGTTGGTGTTGCGGATGGATTTCCTGCATCTTCCTGTGTTAACTTTCAGTGACCATTATAAAAATATTATAAACTCCATGTCCTGACCTGAATTGTTCTCTGTGTACAACCCCTGACTACAACAGAAATTGGTACCAGAGGAGTGGGGTCATTGCTGTTATGTTGCCTGGCCATGTGACTTGAGAGCCTTAGAAATTAATTTGAAAATATTTGAGAGACTGGCCAAAGAGACAGCTGTATCATTTTGGAGACTCTGGTCGGAATCTGGAAGATCGGAGTACTGATGGAAATGCTGCCAATTAAGATGAAGCTTGGGAGGCTTCTTTTGAGAAAGACTGCAATGTCTGCTGGAGTCCAGGTAGTATATTGTGCTTTAGATGAAAGTTGGTCTTCTTTGTATTTAGAGATATTACCTGGGTGGCAGAAGAATTTCAGTGCAGTCTACTTTTGGGATGGTAGCATGGTTATTTTAGAGAACTTTCGATCAGATGTATTTTGAAATTTAGAGCAAAGGGCCAGTAGAGTAATTTAAAACACTTGTCCAAGAAAAAGGCTCCATTGGAACTGTGGGTGGTAAAGATGAAACAGAGAACATGGTTGTTTAGAATAGGATAATGGAAAAATCAAGAGTACATTTGAATTGCAGGAGATTCTTATATTTTAGTCTTGCCATGACATGTTAAAGTTAATGGGAAGCAAGGACTGTGATTGTAATTGTTCTTTTAGTGTGATTTTAATGTTTTATTTGTTTGTAACCCAGTTGATTTGTCAAAGTACTGTGTTTTAATGTTGAATCTTGGTCACCTTTTAAATGTTTTGTTTTTGATGCAGGAATTAAGTGTAAAAAATTGTGAATATATGTAATTGTTTTATTAATGTAACAAATCTGCCACTAAGGACTATAGTTAAGGTAATGCGTGTGGTTATTAAGTTGACCAGGGGTGGATTGTTATGGTTTGATAACTAGTGGTCAACTTAACGCCAGCTGTATTACATCAGCATGTATTGAGAGAAGATCCTCCACCTGAGGAGGGTTGCCAGGATAAATAGGTGGAGAAGAAGAGAGGTGTGGACAGGGATTGAGGCGTTATGGAGGCATTGTTAGTTCTCCTACAAGTTGCTGTCTGAGCTGTTGGTTCTGCTGGAGAAGCTTTGGTCTTCACATCGAGCATTGCTTCCTAGAAGACATGTGCTGCCTGGTCTCCAGGGTGAACTCACGCTGCTTCCTGGCACATTCCCGACTGTGCTTGTCGTCGGAGGGGCTCGGGGCCTCCGTGTCACTGAGGACAGCTGTGGTTCCTTTCAGGACAGCCCCACTTTTTGTTGTGAGTGTGACTTCTCAGCTCCAGTGTAGAACCCTCATCCCACTAGCACAGCTCCTTCATCCTGCTGGCATGGACTTTCTGGCTTCCACCGCTGACCCTTGGGTCTTCCCAGCATGAATCCGTAAAAGAGACTGGCGTGAGTCCTTTTTTGTGGGCTCTGGACTTCCAGTTGGACTTGTGGAGGCGTTGTTCTGAGCTCTGGGTTTTTATCTGGACTCATGTGGGACTTGCTGTGGGGTTTAGACTCTTGACTAAATAATCTATGTCATTGGTGTTGCGGATGGATTTCCTGCATTCTCCTGTGTTAACTTCCGGTGATCATTATAAAAATATTATAAACTCCATGTCCTGACCTGAGTTGTTCTCTGTGTACAACCCCTGACTACAAGAACTAAAAATGCCGTTTTAGCGTTTGAGGAGGTGGCAAGGAGAAAGGAGAACAGGAAAGGCTGTACCCCACAAAGGCACTACCTCCTTTTAGCTCCATTTGTGACAAATGACTGGCTCTCTCTGTCTACTGTGTCCACTGAAGTAGGGGGAGATCGCAAGGGAAAGAAACATGTGAGTCTTGAGAGGCAGATGCAACTTATAAAAGAGCCTCGCTAACCACATCACCAAGGGACAGGTTCTCGGGGTAGACATGGCAGCTTTGAAGAGGATTCACCTAGGAACATATATGATTAGCAGTAGCTCTTTAGTCAGGGAGGCCTGGCCCCACATGGGAGTTTCTGGACCACCAGTGTGTCTGAGATTGGGTTCTCTAGATGGAGAGCCCAGGCTAAGTAGTTTTGTAAGTGATTTATTGAGAAAGAGACAAATTTGTAAGGCAGTGAAGAAAGAGGGAGCCGGCAAGGGAAGGCGCTGAGCCAGGATGTGGTCACTGAAATCTAATAGCCTGATTGCCTGGGAGCTGCACGCTGTGAATGCAAGCAGCACAGGAGTATTTCACCTGGTGGAGAAGGAGGTGGACTTCCGTGCCACTCTGTTAATCAGTTGCCAGTCTCAGGGTGCTCCTTAGGGGAGCAAAGGGTATAATCGCTCAGGCAAGGTAATTTGCTTTCAACAAGAGTCATTCTTCAGGAAAAGCACGACTGTGGGTCACGCACAGCACGCTCATGGAGTGGAAGTGGTGGGGGGACGCACAACACAGAGGTGGGCAAGGCACCACAGCTGCTACCGCACAGTGGCATAGCTTAGGCTGTCAGGTGAACCACTGAGTCCTTTGGCCTACATCCTTTCTAATAGGGGTACCTTCATAAGCAGTAGCAATCCAAAATGCTGATTGGGATGCCATATATCTTATGTCTACAACAAGTTTTAAAATTTCAATTTCTCACCATGCAGAGCAATATTTTCCTTCAAAGTATCATGCACACACTGGAACCCACAGCAGATCCCAAGCCCTCATCGTCTTTTCTGATTTCCAGTCTCCGGCCATCTTTCCTTTCCCTTTTCCATCTGAGCCCGTGCGACTCCCCATGCTGGTCCCTCCTGCTCTTCACGGATGGCCTCTGTTGCATTATAGCAAGAAGCACAAGTAAAAAGAGCTGAGCTTTTTCCTTCTGAAAACAAGAGAAGCCTCCTATCTGCACAAGTGGTTGCCACAGAAATTATTCAAATTTGGACTTTGGGCTCTGATTTACAATTATACTATAGGTGGGATTAGCTTCGGGGGTGAGTAGCCTATGGCTATAATTTAAAGAACACTGAAAATAAAACAGTCTGTCATCTGGGCCACCATCATTCATTCATTCATTCACTATGTATTAGGTCTTGCTATGTGTCAGCCACAGCACCAAGCCCTGGAGACAGACGCACTAGATGTCTCTCATACTGGCTCGAGATTTACAGTGCACCACAGGGAGACACGTGCAACAGGAAGAGCGCTCCATATGCTGCAGAGAAAGCAGCACCAACAGAGGCACAGGGAAGCAGTGCTCAGCGGTGTTGGAAACCCACCAGCAATTCTGTATGTCTAGGACCAGGGTGACAGGCAGTAAGAGATGGGGCAGGACAGATGTTTGAGGACTTCATCTGACACATACATGCTTTATCCTGAGAGCAATGAGATGACACAGAAGGCTTGAAAGCAGGAAGTGGCATGACACACTTGGGATCTTCTCCATGGTGAGTGGACTGATGGGAGGCAGGGGACTCATCAAGACTATGGCAATAGTCTGGCTGAGAAAGGACAAAGACGTGAACTAATGAGAAGCAGGGTGACTGACAACGAAGTTCAGCTGGCTTTTCAGTTATCAAGGAGACTCTTTCTTCCCAGAGGTGTGAAATGTGTGTGACAGAGCAGCCCAGCATTTCATAGTTACCTATCTATCTATCTATCTATCTATCTATCTATCTATCTATCTATCATCTATCTATCTATCTATCTATCTGGAATCAAACTCGGGACCTCATGCTTGCCAAGCAGGCAGTGTGCCTCTGAGCTATATCCCCAGCCACAGCCCAGCATTTGATGGATGGGGAAGAGTCACCCATCAGGGCTAACAGACATGAGTGACCAGTGTCAGAAATGACACTGAAAGACGGTGTCCTTCCTGCATCTCACCACTGCCCACAAGTGGTTCACTAAGAGACCAGTTTTATTTCACAAATAGTTGAGTCTCACATTTTATTCAACTAATCAAATATTCCACCATTCCACCCATAAGCATTCTAGTTTAAATATCTGTCAGCGGCAAATATCTATTGGTACAAATTCCTGATTTCGCCCATGGGTCATATAAGATTTCACCATTGGCTCATTTGCATACTTATTGCTTGCTTTATGCTTGGCCCTATTCTGGCCATAATTTCCGCTCTGGGATGTTGTGTGTAGAACAACAGCAGGATATATTCCATAATTTGTTTCTTCAGACATTTAACTTCTTAATGAAATAATTAAAAGTGGCTTTACAATGGAGAGCCGTACAAAGATGCAACCATGAGCTCAGCCACTGGACATAAATAGCCAGTGTTCATGCCACACATGCTTAAACTATACTAAGAATAGTCCAGTCTAATTGTATAAGTAAAGTTGCTTATTCTCTTTCCTGTTTCAAATACATTTTCTATCTTATGGAAGGTCATTTTCTTTATGATTTTTCGCCTGCAGCTGGGCAGGGCTGTCTACAGCTGGCTACTTAGATATGAATTTGAGTATCATTCCACTTTATGCTTTCTGAAAGTCGGGGAGGGGGATCATTTATTAGGCATCAGCTATGCGTCCAGCACTAAGCTAGATGATTAGGACAGGTAGCCCCATTTATTCCTCACAGCAATTCTGTGAGGCAAAATAATGATTCCATTTCTACAGTTAAAGAGAGCGGCTCAGAAAAACTAAGTGATCAATCACAGGTTACACAGAAGCAGGACTCACACTGGGATCAGTCTTTCTGCCAGACCTTGATCTACACACTACAAATTCTTATCATGGATCTGTGATGGAATGCTTCCAAATGTTTGGTCTGATATAAAACTGTGATAAGTATATCTTATTTAAATGTGATAATCTTCATCTTTAAGTTTCAGTTTTCTGTTTTCCTAAAAATGAGAAAATCTATTATGGCAATCTAACATACACACTGTGAGGAATGAATGAGATGATTAATGAAAAAGTTCTAGAAAAGAACAAAGTGCTCCACCAAGAGGAAGTATTAATATACATACAAGTACCATGTATTAGCCTGCTTTCATTGCTACGATGAAATACATGAGGCTGGGTAACTTTATAAAGAAAAGAGGCTTATTTAGCTCAGAGTTCTTGAGGTTCAAGAGCAAGGCACTAGCCTTGGTTCAGTTTTGGAGAGGAACTCATGGTGGATGGAAAAAGGGCAAGTAAAAGGAAGAGACCACATGGCAAAGTAGGGAAGTCGGGGGCTCTGGGGTCCCATGGCACCTACTGAGAGTACCGTGACCCCAATTAGCCTGAGGCCTTTCCATGAGGCTCCACCTCTTAAAGGTTCCACTGCCCAGTCTGTGAAAGTCTAAGGACCCGCAGCATTTCCCCCAGGGATATTTGATGTCAGCAGAAGAGGATGAAGAGCCCTGTGAGGCTGCTGAACATCTCACGGCAGAGCAGGGTGCAGCACCATGATGGCAGGACTGAGAGCGTCTTTCTGTAGGTTTCCTCAAAATGACATACAGAGCCAAGTTACCAAGGAAAACACTCCTCAATAAGAACTGCTAATGCCACATTTTACTGCTGACTGAGGAAGGCACCTGGTAACTACATCCAGGTAAACTGAGCCCACTCTTTCTTCTGATCTCAGATAAGGGTCCTACGGGTGGGGATGTTTCTTTAGGCATGAAGGTCCTTCCTATCGTATGAGGCAGAGCCAAGAGCTGCCCAGCCTCAGCCAAATCCAGCACACTGCAGACTCCAGCAAATCTGGGTTTTCCTGAAAGTGGTTCCATTTAAAGGTGGAGGGAAACCTCATGCTGTATCACTCATGCAATTTCACCAGTCATTTGGTACAACTCTCAAAAGATGACTGGATCAGATTATAAATTGTGTTCTGAGGCAGTGTCATCCTTTACATCCCAGCCTGTCACAGCTCAGTGTCTTCACAGGATACTCTTGCCACACCCAGGCGTACTTATTCATTTAGTGGAGTTAAGATCTAACAGTTGAGAGCTAAACATGCAGCAGCATATCAATAAGTGCCCAAGCTTGGGAAGGACTTTGATGAATACTATTTATGCATTTATCTTAACTTCACTAAGAAATATGAGGTGGAGTAAGAGAAAGCACACAGCACACTTGTTAGTATCAGTCAGAGGACACGAATTCCTGTTCCCCAGGATCCTCACACCTGGGGTAAATATGATAGAAAAGCAAGTGACAGGATGAACCCTTGGCCAAAGACACATCAAGATGAGCTGCAGTGTTTTTGCTGTTCCCCACCCCTACCACAAAATCCCCAGCACCATTAAAAAAAAAAGTCCCCAAAGTCTACGCCATGGTCCCCATTCCTTCAGAAGCTATGGCTTCTAGGAATTCCTCGTGACCCAAATTCCAGAAATCAGCAGATCACATATCTTCTTGGCCAGGTACCTTTATGGGAATGGAAAAAAAATTTCCCATCAATCAGGAGTTTTATTAGGACAATGGAGACTCATAAAAGGGTTCCTCTGAAACTATCAATCTAATAAAAGTCATATTGACTCATGGGTATTTTTACATTTTAACTTCTAAAATATCACATCTTCATAATAAGAATCTCAATGATAAAAAGGATACAAAGCATTCACAACATGGTGATGCTTGTTCTTCCAAACTTTTCTGATCTGAAATATAGACACTGTGTAAATTTTCCCTGTTTCCCCCTGAAATAGGATTCAACAAGGATCCTGGGGATTGAACCCACAGCCATCACACTGAGCTACATTCCTGGTCCTTTTATTCGGTCCATCTCTTTTTATTTTATTTTATTTTTTATCTTGAAACAGAGTTTTATGGTTTGTGCCTGGATGTTCTCCCAAAGCCTCATGTGGTCATGATGGGGGGAAGGTGAGTCATTTGAAGATGGCTGGATCCAGCATTTGTGGTTGGTTCACTGTCTAGGGTTGGGGATGGTGGTGTATGTGCTGCACCTGCCCGGGGTTGTGTGTGTAGGGGGATAGCTGGCATACAATACAAGGGAGGAAAGAGGCTTGTTTCTCCTTTTTCCTTTTTTTGCTTGCAGCCATTGTGAATGTTTACCCCTTAACCACGCCACCCTGCCTTGGAGCCAGCAGAACATGGACTGAAATCTCCATGAACTGTGAGCTAAATAAATGAACCTTTCCTTCTTTCATTTTGGGCATTGGGCATTTTGTCCTAACAATGAGAGAAAAGTAACCAAGACACAGAGTTTCACTGAGTCACTGAGTTGCCTCAGGCAGGCTTGAATTTGCAGTCTTCCTGCCTCAGTCTCCCAGACTGCTGGATTACAGACGTGCACCACCACGGTCAGCTCAATCATTTCCATGAGTTGTTCATATCTGGAGAGATTTTTCTCTCCTTCCCTCATTAGGTTTCATCTTTCAGGTAAGTGCTACTTCCTCGGTGAAGCACTTCTTGATGTATTGGGTTACTTTGTTAACAGTGTAAAATGATGTTCTTTTCTTTGAAACACCTATATCCATCATCATCCATTCATTTCTGGTGATGGTATGATTAATGATCACCCTCTCTTCTTATTGGTAGCCTTTGTGAGAACAGAAAACACAATGAATTTGTTTATCTTTTATACCTGTCATCCAGCGTAGTTCCTCAAATGTGGTGAGCACTTGATAGGCAACTACGGAAAGGGAAATAAAGGAGTGAGACTGCCTACAAGAAACTGTGTTCTATAGAGACCGGCATTACAATGAAATGTTCAACACATATCCACAGTCGTTCATCAAACAATCCCCTTATGCCCTTGAAGGAGTAGCACTGCTCCTGTTGCATGCTCCTATGGAGCATAAATTCCTACATAAGTTTTTAACTTAATGTTTTGGTTGAAAATTTCTCCAAAAATTTTTCCTTTTTTCCCATTTATCAACAAAAGGGGGGGCGGGTAGCTAAGGAGCACTGATTCCCTGGAACTGTCATTTTAGTAGAAATCACTTCCATGACCCTATTTTCCCCAATGTTTGAGTCTTATAAACTGAAAGAATGACAAAAGTCAGAAACAGTATTAACAACTGACATCCTCTGAAATCTAATTTCCCAATAGTTTTTACAAAGACAGCCCTGTCATATTATATTGCTATCTTATATCTCTTGGGTGGCATTTCCAAGTTGGAAAATCTGGTGAGATCTTGTGTTTGTTTTACCTGCCTATAAAACTGATGAAGAAGATCCTTTGGGTGTGCACATTTTAAATCCAAGTAGGTATAAACTAATGAGAAATGCCTGGGCCAACATCTGATAAGTGTTTTCAACAATAAACAAACAGTATCATGACATTTTTTCCTCCAAGCTTAGTAAGCACAAACTCATGGAATGCTATACACAGGCAAGAATCAAAAATACTTCTGAATAGTTTTTCTAAAAATTGAGACTAAATATTTGTTAGCAAAAAATATGATCACGTAATAGACTTCATGTAGTTCATGAGTGAACAAGAAATGGGCCGTCCACTATTTTCTAGTCAGAGCATCTACATAAGCATTTCCTAAAGTAGTTCTGAGAAAAACTAGTATGTCCTAATTTGTTATTATTGGTTTTGGAAGATCAGCTGTAAGCAAAGTTAAATGGTTTTCTTTATTGCAGGACTTTTCAGAGCTTTTGTGAACTGTAAGTCACCAAGATGAAATTATAAGCATGAAAGTTTCAGCAACATACTTGACTAGAGAGTGCTTTCTCTGAGATGATCTTTTAAGGTTAATTTTAAATTCTGGTTGACAATTATATAAAGATTACAGTCTTAACTATGTTAAAGGTACAGTTATAGATATCACGCTGTTATGAAACATACCTCCTGACTTTTTATACTGTAATCTTAAATTCTGTACTCCCTGAATACCAAGTCATCACTTCCCCAGTTCCTGGCAACTACTGTTCTACTTTTGTGCATTGTGATTTTTTTTTAAAAAAAAGTAGTTCTATGCTCAGGGAGTCTGGCGGTTAAAACCACCAGGATAGAGGTAAGAGATTGTTAATTAAAATATTCTGTGGCTTTGTTATGACAAGGGGTAATATTCCTCTGAATTTCCATTTGCCCTATACTCTGGTGAGTGCCTGGTACTAAGCAGAGAATTAAAACTGGCAAAATGTTTAGATATTATAAGAAATAGCAGTTTAACACTTGTACTAAGAAGTGAATGATAATAAATGTATAGCTAACAGAGGGGTGTTGTTGCACAATGAAGAATTCCTGGAGAAGACTATCTTTTTTTTTTTGGTACTGGGAATCACACTCAGGACCTTGTGCCTGCCAGGCAGGTGCTGTGCCACTGAACTATATCCCCGGCCTTGAAGAATATCATTAAACTGACTATATATTGCCTTTTCTTATCTCAGCAGACTGCAATGACTCCCATGCTGAAAAGTGAGGTATAAACCTCTCTGCAAAGGTGCCAGGTCCTTCATGTTTCCAGTGGTTTTTCTCCATCTCCAGTGCTTCAGCTACTCCTCTACCCACCAACACTCTGTGTAAATTATCTTTATATCCTTGAACTGCTATTTCTTTCATAATTTTTCTCTTGGAATACACTTCCTCCATATTCTCTCTCTGCAGCAGAAAATCAAACCTTGTCATAACACCTTCTGTCTTTTCAGTGTTTATTTCATTCCGCTCTCTACATCCCCATTCTGGAGTCATGGGGCCTTTGAGGTCAAGGATAGTTGCTTAATTTTTTGCTCACCTTAGGCCTAGCATAAAGCTTTTTCATAATAAACATACAAATATTTGTCCTATTGAATTGAACATATCCTGAAATAGGCTTTCCGTGGAACTCTTTAGAAGCTGATCGAATTGTAATTGTTTAGAGAGGACTTAGATCTGAGCCCCTCAGCAGACAGAGGCTGAGCTAAACCAAACTGGAACAATTTTCTTGTGTGGCCTGGAGGAGGCAGAAAGTTACATGACTGCAGAGCAGGCAGCACATGCCCCTGGCTGGGGTATTTTCCCAGCAGGGCTGAAGTCAGACGGATGAGTGTGTGGGTAAACTACACGATGAGCACATGAAAATAAACTTCTAAATGCAGAACGCACGTACGTGCACTTAGAAGAAAGAGATGCATGTCACACGAGTTTATAAGTACTTCTCCCCAAACAGCTTCTTCTTTCTCTCTCCTTCATGGTGAGGAGAGACTATCAAGGAACATTTATCAGAGCAGGGCCTCCAGATGCTATTTGTCAAACTCAATTTTTCAAACAAGTTTATTCTGAGATTTATTTAATGCTTGCTGTGTACTAGACAGTCTTCTATGTGTTTTATATGGTATCTCATCTAACCCCTACAACCATACCATGAGGCAGAAACTGATTGTTCTAATTTTCATAATCAAGAAAAATGAGGCACGGATTGACCGTAGAATTTGCTCCAGATCACACAATAGAAAAGGGCCTAAATTTTCTGCCACAATGCATGGGTAGTTAGGTATAAAGTTTGCATTAAATATATACCTGATTTTTGATAAGCAGTGGGGGCAAATCATAAAATGGATAGAGGATTGTATGAACTAGAAATAATTGTATTAAAGCTTTAATGTTGTTAGAATATTTGCCTGTCACTTGCCATTCATTCTGTTTTAGGTACAAGTAAAAGGTACTAACTAAGGGGTGGTTAGCTATTTTACTAAGTCTAATTTGGGGAAAATTTGCATAAGGGAAATGTCTTCATTATCATTAAAAGAAAAATTTAGAATGACCAACCATAAATTTCGCAGGAGAAGATTTTAATGAGTTGTAAAACTTACGTTTGAAAGAAGCATTTATCCCTTACAGGGTTCTGGTAGTTGTTTCACTATTGACAAAATGCTGGTAGAACTTATATTTCATAGAATATGCATGTTATTATGAACTATTTATTTAAGAATAGTTCACCACTTCATTGCCTCTACTTCCACAAAGAATAAAATTTTAATTGCATTAAAATTAGGACTGTTTGGAATTTGAAATCTCTTTCCTTAATTTATTATTTGTATTTGTTGAGTCTCTTGGAATGGTAAAGAGGTTTTTGTAATGTCATTTCAAATTTTAATCTGATCAGGTTTGAAATTCCCAATCATAACATTTTACAATGAAATTGCATTTTTAAACAAGACAGTGCCAATTTTAAAAGGACTGTCTTAAATTAAAAGAGACTTAGGTGGCAATAACCATATTTATGACAATGATTTGAACATGCCCAACATACTAAAAATGCTTGCTTGATAAGGGTAATATAAATATGAACTTGGTTTTATGTTAGATGAAATTTTACACAAATGGAGGGGAAATTATTGAGGGCTGAGGATGTAGTCCAGTGGTACAGCATTTGCCTAGCATGTACAGGGCCTGAGTTCAATCCCCAGTACACACACACACACACACACACACACACACACACACACACATATACACACACACACATATACACACACACACAGATTATGGGTTGGGACACAGATTGCATAACAGTGAGTGTAAGAGGATAATATTTTGATTAATCAGGACTGAATATCAGCAAATATTTAGCACATATGGACCTAGAATACGATTCAAGAGAGTGGTTCAGTAGTGATCTCTTGGTGGTCGGAATGTGATGCTTTTATTTTATTTTTTATTTTTATTGCCTACATTTTTAATATCCTACAAAGCATATGTAATATTCATTGAGCATTAAAAATAGAATAAAGTAGCCTTTGAGGACACCACTCCACATGATTTATTTGATGGAAAGTGAAGCTGGATTCCGAAAAATGCAGCTCCTCTCTACTTTTCATCTTTGCCTCTTAAAAGTATATAAAATCAATCAGTGACAGGTGGGTGATAATTATGTATGTACATAGTTTTGCCCAATCAAAGTGACTAAGATAATGCATACTTACTTTCAGTGATGAAAATTTTACATTGTTTGATCAAATCATTCATGATCCAACTGCAGAATAAAGTTTCTCGATTACAGCATGTATATACATTTGTTAATATAAATCAATTTCAGTGTATGAATCCAAACAGAAAATATTAGATATGAAACTGCATTCTGCATTTTTCTGGTTCTATTAACTAAAACAGAATACAGCCAGAAGGAACAAAGCACAGAACAATTATGTAACTTGCCGATGGCCATACAGGAGAGAGCCTTTTACCAAAGCCTCATTTACAGTAATTGTTAACACCACAGACCTTGAAGTGATTGTTCTGGTTTTAAGTTCTGCCATGCATGAGACAGGGAAAGTTACCTAAATATCTGTTTCCTCAAGTGTATTAACAGAGTAACACTATCTACTTTTTATCGGTGATAAGACTTTAATGAAATAGTATGTGTGGAAACTGTAAATGACACACTAACACACACAATCATAGAGGAGGAAAAGAAAAGGACACAGCAAGGAAGCCGTCACACTTTGTTTCAACAGGGATCGCAAATATCACATATTCATACCCAAGCAGAGTTCTGTCATTGTCAGTAGCTATTATCACCATCAGAGATGTTTACTAAGAACACTCCAAAGGTTGCCTTAAGCTGAATTGCAAGTGTGGTTCTTGATGTCTGTAGTCTAAGAGACCATTAATCTCTTATAGAAACCCACAGAAAATATACTAAAAGCAAATGAGCACATCCTATGAAAGAAACATTTAAAAGTATTATACATGCATAGGAATATGATGAGAAAACTATGAGAATCCAATGTTTATAGGGAGAAAATGTGTTCTTACAGATCAGTGATGTCTTTGAAGAAAAGCTGGGATTTCTTGGACTCACTACAAATGGAGAACCCTTCAACAAGAAGCTTTGTTGCATGGAAAAGGTCCTATTTGGATTATGGGAGACCAGATTATTGAAATGGCAGTAGAATCAAAGGAAAGAGACAGAAATGCAAGAGGATCCCTTGTGAAGCCAAAGCATCGAGGTAAAGACTATCACTCGTGTCCCTGTGTGTGGTTGTGCGTGAGTTCCAGGGACATGGGCCAGCGAGCCTGGGGTCAGATTTCTGTTTGGCACTCACCAGCTGTGAGCCTTTGGCTGAGTTTCCTGCCCTCATTCTCTTAAAGCTTTTTCACCTATATATCAGGGTATGGGAGGGGAGGTCAGCATACTCAGTGAGTTCGTATTTGCAGAGCCTGGAGTGCTTGCAAAATGAGTGTCCCAAAGGTTGGTTAAATCCGCTGCTGCTGGTCCTGGGCCAGGCATGTGGACGGACATCATCGTGCTTTCTCATAGCCAAGTTTAATTTGAGTTGAGAAGCCTCAAATGCTTTAAAATCCTGTTACACATAGTACATTATATGAATGGGTCTATGCGAGGAAGAGGCTTACAAAGAATAGGCAATTATTAAAAATAAGAGGATGAATATGAATTAACCTCCAGGTATGAAATGGCTAATTTTTTGAAATTCAGCATTATCCTAAAAGACAAAGGTAGAATGGAATTATCAGTAGAAGTCAATTTTGTCTAGGGCCACTGAACTGATCATTTTTTCCAACTCTGGCTTTTGAAAACATAGGGCCAGATAAGGAAAGAACCCCCAACAGCACCCACTTTCTTCTTGTATGTTCCTGCTAGATCACACTGCAGCCTCTCACTGTTGCTCTTCTTTTCCTTTGGGGTTGATGCCCAGGCGATGCATGTTCCAGCTGAACACCTGAACTTCACACAGCACCTTAACCGGGGTGTAGGCATTTTCACAGTGTAACACAGCAAATGCCATCCCCTACTTCCCTACATTTTTCATAATTATGTGGTAATTGTGCTAAGAGTGTTAGATTAGATATGGAACTATGTACTGATGTACATAGTCCATCACATATTAGGGACAATAATTTTATGTTGTTCATGCTCTGAAAGTTAAGAAATGTCATCTTTCTCTAACCAACACCTAAAAGGCTACCCTGACAATCATTTTTCATGGGCTTCTTAAAAACCAGAAACCAAATTTAATGTTCCACCACTGCCAAAGATAATTTAGAAAGGAAGGTCATCCTGAATCCTGGAAATTTCTAATAGATCAATTTGAGCAAATTCATGAGAAATATAAATTTTTAACTAGTTACCCTAGTCTTGTCACCATCCACTGGATTAAATTTATACTAAATCTTTACGAGTTAGCGAAACCTGGTAAATACATAGTATTGAGAAGTTTATCAGGACAGTTATTTTATCAGAAAATTTTTATTAAGAGGAAAAGATAAATAAAGTCCAGTTTGACTCCATTTCTTTTTTTTTTAATTTAAAGAGGAAAAAAAAAAACAAAACAGAAAAAGGGTACAAGTAATACAAAATTTCAAAAAAAAATACAGTAAGAAATCACTAGTTAATAGATTACATATTATCATCTTAGAAATAGTTGTTCAAGTTACAAAATTAAGGCATACAAAGTGGACATTCAAACAGTGAGACTGCAAACAGTTCTGTTCAGTGATCCAACAAAAGTAATATGGTTATCTATCTTGCACACTTAAATATATGTGCAGTTATATCCTCTAGAGCACTATTTTATTCTATTCTGTTTTATTTGATAGTATCAAGTTTGAGGATATAGGCAACTACTTTGAAGACAATAAGATTCACTATGATGCCCATTCTGGATTGACTATTATCTTCTTTTGAAGAACTGTAATGTCTCCATTATTTTGGTTTTATTGGTTTTGTTCTGTACTGTTTTGTTCAATTTTATTATACCTGATGATATAGGCAATTCTTTTTAAGATAGCAAGAGGCATAATGGTAACCATTGTTGATCACCTTGTATTCTGCTTTTACATTATGTACTATGTCCATCCTTGTTTTGACTGACTCGGTTTTGTTTTGTCACATTTGGTTTTATTCTCTTCAAAAAATGTAATAAGAACTGTGGGAGTAGTAAAACCCAAAATGTGTAATTGTTATTGTTGACTCCATTTCTAGTGAGTACCTACCAGGAAGTATTCACAAAGTAAGTTCCTGATCAGTACTTTTTGTTTGTTCTGAAACAGGGTCTCGCTATATGGTTCAGGCTGTTCTTGAACTCACTACTGTATTTCCTCTAAAATAAGACTGGATCTTGTATTAATTTTTGCTCCGAAGGACGCAGTTTGTTTTTGAAGAGTATCTTACTTTGTCATGTATACCACAATCTATATTTATTCAAATACAATCAAGTCATCTACTTCTGGAATATCATCCTAACTCTGCAAACCCTGAATTTCTTGGGACTCGGTTTCCTGTAGGACCACTGATTTCAGTCTCTCATGTCCAGCTGGTGTCTCCTTACACGAGCTCCTGTTGTCCATACAGCCTGCTTGGGCACACTGGCAACACAGCTGTCAGTGACTTTATCCCTGGAATTCTTCGCCGAGGTCACAATCTCCTGCAGGCTGGGCTTCATAAAGTTCCCATTACATCAACCGTTAACTGAAGATTTATGAGTCATAAGGGGCAACAAAAGTGATGACAGTTAAGGACGACGGCTACACAAAAGCAGCAAAATTCAAAAAATTTTATTTCACATGAGTACATTACAGATGTCTGTTTCAATATGATGTACAGAATTATACAAGTCTATATTAGACACAACTGTGTCCATTCATTTGCAAATGCACACTTTATTCATGTGTTTTGTCTGCACTCCAGTTGGACATTTGCCAATAAGTCTTGAGTTCTTTTGTTTACATAGGTGTTTACCTCTGGTTCAGAGGTGCCCCTTGGGTAAATATTTAACTATAATTTATATTATTTTTTAAAGTATTAATGTCAACAATGTTGCTTATTTATATTTAGATATTACTACTTTCATAATTCGATACATCTATCACGGGTTGTCATGGATGTACTAAAGGTGTCTGTCTGACATAAACTTAACTGGGTTTTATTTTTGGGGTGGGGGCTGAAAAATCATGCTAGGGTTTATTTTCTAGTAAGATCTTATTTTAGGGGAAATATGTGTAGTCCAGGCTGGTCTTCAACTTTCATGGATCCTCCTGCCTCAGTCACCAGTGTTAGGATTACAGAAGTGTATACTGCCCCACCCAGATCTTGTTCAGTACTTTAAAACTAGGTCATAAGATAAGCTGATTTCATAATTCATTTACACAATGTATCCTAGGAAGTTAAAAAGAATCTATCTTTTTTCTTTTTGCACAAATGCACTGCCAATAAACTAAGAAAAGAACAAAAGTGTGTTGCAGTCCCACTTATGACAATGCTTTTCTGTTTCTAGACTCCTTTTGTAACGATCCACCAGGCACCACAGAAATATATCAGTGAGCTTTGAAGCTGTCAGTGGTCACTTTATTTACTCCACTGATGAGGGCTGGACCAAACCATCCGCATGTCTACAGGACAAAAGTTTGATGTGAGCTTGTCAAATTGGAGCTTCCTATGAGAATGAATTATGCTACAGCTGAGTGAATCTAAACTTCTTTTCCTGGGGAGCACTTCAGTGGCTAAAGGAGGAAATAATTTCACAAGTCCTCATGCTCTGAAAAATTTGTCATTCTATGTGGTAACTGCTCCATGCTGAAACATGTCTGTGTAACTCTCACTTGGTCTGAGAACAGATTTTTGTGTCCTTGCTCCCTCTCACAAGGATGCAAATTATGCAGCGATTATTATGATTTTTCTATAGTCTAAAGCAGTTATTTTCTCCCTATGTTTCCGAGAACTTTATGATTATCTGGCAGTATAAATGGACCAGTCTCCCCAGCTAATGCCATTTTCTGTTGGTACCAGTTCACATTCTTGTAGAAGATGCGAAGTTAGAAACTGCATTTCTAGGTTCTCTAGCAAGTAGGCTTCTGGATATAATGTATATTCTGCCAATGAGACATCACTGTGTTTTTGTGGGAAAGACAAGTAATTATGAACTCAGTAACTGTGTTTTATATTGCAGCATGTCACCAGCTGAAGGCCAGGACAATGGAAGCAGGACAGGAAAGGAAAGTAGGAATTTCCAGATATCTGGGTTACAGCTATAGTAGATACACCTTGAAATCAATAGTCCAGATGGTTTCTGGTTCTCTAGCACTGCCAATGATTTCTGAGAATCTAGTTTCATGTACTCAGTGTTTCTGATGAAAATATGACATGCACTGAACACTGACAGCTACATCCTGGATAAAGAGCCAATTGACACTACTAAGGTCATGGAGAGATCAAAATTCTGAAGAGCAAAGAAATTCATGAATCAGCCTGTACAATGAAAAACAAGAAAAGTAATTTGGAAACAGAAAGGAGGAAGGAAGCAAGATGAGGATGAGGAGAAAAAATGAAAACAAAAGACCTGATATCCACATTGATAATTTCCTTGAAGCAAATCTTCAATTACTGACATGTGATATTGTCAGTATGTGTATTCTCAAACATGATCCTGTCCAAATGTATTTAATCTCTTGATTATACAAGGAGAAGTCAACCTAAGAAAGATTATTAAATTGGATAGGCATCCAATATGGTTTGCCAAATACAGAATATAAACTGTTGGTCATGCAACACATCTAACACATGGATAATAAAACGGATGATTTGCTAGAGTCAATTTGACACTATTTTTCTCAACCGAGATAGGCCTGTATAACCTTTACAACATGTACAAGTGACATCTGCATACTGTATCTCATGTTACCTTCAATACATTCTGGAGAAGTAGATGAGTGGGAATTATTACACTTGCTTTATAGTTGAAAAGCCAACACTCCATGTTGCTTTGTGGAGATGTGAGTTAAACTAAAATTTTCCGTCCTTCCTCAACCCTAGCTCTTTTCCATTCCCCAGTAATACCTCTCTTGTTGACTGTCACACCAACCAAGTCAAACAGGTGAAGTAACAGATGCTCCATCCCACTTTTATATTGGATCTTATCTACACCACCAGAGAACAAGAAACTCAAAGTCACTGTCCTTGTCCCGTGTTAGGACACTACTTTAGGTACTACTTACCATTGGAATTCATGGAAGCAAATAAAAGAATAGAGTTTTTAGAGGAAATGTTGGGACCAATGTGAAACAAAGAGAAACTGTGATTAAGGGACTTGGTCATTGCAGAAGAATCATGATGAGTTTACACTGAAGAGTGATAAGCAGACAGTTGTGGCAGGAACAATGAAAGTCAGACACATGGTTCTTGAGAAGAAAACAGTGAAAACCAAAACCAGAACTCCTGCTACAGATGCTGGTTCTGGGTAAACATTATGCTGTTGGAATACAGTCTTACAACATGGTTTTATTTGATTCTCATTAAAATATTTCAGCTCCAGCTAAAATCCCTTTTAATCCATAGACAGGGATTTTTGCTAGGTCAAACACCCAAATCTACCAATTTGTAAAGCCTTGGTCCGATAAAAAACAAACTAAAAGCCAGTTTATTCCATTCAAGCATTAGGCACAGCTAGCTAAGGCTCAACAAGGCTGACACTAAGATGGGGACTGATTCAAATGCAGTAGGGTTGACATCAATGGCCACTTTTTAGCACAACTTATTCCCAAACTACCTAGATATTTTTAGTAGTAGCATAAATATACAATGCTGTCTGAAGCATGGTAACAGTTTACTTATTTCTACTGTTTCCATTGTGGGTATTTATTTCCTCCTCTCTTGTGGAAAGGCAAAGACTGAAGTACTGCCTAAAAGCACATTCCATGATGAACTTCCACAGTTTCTCCTTTCAGTTCAGATGTATTCTTAGCCTCTAGGAAGTCTCCAGAAAGCAATATTTTTAGAAGACTGAAATCAGAAATTACTATTTTTTGTTAGTTTTAGGTTTTTTTTTTTGCACATTCTCAGCATCAATAAAGAGTCGTAAATTTTCAGTCTGTGTCAATTATTGGCAAATGTGTTACTGATGCAAGGCTTTGCAAATCTATTTCAAGAAATAAAGATGGGTTCTTTTTAATAATTAAGGTTAATTGTACCTTGGCAAATCATACGCCAAAAGTAGCAAATCTTACTTAAAGGTTAGATTTTATTGTTAACGCGGGAACAAAAAGACAAGAATAGAATAGTCTTCTAACTACGCTGTAGTACCTGTTGTTAAGAAATCCTTCTCAGCCAGTTTCTCAGGCTGTGGCTTGAGTTACGTTGGACACAGGTAGAAACAAGATGGAGTTCAGCCAGATGCAAAATCTCTTAGGTCTTTATTCCTCCTCTTCCAGAGCAGAATATTAAATAAAGTATTCTTTGGACCATGGTGGCAGCTGTGCCATGAATTTTGAATTCCTTAGATCAATATTTCTGCCTACTCTATCTTGTTATATTGATCTCTTTGACAAGGACTCAGAATGAAGTTCAATGCTAGCCATGGTAAAATTCCAAGTACATTAATATCCTGGGACTGGAACACACTGACGGCAAATGAGTGTACTTGCATGTACATTCAGCATGTGGCTGAATACACTGCATTAGGCACACATCATAAAATGAGAACCATGCTAGATATTGCAAAAAAGAAGAATCTACTTGAAGAGTTGGTTACATGGCTGTTGGAAGTGTTTAAGAGGCCAAAGAGAACATTTTAGAGTAACTCAAAGATCGGAAACTATAGGAAATTACTGTAAAAGGAGATTTAGCTTAGGCACAGGAAGCTAGCAAGGGACAGAGATCAAGGTACAGCTGAGACGACTGATTAAATGAACACCTATTATCTTAGTTAATAACTCAGCTTATACATCTGGGACTAGAGATGTACATACATCTAATGACAAAATATGCTGTGAATCTAAGCTTCCAAGTTACATTTATAAAGCTAAGCCTACTTAAGTTTAATGTATACAAAGTAACTAATAACTACTGTCTTTTATATACTACACTGTATTGTATTTAGGCCTTGACATATACAATAATAAAATTTTGGCATCTCTTTATATTTGGTGTGGCTTTTAAAGTTGATCTACATTTGATGAAACAAGTATTCTGTTATTGTGTAAATGAGATGCACTTGTAAGTTGGGTAATAGGTCTGTTTCCTAAACATGTGAGAGACCTTCAGACATTCTTAAAATCCTTGTCAGTGTAGTTACATCATGTAAAACTGATAAAGGGTTTATAGCTATTATTCTATTATTCATGCTAACCTCATAGTATATTAAATCTATTTGTGTTTCCCAAGTATACAGGCTTTAATGATGCAAAAATTAGAAAAGTATCGTGCTGATCATCTTCAGATTAAAGCTGTTTATGATATGAACTTTTTCAGACTTATGCTTTTCTGACTGTTATGTAATGGTATTATAACAGTTAGATGTACCTGCACACTATATAGCTTAGGGTGTGTCACTCTAATGATTAGAGATTGGACATTTGTAGCTTATAAAGTAAGCAGTTAACAAGCACATTTTAATGAAAAGGTGCTTTTTTAAGTGGTAAAAAATTTAGATGAGAGTTGTCTTATTTCCTTTCTTGCTGCTGAGTCACAATACCTGGAACTCACAATTCTAAGGAGAAAAGGTTTATTTTGGCTCACAGTTGCTGCAGTCTTCTGTTCCATAGTCTTGGCTAACTCCAAGGCAGGGCAGCATGGCAGAGGAGCATGGCAGAGGAGGGCTGCTCATGGCAGGCAGGAAACAAAAGAAGCTCACGGCAGAGAGGAAGACAGACCTTTCCAGACCACGGCCCAGTGACCCACCCCTGTGACCAGGCTCTGCCTTTCAACATCACTCTTAGCTATGAACTCATCAGCAGCCTAATATGCTGATGAGCATCTCACTTTATGATCTGATCCATCTCAAAAGCCCCACTTGTGAGCACACAAGGCTTTGGGGGAACACTAGATATAAACCATAACCAGAATTTTAATGTCATTTAGTATTCTATAATTGGATAAAGGTAAGCAATTGATAAAACAGAAAGTTAAATGTATTTCAGAGCAGGACAAAAACCTAATGCCTTTAGTATACTGTCATTGTAATTATTGTGTGAAAAGGCAAAGTTTGCCTTGATCTCAAATTATCTCTGTAAAACTTTATAACTGTTATCAGTTAACATTCTAGACTTCTAAAAGACAACTATAAAATAAATAACAGTTCTCTGGCCATACTTTATAATTCAAAGTGCTCAATATCAAGCTAAGATTAGAATAGTGAAACCTACCGCTCCCACTTCTGGTAACTGACCTGTGCGTTCAACAACTGAGGCTTGGAGAATAAGGCTGAAAGAAAACAACTGGGCTAAGAGGACAGTTAATACTTTGAGCCTTGCCTTCAAGGTTAGCCAGTGTCCAGGGCATGACAGGGCCTTTCTGAACAAGTCTTGCAACTCCAGTGAGTCACAGATCTGCCAAGGAGAGAGAGTGGTAGACCCCAGATGAAAGGAGACAGCCATGTACACTGGGCTTAGAGGAGGGTCACAAAGAAGAGGATTGTCTCCATGTTCCAAGAGAAGCCATATAGGCAAGCAAGACAGTGACCCATCCTAGAGAGGACAGGGCAAAAGATGGTAGAGCAAAAGACCATCTAGAGGAGCTAAGAGGTTCTACGCATAGCCCCGAATGTAAACCCCTGAGGAGCCTTAACTGACATATATATGATGAGAAAGACAGACATACACACATGCACACACACACACACACACACACACACACACACACACAGATTAATTTTGATTATTACATGCCTTACTTCGACTTGATCTTAAATACCCAGAAGAAAAACATAACCAGAAAGGTATATATAAAATATCGATATTAAACAAAAAGGCTAGACAGAAAAAGGTGGCTTCAAACACTGCCCTGGTCCCTGGCACACCAGTACACCTGTAACTTATCAGTATTATGGTTCAACAAGGTTGGAAGTCCACAATGACAGCTATAGAAACAAAAGAGGAATCTTTAAATTCTTTAGCTAAAATAGCCCTTCAGAACTAAACTAGTCCTTGGTTTTTTTACAGCTTAAACTAGAGGAGATTGTGTATACATAAATAAAATTTGTTGTCTTTAGATACAATTCAAATGAAGTTGAAGAAAGACCATAAAGGAAAACATCAGACTCATAAACAACCTCCACGAACAGACAAGTCTAGGTCTTTGCTAGCTACAATCCTCACTCCAATCTCTTAAGAACAGTGTCTAGACTTGGCTCCTTCTCTTAATCACCCTGATCTGTCTTTGCATCTTGGTTCCTATGTTAGGGCCATGCATTCTTAATGTCTTTGTAAAACTTGTTTCTTCTTGCCTAGAGGCTGTCAAACTCCAAAGGGTCAGGCAAATGGAGCCAATGATGGATGTGTGGGTCTTCATTTATTGGAGTCCATTAGACCTAGTGCTCTAAAGCCAGCCCATAACTGCTGCCCCACGTACTACAACCCTCCTTAGTAGGAAGAAGCTAGATTGGTCTTTGCCTATGTTCTCTAATGGCAGTTATGGATATTTCTTCAGAGGGGGCAATATATGGAACAAGTAAGTTGTTTAGATTAAGAATATGTAGCTAGCAAGGGGCAGAGATCAAGGTGGAATCAGGATAGTCAGCCACACTGATAGAATTTAAAATAAGAATAGGCAAAAAAACTAAACCCTTAACCAGGAAGAGAGTTCCTCAGACATCATGAAATGCAGCTCCTCCCTACATTCAGGGCTCGGTTGCAGCCCCTCCCCTCCCAAATTGGTCATTTTAAACCCACAGAGCCATTTGTGATAGGTGGCTGTTAAACAACTGAGCAATTATTGTGCTGTGCTTGTTCATCAAAAATTCTGGACTGAAGGACACATGGCACCGCACTTCCTGGAGTCCCTCAAGCTACTGAGGGCTTTTTGTTCTTTGTTTGCAATGCACACTTTTTCCTTTACCTCTTTTCTGTTCATGATTTCATTCTTGACTTTGTCAACAGGCTCGGTTTCTATGATAATAGCTATTTCCCTCCTATTGTCCTTGGTCAGAGGAACAGAAGCTTTACCCAGAGGTCACGGTGCCATGCTGTAAGTGGGACGCAGGGGTAGCCCTAGAGTCTGCTCCTAGAAGCTCTGTTGTCCAGACCATTGCCCATCTCCACGGCCAACAGTGTTGCTTCTCTTACTGTATTATTGGAGATTCTCCAGGAGCTGGGTGCCTCCCATTTCTTTTCTCCCAGTTCCTCAATAGAGCCTTTCAGGAGCAGAATTTCATACAAATCCACCTGGCAATGGGATGGGCAACAGAATGAGGACAAGATATGTCATGAATAACTCCCAGAACTAAAGAATGAGAGAAGAAGAACCCTTAAAAGCTGAGATGAAATAAAAACTGAAAATGATTTTAAAATAGTTAAAACTATAATATGCTACTGTGTACTTCTTACCAGGTCTTTACCAACACCTCCTTACTAAGCGTATATATATATTGGATTGGACTTCCTAGTCTCACGAATGCAATGTGACTCTTTTTTCTTTTCATTTCTTAAAGATCGTTTTAAAAAATCCATGTTGCAGTAATCTTTTATTATGCATTTTCCTCTTCTATCTTTCCAATGTACAAGCCAACAAAAATTCTTTTGAAAATGAGCTGCTAATAGCTCTAATTTTAGTTAGCTAGCAAGTCATAATTTTTGTGTTTGCAAAAATATTAAGGTATCACACTGTACAAATACAATTGCAACATTAAATATATATGAATGTCTACATTATTCCTTCATTATTTGTAGAATGCATATAATTGCAAAAGGTACATTTCATTTACATATGAGCTGCAACAGTTAAGTCAATGAAAACTGATTATCACATTGACAGCAGCAAAAGCATTACTGGTATTAGATGCTCTTTGCTGTGCATAGAAGAAAAGAAAACTCAATTCACCCATTAAATTAAACTTCCATTGTGAACACATAGAATAAAAAATAACTACCACTGATTACTGCATGCAGAGATTTCATAAAGAGGTTGCTCTGACATTCTAAATATTTTTTCTTACAGATAATCTTAATATTTGTAGTTTTACAGAAAATATGCTTGCATTTTGAACTGCTAATTCTTAGGAATTTGGGAGAAATAACTATTAAATATGTAGAACTGAATGTCTAGTGCCCATGTTTTTATGACTCAAGGTTTTGAGATTTTGTTTTTCTGAACATGTGCTTGCTGTAATATACATACTCAAAATTTTAGGCCCAGAAAGTTTTCAGTTAGTTGTGAAACAATTTGTTCACACATAGACCTGGGATAAGCATTTCATGGCTTAATTAATTTGTCTCACAGCCAGTAACTCATTAAAAGCAAAGTGCTAATTAATGTGCATTTTAAAATCACAAGATTCATTTTTGGTGAATAGAGCTGCCTATAAATCAATGCTGATACTGGTGATGAAGTGAAAAATTGCAATCTGCGCCTAGTTTGTGCATCAAGATGAAATGAATCTATAAAGAAAAAGCACTGAGGAGGCTCCAGGGCGGCATGAGGAGGCTGGCTCATTGATCACAGCTAATCGGACGGACGAGATGAAAGAAGCCGGGACACACCTTTAAGACTGCACTCATACGCCAGAGCTAGACCGTGAAGACAAACAATGGGATTTCCAAGCAATTTCTACTTTATAAACTAAATTCACAATGTGGGAATTAAAGGATTGAACAGGTGGGCGATTGTAACACTTACGTCTCTTAATCTAACTTGAGGAGGGGCATGGATACAAAACGGTAGGGAGGGGAGCAGAGGTGACTCGAGCCCGCTCTGTGTGAGAGCTGGGCCTGGTAGTTCCCATGCAAGATCTCACTGAACTAGCCACATTTTACAAATGAAGACACAGCCTTATGGAAGTGTCCATTCATGTCACAGGATATTAGCGAAGAGTGGAGCTGGATTAGAACTCAGGTCTTTTGGGGGACCCTTGCTCTTTCTTATAGATACTACCCCTAGGCACTCTTGACAGTTAACATTTGGGGGAGGCAAGGATGTAGTAACTTCACTATGGATAGGCAGAATAACAGTTTTGAGTGAACATTGAACATCATTCCTTATTTCTCTTAGGCGAGGACAAAGGCACCCTATACTTTGGCCATCTGCTTTGTTTAGCAAAACGTGACCTGGCGGGAGGTTTCAGAGATAAGCAGTGGGTCTGACTGAGGCCCTGCACCTTTCATGTTCCTTTACTTCCAGGTACCCGCGGCACCAATTCCAGACATCCTCTGCTACATATTTCCCTGCCCATCTCCCTCTATCTCATTGATTAGCTTCCTTATTCCCAAAAATACCATTCCCGGAGTAAGCAAGACAGCCTTATCATTCCCCTCAGCCAGACTAAAGATTTCTTTCTGACTGCAGGTCCCTAAACCTTCCTTTCATTAGAGAATTTACTTTAGAAAACCATTAACTGTAAATTAGTCCTTGTTCTTTTGAAATGCAAACATTTGACAACCCAGGAATATCTTTCTCCAGGATCTGGGAGCCATTTGCTCCTTTAACACATAAGCATCAACAAAGACAGCACCCCTGTCGCAGTCTCTGCTAGAGGGTAGGAGCCTAACTTTGATACTCACTGCTAATTAGCAGCACTGATGGCCTGATCATGTGAACTGAATTCCTCCTCCCCTGCAGCACCTCCAGCACTGTTCCATCCTCTCCAGGGCTTAAAGCTCCTTTTGTTCCAAGTGAGTTGAATTCAATCTCTGCTCTACTGCACTAGTCTTGAATAAAGTCTTCCTTGGGTATTTAAGTGGTCCAGTGAAATGTTCTTGTACACAATAAGCAAGTTTTAGATTAAGAATCAATATGAAGTTGGTGGTTAGACATTAGCAGGTCAAAGTGATGATGGGGAGGGGTTCCCAAATAGTGCACTTTGCCAGTTATTGTTAAATAAAGACTTCAATATATAACACATTAATAATCATTTGTTAGGTGTCAGACCCAAAGCGATCCCACCAAGCACAATAGCACAGAAGTTACACATTTTGCAGTCCTTCTGAGACATGGCCTCCTGGCTCCCTAGTTCCAAATCAGGCACACAGCATTCCTGGCTGGCGCAGCACACACCGCAGTGATATCAGGAAAGGGAATGCTCTTTAAAGATTCTCCTGCCTTGGAGTGGAACTTGATTTAAATTAAGAATTTATGTTTCATAAGTTTCTTTTTTTATTTTTTTTATTTTTATTTTTATTTTTATTTAAGGAGAAAATAAAAGAAAGAAAAAAAACAGTGAAGGGGTACAAGTTATACAGATTTACAGAATAAAAAAATGCGCAGTAGGAAATCACTAGTTAATGGATTACATATTGCCATCTTAGAAATAATTGTTCAAGTCACAAAATTAAAGCTTGTAGAGTGGACATTCCAACAATGATACTGCAAACAGTTCTGTTCAATGATCCAATAAAACTCTGTGATATCATTTTCTATCTTATACATTTAAATATACATGCAGTTATATAGTTTAGAGCACTTTCTTTTCCTCTCTTTTGTACAGTGACTATTACACATTTTGGGTTTCATTGCTCCCACGGTTCTTGTTGCTTTTTTGGAAGAGAGTAAAACCAAATGTGACATAACAGAACAGAATCGGTCAAGTCAAAAGGGTGGGCATAATAGATAATATAAAAACATAATACAAGGTGATCAACAATGGTTACCATAATGCCTCCCGCTATTTCTAATAGAATTGCCTATATCATTAGTTGTAATACAATTGAACAAAACCGTAAAGAATAAAACCGACAAAACCAAAACATTGGAGATATTGTAGGTCTTCAAAAGTAGATAAAAGTCAACGAGAATGGGCGTTATAATGAATCTCATTATCTTCTCAGCTGATGCCTAAACTTTCGAACCTGATACTATCCAGCAAAACAGAATATAGGAACCTCAGTCAAAAACAAGATGGTGAGAGTAATACAGGGCTTCAAATCGAGATAATAGAAAGTCAAAGTGGGTTACTATATTATATCCTGCTATATTTTTCCCTTTAATTAAATGGATAAAAATAAAAAAGTAAATAATGGAGTGGAGATTGAGAAAAAAGAGGGCATAACAGCGAAACAGGGCAGATCAAACCATAACCATTTAAGCAGAATAGTGTTTCACCACCAGCTAATCCTGACCCAAAAATAGTTACCATATTGACTCCCTCCCTGAAGTCCTTGAGTACAACTTCATATACTGTAGCATTAAGTATATCAAAACAATGTAAATCCATTTAAGAGAATGACAGCATTATAGAGTATTTAGAATCGACTAACAGAAAATGAACAATGGTCTCTGTATAATCTCCTTGTCTTTAAAAGGTTTTTTCTTATACTATCGTACATAGCAAAATCCAATAAGATACAACCTGTTTAGACCATTTGAGACAGAAGAACAAAAGCTAGATGAGACTTCAAAACAAGATGGTACTAAATCAGCATTACCTATTAAGATGTCATTTTCTCCAAAACAAGCTGTTCCTATCATCCAATCTTCTCTGTCTCATTTCTGTTGAGCTCTTTTTCTGTCAGTAGCTGTCAGTTTGTCTTCTTCATTTTGTTCTCTGCTCCATTCGTTGTGGCCTCCCCGCCCCTATTTCTGGGTTCTTTGTATTTTTCTTTTTTTAGAATATCCTGCAATACTTTCTGTAGGGTTGAATTGGTGGTTGCAAATTCCCCCAGTTCCTCTTTATCTTGGAAGCACCTCGTTTTTCCATCAATTTCCAGGGACAGTTGTGCAGGATATCTCAATCTTGGCTGTAGATTATTATCTTTCAAAGCTTGAATTATTTCTCCCCATGCTCTTCGTGATTTGATGGTTTGTGAAGAGAAATCTGCTGTAATTCTGATGGGTCTTCCCTTGTAAGTGATCTGTTTCTTGTCTCTTACAGCTTTTAATATTCTGTTCTTGTATTGAATTTCTGGAATTTTTATTATTATATGCCTGGGTGTTTCTCTGTTAGGGTTGTAGGTAGCTGGGGTCCTGTATGCCTCATACATTTGAGTATCTTTACCTTTTGCTAAATTAGGAAAATTCTCCTGGATTATTTCTGTGAGTAGCTTTTGTAGTTCACTTGTTTGTGTCCCTACTTCTTCTTTTATGTTCTTAATCCTTATGTTATGGCTCCTCTTATCATCTTCTTGTCTTTGTATTATTGCTGTGTGTTTCTTTGTTATTTTTAAGAAGTTTTTCATTTCATTCTCCCATGTTTCAAGTCTGCCCTCCAATTCAGATAGTCTGTCCTTAGTTTCTTTCAAGCTGTTATGCCAGTCTTGGGTAGACTTTTTAATTTCTTGATAGTCCCTTTGCACCTGCTTCACATACTCAATGCTTTCTCTGTTTTCTCCATCAAGCAATTCTCCCCTCTTTTTCTGTTCTTCCATTCCACCATCTGCTTTTTCCTGGGTGGTGCTTAGCATTTCTCTAACTATTCTGCATACTTCTAGCTTCAGGTCATTGATAACTTCATTCCTGAATTGGTCTATGAGGCTCTCTAAATGGCGCTTAATGTATATTGGTGCAGTGTCCACTGCCTGATTCTCAGGATTGGGGGTCGAGGAGCCTTTTTTGTTGCTTCCCTTCCCCATATTTTCTGTTCCTTATAAAATGTAATCTTACACAGGAGGCCCGGCTTCCCTGCCTGTCAGCCACAGCTTGATCAAATTGTGCTGGTTAGTTGTTCCCACTCACCGCTGCGCCCCAGGGAGTTGCGGAGGAGGCAGCCTACGCAGGAGTCGGTCGCTCCTCCGGGCCACCGTCAGGCTCTGGGATCTGGGTTAGGCCAGCCTAGGGAGTCCGCCAGCAGCGTCCCTCCGGCCAGGCACCTTTCACCAATCCCGTCCGAGAGGGAAACGTGCGGCTGCAGTTGCCACCGCGCCCTGCTCTTACAGGACTGCCCGCGCCCAGAAAAACCTCCGCTGGAGTCAAACTGCGGTAGGGAGTCAGTTCCTCGCTCACCTCGCCACCAGTCAGCCTTCCTCCCTGTCCGTCGCGTTTCCGACTCCGTTCGCAGACTCCCGTTCCCAGAGCTCGGCGGTCGCGTCTCTCCTTGCCGAGCCGCTGTGGAGGTAGCCGGCTGCCGGGCGGCGGGAAATCCAAACTGCGGTTTCCAATGGCGCGGAGTCGAGCCTCCACACCGAGATTTTTCTGTTCCTATTTTAGCGCCAGGACTGTATTCCAAGTTGGATTCTCTCAGCCCAGTTCGTTCCTGAGTCAGCAGAGCATATCTCTACTGGTTCGTATCTCCTTAGTCCGCATCATTCCTGGCCTCTGAGCCGAGCCTTTAGAGAGTGTTCAGTAGTTGCTGTTGTCTGTCCGCCACGTTCTCTCTCGTCCCATAAGTTTCTTTCCTTAGTTCCTTACATGATTAAAACTCCTGAGGAAACAATGACCATCTAAAAAGGACAGGAAGATACTTTGCAATTCCAAGGTGACTTCTAAGTAAAATGTTGCTAATTATCATGAATACCCTAGTTCCAGGAACCCTAAGAGGACTCTTGGGTGAAAAAAATCCAGGTTTCCTCTCCGTACAGATTCTTTGTGACACTGCCCACCTTCTTGCTGGAAAGCAGAACTCTCCCTGTAACTATTTTACAGTACATTCTACCCAGGCTTCCACGTGGCTATCTATTCCTCTTGACTGAATTCTTTCATCAAACATCACAGAACTGAGAAGCCAGTTTCCTTGGTGTATCAGGACTTGGCTTCCCACTGACATAGCCAAGTGTCACCACTACATATGTTTTTAGGACATATTACAGCCTGGAAAAACATCTGAAATGCATACTGTCTCTGTCTGTCTGTCTGTCTGTCTGTCTGTCTCTCTCTCTCTCTCTCTCTCTCTCTCTCTATATATATATATATATATATATATATATAACTATATACAACTATATATATAACTAATGCATATTCTACAAAGAACTTTTACAACCTGAAAAGAAAAAAATGCAAGCAGGAAAAGTCACAAAAGACCCAAATAAAAGCATAAAAAAATAGCAACAAAACACCAATAAAGGAAAAAGATACAAATGGCTTATTAAGTATGAAAAGGTTAAGTTTGGTAAGCAAAAAAGTAAATTAATACAAGAAATACCACCTTGTCTTAGATATACAGCACCTGCAAAATGGGCATGCCTTGTGATCCACACACACCACTTCTAGGAAAGTATCCTCAGGATTACGTTGAATAGTAAAACCAAGTTCATGGTACGAGTGCCTGCGAGCCAACTGCATGTAGATTGCAAACAGTTTAAATGTCTCCCCCAAAAGTTATGGTAAAATAATATTCATCGATAGGCTGAGATGCAGTGTAGCCCAAATCGATGTCTGATGAGAAGTATCCATGTGCTATGGTTGAGTAAAGAAGCAGATCAGATTCATGTAAAGTCACACAGATCAATCCACACCCAGACTCACACAGAACAGATATGACCCTCAGGAAATAGCACCAAATGTTAGCTGTGGCTGCTTCAGGCTAACAATTTTAGGGAAGTTTTTAGTTTCTTTATTTGTACTTGACAATACAACTTGAAAATTTTAAACAATGAACATAACAAGTTTAATCAAAATGATAAAAATATTTAAAAATAAGATACATACTCTTTTCTCAGATACAGGGGGTAAAGATATTTTACTAAAAAGATACAAACTGTTGGCAGCTGTTAGCTACATGTGGTAAGCTTCTTCCATCCCTGCCCACCTTACACTTTTTCTGTGTTTGATTTGTTTTTCTGGATATAACTTACCGTTGGAATCTGAAAAGCCTATTGCACAAGTAAACAAAACTGCTTGCTCAGCAGGCTCTGGCATTCCTGCTCCCCACCAGCCCACGCTTCACAGATTAGGGATGCTTAGTCCATTTTTAATTGATTGGCTTGCCTCGCTGATTCACATTCCTCCAATTGTCTTAACCTTGAACACGGATGGCGGCCAAATCTACTTTCCAGGCTCGGCAGTCTATCCGCATGAAGACGTCTTAGGAGCGTTATCTGTGTCCCCTCCTTGTCGACGCCCTTTCAGAATGAGGTGCTGCACCTGTGTTACGTCATCCTGGAAACCCAACCCTGCCTCAGTCCCACTTCCATTTCAGCTCTCTGCTCCTTGTGCCATTTGGTTTCTAGGAGGAGCTGTGAGCCCCTTTCTGGGGACTTTGGTTTACTCAGGAACCTCCCTCTTCTGAAGGGGCAATGGGAAGAGGTGCAGGAGTGTTTGTAGGAGCCCTGTCCCTTGCTTTCCACTCTACTCGGTCTGCTCTGTGAGGGCCGAAAGAGCGTATTAAGAAGCCGACAGCAGTGTGGAGGAAGGATGCTCACAGGGAAGTCATGAAGGTGACACAGATCATTACTCCTTTTTATTTCTGTTCAGAAAGATAGCCTTACTTCTCTTTGTAGCATTTTAAAAGTCGTATGTGGTTGTAGTATGTCATACATACATTCACGGGGGATGGTCCATTTGCGTATAGTATCCGGATCACTTTTCTTCCACCTCCCCATTCTTCCCTCCCATCTCCCCCGATTCCGGTTCTTCCTCCCATCTTCACAAAGGCTAACTCCTTGTTCCCTTTTATTTCCTATAACTACTCTTTCAAGGCCATTATTTACAACTCTGAAGTTAGGAAGGATCTTTAGTGCCAGGAACCATGCCTTAAGTACCAAGTTCCACCAGCAAAACTCCCTGTCCCTTTCTCTCGTGAGTCTCTAGATTTCTGTCCTGGTTCATGAAATTCTATTTCCTGAGATTCCTCAGCAAAACTCAGAAGCCCACAAATGTTTTTGAGTGGCGCCAAGCACAGAAAATATCATCTAGTACTCATAATGAAGGGGTTTTCTTCTGGTCCTTTTCTTTGAATATTTCAATTTAAGCGAGGGATTAAAATGTAAAAACAAAGCCAGAAAGTGGTCTGAGCTGAGGGAAGGAAGGGTGAAGGGACTGGCTTCTTCAGAGGTCACCAAATGAGAGGATTCAGGTGGACATCTTTGCTTGTCAAACAAGTGCTCATCCAAAATGGAAATATTTACCACTACTTCAGTATACTTAGGGGAGACAGAGTCTAAGGCACCATGTAGAGAGCAAAGCCAGGAGTGTGAAGCCATCATCACCACAAAGGGTAACAGGAAATTAGCAGGGGGAAATATCATTTGTTTTCCAACTTGATTTTCTGCCCTGAGTGAATGATACATAGATGAACAAAATGCACTGTAAGAATTATGGGACTGCAAATGGGTGTAAGCAAACTTTCTTACTGTTATTGCATATGAGGACCCCTTAACTCATATGGAGGGGATACTAGCAATTTTAGTCTCTGCTCTGTCCTCAGTGTTACTAAATGCGAGAAGGGCCTGACGAAGTTTGCATTTTGAAATCTTTACACAATTCTATTCTATCCCCATTTCTGTGCCCTACAGAGATTTGCTAAATATACTTAGACTGTCACACCTGTTCTCAATACGTATCATGCCGTCAAGGGAAGAAACAAGAAACAGCATGACATTTTCTATCAAGGCCCAGCCAAGAGGGTGGCAAGGCAGCTATTTTTGTCTTTCAAGGAAAATAATAATCATTACAGAAGGCGGAGACTCTATCCACATCCCAATGCATTGCACTGCTTTGTTAGGAATCTGTGCTTGATGCATCACTGCAAAAACAAATAAGCAGACTCTTCACCACCGTCTCCATGGAATTCTATCTTTGAGTTCAGAAATCTATTTCCTGGTGCTTGTCCCTGAGGGGGATAAGCCAAACACCCACACTGTCACATTATCCGGAAGGAAAAGAATCCTTTTGAAAGCGAAGACATCATCTTACTTTCAATTCAAAATGCACGGTCGTGAAACTAACTCTACAGGTACTGAAGCACAGGCTCGGCGCTGCACACCTGTTTTCAGACCGCACCAGCACACATGACGGCACATTCGCTTCAGTGGGTTTTACAATCTTGTCATTAAATTATTCCAGATTTAAATGATGAAGTGAAAATATTGCCAGGGCCTAAACATAAAATCATTTCCCTCTATTCTTTAAAGACAAGCCATTTTCATTTCTATCAAAGCAATTCAAGTTAATAGGCTGGGTGCTGTGCCCTATTCTCTCTACCACTGAGAGACTGTTCACAATAGAAATATCTATAAAACAATCACACTAGCTGATTTTTTTACATTGCAGTAGAGCACCGAACAGTCTTCATACAGTCCTGTAATGGCTTTCAAAAGAGGTTCCAAAGTACCCATTAAGGGGACAGGGAATTAGTTGAATGCTGTGGATTGACAGGCTATCAATGAAATAACACACATTTTTCATGAAAATGGCTAAATCACTATTTACTTGATGAACTGCAATGTAATGGCTCTGAAGGAGCCATTTTGCTGTACGGGCTAAATAATGTGTGTTTACAAAAACTGGGTAATTATAGAGTCATCATATAAAGCTCTGTCTGTGCCTGCCAAGGAACAAGATGAACCTGCTACTGGGTGAGACCCTGGAATTTGGCTACAGTTATGTTAACCCTGACACTGCGGAGAGGGACAAAGAAATGAGATACCGAAGAAAAGCCAAAGAATGACAGAGACTTCCCTGTACTTTTTCCTGCTCAATACTCCTGAAGTGAAGACAAAGAAGTCTACCAGTTAAATCTGTAATTAAAAAAATTAGTGATAATAGAAGTTACAAATTGAAGATGAAACTGTAACCTCAAAATATGTCCATTTAGTACAAAATGGTATTTTTCATAGAAATGTATTTGGAAGTCTAAAGATGAACCATATTCCAGTGTATACAGAAAAAGATGTATTTCTTACAGAGCAGAGAAAGCTAAGAAAAATGTAAGCTAAAACTGGTAATATTTGGTCATTTTTACATAAATTATAGTTATTTCTAGCTTGGGAGGTTGAGCAGGAGGATAGTAAGGTCAAGGCCAGCTTGAGCTACATAGTGAGTTCAAGGCCAGCCTGGACTAGAAGGTAAGTCAGAAACAAACAGAAACCCAACCACAACAACAAAAAAGCCATTTCATGTAGTCTAATTCATATGTCATATACATCTGAACCATTTAGTTTCAGATAACTTGACACTTTAAATTGATACAAAGATACACAATATCTAAAAGGTTGAAGTATCTTGATTTGCTTGAAAGGGAATAGGAAACATCTAAATGCCTGAGATAGGAAACCTGGAGAAGCTTTTTAGGGAACACAGAAGTCACGGTGCTAAGCAGGTACCAGCCAATGGCTCCCAGAATGGCGGGCACTGCAGGAAGCAGTACCATACCGAGCGCCCACAGAACAAGCAGACGACAGCACCTAAGAGAATGCCCGTGGATGCGAAGATTTACGAGCCATCGGGGCACAGATTTATAAGGTACCTCACTGGCTTTCGCCTTTGATCACTCATTAGATGAGAAATTTCTGGAAGATAAGAAACTTGTAAGTCTTTCAGTCGCTCATCTAGTTCGATTCTTTAGAAAAATGATCATTTTTAAAATTCAGCAGTTAGAAAGTGAATTCTAACGAACACTGGGAAGGGACTGGGAGGAGTATTTACAACTTTAATTTTACTGTGGATTAAAGAAGCTTACCAACCAGCTTCTTCCTGGTGTCTAACTAAAGAGCATAGCCAAGTCCCCATAATTCATATGCAGTCTGAAACCCAAACTGCATATACACTGATACTCAATCATGTAATAGGGTAGAAAAAAAGAGGTGTGTAGCTGGATGAAAGATATTCGAAAACAACAGTTAATACATAATTTGCAAAAGAACAGCTATAAATTTCAGTACTTTCCCTAATATGCCATTTTTAAACAGCATTCCTTAAAATTATCTTTAAAGAATTTATTTACTTAGTAGGATGAATTAATCACAGAAGGATATTCTTTAGTAAATGTAAAATATCCAGTTTATAAGATGTAAAAAAGATTTTTTAGAGATCTAAAAAGGTAGTAAGACTAGAAGTGACATTAACACAATCTAGAAAATAGCTCTGAAGAAGAATCTCCCTACTCAGAGTTGTTTACAGATATAGAAAAAGACACGGAGAGCCCCACGAGTCTAGCAGTGGCCACATCTTCTGAGATTGTTTATCAGCCCCCTCCTTCTCCTGCACTACCATTATCCTCTGTAAGAGACTGTTCCAAGTGATCAAAGGCCAGAAAACAGACAATTTGGTTCCCTTAAGTCAGTTTCTTCTGAAAATTACTTAAGTGTAAGGATTTTTTGCTGTTGCTGTTGCTCATTTTAGGGATAATTCCCCAGGCCTCTTAAGAAAAAAAATCATAGAAAATTACCTCCAAGGCATGTTATCAAATAAATATCCCACTTTGTACAATAATCCCGCATCCCTCTGCAAAACCACTAACTAATAAACCTTCCTGCAGATACGAACAATGTCTTGTAACACTCAACCTTCATGAGCAGCTCCTATAGGAGATGAAATGTCCTGCTTTATGCATCGTGGTCAAGAATCTTAGATGAAATCAGAGGACACCAGAAAAGGTCTTGGCTTTCTCCTTGTTTTGTTGCTATTAACATGCAGGAGAGAGATTAAGGGAGAGAGAGGGGAGCTGAAAATTTGGTGGAGTTTTACTCTATGTAAAACTCTCTTTTAAAAGACATAAAAAGGATGAAATTGGCTTCTTAAATCTGTGTCTTCAATTTACCCAGAAACAAGTTTGATTGATATAAACGAAAAAAAGCCTTTATGTAAAAAGAAGGCGCCTGCTTAGAAATCTGTTTTGTGGTTTATTTCCTTATGCTTCCTTCAAGTAAACTCAGTAACTAGACAAGACAGAAGAAACCACAGAGTCGGGTGCCAGTCCTCAGGCTTGTGAGAATGTAAACAGAGATGATAAAAGTTTATTGAGTATTAACTGTGTGCGAGGCCCTGTGCTAAGTGAATTTTTCATTTAATCTTCATGACAGCCCTATAAAGTATGTGTCCCCATGTGACAGTGAAGAAACCAAAGAGTAAATAGGTTGCCTAATGACACGCTTCACAAGCAGAGAAGCTGTGGTTGGAGCCAGGAACTCTGAATCTAGAACTCACAACTTTAATGTTATCTTTATACCATTTCTTTATACACTGATGCATGTGGACTTGATTTTTCAGTTTCATGAAACAACAACTTGTATTTAATAATGCTGAATACAGTACTTATGGTTACTAAGAGCAAATACATACAGAAGAGCCCCACATAAATACACCACGGCCAGATGATCAATACGACATGAAAAACAATACAACAAACACCACAATCAGTCAGACAAAAAACTGTTTCAGCTGCATAAAACTGTCTATAGAGTATTCTCAAATTAACAAAAATCTAAAAATTTACCACACCAATGATTACTATTCTTTCAAAAACTTACAAAGCTACCCCAAACCAAGTTCAAAAAAAGAGAATCATGTAATTAAATCCTGTCACATGTATTTATGGTTTGATAAACATGGTGACTAAACTTGGAAAGCACGGTTAAGCATGTTTGGTAAAAACACTGCAAGCTTAACAGAGGCATTCTGTAACCAGCACAGCACACAAGCACATGATCCGTATGCAGAATTCCCTAAAAGACATCGAGAAATGGCTTTTATAAGAACAAGGTAGGCGTCAGACAAACTAACAGCTCAAGGGATTTCATAGCAATTTACTGCCTAGTGCTTGCTTAATAGAAACACTATTTTCTTAAACACACACACACACTCACACACACACACACACACACACACGTACACGCACTCACACAGTGCGTGTGGTTGCTTTCTGTAAGGCTATGCATCTGCTCAGAGTCATCGTTCTTGGATTTCTCTAATAAAAGGTGAAGGCCCTCTGCAGGCATGTTACAGCTGCTCTGCTGGCTACACGTATCCCTTGGCTGGGATCTGTCCTTTTATTCTTGTATTTAAGGTTGCTTAAGAAGAGAAGCTCACCGAAGCAATCCAGCATTAGAGTAGGTATTTAACTGTGTGTGGAGTTAAGTTTTTCTCCCTTTATAAAATGCCCCAAATTTGGGCTAATTTGCAAATACCTCAGGTTGCATAGTCATCATTCTAATATTGTAACAAAACACCCAAGAAAATAAACTTAAGGGCTGAAAGATCTGCTTTAGCTCAGTTTCAAAGGCTTCAGTTCAAGGTGACTTGGCCCTGTTCTGCAGTGAGGCAGAACGTCATGGCGAGAAGCAAGTGCTGGGGCAAAGCTGCTCACCTCGGGGGTGGAAGGAAGCAAAGAGAGGGCTACCTGCTTTTATAACCAAGTCCTTTTCCAAGCCCATTGAGCTATTAATTTGAAAATGGAGCTCTCATGACCAGAACACCCATGAAGCCAACCACCTTCCAAGGCCCCAGCTCTGAAACACTGCCGCCCTGGAGACCGTGCCTTGAATAAGCAAGCTTTTGGGGGACATTTAGGCTCCAAATCACAATACAGTGATGAAGAGTTGACTTTTAGAAGACGAACAGTTAACTACAATAGTCTGCATTTCAGTTCATTAAGTCTGTCAAGTCTGTCAAGATCTTTTCGTCATCATAATTTCTGTTGCAATCTATGTTCCTCTATGACTCAAGTGTCAGAATGGAATATATTCATTTGCCTTTTCTGACCACCAAAGGACATTCTTGAGTATACTTTCATAAATAAGTAGAGGTATCCAACATTTATGGAGTACTGTTAGGGCAGCTATAATCTGAAACAGGGCGGGGGTTCTAGATTCCTTACTTTGACCATTTGCCAAGGGTCAGGAGTCAGAGCTGCTCTGGGGTTAGGGACTTTCACAGTCCGGTGTCCTGTGGCCACACAGAAACACCTGAGCTGGCTTCTGTTTCCTTCCTCTTAAATGCTTGTGACTTTTCTTCTGGTTAATATGGAAATATTTGGAATTCTAGAAGTTCTGAAGCATGTGTCTGATCTTTTGGTGATGGACTTGGCAGCAGGGGATGGTCATGAAAGATTTTTAAAGTACTGGATATGGCCAGTAACAAAAATGATTAGAAATAATAGAAAAACACAGATCATTGAGGTCAAAAATCCATGCATTGGAAATACTGGTCATGGCCTCTTCCTATACGCGCTATTAATTCAGCCCAAACTATACCATGCTGTGGGGATGCTCCTGGTAGGTCAGGGGCCCGGGAGATGGCAATGTTGTTTGGTGCTCTGTTGCTCACTTTGGAGACAGGCTGAGGGTTCCATTTCCTTGTCTTCCATCGTCTTCAAGAGCTACATAAACCACAAAATCTCCCAATTTCTACCAGCCACGCTGATTTTTATCTTAAATTGTTTCAACCTTGTTTGCTGGACAGTGAGTCTGGGCATGATTACCACCTGTTGGATATAAGCTACAGGTTCTCATCCAAGATAAACCAAATCAATGAAGGAATCCAGGACTCAATCACTAATCATAAGATCACTATTGATTATCATTCTAAAGAATATCCTTAAAAAAACTAGGGTCAGGTTGGAAACTCAAAAGCAGCTATGGAAGCCAGGCATAGTGGCATGTGCCTATCATCCCAGCTACCCAGAAGGCTGAAGCAGGAAGACTGTAAATTCAAAACGAACTGGGAAACACAGTAAGACCTCATCGCCAAGAATAAAAAAATGATTTTAAAAGATGTTTAAAAGACAGCTTTAGTAGGAGTACAGTGAACTATAAAACTAAGGAAGCCCTGTTCTTTTGTAATCTAGCCACTAGGGAAGGAAACAGTGATCTCTGGCATCCCTGGTGCTATGCTTAAAAAAATCACCTAAAACTCAGCAATTTGCCAAGGAGACACTTGTGCTGCCAGAAAGAGCAAGCTGTAATAAACACAGAGTTAAACAATCTCACTAAACATTGCCTGGTCAGATGTCACCTAGCCTACAGAACCATCTGGCTGGAGGAATATTCTGAGAACTCACCTAAAAACCCAGATTCTACCCAGTAGTCCACAAATCTAGCTCTGTAGATATGAACAACTTCCTGAAAGATGACTGACAAAGCTTAAGAAATCTACTATTTTATAGATATTTTCTCTAGGTTTTGCATATATTTTTCCTCAGCCTTCGTAAGTTTTCTACCCATTCAATTAAACATATAGTGTGCCACTTCTTTTATCTTTCAAAAAGCAAGAATTTCCATCTTAAAACTCCATGTCACTATCAGCCCAGCATGGTAGCATGTGCCTATACTGTAGTCCCAGCTTCCGGCAACTCATGGGGCTGAAGAAGTACTTGAGGTCAACACGGCGAGGTTCAATTTTCCAAAAAAAGAAAAAAAGAAAACAAGACAAATCTGAGTTGTTTATTAAAATGGAAACTTCCAGGAAAGCTAGAATTTCCTTACTAAAACAATTTGAATAGACAAGGGGTTAATATCCAATATATGTATATATATATATATATATATATATATATATATATATCTTACAACTCAATAGCAAAAGCAAAACAAAATAAAACACTTTATTAATTACCAAATAAAAATGAACAAAGGACCTCTTGAATAGATATGTCTCTAAAGAAGATATACAGATAGCCAACAAGTATGTGAAAAGGTGTTCAAAATTATTAATCATCAGGGAAATACAAATCAAATGCATAGTGATTATATATATGTATATTCACACCTCTTAGGCTGCTATTATTTATAACAAGGGCGAGCAAAAGATTGGAGAAAGTGTGTAGAAACTAGCACTGCTGTATACTTTTGGTGGAAAAGTAAAAAGATACAGCAGTGAGGGAGAACAGTATGCATCTTTTTTTAAAAATTAAAGATAGAACTACAATTTGACTCAGCAGCACAACTTTTGGGTATATGTCAAAAACAACTGAAGTCAGGTCTTGAAGAGACAGCTGCACTTCTATGTTCATTGCAGCATTATTTACAGTAGCTGAAACATGGTAGGAAGAGGAATGTCCTTTGGTGGCTGAATGAATAAAGAAAATGTGATAACCGCACACCATGGAGTATTATTCAGCCTTTAGGAAAAGGAAATGCTGCCATACGAAACAACATGGGTGAGCCCGGAGGACATGAGGCTAAGTGGAAGAGGACAGTTACAGAAGCACAGATACCGTACGACTCCAGTTCCACGAGGGATATAAGGCAGCCAAACACCCAGAAGCAGAGACTAGAATGGTGGTTTCCAAATACCGGGAAAAGTGAAAATGGAGAGATTTTGCTCGATGGGTATAAAGTTTCAGTTATAAACGTTCTAGAAACCAGCTGTACAATACAATGCTACAGTCAGCAGGATTCTATTGTGCACTTAAAATTTCCATTAAGAAGGAAGCTATCCTGTCAAATGTTCTTAACCCAAACAGGAAAAGAAAGAGGCATGAAGAAACTGTTGAAGAGGATAGCTATCTGGAGAGGCAGAAATCTAGGAGAGAATGAGAGAATATTCTAGCTACACATATGTGGATAGCGTGGCTTCATATGGTTGCCCATGTTTAAATTCACCAAATTATACACATTAAATATGTGCAGTCTTCTGTATGACAACTATCTTATACCTCAATAAAGTTGTTTAAAAACTAAAAGAAATCATGCACCTGATGTGGTCACAAATTAGTGTCTGTATTTTGGGGGGTACTAATTTGCATTTTTTCTGGTAACACATTTGGAAAACCTTGGAATGAAGGTTATTCTGATCTCACAGAATTAGTCAGGATATTTCTTTTTTATTCCTTCCCTAATTATTTGATGGAATTCACCAATGAAATGTCTTGTATCTGAAGTTTGCTTTCTGAGGAAATTTTATTGATATATTTAACATTGCCTGGCTATTCACATTTTTTATTTCATCTTGAATATCAGTTTGGGATGTTGTATTTTCCAAGAAATTGTCCATTTCATCTAAATTACCAAATTTACTGACAAAGATTGACTCATCTTATTTTTTTTAGCATTCTTTAATTTGAAGAATCTGCATTGATATCCCTTCTCCTTCAGAATGTTGATAATTCTTTTTTTTGAAGTCTGACTAGAGATTTAATAATTTTATTGATTTAAAAACCAAATCTAAGCTTTATCCATTTCGTCTGTTGTTGGCATCCCATCTCACTGATCTCTGCTCTTAAGTTGTTACTTCCATTCTTCTACCTTGTGTTAAGTTGCTCTTCTTTTTCTGCCTTCTTAACAAAAATATTTACTGATTTTAAGCCTATCTTCCCTTCTAATATACAGATCTGTGGCTATAACTTTAAGGACTCGTTTAACTGCATCCCAAAATTTTGATGTTGTACCTTTATTATCATGCAGTTGTAAATATTTTCTAATTCACTTGCACACAAATTACACTTCAACAATAAAAGTGATGAATTATTTTTACAAGCCTGTAAAATATAATGCTAGATGAGAGAACCTATGTGTTCACAGTATATAAATAACTTGATGAGAATGATGCTTCACCAAAAACCTATGCAACTGTAACCAAAGATGGAGAAGATTTTTAAAAATAGGGGATCCCCGCCACAAAGTATCTGTAAGAAAAACTACAGTGAAAAAACCACATGTGAAATTCATTCATTGAGGTCAAGTTGACAGCAAAAAAGAAAAGCCAAAATTGTGTGGTCTAAAAATAATGCCATTGTGATAGTCTGATACAATAAGAAACATGTATTTGGTCTCTGCTCCCTGTTCCTGGTACACACCTGCAAAGACAGCAGTACTTTCCTAAGTGATAACATGAGAGGTACATCATTTTTCTGATATTTGACCTCTAACCTGGCTTGTGACAGAGCTTCTCATCCCTTGGAATTTTCCGGGTGAAAAGAACATCTCTTGCAGCAAGAGGCATAATGGTAACCATTGTTGATCACCTGGTATTCTGTTTTTACATCATGTACTATGTCCATCCTTCTTTTCTAACTCTGTTTTGCTTTGTCACATTTGGTTTTTTCCTCTTCAAAAAAAGTAATAAGAACTGTGGGAGTAATAAAACCTAAAATGTGTAATTGTTATTGTAAAAAAGAGAGGAAAAGAAAGTGATCTAAAGGATATAACTGCATGTATATTTAAGTGTGTAAGATAGAAAACCATATTACTAAGTTTTTGTTGGATCATTGAACAGAACTGTTTGCAATCTCACTGTTTGAGTGTACACTTTGTATGCTTTAATTTTGTAATTTGAACAACTATTTCTAAGATGACAATGTGCAGTCTCTTAACTAGTGATTTCCTACTGCATATTTTTTTCTTGAAATTCTGTATTACTTGTACCCTTTTACTGTTTTGTTTTTCTCTTTAAATAATAAAAAAAAAAACATCTCTTGCTCTAGTGAGATGACTCTTGGTGGGAACCAGGAGGAGTGCTGGTCATCAGAAGGCTCAACCTAGAATTAAAACTTGGAACTTTTAGATCTATCCCCCACCTTTTGAAAGGGCAGAAGGGATGCATATGGAGTTAGTAACAATCATGTCAATGTGATGAAGCCTTCACAAAATCTTTAAACTACTGGGTTTGAGCCCTTCTAGGTGGCTGAACAGATAGAGGTGTGAGGTGGGTGGCTCCTGCAGAAAGGATGTACGAGCCCTGTATCTCTCCACCCAGTTTATCCTATCTCTGTCACCTGGCTATTCCTAAATTTTTATAATGGATGGGTGATTGTAATAAAGTACTTCCTGAGTTCTGTGAGCAGAGGTGACATCTGAAAGGAGGCCTGGAACTCTCCAGTTTGTAGCAAGCTGGACTGCAGTGAGTAATCAGATACCTTACCGCTTGTACTGGCATCTGAGTGTGGGAGAGGCAAGTTTTGGGGACTGAGCCTTAACTGGTGGGTTCTTGTCAGCATAGAAGTGAACTGCAGAGCACCTATTTGGTGTCTTCCACATGACGTCATGCAGAGAGACACAAACGGATCTGGTAGCAGAAGTGTCCTGTGCTGTGTTGAGAATGAAGCAGGAAAGAAGGGTTCAGTAGTTTCTCTACATACAGTCATCAATGTAGTTAAGTTTGTACTATTTGTTTCAAAGCAGATCTGGGGGCTGAGGGTTTAGCTAAGCAGCGTAAGTGCTTGCCTAGCAAGCGCGAGATCATGAGTTCAATCCCCAGTCCCAAAACAAAACAGAAAAAACAAACAAGCAAGCAAAAAAGGACAAAATGGATTCTGGTGTCTTAGTTACTTTTCTCATTGCTCAGACAAAATACCTGATGTCCAAAATGAAGGAAAGAAAGGTTTGTTTCTTACAATTTTGGAGGTTTCAGTCCATACTCAGCTGGCTCCAAGTGGCAGGGTGGTGTGGCTGGGCAAGAGCAAACCAGCAAGAGAGAAAGACACGCCTTTCCCCCACCATTACACGGTATGCTGGCTCCAGCTCTGGGTGGGTATAGCGCTCGAACCACCAATTCTAGTGCTAGACAATGAACCAACAACAAATGATAGATTTTGTCATGTCCATGACTGCATGAGGCTTGAGGAGGCCACTGAAATAAGCCATGACACCTGGTAATAGCTCCATAATACACTGAAATAAGACTACTGCTGACTACAAAAAAGTTTTATCTTTAGTATGTTATAACAAAGTACAGAACTTAGGACAGTTTTTAAACTTAAAGATGTTCCAATATTTTTGGCAAGGAACAAACAATTATCTGAACTTGTCTTATGACAAATAGTTGACAATAGTATGCATTTAGCTGATACTTTGCAAAAAAATGTAATCACAATTCAAAGTAAGGTTGCCAGTTTTAGCAGTCAAAGAAAGCATTTTAAAGATAAATGTGGAATTTTTCTCCATTTTTCTTCATGAGAATTATGTGTGTCACCTCTAAAAAGTGTTTAAAAATCCTTCAAACAAAAAATTTTAGCAGGAGTCATTTGATAAAAATATAAAAATGTAATCTCACCCAATTAGCTTGCAAGAACAATATAAAGACATCAAAAGAGCTAGAAATCTACTTGTTGTGCATAACGAATGCATGGGTAAAAAAGACCGGCATCATCATTTAGCAAGGGCAGTCAGTGACGTCGTTGGCTATAAATCTTTTTGGGAGTTATATGTATTTCAGGCATCAGATCAATTAAATTCATGTGTTTAAAAAGAGAATTAGATCTTCAAATTACTATATAATGAAGTAAGAAACAAAGGCCTAGAAAATAAGCAAACAAAAAAAGCAAGTTCAATCACATTGCTGTCACTGGCAAAACAAAAGAGCTGATAGGGACCAAAAAGCCCAGAGCAGAGATGGTGAATCATTCCAGATGAGTGCTCAAACTGCGACTCCAAATCTAGCGCCCTCTTAGCAGGTGCCAGCGCTGAAATTAAACCTGAATCCTCAGGTTTTAGTTTAGAAAGAACAGCTCGTACATTAACATCTTTTGTTTTAAAAGAAAACAAATACACATGTGCCGTAGGCCTACCTCTCCTGGCCTAGAGTCTACTGGTGAAGGGTGTGAACTGTGGTTGAGTCTTGCTCCACCAGGGATAATCCTAGAACACTCACTTAATCACCATGATTATCAGTTTGTGTTCAAGACAGAGGAGAATATTAAAGATTCATGTTTCATAGAGTTGTGAAAAATAAGTGCGATTAAAATGCATGTAAATTGCCTAGATAGTGTTGTTCAATAGAAATAACACAAGACACTTACATAACTTTAAAATATGCAAGTAGCCTCATTAAAAAATAAAAAGAAGAGGTAAATTAATTTAGTAGTATATGCTGGTTAATCACATGTCTCCAGAATCATATCCTTTTAATGTTGGCACTGATCACAATTCAAGTGCTCAGCAGCTACATGTGGCTAGAGGCTACCACACTGTACGGGTGGGTAGCATATAATGAATACGTATAATAGCTATTGTTTTGAATATTATTATTACTACAAATAAACCTCAAAACACTAATATCCTGACATGTAAGTGGGAATCCAAAAATTCTCATTTAGGCTGCAATTTGTTACTTTTGCAATTTCTCTTTCACAGTCTTGGAAATGGCCTTAATTCTGCCTTTGAAAATAAAAGAAACTAGGTTGATCTTATTAGATTAAATAACAATCCAGGGGGAAGACATTATGTAATCAGTCATTTTACAGTTGCCCAAAACACTGAACAAGTTGAAGAGAATGTACATTTAGACAGGAATTCAACAAGAAACAAATTTTCTTGAAGCGAACTTCTAAAATAGAGAAAGAGAAAAGGTTGCTCAATAAATAATACAAACAAAGAATCATTGATTGGAGACATTTTTATGATCTAATAAGTCCAGAAAACATTCTGTCACAGAAAATTGTCTTTATTAGGTGGGGGATTGATAAAAATAAAAAATGAAATCTAATTTCAAAATAAAATCAAAATGTGGTGCCTTTTAAAAAGTAGGTATTAAAAGAATATTATAGAGAGCATGTATCTCATTTTCTATCATTTTTAGTTTCACATGTTTTTTCCCTTAATGTTGTGTCAACAAATTCAAAATTAACAAAAAGATGCAATCCAGATATAAACAAAATTTTTATAAATATTTAATATGCTTAATAGATCATTGATAATGTACTGATAAGTTAACAAACACCTAATAAAATTAATAGTGTTAATATATATTTAAATGAAATTTTTATCATTGATATTTACAGGTTTTAAAAATTATTTGTCTATATCATTGATTAGCAATTGCAATCTCCCCTTAAAAACTGATTTTTGAGCATAAGGGTTTACTCAATAGAGTTAGCTTGAAAATTTAGGTCTGCATTTGCTTATCATCATTTTTTGAATCTACCTGCACAGTTACTGTATAACTTAGAAAAGTTTACATCCTTGGAAGCTTATATTACATATAGTAAAGAATCCTACAAACTCAATAAGGAATTCTTAGTCATAGCGAGTATAAAATGCTATTGTAAAAAGCATGTGGAACACTGAGTGATTCTGCATATAAGTTCAATTTTTTATTGAAATAAAACAGCCCATGTCTCATTAAAATCAATTCATTAACCGTGAAGTAATATGTAGACTATTCTGAGTCCTAGCCCTCTTTGGAAAGTGAAAGCTGTGTTTTCCCTCCAGAGAGAAGTTTATATATGTAAAAGCTTTTGCATATAATTTCTGTATAATATTTCCTCTATTTGACAGCTCATGCCCAGACAAATATCTCACAGTTCTAAGTGGCTAAGAAGGTGGTCAGGCACACATGCAACAGTGTTGGCCTTTATGCTGCAGCCCTACCACATTGGCGTCCTGGTTGGCAGAGCTAACCAGGATCCAATTAGAGGCAGCTGGTCATTTGTAACCATTAATTAAGTTGGTTCATATCATACCCCAGTAGCTTCCATAGCTAATACCTGATTAATGTTCTCAAATTGAAACTTTATAATAAAAGAGGTTAACAGAAATTTTATAGGAAACTATAACTGCAATTCACAAAGCACCTACAAAAAAAAGTAAGTCAGCTACCTGTGCTCATATGACTATACTTATAATATTCCAGCCATTGATTCTAGATTGCCGTTGAACATTCATTATGCACCAGGCATTGAGCTAGGAACCCATGATGAGCAAGGTTAAAGGATCTTATGGTCCCATGAGGGAGACAAGCGTCAATGACCGTTACGAAAGAAGAGAATAAATGATAAAATCTGGCCAAGTTCAAGGAAATAAGACAAGGAGACTGGTTTTCAAGGAAGGTTTCAGGAAAAGCTGAAAACAGAGCTAATCCAGAGGGCTGAGTAGGGGTAACAGGCATCCCAGGCTGGGTGAAGAGCAGAAGCCATGGGCGGAGAAGAGCAAGGCAAACAGTGGGGCCTCCGAGGCTTTCTGTCATCTGAAGTAGAGTTCAGAATGGGAGGCATCACAGGAAACAAGTCTGGAGAGACTGGCAGAGGTCAGACCATTAAGGATCTTGCATTTCTTCCTTTTGGATTTCATCCTAAGAGACAATGACAAGGAACTGAAAAGATTTAAATGAAAGCAAGAGAGGGGGAATGAATTAGAGCAACGGCTCTTAGAATGGGGTCCATGGAGCCCTGGGAAGCTCCCGAGACATGCAGCCCATCTAGGAGGTCAGGATTATTTTCATCATGATGGAAAGAGTTCACTTTTTCCATTCCCATTCTTTTAAGCAGGTACAGCAGTTTTCCAGAGGCAACATAAGGAGTGATGACATCTTTGATCTGATGGTTCTTAGAGTGTGCATTTGCTTTATTCTTACATTTTAAAGTATTTCTCAGGTTTAATTCCTAACAAGGTAAACATCTATATATCTAACCCATGTACATAATGCTCTTTGGGGCCTTTAATAAACTTAAATGTGTAAAGGTTACCCAGGACAATAAAGGTTGAGAACACCAAAGGCTTCATTCTAACTGTGCTCAGTGGAACAGGGAGGAAGAGAGAGAAGGTAACGCTGGACTGCTGGGAGGCTCCTGTGTGTCTCCAGTAAACGATGCTTGTGGCCTGGATGAAGGCCAAGAAGTACTAACAGAGATAAGAGAGGAGTGAGTCTAAGATATATTGAAAAAGTAGAATCAGCAGAAGTTTCTATTAATTACATGTGGGTAATGAGAAAGAAATCAAGAAGGATGCTCAGATTCTAGCTTTGGGCTGGAAGTCTGAGACTGCATTTTGTTCCCTCTTGATATTTTCTATTTCAGAAATTTTTATTTTGTGGAGAGGAGAAAAATGGCAGCTTGGTAGGGTGCTGGGTGCAGAGTCTCTGTGGAGAAATCAGATCAGATGCTAGAATATGACAACATGGAGAGGGCCAGACGAATGGATAATGATTCTTATTAACCAAGGTGGTAAATGAAGAGAAAAATAAAACTAGGAAGAAGGAAAAGTGCAGTTGGAGAGCTGAAGCCTGATGTGCTCACTGAGCCCTGTTCCACGCTGTACTAGGCGCGCCCGGACATCCAAGGTCACACTGAGACCGCAGCTGCCTATAAAGGGAGTCATCCCGGAACCTTAACAGGAGGACGCGGCGCAGTAAGCAGTGGATCCAAGGGGAAAAGCTGTATTGGCTCTCGGTGACTGCTGGAAATTGAGAACTGGGCCCTGCAAAGTAGCCAGAACCACCTGGCTGCGCCAGAGGAGACTTCAAGAAGCTCCTGGGCTCTAAAGCCAGACACTGCAGAGTTTCCTGACTGACCAATGCTGTGCTGGAAATGCAATGAAGACACTTGGTGCAGTGTGCAGTGGACCCAAGAGGAAGATCTGCATCGATTCCTGGTGAGTGCTAGGGACTGGGTCCCGTGGCTGCTGTCGCTGGCTGGAGGACATCTTGGAGTTGGGCAGAGCCCGAGGCCGTGGCAGTGTCAGTGACACAGAGAGGACTGGTAGAGGACAGCTTGGATTTGGGCAGAGCCCAGTGCCTCAGTGACATCAGTCAGCTGCCCTTGGCACAGAGAGGACTGGCAGGATCTGCTGGGGCTGAACTACACCTCTGGTTGGGACCCAATAAGCAGATACAAAATTGTCGCAACTCTGTGATATCCACCAGCTACAGCCTAACTTGTGGATTGACTGGCACAGAGGCTGGAGGCTAGCCTGCACCGTCCCTGCATCCCTGGGTATTCCTCAGATAACAGCAAATTGGGGAGGGCAGCAAAAACTCCAGTCAGCACGCTTCGGAAAGACCCTAAGCAATATGGAGAGGGCCAGAGACCCCCAGGACACACCAGTCTGAAAGAAACCAGAAACATGACAAGAGATAGAAATTAAAAAAAAAATCTCCAGCTGATGAACTTGGGAAAATAAGCGCAGGAGAAATAACTACAGAAGAGAACCAACACAGTAATCATCCAATACTAGAAACAGCATCAGCAGAAATAAAGAAATACCTTCATGACCTCACAGACAAATTTAAAACTGTACTTCTGATCCAAGTGAGGCAAGATATAAAGAGATTAATTAAAGAAATGATAAGCCCCTCCCAAGAGAACACAGATGGAAAAACAGAGGAAATCAAAAAGAAAGAGAAACCTCTGATAAAGAATTTAAACATAGCCTAGAATAAATGAAACAGATCCAAAGAGATTACCAGGAAACTAAAAAGTCCACTGAAAACTGACAAAATGCCTTGTCAGAAACTAAAGTTAGCCTTTTGAAACTTGAAGAGAGATTTATGATATATGATCACGAAAGAAAAAAATCTCTTAAAAATAACAAGGAACCAGAAAGAAACAATTCAAAGGCTAGAAGATGACAAAAGGATACATAACTTAAGAATAAAGCAGTGAGTGAGGAAGCAAGATTAACCAAAAATGAACTACAAAGAATATTCACAGATATATTAAAGGATAACTTACCAAGCATAGGAAAAAGAAATGATATCCAGATAAATGAGGCATACAGAACTCCAGCCACCTACAACCAAAACAGATCTACACCCAGACATACAAAAATCAAGATTCCAGAAATCCATCAAAAGAACAGAATACAAAAAGCAGCCAGGGAAAAGAAGCAGATTACCTACAATGGGAAAATTATCAAAATAACAACAGACTTGTCAACACAAACTCTCAAATTGAGAAGAGCCTGGGGAGAAATTATTCAAGCCCTAAAAGAAAATAATTTGCAACCAACACTGATGTACCCAGAAAAACTCTTTCTCAAAATTAATGGAGAAATAAGATGTTTCTAAGACAAGGAGGAACTGTGGGAGTTCATGGCCACCAATCCAATCCTACACAGAGTGCTGAAGGACATTCCAGAGAGAGAGGAAGGGATACCAGGATTCCAGTAACAGTGGCAGAGAGGCCTCAATGAATGGGCAGACAGTGGGATGAGAGAGTAAAGTGGACAAATTATAGCAGTAAAGTGGAGTAGCAGACATGAGGCAGAGACAGTAAGCTATAATCTTTAATATAGATAGCCTTGATACACTAAAAAAAAAAGGCAGAGTAGATTAGGAGACAGGCTCCATGGAGATGCTCTGAATAGGAAACACACTCAACCCAAAGGAGGGTTAAGAAACTGCAAGTCAAAGATGAGAAAGCAAAGCTATATGTGACAGGAAACCAGAGAGAAATAGGGACAACTCATCCAGCAGCTGCAGATAGACTGGAAAGCTATGGCACTTTTGTGCAGTGTAAAACTACACAGCTGGAAGGAAGGAAAACCCTATGACTTTAGTGAGTAAAGGAGTACAGCTCAAGATCAAGCTCAGGGGTAGAAGGTTCAACAACACTCAGATAGACAACAGGCTGGCCCCCTAATCTAAAAACTAAGGGGGACCCAAAACATACAAAGCATCCTGAGAAGGGGAAAGGTAAAAAATAGCCTAAAAAGGGAAGGCAGAGGTCATTGTTAATAGTGTATCAGGATTTAAAAGTCACAGTAGTCTTATCGCTCTGTTTAGTTTGAATTTATTTTATTCCAGTCTGTCCACTCATATCAGATTTGAGGGCACAGACATCTAACACAAAAATAGCAGGTTATACCATGGTAACTATCCTTAATTTCCTATTAACTTAAACTGAAACCCTGTATTACTTACATTGTCTTACTATGACTGATCTTATTTGAAGCTGGTTTGTTAGACCGCAGTTTTGCCTTGGCTGATTTTATTTGAATTTGGTATGCTTGATAATACCAAGTCTAAAAGTGGAGGCAACTACTCTGAAGATGACAAGATGTAAAAGATATCCATCCATATTGGCTTTGATTATTAACCACTCTCAAGCCTACAATGCTTTCAAAGTTGTGTTTTTATAAAAATAGCTATGTAATACTATGCTTAACTATATTAAGCCTGATGATGAGGACAAGTCTATTGAAAATAACAAGAGAAAGCGTAGTAACTACAGTAGATCACCTCATATTATGGTCTTATGTGTCTTTTTCATTGCATGTTTTCCTAGGAATTTGTTTTGCTGTCTTGGTATGATTTGTTTTTCCCTATAATACAGAGAGGATAGATATACATGTAGGAAGTCACCCATGGGAAGAATTATTTTTTTTGTGATACCAGGAATTGAACTCACGACTTCCCACTTGCCAGGCAAGCACTTACACCGCCGAGCTAAAATGGGAAGAATTTTTAAACTATTTACGGGAACAGCTTATATAATGCAAGATATAATGAATAGATACTCTGAAGAAGAAGAGACACTAAGAAACCCAATACTAATTCTGTAGCATTATGATATAAAATCTAGCAATACTATTATTCACTGTTCAGAGTGATAGTAGTCTAGTCTCTTAAGTTCAATTTCAGCATACATAAAGATAAGGACAGCTGCTATGAAGAGAATGAGAGACACTATGGTAGTCATTATTGTCCTCCCCAATGTCAGATCTTGAAGACCTAGAAAGCCTTTATCATCCTGTGATGATTTGATTAGTTATATAATATGCAGTATGTATTCAATGTGTGTGAAGATGGGGACAACTATTTGGAAGAAAACTAGAGAAAATAAGATAGACAGTGAAGATCTCCAGTAGACTTGCTTTGAAATCTGTATTTCTTTAAATTGTTTATTTTTAACTGTTTTGTTCTGTTTTGATATGTTTAATCTTACCCCCTTTAAGATAAAAACAAGTGTGTAGGACAGATAACCATATTACTAAGTTTTTGTTGGTTCATTGAGCAGAACTGTTGGCAGTGTCACTACTTGAATGTCACTTTATACACTTTAATTTTGTAACCTGAACAGTTATTTCTAAGATGACAATATGTAACTTATCAACTGGTGATTTCTTACTGTTTATTTTTCTGTAATTCTGTATTATTTCTAACCTTTTTTTCCTCTCCATTTTTTTTTTTTTGTTTCTTTCTCTTTAAATAAAAAAATTTTTTTAAATTTGTTTTCTGCAAAGACCCTTGTGAGTTTTGGTGGTAGGTAGCAAAATCACTAGTATCAAGGTCTCTCTAGGGAAAGTCTACTCTTCAGGAATATATCCTATGTGAGGAAATTCTTGATTTGTGACTATCCCAAGCATCTATCTTCCCAATTAATTGAGAGTGGAATGCTGGTTCCTGTTTGGCTCAGGCCCCCATCATTTGGCATAGTTCTGTGGTGAGGTTGTTACCTCAAAGCTTCCCAACATTGTTACACAAGGTAGAACAACTGATTACAGCTGATATGACATCTTAGCTACAGCAGTACAATTAGCAATAATGATAGCATCACGCACAACTTAGAAATTGACAAACTGTGATAACTATTGATTTTGTACTTCAGACCATAGGAGCAAAGTCTATAGTTGTGTAACAGAACCAACTGTAAATTAGGGGTTCATGTGCAGAGTGTTTTCCTTGTTAGAGTGGATTTACCCTGGGTTCATCTGCATGAGTAGGCCGCTAAGTCCCAGGTGCTTCCTGTGCTGGCTGCCCGGCCCATGATGTAAGGGACTGGGCCAGGCACCTGGGTTCATCTGGACGAGGTTCCCTGGGTGGTGAAGAGGCCCAGTTAATGTTTCTAAAGGAGACGAAATCATCTCCAGAGGATGTGAAGAGTGGAAAAGAAGTCGAGCGTGGAGGAGAGGCGGACTCTTGGAAGAAGAGAAAGAAGGTGTCATAAATGTGCTGTGAGCAAGTCAGGGTCAGAGTGTGTTAGGAAGAAGGCGTGAGTTAATAGTGTACAACACTGATGGGGAGGGAGCCCTCCCCTCCCGTCTGTCTAGGAGGAGATGGTGAACCAAGCCGCACTCCTGACTTCCTTCCCCACATCACCCCTGGAGAAGCCACAGGAGCAGGGCTGTGCACACAGAAAGTGCCATAGCATCAAATCCAGAAGCTCCTGGGGAGACCAGAAACTACCATGAGTTCGCAAAATGTGGTGTTTTTGGTGTAAAGGGCAGACAGGAGTGGGAGAATAGGAGGGAAACCTTCAAATGCTGCTCTAGTCTTTACCAGACTGCAGTGGTGGATCTCACGCAGCAATAGTCCTGCTCCATGATACAGTACCGGGCAGCTCAAAGCCCACGGGGAGGGAGCGGGAGCGTACAGTCAGGCTGACCAGCTCCACGCACGCTTCTTCCTCCACCTCTTCTCCTTTTCAAGCTGCCAGGAGTAGAGGTCACAAATGCATACGATGGATTGAGAGGATATTAATAAGACAACGAGAAAACCCTAAAGCCTTCCAGAAGGAGGAAGCTTATCATCCCTAAAAGGACAAAAATCTGAATAAACCATATCTCTCAATAGAAAAAGTAGATTTCAGGAGATAACAAAGTGATGTTTTAGAATGGCGAAGGACTGGGCATGACGGTATATGTCTATAGTTCTAGTATTCTGGGAGGCCAAGGCAGGATGATCAAAAGATCAAGCAATTTAGCAACTTAATGAGATCCTGTCAAATAAATAAACAAATAAATAAATTTCATAAAGGGCTGCAGATGTAAGTCAATGCAAAGGTTCTGAGCTCAATACCCAGTAATAATATAATAAAAAAAACTGAAGGGAAAAATATTGAACCCCTACTGTTATATCCAAAATAATATATATATATATATATATATATGATTGTGAAATAAATACTCTCAGATTTATAAGCTTCTCACCACACAAATGAATACTTTGCAAGTATTTTAAGAGACTATGTTGAAAATGAGGGGCAATACATTTAGGAAAATCCTATGAGAGATACAGAAAAAAAGAATGTTCAAATAAATGAGAAAATGCTGTCTTTCATAATGGGAAAGACCAAGGAAAAGAAACAACAAGCATGGTTCCGAACAATGCAATTTCAATGCTGGAAGACACGAACACAGACTAAAAGAAAGAAGGAGTCCCATGGGGAAACGTGTGGAAAAGGCTGTTAAAGTCTTGATGGCAATGAATAGTGAGACACGGTAGCATATTCCTGCAATCCCAGCACGCTGGAGGCTGAGGCAGGAGGAATGCTAAGAGCTGGAAGGCTGGGGCTACACAGTGAGTTCAAGGTCAGAGTATACAGCGAAAATCTATCTCCTTCACCAAAAGCCCAAAAACTGTTCACTGAAGGATGCTGTTCTCAACTGTTGTAAAAATCAACTTAAAGGAAAAGTAGTGAGGCTAAAGCAGACAGAAGTGGATTAAGAATGAATGAGAGAGAAACATGTAACAAGTATAGAAAACTTTTAAAAATTGTGTCTAAAGGAAAGAGACAGGAAACGGCAGACTGAGGAAGGATCATGAATGTGGAAGTCCTCTTCAGAAAGAAAAAAAACACACATAGACCAAAAGTGTAAATTAGGATAAAAGGAAAATGCAAGCAAGAAATAAAATGACTGGCATGCAGACCTACACACTTACAAAGATGGGGTAGAGGTGGGTGTCCTAGCAGCCAATTCAAAGACAGAAAACACTTCATTTAAACACTCCATAATCTCATCGAGGGGAGTGAGGCAGGAGGAGCAGGAGTTCAAGCCCATTCTGGGCAGCTTAGTGACTCAGTAAAACACTGTCTCAAAATAAAACAAAGTGCTGGGGACTTAGCCCAGCGTGAAGGCCCTGGGTTTAATCCCCAGCACTACAATAATAACAATAGTAAACCACATAAACGTGAATTTCAATGGGAACAGCAATCTGAGTTTATCACAGGTTCCAGGAGAGATGGCCAAGTCCTTGCCTTGGTCCATCGCTGTCTTTAGTGTAAGGTGCTCATTAGCTTCCGCAGAGACCAGACGCCTGCTGGATTAGGCATCAATTACTCCAACACGGAAGCAGACAGGACAAAGACTAAGGATGTTTTCTGCACACCCGAGTTTTAAAAGGAATGTCTTCAACTTAGACATTTTTCTTTTTTCTGCTCTCCCCACCCTCCCTCTCTCTTATCCCATCTCCTTCATGTTTTCTAAGTCATAGGTACGAGCTTGAGTCCTGCTGGAAGCAATGGCCGGAGCAGCCCGAGGAGCCACTTTCTTCCTTGGTTTTGTCCTTTCATACGTCAGGAAGAGACTTGTCTCTCAAGAGCAGTTCAAACCTTGGCAAGCACATTACTTTTCATAAATCACATGCTCACCTCAGTCACCCCTCTTTTTTTCATGCACTGTACTTCAAAGATTAGCTGAATTATTCGTGGTTCATTTGCCCATTCACATCTAAAATTCATATGCATATATAATTTCCTTAAAGCTACAGGACAATCCTGTTAGACACTATCTTACATTTATAGAAAAGAAAACAAAATCAAAGAAACTTGCCCGAGTTGCATTGCTATAGCCTAAGGGATAAGACTCCATCTTTTTCAGGAAATATTCAGGGATGGGATCCACAGGCACCCACATGGGCACCCCAGTCTTTGCCAAGGGTTTCAATGGTTGTTGCTCTGCTCTGGCATTTTCTATGTTTGCTTTCTTTATTCACTTATTTTCAGTTTACGTAACATCAGAGATGATCGACATACACATTCCTAACTGTGAAAGGAAATCTGCTTTACTGTCTAGTGAGGCTATTAGAAGGTAAATGGCTGTTCTAGAAGGCGTTTAGTTTTGCTTAAGAAAACTGAGGGACACACTCTTGATTCAGAACCATTTTTTGTAGAAAAAAAGTAACACTTTGTTTCATTCTTATAAGAGATGGAAAATGAAGTATTTGAATATTTGGCTCTTCTGCATTAAAAAAACAATGACAGCATGGATATTCTTAAATAGGGTAGTCACGATCATAGCTACTTCTTTAGATTAATTATTAAATGTTTGAACCCCCAAAATTTTATCAACAAAAATACACATCTCTGAATGAAGTGAAAAATACCTATGACCAAGAAGAACAATAGTAGATCACTGTAGGTACTGTTTTGATGTTTTGCAGAGTCTAAGTGGAATGCTAGCTTCCTCTTTGTGTATAGGAATTTTGTATTTAGGGTGGTCTTGATGTAAGTTGGTTGGTTTTTGATCACATTGTGAACTGAGTGTTGATGTCAGAGTTTATTCCAAGAGGCTAGTATGTGCATGCAAGGGGAGCTTCCGAAGCTTCTTCCTATCAACTGAACTATTTCAAACAACAGTCCATTAGCCTGCCAGAGAAAAATCGTGTTGATATCATATTAAGTCCAGCTTTTTGTATTGGAAACCATATTTTATTATTAATTTTTAAAGAAGGAAAAATAGAAATATGAAAACAATCACCAAATAAAATAATTTTTAGAGTTTTGAAGTTATTTTATAAATACTAAGCAATTATTGGTTCTAATAGTTCCACAAAACCAGGACATAATTGACCAACTAGGAAACCACCTAGGCCTTGAGGTAGACATTGTAGCATGTTAAGAAGCTCTGTTATGTATATGACTAAGTAAAATTTTTAGATTTAACATTAATTAGGAAATATACCCAGGACAGCGACAATTAATGTGCTAACTACACAGTTGTTATATAGTTATCAAACTTGAAAAGAAAATGCCTACTTTATAATCTTGTAGGTCATCAAGAGTTTTCAATTGTTTTCATTTCTGAAAGAAAGGATAGTGAATATAGAAATGTACTTAATAGTCTGCATTGTTGGAGGGTGGATTAAGTAATGATTGACTTCAACCAAATCAGCATGGATCTGGGTGTAGAAAGCCCACCTGAAGATTGTTGCCAACAGCATAAAAGAACTAGAGGGGAAGATGGTGTGCTGTTGGTCCTCCTGGAGAAGCTAGGTACATTGGCTTTCCTGATATGAACTCAGCTGTTCTCATCAGAGGAGCTCAGGGTCTCACTGTTGTAAGGATGGCTGTGGTTCACCTCTGGGGAGCTCTGGTCCTTGCTGTGAGTCTTGTTTCCTGGCTTCTGTGCAGATACCTCAGCCTGCTAGCACAGATCCTGTGCCCTGCTGGTGTGAACTTTCTAGCTTCCACCACTGACCTTGGGCTTTCCCAGTGCAGATCCTTGACGGAGACTTGCATGACACATTGTCATGGGCTCTAGGCCTCAGACTAGACAGGTGGAGGACATTGCCATGGACCCTGGGTATTCAGCTGGACACATGCAGGACACTGTCATGGGATCCAGACCCTCTGCTGGATTCTTTGGGTTCCTGCTGTGTAGACACTCTTCAGCATTTGATTTTTGTGAATATTATAAAATAATCCTATAAATTATGTATCCTATATTAAATCTGTTCCCTTGCAAACCTTGACTACAACACTTGGGTATGGTAACACAATTTAATAAGAATTTTAAGATCGAATTTCCATACATGAGTTATTCTGTATGTCTCGTCCTAAACAGAAGAAAATTTGACTTTAGGAACCATAATACCAGAGTTTATAGGTAGATTTTTAACATAACCATGGACAGCTGCATTTACAATGTTATCAGATAAAGACTGCATAAAATGACCGTGATTCTTATTGACTACATTACATTTTAAAACTAAGAGAACAGGGTGACACATTACTTTTTCTATCTGATGCATTGTGACATGGAGATATTATCTGATTTATTGTCATAGCATTTTCTATACACTTTAATTAGGCAAATTCTGTCCTGGCATATGCTATATAATCTTAGCTTCTATATTTTGAAGAAGCACAAGGGACTGACCATGGTATTTCTAATTTCTGAAGCTCATGCTAGCAAAATGGATACATGAGCTGTTCCAGGTTGTGAACACTTCAGCTGACTCACTGTAGCTATTTTGTCCATGACCTTGTGAATAAAAACTTTAAATGCTGGAAGAACTAGTATGAGTTGAATTTGAAATAGAGTTCAGAACTTCTGATTCCATATCAACTACTAGCAAGCCTATAATGCCAAATAGGAAGACAGAAAATGTTTTCAACACGTAGCAAAGAAAAGTCCCAGTGTGGATCAAGTCAGGCTGGGAACAGCCCAGGCTGGCAGTATATAGCTGATGGTGAAAAGTTTTTTTAACATATGTACTTGGCATCTTTCAAAATAATGTACCAACTACACGTTGACAAAATTTTGGGGATAAAGATTCTGTCAGGACTGCTTTGAGAAATGATCTGAAACTACCACCATCTGTTTTATGCAAGTATCTAATAATTTAAAAGGAGAAATTTGCATCCCCTGGGAAGGAAACGGGAAGCTCTATGACTGTCAAATCTGTTAATTTCTTAGAAGACCCTTTAATTGAGACAGTTTTGTGTAGCCTGGATTTTCATAAAGTTCAAGTTACATTTTAGGAATAATGATATTTTACTAAATCACAAAGTCAGCTTTACAAGTTCACAAAGGTTTTATCTGAGAATGAGACCGGACTCTTCACAGCTATTGAAGAACATTGTATGCTCTTACTTACTCTTCTACATATGGTTTTCTGTGCCTCCACAGACCTCCTGGAGGGCTGGCAGAGGCCGGCTCTCCTGGATTTGACTCTCCTGTCCCAGAAAGTCTATGAACACCTTGAGATATTATGTTTGAATCCCTAGAAGTTAGCACACTACTCAGAGACAAAAGGCATTCTAACAATGTCTATTAAACATTTTTATTAAAATGTTTATTAAGGATATTCTTTAATTCCATAGCACTCATAAAACATATTAAATGTTTGTTCTGTGCCACACATTGTGCTATAGGTGGGAGGCTGCAAGGATAGGTATACAACAGTTCCTACTCTTTCAGGAAACTGTACCTAGTAAAAGAGTACAGTAGACAGTTAGGAAGCAGGAGGAAGTCCAGGGCCAAGCCATGCATCAACTCACCCAGAAAATGAAGGGAAGAAGTTGCTTCTAAGAATTACGTCTGTCTTGGGGAAAGAGAATTCTTCATAAGATGTATATAATATTCAGGACTGTTAGGACATAGTTATCCCTGGCACTCATCTCATTTCAAATCCTCAAATATGCTCTTAATTTTGATCCATTTTTTATGACTGATTTTGTTTTTCTTTAAGAACTTTACCTTGCTTTGGAATTATGCGTAAAACAGAAGAGTCAACATTTTGCCTATGAGTTAACCTAAGAAATATTATTCCTTAAGCAAGAAAATGTAAAAATTAAACAGAATTAAATGTCTGAATAAAATGCTAAATGACAGTGTAGAAAATATCATGTCAATACACTGGCAGATACCCTAATGCCCCTGCATTTGTGGGGGAATGGTAATGTTTTATATTAAGCTACAGGTATGAAGCTATGATCTCATCACTATGAGCAGAAGTCATAAGCAGTATTGATGGAGCAGAAGTTCAAATGATGCAGAAGTACACCTGACATCTGTTTTCCATGAACAGTTTATTTTAGCAGTAGCCAGGCCAATGTAAATAAGGTTTAAGAAAGGATAACAAGCTATTTGTTTAGCAAATAAAAACACTAAAAATGAGATAAAAATATCTCATTTAGTTCTCTATATTTAAAAAGCTTTAGCAAAACCTTCTAAGAAATAGCTTCACCAAATCATATCCTCCCAGAGTTGAGACTCCCTCATATGTTCCTAACTAAAACTGTAAGTACACTTGCATCACTAAAAGCAGAAATTAGCAATATAGTCACCATTAGATGTGATATTAGAGCTGAAACAAAAAGCTGAATCTTCAAGAAAACTATTTCAGTTCAACTTTTCTTTTCCCTTTTCTTCTATTTCATATCGTTCTCTTTTCGTCTGCTGACAATGTAGCAAATCACCACAATTGTCTGTCTAATCATCGTCCTAATAGTGATAATAACATCTGACATTTCTTGAGTAATGAACTCCAAGCATCCCTCCATTAAGATCTTACACATATTATCTCTTTCAATCTTTCTGGCAGGCCCATAAGGAAAATTTTTCAGATCAGAAAACAGGCTTTACAAAGGAAGGTTAAGAAAGGTCACAAAGCTACTGAATGCTAGAATAAACATATGAATTCATTTTGTGTGCATGAGACATATAAACTCATCAATAACTGAAAGACCTCCCCTCCCATCCAAAATCCCAGTTGCAAGCATCCTCACTCTCCAGCCTCAAGTCTGCTTTCTGTCTCATCTGTTACTCCCATCCCCAAACTCCTTTCCCCTCACTGGGTCCTGTGATCTGGTGATTGAACTACTTTCTACGATCCCTCACCTTCCTCATGTTTTTGTCCCCCTTTTCTACAGCTCTGTGCTCTGCTCTAAGGTTCCTCAACCTCAGCACAATGGGTATTTGGTCAAATAATTCTCTGTGGTAGAGGCTGTCCTGTGCAGCCCTTCCTCCAGCCAGCTGTGACAACCAGAAATGTCTGCAGACCTGGTTGGTTGACCTTTTCCGATAAAGCAACATTTGGATTTATTATATGGGGGCTACAAAGCATTTATTCAGCTAGTCTACCGTTCTGGGTCTTCCCGTAGTCTTATGTAACCTTCTCTGTAACGGAAAGCTGTGAGCGTTCTGAAATGAACTGAAAGGCTGTCTAGTTGTGGGTCAGATCCTATAAGAGCTCCTCTGTGCCTCGGTGGAAGGCCTGTCTTCTTTTTGTACTTGGGTACAGCAGCACTTCTGTGAATTACAACAGACAGCCCTCTGATTCCCCAGCAAAAGTACCTCAAGCCAAATGGGCTCGGCTGCCTCTTGCACAGCAAGTGCCTATCAGGAGACAGCTTGAACAGAAAACCAGTTTCTCTACAATCACACAGGGATATCACACACTTGGCAAATCAGTCACAGATGTAAGGAACCTAATATGAAAAACATTCTCTTATTTTAAGGTAAGGAAGCATAAATGCTGGATACTGTTATTAGAACAGTTAAGAGCCTTCAAAAAACAAACAGATAAACAAACAAAATCCAAACAAACTAGGCTTTGTTTGAGGAAGGCATAGTAAGTGTACCAGACTGCCTCCTTTTAAAGACAAAGCCGCAGCCCTACTGTGGCTCCTACCTGTCCATGCTTCCTCTATGTTTCCTGTTGCTTCTGCCCCTCTTGAACGCAAACATTTGCTGAGGAAGCCATTCCAGAAGGAGCCTGTTCTCTCCATGCCCAGGCCAAGCTGGGCGGTCAACTTCTGTTCTTCCATAGCAGCCCATCTGATGCGGGCACCACGACCCCATGCATCTCGCCCAGGGACGCTCCCCTGACTTCTGCTATCTAACTGACCTCTCCCACCCTGTTCTCCATCACCACTAGCTTGTTCTCCTTTCCTCCATCACCTCCTGACACACTGCATTTATTCACCCACTTATTTTCTTGTTCCCCTCACTAGCCTGCAAGTTCCATGAGGACATGGAATCTCAGTCTATTTCCTTCCCCATTATGTTCCCAGGACCTGAAACACTTGAATGGGGCTCAATTAATTACCAGATCAATTAATCAACTGATGCAATTATAACTGTTGATTTTCTTGAAGATATTAGTGTTTGTCTTGAGAGCCTCTGAACTTCTTGAGAACAATATCTATCTTATTTGTCTCTGAAGTTCCAAAATATTTCACATTACCATACCATGCAGTGTCAGCAATGGAGAGTATTTAGCAAATGTATATTAGCTGCCTACCTGTGACCCTTTTGGTGCAGCATGATATTAAATCTGCACCAATTATAAGGTAAGAAATACACTGTCATCCCTGTTGTATAGATGAGGGAACCAAGGCTTTGACAGAGCAAGAGGAACTAACTCGCCCATGTCACACAGATAGTGCAGGGCAGACTTGGGAGGTAAGCCCAGGTAGCTCAGCTCCAGAACCGATGCTTAAGTGGTCTGAAATAAAAGCTGTGGTGAGCTGAAGTAAGACAGTCTCCTTGTGCCACCAATCCAGTTCATGCTCGGGACAGGAGGTATTACGGTGGGAGGCAAGGACTATGGCAATTTCTCATGTCAGGGGTCTATAAAAAGTACCATAGACCGGGCAGGTTACAGACAACATAGTTTCTCATAGTTCTAGGGGCTGAATTTAGGGTGCCAGCATGGTGAGTTTTGGGGTGAGAATGTTCTTCGAGATGACAGACTACCATTGCCTTGTTGTATTCTTATGGGGAAGAAAGTCGGAGAGTTCTCTGAGTCCTCTCTCACAGGGCACTAATCTCACTTGAGACAGCTCCATCCTCACCACCTAACCACCCCCCAGTGGCCCCCCGCTGCTTATCATCACATGGGGTGAAGATTTCAACACATCAATTTTGAGGGCTGGGGATGCAAACACTAACACCACTCTAGCAATCTTTTCAGTGAACAATTTTCAATCCATTTCTTCCTTCTCTGCTTTTGGCAAATGACCTTGTTCTTCTTTTGTTCTTCTTCTTCTTCTTCTTCTTCTTTTTTTTTTCCCTGCAGAACATTTTTCTTTTCTGGTGCTTGAAGAAATCTCCAGGACTGACAGCTGTAACCATCTCTCTGACTTTCCTAGCACGGCCTCTCCGACACTCTCAGAAGACTTCATCTCCTCTCCTTCAAGATGCTGCAGGAAAAATCATCTTCACAGACTTCTTCTGAGTATCTCCTGCCACGTGAAGTTGTCTACTACAGCTTACGGTTTCAGCTCACTTCCTTGACCCCAGCAAGCCATTCAGACCTTTCTGGCCCCTAATTCTGAGATAACATTCACTAAAATTCAGCTGCAACGTCATATTTTTTCTGCCACCAAGCCTTTCATTTGGTCAGGATTCACTTTACTGTTTTCTTTTCTCGGCCTTCACTTGAATTTGCCTAGACTTTGTCTCTTTCCCCTTAACTCTATAAAAGTGAGTTTTTCTTGTTCACTAGTCTTTTTTATTTTGGAAAAATTTTAGTAATGGATCCTTTTCTTAATTCATCCTTTTCCATGTCCTTCAAGCTCTTTCTTCATAAAGTCTGTATTTTTCTCCTTTGTATAGATGATCTTATTACCTTCGCTGAGTTCTTCTGTCTTCTAGTTCCTTATCTTTCAACCAGTAAATAGTAGCAACTGTGTAAGACCTGCTCGGCCTGGCTATGCTCTTCAATGGTGCCCATATCTCTACTCCTTTCAACTTAAATGATCGCAAAGTGCAGTCCACATTAGTCTTTTCTCATGATTTCTCTCCTGCTTCATTTTTAATCTTGTCAATTTGGTTTAAATTTACTACCCTTCTAAATCCACCTCTTGGAAGGCCATCGGTAACCATCCAGTGCTTAAATGAAATAATTTTTCTCGCATTATCTTCTATCCCTGTATCAAACTTAACACTTAACACTTATAACAACCTCTCTCAGTTCTGGTTTTCTTTGTTAACAAGCTGGTTTCTTACCCACCTGTCTAAACAACCATTTCTTTGTTAAGATAGGAGACAGTGGAAAGGTTCTGTGTGGTGGTCTTCCTACTCTACCTGCAGGAAGAAGGTGGGATGCTGTGGACCACGATGTCAGGGTGGTTATCAACCATTCTATCAGTGGGGGAAGCTTCACTTTCACTGTGGCCCCTGGTTGCCTCTCTCCTGTCTATCAAACGCATTAAGGTCTGACTTCTTAAATTCCTCCCATCCTGAATTGGTTCTGGGCTACTAAGTCTCACCCAGACAAGGTACATGGAATCCTTCACATGGGTGACTCCGGGACCCTGGAATCCTTCATGGAGCTGGAGTTGAAGCTCTCCAATGGTGAAGTGCTTTCCTGGGCTGTGTATGTCTTTTTATACTTAGACTCTGAGGATGGGAGTAAACTTGCCAAGCTCAGACTGAGTAGTGCTGGGTGCCCTAGTCTAGTCCATTACACTTCGGTCCCATTCTACCACTGCTACCACTTCTCTACCTCCGTTCCTGTCCCCTTTCTCCTCTGTCACTATCAGTGAGGTTTTCCTGAACTTCCAGGCTCCATCTCATCCTTGTTTTCCTTTTGGACAAAGCATATGGTCAAGATCCAACCATTATCTACTAAGAGGAAGCTCAGATCTTCCTTAGCTCCATCCTTCTTCCAAGTTGTAGTTCAGAATTGCTGTGCCATTTGATTTCCACCTCCATATCCATATAACTAAAGTTAATGTATAGCCTTGCTTCTTAATTATACTCTTATAATATCTACCTGTGTTTTGATGGTATCATAGTCTTCTAGTCACCCACATATGAGTGGTGGGTACGTCTTTGACTTAGGCCTTTATTTCCTTCTCCACATAGCTCACAGCTACTAAGCTGTGCTTGCTTACCTTGGAAATGTCTTTCCAACCCACAACTGCTCTATTTCAATCTCTTGACTGTTTTCAGGAGCTTGCTACCTTGACATTTGTAACTCAGAATATGCCAGTATCTTTCTTTCCAGCCATGCTACATTATCCACCACCAGAATATCCTTCTGAACCCACACTTTGAACCTGCCATTCTGTAGCTCAGAGCCGGCTAAATGAGGTTCAGAATTCTTCACCTGACAGGGAAGCACCCTGCACAGTTTTTCATTCATATACTTCTTCTCTAGTTTAATGCACATTTCCAACAGCAGCCACATTCACTTTTCTTGCATTTGATTAAGAAAAGGGATTCAAGCTATCAACACTCACTTGTAGCTGTGTGCTCCTGAGTAAAGGGCATAACATCTCTGAGCTATAGTTTTCTCATTCATAAAATGAAAACAGTAATGGTTCTTGTCTCAAAGAATTGCTGCTAGCATTTAATTAGATAATGCTTGTGCAGGCCACAGTTAGTGTGGTGCTTTGGTTTCACCATCTTTCGCTAGAATGCTGATAAAGGTTATTTCTCACCCTGTGAACATGATCTATGCTTTCCAATCCACATCTTTCTCATGCTCTTCCTGCTTCCTGGAACGCCTCCACTGCATTTTCACTCACTGAAATTCCACCCATCTTTGAAGGTGGAGGTGAAATCTGTTCCTTCTATGCAGTCCTCTGGAATCATTAAACTTCTCTCCAGACTCTTTGCATTGCTCGTAGGAAGCTCATCACATTTGTTTAGAGTCCTCTGTAAGCTTTCTCACTTTGCCACTTGATTTAAAGCCCTTGATGATCCATCTTCATTGTTCCAACATCTGCGGTGTCTGGCAGTCTCTTGCCTTCAGGAGGTATTTGTTGAAACAGTGAATGAGTTCTTGATTTCACTTACCTTAAGAACAATATGAAATAGCAACAGTATAAAAGTAACAGTGGGTGAAAGAACACTGATGGACTTTTTTTTGAGCATGTCAGTGTATTTACCCTGGATCGGACACCACTGAACATTTTACTGCAGTTTGTGTATATCGTAAGGATAGAGCTTCCTGGTTTACTTTTGTAATTAATGTAACTTGAAAAAAAAAAAACAAACAAGAAAAAACCCTGCAAAAACTATTTTCTTAGACACATCACATACGAGCTACTGATCTTTGGCAAAAACAATGGCAGTCACTGAAGGCCTCTGAAGACCAATATCTAAAGGTACTTATTAAATATATTTTACCTCCACTCCCCAAAAAACAGATAAGAAATGGAAAGTGTAAACTACATAAGAAAACATATTTACTTCCAAAGATCAAATAAATGCAGATCAAATCAACCTTAAGGTACCACTTTATGCCTATTTTACTAATTACATTACAAAGAAACTTTCAAAAAAATCACCCAGTACTGGCATTATGATAAAGCAGGTGCAACTTGCATACTAGCTGTGAAGCTGTAAACTAAGAGACACTGATTTTAAAAAGAAATATTTGGATGTGTAGTTGGAAACATGAAAGTTGTAACATTCTGCTTGAAATGTGAGATGTGGCTGAATGAAGCAAAAATTTATAGGCACATATATATCACCATGTAAAAAAAAGAGTTCAAATATTACTCTGATCAACAACAGAAAATGCTCACAGATCACTGCATAATCATGATGAAATATTATGCCTCCCTTTTATTTTTGATTGAGTCTATTTCACTTCCTTTGGTTTACTCAACTCCTGAGCTTCTTCCATGTTTTGAGAATTCCATACCTTGTCAAGTTTACTAAAAGACTAGAAACTGAAAACACCACATCCCATTTTCCCAGCCTTCCCCATAGCGAGGACGTGGATGTGCCCCTATGACCGAGCCCTCAAGTATACTTTGGCTATACTTTCAAGGGCTGCTGGGGGTTCCAAAAAAGGAGCCAGGGAAGGTTTCTCTCAGGCTCCAATGGAGGTGGTAATGAGCAGGTAGTAGCAATGGTGGTTGGTAGTTTCCTAGGGCTGCTGTAGCAAAGTACCACAAACTCAGTAGCTTAAAACAACAGAAACGTATTGGCTTACCATTCTGGAATGTAGATGTCCAAATTTGAGGTGTGGGAGGACCATGCTCCCTCTGAAACCTACAGGGCACTTTCTATTACTGTTGCCATATGGTCATCTCATGGTGTGTCTCTTCTCTTCTCTTCTCTCCTCTCCCCTCCCTCCCCTCCCTTTCTTCCCTTTCCTACCCTCTCCTAACCCCTTCACTCCTCTCCTCTACTCCTCTCCTCTCTTCTCTTCTTCCTGCCAGTACTGGGAATTGAACCCAAGAGGTTGTCTTAGTTACCTTTGTCATTGCTGGGACAAATTCCCCATATCCACAGCTTGAAAGACAAGCAGTTTGGTTTGGCTCACAGTCCAGGGCCAGTTGTCTTAAAGCACAAACAGCATGGTGGAAGAGTCTGGGTGGAGGAAAGCTGCTTACATCATGGTGGCCAGGAAGCAGAGAGAGAAGGGTAGAGCCAGCAAAGGGAGATAGACCCTTCTAGGTCACACCCCAGTGATCTACCAATTCTGGCCAGACCCTGCATCTTAATGTCACGTTTAGCTATGGTGCCTCCATGATCCAGTGACCTTTCAAAAGCCTTGTGTATGAGACATGAAGCTTGAGGGCGCCATCTACATATAAACCATAACAAGTGTACTAGGTAAGTTCTCAACTACTGGGTCTAAATCCAGCCCTTTCTAAAAAGTTCCATTTTAAGACAGGATCTCAGCCAACTGACCAGCGTAGCTCCAATTTGTGTTCTCCTGCCTCCTTCTCTCCAGTAGATGGGTTTACAAGCATGCCCTGCTTTTCACTTCCTAACAGGATACTAGTGATATTGGGTTAAGAGCTAGTCCATTATAAACTTAACTAGTTTCACCTGTGGCTATTTCCAAATGCGGTCACCTTCTGAAGTATCCCAGTACACATCTTTTTTGCAGGTATATGAGTAGAATAGAGCAAAGTAGAGACCACCCATGACAAAAGGTCTCTACAGTGCTCTGCTAGTGTGTTTATTGTGCTTTGCCACATCTCGGTGACAATGGTATGGTCCTTATGTTCTGTGACCTGAAAGGACTTTCTCTGGGATCTACACACAAATATAGCCTTCCTAAAATATAGCTTCCTACTATATTCTATTGACCTTGAATAATATTTTTCTATTTACTTATAATTTATGTTTATATTTTCTTTAATTTCAACCAATAATGCTATACAACTATTTAGAAGCATAGAAATATTTATATTAGATTAGAAATTAGAATATATTTTCGGATCCCAGGCATGTGCAAATATGTACTTAGGTAGCAAAGAACTCAAATGTAACATCAGGAAAGTGACGTGATGGGGTTGGGGTAAGAAAATAGTTGTGGATCATTATTTTTCCGCCATCTTTTTTATATTTTATACAATAGTCTTAATTTTCAAAATTTCTACAAGCAATGGGAAGGAAAGAAACAATGGCCCAAATTCTGTCTCCAATTTGATGGTACAATTTATGATTTTCTTCAAAGAAATGCAGCCAGGGATTTAACTCAGCAGTATAAGTGCCTCCCTGCAAGTACAAGGTTGTGAGTTTGATCCCAGTACAAAAAACAAAAAAACAAAAAAGAAATGCAAAAACTGGTATTGAGGGAGGGAGATTCATGTAACTCTTTGGTATGAGATAAAATATGGAGGGAGGGATGGGATTGCAGTACAGTCATCAGTAAACGCATGCACTAACTTCCCCAAAGAAACAATATCATTATGTAATATTAACACACACTAATACATGTAATCACAATTAAAACAGAACTGGGAAAACAGCAGATGCAAGCTTTCATCTTCCCTTTTCTTCCTGAAAGCAAGAGATGAAACTCCTGTGTGAAAGAGACCCTCCCAGCAGGGTGTGGTGGCACACGTCCTGGATCCTAGCCCTCTGAGAAGCGGAGGCAGGAGCATCCCAAGTTTGAGTCATGCCTGGGCGGTTTGGTCATGCCAGGATGTTGTCTCGAATCAGGAAAAAAAAAAAAAAAAAAAAAAAAAAAAGGAAAGGGCTGAGGAGCAGCCAATCTCCCTTTGTCTCCTCCTGTGTTCACAGTGTACTACTCATTGTGCTAGAACTTAAACTTTTGGCCTTAACTATTTTCTTTGGGTCTCTATTTTCCTTGTGAAGGTTCCCATGAACAGGTAAAAAACTATTAAATGAAATCTGTAAGCTTGTCTCCTACAAAAAAGAAAGAAAAAGGAAAAAAGGGCATCAGTCATAGCATGCTTAAGAGTGACGCCACTCAACCAAGCTCTTAAGGAAGTATTTTAACTTTTCTCCTGTTAGCACCAAGTGCGGGCACCACAAACAAAAATCCTCAACAGATACTTGATGACTGGTTAAATTATTAACAACTGTTTGAGTAAATGGGTATCCTTTAGGTAAACTTAAGAATTCATTTTTTTCACTTCTCTCTTTGTTTCTAATTTCCTGGCTCTGCTCAGATGGCCATCAGTTGATAAAAATGAAAGCTAGTCTCTTAAATCAGTTTCTATACTGATTGTTTTCTGTACTCATTGAGCTCAATTATATGCTACCTTGAGTTAATATTTGCTGATAGTGTAACACTCTCTCTGTTCTCAGACTGACCCATGAATGAATGCTAACTGCTATTAAATTCAAACACACGGTAAGAAATACCATTATTAACTGTTAGTATCACACTCATTTGGAATGGTGGCTAAAAGTTATATATGGCGACATAATCCGTATTTGTCAAAGTTCTTTTTAAGTAAGAGAATTCAGCCCTCAAAGCTGAAATGTTAATATTGCTGGTTGGTAGCATGAAATTGAATGCAATGAGCTTGTTTTGGATCACTGCTTAACTGCTAAGGTCAATAAGACCTTGTTTGTGCCATCCACAGTTTATGCATAAATCTAACTGCATAAACAGATCCTCTAAGCCAATTTACATTCTCAACATCGACTCTGCATTTACAAATTGTTTCTGTCTTCTGAAATAGGAGGGAACAAAAAGAACAATCTAATTGATTGCACATAGTGTCTCCCTAACAATTTTCTTAAAAATATCAGGACAGCTGTGTTTCACGTCAGAGTTCCCTGTCCTCAGATTTAGGCACAATCATGTTCGCTCAGAATATTCAGCCTCCTAAGAAACTCTGGGAAGAACCCGACAATGTTCTCCTTTTGTAGGATGTTTTTAAAAATCCACCCAGAAATTGCTCTTGTAGGGATCCTGAAAAACTCATCAGCTGCAATTTCCTTTCCTTATTCCTAAAACTCTGTATGTTTGTTAAAAAGCGAAAAGGAAATTCTAATTAAGAGCATATCTCTTACATGGATAAAATATGAAAGTCACTGTGACTGGTGGTTAATGATTTTCAGCATAACTTTGATTCTCCATTTGCTATTCATACTAAATGCCAATGAACATATTTTCAAAGAAAAAGAAAACTTGTGTGATGTCGTTCTCTTTCACTGAAATAATGGAACACACAGTGCCACCTTTAGAAGAGATGAAGGGATTAAAATTAAATATTTTGTCTCTGCTGTAATATAATACTTTTTAGAAAATCTATCTTTTCTAGTGACAGTGAGACTCTTATATTTTAAATCCACTATTTCTCCCCAAAATAAATTAATCTAGCTAGTGGGTCAAATAAAAAGTAGAAATAGGATTCCTAGCAAAGGAAAAGGAACAAGGACAAAAAAACTCAAGTGACCTCAGTTGACCTGGTGTTTGATTACTATAAGAATAAAGAGCCAGGGCTGGAGATATAGCTCAGCAGCACAAGCATCTGCCTGGCAAATGCAAGATCCTTAGTTTGATTCCTGGTACAAGTAAATAAATAGCATACACACTAACCTTGGAATATTAAAACCACGTGGGCTGGCATTTCTATGAGTTAATGCCAAAGTCTGCAACATAGAGCATAGACAGTTCAAATGGCCAGAAAAAAAGGGGTCCCATATCCCCTTCAGTGCCGCGTCCCTAATAACCTACAGACCTCCTGCTAGGATCTCCTCCTCCCAGTAGGGCCATCCTGGCGACCAAGCCTTTATCTATGAGTCCTTGGAGAGCCTTCAAGATCCAAGAAAAAGGAAGGCTGTTCTGAGAATTCAGTGGGTTAATAGAAACAAGTCATTTGAATAGCACCTGACAAATAAGCTCTTTACAACTATTAACTAACAGAACTGCTTGCGAATAGTGAGAATTCAGAGAAACAGAGATGAACAGCAAGGGCTCACTGGGGAAAAAGACCATCTTGGTCAAAGACAAGCTCAGATGTCTATGTTGGCTTAACATCAAGTTCATTTCAAGAAAGAAGCAAGTCAGGACTACATGGATCTCACTCTGCTGGTTAATGTTTGCCACCAACATAACAGGAATTTCTGCTTAGTTTGATCTTATGGGAAGAGAATCTACCAGCAGAAACAAGCCAGAGTCTGTCTCTTTTCTCCCCTTTGCTTGACATATTTCCAAGCCAGTGCTTGATTTTGAAGACCCCAGCACAGGTCACTTTTCCCTCTAAGGTTGCAGAGAGTATACAGATAAGGGCAAGTTTGCAATCTATTATCACCCTTTACAGAGAGAGAGAGAGAGAGAGAGAGAGAGAGAGAGAGAGAGAGAGAGAGTGTGTGTGTGTGTGTGTGTGTGTGTGTGTGTGTGTGTGTGTGTGTCTATGTGATGGGGAGGATGGATGAAGAATTTCAGACAGAAATTAGACAGGTGGCTGCTTTAAATCTGTTTGTAAACATGCCAATGACAGACCTCTGGCAAACAAACTAATGGTATTTATTTACTGGCTGTTTTAGTCACCTTTTAGTTGCTGGGCTCACAAGCCTCTCCACCCACAACTGAAAGGTGTCAGGCTTTACTTTCGTTTCTGATTTCAGAAGACTCAGTCCGTGGTGAACTGGTTCCACAGAAGGAACATTATGGTGGATGGCTGTGGCGGAACAGAGCTGCTTAGTTCATGGAGGGTAGGAAGTGGCCAGGAAACAGAGCAGAAGAACAGCACCAGAAAGGAATGGATGAGGGAGCAGAGGCAGCACCCAAGAACACATTTCCATGACCGTCCAGACACACCCAGAAACATGCTTTACTGCTCCCCAGATGACCTCCAAGCTAAGTTCTCGACAACTAAGTTCAAGTGTCACAATAACAGAAAAGTCTTTGCAGATAAATGTTTGTATTCAAGTGTACCTAGAGCTTACACCCTACCAGAAGCTGTGTCTAGGATAAACAAACCTGGAGTCTGAGGAATTGCAGAAATAACACAGAAAAACGGAAACCATCATATGTTATAAAAATTGTAACAAAAAATTTTTTCCTTTGAAACATATTTGCTGGAATTTAGGATGAGTAGCAGATGGAGAATCAAAGTTATACTGAAATGATTAAATAGCAGTCAGTGATTTTTATATTTCATCCATGTAAGAAATACATTTTTAATTAGATTTTCCCTTTTGTTTTTTTTAACATGCATTCAGATTTCCAGGAATCAGAAGAAAATAGCAGTTGAGTTTTTCAGGATGGCCACAAGAGCAATTTATGTGTAGATTTTTAAAGTCTCTAATATAAAATGGAGATTTGCCTTCAGTTAGTGATGTGAACTGTGAGCACTGCTTTTGCTTCGTCTGTGTTAGTCCTGGCCCCGAGGAGATCCTGACGCACCAAGGGAAGCCCTGGTGTACTGAACTGAAGGTTCTAAGCCTCTCCTCTGCCTGTCCCTGAAACTGCTTATATTATCAAAATTTATCAGTAAAGTCTGATACTGAGTGAGCCTAAGTTTACTGACTGGTATTTGTATCCTGAAGGCTTATTTTCCATAGATAATAAGAGCCCAGGGGTTTAGCTCAGAGGCACAGAGCCTGCCTTGCAAGTATGAGTTTCTGAGTTCGATGATTCCCCATAACAAAAAGAAAAAATAGTTGATGAACAACTTTAGTTTTCACTTGTTTGCTGTGTGACAATTTTCACAGTTGTCTCCCTGCTGAGACAATCTTCACACCGTAAAAGGGTAGTCCACAGAGACCCAGGACAATGGAGGGGTAGATTTGTAAAGAATGGGGGCTTGGGGTTTCTCCACCACTCCTTGGTCCTGAGGCTCTGGCAAGTTTGCTATCTAAGCTCTTCTCCTTGGCCTCTTCACCTGAAGGGACTGTCCTATGGATTAAGTGAGCAGTAAAGTAGATATAAAGTGTGCAACGTGGGTGTAGGTGCTTAAAATTAGAACACCTGTTGAATCATAAATCTTATTAGTAGTAAGGGGAGATCCTTCTGGATTTCAGTGATTTTTGCTGGCAATTAAGAGAAGGGAGAATGACAGTAAAACAAGAAAGCTCTTGTTCTTTCCACCTAAATTTTATGCCAACGGTCTCCTTATTCTGTTCTTTTTAAACTTGGTTATACAGTACACAATCGAAATATTTGCCTAGAGAACTCTAGGCACATCTTCTGAAACATTTAAAGCAACTGTTTACTTCTTTTTATGTTTGTGCTTTTTGAAGTTAGCAAAGCCATTTTTACAGATTTCAACCAATTTAGATGATTTTTTTTTTTTTTAGTTTTTATTTTAACAAGTGAAAAAATCTAATTTCTAAGAAGAATCTTCTTTGGCTCACTTTCAATGCTTTCTTTGTTTGAATTCCTTTTCCTGTGTATTGTGTGTCCCGCTGATATGCTGATAGTGTTCAAAATGGAATTGGAACAAACCCACAACCATTAAAAGAGTAGAAAAGAGCAATTTTGTTGTCTGAGGATGACTTCTGGTAGCTTTTTCCATTATTTGGAAACTGCTACTTCTCAGCTTAATTAGATCTATGATGGGTGATTGTTATGGTCTGGATCGAAAATGTCCCCCCAAAGGCCAGCTGATGGGCTTCGGGAAGTCACTGGATCATGAGGGTGTGGACCTCATCAACAGGCCCACCGATGACTTCATAGCTGAATGGGTTGTTAGGTGGTGGGAGATACAGGGGTGTACCGTGGGGGGACACACTTGGGGATTGTGTTTAACCCCTGGGCCTCTTCCTCTCTGGCTCTCACCCTCTCTGCTTCCTGCCTGCCTTGCAGCCAGCAGCTCTGCTCCATTACACCTACCTGGCTGTGATGCTCAGCTCCCCATGGGCTGGGGGAAGCCTGCAACTGTAGGCTGTGAAACCTCTGGAATATGAACCAAAATGCATCATTCATACTTTATGTTGCTATGCTGAAGTATTTTGTCACAGAGCTGGAAAAGTGACTAACACAGAAAGCAATTTTAGGAGAAAAGTAAGTAGGATCCTTGAAAGAAATGCCACCTGTACGTTTCAAAGGGCTAAGACTATTGAATTTTAAAAACTACACAAAAGCCATATAAACTACCTTTTCCCTTCTACCATATTTTGTCAGTTAGATCAATAAACACTTCTGGTTGTTTTTCTGCAAAGAACGTATCTAGCCAAAATAATCTACCATTCTGATAAAGGATTTCAAAATACTTTAGTCAGTGATATGGTAGATGGTTATTTTCTTCTGAATCTTTTCATATATAAAGATGACATCATTATTATCAGTTAAATGACTACTAGAACCTAGAGCTGAACTTAGGTCATAAATCATGAGATTAACACTTTCAAAATCAACTGATTACAGCAAGTAAGAGAACAGCAAGTTCTAACAGGTTCCACACACCCAAGCCTTTGTTACCTTTTCACAAAAATACCCCCTCTGGACCTAATCGAAGGAGGAAAAGCTACTTTCATAAGGGCATCATCAATATGCTTTCTTTGAGTGTTTAAATTACAGGAAGTATTATTTCTCATTAAACTAATTTCTGATTGAGTTCTACAATATTCCAATTTTCCTAATTCAGGAAAAGAATTACAGTTTTGAAAATCACTCTGAATCATTTTGAACCATTCGAGACACATTAGCATCAGAAAGTTTGGTTTGCCAATCTATCCTTTGCATTTTAATTTGCGTGTTTACTAATATACTTCTTAGCTAGTTTCTTTCTGAGTTATTGAGCGTGGATGGTGATTATGTTCATATGATCCGTGTTAATGGACACAATGTTAAATACATTATTGCGTATATTGTCCTCAGTGCTATGAAAAAATGCACTGCTTGTGGCCTTGGCCTGACTGTTTGAGTTTTTAATGAGGCATGTTATAACTCATAAATGGGTCCGTGGGACAATCTAGTGGTGAGACATGTTGATTTATGGAGTATTACTCCATTTTCTCACTAACAAACATTTTTATGTTAATTGCTAATTTGTTTTCACATTCAATATTTTCTGTGACACAGTAAATCCTCCTCTTAGGCCTGTGGGATAGGTAAGGTCAGTTCTTCAATGGATGAGATGGACACACAGGCACATTAATTTGTTCAGTTTGCATAGCTGATTAGATAAGAATATAGGATAGGAAAGGTCCCCCAGTCTTTCTAATACATTAGGCCAGTTCTAATTTAAGAAGATGAAACAATAATAAATTCACTGACGCAAATGGATACCAGGTTGTTTGAGACAGCATGTGCCTAGAAATCCCTGACTCAGCTTCATTCAGTGTTCCCAGGATCACACACACCAGCAAAATCATTAGAGAACAAAACATCTCAAGAAACTACCATGGCATTTGGAGGAAACCACATGGCCATAAAACTGAACTGAGAGTCTGAGCCTGAGCCTGCCACATACTTTTGCATCAAAGTAACACCAACAAAACTGAGCTGGGGGAAAGACGCTTTCTTTACCAATTCACCTTCCCACCCCTCACTCTCTCTGACCCTCGGCCTCAACAGTCCAGTACTGGAACCAGTTCAAAACCTAGGCACCAACTTCCTCTGAAGTATATTTACCGTGTATTAGCAGTTCACATTGGCTTACCTTCTCTCTTTGGTTATCTTTGTGTACAATCCTTCTTTATATTCGGGAAAGCACAGGAACGTAACCAAAAAGTGTTAAGCACAATGTATGTGTGAGAAAGGCAGCCAGAGAGCAATCCCTTGCTTTTTGAGGGGTGCCAACTCCCAACACAGCCAGCAGAAGAGCAAACTGATACAACTTCCTTAAAAAAGAAATCAATTGGTCTCTAACTAAAGCCTGCTCATTTCTAGTGGCCCAGTAATTCCATTTCTAGGAGCCAAGAGAAATTGCCAGGTACAGAAGTAAGCATTTAAGTTAAGGAGATTTGTCCCAGTATTTGTAATAGGAAATAGCCTAGACATTTGAAAGAGAATAATTAAGTCAGTTTTAACCATTTAAGTGCAGTGAAACAGCATGAATTTGTTTTACTTCCAAGATACTGAACACTGAGGAAATGCTTACAATTCACTACAGGATGATACCTGCTACCAGTGCCGATCCTAGGAAGTGAGATAATGGATTATTTTGAATTTTTCTTGACTACACAGCATTTCACAAGATTATTTTTTAAGCTATTCTTTGATAGAAAGGAATCTTCTCTGAAAATCAGAACACCAAGGTTCGTCACTATACTTTCATAGTTGTAAGATTTGGTAAGTTTCAACATCGGTATGGACAGGAAAACAAGCACAATCAAGATGTAGGAAGGCAACTTTTTGTTTCTCTGATGAAGTGAATGCTACTTTCCTCACTGTCCTTCTTACCCTGTTCCTCCCTCCACTCAGCACAGAAGCAGACACTGGCGGTCTAGCACAGCATCACTGCAAGGTTGCCAATGATCAAGAACATGCTTCAGACTTCTGCCCATATCCACCCCATCACTGCTATTTGTTGCTAAGTAGAATGTAACCAATTTGCCATTCTGGAGACCAACTTTGACGACCGCTTAGCATTATAAAGTTGTGATGATAAAATGAATTGGCCAGATGGCTTCCTCTTTGGCTGAGGGCATATCTCCAAAGACAGGACCTACAAAGATGATCCGTTCAGTTCATATAAAGCTATAACAGATTACCAGAGTTGCACCCTATTACCCAATGCTTATCAATATTTTGAAAATGTAGAAGACTATCAAACTTGTTACAGAGAGCCAAATAGCCGGTGAGCAAATTGCCACTTGGGATTTATAAAATTACAAATTCACATGAGAAAGTTGGATAAAATTTGGGGAAATTGGTTTCTATTACTGTTTCTAGGAAGCTAAAAACTGGTTATTGGCTGGAATTGAATAACAAAAGAAACCTAAAAATAACAGAAATAAGAAAAGGACATATTTCAAGCCTGGTGTGGTGATGCACTCTTGTCACCCTAGTGCTTGGGGGCTGAGGCATGAGGATCATAAACTCAAGTCCACTTGTACAACTTAGTCAATTAGTGAATCCTTGTCTCAAAATAGGAAATAAAAAAGGGTTGGGGATGTGTCCCAGTGCAAAAGCCCAGGGTTCAGGACCCAATACTACCTCTCCCACATTCAGACACACGCATGTGTACACACACACACACACACACACACACACACACACACGAGTGCATACTTCAAATTATAGCTTTTTGTTTTACAGATTAAAAACACTGCTAAATCCAGAAAAGAAGATTTAAAGATCTGAATTATCATGTTAGTCATTGCAAACTGTGCTGGAAAATGAAATCAACAAAATGAAATAAGGTAGCCTTATTTATAAGCTACGAGTTAGCTGAACCAAGCAGAGAGTCCAACTGTGTGGAGCAGGGAGTTTCTCCATTTCCTAGCTCATCCCATTTGAGAAGAGCAAACGAAAGAAAAGTCAGGCAGAGGTACTCATATTATAGTCTGAAAGCCCCAAGGAGTAAAATTAGTAGGGAACTAGTCTATTAGGGTAACAACTATTGGATTTAAAATGATAAAAATGTATATTGCTATTCATTAGTCCATACTATTCCACTTAATAAGGTACTCAGCTTTTCTAGATGGTTGCCTTGAGAAGCATTCTCATAATTTAAATGAGATTAAGTCAGCTCACACACGGGAAATGAGGTACAGAGGATCCAGCCGTTCTCTAAGGATCATGTTCTCACCACCACGCACATTGAGATCTTAACCACCCACAACTTCCAAGTCACTCTGGTGGCACCCAGCAGACACTCCGGTCCTGAAGTTCTTTTGCTACATAAAACTCACACATTTTTGTGCCTTTCTTATAGCCTATCTATTCCTATCTCCTCCAAATAAAATACTTAATTGCAGGGGTTATGTTTTATAATCTTTATCAACTATACAACATGGCAGAATTACTTGACCTTTTGGTCAAACAGCTGGGAAGTGGTTCGGTAGGAATCCAGCTCATATCTTAGACCCCGGAGTCTAAAGTATTTCTGCCTCAACACCAAAGAAGTTTAAGTAGGCAATAGCAAGTTTCCAGAAAGATGGACCATGCAAGTAGCCTAGAATGCTAAATTATATACTGCGTCAACAAAGGTGTGTCTCTTGGTTTTGATTCGCACTACTTTTGGCCACAAGAAGAGCTCAGTGGACACCTGTGGTCTTCACTGCATTTCTCAGCTGCCAGCTGTAGCATAAGTTGGCTGTTTGGCAGCAGAAATGCTACCCACATCTTTTTGGTGCATATTTACCCATGTCTTCCAGTAAGAAGAAAGAATTTGGCTCAATAGAAGGTCATACACTCTGGAGTCAGAAAACTTCAGTTTGAATTCTGACTACACAACTATACTATGCATGTTATTAATCTCTTTAGGCACTAATTGAGACATAAATGAAATGGAGATCGTTTTGGCAATATCACTTTGAAGTGAGTTTTGAGGAACAACTCACAGAAAGCGTATGAATTTCCTGACACGCAGCAGATAGGAAACACGTTATCTCTTTGGTGTTTTCGTGGACAGTCACTGCTGGGTGTGCTCCACAACTGTGCTCTTCACATTTCCAACTCAGCTTGCACTCCATAGGTGAAATGCTAACTCTGTCTCCTACCTCCAAAAATGCTTTCCTGGTTCAAGACAATTAGATTCAGTCTTTTCCAGACAAATAGGAGCTACACCTGAAGCACAATTACAGTTCCACTTATCTGGGTTCCAGCTCACCTGGGTGCTTAGTTCAGAAGAGTTTCGGTGGAGAGTTGCTAGGTTATTAATGGAAAGCTTAAATTAGATGAGGAACTACAACTTGACAGCACACTTGTGAAAAGTTGTGAGATGCTGTCTAGAGGGGAACAGAGAAAAAGAAGACTCTTAGTCAAACACATTCAGAAATGAGTTATTCTAGCTGGTTTTGATGGTGCAGGCCTGTAATCCCAACACTCAGGAGGCTGAGACAGGCAGATCCTTGGGAGTTCGAGACCAGCCTGTGCTACAAAGGGAGCTCAAGGCCAGCCTGAACTGCATAGGAGACCCTGTCTCAAAAGGCCAAAACAGAAAATAGTTATTCTGAATTTGAATTCTAGCTGTTACTTGTTGCTTGTTTAGCTCGAGAAAATTTGCTAAACTCTCTAATCTTCCATTTCCTGTTTTACAAAATGGGAAGGGTTCCTACACTCAAAACCAATGTGAGAATTAAGGGGATTAGAGGAACTGAATGCCCAGGCCCATTCCAAATCTTCTCCAACACATCCATGCTTTAAATGCTGTGTTTTGCCCCAAAGTCATAAAAATAAAAATTATAACTAGGAGGTTACCAGGAAGATAATGAGTGAGGAGGTCCAGCGCAGTGGCTAAAATCATGGACTTTAATGTTAAACAGTCTAAATTTGAACCATGCGTTCACCGTTACTATTTGATGTTAGACAACGTTTTTCGTCTTTTGTCTAAGTTAATAAATAAGGATAATGAGAGCACCTATTTAGTTACATGTGATTTTAGGAAGAGGACGAAGTGTGTGTGTGTGTGTGTGTGTGTGTACGTGTGTGTGTGTCTGTGTGTCATTTGTTTCTAATAAATTCAGAAATGTAGTTTTTCAAAACGATATTGGTTTTTATCTTTGAGATATTGACTTGAAGTAAAAATCATGATGGGATTTGTCAGTCATAAATACTAATGATTAGATTTTTGAGCCTAACAAAACAATTTACCAGCATTATACTATAAAGTAAAAAAGTGACATTTGAGATGTTTTCTCATAATTAATATTTTATGGTATAAAAGCTATTATTTCTCTGCTATGCACTTTTATTCATTAATAATGTAGAACTGACTGGAAAATATTTTCATTGCTAATTTTACTTGTATTCTAATACTTAATGTATGAGATGATTGGCAAAGTACAAATAAAAACCATATATTGCTGAGATCATAGTAGAAAACATTTACTGGGGAATTTTTATGTACCTGGCGTTTTCCTAAATGTTTTATGTAAATCTTCTGTTTTCATACTGTCAACACTCTTTTGAAGCAGGCGTTCTGATTATCCTTATTTATTAACTTGGACAGCAAAAGAAAAACATTGTCTAACATCAGATACAAGGTATCATTCTTGGATAGATGGATAGAACTCTATTATGTCTATAGGGAAGGCAGCAGGCAGCAGTTTTTTCTGCAAATGGCTGGATAACAAATATTTTATGCCTGAATCGAATTTCATTTCTGTTACAACTCCTCAAATTATGCCATTGTGGCATAGTAATCTGTGTGGCATAGACAGTACATGAACAAAGGAGCATGGCTGTGTTCCATTTCAATTTAATTTGTGGACACCAAAACTAGAATCTCATGTAATTATCACATGACTCAAAATGTAATTGTTTTGATTTTTCAACCACATAGGAATCAATCTTAGATAATAAGATACATGACGAACAGGTGGCAGACCAGGTTTTGTTGGGTAGCTGCAGCTTACCAACCCTCTCCAGCCATAGCACTGGAATGACATCTCCAAGGTAAAAACTGTGTTTCATAATGAAATCAAAAGAGAGGGAGCCTCTGCTTACAAAAACAGGATTAGATTCCCTGTGCCACCAAAGCCACAACCCACTCTAGCCAGATCCCGAAGGTTCACTTTGCAATTGTTCTCTTTCTTTTTCTTCCTAGAAATCTAACCACACATTAAAATGGTATGAAACAATCTAAGAATTACCAAAGCCCAAAGCAAAGCATTCAGAAAGAGAAATGCTGAACAGCTTTGGCACTGACAATTCCCCCTATTTATCCTCATCTATGTGTTCACGTAACAAATGTTTGCAGGATGCCATGGACACAGAGCCTTGAGGAGTGCTGGACCTATGGTACTGAATAAGGCCCAGTTCTTGCCTTGATGGGGCTCCAGGTCGAGCGTGGACACACAAGTGAACTTGGGTTTCCCTCATGCTGTGCTGTGTGTGAGGGTACAGGCATCATCCTCAGGCTGATACACTAGACTCCAAGTCAAAGATTCAAGCCCTCCTCTGGGGCAAAGGCTTCTCCAGTGTGATATCTAAACTGAGCCTCAAACTGTGAAGAGGAGTTTGTTAGACAAAGACAGAATTAGAAAAAAATAATATAGTATCTATTGGCAAATGCGACTACTAATTTAAACTTTCATATAGATTTAATTACATTCTGGGGTCTCCCCCATCTGCCTGGAATCTGGATTTCAGGATGGTAGTGATCTGATGATGGGCTTATAAAGATGAACGAAGAGGACCTTTTGTGTTTTATTTGCTTAGAAATCTCACTGTGTAAAAGCTGCAATATTTCCAGTGGGAGTAAATAGTCATCAAAAGCACTCACTGGTTGGAAGCTTTTATTTTGATGACGTTTTGAGTTTAGACCATTATTCCTGATTATCCCCATGTGTGATCGTGCTGAATGATTCTTTTTCCTTCTCAGTTTTACACCTTTTAAATATTTGAAGATTGTTATTACGACTCCCCTGAGTTACTTCTAAGGAAACCAAGACGCTCTTTGCTAGTTAAATTTTTCCTCATAAATTAATTTCATTGTTCCCATACTAATTTGTATTGTTTTTCTCTTCACTAGATTCTTTAATTTTCTTGAGTTTTTCTCTTTAATAAACCTACAGCTGAGCTACTCAGATATCAATAACAAAAGCAGAGAATGTAGAAGTCTACTTGTGGCTGTTTTTACAGTAAACTTAGTTTATATTAAGTGAAATTTTTCAAATATCCTCTTCCCCAAATTAAATTTCTAAAAAAAAAAAAAAAAAAGAATCCATCATGGGATATCTTTGTTTTCCTTAAAAATGATTTATTTGCATTTAGAATTTTTGCTTTTGTTTTTCAATTTTTAAGTCCTATAAAAGGTTTCATTCAATTTTTTTCTACTTTGCTGGTTTGTGTCCTTTGTTTTGTTTTAAATGTGATAAGTACAAATTATGCTTCTGAACACTGCTGAAATTGATTTGCCTGTTTTTACTTGATGAACACATTGGGTTTAAATGCGATGGTAAGTACCTTCTTAAAAAATTCCATTGGGACTAATATTAGATGATTATCTCCAGCTATTGAAAAAAATGTAGAAAAATATTTTCTAGTAGTTTATATGTTCCTCCAAGAATCTCAAAAATCACTATAATCTAATTTTGGATACATATAAGAAATGGATTTAGAAGAGCCATGTTCTGCTGTGGTTAAAGTTCGTGGCTAAGCATCCTGGGTTTCTCCACCTGCTCAGTGCTCGTGTTACTTCCCATCAACAGTCCACAGGGAAAGGGAGCCCGTGCTGCTCACTGAGGGAGAGGTGAAGTGGATGATAGCCACCCCCAGGACCAGGGCCCATTCCCAGCTAAGACTTGGTTTCAAGGCTTCCTCTCTGCCTGACAAGTAATTATATATATAATTATATATATATATTATATATATATATATATATATATATATATATAATATATATATATCAGCCCACTGTAGATGTCAAATAAAATTCATAGCCTTAAATTCCTTCCAACAACATATGAGACATACACCGAGAGCTCACTAAACCCAGACAAATGCTGGACAAAATGGACTGCACAAAAAGGGACAATTTATAAATGTAATTCCAAAGGATATATATATAATAAATATATTTTATATATATATATAATGAAAATATCATCAAGAGTCTTATGAAAAGTTTGGAAGAGAGGAGGTTGAAAATTTTGAGAGGAAAAAACCTACTGATAAAAGTTTTGAAATGCCTGTGGCTTTCCAAGTTATACAGACTATGCCAGTTAACATGGTGCTAAGAAATATTTAAGCTTCCTAATTTGACTGAAGAGAAAGCAAACCATCTTTAGGGTCAAATTTCTACATGTATCATTTATGAAATCCAGTAAAAAGTAAATGATAGATAATAAAATACTGGAAATAGTAAACTCAAGAGCCTCAGGGTGGCATATATAGAACTTTTGACTGTCTTCTTCCAGGAAAGTGGCAAACAAATTATTGTATAAGACTAGTAAGTAGTAAGGTTACCTCTAACTAGCTGAAAGAATTGACACACCAGATAAGGTTAATTATAGACCCCAATTACATCAAAGTCTATCAAAAGCAATTTTAGCTCTGGTATAATTTATGCCACACTCTTTTCTAGCAATAGTTAGCACATTATGACACGTTACACCCATTATCACAGAAGAGAATGAATATCTTTTTTGAACTACAATAACTCAACCCCAGGTGGCAGCTAAAAGACACAAATTTGTAATATTCATGGTAGATCCAGTCCCAGTCTTTCATAGCATCTTTCAACCCATTGGAGGAACACATGACGACAATGTATTTCCAGCTAATTTACCCTCATTTCATCCAGTTCCACAAATGTGAAAAAAGTCATCAACCCAATAATAAATTATAAATCAATATCTTTAATGACCCAGTAAAATTAAAGCAAAAGTCCCAGCAGGGAACACCAACATTCACCATACTTTTAGGCAACGTGTGACTCAATATTCATTCTTACACCACAAAGCTGCACCAGTGCCTTGCCACTTGGGTATCCAGGACATCACAGAGCAATGCAGACACCAGGAGCAGTAAGCCCTAGGCCAGCTCACAGAGACTCCCCGTTCCCTGGGAAGTCCCACAGGGAGTGACACCTTTCTCCATGGTCCCACCCCTTTTCAGCAGCACACAGAGGCACCCACTAGGTATCAGATCCAATGGTGGGCTACAGGGATAGTAAGACAAAACAGACCTAATTCTGGCCCTCAGTAAACTGTGGTCAGAGAGAAAAATATTCCAACAAATCATAGTAAAGCAATGTAGTCTGAGTTGTGCTATGATAGGGACATAGGTGCAGTGGAATTCTCAGGGGTAGGGGGTGTCAGGGAACACTTCCCAAAAGAGTGACAGCAGAATTTCACCAAGGAAGACAGAAAAGTAAAAGCGAGGAATGCCGTGTGGCATCTGGCCAGTTAACCAAGAGTGACTCGGGGGTAACAGTGAGAAAGGCAGGAAGACTAGGGCTTGACCTCCTTTTTCATAGCTGGCAGGTAGTAGGAAGTTATTTTTTCTCTGTGTGTCTCATTTTCCTGAAAAATGGGAGAACAAACACAAGGTGGATGTGAGAATTAATTGGGGCAATACAGGCAGAGACACTTTGTAAACTGTAAAACATTAAAATTGTAGTTACTGCTTTTATTGGGACAGTTTCCCATCTGTCCCTGACTGTGTCCTAGTTTCACCATGAAGTGACAAAAGAAAAAAAAAAAAAAGCCAGGGATTTAGCTCAGCAGCATAAGCACCTGCCTGGCAAGCTCGAGGTCGTGAGTTTGATCCTCGGTATCGAGAGAGAGAGAAAGAGAGAGAGAGAGAGAGAGAGAGAGACAGAGACAGAAACAGAGAGAGAAACTGCACAAAGAACACATACACAAGTGATCCAGACAGAACAACAGTAACCCCTGATGCTGAGTGGTATGACCTTTGCATGATTTGTATGCTTTTTCATTCAGAAAATATTTGAGCATGGGGCCTGATATTTGAAGCTTTCCCTTCCCTCAGACTTTTCACATGGAGATAAGACAGAGTTGCTTGCTATGGGGAAGGACCTGACCCTGAACAAGTAAGAGTCTGGTGAGCTCTTCACTCACCGGTTCTCCCCACACCTAGAGCCGGTAAAACCCACGAGGACTTTGTTTAGTCACTCTCTCTTAAAAGTATTTATACATCTGCAGTACATAATGTTTACATTCCTTGTGGGGAGTTGACACATGTACATTTTTTAACTTTTATTTTTTAGTTCCAGGGATCAAACTCTCAACTTTGCATTTGCCAAGCAGGTGTTTACATCACTGAACTAAATCTCTGACCCGACACGTGTACGTTATTTTTGTTGTTTTTTTCATTCCCTTCCCTCTTCTCCTTCCCTCTCCTCCATCGCTTGATCCCCCACGATTTTTATGTTAAAAAAAATTGAAGGGAAGCTGCAGAGACAAAACAAGACAAAACAGTGAGACATAAAACAAAAGCAACAATAGTCGAGTTGGTTTCTAATTCTAAAAGAGCTAAACACATAATAAGGGCTCACTGTATCTTAAGAACGTGCATATTGAAGCAGTGGTGTATTTTTTTTTCTATTTCAACTAAGCTCAAAGGAGTCTTTTTGTATCATAACATGGAATGCCCTTTCCCTGTCCATTAACAGATTCACACTCTCCCTTCAAGGCCTGAACCTGTGTCTATCATCACCTCCTTTTTAATCTAACGCTCCTGGGCTTTTTCCCCTTACACCTTCTCCTGTCTTTCATGTAGCAGATGCTCAGTAAGTGTTGGCTGAAGACATTGATTAGCCATTGGATGTAAGGTGCCTTCATCTGACACTGTTGCGTGTGCGTGAGCAGGGTGAGGAGACACTGTTTCCAGAGAAAATGTCAAGGACAGTGCTGTCACTTGGGGAAAATTGATGAGGTCAGGTGTAGGAAGAAGCTTGACTTCTTGACCAGAGTGACATTTTTCTTCTGGTGAGGGCTCTAGAAGTGTGGCACATAATTCTCAGGAATGTCTCCAGGGACTCAGGTTTTCTTAGGTACAGTGGTGAAAGATAAAAAATTTAGTACAAACTAATCCTATTTCTATGAATTCTAAAAGTAAAGAAAATTAATATGAAAGCTAAGAGGAATACAGAAGTAATGGAGCCCAACAAATAGTCACCAGATTCTACTTTCAGGGTTTAGCTACAGAGAGCTTCTTAAGATACTAATTATGTGATTCAAAATTATAGCTTATAACTTTTACTTTAATGAAATTTATATGATTTTATTAAAAATTCACCTGTTACTAATTATTTTTTCAAGTTTTGTGAGATATTTTCACTTGCTAATAAGTATTTTCACATTTGATTTTATATTGTCTCCTCTGATTTCAAGCTTTTCTTTGGAACTTCTCAGGTAGATTAATTTGATGTTTTAACCCCCAACTAAGCAAAATACTACAAATAAAACAAGAAAATCTCAGCACATCTTTAATGATTCATTTTTTTTGAATCAGGGTCTCACAATTTCCCTAAACTGATCTTTAATGAACCTGTGGTTCATGGCCCTGTCATCCCATCTTGGAGGAACCCAGAGCATCTTAGATACTTTTCTCATCACTGAAACAAAATACCTGACACCCAAAGTTAAATGAGGAAAGGTTTACTTAGCTCACAGTGTGTAGAGGATTCAGTGCATAATCAGCTGGCTTATGGCAGAGAGGAGTCCCAGAGGAGAAACAGTTCATGGTGGCCAGAGAGCAGCACAGCAAGGCAGGCAAGGGACACAGCTCTTTCTACCCTTTACCTTATTCCGGCTACTGGGATTAGGGTGATGCCATACCAATCAATGGGCTGATTTCAGAGTCACCTTACTCCTGGAATCCTTAACCCTAGCCTCGCAGCATGAACCTTAATCCTAGTATTGTGCCATGAATCAATCACAAACTCTAGATTCAGCCACCTCTGAAAAAGCCACACCTATGACTGCATGATGCTCTGGGGGACATGTAGACACAAACCATAACACAGGGGACTAGCATCTTCGCAATAACCTCACGAGCCACATGGTCTACTTTCAGTTAGTTGGTCTTTTATCAACTTTCTCTGGCATCTTATTATGATCACTGCTCTGGAGACCTTCCTATCTGGACAGTTACTATTTTCATGTCAATTGCTATTCATGTCATTTTGTGCCACTTTCATTTGACCTCCTTTCTGCTCCTATGTAGCAGTGGGTCTCTGGCTGCTGTTTTGTGCAATGTGATCCTGATATAAGATGGGTTGCTGGTTAAAAGTGGGCCAATTCTCTTCCCTGGGAATCTAGAATAAATCCAAGATGGAGGTGTTCCTTCTTAGTGTGGCTTAACTCTCTTCATAAACTCTGAAGAGATGGAATGACTATGTTTTCTGCTACCTTGCCCTAAAAACAGGGAGAAGGCTCTACAGAGAGAGAAGGATAAAGAGCAGTCTTAATGGGCTTCCAGTATGCCTACCTGTCTTCTTTTTACTGGGGTGAGTGAGACAACCCCGGGTATTCCCTCTTGGGCTGAGGTTTACTTGCATGCACTTATAATTTATAACAAAAAGAGTCTCTACTAACAAATGTACATTCATACAAAGGAAGGTTTTGAGGACATTACAGAATCTAAAGCTTGCTTACAATCATAAACATTTGGATATAAAGAACATATGTCACTATAACTAAAATCCATTATATGAAATCATATGTTTTCCTAGGATAATCCAAACTGAAGAAGTTTATTCACAACAGGTATTAAAGTTTGGTAATTGAGACCAAAAACAATGCAGAAGAAGGTCAGTATCTGAGTGGCAGGCAATTTTCTTTCCCCAGCTGCCGCACAATTACTCCCACCTTTTCTAATTACTGCTTCTGCTGTCAGTCCGCAGGTCCTTCTGATAACTGTGTGGAAACTGTGGAGAGTGTGTTTGGGGATGGAGGGAGGAGAAGTCCAAGAGTGGGTGGCAAAGAAACAAGCTGTCAGTTTCAGAAAAGAATAATTGTCTTTTTTAATGACACAAGTGACGCTAAGAGGCAGACTGGTTGGACAGGGAACACGTAAGTCACTGGATGTACTAAAAGTATGTGGAAAACACGTGAGCAGACAGGAAGAGTGGACTACGGCTATGACAACCGAAGCCTTCTGAGCTGACCAGCTTAGCTTTGGACACAAACATTTAGGGGAAACAAATTTAATTTTAAAATCTCTTTGTTAATCATGATGAAATGAGGCTTGTTTACTAAGCTATTCAGTATATGACAAAATAAATGTAAGGTTATTACAAATCAGATCTTTAGAATCCCCTCTTTGTGGAAGTGAAATATGTAGATGTTGAGGAACTTTTGTACTAAAATAAGCTCATTGGGAAAGAATAAGTCATAGAACAAGGTTGATCCTTACAAAACGATGACTAATAATTATATTTAAGGAATCTCAATGGCCTCATAATGCTCAATGGCCTCTAAAATTTTTTAAAAGAAGGTATGGAATCAATAATAATGTCAGTGTACTTATATTTTCATCCCTAATTTCTTTACATTAATTATTCTCTTCATGAAAATGTAGGCTAGAAAACTAACACCAGCCTAAAATGATGTAACGTGCTTATGGAGGATTTCTTTTCTTTATGTCTTTCTTTAGAAATAAACATTTACTTCTAATTATTAAAAACAGTTTTGAAGAATCAGAGACATAAAAAGGTGTAAAAAAGAAAATTAAAATGACATAAATTGTATCACTAAACTCATTAATGGAAAATATTTCTGAGACTATCTTTCTAGACTTTTTTGTCAGTTCTATTAGTTTGAAGATCCCAGCAAGACACTGTTACCTGAGATCGTGTTAGAAACATTAATCTCCGACTTCATTCCAGACCTACAGTCATTTAAATAATTTTCCTCACATGACTGGCTGCAGACAGAAGCTGAGAGTCACTGGCTAAGCAGCTTTGTAGCTCGGTCAAAATGTTGAATGAGAAATTTTTAGAACACTTTTATTGACACATAATTCATATACTATAAAATCCAACCTTCTAAAGTATACAAATCAGTTGTTTTAGCGTGTACATGTAGTTGTACAGCGATTACTATAATATTCCATATTACAATATTCTTTTTAGAACATTGCTATCAACCTCCCTAAAAGCCCCAGCCCCACAGCAGTCACTTCCCGCTCCTCCTATCCCCAAACTCCCACCAGTCATTAGTAAACTGTTCAGACTCTTAACATTTGCCCTGTTTTTATAAAAACATAACACAAATAATACATATATCTCATATGTAGTCTTTGTGACTGGCTTCCTTCATCCACGTTGTAGCATGTAACAACAGTGCTTGTCACTGCTGGATAGTACAGAGAGGATATATGACATGCTGGTGATACAGTCATCAATTGATGGACATCACTTTTTTGTTACTATGACTATTTCATATATAAGTTTTTGTGTAAACATGTATTTTCACTTATATTTGGTACACAACATAAGAGTGAATTGTTAGGTCATTTGGTAACTCTTATGTTTAGTCGTTTGAGGAATGGCCAGGCTGTATTATAAACTAGCTCAGTTATCTTACGTTACCACCCTAGAATATGAGGCTCCTGATTACTCCACATTCTTGACATCACTTGTTAGTATCTGTCTTTTTTTTTTTTTTAGATTGGGATTAAACCCACAGCCCTCACACTGAGCTACATTCCCAGTCTTTCTTATCTTTTTTTTTTTCTTTTGCTACATTTTTCTTGCTACATTGTGTAGGCGTGGCTCAAAATGCAATCCTCCTGCTTCAGTGTCCTAGAGGTCTGGGATTACAGAGGCGCAGCCCCACGCCCAGCTTTATTTGTCTCTTTCCTTATAGCTATCCTAGTGAACACGAAGTCCTGCATCACTGTGGTTTGGATTTTCACTCTGCTCATGATCTATGATGCTAAATATCTTTGCATGGTATACTGGCCATTGGTATCTTCCTTAGAGAAATGTCAGTTCAGATTGCTTATCGTCAAGTAGGCGTCCCTTATTGAGTTGGGCTGCCTGTCTTTCCACTATTGTCCTGTAAGAGCCCTTTATATGTCTTGGATGTAAGACACTCAAAAGTTCCACATTTTCTCCCATTCTGTAGCGTGCCTTTTCACTTTTTGCTGATGTACTTTTTGTGCAAAATTTTAACTTTAAATTTGATGAAATCTGATTCTCTATTTTGTGATCACATTTTTGGTGTCATAATAAAAAAGAACCCCGTTACCCAAGCTCAGCAATATTTACTTGTATATATTCTAATAGTTTTAATTCCACACTTAGGTATAGGACTGACAGTTAATTTTTTATTGTGTAAAGTGAGTGCCTCAACTTTGTTTTTTTACACATTAATATGCAGTCATTCCTGTACTATTCTTTGTTCCACTGAATGGTATTGTCACCCTTCTTGAAAATCAGCTGATCAAAGACACACAGCTATGTGTCTGAACACTTGGCCTTAGTCTTAATCTATATATCAATCCATATACGGTACACACTGCCTTGAACACTGTGGTTTTATAGTAAATTGGAAGTGTGGTTCTCCAATTCTGTACTTTTTCAAGATTTTTTGGGGGGATGAGGACATTTTGGGTCTTTCACATTTTTATAGAATTTTAGGATCAAGTAAATTTCTACCCCCCTCAAACCCACCAGAGATGGGGAAGGTGTTCATAGGGGTCATATTGAGTCTATAGATTAATTTGAGAATTGCCATTTTAATGTTATGTCTTATATTTTTTTTCAACAGTATGTACTACTTATAGATCTTGGAGTTCTTTTGTTGAGTTTAAGTATTTTAAACTTTTTTGATGTTACTGTAAATAGATTCGTTTTCTTGATTTATTATCATGCAATTAATTATCAATGCACAGAAATATAATTTAATATGGTATATGAATTTTTTTGTCCTGAAATATTGCTAAACGAATTTATTAGCTCTGATGGCTGTTATTTATTGCTTGGGAGTTTTGGTGAGATTCCTTATGATTTTATATATACAAAATCATTTTATCTGCAAATAATTATACTTTTTCATAGCCAGTCTTGATGCTTTCCACTTATTTTTCTTGCTTAATTACACAGCTAGACTCTCCAGTGCAATGTCGAACAGCAGTAATCAGAGTGAAGCTTCTTGACATGTTTCTGACCTGAAGAGTAAAATATTAATTTATCACCATTAGGGATTATGCTGGCTATGAATTTTTCATAACTATCTTTTGTGAGGTTGAAGAAATTCCCTTCTTGTTCAGAGTGTGTTTATCATGCAAAGGGATTATATTTTACCAAGTGCTTTTCCTGCCTTTATTGAAAGGTTGACATGATTTTTGTCTTTCCTAATATTATTATGGTATATTACATTGATTTCCAGTGTCAAGCAAATTTTATATTCCTGGAAAAATCACATTTGCCCATAGTGACTCGTTTTATATGTGACTTGATTCAGTTTACTAGCACATTGAGTTTATATTTATAAAGGATATTGGCTCTCAGCTTTCTTTCTTTTAAAGTGTTTGAATTTGTGTGAGGATGATACTAGCCTCAGAGTAAGTTAAAAATTGTCTGTTTCTTTCCTCTTTTCAGAAGAGTTTGTACAAGATTGGTGTGACACTCTTTTCTTTCAGTACTTTTAATGTATCACCCTTTTCAGTGTATCAGCCTTACGGTCTTAACAGTTTCTGATGGAAATTTTGCTGTGATTCTTAGTACGGATCTTTTACATATAATGAGTTGACTTCTCTTCCTGCTTTTAAGATTCACTTTTTTTTCTCCAACAGTTTTACCATAATGCATTTAGCTCTACACTTCCAAAGGTATGCCATTTGAGCTTCTTGGGTGTTTCAATTGATGTTTTTCTTCACATGTGGGGAATCTGGGGCCAATATCTGAGCTACTTTTTCTGCTCTTCCTCCCTCTCTCTGTTCCCATTCTGGCATTCTGGCTTCTCTCACTTTCATGCTGACATTGCCATTATGCATGTGCTGATTTCCTTGATAATATTTACAGCCTCTAACACCACTGATTTTCATTTCTATTCTCAGACTAGATAATGTCTCTTGAGCCCCCTTCAGTTTTTCTGGGTTTTTTTTTCCTTCTTCCACCATCTCAGATCTACTATTCAGCCCCTCTATTAAATTTTTTAGTTCAGGTATTATACTTTTCAATTCCAGAATTTTATTCAGTTTTTTATGATCTAGGTCTTTACTGATATTTTGTATGGGAAGACATCACTCCTATATTTTCCTATTGACCTGGTTCCCTTTAGTTTTTAAATATGTTTTAATAGTCAATTGAAAGTCTCTGTCTAATAAGCATGACATTTTGCTTCCTCAGTTTCCACTTACTACTTTTCCCCTGTATGTGTGCTGTAGTTACCTGTTTCCTTGTGTTTTTTATTTCTATCAAAAAGAAATTTTACATCATAGAATGTGGAAATTTTGGAATTCTCCCTGCTCCTGCCCAGTTTTCCTTTATTGTTATTTTTGTGAATGTACTTGATTTTTTTTTGTCCTTGTTTGTTTAGTGACTTTTCTGAAAATTTATATTCTAGGTTATGTGCAGCCACAGAAATATCTATTCAATCAACTTAATAGTCAGCTATTGATTAGACATTCGTTTTTTGTTTTGTTTTGCTTTTCTAAGTATTTCTCTGGAGTACGGGTACCACATACATGATTAAGAAAATCATGTATGATTTTAATGTTAATTTTTTCCATTTTTAAGTAGTGTGGAGTATTGAACCCAGGGCCTAGAACACCTTAGCTCCTAAGGTAGAGCTACACTTCCAGCCTATGCCATTGTCTTAACCACCTTGGACAGTCTCCTATCTTTTGCCAATGGGCCACATGCGTACACCGCACCACACGCAGTACTCTAGCAATTTTAAACTCTGCATTAGAGCATTCACTTCCTGCCTATGCAGAGACCGCTCACCCAGTGTGAAAAATTAGGACATTTTCTAATATTTCAGTGATCATAGGCTTTCAATGTCTTTTCAGACCTCCATGGGTACAGAAGAGCTTTTCAGAAATCCCTACGGATATCGTGCTGCTCATATCTTGCTAAGTTTTTAGCCAGGATTTTGGTAACCCACATTGTTATTGAAGGCTCAGAAAATTGTGCTATTAAACAATTGCCAATAATTGTTTTCAACAGACTTGCTGGCTATATTGCTTTTTCCTATAGAGTGAACATCAACTCTGGTCAACTAATGACAGTGCCCTGAGAATGAAGCTTTTCCAAGAAACTGTGAGATGTGTCAACTAATGACAATGCTCTGAGAACGGGACTTTTTGAAAAGTTTCAAACCTGTTATGTTCACTCCAGCGGCTGCTATGCCACAGTTCTTCACAATTACCATGTTCTGAGTCTGCTAGTATTTAAGGTGACCACGGAACTGGGGTGAGAGAAAAGAGAGGGGGACAAGGAAAAATGCCACCACGCTCACTGTTCCACTGATAGCGAGCTTTTTTTCTTAATCAAATGTTCCTTGGACTTTTCTAAATCTTTTCTTAATTTCCAGAGTCATGAAAATGTTTGACAATGTTTTTCATTGTTTTTGTGGAAGCAGTTTTTGAAAATTCCTGTTTCACCATTTTAGAAGTGTTTCTTCTTTTCAGTCTTGAAAAATAAGTGTCTTAAAAGCATTTCTATACTACATGAACAAAATATGGTATTTGATTTGTTCATCCTCTATTTAGAGCCACTTATAGGCCAGAGTCTTACAATATAGATAAGAAAGCACAGTTACTTTCGTGCATCCTAGCATTAATCAAAATCTATACTAGTTTTTGAATGAATGAATAATTGTCATATGAGGGAGTGAATGAACCAGTGAGTAATTTCATTTATAACTGATGGATATGCACACTCCCAGGGAGTACAGGTGTCACCAAAGATGCAGGCTGGCTGCCTACCCAGATGCAAGCATCTTGGTGATTTTACTCTGGTGCCAAGTCTAGATCTACCTTTGCAAGCTCAGTTGGAAACCAGTCTGTCAGCACATAAGTGAGTCCATAGTGCTGGGACAGCTTCTGATTTGCTAACTCATTGATAACAAATTGCCAACTTATTAATTTGTAATGAGTACTACAAATGTCATGAGGACCATAATTGTGGCATCAGCAGGATTAGTGTACTTTCTCCTGTAGATAATCTTTTGAGACAAACCCTTGGGAAAAGTTTTTAGTCAAGTACAGAAACAGAACAATAGATATTGTTATAAAATGGAAATGTTTAATTGCATTGAGCTCCCAATATTCTAACAAGATCTTAAGATCTACCTTACTCCTTTGGTTCAGGAGAGTAGGAACAAAGAAAAGTCAATTTTATTATGTAAGATCTAAGGCTCTTCTTACCCAGGAAGAGGAAGTGTGGAGAAAAGGAACAAGCACCTATGTTGTGCTTTTGTGTTTGGAAGGTTGAGTCTTGCTACACGCTTTGCCAGTATGGTTCCAGTAACTATGGAGCATCTGAGCCACGCTTATGAAGAAGAAACAGCTGGGCCTATGAAGATAATAGTTTTCCTGGATTGAGAAGGATGAGAAGGGACAGGTTTCTGGAGAGTGGTTCCGCAGAGGCAAAGGCCTACAGTCTCCCTTGCAGAAAGCTGGACACTCCGAATGTGTCTGCTCAGAAGTGCCAGGTTTCCAATGGGCCGCTCTAGTTATGAGAGTAAGTGTGAAGGCAGACTAAAACCAGAGGCCCAAGTTTTCTGACTCGGGACCGCATAGGGTTCCTCCCTGCAAAACATGAGAGATAGGATTTCTCAGCTGGCCCTCACCCTCTGGTGGCAAAGACTTCCCTTCCCTGAAAGGCTGGAACGGTTCTTGCTGATGATTCAGTTTATATGTGTGTCACTTCCGGACAACCCCTATCTCAATACATTCATTCTCTGGTCTTTGGCTTCACTCAGCTCAACGTCAGAAGGAGTTCTTTGGACCCGTGTTCGTGGACACATCCCAGCTCTGCTCCCCTCTCGCTTCTACCGCTTATTTTTGTACCTATTCTGTGTTGAACGGGTGATATTTTCTGTCTATATACCAATCTAAAAAGCTCCTGATTCATTTCTTTTTCCACTTTCCTTTAAAAAAACTCTTTTTCACTCTTAAATCTTATTTCATCTCCCTCAAGTTCTGAAATTAATAATAATTTTGACGCGCTTATTCATTAGCTCTTCTTCTCCCTTCCCCAGCTCTCTCAGTAATCACTGTCATTTCCTCTGACAACATTTTTGTCCCGTTTAACTTGTTATCCCGATTTGATCTGTTCCATTTATTCAAAAACTTCTCTCATTTCCATTTCTTTCACTTGCATGGCTGTAGGTGGAAAAGTTAAAGCTGATATTCAGATACTGTATCAAGCTTCCAAGATAATCTCTTAAGAGCTGAAAGAAGGTCACTGCTAGAGGTCAGACAACTGATAACATATTTTAAAATAACCCCAAAAGGAATACAAGAAACAACTCAACTGACATTCAAGATTCAAAAATAACCTTTAATTAGACCTTCTCTCTTTCCCCTGACAAGACAAAGGGGAAAAGAAACCATCATTGCTTTCTTCCTAATTTGCGGGTTTTTTTTTTTTTTTTTAAGAACAAGAAATTCTGGCAACCTTACCTTTAGACCTTAAATACTGTTAAAAGAGCAGCAAGTTTGTGGTAATGTCCTTACTGAGAATAGCCTTTTCTATCTAGGAATGAAGTGAAATGAAAATACTGCTTCTTATGACAAGTTATCTTCTTTTATAGCAATATCTTGAAAGAGAAACAGGCATTATGTATACAATCAGCAAATACTAATAAAATGTTAGTATGCCAGGGCAAAAACTGTTATGTGAGATGTTGAAATCTTGGTCCATCCAATATGTGACCAAAGGAAATATGCTCACAAAGGCCAGTTAACATGTACCTTGCTAAGAATTAAGTTTAATGATGATTAACAAGGCTGGCCTATGTCATTATGTTAAGGAGGCATTAATTTGAGGAGTGCTGACATTCCTTGAGGTCCAAGAATGTCCCTACAGTTTGTATCTGTAATACCTGAAATTGCCACATCACAGTGAAGATGTAACAGGAGGCTTCTAAGGGTGGATGCTAATGCATGCATAATCCACAGGAGGAAAGAGAGAAGAAACACGTAGATACTAGGCTACTTCTAGGAATACATATGGCTCAGAAATATCTGCTGAGGTCCCATTGTATCATTAGGCCAAGCCACAGAATAGCGGGCAGGAGCAAGGTGGGTAGAGCACCACCTAGACCTAACACCTAACTCTGCCATTCACTGGCATCTTAGTGTGACTTAGGCTTTTTCATCTTTAAAAGAGGGCAGATGAGACTAAAGATGCTCCTCGAGTTATGCTGGGGTTATATCCAGATAAAACCGTCATAAGTTAAAAATGTGAAAATGTATTTAATACACTTAGCCTACCAAATATCACAGGTTAGTGTACTTTACTTGTGCTCAGAACATTCACATTTTTTGCTTATAGTTGGGAAAAATCATCAAGCAAAAATGCTTACTGTATAATGAAGTGTGGAATGGCTGATGCAATTTATACTATACTCAATTTGAAAAGCATAATGATTGTATCAGAACAGTTTTGCACCTTCATAAAGCCAGATAATTGTCAACAGAACCATGATAAGTCAGGAATATTCTGTACTGTAAACAGTGAAATTAGTTTTTTTATATATATATTAAATGTGTTTAAGAATGACTGGCATGTATAAGTGTGCAACATGTATTTTGATTATTAACTTGTACATGAGAAAACTGAGTTATAAGAAGGCAAAATAACCTGGTAGCCATCACACAGAAGGTAACTGCCACCCTTGGAACACTAATCAAAGACAATGGGTCCCCAGATATAAAGTGTGTTCACCATCTCAGCACAATAAGGTGATTAATGGGCTGGGTGTTTTTTTTTTTTTTTTTTTTTTTTTTGTCTTTTTCCTTTTTACTGGAACTCACGACTGCCTGCTTCCAAGGCAGGTGCTTATGCCGCTGAGCTAAATCCCAGCCCCTGGGCTGGGTGTTTTATAGTTCAGATTTCATCATAGAAATAGGACACTGGATATATAAACGCCCATTAGAAATAAAAGGGAATGACAATCTGGAATGATCTAGGTTAGTAGTACTCACACCTACCTGCAGAACTTTTAAATTTTCTCATGTTCAGGCTACCTTTGAGGACAATTATGTCAAACATCTTTGGAAGTAAAACCAAGACATTAGTAGTCTGCTACTACTAATAGGTAATTACAAAGTACAGCCAAGCTTGTTACAAGATTGATTCTCAAACCTGAGCATGTATCACAACCATCTGGAAAACTTATTAAACAAAAATTGTTGCATTCCATCCTCAGAGATTCTGACTCAGTAGATTTGGGGTATGGACTGAGAATCTGCATTTCTAACAAAATTCATTAGTAATGTTCATGCTGGTGGTCCAATGGACATATTTTGAGAACCAACTTCTTACACAATTGAGAATTCCTTCTATATCCATGATCCTGAATGGGTCCGAGGAGCCACAATGTAGGAAGTGTGTTGGGAGAGTATATTAGTCAATCTGGGACACTATATCCAACACTCACAATTTAAAGGAAGAGTTTTAATTTGGCTTATGGTTCAGGAGGTTCAGTCCATGGTCATCTGGCTACAAAGCAGAAATACAATGGAAATGCATGGGCGAGCAAAGCCCCTTAGTTCATGACAGCAGGCAAAAGGAGCAAGAGAACAGTCCCAGAGAGGAACAGTCTAGGAACCATACATAGTACCCAGGGTCACATCTTCATGCCCCACTCAGACACACCCAAGAGCATGCTGTTCTAATCTGCTTGTTTCTTAATCTAATGAAGTTGACAAATCAGATCAGTGTCACAGAGGGTGACTACATGGTGAGGGAGGGGATGTCCAGGTGCCCCAGAATGACTGCAAGAGCACACAGAGAAAATGAGCAGTGAAGCACACAGCTTCCCATCTTACTAAGGCTAATTCAATTGATGAATGAGAGCATGCATTTCTATGCTAATATTTGGCAATTTTAAAGCACATGAGCATCTTTCATCATCCCTATGCACATGTTACAAAGGAAGATGCAATATTTTATCCCAAACCAAGCATTTAATGAAAGAAATGATAATGGGTATTTTAAATGTCAAATCAACTCACCATTATTCACTTAGAAAAATGTTTTATGTAAAATGCAAATGAATGATTCAGCAGGTATATAATGAAAATAGGAGGTACAATTATTTTTTGCAACACTGGGAATTGCCCCCAAGGCCTTCAAACATAGCTACACCTCCACCCCTGTTTTATTTTGAGAACAGGTCCTGTGAAGTTTTGCTAAGTTGTCTGGGCTGGTCTTGAACTTAAAATCCTCTGCTTCCCAAGTAGCTGAGATTACAAGCATGGACACTGTGGCTGAGTAGGAATAACAACTTTAATTTGCAATCAGACTTTAAGTTCTATGAAAGCAACCTGATATCCAGAACAAATACAGTGCCTAATACACAGTAAACATTGAATAAATGCATGTGAGAGGGATGGAAGGGGAGACCAGCCATGCAGTAAGACAAGACCTTGTGTCACTTCTGTCTCACAATAATCAGGTGATGAATGTTTTCTTTCACTACCATGCATTTAGTGATCAGCAAGAGGGCCTAGGAGCAGGTGTCCACTCTCTAGCGTGTCGATTCCATAACAGGTCAGGACTGGCAGTGCACGAGCTAATCAGTGACAAGAATAGCCTGAGGAAATAAAGGCCTTTGTTCTTGAGATCTTCAGGACAGAAGAGCATTTGGCCAGTAGGGATTAGGGTCAGATCTGCATCTCCACCTATGAAAAGTCACTCACCATCTGGGGGCTCCTTACTCCTACGGCCACCTCCCCTAAATCAACCTTGTAGGAATACGGCCCTTTGGGAAGTCTGCCATCTTCAGATCAGCAAGCTGATCTTCATACATTTCTTTCTCTCCCACTGTCTCCACTAACTGGTTTCCACTGTAAGGCAGTGCACTGAGCCAGTGTGCAGTAACAGAAGGTATGAGAATGGAATCAAGGCCTGAATGAACACAAAATAAGCAAAGGGGACTATTTACATTGTAAATGGTGTAGTCTACAATAGAGAAGATAAGGGCCTGCATATATTAATAGTATAACATGGAAATATGAAAAAGAAAAACTTTTGAGCATATAAGAAAAAAACACTAAACACTCTCCAGGAGTAGGAGACCTTTTTGAGTCACCCTACTTAATGTCTGCTCATATATAGCATCCTGCTGAACGCTTGCTAATCAACTTGGTTTGTAAATCTTCTTTTAGTGCGCAACTTTTAACCCACTTTATAGTCCTTAGTGAATAAATCCCAGAAGTGAAAATGTCACAAGTGAACAGGGGTTTTAATCTTGTCATGTTTTATGCTCTCAATTCTGTATAGTATCTCGGTATTTCCTTTGCACTCTATCTTCTGCAACACGGATTATATTTTATTTTTCTATACTTTTTGAAAAAATTTTTATTGGGGTACAATTTATATGACTTAAATGTTCATTTGCCATGTCTACACATTTTGGGGAGTATAGTTCTACTTCAAATTCTACTTACAAGTACGCAGCTTTAAGAAAACACAGTGAGTGTGATTTGAGCAACTATTTCTAAGATGATAATATGTAATCTATTAACAGGTGATTTCTTACTGTTTTTTTTTTTTGTAGTTCTGTATTACGTGTACCTTACACCGCTTTGTTTTGTTTTGTGTTTTTCTCTTTTTCCTCTTAAATAAAATTTAAAAAAAAATACAGTGAGCCTGTAACATCAGTTTATCAGCAAGAAAGAAACAGTATTCATTGACTCCTTCTCCTAAGGTTAAAAAAATTAATGTATTTACTGTTCTTGTCCCATATCCAAATTCCATTTTTAAATGCAATTCAGGATTTTCTACCAATTTGATAAATCCTAAACTAGTTTATCTTTTCTTAATAGTTATTCATTATAATTATATTCTAATTGGTAAACAAATTTTCAAGTGAAGAATTAAATTTATACAATTGATTCTCTTGCACCATGAATTTCGTTTTCTTGTTTTCTTAGTTTTTATTCCTGTCAGAACACCTGCAAATAAAATTTTAGTACTGTATATGAGTGATATTTTCTAACTCCCCCCAAATCTGAGAATATCTTCCTGATCCCTTTAGATATTTATGGTTTAGAATTTTTCAGTCACAGATGTTTCTCCTAAAATTCTGTTGACTCATGGTCTTCATCTTATGGAGATGTCTAAGGCTAACTTGACATCTTTGTAGGACAAATTTTAACCCTTACTGAAGAAATTAAAAACATGATATAAGATAAGTCTGGGTTGCAGTTATTTTCATTAATTTTTACCAAAACATGATGAAATTTTCTAGTCTCTATGTACAAGTCTTTCTCTCCTAGAAAGTTTTTATTTTAATTTATCACTATCTAAGAATACTGTTTAGCTACTTTTGAATCTACATAACATACATGTGTGTTGTATTGTTTCCCATTCTTCACATCTAATATCTCTAACATTTCATCTTTCTGTGTGTCTCTCTGTCTCTCTTCCCATTAAGTAGTTAATGTTTATTAAGGATTCAGTATGTGTGAGGCACATGGATTATCTTAATGAATTGTCATAAGATGACTTGAGAAGTTCTGCTAGATAGCCACTCTGCTGCTGAGAAACTTGAGGTTTATACTTAAGTGTTCAAGGTTGCAAAACTGTAAGTGGAGATTTCAGAATGAAAAGCTTGATGTTAGATTCTCTACTCTTAGCTATGTTTGTTAATACAAATGATGCATATCACACTAAAACATCCAAGACTATAATACAGACACAGTTCAAACTGAGCCTAAGAATTTCCATGAAACTTTGTGACTTCTCAAATAGAGCTTTCTGCTTTACTAGATCTTACCTTAGAAATAGTATCTGGTGTTCCTACAAAAAAGTTTGTCACTCACTGTACTGCCCTACTCTACAGATATCCTGGTTCCTTACACTTACAATTAAAATGAATGACTTGGCCACGATTTTTTAAAAGGAAGCATTTCATTATTTCAAAGACTTTACTTCTCTCAGATGCATCATTATACATAAGCAGTCTCTTTATTAGCCTCTTGAAATAAGAGGACTCAGTTTTTACATCCAACAAAGTACCAGAAAGAGGCAAACTTGCAAGCTTATGAGGGAAAACTCTCTGTGTTTAGTTAGCTGTGTCTGGTCCACTTTGCCTTGACAGCAATGCCCCTAGAAATATGTCTTACCCTAAGTTACCCGTAAATCCCTGGAAGACTAATCTGCAGATGTGCCAATAGTCTAGATTTCCACACCTGCCCCACAAATTGCGCTGGTTGGACTGAAGTTGGCAGGAAACAGACAGGCTTGTATAGTCAGGCCATCTGGCATAATCTCTTTCAAAACTTCTGTGTTTATAAAATAAATGCACTATTACCTTATGCGATTGGCTGCTGGTTTTAAAATTTAGGGTAATATGTTGAGAGATTTAAGAATAAATTGAACCCAAAGCATAAAAGAAAAAATTGGCATACTCAATTCTTTGAAAGCCTCCATCTTTTAAAATGAAAAAGCAACTCACAGACTGGGAGAAAATATTCCAGATCTACATATAAATCAAAGGACTAGAATCAAAGATGTATGAAGAACTCTTCTTCAAACCCCTTAAAAAAGATTTGAAAAGGCACTTCACTGAAGAAGCCATACTAGTGGCCAATAAACACATGAAAAGATACTCAACATCCTCACTAGTCACCAGGAAAATGAAAATTAAAACATGAGATACCACTATACACCAGTTGAATGGCTACAATCGACAGCACTGAGTGTGTTCAAAGATGAGGAGAAAATGGATCACTTAAACATTTTGTAAGAATATAAAATGGCACAGTCCCCTTATAAAACAGTCTGGCAGTTTCTTAAAAGCTAAACGCACTTTTACCATATGTCCAGGAAATTTTGCTCCTACTTATTTTCCCAAGGAAAGGGAAAACATGTCAACACAAAGACTTGTACAATGAATGCTCACTGCAGTGCTATTACAACAGATAAAACCTGGAAATACAATAAATGCCCACCAGCAGTCATACAGTAAAATACTATTCAGCAATGAAGAGAAACTAATATAAACTAAAAAATCTGAAGTCGGCACTGCAAAAACAAAACAAACAAACAAACCATACACAGGCACACAAAAATGCTTTCAACCGTGTATTGCATTTTCCTTTTCTGTGAAATTCTAGAAAAGACAAGCAACTGTAGGACAGAAAGTAGATCAGTAACTGCCTGGAGTCAGTGATGAACGGAGAACTGCAAAGGGGCTGGAGGGAAGTTTGCAGGTACTACAAATATTCTACACCATGACTATGATGGTGTTTTTGCAGGCGTGTGGTGTTGGAACTCCACGAACTGCATGCCGGAAATGGACTCACCTTCCTGTATATAAATTATACCTCAACCGAGCTGATTTTTAAATAGGCTGAAAGGAAATGTCAGTCAGGATATTTCCAAATTCTAGTGCAGTATTGCATCTGTTTTATTCTAACAATGTGGAGTTATTACGAGAATTGAAGAAGCCACAGGCGAATGAATTCCAGGTTTCTAATGCAAAGGAGAATGGAAACTTAATCATTACTGTTAAGACAGGGGGCCGTTTAGGAAGTGCTGTTAGTTTTGGGTTATGCAGAGTCCCCTTCTCAGAAGTTACATAATGCTGCCAAGGTGTGCTGGTGATCTGAAGTGGGGGTGGTGGAAAGCTCTGCAGCCTTCGTTTTGACAACTGTCACAGAAAATGTGGAGAGTCAACTTATGCTAACTTATGCTAATTGATCTAGTTTTTCACAGGTGCAAGTAGGTTTTGGCTGTTCTGGATGGTTTTAAGTACTCTAAGAAACAGAGCTTGTCATTTCTTTAGAAACCGATTGCAAAGAATAAAATGATATTATAATGAGGAATGTTTTCCTAAGCATTTAGTTTGAAATGATTCTTTCTGTAAACTCTTCCTGTCTTCTGGTTTCTGTGGGTCTTTGGGATACTCTGAAACCTGATTCCCCTCCTTCCTTTCCCCTAAACATTAGCAGTATATCTACCTCCAAGTAATGAATAAGTAGGAAACTAAAAGGGCATTTTAACAGGTAAGCGTATTTTGAAAAGGAATTCAGCATTTTACAGCTCGCTAATAATCCCTCTGTCACCTTTCCTAAGGATGGTTTCCACCAGGCACCTACCAGGATGACAAGTGAATCAGCAAATTTTCTTCTGTCTTGTGATTGAACAAGGCACGGAACTTTACAGGATATCAGAATGCATCCAGTTCCCTGCCACCGGCGACAATGGTGATATTTTTGACCTCCCTGCAGTCCTAATGGACTCAGCTGGGAACTGGCAACTGTCCAGATGTTTGGGAAAATGCAGTCAGTTTGCAATGTTACCTTTCTGTCCTTACCCAGCAAAATTTCCAACAAGAAACCTAAGCTCACGGTATATCACGAATCAAAATTTTAAAGTCATAACCCAGGAATAATGCATACCAGCAACAATACTAACTTGTGTTGCAAAACTCCTAAAACTTTCACAGAAAGAACTGTATATTTTGAGTTTTAGATGGATGAATATTACTACTAATGTGATTTACCAATATATTCTGGCAGGGGAAAGGCAGCCAAGCCTTTCCTCCCAGCCGTGGACATTCAGACGCTGTACAACTTTATTTGCTTCTTAACAGCCATGCAAAGAACATATTTTGACAAGAGCTTTTATAGAACAAAAATTCCCGCCTCATCCTGGCATCATGAAAACTAATATCCCATGAAAAGTATCAAGAATAGTGTCAGGAAAACAGGAAGGAGAAGATCTGCAATATCACTCTTGCCCTTCTCAGAGAGACGAACAACCCAAGAGCCCTCACCTAGCCTCTCCCTTCTTTGGGGTTCTTGTCATTTCATGATACCCTAAAAAGTTGTATACAAAAATTTCCATACACTTTGCTCATTGCTATTATCATTCTGTGAAAATATGTAACTTTTACTGGTATTTACCAAGTTTCACACTAAGATATCAACTCACTGAAGACAGGATATCCCATTTTGTTGATCAACATAGCCCCTAGCAGCTGGGCAGAACTTGGCACATAGCAGAGCTTGCAAAATGTGTTAAATGACTGGGTAAATCAGTGGATGAATTTGTAGTAATTTATAATAACTAATGAATTAATGTGTGCTACCGTGACAGTCTGCCATCAATGATCCTGTTCTTCCCAACATCTTATATTGATTGACCATATTTTTAGAAAGACGTGATTCCTATATATTAATCACTAGTTTCCAAAATTTAACCTGCATGAGAATAAGTCAATATGCTGCAAAGATACAGATTCCTAGCTCAAAAACTGTAATTCAAATTTGGTAGTACAGGAATATCACTCAAGAATTTAGAATTTTAGCAAATATTCCAAAAGATGTTGAAGCACTTAGAAAAAAGTGATCTGGGAAAATATGAGGACAGACCAATTTAATACAGAAGATGAAAGCAAGTAACTATGATCAACAGGTACGAAAGTATTTAATGCTAGAGAACCACAATAATATCTTCCCTGGAAAACAAAATATGAGAGAAACACTAGCCCGGGCAAGCTTATCTTCAGAAGCCCATTATCTTCTTGTCGAGATAGTATCTGTGAGGATTACTTTGTGCCAACTGTTCCTACCAATTCATTTATATTTCTAGTGTTAAAATTTTGCAAATCTAAATATTGTCAAGGTTTCATTCTTCTGTGAACTCTTACAATAAGAAACTTAACCATGTGTAATTTCGAACTTTGTTATTTTTTACACTGTCTTGATTGCTTTTCATCAAGTCCAATTTCCCCTAGGCCAATTTTTATAGATTTCAATTTTACCACACTGATTAGCTTTACAGTAGGTTTACCAAACACACCCAAGTTACCGTATGTAGTATTTATTATTTTCATTTTTCTCTGCATTACTGTGTCTACATATAAAATTCATTATAAATGCAACTTAAATTAAATTAGTTTGCATTTTTTATTTAAAGCAAGCAGTGTGAGCAAGGCAAAGATATGATCTGAATGACAAATGAGATCAAAACAGTCTGCTTCCAATTCCACAAATTGATTAAACATTCAAAAAATAATTTCCTGCTCACCATATGCCTCACACTGCACAGGCCGTATGCATGTAAAACTACATAAAGCTCACCCTAAACAGCCTACAGTCTGATAGAAAGGCCCATACTTCTGGTAGATTACAAAATTATTTGGAAATAATATTGGTTTCTTTGGTGCCATCCACAAGAAATTTGTTATCACAACCATTTTCATTACATGAAAGCAAGGTTCTAGATGTTTCTAAGACCCCAAGCAGCACCCACGCAGTACTTAAAATGACACAGCTTAATTCCATTTTTCAGTGCATCACTCAGCTATGCCTCAGTTTGGCACACAAAACTTTCCTATCCTCATTCTTAGACAAAAGGACCGTACTACAAATCAACAAATATTCAGGTTGTCTTTATTTCATACTAGGAGTAGAAGAGATAAGCAAAATTAACTTTAAAAAGAGTTAAAACATATTTAAATTTTGCATGATATTTTTTAAGTTTATCCAACTAAAACTTCATTTATTTCAGTTTTCCCCCAAAAGTGACTGTTACTATTCAAATAGGTATAGAAAGATTATTAAGATTTTGCTTTTGAAAATAAAGTTCAAGTAAAATTCTGTAGTATTAGAAAGTCAGCTTAAAGCAGAATGTACCAACTGGACACATGATTTACCTTAGGTTTCACACTGGGGAAAAGGCCTTAATAACCAAAGAAGTAGCAGGAAATGTTGTATTAAAAAAGTTCATCAGAATTATTTATGTTTACTATTTTGGAATCCTTAATACATTAGTATGTTTTCCAAATCTCTAGAAGGAGAATAGTCCAATGTCACGTCCACAACTTACTTGATCACAGAACTGGATTAATTCATGATGCAACAATTCATTGGACAATGTATAATGAAATCACAAAGGAACACTTCCAAAAATAGAACAACAAAGAACTTTGTGTATTGCCCTTTGTCCTAACATTTACAAATCACCTCACAAAGATATTTATAACCACATCTCCTTCTGTAACACTTTAAAATTTATGATCTACGGTCATGTTATCTTGCTTGGATCTCATAATCCTGTAATATTTCTCCTGTTTTAAAAGTGAGGGAGTTGAGACTGTGACATGAGTTACTCTTCCAAGATGTCACAGGCACTGAATGGTGGAGCTCATACGTTAGGAAAGTCCAGAAATGTCTCCATGGCATGTTGATTCTTTAGTGTATCTAAAACTTCCCAAGTTTGTACACCAAGAGCAGCCTCAATACTGATTACAACCAGCTGATTCTAGATCTAAAAGGATGTGAATAGCATTCTGGAAGCAGAAAGTCACAGCTGAACTATGCCAATACTTAGGAATAAAATTAGACTTAGTGTTCTTCTTGGCCCCAAATCAACAGCATATATTTAGAATTGCAGCCTTGAATTTCCATTTCACAGGCTCCCTAACTAGAAAAGGGCAAGACTCTAAAAGTCAAAATATAAGTGAGAAAGTACAGTCTTCACTACCATCCAGGTTGCTAGAGCCCAGATGTACACAGATGAACACCTAAGTACAAAATGACACTCATGTTTAGATCCTGACCATTAGGCAAGCTATATTTGTGCTGGAATGTTTTAGTCAACACAGGAAAACCGTATATATTTCTAAGGTACCTGTGGTATTTCTAATGACTGTTTGGAATGGCATCAAATTATCACCAAAGAGGTGATGATTCTGAAAGGGCTTAGGTTACTCTTAAATGGACTATAATTTCCAGTGACAAGAAATATCAATTAACTGACTATTAACAACCCATCCATCAAAAATTTTTATCCTCTTTGATGTTCTCAATTTGTAGGGAGATAATTCTGGTCCAAACATTTGGTCTGGATGAATCTTTCGGAGAAAATATATATCTCATGCATGTGTATTTGTAGAACGGGGGAACATTTCTGTGCTGTGTGCATATCCAAGACAGTTCACTTTATTTTGTTGTAGCACTATTTATCTATGCAAAAGTATGTACCTTTGCAGTTATAAGTATTCTAAAATGTCATTTTAAATTCTAAGCACAAGAGTACCACACAGCCCACTGAACTGATGATGTATGTGTAGCATTCACATTGTGACTTGTCTGAAAATAAAACAAGAAAATTTGCCTGATTTCCCGGTTATGGAAAATCACCTTATCACTATTCCAGAATTTGCAAGTTAAGTAATAAAAGCATCAAGTGCAAGTCTAATGTGAGAACAGTGAACTATATTGTGAAATAAAGAAAGAGAGAAAGAAAGGGAGGGAGAGAAGAAGGAAGGAAAGAAAGGAAAGGAAAGGAGAGGAGAGGAGAGGAGAGGAGAGGAGAGGAGAGGAGAGGAGAGGAGAGGAGAGGAGAGGAAAGGAAAGGAAAGGAAAGGAAAGGAAAAAATATTGTAGCAACAGCTCTCTATATGGGGTTTCTCTAAGTCCAGGATTCAGACTAAGGTTCTAGTACCGTACGATTCCCTTATACTTTCAGAACATCAGAACAACGTTAGTGTTTTCTCAGCTAATAAAACCACAGGACCACAGGCAACCCAAAAGTTCAGAGCAGGAAAAAGCATTAATTGCAAACTATACTTTGTTTTACAACCCATGCTGGATCAGAGAGGCACAATGTGTAAGAAATGGGTTCTGGAGCCAGACATACAGATTCCAGTATTACTAGCTTAATAACTTGGAAGAGATGCATGACCTTTCTGTGCCTCAATTTCCTCATCTTTAATTTGGGTAATGGCAGCACCTCCCTGTGCTGTTGTTGAGTTAGCGTGCCTGACATCACCCTTCTGAACTATATCTTTCAATGCTGGGGTTGGCATGGAAGCCACACTTTTGCATTGCCATCCTGCTCTTGCTCGGCTCTGCCAAGTGGCACTGAGGAAGAGCCTAAAAGATTAGGGGAGGAAAAAAGACTCATCTTCCCGTCAGTCACCCCAACCTTTCTTCTTTCACCTCATTAGTGCGGTTAGTTCCAGAAGCAGCAGCTGATTTCAGTTTGCAGTTCTTCCAGCGTCCCCAGAAGCAGCCTCACTGCACCTGAGACAGCAGCAGCGCCTGGGCAGCATCCTTGCCTGGGGAGCTGAGCGTGTCCCTCGTCTCCAGCTTGAGAGCTCCAAAATTTCAACCTCTTCCCTCTGTTCCTCCCTGCTTTGAGCTGTTAGCTGTTAACTGCAGAGGTTACCTCCCTGGAACCTCTGTGATCTTATCTGGACTTTCCAGTTCTTCAATAGATGGCTAACATGTTTATCAACACAGTTAATACCTCATATTAAATTCTCTCTATTAAGATTATGATAAAAAGAATGGCTACACTTGGGAGAAAACATTTTCAAGCTGTGTTTCTGATATATAGAATACATAGAGAACTCTTCAACTCAAAAACATGACAAATAATTTGAACAGAGAATATACAAAATAGGTCATATAAATAACTAATAAGCACCTGGAATTGTGCTTCACATCATTACTTACTTGAGATTTGCAAATCAAAACCACATACCTCGTAGTATGGCTATAATTAAATGGACAGACAAGCCAAGTGTGGGCAAGAACACTGAAGAACTAAAACTCCCACATATTGCCAACGGCAATGTAAAACAGTACATCCACACTGGAAAACAGTCTGACACTTTCGTTACAAATGAAGCATAAACTTACCATACAATCCAGCAATTCCAGTCCTCACATAAATCTATCCAAAAGAAATGAAAACACATGTCCACACTTTATTCACAAGAGCCAAAGCTAATTTTTGTATGTCCATCAAATGCAGTGTCCATAAACAAACTGTGGTATATCTACACAGTAAAATTCCGCTCAGAAAAGACAAGAGAAGAACTACAGATACACAAAGCATTACATTAGTGAGAGACACCAAATGCAAAGGGCCACATGAGATGGCACAAATGAAATTGCTAGAAAAAGTAAATTCATAGCAATCTACAGCAGACTAGCGGTCTGCTGAAGGCTAAGGATGGCAGATAGTAATGACTGGGTAGAGCTCGGGCGATTTGTGAGTGTGTGTGTGTGTGATAATGGATGTGTTATAAAAACTAAATCACAGAATTGTACACTCACAATGGATAAATTTTATAGCATGTAAATTATACCCCACGAAAACTGTAAAAAGAAATGTGGTTTCTATCTTCTTCATAGATCCTGACCTACATACCATCACAAGATTGTTGCACAGATCAAAGAAGTAAATATACAGAAGGTGTGTACAACAGTGCTTGGCATACAGTAAGTCCACTACTCTGTTCTACCACAAATTAAATATTTTATGTATGTGACGGTTGCCATATATAGATGGTTAATAAAAATTAGTACTGGCGAAGAACAAGCTACCTATAATTTTTTAGGAGGCCAGTATGGCCAAAAGGAGTGTAAAAACCATAGATCGAAGTATGGTACAGAAACTATAGAAAGCTATCATTGGAAATACTGTGCAATGCTGTGCAAAGAAAAACAAAACATACATGTTCTCACCATGTTTGTAAATCACACAGACTGGCGAAGGAAATTGGCAGAAAAGAAGAAGAAAATTTTAGATTGAGATAGGAGCAAAGAAAGAGATAAATCAAGGTATGCTGGTGAACATAAAGGAAGTGATCACCAGCCAGCAAAAAGGGTTCCTGCATCGACCACCAAATTCAGGTAGTATATGTTTACAAGCCTCTTGCCTTGGCCAAGGTCCTTGAGTTTCTTGCTAACATAAAAACTAATATCAAAAGTCCCAAACTGAACTACTCAGTTCTTCCTTTCTCCCTCACTTCTTTCAGAAAAAAAATATACACTAAGAGGATAGATCTCACGTTAACATTCATACCACAGTAACAAGAACAACAACACAGAACACACAAGAACACACAAGAACAACAACACAGGCTTGACAGCAGAAGCATTAACCACAGGAAAAGTGTTACTCAAACCCCAAAAGGCCTGCTGGGAAAATGAAGTGCAGGAACTGTAGCAAAGGCTGCCGGCTGCAGGGTCCTCATTGGGCCCTCTTGAATTCCAGGTACACCTACCAAGTCTAAGTCACGTGCCCCTCTGCTAATGAGCCGACAGCTCCCCTCAGGGCTGCTCTCCATGGATAGACCACCTCGCCACAGCACTGACTGCCCAATGAGACGAGAGTTGAGCTCATGGGCAAGAAGCGATACTTGAAGAATTATGACCACAAAATTTTAAGTGCTTCTGGGCAAAGGGTTTAAAGTTCAAAAGTACAACGGGAAAGTAAGCCTGGGGGAAATAGCTACTTCCAGTAAATAAGCAGTACAGAGATGCAATTTTCTCCTGGTGTCTTTAGATGAAATAATAATTTTTAGAATTTACTGAGAGGTATTCTTCCCTTCTAAATTCCCAGCAACCCCTCAGCAACAGCCACTTTATCTGCAAGTCATGACAACTTGAATTTGTATTTGCCTTAAAAGCGAAAATGAAAACCAAGTAAACCAAAATACACGCACATTTCTCTCCTAATACTATGTGAATAGCCCAGTAGATCCAGGTTGGAAGACACACCCATTATGCATATGGTTTCAAAATCCACTCTATTCCGTTGTGCTCATCAGTAAAGGCAGCATTCTCTCCATCCTGCCTGCTTAGCATCTGATAATCCAGCTCCTTTAATCTGACCAACATTAACACCACATTAAAATTGAATCCTGTTTTTTGAGTGCATATCAATTTTCTAAATGAACATACTGATTTTCTAATTTGGAACCGAGAGGATAAAAAGATTTTCACTCAGGTTACAAGTTAAACATAGAGCATCTGATTTCCAATCTGGAAATGCAAAGGCGGCCCTGATATTACGGTCCATCAGGCCTTCAGAACTCGATTCCTAAATGGTTTTCTTGGTGACCAAGGGTATTCATACATACCAGTGAAGGTAGAAACTTACAGAATCTTTCAAAACTTAAGAATGTCTCTCTAGGATTTTAGCATTCTCATCAGAACCTTACTAAATCAAACCCAATATAATTAATCCACAAACATCACAGAGAACTTAAATCACTTTTCAGATAAAATTTAATAGCAGAACATGGGGCAAGAGAGCCCCATGGGGTCCAGACTTCATTATGTTAAAGAAATGTGCTTCCAGGCATTCACAAGTAAGCTATGAAGTATTTTCACAAATACATAATTAACAACTATCCACATTGACAAAATAAATGGGAAAAAATCCTCTATATTCAGCTCTGCTTGCTGGCTGTTTTTTTTTTCCTCCTGGTTATCTTTCAAAATTCAGCACTCCGCCAATGAGCTGCTCCATCACTAACACAAATTAGCTTGGTTCTCATTTTTGTTTCATTTTCTCCACTTCCTATTTAGTCTCTAGGAATGTGTACAAAGCCATGATCATAAAATATATTCACGCAAAGAAGCAGAAGGATGTAATTTTGTATTAGGGTGATAGCAGAAACCCTTCCTATAGAAATAGGAGGCGCAGCTGGCCATCGTTCGAGAAATTAGTCCATATTTGTGGAGTCAGTCATAGAGGAGGGGAAAACTCTTGATGGGGTGTTTGACAAAACAAAATAAAACAAGGGCACCTCTTCTGAATTACACAAGACCTGCAGATCCCAACCTTGTCTACGATTTGATTATTTCAGAGTTTGCTTCCTGACTCCTTTTTTTGACACTGTTCTGGAAAATATTCAGCTTAATTTATAGGATGCATTGAGCATCTACTATGTGCCTGAAAACATGCAAGAGAAAGCAAAACTAAGGGCACCTTGGCCCTGTCTTTAAGGAGTTCACAGTCAAGCATTTGTTTTCCCCTTCCTCGGCCTTCTCAAAAGGAAAATGCAATCCTGCTTTGTTTCAGGCCCTCACAGGCCTCAGATACTGGGCTCTCTCTCTCCCTACCTCTCCTTTGACTCTCTGCTTCCTAGCTTCTGCTGGGCCATTTCTGCCTTGGGGCCTCCAACCAGAGACTGAAACTGAGCCAAAGTAAACCTCTCCTTTAAGTTGTGGGTGTTGGGGATCCTACTCAGTGAGGAGGAAGATGCCTAGACAGACCTCCAGTACTCAACCTTTCTTTCCATGTTTCCCACATTCTTGTGGCCAGAAAACCTTTCCTTCTGTCTCACAGGAACCACAGGGAATCTCGGCCCTCTCGGTTTTCCTTCCAAGCCAAAGTGCCATGAGAGAAGGGTAGGGTCATTCCAAGATGCCTTGGTTTTAAATCTGGCCTCCCGCATTCCCGACCCTGGAGTGTCAATTATGGAAAGATGTCACGGTTTCATTACAATCTGTGCCACTCCAGTTGAGTCCTTCCTGGGATCCAAAATGTTTGTGTTCCCCTCTTAGTAATCAGCTCCCTTTGCTGTGCACATTGGCTCTAGCTCTTCTCTCCATTCCTTAATGTGCCCAACCCACCTCCTAGAGCAGTGTCTTCCAGGCAGTCTCTCCATGTCCCACCTCTTGCAAAACCATGCTATGTCAAAAATACTTTCTCCAGTCTAACTCCAAATATTCGAAAGTCTTATGTAGCCAGAAATCAAAAACAAAAACAAAAAACTTCTTCACAGTGCTCTCTAAGCTGACCATCCTTTTTAATTCATTGCCATTCTTAGAGCTAGAATCTTCTGTAGTTTACCTCACAGGGGAAGGAAACAAAACAAATGGCCCAGCTGTGACTGCACAATTGGTTCACGCTGGCAGGTTTCTATCTCGGCACAACACCCTCCTCCTACAAGCCGCCCCCCAACCTCATCATGACCACGCTACACTGTGCCGTGCTCCTCCCTACCCGTAAGGCCAGAGTAGAATTTTGGTAGAAAATCTGGGTTTGTTGGATTTAGGGACAGGGACAAAGAGATATAAAAATCCATTATCTAACACTAGTCTTGCAGTTATCTGATCACAGCCACGTTTCTTCTCACCGTGCCTCTTTGAAGCATGTACATCTTAATGGTTCGTGTTCCTTTTACATTTATTCCCGATGTGTTTTCAGCTCAATCCACAACAAAAGAAGTTGCTGGACCACATGCTGAAAAGAACAACTATCCATAAACGAGTCCCCCTCCACCACCAAGCTGAAACATTATCAAACTGTGCTTATAGCCAAAGGCTCTTATTCCACATCCAAGATGCAATCTCAGGGTAATAATTGTGTGTTTGCGTCCTCTGTGTTTCATGCCATGTAGGAAACAGCTAAATTTTAAGATTAGCTGTGGATGGTAGATTATGCGGTGGGAATTTTTACAGAACACCCTCCTGCTTGTTCCGTTTCTAATATTCAAAGATGGGAAGCTGGGGCTGCGGCGCTTGGCTACTTTGAATTTTCATGAGGTCACATAGAAAGTCAACAGCTGAATTAAATATATTCCAAGCCAATGATGAGCTGTTTAATCGCTTAAACTTGTTAACCTATTAACAAGAAAAGGAGGAAGCTTGTAAAAATGCATGAAATCATCCAACTCTGGGAGATTATATTACTGCCCACCCCATTCAGTGTCCTTCTGCTCAATGAAATGTGAAGAGAAGGAGCAAAGCCCCTTGATGAAAGCTTCACCATGCCCCCTTCTCTCCGCCATGTGCAGTCCACTCCAGTACTATGGAAATTCAAGGCTGGCTCTTGCACAGGCCTGAGACTGAAAGCCAAAGGTCCCGCATCTGCCTCAGCCTGGAGCCTGCACCACCAGACAGAGCCCCAGTGGCCTGGATCTCCAGGTAAAGATCTTGCCAAGAAGCAACCTCGTCACCCACACATAGGGAGCAAAGTGACCAAGGCACTAAGCCTTATGGGGTTGCTTGTTACCACAGCAGGCCCTCTCGCATGTACCCATCCTCCCAGCATTAAAGTCAGTAACAATTTAAAGTTTTAAAAAACCATCCACTGAGGAAGAGGCAATCATCTTCTTATGTAGCCCAGAGGGCAGAAAACAGGCTTTGCTCTTAGGCAGACCTGGATTTGTGGCCCAGGCCTAACACCTTCTAGCTAAGTGACTTTAAAAGATTCATACTAAAATTGTCAGTTTCTTGTCTGTGCCAAGTAACTAAAGACTGTACACTTTTCCCTGGCTGCTTTCAGAACTAAACAAAACTACTCGGACAGAGCATCTGACACAATGCATGACCTTGAAACCTGGCAGTGACTGTTTTTGTCACATAATGAGGTAACTAATTCCAGCCACCTTCCCAAGGTCAGTCAGACACTTAAGACAACAGGGTGCCTTGGAGATGCCCAGCACATGGAGCCCTGGCTGCCAGCAGGTTACTCGGTCCAGAAATAGACCCTTTCCTGGTGCTTCATCTTTGTCTCCTATTTTTCTTGCTCTGTTTGATTCTGAGGAGCACCTCCCAAATAAATTACCTGCACCCTGGTTCTCACCCCAACCTTTGCTCAAATGAGAATCCAAACTGGAACCCAGGAGCATCTCTGGGAAAAAGAAAACTTGGTAGAGCCAAGGGGGGGCGGGCAAAGCCCCAAACCATTTCTGTACCACGATGTTCACATTCCCTGAGTCCTGGAGAACACAGGTGTTCTGTGTGGTATAAGACCAAACCTGTAAAAAAAGAGGTCCCAAAGTAATGTCTGACCAATGATCACAGTGATTCTGGAATCATTAAATCTTAGATCAAGTAAAAGCTTTTGGCTTTTTTTTTTTAAGGGATGGATTTATTTATCATGAAGTCACAATGGCTTTTCTCATTATTACATGAACACCTTGTTCCTAATCTCTTACTACTCTGATCTCCTTAAAAACATGCACAAAATCATCAAATCTAAATTATTTTCATAGAAACCTATTATTTTGTGAGACAAAGATCAACGATGTGTACTAATAATTGATGCTTTATATTTACGTAGAACCTTTCCTGAAGCACCTCAAAATGCTGCCTGTACGTAGTATCTCATCAATCCCAAGGGCAGCCCTGAGGAAGGGCAGAGACAAGGGCTGCTATTACCTATCCTGCCTTTCCCTTCAGTTTCCACTGGGGTGGAAAAATTCAAAAGCAATTTCAAAATTAAAGATTCTTCACTAAAATCAATCATGAGAAAGTTCCCAGATCTATTTAGAATACATCCTCACAAGGTACCACAATTATCCCAGGCTCTTCACAACAACACAGATTAAACAACAAAACTTCCAGGAATCTATAAATAATCAATATACTCCGCTTGAAGGCTTCTGAAAAAAGGGAAATAACTTTATTCTATTTTCCTAATAAGTCATAAAAGAAGTTGGCACCACCACCATTGGCTTACAACAATGTTCGGTAAACTTGTTCTGCAAAGAATCAGATAGTAAATATTTGAGGCTCTGTGGGAATACAGTTTTGGGGGCCACCATGCAACTCCTCTGTAACACAAAATAGCCATAGCCAACCCAAAAGTGGATGGGCATGGCTGTGTCCAATAAAACTTTATAGACACCAATGCTCGAATTTCATACCATTTTCATGTGCTGTGAAAAATTCATTTTTTATTTTTTGATTATTAAAAAATATATAAATCATCCTTGGCACAGTTTTTGTAGGATCAGATTAAAACATAGTCTGTGGTGGGCAAAGCACAGCAAGAGTAACTACACTGGGGAGGTACACTTATCTATAAAATTTGATAAGCTGGGTTGTAAACTCCAAAAAGGATTATGCTTAAATTGTGTGTTTGGAGGGGCGATGTAATGAGGAGTTCTTTAAGTGACTTACTTGCTGTTTCTTACCTTCCCAGTTCCTTTAAAACTTTAGGTGTCTGATGATCCACTTCCTGGTTACTAGGCTAAAAGTCCTTGTCAGTGTGGTGCAAGGCACAGTGGTGGAGTTTGAAGATTAGAGTTCTCTGGGTTTGATGCCAACTCTACGTCTTACTGTTTGGACAAGTTGCTTTCCTTTCTGAGTGCAAATTTTATGATATGACACATACTGCCCAAAGTTGTTGGAAAAAATAAAACCCTGGATATGAAGTATTTATCACATCTTACAAATCCAACATGCTACATCATACTCATAAATGTCTTTTAATAGGGTCATTTAATAGGCATCCCTAGAGACAGCCAGCCTAAATGGAGGGCTTGAAGAGTGGCTTGGTAAACACTGTACAAGGACACTTGTAGCCAGAGACAGTAGAATTCTTCCTATAATAAAGAAACATTCTCATAGGTCTCTATGTGCAGAAATCAGAGATCTAAGTAAATCTAGAGATGACCAACCTGAATGAGTTGGCTGAGTCAGTTCTGCAGAGAGCATCACACCAAATGGTTTTAGCTTTTTAAAAAAATGTATAGGTAGTCATTTAGAATAGAAACATTCATATTTCAAAAAATAATTTTACTAAAATTTGTATTTAATGGCTGAAATCAGCTAACAATGTCACACATAATGGCTAATAATAATTGTAAGCCTCATTTTTAACTTGTAAAATTACACAGATGAAGCCCAATTTAGTGCCTTCCAAAAATTCTTTCAGTTGTCTGAAGCCCCACTAATGGGAGTAAATAAATTCCTCCTTAGTGGTTTCAAATATTTCAGCATCTTAAAAGAGCTAAAAAATTTTCCCATGAGAAATCCCTGTAATGAGCACATCAAACATGCAGTGTGTTGTTCCCCATTGAGAAGGAAGTGTGAGACCTCGGAAGGATGCTGGGGCAGTTGGAGTGACCCTCTAGGACCTCTTCCCGGGAAAAGCCCACTTTACTCCCTGGCTCCAGGCACCATCACAGCCTGTTTTCTCAGTGAGCCGTAACTTTTTTGGGGAATTCATCTACGTCTTTCAGTAGCAACAAATTTGAAAACATTTTTCTGAACTCTCACCCTTGCAAAAGGATCATTATGCTGACAGCCACTGTACACAGTGCGAAAGCTTATGCTATACACAGAGGAAAGGATCCACACATCCCAGCTCTCAATAAAGAACAAAGACTGAAAAGAATTTATTAAGAAGAAAAAAGCTGTGCCAGTAAAATGTTCCCAGGAACTCAACTATAATAACCAGCTAAATCTCAGTTTTCTTTCTGACAGGTCAGAGATTCATGAGCATCCTCCCAATTGGCATGGCCTAAACAAAAGGTGCTTGTAGCTGATGGAGACCACCAGCTTAGGGAAAGCCACCAGTCCTATGTTATCTTTATTTCTCAGTATTCTGTCAAGCTGTCCAAAGCCAGCCTGCTTGTGGTCTCACAGGATTAGCTGGACATTCAGAACAACAGGTTTGAGCGACGTCCATCTAGACTGGGTAGGGGAGCTGAAGCTGGCACTTGTCAAGAAGCAGCTGAATCCCTTGCTAAAGCAAAGGTGAACATACTAATTTGGCCATTATAAATTATACCCTACTGACCCGCAGTGAGATGTGTGTTCCAATTTAGGGTCCACTGCAATCAAATCAAATAAAAATTTGATTACTTTTATTGTGGTATAATATGCATAGCAGAAAATTTACCTTTTAACCATTTTAACTGTACAGTTGAATGGTTTTGAATATAATCATAATGCTGTGCAGTTGCCATTATTAGCTAGGTTTAGAACCTTTTCATGATCCGTAAATGGAAACCTCATAAACATTAAACAGTCATTTTCCATTCTTCCATGTCCCTAGCCCCTGATTAACACAAATCTCACAGAGGTGTGCCTAGTTTAGGTATTTCTTGTGGCCATTTGTGTCTTTGAATTCCTCTTTCATTGCTAAAAGTTTCCTAATCCCCTGTATTGTCTGTCTGTGTTCTTTGCCATCAGGACTGTCTATGAAACTATGGTAGTCTTTTTTATATCAACTTACATGGGCAATAGCCCCATTTATTCAACTGAATATCAATCTAAATGATGCAATAATGTATTTTGTAAATGTGATTAAAGTTCATAATCAGTTGTGAAACTTGAAGAAAAGAACTGAAGCTACTCTAAAGATAAAGAGCAAGAAAGCTTCAGGTCATGCCCAAGAGATCCAGTCTGTTCTTCCTGGCCTGCCCTGTAGAATTCAGAATTTCTTAACCAGTCACCACAATACTGTAGGCTGATTCCTTGGAATACATATCTTAATATGTATCTTTTGTTGTTTTATTTCTCTGGTTGAAAAGGAAGGCTTACATACATAATATTCCTATTTTTCTAGTCTTCTGAAGTTGTCTCTCCAAAAGTCAAGCTTACAAGATTTTAAACACATATTGTCTGAAATTCATGCTTGAAATAGTCATTTTTCCAGAGGCCCCAAGTAAACAACTATTAACTGTCATTAAGAGGAAGCAAAAGGCCTGCGTGTATCCTGGGTTCAGACCTAATACTTGCTAACTTGGTAGCCAGCTGCTGATACTCCACGGGACGTCAAAGATGCAAGGCTTCTCTGTCTCTGCAGTGTTACAAAACCCACTGACAAAGAACATGCAGATACCTTCACTGTTTTAGCCCTTTAGTCTCAGTTCAATACACAAGAATTCTGTCTGCATATACCACTTGGGACTTCTCTCTGAAGGGTTTTTTGCTGCTCATCTTTGCCTGTGGGAAACTCAAATCATCCTTTAAAGTTCAACTCAAAGGGTATCTATTCAATAGTTTACTCCAAGTCTCCAAATTAAATGTGAAGATTTCCCACTGAAATTCCATCATTCTGATTCTGTTGTATGATTTGGCACATTCCAGCCTTGATTTTCATCACCCAAGTGTTGGGGCCATCTCCTTCTCTTCAGATTGCAAGTATGATATATCATGGATCCCTAAGATCCTATGAGATTAGCACAAAGTTTTGTAGGAGACTATTTTATGAACAGAAATAAATCCTAAGAATCTGGGGATAAATAGGAGCAAAAGAGTCCATCAGGTCAGCACTGAGTTTTTGTTAGTCTGTTTCTCCACTTGATCTACTTTCCTGTTAAAGCTAAAGGAAAACACGTGCTCTCTCTAGCGACAATGGCTAGAATGAAACTTCCTGGAAATGACAGAAAATGGAGGCATTCAGAAAGGTCCAATAAAGGTGACTCCAGGCCCACATGTCTTATCTTCTCATGTTTTTTTATTTCCTTTCTATTATGGATTAAAAACTGGTGGTCAGCTTAACACCAGCTGAATTTAATCAGCATGGTGCTGAGTGTAGATGGCCCACTTGAGGAAAGTTGCTAGCATAAATAGAGACATAGAGAAGGAGAGCAAGGCATTGTGGGTTCTACTGCATGTTGCTGTTTCGAGCCATTGGTTCTTCTGGAGGAGCTTGTCATGGCTAGCTTCCCTGATATGAATTCAGCCATTATTATCAGAGGATCTCGGGAAACTTGTCACTGAGCATGGCTGTGGTTCACTTTAGGGAACCTCTGCTCCTTACACTGAGATTGCTTCCTGTCTCTGGAGGGGATAATGTGTGCTGTTTAATCTCAGGAGAAGCTTGTCACACTGGCTTCCTGGCATGTACTTGAATGTTACCATTATGGGGAGCTCGAGACCTCATTGTCATTGAGGATGGTTGTGGTACTTTTCAGCGCAGCCCTGGTCCTTATTTTGAGCATGACTTCTTAGCTCCAGTGTAGAACCCTCAACCTACCAGCACAGCTCCTTCACCTCACTGGCATAGATTTTCTGGCTTCCACTGCTGACATTTGCACCTTCCCAGCAGATCCATAAAACAGACTGGCGTGAGTCCTTTTGTGGTCTCTAGACCTCCAGTTGGACTTGTGGGAGACATGATCATGGGCTCTAGGTCTTCAGCTGGACTCATGCATGCATTGTTATGGGATCTAGGCACTTTACTGAATATTCTGGGTCTTTCATTTTGTGGACAGACTTCCTGTACTTTCTTGAATTCAACTCTGGGTAACCATCATAAAATAATATTATAAATTCTGTGTCCTGATTGTAATTGTTCTCCTCACAATCCCTCAGTACAACACTTTCCATCATGTATTTCTCAAACTGATCCTCACCTAATTTAAGGATCAACCATAAGAGTGACCCTTTTCTCTCCTGTGTAGTCAGAGGCAACCAGTAGTTAACACCAAGGAATAGAAGAGCACCATAGATGGTTCGTTTACTGCTCTCCTTGTGCCTAATCCTAAATTTTTCCCCTTTTCTTATCAGCTCTCTTGGGCTGAACAAGCAGGATATATGATTACAAGCAGAAAGCAACATATTTTTCATGCCTTTTTTGCATGTTTTCTTGTCTTACAAAAGCTATCTATAAACAGTCATTTTACTGCTGCTACATTTGCCTGAAATCTTTCACTCTTTGTTATTAATACCTACATTATTGCATATCATTAGCTCTTAATTTGGTTCATTTGTATAATTTACTTATCAGTACTCTCAAGATGAAAATTTATCTTTCTATATCACATATTTCATATTAAGAGCGTCCAAAGGCTGTGCCTTTGTAGTAAAATATACTAATTCTTATGCCAGATTTTTAACAGATTCACTTTGTGTTATAGCTTGTATTCAGATGCCCCCACCCAAGCCTCATGCAATCATGGACAGGGCTGAATCTGGTATTTATGATTGGTTTGTTGTCTAGTGCTGGGATTGGTGGTGTGAGCGCTGCACCTGCCCAAGGGCAGAGCTGACATACAATGTAAAGCAGGCAAGGAGGCATGCTTTCCCCTTTTTTGCCCTTTCCTCTTGCTGTTTGCAGCCACCATGAGTGATTTCCCCTTAGCCACGCCACCCTGCACTGGAATCAGCTGAATATGTAATTGTAAGATAAGGAAATATTTCCTTGCTTTACTTTGGACATCAGCTATTTTGTCTCAGCAATAAGAGAAAAGTAACCAAGACAGTTTGTTTTACTAATTCATCTTGAATAGAAGTTAATGGAGAAAGATGCTTTGCCATTAGTTCAGGTCCAAGAAATGTCTCTAGTCATTTAAAATGTACTAAATTTATTGCTGAGTATTACTTTGTAGAGAGTTTTTGAGGGGCAGAGGATGAATTATAATAGAGACAAGCTTACTATTTTATCAAAAATATCATCTTCTATAAATTTGATTCTCTTTGCTTAAAAATTATGGTGGCTACATCTAACCTATACTTTTATATATATGCTAAACATAAAGTAAGTTGTTGGAAAAGGTCAACAGATAAATAACTAGATAGTAAGCAATTGGTAATTGACCTGTTAAAAGCTAACTTAGTTTCAAGTTACTCTGGTGGTAGTAGACAGCTCAGTTCAGAGGAGGAGACAATTGATATGGGTCCATTCTTCAGTTACATCTAAGGATGCTGGTCTCATGTTTCATCTGAAGAGAGATACGGACTTCTGAAATGCATATGACACCACAGTTTGGTGTAGCAAGTTGAGATGACTATGTTGTAGGAGGTATGACCAATGGAAATGGTGATGCTGAAAACAAAGAAGACACTTGGAAAAGAGAAACACATGAGTTATAACCCTAGTTATCATCAGAAGATCAGAATGGCTCATGAGAATGGCCGCTCAAGGACAAACAACACATTTGGATGTGGCCATGGAAAGCACACTTTAATAAATAAGTTGATATAGAGATGGATTTTGGCGCAGTGTAAGAAGGACCTTCTAGTAATTGAAGACATCTAAAGTTTTATAAACAGTGTAAAATATTTGTCAAACAAAAATTTATTTGTATGAAGTAATGACTTCATTTAGACTGTTGGAAACTTAGTGTCCTAATTAAAATATCATGACACTAGCGTGAAACCAGATACATAGACCAATGGACAAGAAGAGACTCAGAAATAAACAGATGCATCCATAGTCAACTGATCTTCAACAAAGCTGCTAAGAATAAGCACTCAAGAAAGGACAGTCTCTTCAATAAACAGTAGTAGTGAAATTAGATATCCATTTAGAGAAAAATGAAACTAAACCCCTATCTTTCCAGTTACCAAAAAAAAAAAAACTCAAAATGAATTTAAAAATTTAAATTTTAAGACCTGATATTATGACGTCACTGAAAGAAAACATAGGAGAAATACTTCAAGACAGCAGAAGGAGAAAAAAAAATTTGGACAAGACCCTAAAAGAACAGGCAAGAAGGAAAGAGAAAAGACAGTCATAAGTTTGAGACCACAAGACCCTACCTCAACGTTAAAAATAAAATAAAAAAGGACTAGAGTCATAGTTCAGTGAGAAGGCCCTGGGTTCATTCCCCAGTTCCACAGGAAAGGGAGGAAGGGGAAAAAAGGGTTTACACCACACTAAAAGCTTCTGCATAGCAAAGGAAAAGATTAACACCACGAGAATGACAACACAAAGTGGGAAAAAGTACTTGTAAACTGTGTTCTGACAAGAAGTCAATACCGAAAATGTATAGGAAATTCAGTAGCAAAAACAAACAAACCTGATTTAAAATGAGCAACAGATCCAAATAGGCATTTCTCAAAAAGAAGACATGTACATGTTCTATGATGTATGAAAAATATTCACATACTCTGATCACTCACTAATGATCAGAGAAATGCAACTAAACATTAAAATGAGACATCACCTCATTCTGGTTAAGAATGGTTATTGTCGAAAAGATGAAAGAAAACAAGTTTTGGTGAGGATGCAGATAAAAGTGAACTTTCCTTTGCTGTAATTAGTGTAGCCACTATAGAAAACAGTATGGAAGTTCCTAAAATAGAAAAACAGAACTGCTATATGATCCTGAAACTTCACTACTGGGTATATACATAAAAAAGTAAATGAAACAACCCAAGTGTCCATCAACTAATGTTGGATCACGAAACTGTAGTACGCATAACACAGTGGAATACTATTTGGCCCAAAACAAAAGGAAATCCTGTCATTTGAGACATCATGGATGGACCTGGAGGTCATCATGTGAAATGAAATGAGCCAGCCACAAAAACACAAGGACTGCGTAATGTCTCTTGTATGTAGAACAACAACAAAAAAGTTGACCTCATAGAAATTGAGAATAGAATGGTAATTATCAGAGACTAGGAGGAGTAGGCGGAAACAAAGAATGGGAAAGACTAATCAACAGGTCCTACGTTACAGTTAGACGGGCAAAGTAAGTTCTGGTGTTCTCCCGTATGGCAGGGTACAGATAACGATATTGTAGTATACATTTCAAAAAAGCCAGCAAGGATGTTAAATGTTTTTATCATAAAAAGTTTAAAACATTTGAGAAATCATACAGTGTATGTGTATCAAGACACCACATGGTTCCCCATGCACATGTACAATTTTTATTTATCAACTTAAAAATATTTACCATCCAAATCTAGATGAACTTTCATTGTTAAAATGTGGCCCTTGCAAATTGTGAATTTATATATGTGAGCTGCGTTGTACTTCAGTTGGATAGTGCTAGTCTAGAAAGATGAGCAGGCTCTGGTCATGACCTTCACTGATTGACCTAGGGCACAGGGTAGCTAAAAAACTCAGTTAACAAGCATATGAAGAAGTGGCTTTTAAAAACATGAGTAATTTAGAGAAATACAACTTAAATTTATACACCACTCTGGCAAAGATTAGAAAACTAGAAGTGCACAGGGCAATGAAGGAACCTAAGAGGGTTCTAGCGTAGGTAAATGTATGGTCTGGACCAACTGTCTAGACAGCTGCAAAGTGGCCCAATGTAGTCCGAATTAGCCTATGTCCAGCAGTCCCAACCAACCCCTCACAGGCTCATCCAGGGGTCTGTACAGGATGGTCACTGCAGGATCCTGGGCGTGCAGTCAAGCCACCTGGCACCAGAGGAGTGGACAGATGCAATGTGGTGACTTGGGGTGCTGTGCAGCCATGAGCAACAAGAAGCCAGAGGTACAGAGAGCTATACAATGAATCTTCAAAACTCAGTGCTCAGAGACATTTAAAAATAATAACAAAAAGAGAAGGAAATCTATAACAGAGTACCATTTACAAAATAAAAAACACAGGAACACAAAAGGAGGATTGTGTTTTTTTACAAGAATCTATACTGACAAAAGGGTATAAAATTCATTACAACGGCCTGGCAGTAGGTGAGGAATCCAGTAAAATTGAGAAATGAGGAAATGGGATAGAAGGGACTAACAGGGGAAGAGGTATAAAAGAAGGAAAAAACATGGAATCAAGCCTTGCTTTTCGACTTACTAGGTAGGTGGCTCCAAACAAGACACACAACACACTGAGCTTCAGTTAAATAATTAGCAAATAACGAAACCCACATTCAAAAAGCGTGCAAAGCAACCAGCACTGCTCCGAGATCATCCAGATTCCTCAAGCAGTAGTTAGCATCACTTGGAGTTAATGCAGGTCTACCCATCCCTTAACGCATTCCTGACACTCACAGATTAACTGCAGGTTAATCAGACATTGATTAAATCAGATGTCATATTCAGATTTTAGGAGTCATAAATAACTACCTTCATCTTACAAAAATAACTCTCCTTCTGCAAATATTTCTACCTAAAAGGTCCCTTCTTTATTTACATACAGATGAATTGTGTATTAGTATACTTTCAAGATCACAGACACAATCCAAGGCCTGAAGAAGCACAATTCAAAAGGACTAATGTGATTCAGGGACAGAATACAAAAAAGTTTTGAGAAAATTATGATCCTTTATATACATTACCCTCATTCCCACTTAAGTCTCATCTGACATCACACCACAGTAGCACAGCACACCTAATTTCTCCTGTTCCATGCACTTGCCTAAAAGCACAGAAAATTTTAAAATGTAGGTTTGTCCCACATTAGCTACTGCTACATTTCTTACATTTCCTCACAGGCTAGTCCATATTATACTGGTTATTTTAATGACATGAAATGAACAAAATATGTGGTTTCATGAACATGTCAGGGATTTAATGCTTCCTTACAAATATACTGCAAACAAAAAATCTGCAAATTTCAATTCCTTTGGAAGGCTCTGTGAGCTACGCAGACCTGCAGAGCAAAAACAGACTTTCTGGGTAGCCCTCACAGGCGCCCCACTGAAATCAGGCACTTACCCAGTGCGACTGGAGGCTCTCACAATCTCAGCTGCCAACTTTCGAGCTTTTCTGGATTGTTTTTCAATGGGATTGGAAAGCCCCAACTGTTCCTGGAAGAACAGCTGAAAACTCATGGCTGCCTCTACCTGGATCCCTCCTACACTCACTGGAACCAGAAGGCTTGGCCAGAGACCTGGCGATATGTCCATGTGACCTACTCTACACTGAGGGAAAAGTGTGGAGAAACCTCTACCCTCAGAGACTCTCCTCTGTCTTGAACGCTTCCCTTCAGGCTATCTCAACAATGCCTAGCATTACAGTACTTTAAAGGGGCTTTAGGGCCAGGAATTGGCAGGGTGGCTCGGGGAATAGAATAGCAGTGCTACCAAAGAGACAGGCACTTAATACAAGCATCCAGGATATCGGAGAGAAGTTGGGAAATCCAAGCATCCTGAGTAAGGTAGAAAAGGATGCACCAAGCAAGCCCTGCTTGGGTAAAGCAGAGAAGGGACTGAAGTGTTGAGAATAATAATGATAACAGCTAATATCTATGAGACTCGCCATCATGTGCTTGGTTTGACTCTAAGAGTTTTAGGTTTAAAAGTATTTCATATGTAAAATGCTTGAAATATAAATATAAAAGTAATGTATATGCATTCATTCATTTTCTACTTGCAATTAAGAGAAGGGATTAGTCATCTAGTTGTACTGGATCTTAACAGAGAGGTGAAAAGTATGGACTTGGGCTTAGTAAGAAGACCCAGAGAGGAACAACGTGATTGTCAGGAAGGGAGGCTGCCATGGAAATTTCCAGATATTGTGCCCCCCCAAATCAAATTTCTTAACACGTATAAAGTAAAATACGAGTTGGGTTTACCTTTGTGGGGTGTCATTTTATTGCCATCTTGCAATTTTTAAATTTCCTCAAAGACTTGGGATTCTTTTTTCTATGTTTGGTCAAATTATTCATAATCAAAACTTACACTTATAAGATTCTTAAGTCTAGAAGTAAAATATTAAACAGCACTGCAGTTACTTCTTATTTTAATTTTCTAAAAATAAATTTACTGGTTTGTCTTTACATATAGCAACTTCTAATTTGCCAGCCGCCCCCAGTTATTGGGGAAGGGTCATGAAAAACCGAAAAAATTTTCAACAGATATGACCCTGTAATGTTTCTTCAAGACAAATTAAAGTATACAAAGGAGCTCAGACTATCTTTATGTTCCCAAGTTTGCAAACTACAAAATGAGTAACAGTTATGAAAGAGACGCAATGAGCTCTCTTGACCCAAAGAAACGATGAGACAGCTCAGTTCTAAGCGTGGCCTCTGGACCACCTCCCTGCCCCGGATTCAAGCCCGCCTTCAGTGCTTCCATAACAACACTGTTCAGTGGGAACTTCCTGCCGTGATAAAGATGTTCTGCTCTCCACTGTCCATACTGGCTCTGTGGACCCCCTGAGGACTTGAAGTGTGGCTACTGTAAATGAGGAACTATATTTTTTTACTTAATTTCATTAAATTTAGGTTTAAGTGGCCCAAATATAATTAGAAGCTGCAGTACTGAACAGCACCATTTCTAGCAAGATGATCCTGGACAACATTTCCTAATTATCTTGTGCTTGCATTTCCTCATCAGTGAATGGCAAACATAATTACACCTATAGTATCACAGGGAAGAAATAAAATGACACACAGAGCACCGGGGCAGTACTCGGTAGAGGTAAACTCGCAGTAAATGGCGCTACTGTGGACAAACAGGGCTACTCTACAATCACACCGAGTCCTTACTCACACATGACAATGAAATAAATGTAACAGAAATGCAAACACAAGGAAATACAGGCATTTCCAAAAAGTAAGGCTATTTCAAATGTGTGATTAAATGAAAAATAGGGTATATGTAGGAGAAATCGAGAGTGATGTGTCAACAAGTTAGAAATTTTAATTAACCATAAATGCTTCTCTTTAATAAAATAGCAGTTACCATAGCAGCCAGACATCACAAAGTCCTCTCAAAATCAAGTACAAAGAGCCTGTTCTTAAAGAAATAACAGATGTGTGTTATATAATAAAAAGCCTTTCTTGTTTGTCTGGGGTTTATGGTAGAGTTGGCTTCATTTACTCACACTTTTCTTCAGCTTTCAATATCTACTTTAAAACTCTAAGATTCTACACACTGTTCTTACTTCTGAGGGTTTACTTATGTGTTTAAAAAACACTGAAGAAGTAAATAATTGTTTTATAAGAAAAATAATTATGAGTCATCTTCTATAACTCCACATTATTATACCCTGGGAAGCACCAAAATGATATTGTTGTATTATGAAAGCTGTGCTGCTTGAGGTTTTTTTTTGTATTGCCTTTTCGTTAGCTTCCAAATAAAATGATCTCTCCTTGCCTATGTAGTTTTCTTCCATTTATTTGTTATGTTTTGTTGTTGTTGTTTTTATTCAGCTGTAGAATTTGAACTTCAAGCCACACTTGGGAGGAGGAGAGGGGAGAATGGAGAGGAGACAGAGGCAGAAAGGGGAGGAGGAGGAGAAGGGCCAGGGGGAGGAGTGCAGGAACGGGTGGGTCTCTGGCCTCCCTGTACACTGTACCTTTCATGTTTTCTGTCTTTGTGTTAAAGAAAAAAGTTACAAACTGTATGACTCACCTATATGATTTTAAGAAAATATCTATTTTTTGATGCCAAATTTTTCTGGTCATATTTACCATATGTGTCATTCCATATTCATATACAGAAGATATTGAAGCATAATCAAGTTTGTTTCATAGTTCATCATTTTGAATTTTGAAATAAATATTGTTTGTATTAAACAGAGCTTAATTCATGCAACATGGTAAGATTTTCTCTTGCAGGTAATCTGGGGGACAAATCACTCTGTTGACCTGTTGTCTAGAAAGTGCTGAGAAACTGTCTTTATGGCTGCTCTTTGCATACAGCTTTGGGTTGTGCCATCAGCTTAGAGTATGGGAAAAGGCAACAAGCACCCTAGATACTATTACAAAGGCAAATAAAACGATCAGAATCCTTATCCTTAGTAAACTCCCAATACGAAGATTAAAAGGACTTGCAACGCCTTGCCTTAGCCCCAGTGATACTATCATATGGATCCCCATCTCAAAAAGAAGGCCAAAAGGGCATTTACCCAGGAAAATCCCACACTTTCCTCTGTTTTCTCCTCCTCCTCAAATTCCCATAAAAACTTTGGACAGAAAGGAATAAATTCACTTAATAAGAAGTGGAGTAGCAATGAGTTGACAGAGGCAAAAATACATGATTCTTTTAGCAGCCTAAAAAAAGAAATAAAATATTGAAGTCACCTGGAGTTTTGGTGGAATAGTAACTTATCAGGTCCTTTACATTTCCTATTCTTCCTAGGAGTGCTTTTCCAGAATAGCGATGACAGTAACAGTGATGATGGTGATAACGACATCTAACACAAATGTTTTCTGTGCACTACACATGACACAGGCATTATTTTCATCTTCATTTTGCAGGTGAAGAAACTGAGGCATCGGTAGACTAAGAGACTGGTCCAAGGTCATACAATGGTTTTATCAATAAAATAGTACACAAACCCAGATATTCTGCCACCAGAGCTTATATACTTACGTAGTAAGGCAGAGCTACCTCCACATTTCCCTTTTTTAGTAATGCAAAATTCTTTCCAATATTAAGAAGAAAACTAATCTTGACATCATCAACAGTAGGAAACTTCAATTTTCATATCTTCTCTACAGGACATATGGCCCACACAGTGGGGAAAGATAATGAATAAATGAAAAAATAGCAGAACCGAGAACCCAACTATGGTATTTCAGTGATTTCATTTGGTATTTTTATATTACAACTAAAAGAAACTTACTACATTTCATGCATATCATTGGAAATAGAGATGTTCACTCCTTTGTTAATAATACATAGTTTATCTTTCAAAAGATTCTAATTCACTGTGGGAAGTTCATGAGTTCTGAGTAGTTGGGATTTTATCACTAGTCTGCATATATTAATTCACATTTCTTACATCTTGCTTTCCCTTCAGCAATAAATAAATTGGTACTTTGATATCTAGACTTCATGTAGCCACAGAATTAAAGCAAAGTCAAGTGAACATTATCCAAAAAGGAGTTACATTTGGGGAAATGTGGCAGGCCAAATGACCCCAAAAGTCTGCCAAACAGAAGTCCTCAGGGGTAAGACAAAAAGACAAATGAAAACTCCAGAGAAGTAACTAAGTACTAATGATGAATTAACTTTAGGGGCATCAACTGATCGCTTATGGTTAAAAGTTGGCTCTTCTTGTTTACTAATCACAGGATATTAAAACAGCAATTGCTAGAATAAATTGAAAGATTTACATATGGGTGGAACTTTATAAAAACACTATATTTCCTTTAGATGATGTAAGAGAAGTAGAATATAAAATATTAAACATACTTAACATAAATTCAATATTAAACATAATTTGCACGAGCCGTGCCAATAAGATCTCCATAATTTTTTACAATAACTTTGGCTTTCTTTCATGAATGTGCTTTTCATTTTGTTTTATGTTTGAGATAGTTTCATGAAATTTAGGATCAACCGGCCATGGTGGAACTTAGGCAGCTTATTCATCCGCCTTCTTGGTAAGCCCCGCTGGCGCCGGCCAGGAGGAAAACCAGTCCTCCTGTAAATCCTCCAGGAATGCAGACTGAGAATCAAACACCATCCTGCCCTGTATTAACTGGGGATAGATGACTCAGCATCTCTTGGGATGATGACCATATGCAATATAACAAATATGGGGGATTTCCTTCTATTTTCTGTTTGAAGGCAAAGATTGTTTTCACTGTTTTGTTTTGTTATGTTTGTTTTGCTCTATTCAATACTCTTTCAATTGGTTTTATCTGTTTTTTGTTTTTATTCTGTTTTTGGTTTGATTTCACTATTCCTAATTGACTGGACAACTATTGAGAAGATAACGAGATATACTATGGTACCTATTACTACCATCCCAGTATCCTGTGAAGTTCTGTACCAATTTCACTGCATTGTCTCGATTGGCTCTGTTCTGTCTTGTTCTGTTGTATTTTTACTACCTTCAAAATAAAATGTTTAAAAAATTAAAAAAAAAAGAAATTCAAGATCAAAACTTGTAATTATGCCCTCCAAAAATCTTATGCAGAGAGGTAGGCTTTTATCTTCCATAGAACTTCATAGCAGCTGAATTACTGTCTTAGTAACCCAATTCAGAAGTTAGAAAAAGAATAAATAAAAATAGAGCAAATGATACTTTTAAAAAGTGAAAATTACTACTATAAAACAAAAGAATTTAATGAGGAAGAGTAATAAAGTTAAAAATTGGTTAAGACTAATAAAGTAAATATGTGGCAAAATTGATCCAAAGAAAGCAGTGAAGACACAAAAAGCTCAGGAGTGTGTACTGTAAGCATCTTTATGCCAAAAAATTTGAAAATGTAAGTAAAGTGGACAAATTTTTAGAAAAATAAATCTTTGCAAACTGACTCAAAATGAAAATGAATGATTCTATAAAAAAGAAAGAAATGTAATCAGTACTTGAAAATCAATTTAAAAAAACCACTAAGCTTATATACTTTTACAGGACAATTCTGTTAAACATTCAAGGAACATTCCATCATACACAAATTCCAATCACTCCAATCATACACAAATTCCCCTAAAGAAGACAGAGGAATCTCAACTTTTATGAATCTTGTATAATTATGATACCAAAATTAAGGACAGTACGGTCAGCAGAAAAGAAAGACAAATTTACCCATGAGAATATTTTTAAGATAATTAATTAGAAGAAACTGAGTCTCACAAACTATGGCAAAACTGATTTTATTTTTTAAACACATGATTCCTTCCATATTAAAAAGTCCAGTGTTATAATTCATCTCACCAGTATAACTGAGTATTAATTAAGAAAAGCAATATGATCATATGTACAAGAAGTACATTCTGCAAAATTCAACATGTGTTAACAATTTAAAACTTCTTATTAACAGAAGAATACAATGAGGGGTTCCTTAAAGTAAGCATTTGAGAACAATAAAAATGTACTACATGTCATATTAGTGGTGAAATATTCAAAACATTTCCTTTAAAAATACAAACAAATTAAACAATTTGTTAGGGATGCATTATTACAAAGTAGTGATAAAACTACAAAGAAATGTAAAGTAATGCCATGAAACTCAAGAAAACAGCTGCATCTGGAGGGGAGGAGGATACAATCAGGACAACAAGGTAACTGGCACATAAGTGATCGTTGTATTATGCTTTACAGCACACACAAACACATGTGGGCACATACACTAAATGTAAAGTCGTGGCTAGGCTACATGTTATATGGTAACATAAGAACTACAAAAGGAAGTTTTAAAGCCATCTGTTTTATTATGTGAGTTCAATCTAGATTTGTTAAAAATAATATTTCTGTATCGATCTTCGGTAACACTTCAACACATTTGGGGGATAAATTCTGAATGAAGTTCTTATGTTATTGTGAGATTTGGAGAGGGAGAATTAGATGCAGGATTCATTCTATTACTTGAATAAATCTATCGCAATTAAAATTTTAGTATTTACGGACCATCACTTACAATCATTAGGTTAGCTTTTTGGAAACCTATTTTTAAAAAATCAATTCCTTAATAGTGCACAAAGGAAGGAGAAAGCCCTTGTCAAATGAACTCATATTGATTGCAGAACCCTCCCTCCTTGTTACATGCACATAGAATTCAGTCAAAATTTCTAAGTGGTCCCACTGCAATGCTGGTAAGGCATGACATCAGCAGTTCCAGGATTTATATTTGGCCTGGTCAAGCATGCTTAGCACGGTGGACACTGGGAACATAGTAGGGCACTGGAGCCAATGAGGAGGAATTCTAGGCATCATTTGCTTACAAACTACACATCTGTGGGCCACGTTCTGAGTTTTTGAAAATATTATTTTTAAATTTTGAAAAGTCCCTGAAGTTTTCAATTTTACTAGAAGTAGAATTTCCAGCTCTATTGTTTTAGTTTTCAAAACAAGTTCAAGGCCACTGCAGAGACCAGTCACAATGATCACCGAGCCCCAAAGCCTGTGTATAATCTTGCCGCTTTACGTTCCTCACCTTCTCTTCAATTTCCAGTGGTCGATCCAAATATCCCCATTTTTTGGACTCCATGTTAATATAGTCAAAATGCGCTTATGTGGGAAAATCATCCCAATAAGTCCTCTAAAAGGTAGGCCACTTTAAATCACAAAAGCTTATTCAAACTCCTGATCGATAACAGAAACTGATTTCAGAGAATTTTATATCAAGGCAAAGGGCTGCAGAAATATCTAGGGAGAGCTGGCTTTTCTTTTGAACAGAGAAACTTTCCTTTCTACTGCATGTATCTTGATGAATCCTTTTTAATATTATTTCTCAACATTCATATTTGTCCTGCCCTCTCCATCCCCTAAAAGATACTATCCTGGACTTAATGTCAATGAGAAAGTAACTCTGGACTTGACCCCATGAAAGGCAAAGTTCTCAAAGCACAAGCTCACAGGGCTGGAGCTCCCTCTAGAGCCCATCCTGCCGTCACTGGAGGGGTCTTCAGTAATGTGGACCAGGGCTGCATGGTTCCTGGCCCTTTCCCTATCCTACCTCACCTCCCTGGAGAACCTTTCCAAAAGACTGGAAGGCAGCTGCAAGAACAGAGCACTTCTCTATGCCCCACAGGACTCTCAGCTGTGCTCACCGGGTCCCCAGACACAAAGATTCTGGCTGAGCATATGCATTTAGTAAATTCTCCTGCAACAGCAACAGCGGATAGAGGGCCACGAAAGGGATCTTGATTGTATGTGATAGAGCAGAGAATGTTCACCTGCTAATGTTCAATCCAGTTGTTTTGGATCATAGGCATAGACATTAGCCATAGCAAAAATTATATTCTCATTTTTAAAAACCTGATGACTTAAACCAAAATGAAAACAGAAATAAGAAGCAGTTTTAAAACTTACTTTAGAAAAGCTAAAGAAATGCAAGGAATTAACATGTTAATGAAAACCTAAGCAATAGAATCCTCACATAGGCATACTTGCTTCACTGCTTAGAAAGAAAGGAAGATTCACAGGTGTAATACCAATATTAAGAAATCCAATTTTCAATATATTTTTTGATACATTTAAGACAGCACGGGGCTGGGGATTTAGCTCATTGGCATAAGCGCCTGCCTGGAAAGTGCAAGGTCATGAGTTCGATCCGTGGTACAAAAAAAAGCACAAAAAAATGCTACTTCTAATTTGCTACGTGATGCTATTAGAGATTAAAATACTCAATTGTGCTTTTGATAATGTGCAGAGGAAATAATTTTGATAATACTGGATAATATTTCTCCATCACTTGAAGAAACTTAAGAATGCTAAGTGCTTGGATCTTAACACAATCAAAAAATTGGTCCATATGGTTTTTAAAATGTGGCTTTTTCTTTTCAAGATGGTTCAGTTAAAACAGTTCAAAATAATCTCCAAGATTCATTCATTACCTGGAATCATTATATAAGGCAAATAAAATGGAATAAAATAAAATAAAGTAGACTTGTTAACATAAAGCTAAACTCTTCACTGACTGTAGTGCTTTTGTTAGTAATGGACAACATCCATTATAGGAATGACAGTGGCAGTTTTATGACACCATGGTTGATAAAAGGCACCCACAGCGATTATCTTTCTTGATCCCTGGAATAAGATAGGTGAGGCCCAGCAAAGTTATGACATTAAATTGTCTTTCATTAGGTTGTACAATGGACGTTCAGTTTCCCGCTGATTGAATTTTGTGAACGCTAACCACTCTTCAACCCTAATCTCTTTAAATTAGCGCTAGTGATGGTGGTGGTAATAGCAGTAATCACAGCTACCAGTTTTGAGTACTTACATGCTAATTTCGGTTTTAAGTATATTATGTGTTTCCATAATTCTAAGAACACAGAAAGCAGACACTCCTATTTACAGTCATTTTAGTTTGAGGAAATCTAATTCCAGATACCAATCTGTCTGGATTGTTATTTTTTTTGCTTCAATCTCATCTATCTTTGATTGTTTTCCTAATATTTAATTTTTTTAAAATCTCAGCAGTACGTGTTTGGAATACACAAGGGTTACATTCATCTTAGGCAGAAAGCGCGTGTACGTAACACATCTGGATTCCTTTTTATTCCTCTCCTCCTCCACACCCTCTCCCTCCTTCCATCTTTAGATCCCCACAATAAACAAACAGCAATACCAGGTCATATATAGTTTTAATCTTCATAACTTTCATCTCTATTTGGAATAAAATTTCTGTAAGCCTTAGAAAAACAAAGTTAAGAATAGTTACATGATGTCCTCCAATGATGTCATTCAGCTACCACATTGCCAACTCAAGATGCAAAGATTCTGACCACTGTTGGTTTCCCTTTCTTACCTTAATTCCCCCAGAAAAGACTCGGGTTCTCCCGCACTGTTTGTGTGATGCACCAACACCACTTTCCCCAACAACAAAAAGAAGCATTTCTATGTGCTCATGTGCCTGTCTAAATGTGAGGTCGGGCAGGTACAGAGCCAGTCAGTGGACACTCTTCTTGTCCCACAGGAACCCACGGGTCTAAGAGAAATGCTGGGGAGAGCAGAGATAAAACCAAAAGGACATGATGGGAAACGCATGAAGCTCAGGCTGCAGGTTGGAAACAAATGGAAAGGTGGTACCTCATCATGTCTACAGAGGAGGAGAGGCAAGCCTCGTAAACACAGAGTAACGGTTTTCTGGCAAATAGCAGCTCCTGCCCATCAATATGACACAGAATGGCGAACATGCATATTGAAGACTTCATCAGAAAATGCACATTGTGCTGTGAGGCAGAAGACAACGGTAGAAATAGCCTTGTCCCAGGTATCTATCAGATGCATGTGAGTCTGAATTTTACGAAGGTATTCCTTTGGTAAGATTTTTAATTTCTCAGACTCAGGGACAATGGGTTGGCGGGCAAGAAGGAAGTCTGATTTTGGCTCAAATTACTTATTGGCTCTGTGACTTTGAACAAATCTATTTCTTTTATCTACAAAACAGACATGACAATACTAACCTCATTTTGTTGTGAGAGTTCACTATAATAAACTAGAGATTTTATAAGCAGTAGATGGTCAATAGTATGTCCCTTATTATTTCTTTATCAAAAAGGGGAGATTATGTTAAATGATTTTTAATATTCTGTCAATTTTCAAATGACTATGTGTCTACATCCAGTTGGTGTTAGATTAGGATTATTTGTTGAATATTCCTTAGCTATACAGTTGCTCAGAGGCGGATCGTGCCATTTTTATAATAGCACAGGAAATCAATTAAATCACATCTGGGAAAATAACTCTAATTTCCAATCAGTTCACAATCTAACTGAGCTATTTTAGCAATAAAAGTTACAAATGCAAGCAAGAAAAGGAAAATATACCAATTCATTAAGTCAAGTATATTTTGTCTAATCTACCTTCAAATAAAAGTTACTTATTAATAATGTAAATCTTTCAAAAATTTCCAAATATAATTCTTTTTCTAAATCATCTTATCTCTTTATCTTATAGCTATTTTGACTACAACCAACAACAAACAATATATTTTAATTACAATCTATTCCACACACATGTGTAAGCATTGCAAACATTTCAGAAAATAAAAGTTTCATAAAATCCTTATACTCTGCACTGAATTTAGATAATTTCATTCTCTATTCTGTTTTAATTCAAATTCTAATGTTGATCATTATCTACTAAACTAGTATCATAGCCATCACCAACTATGGTTTGTAAAACATTACAACAAAGCCTTCTTTTCTTTATAAAGACTCTTGTAATGCACCATGTGACCAGTGCTGTGCTACGTCCAATCAACTGGTTAAAATGTTTAGAAAGATAACAATCACATCTTAATATGTGGAATCAAAAAGCGATGAACGTAAAAAGGAGGCTACTATGAAACAAAAGGCTGGATGTGGTGGCGCACACCTGAACCCCAGCACTCGGGAGGCTGAGGCAGGAGAACTCCGCCAGGTAGAGGCCAGCCTGGGCTACAGAGTGAGTTCAGGCAGCCTGAACTACAAAGAGAAACCCTGTCTCAGAAAGACAAAGAAACAAAGACAAAAGGGAAGAATGAGGGGGAAGAGGGAGTACATGGGTGTATTTTAGGGGGACACGACATGATCAAAGTGTATCAGTTTCCCCCCAAAAAAACATGGGAAACTAGAAAGGAAGGTAGGTAATGGAAGTGGTGGTAGCAATAGTTAAAGTATGTTATGTGCACATACAAAAAAATAAAATTGAAAAATAAGAAATGTAAGTATTCGGGCAACTAATAAGTGACATCATGAAAACTCATAATATCACCATTTATTAATAAACTGAAATTTAGATGAACTAAAGTCACCTACTGAAACTCTGTATGTTCTTAAAATGCTCTGTAAATATATTTACTGAAATATCACTGTAAGTTCTCTACCTCTGAAGGAATCACAGAATGAAATTTAGTCTCACAATGCATAACTAGATCTTTAAAAAAAAACTGATAACAAATGCTTGTCATCAAATTTTACAAATTTAATCATCTCAATTTTTCAGCCACCATAAAAGAAGCTTGATCATTTCTTCCCAAGAAGAGCTTGACTTTAGTGTCTGTAATAACTCCCCGTATGGCGCAGACAGCCCTAATTTCCTTTCTTGGTAACTGGGTAACTGAGAATTTCACACATTATAAGGCGTATTTTCATTCTCCGCTTGTCCTGCTCCAAATACACATTTAAGTCATCAGTGATGTCAGGATACAAGCTTTGATTATATCAAATTCCACAGGCTTTCCCTCTGAAATTTCATCATCTCCTTTCCAGTCATACTTGGTTTAGATTTGGTGTCCCTCATCTCTGTCCCTGGCATTCTTCCTGTTCGTCAGTGAAGACGCACACTTCCCATTTTAATTCTGCAGCACCTCGCTGTTGGTCTTCATTGAACCAGCGAAGCATCAGGCAACAACACCTTCTTTTTCCATTCTCCAGAATATCCCCAAAAGGAGCCTCCAGACACTTCAATAAATGGCTCTGTGATACAATCTATTCTAAGACTGAAATTACATTCTATCCAAACCCCTTTCAGATGTTATTTTGTAACAGGGCAAAGAATGCACAGAACTCTTTTGATTGGCTAGGTTCGGCATATCTGCTTCTAAGTTAAGGCCTCCTTCAAATCCATCTATCATTCATTTCCATTACCTTTCACCCTGATTCCACTAGCCCTTTCATTGAGAAGACATAATCTCAAATATCAAGAAGTCAGAAAATTAACTTTACTTAGTTATCATGTAGGGTCTTTTCCTCCTACTGAGCAGCCCTTACCATACTGCAGACCTTGGGTTTCCTGAGGCTGGGAAAGACATCAAAAGTCACGGACAGCCAGGAAGGCTTGCTTTCTTGTCTCTTTCGTTTTGTCCAATAGTAAATAGTCAGACACGGTTTATGTCCATGTTGGTCAAAAAATTCTGTCTTCCCCTCACAAGCCACTCGTGTTTGTTTCAGCAAAAGAACTGAGAAAGATGCTTGAGATTACTTTTAAGACTATTTAAATTATAAATGCTACTATTACCCTGCACCAGGGGAGAATCACGGGAACACAGTCATAATTTAAGAGCTTGGGCCAAGGATATAGCTCAGTGGCACAGTGCCTGCCTGGCAAGCACAAGGTCCTGAGTTCGATTCCTGGTACCAAAATAATCATAATAATTTAAGAGCTTATGTTTTTAATTATGATATAAACTATGTGAAAATTCAGGATTCTGGGGAGGTTGTTGTTTTTCCTGTTTTTGAAATTCTACAATGACTTTATGTAACATATGTTTAAGTCGTCATCAAGTGACCACTACTTGCTATTTGAAGCAGTACCTTCCTGTCATTCTTAATATTTTATTATTAGGAATAAAGATTAGCTCTTTTATTGGCATTTCTTCATATTGAACAAAAGTTCCAATTGACTCATTATGATAAGGAAAATTCGCATTAATTAAAGCTGGTGCTGACCCCTAAGGTTCAAATACATTATGGAAATTACCCTTTGAAACTAGCTCTGTTATCACGGTAGTAAGTCCGCCTATCAGAATTCTGGAGTGTTCTGTGCTTCATACGGGTGTGATCTCAGGTTCTCTCTAACCCTCTCCCACAGTTTATCTCCTCATAGCACCTGCAAGAGGGCACCGAGCACAAACTGCATCTCTAGTGTATGCTCTCCTGGTTTTTTTTTTTTTTTATTTAAAATTTGGCTTGCTCTCAAAGATTTCTGAGGTATGTAAATAAGCATAATATACTGACCCGGCCATCTGGACTCTTTCCTGAGTCACAGCATCATTCTAAACAAAAGCAGGAATTACCAAATAGGTGTTTCATGTGCAGAATCCGATGTTCCACACTTTGACCAGACTTGTATTGCTTATTAAGTATAATATATAAGCAATTGTTTACATTTCTACGGTGGAAAAGGTGTTCAATATGAGGCCTTGCACCAACAAGGGAAGTGGGGGTACTCCTCACAGTACATCAAATGAGTTATAAGCGACCTGCTACTTTTCACAGATACTCATTTAAAATCTAGCTGTTACAAAAATTGTTTTGACATTCACATTAATGTATTTTCTAACATTGCCTCAATTGTCACATTCCTTGTCATGCTACATGTAAGAAAAAGAAACAGTTTCTAAAATTATTTCGGATCACTTCCTTGACAGTTTGTTTTGGTAAACAGCAAGTTCTTTTTGAGAATACATTAATTTTCAAATTGACAGATAAAATTGTATATATTACTATGTGCAACCTAATAAGTAGAATATGTTGTTGGAAAATAAAAACTTCTTTTTCTAGCCGTACGCAATCTTCCCTCTGTACCTGACAGAAGGCTTCCCATGTTCTGTTAGGGGGAAAGTGGTCTTTGGGATACTCCACAGCTGAATTTAGGATGTAATCACCCTCTTTGAGGCAAGCACTCCTCCTCTTCAGCACGAACTAAGGGGTAAGGCGCGGTGGTGATTGTCCTGGACACCAAATCTGCACCTGGGTAAATCTCAAGGTCACCCCTCTTCAGAGCACCCTCTTCAGAGACCTGCCTAACCCACCCAACTCAGGTGAGGCAGGCTCCCCAGAATCCAAGAAGTCTGTCTGCACAGATGTAAGAAATGGGAAAACCCAAAACCCCTACCTTCCCGGGGCCACCTCTCTTCACGAGAGAAAGCCTGATATCTGGATCCTTACATAAACCACCATTTTAAACGATGTGGATTTTCTTTTTCTCATAAGAAACTAAATAGTAAGGGAGAATTTCCTGAAGCCTGAGATATGACTGCTTATCTCCCCATGTTATAGTAAAGATCATTACATATACATCATAAAAGCCTCCCTTTGGGAAAAACATTATCACAAGTTAGGCTGTCAAATCACAGCTATTACCATCCAAGAATAAAGAAGAGCTTTTTCACTGTGGTCCTGATGATGCCACTGAGAAAAATAAGAGCACACAGCTTTCCTCTCCCACGGAAGCACACAGGAACTCTCAGCTCACTCCTTCCTCTCATTGTCCACACCACGAGTCATTACTTTTTCTATTCATTAACTCAACAATATTTTGAATATCTCTTCCATCAGACATTGAATAACCACTGTGTGCCAGGATAAAACAGTAAGTTGTGACAGTCACCGTAACACCACTATAGTGCTGCTTATAAGCAAGACACTAAGCATAGGCACGAGCTCATTTAATCTTTACATTAGTCTCCTGGAAACTGTGTAAATATATGCCTATTGCCATAGGACAGATAGATTAATTTCACAGGTCATAGAACGTCAGAGCCAGGCTTCAGACCCGTATCTTTTAAGCCTATCATCCACGTGCGTGACCTCCATGCCATATTTTAAAATAAGTTCTTAGAGGACTTAAATGAAGTGGAAAAGACAGACAATAACCTCACAAACAGCCAAACATTGTCAAGATCTATAAGCAAATACCAGGATGCCATGAGAAGGAACAGCACAACACCACAAAGGCGCTCCCTGAGACTAAGAAAGGACAGTGATGATGTTGGTGGCTCTCGTCTCATCTATCCACAAAGTTATACAACCTAAGAAAGCAAGACGGCTAGAAGGAATTTGAGGATGAAGGCTGGGGGGAGTCGACTAACACTTCAGCCCTTAGAGCCCGCCATGAAGCCTTGTCTTCCCAGTGGACCTTCATTTTGTGACATACTGAGGAGACATGTGGAACCTAGGAACATCATTCAGTTCTCTTATCCCTCCTGAGGGAGAAAAGCCAACCTGGGTCCAAATGAAATAAGTAACTCCTCACCAAGAAACCCACAGGAGAGAAAAACTTAAATTCTACTTTATATCTAAGTTTATACGAAACAGATTTCCTTAGCACATAATGAGCACAGGGTTCTGGAAACAATGGACTGCAAGGCTTATTGGTAGTAAATAAGTAAAACATCTTTAGGAGATCCAGCTATTTGTAGACTTAGAAACAGACCAAAATACTGTTTTTGCTTTAAGGAAAAGAAATGCTAAACTTTATCACCCTACCTGACTAATTACAGATATACTCTTTTCTTTTTAGTATAAGAGAAATCACACAGACAATAGAAAGTTTCTCTTTTCTTCTGGAGAAGTCTGCAGATTTGGGGAAGTTTTGCATCACTATCATTATTTATTCTGTATATTATTTTATGTCTTCAGTCTTTACATAAGGAATTGTCCATAAATACGGGGTTACATCAAAAAGTCATTCTGTTTTAGCTTCTAATGCTGTTTCCTACTTGCTCTTCCCTGAGGGTGATAATGATTTAGAAAGTAAGGTGTTCATAATGATGTCTACGATTCCGCGTGTACCACACTTCTACACAGGTGAGTTATATTATTCCCAGGTCCAATAAAGTAAGTCGTTTTTCCGGTTCACTGTTCTGAATCATAGCAAGATTAATTCTCAGTGTACTGCCACAAGATCTCTTACTTTGTCACCTTAATGTATAATTTCATACTGTATTATGTATTTCATTTGGCTTTGATTTATATTATTATAATAAAAGGCCTGGATAACTAAATATACAAGTTGATTACTTGACTTTTAACGAGGGTTTGCATCTCTAGCAAGAAAATGTAACATTAAATCTCATCTTTCATATTCAGAAAATTATAGTTGAGATTATTGAAGGTACTTACAATATATATATATATATATATATATATATATATATATAGAAGAGGAATAGTCCAAGGGTTAGAAGTTAAACTTTCAAAAAATTTTAGTCAAATTTCTTGTTAATATTGTGGTACTTAAAATCCTGACAACAAAGTTAAATGTGTTCTTCAAAAATATCTTCTATATCTCATTCCTTTAAAAAAATCTGTGAATATAACTGGCTGTGATTTTTATTTGACCCATCCATCATCCTAATACACTCTTCTTTTAAAAATATACTTCATTACAAATGGAGGTTTAAAAGTCCACCACTGAAAAAACTACAGTACCCCAAAGGAAGTAAATATGTCTATATTCTCTGTCATACAATCACCATGCTTTGCTTATCATGGAATAGAATAGTATATTCATACCAAATGTCTGAAAACACAACATTAAATTTCAAAAGCCTGCAGCAAATGATTTTTGTGTGCTCTATTCCAGCAAAAGGAAAGAAAATAACATTGTTACAGTTGTAGTTTGCATTAATGCAAAAGCTGGTAATTCTTTCCAAAAGTGATTTTCTTTCTTTTCTTGAAAATGTAGGTTGAGAATGTAAACATCTCGCAAAATAAAGTATTTCATAATGCATTGTTAAGAAATCAGGTGCAAATTACTTTCAGACCTTTGAAAAACAATCTAATTTGAAACACCAGTCTAAATAGGTCATTTAACTCAGAAAAATTAAAATTAGCTGTGCAGGGTCAAATCTTTTGCTAAAATATTGGCATCCTGTTTGTCCTATTCTCTTCAAAGTCAAACCAGAGCTCAGTGTCAAGAATAATCACAATATATTAGTTTATCCCAAAGTTATTCTGCTCATAGGACGTTATAAAACTTAACATTATGTATAGAAACGCAGTGAGAGGGTTGTCAGGAGGTCAGGGGAGGTGGTGAGTGGGAGAAGGCTAAGGTGAACTTAAATCCAGGGGCTAAGCATGAGGAGGAGTGGCACTCTGCTGGTCCTCTAGCAGCCGAGTGTGTGCTTTTTACACACACGCTTTCACAGTCAATGCAAGTCAAAGACAGCCAAGACGCATGTAATACAAAATAAATAGTTCCACACAAGTTTAGTCTCCCATGAGCTTCTCTTTTCTTATATCACACGAACAGTGCAAGACTCTGAACCTTAGTGTTGTCCTGCACCTTTAAGGATTTAATCTTCCTGAGACTGGTAAACTCAGGCATTAAATCCCTAGTCCCCAGAAAACCTTTCCAGGAACAAGATGAACAAGAAAAAATTTAAGATTTATAAAATAGAAGGAGCCATGAAATAAAAGGCAAATGAAAGTTTAGCTGCCTGGGACACTCAGTGTATCTGCACAACCAGAACATCCATAAAATCAAAAGGAACTCAACGGTGTGTTCTAAAGGATCCAGGATCCAGGATCTTTTGACTTGGGAAAGAAGGGCATGCAAGGTGGCTGGCGGAGAGAATGGCACATCAGGAGTCTTCAACAGCCACCAGGAAATGCACTCCCTGTCCCTTCTGGGTTAAAAAGCAACTTCGATGATCAGGGAAAAAAGTCCTTTCCTAGTCTCCAGCCGGCTACAATCCAGCATCTACAGGGAGCGTGATCAGAGACGCTAAGGACCAGGTCTTTTCTTTGCCCTCTTCCCTGACGCTGCTTTCTCCCAAAGGAGAGGAAGAGAAATGCTGACTCCCTCGAGACCTCTGCCTGCTGGAAGGCGAAGTGGAAGGACTGCTCCCCTGATAAGGAGGGAAATGAACGCTTGGCGTTGGGGACTTGCTCCGGAACACCCCATGCTACGTCTTTCTTAAAAGGGTGAAATCCAAACTAGAATTAGGATTCACTCGCATCCAGATGGATGATAAAATATTTATAACTGCCCAGGACAGAAACAGTTTCACTTCAACTCCCCCGCCACACACACACACACACACACACACACACACACACACACACCCCAGAGCCATGACACAAATGGTCCCAGAGAGAAGGCAGAGCGCACAGGCTTTCTGCTCCCACTACGACCTCTTCAAATTCGCTTTTCAGTTGCCAGTGTCGCTGCTTAGCCCTCAGCTTCCCACGCCCCACCTCTCTAAGCCCCAGACTCTGAACCCCATCTTTAGTTCCCAGCGACTCAGCCCCCGACAGCCGCTCTGCCCCCCGCGCGCCCCTCTGGGTGGCGTCCCTTCGCACTTGAGGTTCTCCAAACCCTCAGACGCGGCGCCAGCGCAGGGCTGGGGAACCCCGGGGGTTCCGGCTTCCGAGGCTCCGGTACCCCTCGGCCCGCAGCAGCCCGGGAGGACTAAGTTGCCTCGCGCCCGCGGCGCGCACCCCGTCCCTCCCACGCCCCCTCTCGGCCCGGGCGCCCGGAGGTGAGCGCGTACTCACCGGAGGTGAGCTGCATCCAGGCACAAATCTTGTACACAGTGGCCGTGTTGCAGAAGAAGAAGAGGGTAAAGCAAATGATGCAGGCGATGATGAGCATCATGGAGAGGCCGATGAAGAAGGAGGCGGCTTTGAAGGCGCCCGAAGGCAGCGTGGAGAAGTCCGTGAAGCTGCCCCTGCAGGTCAGCTCCCGGGAGAAGCCGTTGCCGATGCAGTAGTGGAAGAGCCCGAAATAGCCGGCTTGCGGGGTGTCCACGCCGTCGCCGATCCAGTAGGGCTGGATGAAGCACACCACGTTGACGATGGCAAAGCAGATGGTGAAGATGGCCCACAGCACGCCGATGGCCCGCGAGTTCCGCACATAGTTGGTGTGGTACAGCTTGGCAGCCTCCTGGGCCGGCAGCATCGCGGCGGCGGCGGCGGCCCCGGGCATCTCCCCCTCCTCCGCCGCCTCGGTCTGCGCCTCCCCCGCCGCGCGGCGCGCAGGAGACACTCGCGGAGCCGCGCGCGCCGCAGCTGCCCGCCTCGGCCTCAGCCCCGCAGCCCCAGTCCCGGAGCCCGCATCCTCGCTCCCGGAAGGAGGCGGGGAACACCGAGCACCCCTCCGGCTCGCCGCACAGCCGCCCGGCCCCCTCCTCCCTGCTCCTCCCTCCCGGCCGGGGCTCCAGCCTCCGCTCCACCCTCCGCCCGCTCGCTGCCGCCGCCTCCTGCTGCAGCGCGGAGGGCAGCGATCCAGCGCCCCCCGCCCCCTGCGCTTCCCGCCTCGCCCCCACCCCCGGCCTGAGCCCCAGGCGCGCAGAGCCGGGGCGACCCCGGGACACCCCCGAGTGGGGCGCGCCAGCGGAGACGCGGGCCTGGAGTGGCGGGCTGTGTGATGGGGTGGGGGGAGTGGCAGCACCCCAGGAATCCCAGAGGCACCCCCTTGGACCCTGTTTGCGTTAGGGGCCCCGCTCAAACGGCGGGTTCTAGGAGCGTTTCATCACCGCACTGCAACGTGCTCCAGCCGCGGCTTCGGTGCAGAGATGCTGCTCCTGGGAGACTCGGCGGTTCCCACCCAGGACCGCGAACTCCAGTTCCCCGGCGCCCACAGGTGGAGAGCGCAGAAGTTGGGCAAGACCCAGACAGACAACGTAAAAGACCAGCCTCAAAGGGGGGCTCCTGTCTGTTCCTTGACCTTGTTTCCTCTTGGCCTTCCCTCTACGAGGCCACAGGAAGGAGGACTGAGGGAGGGATGCCTTGTGTTTTCCCGTGAGTCCCGTCGGGGACTGTGTGTCCACAGAAGAGACTGTGTCACAGGCTTTTATAGTTTGTTTGAAAACGTCGGATTGGCTTGGCTGGTGCTTCATTTATTACACAAATACTAGAAGCTACTGTGTGCGGAGGCTGCACGGAGAATGGCAGCAGATGATGTTTTCATTGTCTGTGTCTCCATCTCCCCCACAAGCCAAAGCTCCAGTTAACCAGAGTTCTGTTCAGGGTAATTTCCCCCAATTATCCGTGGATGTGATTCCTCACACTTTAAGCAGCATGGGCCACTAGCATTGGGAAGCTGCACCTTCTCCTCCCTCCTTAGCTCACCCCCATCCCTTTTCGAGGCTCTGTTGCTCTTTTAAAGGTCTCCCACTTTCAAACGTGGCTTCCTCCATTTCATTCAGTTAGTTTTCTGGCTCCTTCTGACTCTGATATAAGGATGTGAGACTAGAATGCTCAATAGCGGGAATACATTTTGATAAGCCACGAACCACAGAACACTGAATCCTCCCAGCACGAAGAAGAGCACGCTGATAGAATTTCATACAGTTAAATCCACACTGGCTCTGTCAGCGACTGTGTAGTGGAAGAGGAGTTGTGCCATTAGTAATGAAGGTTAATTATGCTCTTCATCTGATAACCTGCAGATCTCAGATTGTGTGGTGAGGGGGAGCAAAAATGGGGACGTGGGGCACACAAGCTAAAAAAGAAGCTCCTGCTGCAGCTGGGAAAGATGTCACAGTATGAGTGTCAAGTCTTGTGTTTAGCTTTTTCTGCAGACATGAAATTCAGGTTTTACATTTCAAGGGTCATAAGACAGGGCTTTCAAAATCAACAGGAAACTGAATCAGTAGCTTGGGCCAAGTAAATTTAAGTAAGGATTGTTAGCATATGGGGTCTTATGCTGTCAGAGGGGTAAGGGGCATGGGGCGGGGTAGGAAATGTGGCCCAGGATGACATTTCTAGGTCTCTAAGAACATAATTCATCACGATGCATCATTAGTGCGTTAGTGACAGGGGAGGGTCGGAACTTCTGTTAGACTTTCTTTTTTCTTAACTTCCCTAAAGCCGTTGATAAGTCAGAGAAAATTTTACCATGGAAGGAGGACAAGGAAAGGTGAGGGTAATCATATTTAGGGGGCCATTTGTGTCCCAGGGGCAAAGACAGCTTTAAGGGGCGAGCTGACAGTAATTTCTAATGGCTCTTCCAAGACCTCCAATCTCCTCAATCTGCTTGTATAAAGTGGTCTTTCTTTAAAATCAATGCCTAAAAAACTCTTAACTGCCCCCAGGAGAGTAGCTAAGACAGAAGATTGCTGAGAAAAGAGGCTGAAAATCGGGATGCCTGGCTTAGTCCTTAATGCTTAAATCTGCCTTCACCAGACACAGAAAGACTGGTGAGTGACTCAGACTCAAAGATGTGATTCAAAGAGGTTTTGTTTTGTTTATTTTGGGGTCATGCCCAAGGAGAGCCGTATCCTTATTCCAGCTTTGGAAATGCCTCTGGATATACGCTCAGAATCCCTATTCTAAGGGCCGCATTCAAGATGTTCACGCTGGTCAGCCCCAGCTGGGAAGAGTCCAGTGTGGGGACATTGCTACCCTGCGGTCCTCCTATGGATTTCCCCTGAGAACTGTTTTTCACTGCTTGAGGTTGAATCAGTCAGGGGTGAACTGGACCCTGCCAGCAGGCCCATTGTCCACCTCACCTCATCCTACACCACAGATTTCCAGGTGAAAGCAGGACCTTCCAGGTTCTAGGAGATTAGACTTGAGCTAAAATACCTATAAACTCTGGGGTTACCATCAACAAATACAGACTGTCCTTCTATCCTTTCCCAAGCCCCTCTGCTACCCTCTCAACCTTGTCCATAGCAACCAGGAATCCCAGAGCTGAGAATTTTCTCACTCTTAAAACTTCTGACTTGTATCATGTACACTTTAGGAGTTTAGATGCTAAACATCTGGGCAGCATTGCGTGCATCAAATCTGTGTGAACACTGAAACTGGGGGAGGAAGAAATAATAAAGCCAGCCTGATTCATGCTAAGAAGTTGCTATTTGTAGAAAAGTATTTTGAAACTATGACATGATTCATATGTGCTAAACCACTAGAAGTCAGTGTCATTAACAGCTGTGGAGCCAGAAATGCTGATCCCTGAAAGCTCAAGCATTCCTGCTGAAAATGTTCTTCCCCTTGCTGCCACAAGGGGTCAGTAGTGAGATCTACTGGTCCCAAACTACCTCAGTGAAGGGACACAAAGCAGAACAATAGTTGGGCTGTGTGAGGTGTAAGAGCCTAACAGGGAGAACCCTCAGCTCTGGGAGTTCTATTGCTCTTCTCTAGAAAGACTGCTTTCTACAGTACAATTCTATACTGTTCTGCAAAGACTGAAAGGTGACTTTGGAAAAAGAGTTTAAGAGGTAAGAGATCACCTAGTACTTGAAAAACACTTTAGGTAAACCCTAAAGAAGAAATATCAGGCTGTGGCAAAACATTTTATTTAAAATTGAAAAAAAAATCTCTGTGAAACAGCATAGGTATAATTTTTGTAAGCAATGGGTGCTTAGAATTTTCAGATGCGTCATTGCTGTGACCTTGGGTAATAAAGAGGATCTCTAAAATCTGTTACTTGATTGAATTTTAGGTCTATTACCAAGGTAACTATGAAATTGTACTTCAGAATGCAAAGATTCTAATAATGAAGCTTTTTTTCCTACTCAGAAAAGATTGTCTTTTACTCCCCTTCCTCCTTTAATGTCTATTAAGGGATTTTCAGAAATCAGGAGCCACCTCTTAGTTAATCAATCACTGAATTAGCAGAAGCAAATCAGATGGCTTGAGAGTTTCAATGCTCCCTGAAAATCAAGATTAAATTGATCACAGGATCCTGAATTCATTGCACCATGGTCTAGAATACTTTGCATAAGCTACAAGAACTCCAAACAAGGAGAAAAATGGGACGTAGGACCATTTTACCCTCTTTTCCTCTTTTGATTGGATGTTATTTTTCCCCTAGATCCGGTTAAGAGCAAAAGTTGTTTTCTCATAAAGATAAACACTTCCCCATCTCTCTGTTAACCTTTCAAGTCCTTGATAATTTCAGAATGATCCTGAAGATAAACGTGACCTCTATTGAATAAAATACTATAGAAGCATAAGCATCACTTGATATGTGATTTTTTTTTAAAAAAAGGTCTGTCATGGAGTGATGCTACATTAAAATTCAGTATGGCATTTCTATTCTCTTTTAGTTTAGTATTAACCAGTCTTTCTGATTATTCTGAGTCTGTTACCCATTCTGAATATGCTTCATGGAGGTTCCCACTCAAGCTGCAGGTTGATTAAAAAATCTACAGCTTCTATTGGGAACATCTACCCTTCAATTTGGGGTTCTTATTGGAAAGCACTATGTGTATTCTCTGTGAAAGGCATTTTTATCTACAAAGCTGTCTCTCCTACTTAGCAATCATTTAGGCTTCTCAGATCTCAGGTTCAGCCTTTTTTATATCTTCAAGTCGTGTAGCCTATATTTTAGGTCTGTTGCCCTAAATATCCCTCTAAATGTGAAGAAAACCTACCCAGATGTTTTTGTTTATTGCCATGGTAACACAAAATATTAATCTTAATCATTTGGTGCTTTTGTTATAGAGGCACAATTTTTATGCCTGTGTTAGCTTTTGCTATAAAATCGATTCAAACTCTGACTTATAACCACAGTTACTCAATTCCACACCACATGACAGTTGCCAACTGGCTGTGGTCTTACTCAGGCAGGGGACCCGATTGCAGATCTTGTCTGCACATTCTGAGGTCAAAAGTTAAAGAGAAATTCCTATTTGGATCATGTTGGTTTATTGGCAGAGAGCAGACATGTAACAGACTCTGACAAAAACATAACAGTATCTAAAACTTTGGCCAAAATATAGCATATATAGTGGTTCATTCCATTGGCTAAAAATATCATATGGAGAAGTCAAAAGTCAATGTGCCAGGGAGGTATAATCTTCTTAAGGAAAGAACTGAGCGAAAATTAAGAGCTTTAATAAAATCTACTGTATTTACCTCCCTTTCTGATGAAACTTTAATCCCAACTTTACAAATATTTCCTGAAAGTAAAGTATATATGTGTGTGTGTATATCTGATTTTTTTAAAGAACTACGTAATTCTGAAAAACCATTATATGTTACTTATTCTTTTCCTGAAGAATATGCTCTTTCTTTGTTTTTTTTTTTAATGGAAAAATTCACAAAATGGGAAAAACACCAATGAGAAGCCAAATTCATTATGTCTTTCTTCACTTGCTAGCTCAGACACAATGTTTCTGCTAACATGAAGATGATGATGATGATGATGATGAAGATTGTTACTGTCTTTTGAGACAGCGTCTCACTATGCAGTTCAGGCTGGCCTTGAACTCACTTTGTAGCCCAGGCTGGTATTGAACTTACAACTATCTTCCTGTCTTGGCCTCCCAAGTACTGGAATTACAGACATGTACCACCATGCTCAGCTAATGAAAATTATTTTTTAAATGTAAGTTAGTTTCAAAATGGGGGGAAAATGTTACCTTATGAATTTTACAATATATTCCAAACTTGACTACAAATCCTTCAAAAGAAAAGAAAAAACATACACACAAAGAAAACAGTGGACCTACAGTCAGTCAGTTTCTCTCTCTCTCTCTTTCTCTCTCTCTCTCTCTCTCTCTGGTACCAGGGGTCAAACTCACAACCTTACACTTGCTAGGCTGCCACTTATGCTGCTAAGCTAAATCCCCAGCCCTCAGACCTACAGTTTTGACTTAAAAAGTATTCTGCACTGTTATTTAAATGTACAAACTAAGAATTAAAAGGATAACATTTAATCAGTTTCAATCATGGCAGCATGAAGTAGTTGATGCATCTTCATTTGCCACCAAAATAAAACTGAACAAAATTGTCAAAGCAGCCATTTCAAGCCTGAAGATCAACAAAAGGCAAACAACAAATTGAGCAGTGTTTGTTCATGCAGACCTGCTAGAGTCTGTACAGTAAAAGTGAGAGTCTGTGTTTTTTGCTGGTATAGCTCCCTTCCTGTCCACCTCAATGCCATTAGCGTATTAGTTTCAGGGGTGTCTGGGTTACTTTTCTCTCCTTGCTGACATGAAATACTGGATGCCCCAAATTAAGGAAAGAATGGTTTAGCTCACAGTTTGTGGAGGTTTTAGTCCATAATCAGCTGGCTCCAAGGCAGGGTGGATGGCACAAGGGCAACTGTTCAAGGTGGCAAAAGACAGCAAAAAGGGGAAGAACGAGCCTGTTTTCCTCCATTATACTGCATGCAGGCTGCCTGCCCACACCATCTCCACGCCCTTGCACGGGCTCAGGATGTAACAAAGTGAAGCTCCTAGCACCCTGTTGAGTCACTTAGCTAAACTTTTAAACTTCTCAAATTGGCCCAGTGTATGAACCATAACAGTGGGATGGGTCTGGTAATGAAAAACAGCATCTCCCACCATAAGGGCAAGACTTACTTTGAAGTATGGGACAGAAGTTCATGCCAAAAATGTATCGATGAAAACAGCCGGCTCATCGGAAATTAATGTGGAAACCCATAGTTCTCCTAGCCTTGAGGTCTCTGTTGGGAAAAGCAATTGACCACTCAAAAATTTAATGGATTTGCCCTGGAAATAAGCAACCATAAAAAATCTAGATAACTCTCCAAATGTCTCCAGGAAACTGAGGAATGATGTACATGATTAGAGGAGAAAAACAAAGGCTTGGTGGTGAACAGTTCACCCTGAGGAAATAAAAAAAGACTTGAATCTGTTGTCAGAGGACAGAAGCCTTGCAGATTTGATATATTTGAATATAGTCTGACCAAATCATTGTCTCGTCACTAAGGTATACAGAGTCAGAGCAAATCTTTAGGAAACCAGGCTAAAAGTAAAAATATAAGAGTGATATTTTAGACACAGTCACATATTACAAGGGAGATAAGTTTTGAAAGTATAACCAAGTTGCTAAAAAAAAGTTCCTAGAGAAAAAATTCAGAATCTATAGTTGCTGTCATTTGCTAGTTAAAATGTTCAGTTTTCAACAAAAGAATTATAAGACATCAAAAAAGTGAGAAGAAAAAAATTATTCAGTAGAAAATGATTCTGTGTGGGCTCAGATGTTGGTTTTCAAAGAAAAAGTTTAAAATGTGTTTTCAAAATGAAAGGAAATTACATTTAAACAAAAAAATTCTAACTCTTCCTCCGCAAATAGATAATAAAGAAGCAGAAACTACAAAGAAAGAACCAAACAGAAACCTAGAAGGTGAAAAATATAACACCTGAAATGAAAAATTCACCAAGTGGGTTTAATAGAAGATTTGATACAACAAAACAAAACATCAGTGAACTTGAAGGTCAATCAATAGGAATTATCCAATCTAAAACAAAACAGAGGAAAAAAAGGCAGTTTCAGAGATCTGTATAACAGCAATTGTACCAATGAAAGTATGATGAGAATCCTATAAAGTTTATCTCAAGAAATAATAATTGAAAATTTCCGCATTGGATGAAAACCATTAGTCTACAGAGCGAAGAGAGCAATACTTTTTAAGTAAGATAAATTCAGGGAAATTCATACCTAAATAAATTATAGTTAAGTACCTACAACCAAAGACAAGGAGAAAATAATGAAAACAATAAGAGAAAACCAACTCACATGATAGGAACAAAGGAACACCAGACACAATCAACAGCTGACTCACATGATAGGAACAAAGGAACACCAGACACAGTCAACAGCTGACGTATCAGCATCAATGGAGGCCCGGAGACAATGGAAGACATATTCCAAGTGCTGAAAGAAAAACTATAAATTCAAAATTTCTATATCCAGGAAAAATATGCTTCTAAACTGAGTATCACTCAGCAATTTTTAAAAAAGAATAAGTCTATTGTTACTAGAGAGAACCTGAATGAATCGCTAGGCAAAATATGTTCCATTTTTAAAAAGCCTTTCCTTGCAAGGTTATACATTAAAAGAGTTTTATGTAACATTGTTTAAGTGACAACAAAAATTGGAAACATAGTAATAGTTATCCGAGATTAAGAAGGGGTGATTATGAGCAAGTAGTGATTGGGATTACGAAAGGACACAATGTGAGATGTCCTTGTGTTGGCTGAAATACTCTGCATCTTGTCCATATCAGTGTCAGTATGTTGGTTGTATTCTGATACCAGTGGGTCAAATGAATGTCAAAATCTGGAGGTTGAAACAGGGTTTGATTTCAAGTGTATACAACAGGGCTTCTAGAGGAAATGAAAACGTTTTTATATTAGGTTATAGTGATGGTTATACAGTTCTAATTATTTGCTAAGAAATAATAAAATAACACACTTAAAGTGGTTCAGTTTTATGGCATGTAAGTGTAATACTTCAATAAAACATGTCAAAATTTAATCTAATGCATATAAATATCTTTTGTGAAATTATCAAACCAAAATAAATTAATGAATTAAATATGTCAAACTACCAAACTAATGAAATTCAAATTAACATTTCCAGAGTATAACTGAGATGATTAAAGATACCACCTAATTATAATATTTCTATTGCACGCTACTTATTTATTTAACTAATAGGTTAATATGCATAAATACAAGGTCAACTCAATAAATTCTCTCTCACTATGAGTGTGACCATGGTAGTCTGGCATAGGATTTTTTTTAGAAGCTTCAGTGTTTCGACTATATTGTACTGTTTGGCAACTGAATTCTTTTACCATTTTCTTCCCTCTGGACTACTGAAAACTTGACTTTCAAAGTTGGGCTATAATATGCTTTGTCTCTTACTTTTACTTTGACTTTTAGTAGTATATAAAACTCCCTGGCAGTGGAACTTTTTCTGACTCAGTCTATGAGCCCAAAGCACAGAACAATGCATGACGTGCTATAGTGCTCAAAAGAATGAATAAATTAACATACCGAGACCACGTTTTACATGTCATTATTTCACAGTATTACTCTAAAGAACTGTATCATTTTTAAATGATGCTATCATAGTCACTGAATGCCTTGATTACTTTTCTCTCATTGTTGAGACAAATACCTGATGCCCAAAATGAAGGAAGGAAAGGTTTATTTACCTTATAGTTTTTGAAGGCTTTAGTCTATAGTCAGCCAGCTCAAAGGCAGGGTGGCATGGCTAACATGCAGCCGTTCATGGCGACCACATGCAACAAGAGCAAAAAGGGCAAAAGGGGGGAAAAGCACACCTCCTTCCCCTCTTTCATTCTATGCCAGCTACCACCTGTGGGTGGGTGCGGCACTCACACCACCAATCCCAGCACTAGACAACAAACCAGTCAGAAATGCTAGAGTCAAGCCTCTGTGACTGTATGGAGTTTGGGAGGCCATCCAAACATAAGCCATAACACTGAATAAGAAATTAAATTATTTTGGTTACAAATTATTACTGCCAAAAAGAAGAGGTATTGTGCTTGTCTCACTGAAATTATTAAAAGTTGCATGATAGTAGTTGTGGAATGAGAGTTGTCATTTTGTTATTAGGATATATAGAGGAGCTATGTATCCTTTATTAACATACAAAACCTAAGCTCTGGTAGATTACTCAGTAGTAATGCAATCATAAATATGGAGTCTTCCTGTCCTCTAAAACTGTTTTCAACTGGCTTCCCCACCTGACAGTAAATATATTCAATGATTTGAAATATACTTACATAATTTTTAAATGAGCATCTAATTAAAAATTTCCCTAGAGAACTCACAAGTGCTGAAAAATATGCCATATGGATCTCAGTTTAAGAAGCACTGGCCTAAGTCCTTATGCATTTCACTTAGTAATGTTTTTCAACATTGTGAGTGTTTCTCAGTATTCTTGTTAAAAGTATAAAATAGTGCCCCAACTAATTAATCAATTGGAAAGTGTATAGTATTTGTTAAATTTTTTGTTGACAACTGCCTTTAAATATCTTTTAGACCCAACATATTTCTACTGCAGTTGATGATAAAATTCCAAAATTTCATCTAAGCCCCTCCTCAGAAGGCACCAAGGCAGATCCTTCCACACGAGTGGCTGGGTAGGGGGAAAGGGAAGGCTCATCTCCTCCCCAGCAAACTTGGGCCCAACCCTAAGCAGAGGCAATGGCAGCCTTTAGGGGAGGGGAAAGTTTGTGCTCCTGAATTTCCTCCTCAGAATTTTGCATCTGAATTTGGGTCCTACCTCCACACAATTAAAATTAATCCACAGTGTGGAAAAGTGTTACATTGTCATTTGAAAAAAAAATTTCAGGGAATTTGGCCATGATTTCACTTCCAAAACCTCAGTTTAAAAAATCTAGAATTCAAGAGAAAGTAAAAAACAAAGATTATTCAAAGTTTTCAAAGTTTAGCAAATTCATTCCCTATATTCACGGATACAAGTAAATACTAACTAGAGCCTGCTAAAGGCTGAACCCTCTTCTAATTTCTTGGGTTACAGAGGTAAACTAGACACAGTCTCCACTGGAAGATGGCACAATCAGGCAAAAGAGATGGATAAATCAAGTTATGACACAGTCTGGCAAGTTCTTACCTCCAACTGAGATTCCTTCCGATGTCACAGAGGGGAAACCTATCAGTCCTATCAGTGTCCTGAGGTCTACCTAAGATCCCCTGGTGAGACGCAGATTAGTGAGGGCATGGATAGAAATAAGGAGCAGAGAGGATGCTGCAATACATTCAAAGGTCATGAGGCAGGAAGGAACCAGGGATCTTGGAATCGAAGTCAAGAGATGTGTTCATTCTTATTCATCTGTCCTACTCAATCACGCATCAAACGCTCATTAATTATCTCTTAAACCTCAGACGTTTTCTAAATGGTGTGAATAAAAGCTTAAGCATTTACCTCATTACTTTAGGGAAAGCAGAGTCAGGTGTATGAGGAAAGACCTGAATATTCTAGGAGCTCCCATTTCTTTTTTATTGTAATAATAATAATACATACCATTTAATTTACATTTAATCATTAAAAAAATAAAACCAAATAGTAAAACGAAACAAAACCAACCAGTACTAGGACAGTAGGAAACTCATAATCATTCCTATATTGCGTATTGTTATCCTCTAAACAGTTACCCAGACCACTGGCCCCAGGCCTGCAAAGTCAATCAAACAACATAAATGTCAGGCTGTTTCCCTACTTTGGTTACTTCGGTTGTTACCATCTCAGCCTGTGTTGCGTCCAGTTGCTCACAGAGCAGGGATTGGGCAGGAGGGGAAGACAGCTTCCTTGCTGTTTTTCCTCAGCCAACAGGGTCACCACTGGCACACAGGGAGGCCACTCGGCTTCCTTGCTGCTTCTCCCCAGCCAATAGGGCCTCTGCTGGCACATAGAGAGGCAGACAGTGCAGTATTGTTAAGCATATTCGTGTTGTCATGCAACAAATCTCCAGGATTTTTTGCATCTTGCAAAACCCACTTTTATCTTCCCCCTTTATTCTTTCCCTTAGTCTTTGGAAACCACCATTTTGCTTCCTATTGCAGTCTGACAACTTCAGATGCTTCATATGATTGTATTCATGGAGTATTTGTCCTTTATGTGACTGCCTTATTTTACTTAATGTCATGAAGATTCATAACTATTGAGCATGTAATATGCAGGATCTTTTTAAAATTTTTATTTATTTATTTATTGGTGCCAGGAAGTGAGTTCATGACCTTGCACTTGCCAGGCAGGTGCTTTACCACTGAGCTATATCCCCAGCCCCATGCAGCATCTTTTAAGCTATATAATATTCCTTTTATGTATAAATGGAATTTTCTTTATACAGTCATATGTCCATGGATATCTGGCTTTCTCACTCATTCCAGCTATTGTGAATAATGTGGTAATGAATACGGCAGCAAAACTCCATCTTCAAGATTCTTCTTTCAGATATTAAGAATCTTTCCATTGCTGTGACAAAATAGCTGAAACAAATAACTTCAAGTAAGACTTATTTTTGCCTCACAGTTGCAGAGGCTTCAGGTAATGATTATTGCTTCTATTGTTTCTGTGGCAAGGCAGACTCATCATGTTGGAAAGGTATGGCAGAAGGAAGCAGTACGCATGTGGTAGCCAGGAAGGAGACAGGAGAAAAGAGCAGGAGGAGGAGGAGGGGAAAGGAGGAGGGAGGAAGAGGAGGAGGAGGAGGTGGAGGAGAAGAAGAAGAAGAGAGGGATAGGGCCCCAAAGCAAGACTCAGCCACCCCCAGGATATACCCCATGGTCTATCCTTTTAACTAGGCTTCACTCCCTAAATTTCTATCACTTTGCAATAATGCCATCAAGTTAGGATTCCATCCATTGTCACCGCACCGATGCAGTGAGAACCCTCACGATCCCATCACCTTCCAAAGCCCCACTTCTTTGCTGCACTGAGGACCTTGCCTCCAACACTGGAGCTTTTGGGGAGACATTTTAGACCCAAACCGTAACAGGTAAGTGCCCAAAAGTGGGATTGCTGGATCATACAGTGGTACTATTTTAAATTTCTTTGATGAAACGCATTAATATTTTCTATAATGGCTGCACCATTTCCATTTCCATTTCCATGAGGAGTGCAAGCATCTAAATTTCTTCACCTTTTTACTACCACTTGTTATCTCCTGTTATTTTGATAAGTTCTTTTGATAAGTGTTCATCTTAACGGTACAAACCAATATACCAATAGCTTACTGTGATTTAGACTTTAATTTCTTTTATGATTAAGGAAGTTAGCACCCTTTCATATGCATGCTAATCATTTGTTTATCTTCTTTAAAGAATTGCCTTTTAAAATCTTTTGCCTATTTTATTTTATTTTTTGGAACTCATCACCTTGTACTTTACCAGGAGGCACTTATGCTGCTGAGCAAAATCTCCAGCTCTCTTTTGCTCATATTAAAATCAGGCTATTTGTTTTGTTTTTGTTTTTTGCTGCTGTTGTTGAGTTAGAGTATTTCCTTGTACATCCTTATCTGATATATGATTTGTAAATGTTTTCTGTAATTTTATTTTGTTGCATTTTCACGCTGTTTCCTTTGATGTGCAGAAATTTTTAAGTCTGGATAAAACTTAAATCTTTCTATTTGTCTGTGTTTGCTTTTGCTGCCTGTGCTTTTGGTGTCATAGCCAAAATAAATCAGGGCCAAATTTCATGCTTTCATTTTCTATTATGTTTTCTTTTAGGAATTTTGTAGTTTTAAGTCTTATGTTTATGTCTTTATTCTATTTTGACTTTTTTTTTTGCATTTAGCATAACTGGTCTGACTTTATTCCTTTGCAATAGTTATCCAGTTTTTCTCAGCACCAGTTGTTGAAGAGACTATGCATATTTTATCCATTGTGCAGTCTTGGTATACTTGTTGAAAATCATTTTTCCCTAGATACCAGCATTGATTTTTGGGGTCTCTATTCTGTTCTGGTGGCCTGTATATTTGTGTTTGTGCCAGTACTACACTATCTTGATTACCACTGATTTGTAGTTATGGTTTTATGGGGGGGGTGCTATTCAGTGTCCCTTGAGATGCTGTATGGATTTAGGATGGTCCCTCTATTTTTGCAAAATATGCCTTTTGGAGTTATACTAAAGATTGCTTTGAATCTAGAGATTGCATTTAGCAGTAAGGAAATTTTAATAAAATTAAATCTTTTCAGTCACGAGCAAGAGATCATTTTCTATATATTTGTATCTTTTGTATATGTCTTTTACATTAGTAAAAGTACAGTAAATGGAACAGTTTTCTCAATTTACCTCAGATTGTTTGTTGTTAGTATATAGAAATGAATCTGATTTTTGTGTATTGATTTCATACCCTGTAACTTTCTCAAAATCTATCATCGATTTTAACAGGTTGTTGTGCATTTATGTGTAATCTTTAGGGTTTTCAACACATTAAGCTCATGTTTTCTGCACAGATAAGCCTTTCTTCTTCCTGCCCAATATAGATGTCTTTTAATTTCCTTCTCTTATCTAATTCATCTGGGTAGGACTTCTAGGACTCTGTTGAATAGTAGTAGCAGGTGGGGGCATTCTTGCCTTCTTCCAGATGAGAGAGAAAAAGCTTTTAGTTTTTTGCTGTTACATACAACGCTAGCTATGAACTTTTCATACATAGTTTTCTTTATGTTGAAGCAGTTTCCTTCTATCTCTGATTTGTTGAATGTTTTCATCATGAACATGTGCTGAATTGTTTTCAGATGCTTTTTCTACTGTGGAGGAGCCCCAGGTTGGCTCCCTTTGAAAGAAGACCATTTGTCTCCATCTTGGCTAACCATTTCCTGTACTTCTGTGTATGTATATATGCAAAGCTGGCTTGGATTATACTTTACTCCCACAACTGGCTTTAAGCAATGCAAATGGATCTAGCAAGACACTGATGTTTAGCCTTTCAAGAAATGTGACTGTCAGTGATGCCTTTCCTGTAGCTCCCTACTACTAAGTGTGAGCTAGGCTGAGAGATGCCACAACATAGGCTGGGATTGAGCCTAGAGAAAGCAGCCAAAGAGGCTTTGATGCCCAGACGTCAAAACTGAGGCAGCCAACAAAAAACCCAAGATAGTTCCTTAAACTGTGCCATGCAGATCCCTCCAAACTTAGAAGCTGCCTGTTACACAGGAATCTGGTATTCTTTCCGCATACCTCTCTGCACACTGCAGAGGAGCCGCTGTGCCTCCTGCCCAGCCCAGCTCACAGGACTCACACACTTCCTGCCACTTTCTCACTCACTCAACCCCGAGCCACTTCCCTTAAACGAATTAATGAAACCTGGATTTCCTGGCAAGCACAAGACCCTGAGTTTGGTTTCCAGAACCAAAACAAAACAAAAGAAAATAACCCAGGTTTGGCCCTAGGTCGTGGCCTCTGTTTCAGGTAGCCCTTGTTCTGCCTGAAGTTAGGAGCCCCTAGACTCCCCACAATTACAGATATGTCTTTGTCTCTTTTATTCTAGCCATGACTTGCACTAGAAGTGGTAGACTGGCGTTACTTACTGGAATCCCAATAACTTTTCCCTGGGATTACGAATGTGAACTCCTCCAGAGAGCAGTGAGGACTGGAAGTCTCCCTCTAGTTCTTCATTCTGTGAATGTGGCAGACTCGTAATTTTCACATGCTGAGCCATCCTTGCATTCAAGGGATAAATCTCACTTTGTCATGGAGAATATGCCCTTAAAATACTGCTGGATTTAGTTTCAGTTTTGCTGAGGACTGTCACATCAATATTCATCAGGGATATTGGTCTGCAGTGTTCTCGATGCCAAAATAATTCTTGCCTCTTAGAACAAGTTCAGAATTTCTCTGTCCTTTCAGTCCTTTGGAAGTGTTTGGGGAGATCGGCACTTATTCTTTTTTTCTTTAAACTAGGAATCGAACACAGGACCTTGCACTTGCCAGGCATGCACTGTCCTGCTGAGCTATATCCCTGGCCCTCAGCATTCATTATTAAGCATTTGGTAAAATTCTCTAGTGAAGAACTCATAGTAAAACCATGTGGTCTTGGATTTTTTTTCCCTTGGAGATTTTAAAAACTTATTATTACTGCTTCAATCTCATTTACTACTTATGGATCTGTTCAGAATTTTTATTTCTCATTCATTCAATATTGATAGCTGTCTGTCTGTAGTTCATTCATTTATTTTATGTCATTCATTTTCTTTCATGTTGCTTCTATATCTTGAATCCATTTGATTCTCTCTCGCTCACAAGACTAGTTATTAATCACTTCTTTTCTGAATTATTAAAGTAGCCATGTAATTAATCTCCTTAATTTTGTCCTTTTATATTCATCCTTTACAATAAGAAGTTTTTGAAATATAAATCTGGGCCCCAGCCTGGGGGAACTCTCTTCCTGGCCTGGGGGCCAGGCCGGTTCCCTGCTAGGTCCAATGAGTGGGGCCGCCACAGGGAACCCCATCCCAGGCTGGTCTGGCGGAACTCTCTCCCACACTTGGAACAACACTTGAAGCTCGAAAATACAGGAAAATGAAAACGAAAGACCAAAATGCAATCTCAAACATCAAGCCCATCCCAAGAAAGCCTAGGAGCCATGTGCATAGAAGAAAACACATGCCACATAACTGAAATAATAGTAACTGAATAAAGAAGCAACTCTGGGAAGCCTTAAAGGAATTCAAACTAGAAATAATCTCTCAGGTAAAAGAAGAAATGAAAAAAGAAATGAAAGAGATGCTGAACATAGCTAAAGAAGACACAATTAAAAAATTGGAAGAACTAAACAAAAGGATAGAATCCCTGGATGAACAATATAAGAAACAAACAGAATACATAAAACAGATGCAAAGAGATATACAGGAAATCAAAACCTCCATTGAAAGTTGTAAAAACGCTTCAATGAATGTGAAGATAGAATCTCAGACCTCAAAGACAAGATTGCAGCAAGTGAACAGGAAAGGAAAGATCTTTTAAAAATAACAAGAAATCAGGAAATAACAATTCAACACCTGCAAGATGACGCAAAGAGGAACAACATAAGGTTGATAGGGATAAAGGAAAAAGAAGGAGACAACATAAAGGATGTCAAGAGGATATTTAGAGAAGTAATAGCTGAAAATTTCCCAAACATGAGATTGGAAACTGATATCAAGATCAATGAAGCATATAGAACTCCAAATAGCCATAACCAAAATAAACCTACACCAAACATATAATAATGACCATCTCAGAAATCAAACAAAAGAATAGAATATTAAAAGCTGTCAGACAGAAAACACAAATCACTTATAAAAGAAAACCTATCAGAATCACAGCAGACTTCTCAGCATAAACAATAAAGTCAAGAGCATGGAGTGAAGTATTTCAGATCCTAAAGGAAAATGATTTCCAACGTAGGCTGATACACCCTGCAAAACTGTCCTTCAAAATCGATGGAGAAATAAGATACTTCCATGACAAAGATCAGCTGAAAAACTTCATGATCACCAAGCCATGCGAAGAATACTGAAAGACAACCTAGATACCTTTAGGAAAAAACCACTAAACAAAGCAGACAATTAAACAGAGCAGAAAGATAAAGATGCAACAGCAGAAAGATAACATGTCAACAATAAACCAATATATAATAGTTCTAACCATTAATGTAAATGGTCTCAATACACCAATTAAAAGAAACAGACTGGCATAATGGATCAAGAAACAAAATCCAACTACATGCTGTCTACAAGAAACCCATCTAACCCAAAAGGATACTCACAGACTGAAAGTCAAAGGATGGAAAACAATACTTCATGCAACAGGAACCCTCAAAAAAGCAGGGGTAGCTATTCTGTTTGCAGACAAAGTGAACTTCAAGCCAATAATGATCAGAAGGGATAAAGAAGGTCACTACAATACTGGTTAGGTGAAAACTCCAAGAGGAAGAGCTAACTATCTTAAATATATATGCACCAAACTCCAGAGCACCCAGTTATATAAAACAAGTACTAACAGAAATGAAAAACCAAATTAGCAGTGACACAATTCTAACAGGAGATCTTAACACACCATTGATACCAATGGACGGATCAACCAGACAGAAAATCAGCAAAGAAATAATAGAACTGAATCGCACCTGTGAACAAATGGACTTAATAGACATATACAAAGTATCCCACCCAACAACAACAGAATACACATTCTTCTCAGCAGTACATGGGACATTCTCTAAAATAGACCATATATTAACTCACAGAAAATATTTAAATAAGTGCAAAAGAATTGAAATTATCCCTTGAATGCTATCGGACCAAAGCACTATGAAATTAGAAATTAATGATAAAAGATACTGCAAAATTCCCACAAACACATGGAAATTGAATAACACACTCTTGAGTAATCAGTGGGTCACAGAGGAAATTAAAGAAGAAATTAACCAATACCTACAAGAAAATGAAAACACAGACACAACTTACCAGAATTTGTGGGATGCAATGAAAGCCGTCCTCAGAGGAAAATATATTGCACTGAGTTCCCACATCAGGAAAACAGAACGAATACAAATAAATAACCTGATGCTACACCTCAAAAAGCTAAAAAAAAGAAGAGCAAGTCAAGCCCAAAGCCAAAAGAAGAGAGAGAGGAAATTATAAAAATCAGAGCAGAAATCAATGCAATAGAGACTAATAAAACAATCCAAAGAATCAACAAGTCAAAAAGTTGGTTCTTTGAAAGAATAAATAAAATCAATAAGCCCCTAGCCAACCTTATTTTAAAAAGGGAAGAAAAAGCTCAAATTCATACAGTAAGAAATGAAAAAGGTGAAATACTACAGACTCTATAGAAATACAGAAGATTATCAACACCTATTTCAAAAACCTCTACTCTCAAAGGTTTGATAACACAGAAGAAATAGACAGATTCTTAGAAACATATGAAGTACCAAAGCTAGATCAAGACGATGTAAAACTGCTGAATAACCCAATCTCTATCAATGGAATTGAACATGTAATAAATTCCTTACCTACAAAGAAGAGCCCAGGCCCAGATGGATTCACTGCAGAATTCTACAAAAAATACAAAGAAGACCTAATGCCGACACTCCTCAAACCCTTCAATGAAATTGAAAGGGAAGCAATCCTGCCCAAATCATTCCTGGAAGCAAATATTACTCTAGTACCAAAACCTGAGAAAGACCCAACTGAAAAAGAGAACTACAGACCAATCTCCCTAATGAACACAGATGCAAAACTCCTCAATAAAATATTGGCAAATAGGATGCAGCAAATCATCAAGAAGAGCATACACCATGACCAAGTGGGATTCATCCCAGGCATGCAGGGATGGTTCAACATACATAAATCAATAAATGTAATCCATCATATCATAAAGCCAAAAGTAAGAATCACATGATCATTTCTATAGATGCAGAAAAAGCCTTCAATAAGGTCCAACATTCATTCATTCATAATAAGAACTTTACAGAAAATTGGAACAGATGGTCTTTACCTCAATATAATAAAGGCCATCTATGACAAACCAACAGCCAATATCATACTAAATGGCCAAAAATTGAAAGCCTTTACTTTAAAATCAGGCACAAGACAAGGATGTCCTTTATCACCACTCCTATTTAATATAGTACCGGAAGTACTAGCCAGAGTAATTAGACAACAGAGAGAAATAAAAGGGGTAAAGATAGGAAAAGAAGAAGTTAAATTGTCATTGTTTGCAGATGATATGATACTCTACATAGAAGACCCCCTAAACTCCATTGAAAGACTCTTAGATATAATAAATAAATTCAGTAATGTAGCTGAATAAAAAAATCAGTACTCAGAAATCAATAGCATTCCTATACACGAACAACAAAATCACAGAGAGAGAAATAAGAGAAGCCACACTCTTCACACTAGCAAGCAAAAAAATGAAATATTTAGGAATTACTCTTACAAAAGAAGTGAAAGACCTATACAAGGAAAATTATAATACACTGAAAGAAGAAATTGAATATGAACTCAGAAAATGGAAAGACATCCCATGCTCAAGTATAGGAAGAACAAACATTGTGAAAATGGCCATTCTCCCAAAACTGTTATACAGATTCAATGCAATCCCAATGAAAATATCATCAACATACCTTATAGATCTAGAGAAATCACTCCTAAAATTCATCTGGAACCAGAAGAGACCTAGAATAGCAAAGGCAATTCTAAGCAGCAAAGGCAAGACAGGAGGCATCACAATCCCTGACTTGAAGTTATACTACAAAGCAACGTAGTAAAATCAACATGGTACTGGAATCAAAACAGAGCCAAAGATCAATGGAATAGATTAGAAGATACAACCACAACTAAAAGCACACTCAACCACCTTATCTTTGATAAAGGAGCCAAGCAGTTTCACTGGAAGAACTACAGTCTCTTTAATAAATGGTGTTGGAAAAACTGGCTCTCCATTTGCCGAAAATTAAAACTAGACTCAAGCCTATCACCATATACTAAATTAAAATCTAAATGGATCAAAGATCTGAATATTAAAATAGAAACACTAAATCTATTGGAAGACAAATTAGGTAGAAACCTTGAAGACATAGGGGTAGGTAGAGAATTCATGAACAGGACTCAAACTGCATGGGAAATACTTCCCAGAATCAATAACTGGGACCACCTCTTATTAAAAAGTTTCTGCAAGTCAAAAAAAATCTCCAGCATAGTGAAAAGAAAACCCACAAGCTGGGAAAAGATCTTAGTGAACTCCCCCTCAGACAAGGGACTTTTGTCTAAAACATATAAAGAATTAAAAAAACTCAGACCCCCAAAATTCAAAGACCCAATCCAGAAGTGGGCATCTGAGATGAATACACCCTTCTCAGATGAAGAAAATCAAATGGCAAATAAATACATGAAAAAATGTTTGTCATCATTGGTCATTAGGAAAATGCAAATTAAAACCACACTGAGATTCCATCTCACTCCTGAAAGAATGGCCAGGATCAAGAAAACCAACAACAACAAATGCTGGAGAGGCTGTGGGGAAAAAAACTCTCCTACACTGTTGGTGGGAATGTAGACTGGTACAACCTTTATGGAGGTCAGACTGGAGATTTCTCAAAAAATTGGGATTGGAAGTCCCATTTGTTCCAGCTATTCCACTTCTAGGCATATTCCCAGAAGAACTGAAAGCATCATACCACAGTGATATATGTGCACCTATGTTTATAGCAGCAATTTGTATCGCCAGATCTTGGAAACAACCCAAGTGTCCATCAACTGAGGAATGGATACAAAAGTTATGGTATTTCTATACAATGGAGTACTACTCAGCTATAAAGAAGGATCACATTGAGATATTTATCAATAAATGGGCGCAGCTTGAAACCATACTCATAAGTGAAATAAATCAAACTCACATCTGTGAATACCGAATAGTTTCCCTAGTGGAAATGATTCAAATATATAAAAGTATGTGGTAACTATGATTCCCCATTATGTGGCCTTGAAGCCTTATAAAGTTTTCACTCATTAATTGGAATGGCTTTATTCTGGGCTGTTTGATATTATTGCCTGTGATGCAATGAACAGCTATTTTGAAGAAAACAAGACGTCATAATAGCTAGTGCTGATTTAATACCATCTTGTTTTAAAGCCCCACCAAACTATGGCTCTTCTGTCTCCATTAGTTTTATCATGTTGTATCTTGCTTGATTTTATTATATGTGATAGTATAAACAAAAATTGTTATAGGCAAAGAGATAATATAGAAACCATTGTTCATTTTATGTTAGCTGGTTCTAAGTACTCTACAATGCTTTCATCCACTTGAATGGTTTTACACTGTTTTGATATGTTTGATGCTATAGTATATGAAGTTATATTCAAATATTTCAAGGAAAAAGACACTATGGTAACTACTATTAAGTCGGGTTATTTGGTAGTGAAGCACTAGGTTGCTGAAACTGTCATGCTTTAACCTGTATTTTTATGTTGTTATGCTGTCTTTTATCTCAATCTCTCCCTTATTCATTAAAAAAATTATTTAATTATTTTTTTATTACTTTTTTAAACCAAGGGGAAAAACCAAAAAAACTAGCAGGATATATTATAGTAACTTTTTTGATTTCCTATTAACTTCATTTTAAGTCCTATAATACTCCCACTATCTTGTTTTGACTGATTAGACTGTTGCATTCTGTATGATACTATCAAGTATCAGAGTATAGGCAACTACTTTGAAGGCAATAAGATTCACTATGATGCCCATTCTGGCTTGACTATTATCCTCTTTTGAAGTTCTGTAATGTTTACAATGTTTAGGTTTTATTGGTCTTGTTCTCTACTGTTTTGTTCAACTTTATAATACCTAATGAGATAGACAATTCTTTTTAAGGAAGCAAGAGGCATTATGGTAACCATTGTTGATAACCTTGTACTCTGTTTTTACATCATGTGCTATGTCCGTCCTTGGTTTTGACTGACAGCTTTGTTTTATCATGTTTGATTTTATTCTCTTCCAAAAAAAAAGTAATAAGATCTATGGAAGCAATAAAATCCAAAATGTGTAAATTTTGTTGTAATAAAGAGAGGGGGAAAAAGTACCCTAAAGGATACAACAGCAAGTGTGTTTAGGTGTGTTAAATAGATGACCATATTAATGTTTTTGATTGGATCATTGAACACAACTTTTTGCAGTCCCACTGTTTGAATGTTCACTTTGTAAGCTTTGATCCTGTGACCTGAACCACTGTCTCTAAGATGATAGTGTGTAATCTAGTAACTGGTGATATCTTACTGGTTTTTTTTGTAGTTCTGTATCACTTGTATCCTTACACTGTTTTGTTTTGTTCTGTTTTTTTCTCTTTTTCCTTTTAAATAAAAAAAAAGAAATATAAATCTGATTATGCCATTGTCCCTGCTTAAATCCCTTTGATGTTTTCTAGCTGCTCTGAGACTAAAGGCAAATGCAGGCCTTAGAACAGCCTCCCTGTTCAGGACACTGATACCAGTCCAGTCTCAAGGTACTCTACTGTCCCTTCCCCATGCTCTCTGGCCACATAGACTTTTGTTGTGTCTTGGTTCTTAGTACATTTCTACCTCCTCCCATACGAATTTTCACATGCTGTTCCCTATGAGTGGAATGCTCGGGAGAAACCTGCCTGTACTCATTTGGTTGGTCCACTTGACTGAATTGAGGGATGTCTACAGAAATGGCAAAGGTGTGTCTACCACGAGGTTTCCTGAGAAGACTGGCATGTCAATGGACTGAGCGGGGAAGTCTCTTGCTGAATGTGGGCCACACCATCCCAGCTGGGCTGGGCTGGAACAAGAAGTTATCCCCTTCTCCAGTAGGTGAATGTCTCTGTCTCTGCTGCTACTGCCATGGACATCAGACTTAGTTCCTCAGCTCTTGAACAAGGACTTGTACCAGAAACTCTCCAAGGAGCTTTCAGATTGTTGGTCTTGGGATGGGTTACACTGGCCCTTCTCTCATGTTGAGGCTTTGGCTTCTTGAACTGTGCAACTGTCAGGTTCTCTGACTCTCCAGCCTCCAGACAGCCTCTGGAACTTTAAAGCCTCCAATTCTGTGAGCCAATATACTACCCCCCCACACACATATATTCTGCTGGTTCTTTTTCCTAGAGAACTCTGAGAAATCCAGTTACCCTTCATACCTCAGTTTAAATATTATTGTTTTCTGCAAATGAGACTTTTCAGAACTTTTATACCATGTAGTGCACCCTCAAGGTAACATGGATTTTTCATTAGCACCAATTATCACTGACAATTATACATCTACTTCTGTGCCCATTCAGACAGTGTTTGTCTCCCCATATATACCAGTAAGCATGTATTTTCCCTCACCACTGAAAATTCAGTCCTTAAGTATGGAATTAATATTTGTTCAATTAATGAAGGAGGGAAGCTTGTGTAATATAGTAGTTTGAATTTTCCAAAAATGCCACAATAATATCTCTTACTCAGGAATCTCTTCTTGATGTGTGACTTTGATGGCCCTCCTTTTGGAGGTTGGGACTATCTTTTCTCCTCTTGAATGTAGGTAGTTTGTGAACACAGTGATGTTATGTGACTTCTGTGGCAACGCCACAAAAGATAACATCTTATGCATGGTTCTTTCGATATCACTGTTCTTAAAGCTCAGCTAATACATCATGGGGAAATCCAACAGGCTGTAGAAAAGTCCAAGAGATGGATACTGAGAAATCCATCCTACAGCCCTGGGTGAACTCTCAGCTAACAGCAGCACCATCCTAGTTAATGTCAATGAGCCATTTTTGAAAATGGATTCTCTGGACCACAATTGAACTACACCAGCTAGTATTGTGTTGAACAAGAATAATACATTGGAACAAATCTCTGTCCCCCCAAAATTGTTGCTATCATGTTTAAGTCGTGAAGTCTGAGTGTGGTTTGGTACATAGCAAAAGGGATCTAGAACATACATATAGTGAAACATTAACATTTAACTAAATATCCAGATGAGGTTGTCAAGATCACCGTATCACATGATCAAGTATACAAAATATTCTTCAATCATTTCAATAATTAGAGGATAAGTAACCATCAAAACAGTATGTGTTATGGTTACCTAGAGGATTGCTGCAAAGATTTAAGGAGGTAATCCACAGGAAGGACTGAGCAGACGTGCGGCCAAAGAAAACGCTCCATAAATACTAACTCTTACATTGCATCTATCTTACGACTCGGTGCTTCCAGTTTCATTCTGGATGGTAATTATTTGAATGAGCTTCATAAAAAAGATGGTATGGATGAGATAATTTTGAAAGAAATGAATTAACTTGTAATTTTTAATATTATCTCTCACTGTATTATATCATCCGTTCACCTTCCTACCTCTCTTGTTGTCTTCAAGTTTGTTGTGGTTTGATTGCAAACTTATCAGTCAAAAGACTATACTCTTAGCTTTAGTAACATGGAAAACCATATGTATTTTAGAAAATTAAGTATACAGTACATTGAATGGATATTTTCAACAAATTATTGCAAATTTGTACCTTACTTTCAGGGAACTATTTAATAAAGCTTCAGTAGAACTACTTGAACAAGTATTTAAATGTAATCATAAGAATGATTTTTAGCACGATACAAAGGAAAATAATGTCCTCTGTTTTCTTTTTTCAAGATATTGCTACATAGTGCAGTGGAATTCTATTACAAAAATTACTGATATGATTAAATATAAAAATAAGACTCTGAAGGTTCAGAATCAACTGCTGACAAATCAAACACTTTCCAGTCACATAGGTTCTGGATAAAGAGGAAATTTTCTTGAATTCTGCTGCCTGATCCAGGCTTTCAACATGATCTCAGTATAATAAAGTAAATGAGAATTATGTTGCTGAGAGCTCTAATTTTTCTGTGGTTTTAAGAAATCACTTGAAATATCCTGACCATAGATATCGACAATATTACCACTTATAATAATAGTAATATTAAATTAGGGTTTGAAGTGTTTAACATATGTGAGGTGTTGTGTTAAGTACTTTTATATGTGCTGCCTCAACTAACTTTCACACCTACTCTATATGAGGTGTTATAATTATAGTTATCTCCATTTTACAGATGAGACGTTTGAAGTTTGGAAATAAGTAACTCACCCCCAAATTTCCCAGCAAATGAATTTTCCAGTGTTAGAATCTGAAGTTAGGTACATCTGGGCCCAAATTCCACTATTTTAACCAGTGTATTATCCTACCCTATTACTGTGCAATAGATAACTGACTACTGATTAGAGATTGTGGCTAAAATGAGGTATATTTTAGTGAAGAGTCATAAAAAATGACACAAATTCAGAAATGAATTCACCTATTTGGGCTTAGTATGGAAAAATTCCATCAGCAAAACTAACCATATGTCGTATTATTTTATTTTTATGGAATCTGGATGCATTGTGCATTCATCAAAGATGTCTCAACCCTCTTAACATTCATCAGCATGTTATTTGTTTAGAAACTCAAGGTTGTTGTATGTGTTAACTGAGACTAATTTATAAACATTATGGGTTTTTACACATCATCTGGGACTGCTCTTTACTATTTAGTGCCAAGACGAGGAGAGAGAAAAAAGAAAATGAGACTTGGAGGCTGGAGACTCATTTTCCCATATTACTGTTGCCATAACAACTCCAGACTCTTCTCTTATGAGCTGTAACTACCATGCAAAGAAATAGTAAGTTTTGCATTTTTACTTTCCATCATTGACTTTTTTCAGGGTGTTTTATTTCTTATTTCTTATGACCTATAGCCTAACAGACTACATTGCATGAATAATTGTCTTAGTTGCTTTGGAATCATATTCATTGGTTTGTGTAATTTAGATTTTCTAAAGACATGAAAATAATTATTGTGCGTTCAGTTTAAATTTATGATGTGTTATGGTTGAGGTAATCATAATGTTGGTTGGTTCTAAATTATTATGGTAAAATCAATAGGCTACTGCATAAATGACCAGGATCAAACTTTCCTGTCTAGCAAGGCAGACAGCAGAGGGCAAGTTTGCCATCTGAGTAGCAAAGGAAACAGGTAAGTATACAGAGTAGCTAAAGGGACTGTGGGTTTACTAGATGCACCCCAAAGTATCTGTCTTGCTACTTGTCAGATATGGTGCCTGAGCTTTATTTCTATGACTCCTAAAAGCTTTCTTTAAAATCTTTGGCGCAAAAAAGATAAATATTTAAAAGTACATGAACAATAGATGAGATTTAACGATTATAATAACTATTCTACAAACAATTATAGTTAATTACAGTAATCATTGAATAACTGTCAGTGAAATCAATAAAACATTTATAACACTCAAAAATCTCCCATGTGTCACACTCAATTCACAGTTCCTTACCTCGCACTTAGAAGTAAAAGAACTCTAGATATTTATAATAGCAATTTTTCTTTTTCATAGTTTTTCCAGCTATAATGTATTCTTAAATAATATATTATATTGTGCTTATTTTTAAAAACCATACAAGTGAAATTGTGCTGTAAGTATGTTTTAAAATTTTTCTTTCTCTGGTTTGGCATTGTATTTGTAAGACTCAAATTTTGTTGTGGCTTTTAGCTTGGTTAGTTCACTGTTGTTTTTAGTTACTTTCTTTGGTACTGTTGACACCATTCTCAGCACCCACAACTCTGAGGAGGAAAGACATATTTTGGCTCACAGCTTGCAGAGATTTTAGTTCATACCTGGCTGGCTCCAACACAGAGTGGCACTGCAGAAGGGCATGGCAGAGGAGGGTTGCTCACAGCAGAGCAACGGGAAGCAGAGAGCAATCAGGGGAGGAGAGCGGCAGATAGACCCTTCCCAGCCACATCCCCAGTGATCCACTGCCATGCAGGCTTCATCTCTCAAACCACATTCATCTGTAAACTCATCAGTGGACTAATTCATTGCTAAATATCATGCCCCCATGACCCTGTCACTTCCCAAAATCTCCACCTCTGAATGGATGAGGATTTGGGGAAACATCTGGATACAGATCACAACAACTACTACTGATTGATATACACTATTCTACTGTTTTCTACCCTTGGTGAACATTTGTGCTGTTTTGCTTCATATTTTGATTATGTGATCACTTCAATCTTTTGTTGCAATGAGTTACATTCCAATTGATTTTTAGTTTTAAACCCAATCTCACATTCCTGGGTTTTGTACCAAGTTTCATATATTGAGACCAGCCTATGTTTTTCCTTTCTCATAATTATCCTAGAATTTTTGAATCAAGGATCTACCAACCTCATACAAGGAGTTAGGGAATGTTCTCTATTCTCTGAGAGTTTGTGCTAGGTTAATTTCATCATTTAATTTTTTCATCACTGAATGTTTGGTAGACTTTTTTGTAGAGGACTTGATTCTGTCTTCTACCCTCAAGGCTGCTGAAGGAAGCTGAGGCTGCCTGTTATCTGTCCTAACACTGGTTAAACCTCTTAGAGCAGCACTGGTGCTCGGTGGCTCTCCTTACCTCTCTGGGATCAGATTTTCTCTCCTGATTTGGCCTGGAAGCTCTTTACTATTTTGTGAACTGTTTAATGTTTAAAGGCAAATTTTTAATTTTGTTACTTTTTTTCAATTCTGAATATTTACTTTCAAGTCTGAGGATAGTGAGTCTGAATAAATGTTTAATTCTATAAGAATCTATTATAAAATAATAATGTGCTTAGAAATGTGCTTGAATACTTAATTGACCCATTTGATTGCACTGTGCTCCTGGTCTTCCAAGCCTGAGCTAGGCAGGACTGCTAGGAAAAAGGTGAAGGAGAGAAGGCTGTGGTCCCAGACCAGGAAAGTGATACTCCTCTTCCATCCACACCAGCTCTGACTTCTGGCAGGTACGAATGCTGTCCGGTGACCTACTTACATTGCCTTTTCAATTCTGACTCCAACATGTCTTTAGTTGCTAATGCTGCCTGCTAGCCCCGCTCCTAGCTCTACTTCTGCTATGGCCCAGCATCACCACCCAGCACTGGTTCCAGCTTTTATAATCGTCAGTGCATCCAGTGAATAGACTTTGGAAACCATGAAGCCACCCAATCTTTGATCCTCAGAGCTTTCTCTTCAAAAGGAAGAAATTTGTGAAGAGATTCAGACATCACAGCTTGAAGAGACATCCTCGGGAGCCATGGATGCAGCAGACCACCCCTGAATCCACTCTGTACTTTGCAGGAGGAGCCAGGCTGCTTGGATCAGATGCATTTACTGCATTATTAGGTCACTTCCTCCTTTAGAATTTTTCTTGCTCCTCATCACCACTTCTTTTTGAGGATGTTTTATGCTGAGAGTGAGCCACCTGACCTTTAGCTTTCAGAACTCTCTACAGGCCTTCCCATGAGCCTTAATTAAAAGTAGGAAATACAGAGGTAAAGGGACACAAGATGGCAAAGTAACTTTAAGGATATATTCCATGTGTGAAAACCAACTCTTTTGTACATAAAACTTAACTATGCTGGGTGCAAAGTTTTCCTGTTCACAGACGTATTGGTTATTCACTGTGACACAATACCTAAAACTAGAAATTTAAGGGAAGAGAAGTTTGGCTCAGAGTTTCCAGGGTATTCAACCCAAAGCCAGCTGGTTCCAAGGCACAGACACATGGTGGAAGGGCATGGTGGATGACAGCTGCTCATCCAGCGGCAGCCAAGAGGAGCAATGAAAGGAAAATACCCTTCCAGGTCATGGCCCCAGTGACTCACCTCCAACCAAGCTCCACATCCTTCCAGCACGTTCGCCAATGAATTTATCAGTGGATGAATTCACTGATGAACACAATGATCCAATTACCTTCCAAACAACATGCTACTTTGAGGGAATATTTTAGATCTAATCCTGGATGGCAACCTCCTGCAAGTAAGCCTGCCAATGACAAACCTAACAGTTTCCATTTTGTTGAATACATAGGCTGTCTCCTTGAGCCTGTTCCCCAGGGTATACTGGAGTCTAGGCTATTGCCTGAAATAAACTTGTGATTCAGAATAATGATTCTATTATCTTGTCTTGCCCTTTCTTTAACTACTAGTAGTAAATAGAAAAATATTTTGAAAATCTGTACTAACATTGAAATATCTTAATGAGTAAAAATGCTACCAGTTTGGTTGTGATCAGACCCACCCTCTAGCTCTGGCACTGTTATTCATTAGGTGAATAGCCTTGGGCAATGTCATGTAACCTGGATTTCAGCTTTCTTATTTGTTAAAATGTGGACTTCTACTGGATGATTTTAAGAACCTTCTTATTCTCAATGTAGTTGGGGGTATAAATCCATTTGTGGAAGTAAAATGGTAAATAGGGGGATGCCTGCCCTTTGGTTTGGGCATTTGATTTGGAGCTATGAACCTTATATGGCATCGTTGTTCTCCCACTTTAGGAAAGAGGATTCCTCAGTTGTCTATTTTAACTCTAAGCTATTCAAGATCACTGAGCTTTCAGGCAGTAAAAGTTTGAATGCCCCCAGCAAGGCATGTTAGGTTTCTCTAGCTGCTGAAGGAGCACCCAAAGGTCTGTGTTCTTAATCACTTACTTTGCAGTGCCATTTGAGAAATCTAGGCAAGCTTGGGTGTCACCTATGGACTTTTAGCGGGTCACTGTAGCTACTGTTCTTCCATTTTAGCTGATTTGTTGGCCTTCTGGTCTACTATATAGTATTGGCATGGAGACACAAGCATGAGAGATCTTTATGTGCCACATTTCTAAGAACTAATAGGACAATCTGACAGGAAGTTATATAATGCATTAAAACCAGATATAACACAAACCCAAGTACGTAAGAAATAGCACTCATCCCACACCTCTCTTGATGTTTCATTGTACATTCTAAGCCCCCATTCCACCATGATGGCAAGATATTCCAATTATTACATGGGAGTTCCCCTACTAGTCCCCCATCCTTCATTCTCACACCCAGCAGGTACCAAGGCTTCACAATGAATTGGCCTAGGTTTGAGAAATGGAGAGGACACTCAGATCATCAGTCATTGGTCAGACAGTACATAGTCTGCAGATATTTTCTCTGAATAGTACTGCGACTGAAAAACTCTACATCAGTAAATCTGACTGCCCATAAGAATCAACTGGAGAACTTTCAGAAAATACATATTCCTGGACTCCATCAGACCACTTACATCAGAACTTCTAGAGGTAGACTTGTGTAACATTTAAACAAACAAACACCCTTGAGATCATCTGATATGCAGTCATGGTTCAGCACCATGTTTTGAACAATCCATTTCTCTCTGCAAGTTGGCAGTCTCCGTATGCTGTCAAAAAATAAAACACCAGCCAGGCATTAGAGGTACACCTGTAGTCCCAGCACTCTGAGGGGGCTAAGGCAAGAGAATTGTAAGTTCAAACCCAGCCTGAGAAACTTAATGACATCATGAGCCTCACTCTTAAAATTTTAAAATGAGGGCTGGAGATGCAACTCATTGTGAAGGTACTTGGTTTAGTTGCTTACTACTAAAAGGAAAGAAGGAAAGAAGGAGAAAAGAGGGTAGAGAGGGAAGGAAGGAAACAAGGAAGGAAAGAAGGGAGAAAGAAAAGCAAGGAAAGGAAGGGAAAGAACGACAGTTCCTACTGTCCAAGGATCTCGAGTTTGCCTCAGCACACGAGGATCTTTAGTTTACCTGATGGAACCTCTTTTTCCTTTCTGCTTCTTACAGTTCATTTTTTTCTCTTCCATATAACTCTTCCAATGGACATAAGCTTTCAGGAATATGAGGGCCTGGAGGCAGCTTTTGGACATTCTGCTTGGCCTTTACTCTGTTTTAAGCAATGAATCACAGAATCTACTGCTGCATTAATGGAAGGAAATGGACAGGAAAATCCTGTGGAGAACGATATGAGGTAATATCTCCAAATATTATTTCAGCACAAACTTCACAAATTCTCTACAATTTCTTCAAAACTACCACTGTCATCCTCCACTGAAGCACCTGAATTAGTTCTAATTGGTCCCTTAAAAGGGTTCCTTTCCTGATTTAAATTTTTAGGGTTTTGTTGAATTCTCATCTGAGCCTGTAATTCTATATTTACAATTGTTAAGAGACAGTTCCTCTGCTGCCATTAGCTCACACTTGATGAGGTCAAAGCAAATTCACCATCTTCTATTTTAAATGTCTCCTTTTTGCTCTCCACATCCTCCTCCCATTTCTCTCCTCACTCAAGGTTGAAAAGGTAAAATCACCTGTGACAGCTATCTCTCCTCCATCCCCTGATTCTAATCATGCTACCAAGGTCTTTTTAATCCTTTTAAAAAATGTATCTATTCCTACTTCATTATTCTACTTCCCACAACTGCCACCTTAGTTCATGACCCTGTCACTTCATGCTTTGCTACTCTAATATTTTCCATAATTTTTTGCCCAGATCTTTGCTATGTTCCATCTATTCTGTAGTCCAGATATTGATGCACTGAAGCCTTCTTTCATGAACTCACTATTCTGCTCGAGTCTTCAAAAGTTTCTCCACTGTAAAGTGGATCAATTCTAAACTTCTCTGTTTCTTTCAAGTTGAGTCTTTTATCTACCTACACTCTCTGCTAACCTAGCCGTGATGTGACCGCACCATTATTGACACCTGCCATGGAAGGTGGTCTGTCAGGGAGCTGAGGCTGAGTAATCTCAGCCTGCCTCTCCAGACACAGAGATTTGACAATCAGATCTCCACTCAGAGACCAGAGATAGGTCTTCAGGGGGAGAGGTACTGAACAATAACAACAGGACTAAGCTGTCTGAAGCCTACCTCCCCTAGCCAACAGAACCAATAAAAAGTGCTACCATATTCCAGAGTCAATGATAGAGATTAGCACCACTCCAAAGGATGTAAAGAATGCAGCCTACCATAATCTCATGTCGTTCTACAGTCTGAGCCCTAAAAATTAAATATATTCTGGTGGATTAAAGTGGACTTCTAGAAATCAATAAAATAGGAGCTGCAGTATCATATGTGGTATCTTTGCTAAGGTATCTTAATGTAGGATAGATTCATGATATACAGACATTGGTCTGGTAAATCCATTGTTTTTCACCCCATCAGGAAGGAGGATTGGGAGTAACTGGTATTAATGTGGCAGAGACAACAGTAGACATTTACATGTTCCCCTCACACCCGGTACTGGAAATTGGACCCAGGAGTACTCTACCACTGAGTTACATTCCAGACCCTTTTTATTTTTTATTATGAGACAAGGTCTCACTAAATTGCCCAGACTGTCCTTGGACTTAGGTCCTTCTGCATCAGTCTCTTGAGTACCTGGAATTACAGATGCATATCACCATGCTCAGCTTGCACTTATGTCTTGATGCAGAACTATATGAATTATTTGATTCTCTGTCATAAGAACATAAATTAGGATATTCTCTAGAATGTCACATTAGTCCACTGTGTCAATAGGTCATTCTCTTCTGACAAATTGAAGAACAATTGGTAAATAATTGGAGGTTTTGATGAAATACACATGTCCAGAAAGTAAAAGAATGTTTTGGCCTTCTTCCATCAATAAGGATGACATGAAGTGAACATCCCAAATCCAGCATTCCCAGGGGCAGAGGTGAGGCTTCTTTGCAACTAGATAATTTCCTTACTGCCATACAGGTGTTGTTTCACAGTGTACTGTTCAATAAACCTGCATGTAAATGTCCCACCCAGGGTTTATATTATGGGCCAAAGAAACTGTCATTAAATAATAAGGGGGAGCTGGTTGGTGATATCAGCTAGGAGAGGCAGTGGGTGGCAGATGCTGATGACTCAGTGTCTACTCTGGTATTTTGTGGGAGGAAATAAAGGGGGGAAATGATCTCCAGGTGACAATGAGAAGCAAGGTTTATTTCTAGATGCAGTTGTATATGGATGTAGGATAGAAAACACCCTTTAAATTGAGATTCCTGAAGGGATGGCTGATAGAAAGTGAGGGCAAGAAGGTCAAAGAACTGTTCAGAGAGGAGCAAGGAGATGGTGGAGCGCGATGAAAAGGGAAGGAACAAGAGACATCCCCAGGAGGAAAGCAGAACTGTGTAAGGACGGGAAGAGCTGATAGGGGACACATGACTTGGTGTCTTGAGCTTCGACTGGTCAATAACCCAAATAAGAATAAAAAAGGGAATTTATTCTGGACTGCCACAGCAGAGGAGGGCAGAGAAGCTGTGACTGAAGATGGGAAGATAGGCGAGGCATTGCCAGGACATCAGAGTGTCGAGGTCTCATCTCCTTTTACCTAAGTTGATGTGAGTTCTGGGATAAGTGGTTTTATGCTGAGCCCCAGAAGCTCCGAACTCTGAGACTCCTTCTTCAGTCTTACCTGGAAGAGAAGCATTCTTTCTTAACTTAAAACTTCTAGCACACTTCTAAGAACAGTCAAGTACCTGTATTCTTCTTCTCACCATAGCTGTCAGTGAGTGTGAAGGTATGTGCCTCATTGTAAGTATTTTCCCTTCGTAGTCATTGATATACAATCAGATTAAACATGTTAAGCTGTAGCAAGAAGCTTTGGTGATTGAAGTTGGCAAGCAAAAATATCCAAGGTAGCCTCAGCTCCAGTAAGTATACACACACAAAGAAAAAATGATTCTCTGCCACATGGAAAGTTTAAAATCAAAAGATTTAAATACATTCATACTCATAAGAAGCTCAGGTGAAGAACAGACACGGGAGAAAATGAGTGGAATTCAAAAACAACCTTGATGCTTTTTTGTGTGATAAGAATGTGTTTGCTATTTGGAAAAACATTTTTTTTTTCTGGCAACTTCAATGACTGAAGAAAGTCTTTCCATGTTGCCCAAAGAACAGATCAAATATCTCAAGGAAAAGACCTTAATTCTAAGTCCATCTTTGTCCCAAGTAACCTAGTGGAAAAGTTGTTCTTTTCATTCATGAAATAAATATCTCTGTTTCATCTACTGTGTACCAGGACCTGAACTTAGTCTTTATGATAAGGCGATAGAGAAGACAGCGATGATCTTTCCCATCATGGAACTGGTTTAAGCAGTTGAATATAGAGCAGAAGCAGCCACAGTGTAGTGTGGTTGAGACTAATGCAGGAACTGCAGTGGCCCTTTGTGAGCATACAGGAATGATCCGACCTTGAAGTGATAGGAGCTAGATTAGTGAAATATTTAGAAAAGTGTTTCAGTCAAAAGCAATAGTTCTTGAGAAAACCCACGGTGGAGGAGATTCTTTCAAAGCAGAAAACTTGAACTGTTCATGTCTAACAGAAGGAAGATATGCTGGTTAGTGTTAACCAGATAACATAAGTTGGGTTTTTACCTTAGAGGTCATTGACTATATGTGCATTTTAATAAACCACTCTGAACTATGGCATGGAAAAATAGATTGTAAAGAAGGGATTGGATCAAATGATTTAAATTTTTCCCCCAATATAAACATTCCATGCTGTGATTCAAAAATCACAAAGAACTTTCAAAAGTAACATTAGGTCACTCAGAATTGCCACAGTTTGCAATAAAAGTTAACCTTTATTGCAGACCTACTGCAGGTGCTATTCTAAGCAATTTATCAGTGTATTTTGTATCAAACTACCACACATATTTCTTTGGATTATCACTGCCCTTATATTACAGAGCAGAAAAATGAGAGACAGAAAGTACATTCTGTAAATGACAAATGATTTGCAGACAAGAGGTCAGATTGCACTGCCTGGGTTCCTAGACTTCGACATGCAAACAAGCCACATACACGCATTGCAGATGGAAGACCCATGTGCTATAGGAAGAATTTCCCGAGGATCTCAGGAAAATAAAAAGGGATTTTCCTTCATTGCAGAGGTGACAATTCTGTAATCTGTACCCAAATTTGGGATATACATCAGTAGAAAAGTAGGAAAATACTCAAGACAGTTTTCTTCAGTGTCTGTGTTCAGATAGTGCCAGGGTTTTGTCAAAACCGTTAAGATCAAGTTACATAAAGTTTTTATAAAATGTCTGTCCCAATCAACCCATCACCAGTTTTAAATCAACTAACCAAATGCTTTTTCTCTTAGAGTAATAAAATTGGAATAGGACAGTATAAGAAGCAATGGGAGCCTCTGATCATGTTTTTATAAATAATTGCTAGGTTTTTTTCTTTAAGTGTAATTATTCCAGATTTTCAATTGAATTAAAATGGCTTCAGTTAATTAGTTAAATGCACAGCAGATGGGGAGTCAGGCTTTGATTTTTCAGGGGTTTTTAGTTGAAAGTGCTAGCTCATCAAAAATTACAATTAATAACACTTTTAAGAAAAGCAGTAGTTTTAAGGGAGCTTGCTGGTTGGAGTGAACGAGCTCATTTTTGCAACTTTCAGAGAAGAAATAATCTCTGAACATTGAGAGCCATTAAAATGTTTTCAATTCATAAAAGTTACCTCTGTTTTGACCTAACAGCAATATGTCTAATATAGTCAATGAAACTATACACATGGGTTCAGTCTGGGGAAACATCTAATTCATCTATATAGAAACATCTTTTATTAATTACTCAGGTAAACTATTATTTAAGAACCTAAGAGTCTAAGAGAGTGATTAAAAGTGTATCTAATGTTTACATTTTTCCAAAGTTTATTATAGTAAAAGGTGCATTGCCAGGAATCCTACCAAGTACTCCCCCTTGCTTTAAATGTTCTTATCCTATTGTTCTTGTGACTTTCTGAAGCAGTTTTGGGATTTCTCTTTTCTCTAGTTACGCTGTTGTGACTACTTACGTGTCCTGAATTGACTCAAAATATTTACATTTCAATGGTCACTTTGACTTTGGAGAAGGGTAAGATGTCACACAGTGTCAGGTCTGGTAAATAAGGGAGATAAAGACACACTTAGGGTTCTTTCAATGCTTCCTTCCCCTTGGATGGCACCCAGCAGCAACATTTGTTATATTTTTTTATTACATTTCCTAAAGACACTTGTAAAAAAAAGGCTTCCAGAACTGCTTCCGAAGTGGCAGAAATGATAGGATAAATATACTCAGAGCAAGGAGCAGTGTAAGGGGGGATTAGTGGCAATGTGTCTTTTACTGTAATAATTTTTAAAAATATTTTTCACAGTGAAGAAATTACAAATGCTGAAGGAGATGGATGTTTAACCTGATTTAAACATTATACAGTGTATACATGTATTTAAACATCACAGGGTGCTCCATGTGTACATGGCGTACAATTCTTTTTTATCTGTCACAAAATGCATTTAATTTAAATTTAAAAAGCAAAGCTCATTTTTGCCCTCAAAGAGTTGGCAGCCTAGTGAAAGGAATGTGACAGTACTATGTAGAATGTAAGGCCAAGATACCAGTTAGAGAAGCTAGCGGAGCTGAGTTGGAGTTCCATCTCCTAGCTGCATAGGTTTCCTACTACTATTAGAACAAAGTACCACATTAGCCCACCGTGATGGCACACGCCTATAATCCCAGCACTTGGGAGGTTGAAGCAGGAGCATCATTGCAAGTTCAAGACCAGCCTGGGCTACAAAGTGAGCTTAAGGTCAGCCTGAATTGCATAGTGAGACCCCGTCTCAAAAACAAGAAACATAAAACAAAAAAGAAAAAAGTACTACAAAATCAGTGGTTTGTGTGTCTTAAAACAGTACAAATCCATTATATTACAGTTCTATTGGTGAGAAGTCCATTAAGTCTCACTGGACTAAAATCAGGGTGCTGGCAGTGCTGTACTACTGTACAGCAAAGGAGGTCCTTTGGAGGCTGCAAGGAGGCTGTTTCTTTGCCTGTGCCAGCTTTGAGTGCCTGTGTTCCTTGGTTCATGAGCCCTTTGTTTTCCAGTGCAGCAACACATCAGCCCAACTTCTGCTTCTGGCTTTTCAGCTTTCTTTGACTCTGTCCCTCTCATCTTTCTCCTCCATTTTTAAAAACACGCCCCCATAAAGGGTGCATCTGGATGATACAGGATACTCTTTCCCCCTGAAGGAGCCTTAATATAATGACATCTACACAAGTCGTTTGACATCTAAGGTAGTGTATTTCCAGGTTTGTGGGATTTAGACATCAACATCTTTGACAGCTCTTCTGTCTACCATAATTTCTAAAACACCAATATCTCCCCAGCAGTCTTTTTTTTCCCCCCTGCTGTCTTATTCCTTGGGCATAGAACCACCTTGTTCAGCAGGTAGGTGAACAAATAATCTTGTGAGGGTAGACCCCCATGCAACCCTAAGGATGAATCACTGGCTTCGAGCAGTAATGTCCATATCTTTTTCTACCTGTCTTAAACCAAGAAAGGGTTCCTAGAGTGCAGCAGTCATCACGGAGTCACAAGGCAAAAAAGTGTCAGTTAAACAATCTTGACCCTTGTTTGAGGGTCACTGAAGCAATGGTAATAATAACCTCCCTCTAGATTTCATATTACATGAGAAAACTAAAATCCAAAGATACAAGCCACGTTAATTAGGTCTGTTGAAACTTTCAGCTTAGCATCTTCCTAAGAAATTGAACACTACTCTGTTGTATCTGCTTTTCAGATTGCTGCAATTATTTGTACACAAACCTGTCTCCCTTAATAATCTGTATGTTGTTTAATGGCAAGAGGAACTTAGCCCAGCACTTAATTCTTCTGAGAAGTTGTTCCTGGTAATTCCCACTGCTGGGTTCATATCCTTGTACAATCTCAATGTCAATATGGCTAGATATAAAAGCTTACATCTAGTGATTTATTTGTAGCAGAAGTTGAGGGTCATTACTAAGATCAGCTTATTAGACTGTAATGTCAATCTTGTTGGTTATTATGGACTGAGCTTTTATAATTGTTAGGGTGTGTGTCTGGATGTCCCTTCAAATCCTCGTGGAGTCATTAAGGTGGGCTTCTAGAGCTATAGTCAAATGCTAGGGTTATGGTTATGAGGGCTACACCCGCCCCACGGTAAGTAGCCTGCACACAGTAAAAGGAAGGGAAAGAGGCTCCTCCCTTTTACTCTTTTTGCTCCTGCTGCTTTTGTTGTCTTCCACTACCATGAACTGTTGCCCTCTGCCATCAGCTGCTCTGTCTTGGAACCAGCTGACTATGGAGTGAAACCCCCACAAACTGTAAGCTAACTAAATCTTTCCTTCCTTAATTTTGAGTGTTGGGAATTTTGTCTCAGCAATGAGAGAAAAGTAACTAAGACAATAATCTTCCCTCTTAATCTCCAATGTGATGGTTTTAGGAGGTAAGGGCTTTGGAAAATAATTGGGTTGTGAGGATGGCACCTTCATGAATAGGAACAGTGTTCTTACAAGAAACTCAAGACAGTTTGCTTCCTTCTTTTTCTGTTACTGTGGATAGAAGAAGATGGCAGACTAAAACCAGTAATAGGACCCTCACCAAAACCCATCTTTCTGGCACCCTGACCTCTAGATCTCTGAAAAATAATATTTTCATTCAAGGCACCCGATTATGGTTTTTCTGTAGTAGCAGTCCAAACTGTCAGACACTGATTCTTCCTTACTCCTGTTCCCATTTCTTCTCACTTGCTTCCTCTGATCAAATCAGAGGTGACTTACATGTAAAGAGTAAGGAACTAACACCAGCCTTAGGCCAACAACTAGCAAAGGACAGAGTGTCATGATCCAAAGCCAACTACAAATTCATTTCTGCCCCCCTGAATGAGCTATAAACAAATCTTTCTCCAGTCAGACACCTCGCTGAGCACAGCACTGAAAGACACCTTAACTGAAGCCTTGTGAGAGACACTGTCTGAGCCTGAGAACCCAGCTAAGCTGTTTACAAAATCCTGACCCATAAGAACTGTTGCTATGTAATAAATGTTGTGCCAGCCACTAAACTTGGGAGTAATTTGTTATGGAGCAATAGATAACTAATTCAGCATCCAATATATATGAGTTTAATAAAAATGTTTGCCGAATTAAACTAATGAGGGGTGGAAGTAGGGTAATGATAAGGGGAAAATTAGGGAAGGCTCCTTGGAGAAGGTGATATATAAGCCAAAGCTTGAAGGATGAACTAGAAGGGAAGAGTACTCCCAACAGAGGAATCAGCACACAAAAGGCAAAGAGAATGCTAGGTCATGTGGATTAGGAAACTTACCAGTAGATCATTAAGAAGGGAGGGCAAGAGGTCTGTGAAAGGAAGCTGAGATAGAGTAGGCAGCTATAGTAGAGGACTATAGTAAGAAAATGCATTTAGGTGTTAGCTATGGAGGGAGTCAGAGCTGAGGGACAGGGCTGGAATGACTGAGGAAGACACACTGTAAGAGTATCACAACAGTGCAGATAAAAGATCAAGGCAGCCCCAATTATCGTAAGCAGTAGTGGAAAAGTGAGACGATAACTGTCGTAGGGCAGTAGGACTTCATGTGGGAGTGAGGAAAAGGTTGGCATCTAAGGTGACTTGTGGGGCCTGAGGGCATTCTATGCCCTCCCTGAAACAGGGTAAGGTCTATGCTGCTAAGTCAGTTAGGGCGCTAACAACACAGAGGTGACTGGAAAACTAAAAATAAAGACTTAATGAGAGCATTACTTTGTAGTAAGTGTGAGCTCATTTCTTATGGTTTTGCCTTTATTTATGATAAAGACTGGGTAAAGACAGGCATGACTAGCCCCACTTGACTCTGGACAAGGAAACTGAAACTCAGAGAAGTCAAGTAAGTTGTGTCAAAATCACAAAGCTAATAAGTGGACTAATCAGTGTTCAAACTAGCTCTTTTGCTTCCAAAATTCATTGATTCTACTTCCCATAATGCCCCAAGAGATTGGTGAGTGAGAAAACCTAGGAATCGTAGGAGAGGATGATACCAAGAGTTGAGTAGAAGAAAAAGTGGACCACAGATGAGTAGTCCATGGGAGAGAAGATGAAAAGGGACGTTGTTATGGATGCAGGAGTGAAGGAGAAATTCTAGGTGGAGAAAACTGGCAAAAGAGATTTTCAGAGCAATTAGAAAAGAGAGGGAAATAAAAGGAATAAGGATAAGAAAGGAAGAAGTTAAATTATCATTTTTCAGAGATAACATAATACTCTACATAGACAACCACAAAAACTCATTGAAAAGACTTCTAGATTTAATAACCAAATTCAGTAGCATAGCTGTATACAAAGTCAACATTCTAAAATCAAGAGCATTTTTGTGCACAAACAACAAACTCAGTGAGAAAGAAATTAAGGAAACCACACACTTCACAACAGCATTCAAAAAATGAATATTTAGGAATCAACCTAGCAAAGGAAATAAAGGATCTATATATCAAAAATTACAGAACTCTGAAAAAGTAGATTGAAGAAGATACCTAAAAATGGAAAGATATCCCTTGCTCATGGATAGGCAGAACCAATATAGTGAAAGTGGCCATATTACCAACTTTTTTATACATATTTAATGTAATTGCAATCAAAATACCATTAGTACACCTCACACATCTAGAGAAAACATTCCTAAAATTTATTTGGGACCAGAAGAAAACCAGAATCGCAAAGGGAATCCTGAACAGCAAAGGCAAGGCAGGAGGTATCATAATTCCTGACTTGAAATTATACTACAAAATTACTGTGATAAAATCAGCATAATATTGGCAAAAAAGCAGACCTGAGCGCCAGTGGAACAGATTAGAAGATGCAGACACAACTACAAAGACATTCAGCCAGCTTATCTTTGATAAAAGGACCAAACATATTCACTGAAGGAAGATAGCCTCTTTAATAGTGCTGAAAAAACTGGCCCTTTACATGCCAAAGACTAAAACTAGTCATAAAAATATGCCTATTCCTATGCACTAAACTGAAGTAAAAATGGATCAAAGATCTAATCATTAAAACAGAAACACTAAATCTATTGGAAGAGAAGGTATGTATCAATCTTCAAGACATAGGTGTAGGTAGAGCTTTCACAAACAAAATCCAGACTGCATGGGAAACACTTTAAAGAATCAACAACTGAGATATCATCTTATTAAAAACCTTTTCATAGAAAAAGAAATCACCAACAGAGTGAAAAGACAACCCACATAGTGGGGAAAACTTTTAGCCAATTGTTTCTCAGACAAAGGACTTTTATCTAGAACATATAAAGAACTGAAGGAAATCAGATTTCCCCAAGTTCAAAGACCCAGTCCAAAAATGGGCATCTGAGATGAATACACACTTCTCAGATGAAGAAACACAAATGTCAAAAAGTGTTAGCATACAGAAAAATTTGCAATCTTTTTGGCAGTAATTTTGTAAAAGAGACAGTTTCTTAAAATATTACACAAAGAGTTATATGGCCTAGAAATTCTTCTACTAAGCATAAATAATCATGAGAAACTTAAAAATATATTCACATAAAACATATAAACTAATCTAAATATATTCACATAAAACATATAAACTAATCTTTGTTGTAGCATTATTTATAAATCCAAAAAGTAGAAATTGTGACATATTAATTGACTGATTAATGTACAAATAAAATATAAAGTATGATGAAATGAAATATTACTTAGCATTAATAAGGAATACAGTGCTCATACACACTATAACATGCAGGGTAAAATTTAAGATCAATGAAATAAAAGAGCAAAAATAATGCTATATATTCTGTGATTTTTATTTAAATAAAATGATAATAATAAGCAGTTTATAAGAACAGAAAGTAAATTATGATTGCCTATGACAGGAACATTTGGAATGAAAAGGAAATGACTCTATTTGCTTCTGTTGTTTCTTTTCATCATCATGAAAATGTTCTAAAATTGATTGTGGGGAAGGCTGCAGAAGTGTGTGAATTATAAAAATTAAATTGTAACTTTGCAAGTGTTATCAGTATGATGATGTGAACAACATCAATAAAAGGGTGGCTGTTAGCAATCTGAGGGAGAATCTCGATAGTGTGGTGTTCAATTGCCAGTCCCAAGACAACACTTAGATAAATAACCAGAAACAATGAGAGCAGACAATTCTTCCTGAAGTGTGGCTATAAAGGGAAACAGAAAGATGGAGAAGTACATAGGGGGACCACTCTTGGCTCAGGCAGAATTTTGTTTATATCTCTGATTAGCTGGGATAGAAGGGAAGTGATCAAATTTCTGTGCTAAGAAGGACCAGGGAGAGGTGGAGAGAGAATTGATGGAATTAAATTTGCCAGGTGACAGGCAAAAACCAAATCTGGTGACAGGTGACATCCTCTACCTCATTCTCCAAATTTAGTATGTTCTCTGTGTGACCAATAATAATTCTTCCTTTGCTGTCACAAAGGTGACCTCCTTCATTCTATTCCTCTTACAATATTGAAAATAGAATTTGGGAACTCTAAAGCCAATTCAAAACTCCGCTTCTAAGGGGTAGCCTTAGAATTTCTAATAACCATGATTTCTACCCTACACACTCTGCATGACCCCTGAGCTTTAGTTTCCTGCTCCTTATCTCTTTGGGGCCTAAAGATATTTTAGGAATTTAAGAAATCATTGTGTTCATATTTATATCTGCCTACCACTCAGCCAATTGTCTTCGCATAGTGGGTGTGTAGATAATGTATCAATTTGCATCTTCTCGAACCTGAGAAAATCAGGCCACTATAATCCTCTTGAGAATGGCCTTAATTTTTTCTTTCACAGGAGGAAAATCCCTATCTCAAAATTTAATCCCTGCGATCTAGATGTGAGGTCACCCAGTCCCTGATCAGTCTTTGTTACATTTTTTTAAAAACGATGATTACAACAATATGTGAGTAGATTCTGATTTACAGGTAAACAGTGTCTCTACCAGAAACTCCTGACTCCATTCTCCTTCAAGCTGGGAGATGTCTTTTTATCAGCATGCAGAGACAGAATAATTGCTGATTCTTGTGTATTAGTAAGTTGTTTGCAAGCGGTTATTACCACAGTGAGTGAATTAAATAATAGCATTGTGATGGCAAGCTGATGAAGAAATTTGACCCAGAGATAAAATCCATTACTGTGTTTGTTTGTTTCTAACTTTAGAATTCAATCAGATTAAAGCAAACCTGAGTTAAGTCATCATTCAGGTCAACATAAACGCAGCGAAGAAGCTTATCTTTTTCATTTTTCTCTGTAAATCTAGTCTATCTAGCATTAAATTAAAAGCAATGTAATAGACATAATGTGGATACTTACAGGACAATCAATTTAGCTTATGGATGCAGAACAAACTCACATCTGGAAGAAGAAAGGAATTCTGGTCCTCCACTCGGGCATTTTTCAGTATAGTGGTGAAATTATTATTTTTTATAAAGCGGCATTAATATGGCGAGTCACTCTTTATCTTACATCTACACCCAAAAGAAACCTGACGCACCTCAGTATCCCTCAGTTCTCAGTTGAAATGGACATGAGACCCACAAGTAAAACAGTCAGAATGTTTGATACTTTATTCAGGATCAAGTTAAATACCAGTAAAGTCCTTACTACACCAGACAAAAGAGACAGCATGACTACACACTTTACACTGTATTCTATTTGTGTCATTCTGTAGACAGTCTTGTGGCCAAGCCCTCTTTTGAGCCCAGGGGCAGGAGAGGATGGTGAGAGGGACTGACTTTTTTGAAGCTATGAAAGGCGTTCTGTGCTTTGTTGTGAATTTCCACTTCTAGAGTACTTGGGTGCTGTGTGCCTTAGGCAGCTGTCCATCAGCAGAGACATAAAGCAGTGTTCTTGACTGCATGTGATCACTAAATATCCCTCGTTCCTCCTGTGAATAGTGGAGAAGATGACCCCAGTGTCACAGAAAATTTCTAATTTGGATAATTACATTCTGCTTCCCTCTGTTGCTCCTGTAGCTTAAATAGAAAATGGAATTCGTCATTTGCACTTGTCAACTGCTGCTTAAGTCGCACTGCTGTGAGGTGTTGCTGGGAGCTGTTAAACATCTGCTGCACCCTGCTTCGGAGGTGGTTGCTTTTTAATTGAATTTTACTTTAATTGACTTGAACAAACTATATAGGTAATAAATCTGTTTGTAAAATGCCTTCAATCTATTTAGATAAAAAAGATTCATGTAAATATTAGAACACAATAATTACCTTTTAGAAAGATATTTGGGAATATATTTTTCTTAAATGAGTCTGGGAAACGAAGTCCACAACTGAGTGTTTTTCAAGAATGTGTGCTAAAACATACATTAGTTTTTTTTCTTTATATAGCTAAGAGTTTTCAATTAGCAAATCAGTTAATCTGAGGGTATGTTCTCAGCACCTGCTTAGCACAGAATTGGGCTCTGGCTCTTAGAGACACTAAACAGCAAAGAACAAGTTATTTCCACTAGTGATCAGGTGAATTCCACCAAAGTAAGACGAGAGAGACAGAGCGGGAATCTCAGATGTTTTTCTGTCTCAAACCTCCTCACCTTAAGACACCAATACTACCACTAATAAAGTCCTGTGGAAAATTCCTTAAACTGTGAATCAATGCCTTGAAAGAGTTACTGAACTACCATGTATTCTTAGAAGTCCATATTGCACCGGGTTTTATTCTAAACTAAGGAGAAATCAAAGGAGAAGAATGCAAGTAGGATATACCAAGAAATTAGGAATAACGAAAAGAATTGTAGAGGACAACTTCTAAGGCAGTCATCAATAGTGTATCTGTGGACAGGGGGAAGAAGTGACTGGAGGGGAGGACAGTGAGCATGGAGGGGAGAGCGGTGACTGGAGACCTCAGTCCTAAGAGGTAGGGTGGAAGAAGCAGGGTGAGCAGTGGGCGAAAGGACTTCGGGGAGATAAGAGGCGAGGTTCTTGGATGAACTGAGGGCGGTTGAGGGCTGGGTAAAGTTAGGCAAAGGAGGTGAAGAATAGCGAGGATAAACCAGAAAGGCAAGAGAACGAAAGACAATTGCATAGAGATTATTTTACCTCATTAGCTATTGGGACCTTTTAGAGCAAAAATCAAAGCTAGAGAGAGATCTAAGTCACTTTTAAGAGAGCAAATGGCTTAGAACAATTTTCCTAGGAGAAAAGAACGACAAAGAAGAGCACTAGATGAGGCACTGGCCAAAGGAATATATCCCAACAGAACAACAAAAAGGCCCTGGAAAACTTGGAAATGCAGATATAGCTATAGGTGGAAAGTTTAAAGAGGAAATGGTGACATGTTCCTAGAATAACATAATCTTGGATTTAATGGGGATTTAGAAGCCGTCAGGTCAAAACTCTGGTTCAAAGACATATGTCAATGCTATGAGCATTTATATGTCTAGTCTAGTAACTATTTTTAAAATCTAATTTTTCTTTTCTGCTTTCCTGAGTACTTAGTCTCCATTCCATTGAACATGAGTATCAGATGTGGCTAAAGAGTATGTCTGCGAGATTAGGCACAGTGCAGAGGACAAAAACATGAGAATACTGGGAGGTTTAGTTTCTGACATGTGCACTAAGATTAGGCAACAAGACAGCAACATAATACCGAAAAGAAAACTCCCTTATTTTCTCCACTTTAAAGTATCTCCTGTGGTGCTTGAAGAATTCAACTCCATAGAGTTGTTCCCTCATGCAAGTGACTTAGTGTAGCCTGCGATAGGCCCAAAGTACAGATGCAACACGTGGCAGAACTTTGATGTTTTCAGTGAGAGAAGGATGAGATACTGTACAACTGGGTCTCGATTACAGCCATCTCAATTGGGTCTTATCACACATCATTGAAATAAAGTTTTGATTTAGAAAAGTTTGACTTTTTTATGAGGAGATATTCTGATATTTTCTACTCAGTTCTTTATTTTACACAATTTTAGCTTTAAAAAAAATCCTGCATACAACCTACTAAGTTGATTTTACAACCCACAAATGAGTTTTGCTACATTGTTTGAGCTACTTAAGTTTTTGCAGTGAGGCTTTACATGTATATTCAGTTTCTAATACAATTAAGTTTTACTATGTTCTGATTTTGTATGAAAAAACACCAGATGACAAAGAATCTGATGCAGAAAAAGACAAAGGAGAAGGAGGATGGGAAGAAGAAGAGAAGCAAGGAAGAAAGGAAGGAAAGAAAAGAAAGAGAAAGAAGAGGAGCAAAGAGAAGAAGAAGGAGGGGACAATATCCCTAGTTAAAGAACCTGATACCAGCTCGCTGCACCCCCAAATCAGAAGACCAGAGGATGAGCAGAGTGTATGTAGAACTGAGAGCTAAAGAAATTTGAAGAAAAAGAAAGTATAAGGAGGAAAAGAGATATCTTTACGGGGACACATCATTGTGCTCACCAAGATGGTTTCTAGAACATTCTTGATGGAAATCTTACACCTAAACCTGACTGGTGCATGATTTGCTGGAGATAAATAGGCAGGAGGAATTTCTGAGAACAGAGTGGATATGCAGAGTTCATTGGTGGTATGCCAGGTGCTTATTTGAATTGCTGATAGTCAATGATCAACATCCTATTTGAATTGCTGATGAGGTGAGATCCAATTTTGGTCGGGGTTCAGAAGAATAAGGAAGTCCAATCAGGAAAAAATGGAACTGATATCTTAAATATTTGTACTAAGATCCTTACTCATCTCTTTTTCTGTCTTTACTATATCCTCCTGAAGAATTCTCCTACTGTATTCTACTACTTAGCAGTCCTCAGACCACTCACCAAGTGGGAATTAGACATCAAGAAGAGTGAAAAAATGAAGTAGATTGGCCTTGGGTACAGGAACCCTAGACAGAAGGAATTTATGGCTAAAATAGGTAATTCAGCTACTGGGGAATCTTGGCAAGCAGGAGAATAATGAGTTAATTTAATCAGAAAAAAGAACAATGTTAGATTGATTTGAAAATTAAATAAGCAAATATGTGGTAAGGAGAAGGCTAGAGAAATGTGGAGAACTCAACCTAACAAGAACCAATAGGTAATCTCTTCAGAGAATGTTTTTTAAAATGGATCAGTTCCTTGTATATCTTTGTTCAGGAGCCAAATACCCAGAAGAGTCTCTAATAGCCTAGATTTGGTCACTACTTTAAGGTCATGGAGGACCTTCTGACCTCCATGACTACAGGGGATCTTGATTGTTCTACTCATCAAGTCTGTATCCAGTGGGTGAATGAGATAACCCTGGAGAGAAAAACTGAGATAGACCAAAAGAATAATGGATGTGTGGTAGGGAGGGAAAGTGTATTCTACCATGTAGTGGCATATCATGCTGACCAAGAAAGGGATTTCAGGAGGTTTTATAGGATCCACAGGGGTCAGCTCATATGGGTTTCTCACATGGCTCATTCCAAGGTAAATGCTTTTGATTATTGGTATTCCTTTCCAGGGCTGAATTTGGAATTCAAATCAAACATTATTTGGATGGAAGACATATGACTTTCCTGGGCTGTTTCAAAGAGAACATCAAAGAAGCTGTTTGTAAATAAATCATACCACTCTAAGTGCTACATAAATCTTGAAGGACTGTAACTGCTCTCAATATGCAACTGGGTTAAGTTACAATTAATGTCAAATGTTGGGATACTGCTGAATATATGTGCTTTTATACTTTAAAGAGATGAAAACGTTGATTTCCATGCTTTGGAGAGTTACTAATCACCTCGGCCTATTCTTTTGCTTATCACTGCTAGGCTGTTCCATATTTACACTTTCCTAATGCAAATTTGGCTTGTCCCTCCAAGAAAACATGGTCTTTACTGAGAACACAAACTTATTTTAAAATCAGCAGACCACAGATTATTGAATATTCCTACAATTCTGCTTTCTTAAGCCAATAAACCTCACGTATAACTTGAAATCTATTCAGTACACTTAAGTAACAAAACATGCAAATGTCAGCATATAAATCCACACATTCATGGTAGTGCCACTGCTTCTGTTGTTGCTGCCTCTTAAGTGCATGAACCCCGCTGGGGCTGAAAATGTCCACTATGATCACCTCTCCTTTCCCAGTGGGACAAAAGCAGACCCAAGGGAAGACTGCTACTTACCAAGCTTGAATCATGAACTGCTTCACAGGCTGCCTTTACTAAAAATTTTCCCCAGTGTTCTGATTGCCACCCACCTTGTAGTCCCTGCCACTGCCGTTTCCCAATAAGCTAGATCTTTAGTGGGAAGACAAGGCAAATTTTTAAGCAAAATAAGCAGCATCTGGTCCTAATGCTATATCAGGGATGCAAAACATGAACCCACTTACCCAGGAGTTCCCATGAAGTTTAAGATTAAAGAATCTCTATATGTGAACTCTTGGATTATTATCACTTGGTTTTGCTGGTACAGAGTTCTCTAATGTTGTATAGGACACTCGGGACTCTCTCCTGAACTAATCTATTTGCTCTTATGGGAACAGGCAACTTTTCCAAAAGACCAATTTATAGGGTTCTAAGAGAAAAAGAGGGAAAGAGGGAGGAGGACAGAGAAGGGAGAGTGGGGAGGAGCAGAGAAACTGCAAAAGCTAATACTAGGGAAGTAGAAAACATTTCTAAAGCCCACCATCTTTTCAATCTGGGGATATGAATCCTAGATGGGAAGGAGAAGGTGGCTGACTGGGGAATAAGTGAGGGGTATGCTTTATATGAGTGAAATTAGATGTTTCAACCAGTCCTTCATCCATTTGCATTTAGGCACTAGACAACCTCCCAGCAGAATATCAATTTCACTGAAAAGTGGACCTGTGTATTTACATAATGGATTTCATACCTTTTTCTGGTTTCAATTTCCTTGAAAATATGCCAAAATAAATGATTGAAGATAAATATGTCTCTATGCAATTCTTCTCTACCATTTTAAGGAAGACTATATTTCAAGCTATTTGTTCAAAATGTCTAAGCAAAAAAAGTTTGTGAGAGCCTCAGAAATTTCAGCATCTAGGGTCTATTTCACTACTAAGAATAAATCATCCAGACAAACACAAATTTCCCAGTTATTTCTAACTTATAAAAGTGCAATACACTTCAAGTTGTTAGTCATTCTCATGCATTGCATGTAATAATTGTGTGTCTTTACCATATGTGAAAATCCGTACTAATACTTCTTAAGATCTTTCCTTGGTTTTTACAGGGGAGAGACTGGGAAACTGAGGAAAACAATTCTGTTTCCTCTCATATCAGCTTTATTCATTTACCATGTCATTCAACACATTAAGGATTCAAGTTTGATTTTACCAGATGAAATATTGCAATTTTTTTTAACGACCTGCTTAACTTTAGAAGTAGACTCATGAAAGGAGCATTACATTCAGACTTCTTGGGCTGTCTCTTTTCAAAGATTATTCTTTCATGGAAAATCACCAATCATTTGTCATCACATAAAGCATTGCAGTGCAACCCTAACACGGGGCTGGAAGTATCAGCTCCTGATCTCTAATATGGATACTTATCAGAAGCATCACTGCTTTCTTGTCTCAACCAAACTCTGCAAAAGCCATGGCAATTGTTTTAACAGAAATTACCATTAATCTCATGTGGAACTTGTTCCCACATCAGGCCCAAATAATAGTTTTCAGCCAATAACTAATTACAGCCTATGAAGCTTATAAATCAAAAATACAATTTTAACATGGTTCTTAAGGAATGATGAGACTAAAAATATGAGTTACCTGTTATTTACTTCTCTTGTGGCTATTTAGAGGTTGAATGACGTGGTCAGCTTTCACCATCTGAGAGAAATGTTATGAGACCTTGTGCTGGATCTTTCTACAGATTAAGAAAACTGTCAGTCCAAGATCTATATAATTTCCAAACTAAGTTTTACATAAGCAACTTTTTTTTCTTCATTTTTCTTCCCCCAAGTTTGCTTTGCAGTTCTCTTTAAACAGTTGCCTTAAGGAACTGGTCCAGAATCCTCTTTGCCCATACCGAACAAGTCCCTCTTTATCTCAGACACCCTAAACAAGGAACCAAGGGAGCTTTACTTTCAGGGCATCATTAAGCATAATCTGATTCTGGAGCATGGGGGAAAGTCTTGCATTCACTCCACCCCCCCAAAAACCCACAAAATTTTCTTTTACCTGCTGATTATAGCCTGAAATTTTTTTTCACAGGAAGCAAAGCTGTCTCACTTCACAGCTAGAAATCAAGGGCAAACACCTGGAAGATTTACACTTCAGTGTACAAGAGATTCTATCTAACTGCAAATTCTGCTTATGGGTGTTGATTATGCAGGCTTGGATAGAGAAAATGGTTCTGTAACAAGAGAGGGCAGGAGGCTATCAGTGATGGGCAGGAGGCAGTGAAGGAAAAGTTTCAAGGGAAATGCAGCCCTGGGTAGGCAGCCAAAAGCCAAGAGTGCCTCGTTGGTTTTGCTCCTCTAAATAAACCTTGAGGGCAAACAGAGCAGGAAAAATAAAACAGAGATAAAACTGAAAGCACATTTAGATATGCATATTGGCTTGGCTAAGATGTTTTCAGAAAAGTATGAAAAATTGGAAGAAAAAATATGACTTAATTTTGAGGCAATATTTTGGAACGTGAAAAAGAATCTTCAAGCTAACCATTTATACAGCAGTCAAAGTATTTGGAATGTTTGCAACAGTGTGTGATACAAATCTATAATATAGCTAATAAGGCCTTCTTGAAATATTCTATGTTCATTGTCTGATTAAAATACCAAACAAAAATTATACACTGAACCTAAAGCACCTGAGATACTCTAAATGAGACAAAGCATAGATTTTATATTTTTGAGACTCCTGAGTGACACAGTGGTAAGACTTACTTAAGAGTAAGAATCCATGCTGGTCCATTACGAGGACCTTCTCATCACTGTAGCCAGCAGCGCCACACAATTGTGACAGCACAGTACCCTACAACAATGAGCTAATTCCTAATGAATGGTCTTCTGACTGGCCTAAGTTAAGTCAAATATATAAATGGGAAGAAAGAGAAGGACAATTATACTTTCTCTGAAAATTACAGTAAAGGGAATATCATAAAACTGAGTAATGGAGAGTGTTCTGTTCATTAAATACATAAAAGAGTTCAATAAAGATAAGCATATTAATCTTTTCTTTTTTGAATAATTATGCTTTGATGGAGCATAGAAATGCTGTCGATATTTGATGTTTCTTGATTTTTAACAAATACCTGATGAAGACTTTCTTGACAGCCTCATAGCTAGGTTGTTCACATGACAGCATTGTTGATGAATCACAGGAGCTTGGTCAACCACGGAGCCATGAATGACATGGGGGCTCTGAATGACATGGTGTGGGCCAGACCACTTCCCACACAAGTCCTCGAGTAAGTCACATAGCACGGTAATGGGGCAGCATCTTTGACAATATGTGAGGGGCTTCTTCTTAGCTCCATAATATTCAACAAGATCAGTGAGTTGGATAGTCTCAGAATGCAAGATTATCCGAATCTCAGAGTTCAAAATTAGGACTGATGATTTATACAATAGGAAGAAAGATATGATTATGCAACAGAAATAAATTATGCAATAGATTATGCAGTACTAGTTCAATATCTCTGAGTTAGAATGCTGGAGTAAAATCTACAGGGTAAATTTAATACAAATAAATGATAACTCCTGTACTTTTTCATTTAAAAAATATGCCTTGAAAACACGGCTTGGAAGCAGGTTTTTTGTTGTTGTGGTGGTTGTTTTTGTTTTGGTACCAAGGATTGAACTCACAACCTCACATTTGCCAAGCAGGCACTTACACTGCTGAGCTAAACCCCCAGCCCGGAAGCAGGTTGTTTGTCATAGAGAAGGTAGGACAACTTCATCTAATTCAACATTAAGCAATTGTGTGCCCCAAAACACTTCACAGAGTATCAGTCTGCTTTAAAAAGAAAAGTATCACCTGGATGTGGGCGGCACACATCTGTAATCTCAGCACTCTGGGAGGCTGATGCAGGAGGATCTGAAGTCTGAGCCAACCTGGCCAACACAGCAACCTAGTGTCACTGAAATGAAATGAAATAAGCTGCAGAGCTAGATTAATGTAAAGGACTTGGGTTCCAGTTCTCAGTGTGATTTTAGATTTTCAGTCTCCAGAACTGAGAGGAAAAACATTTTTTTTCTATTGGTTAAGCCACCCAGCATTTTGTAATAGCAGCCTAAGGTGACTAACACACGCAGTAACCAAAATGAGATGATAGATAAGGGTTAGGTTCTTAATTTCAAATATTATTTAAAATAATATTTACAGTAGGCTTCTGCACTGAAGGAAGCCCGTGAGCCAACTCGGTTTTAGAGTTGTGCTATGGTAGCCAGCTTTCCATTAATGTGACAAAGTGCCTGAGAAAATGGACTTAAAGGAGGCAAAGTTCATTTTGGCCCAGGTACCAGAGTTTTCAGTCCCCAGCATCTGGCTTCATTGCCTTGGACCTGTGTGGGGGGCAGGGGGTGCAAAAGGAGGAAGCAGGGGAAATTGCTCGCCTCATGGCAGCAAGCATGAGGGAGATGGGTGTCCAGAAACCAAACCTCCCCTGCAGAGGCAGATGCTCCTCCGGTGGCCCACCTCTTCCTGCCAGGCCCCATCTCCTCCTGCTTCCATCACTTCCCAGCTGCACCGCCAACTCGGGACCAAGCCTGCAATGCATGAGTCTTTGAGGGACACTTTTTAGATGCAAAGCATAGTAAGAATCAAAGAAAGGAAGCATCACAGAGCAAACCTCCCAAAGAAACAGTTGGAAGTGGGATCAAGAGCATGACCCAGGGACTGATCTCAAATAGGAAAAACACCTCTGGGTGTGAATGAGGCAGAGTTTCCACAATCAGCACTCATGACTGATTGTTATTCAGTATTTTGCATACAGGCAATGTTGTAGGAGAGTAAAATGTTCTATTGGAGCAAAAAGGATTCTGCAAAGTGCCTAATTGGGAGCTGTATTGGTTTACTAACAAGCCCCCCAGAATTATTTTCCTCCAACTATGGGAACTTTCACCCATTTAAAGGGATAAGGAAGAAAATTTTATTTCCCTTGTACTCATGTGGTAAAAAGACAGAATATGGAAACCAAAATCTTAAATAACTACTTCTAGGTGAAGTTGGCAAAAAACCAGGGACACATAAATCCATACAGTCAATGAAAATAATTTATTAGTGATGCTGCATGGTATTCACCCAAAAGCATGCACTAAAGATTCTGAATGTGAATAGGAGTGTCAGAAATATTTTTCAATGAGCAGAATAATTCCACCTTTTCTGGGGTTATTAAATGCCCAGTATTTGTATGAATATAAACCTGAACAACAATTTGGGTTGTTTCCTGGGTTCCATCAGTCTCCGCTGATGATCATCAGTACAGTTTAACCAGTGTACTCCCCAGGAGCACTGGGCAACTCTCAAACACATAGATAGTTTGTGAATGCAAGATTCATTGCTTTTCATCATCATCCTAGGAAGTAGTAATTGTGAGAATCAAAGCATGACTGCTTTGTGTAGATTCATCTATATATAATATAAATAGCCTGATTGCAAATGACCATCCAACCCACCAGCCATATTTAGAGGAAGTTTTAAAACACTGCCATCTACTGCAGCAACTGGAAATTGCGGAAGTGTTTTACAAACGAACACAGAAGACAATGTCTTACCCTGAATATGAGTTTTATCAGTACCCTGTTGAAGTGATTTGAAGTAGTCATTTGGTAGTAGTTGCCCCAAAATATTACATCTTGAAAAGTACATTTTTATATGTGCTTCTGAGACAGGTTTTGGAATAGCCAGACTTGTTCAGAGGCAGTACTAAAGAATGCATGTAGTTCTGACATAGGAAATCTGGTATGAAACAAATGTGTTTAATGAACCATTTTTATTGCTAACCAAGAAACTGTTGTGAGTCATCCAGTAATCATCACCTTGGCATCAAATCTAAGCCTGGTTTCAATGGCACACATTAAAACCTTCAAAAAAAAATCTAAGTGGTTTTATGTCTGGGTTTCAGAGTCCTTGAAATTCTCAGTTCAAGGGAGGGCAAATAATTATATCATAAAATACATAGTTAATTTGTCTTTTTGCAGATTTTTTATAATAAAGTTTCTTCCAAAAGAATGAATTAATTCATTGAGTCTTTTTATATCTCATTCAAATATACATACTTGGCAGAGAAATTTTTATAGGACTATAATCTATAAGGCCTCTATCACCCTAACATCATGAAAAGGTAACCTTGACGGAATTAAATTAGAAGACAGTGCTTTCACTGTTAAATCTCCATTTGTCTAGGGAAGAATATGCTCTCAAAATCGTGATTTTTTTTATCTGTTTGCCTTTCACGAAGCATATGATCTAGTCTCTGATTTTGGCAGTTATTGCCTAGTTACACACACTAAGGTGGCATATCTTGTGGTTTCCATTGGAAAGACAAATATAAACAAGGAAGATCAATAGCCTGATGAGTCCATGGATCAGAATGTTGGGGTACTAATGTTTACCCATTATTTTTCACATGCTTTATTTATGTGTGCAGCATGAATGCCAAGTTTAACCTACTTGGAATCTCTGAATAAAGAATATTGACTGAGAAAAAAAAGAATTGAGAGTAATCATCATATACTGGTGCCCTACTATTCTCTTGATCATTGGGACAAGCAGACTTTAAAAACATAAATTTGAATTCTGTAGCAATTATAGTCAGCATTTTACATTGGACTCCAGTGACACTGTCCTAGTCATTATTTTTAGAACCCTTGCAAAAGACAGAATGCAGCAATCCACAGAAATAATGATTGAAAATGATGATTCTCAGCATTCTTCTGGTAAAGAGCTTTACGTATCTGCTGTGATCGTTCAGTTCAGGTGTCAACTTGGCCAGGCCATAGTGCCCGGATGTGTGGCTAAACATTACTCTGAATGTTGCCATGAGGATGCTTTTGGATCAGATTAACATTTAAATTGGTTTTCTTTGAATGAAGCAGATTGGTTTCCGTGGTGTGATTGGGCTTCACGTGATTAACTGAAAGCCTACAGAAATCGGAAGACTGACCTGCCTGGGTAGACGACTTTATAGCTAATTGCCTTTTTAGATGAGTTGCAGCACTGAGGATTCCCCAGTCGGATGCCTCCCAGCTGACTGTGGGAGCCCAGGTTTGCTTCGAACTCACAGCGATCCTCCTGCCTCAGCCTCACAAGTTCTGGGATTACAGGTGAGCATCACTACACCTGGCTAAGCCAATCCTTAAAATGAGTCTCTCTCTCTCTCTCTCTCTCTCTCTCTCTCTCTCTCTCTCTCTCTCCACACACACACACACACACACACACATCCTAATGGTCATTTTTCTGGAAGACTCAGTAACACATCTGGTGCCTAACTGTTGAAATTAAAGATGCATGTTGTGCTAGTCAACAGTCCTCAGTTTCAAGCAGCAGAATCTGGCTTTGTTATGTTTTCTACAAGCCCATTGGGTAAGCCCTGGATGGACAGAAGACAGTGGCTGCCTGACAGTCTCAGAGTGGAGCAGCTTGTCTACCTGCTGATCTAGGGCATCGTCTGATGGTCATTTGATGAGCATTCACTACAGGTTTCAGTCAGCCAACCATGCAAACAGTACCAATCTAATTTGCCCAAATAATCCAGAAACTCTAATAAATATACTCATATTAATAAACTTAGGCCAACCTATTATATAGTCTCCTTCCTTCTTTCTTTCTTTCTTTTTTTTTTTTTTTTTTTGTCTTTTTCATTTTTATCGGTACCAGGGATCGAACTCACGACTGCCTGCTTGCATTATACACATCGTCACACATTTCTCCCCTCAACACAATTTAGCAAACTCTCATAATTCTTTTGGGGTGTGATTTTTGGATCTTGGGTTTCACTTCATTTGCCTATGTTGAGATTTCTGGGATCTGATTTCAGATAAAAGTCTGGAGACAATGGGAGATGACATGAATATGGCAAAGGCAGAATTGTCATTGGGCAAAGGTGAGGTAGTGACCTTGTGATTAATATCACATCTCAAGGCAGGAGGCCCGCCTCCTTGGACAGGGGAACATGAGACTCTCCTCCTCAGGGGCTTGGGCTTGGAGGGCTCCATCATTAAATCCTCCCATAGATTTCCCTGCCAAGTCTTGAGCTCATTCTTTTCCCTAACTTTCTTATAAAAGGCAAGCAAGGCTGTTAGGTTGAACTGCTATAGAGAAGTCACCAAAGAATCAATGTTTCATTGTCTTGTGTGTTATATAGCAGTTAGCTTTTTGACAAGAGATTCTTATAACAACCATGGATATATTTTGGTTTTGTTTTCTAGGAGCTGAAAATTTAGAAGGTGGAGGGGCTGGGAATATATCTCAGTGTTACAACCACCTGCCTGGCAAACACAATGTCCTGAGTTCAATTCACAATACAAAAAAATTAATTAATTAATTAAAATTGAAGATTGAGCCTTCTATTTTTTTCAAGCTATTCAGTGTATTTAGAATCAACCAGCTTTTCCTAAAGTCCTCAAATTTCCCAAAACTTTTATATTTTTCCTGTAGTAGAACCACTTTGAACATCAAAGCCCTTACTTTAATGGATGATTTATTAGGATGATAACTGTCTTATTTTATTGAATAGCTCTTTTGCTAATGTATCCAGTGCATACCATGAAAATGTTCCACTTTTTAGATTAACTAGATTTCAAGAGTCGCCTGTCCCAGCTATTTCTCATAACCCACTCTAGTTTTTCACTTTTTATCTGAGATACTATTGCTCATAACCAACTTTTTTTTTTTTTTTTCTGAGTCAAGGTGTCACTATACAGTTTAGTGCCCCTGCACTCACTGTGTAGCCCAAACTGGCTTGTACCCTGCAGTGATCTCCCTTGCCTCAGCTTCCCAAGTGCTGGGATTATGGACATGCACCACCACATTTGGATCATAATCACTTTTACAAGTAATTTTTGGATGGAAAATTCTTAGTTTTGAAGCAAAAAAGTTTTTTTGATCAGTGAAATATAAACTCTTTTCACCTTAGGATACCTTACATTTATTAAGAAGCTCATGATATAGTAGCCATTGTTCCATTCTCTGCTATTTGGTTTTGAATGCCCTGTAATACTTTCATTCTCTTGAATGGTTTTATACTATTTTGTTATGTTTGATACTATTGTATGTGAAGTTACACTCAACTATTTCAAAGGAAGAGACATTATGGTAGCTACTGTTATATCGGGTTGTCTTGTGGTGAAATACTGTGTTGCTTACATTGTTCTGATCTGATCTGCTTTGTTATGTTCTTTTTTGTCTTAATCTCTTTAACATAAAAAAATAAAAGAAGCTCATGGAGGTATAGGGAGGCTAGATGGTGAGGTCTGAGACTAAGTTTCTAGGGAAGTGCCTCAATTCTTATTTTAGAATTTCCCTGTGAAGGAAACATCTACCACAGCCTTCATCAAATAGTGATACCAGGCCCTTGACCTTGCAACTGCTGCTACTTTGGTATCAGAAACTCCATTTTCCAACCTCTGCATCCCTTGTGTGTTCGTCTGGGTCCTCCTAGAAGTAGACACCAAACATTTTATCATGGGAACTATCCATGTAAGAGAGAAATGAGGAATAGCAGGGCAAACCATCAGAACTCTAACCAAGGTTGACTTAGAGTGAAGGGAAAGGGAGGGAGGGTAGGTGGCGGTGAGCTAGATGGCTGTTCAGAGGATGGGAGTTCTAGAAGGTCCATCAGGAAGTCCTCAGCTGAAGTCAGTCATTAGAGGGCAGGACAGGCCGGCCTGGGTATCTAGCAGCACCACTGAATGGCCATTTGCAGAGTGTGGCCTGTGGGCATCTGTGGTCAGTCAGAGTCCCCGTAGTGGGGGCTGGTTATGCACTCTTGTGGTGGCCACACCTCTGTCACCTTGCCTTGCCTGCTGCTGATGCTGCAGCACCAGGTTGTTCTTTTATAAATCTGAATCTCATGTGAGTGAGTCACACTTAGAATCTCAGTCACACGCCTGTGCTTTGGCTGCAAAGTCAGCTGGGGAGGAGGAATTGAATTCATAAGCTGCACATTTCTTAAATATCAAAAGGCTGTTAAAAAGAACAGGTTGGGTAGGCAGAAAGCATGACAGATACTCATCACAATAATGAAAGTAAAATATCATTAATAAGAGACCTGAACCTGCATAGCTAGCTATTTTATTAACATATGGCAAGTGATTTAAAACAACATATTTTGTGAATGTCTTTCAGAAGCAGAAGAAACAAGAAACGAGACAATGATTTGGGGAAAGAAGAGGAGAAAAGTAGAGGGGGAGAGAAGAGGTGAAAGAAGAGGGAAAGTTAAAGAATATGCTGGTAGGAAAGAAGCCCAGTGGAGGATGGTTATCTGATCATGACAAAAAGGCGGAGAACCTAATGAGGAAGACACGGAGAAATTCGAATCCAGGAGTCAGTCTCCTGCACAAACCCTTTCAACACTAGTAATCCAAACTTACACAACTGATGAGAGGATTCAAACTCAGATCTTTTAAAACTGCTTGTTATGAGAGTCTTTGTTTAATCAAAATATTCCCTGACGAATGAAGAAAGACAGAAAGAACTTTTTGCACAAGTTTTTTGTTTGATTTGGTGCATAAAAACTATAAAATCAAATATAAATGAGCACAGAAGTTCATGAGTTAACATAAAAAATAGCAATTAACTAGCTCCTTAAATTCTGTATTTTGCATTGCCTTTTGAAACTTTACTCTTATATATTCTGTATTTCAGAAAGTTACTTGTTTTTTGCTAACCAGGTATTACCTGTACTAACACTTGCATATTTTATATAACCCCTAGATGCACCTGAGCTGGTGTTCCCATTTTCTAATAAGTTCACACAATTCTGATAATACCCTGTGATTACAGTTCAGATATTAGGCATATGAATTAGTCGAACATAAAATGGGAGTGAATGGATTAGTTTTTTCCTGGTACAAACTCTCCTTTTATTTAGGCCAACATGATTACAGTTTTATAACATGATTTTCAGACCGTAATGACATTACTGTGCTAATCCTGAGGAAGTCAATTGGATTTTATATACTAGCTATAACAATCAGTAACATTTTACAGCTATATGATGGCTGTTATGAATATTAATTGCCATTACCAACTGTTCCTGGACTCCTACCATGCATTCTCTATTCTGTTGGCTTCACAATGAAACTGTATAGTGAAATCTACTTATTATCTATGCAAAGCATTTTAAAAATATTTTGGATTACTCTAATTATTTCTTCCTATTTTAAAGAATGACAATAGTAAAAGTAGATTATTTTGGAGACCAAATTTTATTCTTTTACTACTCATATAATTTCAGTGAGTAATTATCCACATGGAATATATTATTTTCAGCTATTCCAAAAGAGGTGAAAACATTTTAAAACTATAGTAGGTAAAAGATTTGGCACATAAAATAAATGAACCATAAAATTCTAGATGATAATGTATGTTTTGGAGTAAACAATACCTATGCATTATCTACTTGAAGAAGATCTGATTAACCATATTTACTAAACACTCTTCTATGTATTACTTCATATAAAAATATATCTTAATTATGACTAATCCTTTATTTTGGCCATAAATTTCATTCTTAAGAGTAGAAATAAAAGAAGAGGTGGATGGATGAGTTCTAGAATGTAAGAAATGGAAAGACTAAAAGCAAGCTTATTTAAAAATATCAATGAAAAGGAAAGAAAAAGAAAAAATATTTAAATTTGTATAAACATACTTAGAATAGCTAAGATGATTGTGCTACAAATTCGATAAATTCATAAAACATTTAACATTCATAGGACTGAAACAATTTTGCGTGTTTGTGTCAGGTGACCTGAGGGAACTCTTGAAGATCACTATGTAAAATATCAACCACAGTTCTGTTCCTGCCACTTTGTTTTGAAAGCCTATATCATCATTGTTTTGGGCTCTTTGCTATTGTTTACTTGTCTTTTTTGTTTCTCATTTTTCTAGTAATCTGTTTTGTTTTTCCCTCTAATGCAGAAATGATAGGTATACATGTAGAGGCTTGTACATGCCTAGAACTTCTTCTAAACAGTTTATGAGAATCAATTACATTGTGTGTGATAAAATGAACAGCTACTTGAAGAAAAATAGATATTATAGTATCCATTGCTAATTCTGTATTATCATGTGCTGAAATCCAGTAATGCTTCTATTCTTTGTTCAGAGTGGTTTCAGTCTTTTTTGTATTGTATAATTTCAACATACATGAAGGTATAGACAGCTAACTGGAAGAGAACAAGAGATATTATAGCAGCCATTGCTGATTTTCCTATTGTATGGTTTTGAAGGTCTGTAATGCTTTTGTCTTTTTTTTTTTTTTTTCTTTTTTATCGGTACCGGGGATCGAACTCACAACTGCCTGCTTGCAAGGCAGGTGCTTGTGCTGCTGAGCTAAATCCCCAGCCCCTGCCTGTAATGCTTTCATCACTCTGTTTTGATCAGTTTAATACTATTTGTTTTGTATGAATTCATTGTGTGTAAAGATATAGACAATTATTTAGAAGAAAACAAGAGACATTGGTAGCTACTGTAGATCTCCTGTTGTCTTGCTTTGAAATCTGTGCCACCTATATTTTCTTCTGATCTTCTTTGTTCTGTTTTGTTATGTTTAGTTTTACCTTTTTAAAATAAATAAATAAATAAATATATCAATGAAGAGGCTTGCATGGAGCTGGACTAGACTCGGGCCCCTCATGCGACTCCTGCTGTCTCCGCAGACCACCTTGCGGGAACTGGGAACTTCAGCCAGAGAACATTGGACTTCAGTGCATTAACCATGCAGTATCTATGGTAGACTCAGTAAGAACTCAGAAGGCTTCCACCAGTGAGGTGAGTTTGCCCCTAAAATAGGAATAGAGTTTGCCTCCTTTAGTGGGTAAATAGGAGCAACAGAGAAGCCCCCTCCAGAAGTAGGCCATAGGTGAGCTTGGCAAGTGGGTGGGTGAGTCCTTCCTCCACACAGAGAATATCAGGTAGCTTGAGGAGGGTGCCAACAAGGCCTCCCCCAACCTGGAGAAAATTAAGGGGGCCTGTGGAACACTCAGAGACACAGGATTCCAGATGAGACAAATACTATAACCAGAAAGATTTTGTGACTCTGAACAACCTGAAGACATAATAACAGCAGGAACTAGGGGTTGATTTCCATCAGTACTCCATTGTAAACCTAGGAAGAACATAGGACTTACCCAACACGCCCTACAGGGAGAATTCAGGTGAGTGGCCCACTTCTTCATTGTGGGGCCCAGCAATTGGACAAACATCAACCTTACAGTAGGGCCCCAAGATACATATTACCAACAGTTGACACTAGTGGGATTGAAGAACCAAATATTAACCCGAAAAGGGAAAATGGCAAAATTGAGAAAGCAAAATGCAATCTGAAACATCTAGTCCACCAGGAGCAAGTACAGGAGACACTGAAATAGAGGACTTCAAAAGTAACACACTTTAAATCTCTGAAAAGACAGCAAGTGAAATAGAAAAAAAAAAAAAAAACACTCCATGAGGCTACAGAGGAAATCAAATTAGATGTAATCTCTCATGTAAAAACAGAAATAACAATCTTAGTAAAGGAGTTGCTCAGTGCAGCTAGAGAAGAAATAGATTTTTAAAAAGTACAGGAGCATGGGAAATTGAAACCCTAAATATAGAAAACAAACAGAATTCATGAAACAAACTCAAAGAGACATCCAAGAAACAAAAAATTCTACTGGAAGCTGGCAAAACCATTTAAATGATGCTAAGGATAGAATTTCAGACCTTGAGGACAGAATCACAATTAGCAATCATGAAAGGATAGAACTTAAAAATAAGGAAGCAGCATGAAATGACAATCCAGCAGCTCCAAGATGATGCCAAGAGAAACAATATAATACTAATAGGCATTAGTGAAGATGCAGGAATCAATGAAAACGACATAATTAAAATATGTACAGAATTAATAGCAGAAAATTTCCCAGACATGGGGAAAAATCTGATATTCAGGTAAGTGAGGCATATACAACACCAAAGAATCACAACCTACATAAATCTGCACCCAGACATATAATAATTAAGATCCCAGACAGGCTGCATTAAAACAGAATACTAAAAGCTGTTAGAAAAAAGACACAACTCACCTATCAAGGAAAGCCCATTAAAACCACAGCAGACTTTTCAGAACAAACCCTCAAGATGAGCTTGGAGTGAGATATTTCAAGTCCTAAAAGAAAACAACTTTCAACCCAGACTGATGTGCCCAGAAAAAACTTTCATTCAAATTTAATGGGGAAACAAGACACTTCCATGACAAAGAACAACTAAAGAAATTCAGGTCCACCACACTAACCCTAGAAAGAGTGCTGAAAGCATACTAAATAGAGACAAAAATGACCATAATCTCCAGAACAACAACAGAAAGAAATCACCAGATAGGCCAAGCAATTCAGCAAAGGAGAAAAGCAGAAAGCAAACAACTGGAACATAACATGGCCAAGTTGAGCCAGTGCATATCAGTGATATCCAGAAGCCCAGAATAAAACCATTCCAACTAATGAATGAAAACATTATAAGGCTTCAAAGCAATATAATGGGGAATCATGATTACCATATACTTTTAGGTATTCTTACCATTTTTTACACTAGGGAAACTATTCTGTATTCATACATGTGAGTTTGATTTATTTCACATATGAGTATGGTCTCAAGCTGCATCCACTTATTTATCAATATCTCAATGTGATCATTCTTTATAGCTGTGTACTACTCCATTGTATAAAAATATATTTTTTTATCCATTCCTCAGTTGATGGACACTTAGGTTGTTTCCAAGATCTGGCTATTACAAATTGTGCTGCTATAAACATGGGTTCACATATATCACTGTGGTATGATGTTCTTAGTTCTTCTGGGAATATGCCCAGAAGTGGAATAGCTAGGTCAAATGGGACTTCCAAGTCCAACTTTTTGAGAAATCTCCAGACTGACTTCCACAATGGTTGCACCAGTCTACATGCTCACCAACAGTGCAGGAGAGTTCCTTTTTCCCCACAACCTCTCCAGCATTTGTTGTTGGTAGTTTTATTGATCCTGGCCATTCTTTCAGGAGTGAGACGCAATCTCAGTGTGGTTTTAATTTGCATTTCTCTAATGAGTAATGATGATGAACATTTTTTCATGTACTTATTTGCCATTTGTATTTCTTCATCTGAGAACTGTGTAATCATCTCAGATGCCCATTTTGGATTGGATCTTTGAATTTTGGGGGTGTGATTTTTTTTTAGTTCTTTATATGTTTTAGATAGAAGTCCTTTGTCTGAGGGACAGTTCACTAAGATTTTTTCCCATCTCGTGGGTTTTCTTTTCATTATGCTGGAGATTTCTTTTGACATGCAGAAACTTTTTAATAAGATATGATCCCAATTATTGATTCTGGGTAGTTCCTGTGCGGTTTGATTCTTGTTCATGAATTCTCTATCTACCCCTATGTCTTCAAGGTTTTTACCCAATTTATCTTCCAATAGATTTAGTGTTTCTGTTTTAATATTCAGATCTTTGATCCATTTATATTTTAATTTAGAACATGGTGATAGGCATGGGTCTAGTTTTAGTTTTCGGTATATGGAGAGCCAGTTTTTCCAACACCATTTATTAAAGAGACTGTCGTTCTTCCAGTGAATTTGTTTGGCCCCTTTATCAAAGATAAGGTGGTTGAGTGTGATGGTAGTTGTGGTTGTATCTTCTAATCTATCCCATTGATCTTGGGCTCTGTTTTTATTCTAGTACCATGTTGATTTTGCTACAGTTGCTTTGTAGTATAACTTCAAGTCAGGGATTGTGATGCCTCCTGCCTTGCCTTTGCTGCTTAGAACTGTGTTTGCTATTCTAGGTCTCTTCTGGTTCCAGGTGAATTTTAGGAGTGATTTCTCTAGATCTATGAGGTATGTTGATGGTATTTTTTTGATGGTATTTTTTGGGGGGTTTCTCTGTAAAACAGTTTTGGGAGAATGGCCTTTTTCGTTTTTATCGGTACCAGGGATCGAACTCACGACTGCTTGCTTGCAAGGCAGGCGCTTATGCTGCTGAGCTAAATCCCCAGCCCCGAGAATGGCCATTTTTACAATATTTATTCTTCCTATCCATGAACAAGGGATGTCTTTTCATTTTCTGAGATCCTCTTCAATTTCTTTTTTCAGTGTATTCTAATTTTCTTTTGTGAGAGTAATTCCTAAATATTTCATTTTTTTGGTTGCTAGTGTCAAGGGTGTGGCTTCTCTTATTTCTCTCTCTGTGATTTTATTGTTAGTGTATAGGAATGCTATTGATTTTTGAGTACTGGTTTTGTATCCAGATACATTGCTGAATTTATTTTCTATATCTAGGAGTCTTTCAATGGAGCTTTGCGGGTGTTCTATGTAGAGTATCATGTCATCAGCAAATAATAATAATTTAACTTCTTCTTTTCCTATCTTTACCCCTTTTATTTCTCTCTATTGTCTAATTACTCTGGCTAGTATTTCCAGTACTATATTAAATAGGAGCTGTGGTAAGTACCCCAGCATGTCTTCTTTAAAACTCAGGAAAGCAAAGAAAGAAAATTTTGATATAAGTCAGAGTAGAAAGAAGAAAAATACTCAGGGAAGAAACATACAAATTATATTGACTAACAAAACAAGAAAGACAAGTCAAGAATTATATTGGCTTTCTCATCAAAAACCATGAAGCAAGAAAAGTGCAGGAAATTATTTTAAATGTTGAAAACAAAGACATCAAACCAGAGTTCTAAATCTAGTGAAAATATTCTTTGAAAGTAAAGGATAAATCATTTCTCTGGTAAAAATGAAGGAAATTTATTGTCAAAGGCTACCCCTGAAAAGTATTTTAAAATAAGTTATTTATAGAAAAAGAAAATTATGTAAGTCAGAAATTCTGATCTACATAAAAGAAAGCATTAGAGAAAAATGAAGTTAAAGAATTTTATTTTCTTATGCTTAATCTGCTATTTGCTGAAGTAATAACTATAATAATATACATGGTATGATCAACAAATATAATGAATGTTTAATGTATTACAGTAAAAGATACACTGCCATTAATCCTCCTCAAAATCTCTCCCTCGTTTTGCACACAAATATCCTATTGTTCTTGCCATTTTCTGAAGCAGTCCTAGAAGCCCCATTATATGACTGTCCTTAGTTGTGCTGTTGTAACTGCCCTGATTCCCTAAATTGATGCAAAGAGTTTACCTTTTATGTCAGTTGACTTTGGAGAAGAGCCAAAAGTTGTAGAGAGCCAGATCCAATGATAAGGTGGATTAGAGCACATTGTAAGGTTTTTATTATGAGCTTCCTTTGCTGTTGCGTGACACTTGTAGCATTGTTCCTCATATCACTTATCATACCTCTTAAAGACACTCATGAAACAGGACCTACAGAACTGCTTCAGAAAATGACAAGACTGATGGGAGTATGCTCTTAGTAAGGGGGATTAATGGTAATGTATATTTCACTGTAATAAAAATTTTAATAGAATATTCACTGTATTTCTACCATACCTTATATTATGTGATTATAGCATATCAATAAATGAAATGAATGACATCAATGTTTGAAGACAGGAATGGGGACAGCTCTGTTAGAAGCTAGCTACATTACCCATGAATGTTACTTGAAAGTAGATGTAGATTAACTATAAATGTATACTGCCAATAAAAATGTTTTTAAATGAGTACAATTTACTTGCTAAGAGAGAAGAGAAATTATAGAAAATATTCAAGTAAAACCAGAGAAAGTATAAAAAGGAGGAAAAATTTAAAAAATAAATCTACGTAGATCTTACACTTTTCACAAAAACTAATTCAAATTAGGTCATAAATGTAAAATGCAAAACTATAATGGTTCTAGAAGTTAGGAGAAAATCTTGGTGACTTTGATTTTGGTGATGAGTTTTCAGATATGAAAGAAACAAATGGGCTGTGTGTGTGTGTGTGTGTGTGTGTGTGCCCCTAGTACTGAACCCCTAGTACTAAACTCCCAGTATTGAGAAAAAACTGGTAAATTGAACTTCACTAAAATGAAAAACTTCTCACCTTGCCATATTAACATGCATCTGTCTCTGTAGCACCCTCTCCTGCCTTTGTGAGCCGAGAAATCCAGTTGTCAGAAACCCAGCATGTCTATTTTCAAGATACACACTTGAGAGATCTTTGACTCTCGTGGGAACCCCACTTTGAAGTTATCTCTACACCTCCAAGGTTCTCTTTTGAGCTGCTGTGCCCAATGGCACTTCCACTGGCATCTAAAAGGTCCTAGAGCTGCGTGACAATGACAAACCTTCTACATGGGCAAGGGTGTGCTAAAGGCTGTTGAGAGCATCAATAAAACTACTACATGTGCCCTGGTTAGCAAGAAACTGAATGTCATGGAGCAAGAGAAGATCAACAAGCTGAAGATGGAGAGGGGATGGAGAACAAATCCAAATTTAGGAGCAATGCCATCCTAAGGTGTCCCTCACTGTGTACAAGGCAGCTGCCCTGGGGAAGGAGGTGTCCTTAACCACCACACTACTGAACTGGCCAGCAATACCAAGGCCATCCTTCCAGTCCTTGCCTTCAACGTGATCAACTGCAGCTCACACACTGGCAACAAGCTGGCCATGCAGGAGTTCAAGATCCTGCCTGTGGGCGTGGTGAGCTTCAAAGAGGCTGTATGCCTTGGGGCCAAGGTCTACAAACCTGACAAATGTCACCAAGGAGAAGTGCAGCAGGGAGGCCACCAACATGAATGACAAAGGCAGCTTTGCTCCCAACATCCTGGAGAATAAGGAAGCCTTGGAGCTTCCTTATAGAATGTTATTCCTTTTAGAATGCTATTAGGAAGGCTGGTTACATGGACAAGGTAGTCATCGGCATATGTGGTCAGTGGCCACATATGAGTTTTTCAGGTCTGGAAAGTATGACTTGTCTGGAAAGTCAAGTCTCCCAACGACCCAGAAGATGCAGCATGCCTGACCAGCTGGCTGATCTCTACAAGTTCTTCCTCAGGGACTTCCCAATGGTGTCCATCAAGGACCAGCTTGACCAGGACAACTGGGGGACCTGGCAGAAGTTCACAGCCAGTACAAGCATTCAAGTGGTGGACAATGACCTTAGGGTGACCACCCTAAGCACATCACCAAGGCTCTGAACAAAGAGGACTGCAACTTCCTGCTGCTCAAAGTCAACCAGATTGGCTCAGTGACAGAGTTCTCACAGGTGTGTAAGCTGACTCAGTCCAATGGCTGGGGCACCATGGAGTCATACTGGCCTGGGAAGACAAAGGACACCTTTATCACTGGCCTGGTGGTGGGGCTCAGTACCTGGCAGATCAAGACTGTTGTGCCGTGCCAGTTCGAGTGCCTTGCCAAATACAACCAGATCCTCAGAGTCGAAGAGGTGCTGGGCAGCAAGGCCAACAGCTTCAGAAATTCCCTGGATAAGGAGGCTAAGGCAAGCAAGCACCCAGGCCCTCTGTAGTTAGGTCACCATGCCCACCACTACTTCTTCAGACACCAGTGGGACCACCCAGAGCCCATGACCCCAGCTCTGATCATCCTCCTTGTCATCTTATGTCCCACCGAGTCTGGAGCTATGTGTGACACCAGGCAAGGTTCCCAGTGGTTCTGTTGCAAAATAAATGCCCCAGTGCCTCATAGGGGGAAAAACAAAAAACTTCTGCCCCATGAAATGCACATTTTAAAAGCTGGAAAGATAAGAAAGAAAATAAGAAAACGAGCACTTTGTTTTAAAAATGAACAAAAAATTTGGCAAGCACCTCAGCAAAGATACACAAGTGCCCAATAAGCATTTACAAAGATGCTTCACATCATTATCAGGAACATATAAATTAAAACAATGAGATATCATTTCATGCCAATTAGAATGCCCGAAATCAACAACACCAAATACTAGTGGGGTTGCAAAACAACAGGAAATCTCATTCACTGCAGGTGAGAAGGCGTAACCACTTTAGAAGACAGCTTACCAGTTTCTTGCAAAACAATACACACTCTTAACATATGTGACCATTAATTGTGATAGGTCAGCCTGTCTGGATTAAGAAGCCCCTAACAGATCAGTAAAGCAAACTACTGAATGAGTCTGTGGGGGTGTGTCTAGATATGACTGCCATGCGGGCCAAAACCTGACTGTGGGTGGCACCATCCAACAGGCATTTAGCCTGGATGGAAGATTTGAATAGACACATCTAAGAATAGATATAGATAGAACACATACATATTAAAATATGCTTAAAATATTGTTATTAAGAAAGTGCAAGTTAAAACTATATACTACCAAACATGGTTTGAATGTCTAAAGTCCAAAAAAAATCTGACAACACTAAATACTGCTGAGGATATGGAACAACAAGGACATTCACTGTTGGTAGGACTGTAAAATGCTACATTTTAGAAGACAGTCCAGCAGTTTCTTACAAAATTAAAATAGTCTTAACTTATGATATGTAGTTGTGCTTCTAGGTATTTATCCAAGTTGGTTGAAAAATTATGCCCACACAAAAACCTGCATAGGAATGTTTATAGCAGTTTTATTCATAATTGCCAAAACCTGGAAGCAATTAAGGTGTCCTTCAGTAGGCGATGAATAAACAAGCTATGATACATCTCTACAATGGACTATTTTTTCAGCAATAAAAAGAAGTGAGCTATCACGCCACAGGAAAATACAGAGGAACTTCAGATGCATATTGGTAAGTAAAAGAGGCCTCTTGTTAAAAGGTGGTATACTATATGATTACAAATATGACATTTTGAACAATCAAAAGTAGAGTAAGAACAAAATTATCAACAGTTACCAGAGATTTAAGCGAAAACAGAAGGGATGAACAGATGAAGGGTAGGAGATACTTATGGTGGTGAAATTATTCTTTATTATAAGGTAATTGCAGGTGTGTGGTATGTGTTTGTCAAATTTCATTAAATTCTACAACACACAGAGTAACTTTTAACGTAGATAAACTTTCAAAATAAAAATAAAGTCAAAAGGAATTTTCATAGGAATATTGTATTTTAGTTAATACAGCTGTTGCCTATGGAAGTATCAGTTAACAATTCAGATACTACTCTATTTACTAAAATTGGAAAATCAAGAAAATGAATGGCAGGTTCATTCAATGGTGTGAGCCAGATTTCTTGCTATTGAAATAGAAATTTATAGATCACCAAGGGAAAGGAATCATAATGATCCTTGTAGTAATGGGGAAAATGAATCCTTGAACAAATGGCTCACCCTAGATCTGACACAGAAATATCTTATATGATAAGCCTGGAATATTTTATTGTGCTTTGACTCTACTAGCCTGAATGTAAAGAACAATATAAAAATTTCATATTTATAAAGTCATATTAAAGGAACAAAGAATCCAGCCAAAATACTCATATGGCCAAACATAAAGCACTGGTTTATAACTCAAAGTATAATACGAGTACCAATAAATTATTTACATCCATAATATGAATACATTATTGAATAAATTATCAAATCAGGAAGAACAGACAAATCTCTCACGCAGAAGGCCAAGTTAGGTGCCAGACACTCCACTCTAAAAGAAAGTAAGTCTAACTTCCCACCTGTAAGTGTGAGCTGCATGGTGACTTCTATGGGAAGTGGGGAGAAACAGTAAGTTTACACCAGATAGACCCGATAAACACTATTCAACCAGGTGGTCAAGGTCAAGAGCAACAGGCAAGAATCCTGTTGATAGTGTATACTCTTGAATATCAAAAACAATTATTTATAACCCTGTGCTTTTCTCCCAAACCCTAGCCCCGTGTGATCATAAGAGAAAAATCAGATCACTTCCAATAACAGGACATCAAATCACATACTTACAAAATTACTTATTTTTCTGATGTGCATCTCAGAAATTATGGCAACCAAGAGGAGCCTACGGAGACATGCCCACTGAATGTATTATAATAACCTGGATAGGATCCTAGAGTGGGAAAGGCACATAAGGTAAATTCAAGGAAATATGAATAAATAAATTTTAGTTAATATCAATATAGTCTCATTAAATATCGAAAATGTATTACATTAATATAGTTGATAATAGGAGAAATTATGTATGAGAAATATATAGGGACTCTCCATCCTTCTCTGTTCAATTTTCCTGTAAATCTAAAACTTTCCAAAATAGAATGTATTCATAAAAATAGATACGTGCCATTTTCCAGGCACCATACTTGGATCAATTCTACTGTTACTTTATCTTTATAACCAACCTGCAAGAAACACAATATTAGAAGTAAAAGATCAAGAATTTAATATACTGGCTGGGCATGGTGGTCATGCCTGTAATCTTAGCACTCCGTTAGGCTGAGGCAGGAGTAGCACCAGAAGTTTAAGACCAGCCTGTACTACATAGTGAGATTTAATATACCTTAGTTTGGTTACATATTCTATAGTCTTCTACTAGATCAGTATTTCTCAAAATATGTCCTCTGGACCACCAAGCCCATTAAGAATTCTTGGGGAGAGAAAAACCTTAGCAACTACTTTCAAGATAACTATATGCAATATATTAACTAGTGTTAATTTCATATTTCTTTTTTTTAATTTCTGTACCATTTTAACCTTTTTTTGTTTTTAAAATAAAAAAATAAAGAAAGAAATTGTTTACATGTTAGTATGTTTGAGTAATCTGTCGTAGAACTCCCTGACCCTCCTTAGGGATTCTTAATGAACATGAGGAAATACAATCAGTCCTTCGTATCCATAGATTCCGTATCTTCAAACTTAACTGCCAGGGACTGAAAATACATGGGAAAAAATTTTATCTGTATTGAATATTACAGACTTTTTCCCTTTTCATTATTCCCTAAAGAGTATAGTATGATGATTATTTACATAGCATTTACACAGTATTAGGTATTATAAATAATCTGGAAATGATTTAAAATAAATGGGAGGATGTGCTAAGGTTATATGCAGTTGCTACACCATTCTACACAAGAGGCATGAGCAGCAGGGGCATGTCTGTGTAAAGGTGGAACCAGGGCATGTCTGTGTAAAGGTGGAACCAGGGTGGATACAGGGGGGTGACTACGTAGAAATCCAGAAGTCCTACACAAAAGAAATCTACTTAACTGGGTAACATAGTTTTCAGCAGACTTACTTTGTACAGATCTATTTTCGACATGATTTTTGACTGCACTGGCCATGCTCCAGCAGCCTGCCTCTTGAGGATTCTGGTAGACTGTGACAGGGGCTGTGAGTCCATGTGTTCAAGGCCTGATGAGCTGACAATGTGTAGCAGATCCTATGGGTCAGTCTTCCAATAGCCACTCACCACATCTTCCCTTATAATATGGAAGTTAAGCTTGATAGCTGTGAATCAGCCAAAGCACTACAGTTTCCTTGTGTGATTAACTTCTAGCCAATGAGATAGATAAGTGAGGGCAACTGCTAAGCTGTATAAGGTGAGCCATCAATGGATTTACCAAGTACAGTATTCTCAGAAAGGGGCAAGTTCTCTTTCCCTCTTCCCTACATCTTCCTGCTTACTGTGGTTTATATGTGTAGCTGGGGCGCCAGCAGCTATACTGAGCCATGAAGCAGCACAGTGAGAATGTTGAAGCAGCCAAACAGGAAAAACCAAGATTCCTGAGACATGGAGATGCCATAGCAGTCCTAGACTTTCTACCCCCAGACTTGTTTTACAATAGAAAGACATGAAAGATACGTCTGTCTTGCTTAAACTGCTATTATGATTTTTAAATATAATTATATTGCATGATTTTGCTTGGTTGTTACAGGCAGCTGAAGTGACTCTTAATCAATATATAGTTTGATTTAAAATAAAGCAATCTAAAAAAATTCATTACAGTATTGATAATTTGGGATTGTTTAGGGTCCAGGAGGGAGATTGTTATTCCCCACTAATAACGGGCATGGCCTTTTAAGTAGGTCAATCTTCAGGAAGTATTCAAACACAGAAGCATCTCTGCCAAAGCTTGTATCATTTCCCAGTCAGACCTAGGTGCTCATCCATTCAATCACCATCACATCTTGAGGCACTCATTGCAACACAGTGTGTTGTGTGATAAATGTTGGTCCTCCAGTTATGAGTTTCACTACTTGATGAGAAAAGTTTAGACACTGTCTCATTTTAATCTCCGTGCCACAGGCCAGTAAAGCTCAAGAAATAGTTGGATGAATGAGACCATAAAGGATCTTGCCTAAAGGTTCCAATTGGATAAATAAACTTCCAACAGCAAGACAACAGGGTGATGGGTTTACATGCTCTTTCTAGATTCCAGTCTTTCCATTTGAAATAGTTTTCCATGTAGTGATTGCCTTTTTTCACACCTTATACGTAACCCAACTTAGAATAGTTAACTGTCCTTTGTTAAGTTATACCAACCCCTCTCCAGCTCCTTTGTCTCAGGTCTGATGCACAGGCCATTTGGATCAGGATAGAAAAGCATTATGACCCTTTGTAACTGGGTCCATCTTACCAGGTGACACAGGGCCATGAGGGGTGTAGCTTGGGCCTTGCCACATGGGAAATGAACAACTTCAAATTCACTGTCTTTTGCTTCTCAAGCATAGTCTGGAAAGTTGGTTGGATTGGTGCAAAATAAAACTGTGAAATAGGGACTAGCAGGTCTCAGAGACCTCAAGAAACCAGTAGTAGAACTCTCCCATCAGGTTAGGTCCTCAGAACATTTCTATGACCTTCATGGAATGCAGATTCCTGAGTATTTTGATGCCAGAGCCCCCCAAAACTCTTTAATTTGTTATTCTCTAAACATATAGATTTCTTTACTTTCCAGTACAAAAAGCACCTAAATGCAAGTGAGATTGGGAAATTTTATTTTCACACTTTGTGCCTGGAAAAGGAAAGTGAGAAATGTAGCCTTTTGAATGTAGATGCCTTTAGGAAGTGCAGGCTCTCTGCTGTGCTGCAGACCCCACCCCGCCTGCTGTTTTATCTGCCAACCTTTGCAGACACTTGTACTCTGGATCTTTAGAAACAGAAATTTAGTTTCAGAACCCTCTCTATTTAAAATTCTATCACTGATTTCTAATTCTTAAGGAACCATTTATAAATGACCATTCAAGTGAGACAAGAAAGGGTTATTTAATAAATGTTAAGACTGTAGAAAAATCTCTTGATTTTATAGGCAGATAAACCCAAGCATATGAATAACAAAATGAGTAACGTCCTGAGGCCAATCATAATGCAGAAAGAACCACCATATGGTGCAGAGAGTACTCGTAGATCTATTTTAAAAGCAAAGAAACTGTGCTTTTCAGCAACACCACATAGCTAGTGAAATGGCACATGGGCTTAAAAATGAGTGTGTTTCTCTAGGTTTGTCTTCCTATTTTTCCTTAGTTCCTAAATTTTCTCATGTGCAAAGTCACCTTTTAAAGGGAAAATTACGTTTAAAAAAACTTCCTGCAGAGAAAATAGCCAGTGCTGTTCATGTCCTGACTGCCTTCCCTCCTCTCAGCACTAAGAGTACTCAGGAGCTTGTGGCGAAGACAATCAGCACCGAAGTGTTCAGAAAACCTAAGTGTGCAGAAGTGTGGGCAGGCAATAAGCCACAGAACCAGCTGCAGCTCACAGCCAAGGTGCTTAGTAGCCATCCGGAGTTGCGCAGTGTCACTCTGAGGAACTGATTAAGGCTGAAGGCTCTCCTTCCTCACACACAACTCAGTGCATTTGTGGAGCCATTTATCCCCAAGAACCTCAGAAGAACTGACGCCAGCAGCAGCTTCCCACACAGGGCCGGTCCATTCTATGGTGAAGGTAAACTACTTCAAACGGAAAGGCACTCTTTCTCCTCAGCCTGCATTCTACCTTGATGGCTAGTGATGGCTGTGGGTGATCTAATAGTCCTTTTAACAATATAAACAACTTTAGGAGAGTCAAACCATGGACACTTCAGTTTAAGTAAATTCAGTCGGATTTCATTCTTTCTCACACATGGGCAAGATCAGATGCACTGGAGGAAGGAGAGTTTTAATTATTCTGGAGCCTGGAGTATTTTGAGGAGTAAGAGAGAGCCGGAAAATGACTTAGGTCACCGATCTCTGGGAGGTGGTGGGGGATGCTAGAGGAGAAAGAAAAGGATGCCAAAAGGAAAGAGTGTTTCAAATAAAAGCTTTACCTATGCCTAGGAGAAGAGAAACGGAATTTAAAAGATTACTCACGATGTACCAGGAATAGTAAAAGTCAGCTCGTTACATTGTCACATTTAATTATGCCAACAACACCTGTGTTATTTTCTCCCATTTAATAGGTTCAACAAACAGAAACTTAGAAACTTGGCAATAAAGAATAATTTGCCCAAAACTGATTAGTGACATACTAGATTCACTAAACTCTGATTTGTTTTCTGCCCAAATCATTGTCCCCAAAATGGTTTCTGTAGCTTAGATTCCAGTTATATATAAGATTTTCCATGGAAAAAAATAGGTCAAAGTGTTTCCTCATGAATGTTACTGGGAACACAGCCTGATTCCCACATGAAGACCGCCAGTGTTCGTCTTGATCCTCTTGCCATTCTGTGTCTGGTGTGGGGTGAGGTTCTTCCCAATATACAGAACTGGCCTGGTGGGTTCCTTTGATCAATGCCTGCTTTTTAGATAATCTCTGTGCAAATCTGCTGGCATTCTCCAAACATATGTCCGGGTGTTATTTAACTGGGGAGCTATGAAGATTGTGAAATTCAAGTTTACATATGTTTTCAAACAACATATTTTAAACATAATTGTTTATAACCAGAAGAGGAAGCTCATTTCAGCATTCATTTGACTAATATCTGTGGAGCATCCGCTTGGTGCCAACCCCTGCAGTGGGACAGAGGCTGCAGCTGTGGACATAGTTGCCTTCCACAAAGAGGCTGTGTCTCCTTAAAACCTCTTCAACAAAGGTTGAGATATTTTTTATTAAAGTATCTTTGTGGAGGGAAACTTCTTGAAAAATCAGTGTATACAGAAGAAAAGGCATGGAAATAGCCTTTCCATCACATAAAATATAAATCATCTGTCTAGCTTTTGCTGCTCATCTGGTACACTTAAAAATGTTTTTTGGATGAATGCCTGTCATTCAATCAGCAATCCAGCGTTTTCTCTGTAAGGTATGCATTACAAATTGTAATAGAAGAAGTATGCACCCGACCCTAAACAGGCCACTGTTTGATGGAAGAGACCAGGCAGGCTAAACTGAACAAGAAAGCTCTAGGTTAGGTGTCAAGAAAACATTTTCTGTAAGGGGTTTAACATTGAATCTTAATTTAAGGCTTTCCAGCCCATATGCTCTCTGTTGTACCATTACAGCAGGAAAGCAACCATAAGCCACTTGTAAACAAATGCACATGGTTGTGTTCAAAGTTTCATTTACAAAAACACGCAACAAACCGGATCTGACCAATAGGCTGTAGCAATCAGAAGGCTCTCTGACACCTGGTCCAGGTTGTTACAGGCAGCTGGGTTAGTTAAAAATATTAAAGGCAGTCGGACAGGGCTCCTCAAAGGAGCCAATGTAGAAGTTCAGCTACCTTGCAACCTTGGAGGAGAGAAACTCCTCCCACTGTGGACCAGGTCTCAAAACAAAAGGCAAAGCAAATACACCCATATTCTAAGGATTGGTAATCTAATTAGTTCTCTATCACCCTTGGGCAGTCAGGAGTCATCCTCCCAACCCCTACAGGAAGAGTCACTGCTGTTAAGCAGGCCTGCTTGCTACAAGACTGCCTTCCCCATTTGTTCCTGATTTAATCAATTTTACCTGAGTAATTACTCTTATTGGTTGACTACAGTTCTGTCCTGTCTTATGCCCACCTTGCAAGTTCCCATTTTTCCCCATCTTGGACCTGTCTCACCTCGTGGTTTAATTCTATAAAAGTCCCTAGAAAAGACAGAGTCCTTGGCACCCACTCAGGACTCCTTCTGTCTCTCAGACAGAAGCTTTCTTTCTCTCAATAAATATATTTTGCTCTTAACCTCCATTGTTCTTCAAATTCATTTTTCGATTTTAGAGAACATGAACTTGTACTGGGACATCTAGTAGGTTGGGAGTTTCATTCCCTTATATCAAGGTGAACCAATTTTTCTATTAATCTCTATCCTCCAGTTGATGGCTGGCTTGGTAGTGGGTTCTTCCTAAAGTAATGAAGCCATCTTCCCAGATAAACAAACCATGCTTGGGTCAGTGATATTTTAAATCACTATATTCTTATGCCACAACTTCCATTAAAATCACACATAAGCCCATTTTCCAAAAGTAAAATAGCCAATGAAAATCATAAATGATTGGCAAGAAAAGTGGAGAGGCCCTTGCAGATGGGAAACTGTATAGGCTCTGACTCAGAAGAGGAGAGTTGGAGGGGACAGGGAGAGCAGCCCAATAACAGAATGGCATGTTCAGGCTCAGAGGAGGCAGGAGGCATCCATGGGAGGACACGATGGATGCCTGGGGTTGGAATTTCAAATGGATTTGAAAAACAAAGAGGGACTCTGTAAGCAAGGGACAAACACAATGCAATACAAGTTGAAGCAGGAGAAAGCTAGAGTCTGAAGGTCCGCAGAGAACCAGGTCAGTATACATGCTGAAAATGTGCTGTCTGACCAAGTATGCATGCTCTCTGACCAAGGCAGGTGTGAGGCTGAAAGAAAAGCATAGTGGCTGATAAACCCTGACTGGGTTGCCCAGTCAGCCAGCACTGGAGCATAACTGTCATAATCCCAACTCAGGTGCTTTGTTTACAGCGCAGAGATAGACTGAAAATCATATTCTTGAGATAGGGAGATCACACCAGCAGTGGGGACAGTGGGGCGTCGTAATCATAAACTGTACACCTCACATATGCAGCTGATGACCCCGAGATAGCCCAATACTTGTTTATTCAACAATGCCAGATATTGTTGCCAATCGGTAATGCTCAGAGGTGTTGCTTTCTTAACAGAGGGCATGCACATTTCAGTTTCGTTCTGTGTGTTTAGTCTTTAAAAGACCTGTCCCATTGCCCTTCCCTGAGCCTCATCCTCTGGAGGCCCGGTGGCCACTTAGTGTTCAGTCCCTAGTGTTTTACTACTTTTCTCTTTAATGAAATGAACCCGTTTCTCCTTTGCCATTGATTTCCACACTTGTCTTCCTTTTAGTTAGGTTTTGTTGTTGTTATTGTGGTTTGTTTGTTGCATCTTTATATTCTGCTCCTCCTTAACGCCATCCTATGATAATAATGCAGAAAATGGGATGTATTTGCTGTTAATACATAGACAGATTTATAAACAATTTATTATGCATCATTAATGATGCATGCACCATTATAACAGTAGGAGTTTCTTTCAAAGCGTTGATAATAATAAAATTTTACATTGTCTGAGGGAAGATTACAAACTCAAAACTCTTCAGGCTCAAGCAGCTTACATAAATTAATGAACAATGACAGATTTTAAACCTGTTGGGAACTTCATCTGAGGACACCCAGATTTAAAACATGGTTCTATCAAAACCAAGCATGTCTCAGCGATGTGATCGAGCTAATTAGTTTAGTAGTTTGGTTTTTATGAACTCATGTTTGGTTTTTATGAACTTGACCAACATAAGAAACTATGAGGAGGCCTGGACAAGCGTTTGATACTCATTGTACCACCATGTAAACAGGTCTCAGCACTCCTCCTATTCACCTGGATGAAGTCATAATTATTAATTTAGATAATCTAAAATAGATGTTGGTATAGCAACTGCTCTCCTAAGACTTTTTTCCCTGTGGAGTTTGTCCTTTTAGAAGAGCATGTGTGTAACAACGTACAATACTGAATGCGACGTCTCTTATCTACAGCCAGAATTCTGAGTCTCCTTAATTATCCTGTGCTTAGATATAGGCCAGTGGAAACAGTCTCTGAAGGCTGCCCACCCTTGAATTACTTAGCATGTACAGTGCAGCTCTGGGACTGGTGTTTGTCCCCGAGTCCCCTGGTTAACATAATCATTCTCATCCACTGATGTTGGGGATAAACTGGGAGATAATAAGTTGTGTTTGGTCTGTTCATGGACTCAGGCTTGAAGCATGCGTGTGAGAAAACTGCTGTCTGCCTGCTCCAGTGGCTGGGAAGGGAAGGGTGTATAGGCTGGGATGTGCTCAGTCACCCTTTCTGAATGTTGTTTTTGATGCTCACAGCAGTAGCTGGGCTCCAAAGGAAAGGAAGCATTTAATGCGTGAAAAACTAAAAGGCCCTGCTGCTCCTAGGGAGAGATTGCTAGTCCAGCACAGTCCTGTAAATTCTTTGGGGAAAAGGTATAATTTATCTCTGTAAATTCCCAGACTATAGCTTGGTGCTTTTGCTTCAGGCTGTGTTCAATACACATGAGTAGAAGCAGATTGCCTTTTCTGTGTGTTTGAAAGAGATATAACCCTTGGGTGTAGTGGGAGAGTGTTCCGAGGCTCCACTTCCCAATGGTGGTAATGTTGGGGAAAATTTGGTGTTGAGGTTGGTAAGATCTCTTAGCAACCTGGTGCCAAGCCAAATGGACCTCCTCAGAAGAGTATCTCATAACTGAAGCTGAAACCAGCAGATTGAGATCCCTAAGGAAGCAGATGATGATCCCAGTTCTGAAGAAAGAGTGAACAATGATGTAAAGAGAATCACCAGGAATAATGACATGATTAAATATTAGGATATTAGGATGGAATAAGAATTGGAAGTTAACACGCAGGATTCTTATTGAAAAGAATCCCTGCAGTTAGTATCTATGGCAAGAGATGAAGGAAGCAGGGTTAGAAAGAAGAAGCAATGGGGCTGTGATGCAAATCTTGTATCAGCCTTGGTTGACACCAAAGGGAAAACTGCAGCTAGGATAATAGAGCTTCAAAATTATCCCAAGTCAAGACAGCATGCCCAGACTCTTATTCTCTCACAGGATAAGTCAGATAATATCAGTTATCTGACATTAACTTCCCTGGGAAGAGACATGAGCTTGACTGAGCAAAGCCCCACTCAGCGGCCAAGGCAATCCCTGAAGGGGCTCCATGCTGAACATGGTCTGCAAACAGCACGCCCAGCAAAGCAGGGCATTGAACCCTTCCTTCAAGAGGGATCTGGGCAGTGCCTCACATATCCACCCAGTCAGTGGATCCACTCCTTTAGACACTGTCTGAAAGCATTCTTCCCAGGATTCCTATGGACTGTGCTTCATGAGGCAACTTAGCAGGAAAAGTGAAAGGAATGAAGTATGGCCCTGTACTCCAGCTGGTCTCAAGACTGCAGCTGTGTCCATCATCTCCCCTCCGCACTATCCCATCTCGAGTCCCTCATCCTCAGCACCTCTTCTGGTTGTAGGTCATGCCACTAAGGCTGAAGCCACAATACCTTCCTATCTACCATGAAAATTTGGAATCGACATACCAAGTGATACCCCAGGAGAGCACCTTCATTCCAAACATTCCTTCCCATTCCTTCTGCTTGGTTCTGCCTTTTCTTGATAATCAGGGTCAATTGCCACTGCCAGGGATGGTGCCTTCACTTCTTCCCTGCCACAAGGCCCCTAAAGTGCCCAGGAGACGGTCATAGTTTATAATTGAAAGGGATTTTTCCCTTTATTCCCTCTGTCAGAATCAGCACCCCTAAGCCCGCAGGGATCACATGTCCCAGAGTAGAAAGCACTGATTCTTCACTTGAAAACTGATGGCAGCTAGTTAGGAGTGGTGCCAAGTACAGTCACTCCTTCTTGCAAACTCCAGCTTTTTAGTTCTATCTGTTCCTCCTGTGGGGGACACATCCCCTCATTAAGGTCTTTGATTCAGTGGGTCATGATTAAGTGTTGCCATCCACGTCTTCCATGCCTGACACATGCCTACTTCACTCATGAGCCTCCCTATTGAAAAAGTTTCTTTACTTAACTTCTAAAATACACAGATCTATTTTTTCCCTCTCTTTACTCCTCCTCAGTTACTTTCCCTAATTTATTTTACCCTGCTTAATTCTTAAGCAATATTGACATCCAAGGGGCTGTCCTCTGTTATCTTTTCTTCTCCTGCCAGATATTCTCTGTGAGTGAACTCATCCACTGCAAATCTTCATTCAATTGTACACTAATGGGCTTTGGCTCCAGAGTGACGGTCATCCTGAACTCGACTTATATTTACATTTTAAAAAAGAACTGTTGAGTCATTATGGAAGATGGATTCACTCAAGCATAATACATTGATTTAATGAATATTCATTGAGTTCCTGTTATTCAGATGGAAAGTGGAGAGAATAGAAAGCAGAGACCAGCATATAGGCTGGTGGTGTTGAAGCTGTGAGGTTGGATAAGATCATGAAGATTCTGTGTATAAGGGGAAGACAAGGCAAGCAAGAATCAAACTCTAGGGTTCATCAGCATTTAATATATAGACTGAGCATGTCCTACTGAACCTGATAAATTCAAGAAGGCTCAAAATCAACAGGTCCCAAACAAATGCATTTCTCTTTAATTTCTCTCCTCTTTTCTTCTTCCATTAACCTCTAATCCTTCAATCCTCATTCCAGCCACATTTAAAACTTGCTGCTCTTGGACAATAATGTCTTTGCACAGGGGCTACTTTTCTGGAACACTCTTACCCCTGCGAGACTTCTAGTTATCTCTCATGACCTGATTCAAACATCAAATGCATCCTGAAGCTTTCTTTGGATTCTCCCCAGCAGAGTTAGACTCTCTTAGCATTTATACACATTTCCATGTCTGAACTAATCACACATGCATATGCAAGTGTCCTTTTTATTGGCTAAATTTGAGACTTGATACGACAGACCACGTCTTCATCTTAAATTCCTCAGCATTTCTGCTCTGATAACTCAATATTTGAGGAATAAAAAACAATTCTATTTCTAGATGAGGAAGTTTTTAAGTTATTCTGAGATATCTAGAAAGATAATGTCTTAGCTTTGGAGGGGTTAATTCAACAGTTAATGTTTCAAGTGAAACATATATGAAAGCACTTTATGCTAAGGTCCTCTCAATACAAGATTGTAATTGTGAAAAACACCATTGTTCACTTCCATTTTTCAGAAGTAATTAGCATTTCTATTTGAGCTAGAAATGTGAAACTCACTAGGTCATGCTAGTTTAAACTCTAGCTACTTTTAAAATAAATGATAGCTATCATTTCACTTTAAGTAGTACTCATCTAGCTCCCCCTGAACCTACCAGCAGGTAACAATCTTGGACAAGCTGAGTACTGGCTGTGTCACTGACTCAAGCCCAGAATGAAAAGTGGACAGTTACACTCAACGTTGAATGAGAATGAAAAATATGTTAAGAATGCCTTTGGTCTAGTTCATTGAAATCTTTATAATTTCATTTCCTTTTTAAAACTAACTTCTAAAATTATTTTTACATGCAGAATAAGACATGGAATTAGTAGTTAAAGATTCCATCTATTTGTGACTGATAAGCAAAGCCTTCCTGAACAAAAATTTATTTTAGCCTAATTTTCACATAGTTCTCAAATCCTGCTTAAGAAGACTTCATATCCCAAACGTGAAATGCAAAAGAAAGGAGGGAGTGGAAAGGAAAGAGGGCCAACTGAAGGAGAGAGGACTATGTTTTATAGGAAATTTAAGCTTTGTTGGACTTTTCTAATATTTTGAGAATTATTTAAGCACATGATTATATAAGAAGTTAAAGATGTTTCTTAAGTTCCTACTGTGGTGAGAGAGACATTTCTAAATTTAAAAACAAAACCCACACACAGTAAGACTGTGTAATCAGTTATTCTGACTGCGTGCCTTTATTAGAATCCAGGATGTCTATTTGGGAACCCATAAGTGTAGACCAGATCCCTGAAGGCAACTGTACCCAACTGCCTCTCCTATTTCTGAAATAAATGATCATTATGTCCCTTCAATTAGCACCTTAAATCACATATATTTGTTTTCTACAACGCTTTCATGAATGGTGGTTCCTTTTTTTTCAAATTGCTGTGGTTTAATTTTCATTCCGTGCTTGTTAAAACACTGCCTGCTCGGACAAAGGAGCTGCCCAGTGAAGCCATTTCATGAGATTTACACATGAAAGAAAATGGATGCCAATGATATGATTAGTCTAAAAAACTATCTTGCTCTTCCTCCCTCCAAAAATATTTTTATTCCTTTAATTTCAGAAAGCAAATAGGATTTTTAAAAATCTGACTGCCAGTAGTGAATGCACAGGACCTGGGTCAGGTTTTTGCTTTCCGCCCTCCTCTCATTTTTCTGCAGATCCAAGGTTTGTTTCTTCTTCCAGATGTTCCTTCCAGGCTTGCTTTGCAGGAGATCCTGTGCTTTCAGGAAACCAGAATATCCCCTCCGACCATGCATATTTGCTACAATGTTCAGCTGCACATCATCTGACTGACTTTATTAACCTTTTCTAACTGATGACTGCCCCTGCGGCTCCATTTGAGGTGCCTCTAAGTGAGACATATTTTGTGTTTCTCTAATTACAGAACTATCTTGACAACGACAGTTACTGCCTGTAATTACTCACCCTGGTTTCCTGGGAATCTGAAAAAAAAATCTTGTCAAGGCTGACAAGCTACTCTAATATTTCAAAAATAGTTATTTCCTTGGATGCAAAAATGTCTCCTCTTTCCTTCCGCTATTCTGTCTATTTGGTTTTCCCTGAAGATGAGCCTCTCCTCTCACCAAAGGTCTTCACGGATCCTTCCAAAACAGACACTATACATTTTTCTCCTGTCTGCACCCCCTGCCCCGGGTCCCTCAGGACACTGACCTGATGACTATGTGCACTTGGTGGCCATGGGTACATCTCTGTAGTGATCCCAAAACTCACTGCATTTCTGCCAAAGAGAGAGGTGAGATCATAATGGAAACTGACCAGTATGCCAGTCTCCTAGACAAAGAATTTCAAGTCTGCCTGTCTTGCTAGTGTTTCTGTGAAAGACAATGGACACACTCATAAATTATTTTGAAGCATATTAAAGAGGAAACAGGCACAAATCTGTAGAGGTAATGAGACTTATTTCCATGATTTTGTTGTTGTTGTTCCTTTTGTTAATGACAGAAATACGTGTTTTTTATACAAATGGAATTTTGAGCAAGAGAAAATTACTTAAGAAAGATCATAGAGGCCTTTGTATTATCACTTGTCTAACGTCTCTAATTTATATTTGTGTTCTGATACAGGAAATGTGACACTTCTGGGTACTAGAAATCTTTGTAATGACACAAAGTAAATTTAATCCTCCAACTTCTTTGCACTTTGTTTTTCTTTAACTTTCATTATTTCACTTGAACTCCTTACTTCTCAAAAAATGAAAGCTTGTTATGGTGTCAGATCACTATATAGTAGTATTAAGAAATTTTATCTGATGCATTGGTGATTGCTTCTTTTCTATAAGTCTAAATAGAAATAGTGATGGCAATATTTATTAGCCATTATAACTATCGTGTTCTTCATATCAGGTCACTCAACAAAAATAGAGTAAATCCAAATTCTGCATTTGTCTCTATGCCAATTGTTAAGAATCTATAGTCATACTATGTGATTTCTGGTGAACAATAGAGCCTTGAGTATTTTGGCTAGAAATACTTTACAGATAATCTAGTTCAGCACCTACTCACCTGTTATGGTTTGTATTTAAATGTCCCCCCCCCTCCCCGAAGCCACATGTGCTCATGGTGGGCGGGCCTTTCAAAGGCAGCTGAGTCTAGTGTTTGTGATTGGTTCATTGTCTAGTGCTGGGATTGGCAGTGTGAGTGCTGCAGCTGCCTGAGGGTGGGTGGCTGGCATACAACATAAGGCAGGGAAGGAGGTATGCTTTTCCTTTTTTTGTCCTTTTTGCTCTTGTTGCTGTTGGTACTTGTGGGCACTATGAATGGTTGCACCTTTCCCATGCCACCCTGCCTTGGAGCTAGCTGAGTATGGAATGAGACCTCCACAAACTAAGCTAATAAACTAAGCTTTCCTTTCTTCATTTTGGGTGTTAAGTATTTTGTTTTAGCAATGAGAGAAAAGTAACCAATACATTACCTTGGTTGTTAATCACAATTATCTAAGGTTGTTTTACAAATTATAGGTGACTGCCTGAACCACAGTCCTATAGAATTTGATTCATAAAATCTAGAATGGTGCTCAAACATGTATTTTTTAAAGTTCCATAGGGGATCCTAATTACCAGTAAGGTCAGTGCTAATCCAATCCATTTGTCTTACTTTATACAAGGAGAAAACAGAATTATAGAGGCTTTGAGATTTTCCAAGTCATACACTTTGCATGTGACACTATTAAACCTAAATCCAGGGTTCCCCATTTTTCACTTCATTCTCTTCTTTATCAACCAGCATTCTTTTAGTTGCAAAGGTCAAAAACCCAACTCAAACTACTTTGAGCCAAAAATTAAACGTACTGTTTCATGCAATAGAAAACTTCCAGGGTAATACTTGTGACCAGGGGTATACCCTCTCTCTTCAAGTCTCTTCAAATGTTCACTGGTAGCCTTAAACACATACTCTACCAATTCAGCAATTCCACCAGAAATAAAGGCTGTCCTGATACTTTTGCATGTGTACACACACACACCCCTGCAAGGACTTAAATGAAGCTAGCTTGCCAGGGCATGGAGCTCTTTAATGACAGATCTGAAGGTGACAATCCTGAAACATGAAATGGAGTGGTTATGGTGTCAGAAATAAGGCTAGAGAATAAGATACATATATATATAATACTTGAAACATATATATATATATTATCTATCTAACCACTCTGTAATCTAATTCATAATCTTCGAACATATTTTTAACCATACCTAAAATATTAAAATATTTTTACTCTATGACTCTGAACTTTTGTAGCATACAGATTTCACAAAACAATATTCTGTTTTATGACACATGCTGATTATTTTCTGTCATGTTCTCCCTCATTTTATAAAAAAGTAAAGTCCTGACTCACCAAAGTATATTTTCAATACCAAAACTAGTTGTGAACAATGTGGAAAGTAATTTGATTGATACTTCATTTAACAGTTATTCAATGAGCAATTAAATATCCAATAGGCATTATGCAGAATTTAAACAGTATTTATGGAAGTCTCTAAGGGCCTCTAAAAGTATAAAAAACCAAAGAGAAACTGAGTAAGATAGTATGACGTAAGCAAGAAGAGGAAACTAATCAGAGAGAAAAATAATACCTCATCCCTCAGGAAAAAGACCAAGGGCCTGAGCCATAGAGCAATTAGCTAGACCAATCCTGAACCAGAATCAGGCAAGCAGGTGCCGTGGATGATATTACAAAGCCTGAGAGTAAAATTCAAAGCAAGGGTGAGCAGAAGGCAATCTCAGGAGGCAGCCAAGAAAAAAAAGTGAGAAAACAGTCAGAAGCTGAAAGTAAAGACAATTAACAAGATGCTGGAAGTAATGTCAGAGGAGAGCTCAGCAGCATGATAAAGTAGGTCAAGGGCCTCTTCTACAGCTTGTGCTGGAAATCTGCCAATGGACCGCTGGGAAGGCCTTAACAGTGGACGCATGCCCTACCACATACATATCCCGGGGCAGGAAAATGGGAACCTTAACTAAATTGCACTGTCATCTGTTAAGTAAAGAAGTCTGTAATGATTACACCTCTCCCTCAGGCTGTGGGGGATGAGGTGTCACTTTGTAGGCCCAACCCCCTCTAACCTGCAATTTACAATAGCCGCCCTGGTATGCGAGAAGGAGGTAGAACGGGAATGCCTGTTCTCAGTGAGCCCTCACCCTCTGGAATCCATACTGTGAGCTGGCTTTGTTTTGCAGAAGTCTTGAGGAAGTGGCTGGCCACCCTTTGTGACACTAACAGCAGACAAATTAACAACATTCTTGAGCTAATGAATTTCTTCCTGGGCTAGAGAAGTTGTGAGAACTGGTTGTGATTATTTACTTCACTTAGATAGTTTTAGAATAAACATTGTAGTCTGTCACGTTGTAGCTTGCCACAAAGAATGCCTTTTCACTACTTAATTATCTGGGCTCTGTGAATTGATCGGGTTTACTATATATGAATCCTAAAATAAAGATTGTGCGTACAGTGC